>NC_086446.1:81948206-84348206 GCF_028390025.1 Pseudophryne corroboree
AGAGGTTTTAGTTAATTTACCCATAAATATCAAAGTGACTTACCACTTTATGATCTCTAGAGATGCTTTGTGTATCTTGTATGCTGATAGTCTACTGTTAAGCTCAATTAATTTGTGAAATCAGACATTATTAAAGTGTTACTGTTTTGTGGGTTACTTAGGCTGAAGATTTGACTGTAATTAAGGTAGAATATATAGAGGAAGAAGAAGAGACGTATGTGAGGGGTGATCAGCAGTGTAAGGATGAAGAAATCCCTACAGATATCAGCACAGGTGAGTAATAACAACAGATTACAGTAAGGAGTCACATTATTTTCCGTCACTAGAACGTTCTCTTATGCTTCACCCTCCTGTGTCAGTACACACTAATAAATAAAATGCATCTGCCCATTGGGGGATTCAGGAACCATCAGCCCCTATTAGACTCCATAATGCCACCTCTTTTTATAATATAATAATAATTAGCACCCACACTACTTATCCGCATTTCGATGACTTGGAATCCGATACAGATGGAACCGTTTAATGTGCTTGGGGGCTTCCTGGATCAATGGATCATGTTCTCTTGCTATTTAGCATCAATAACTAGGGTTACCACCCATCCCTTTAATTCTGGACACATATTAATTACACAGGTTCTGTGGCTGATTAAAACCAGGTAAAATGGAGTCTTGAAGTCAGCCAGCCCCAGAACCTGTGTAATTAATATGTGTCCAGAATTAAAGGGATGAGGTGGTAACCCTATCAGTAACCCTTTGTAGAAGTAACTGGCCACTGCAGAGAATGGGATTGGCTGAACTCACAGCTTATTTGTATCCTTACCTACACAGAGCCGGTGTCTACCGTTTTGACACCCCACACACTCGTTATTCCGTTCGATCAATTGAGATTTGTTCCCTCTACAGAAACAAGGGCGGTTATCCCAAAGGTACTTGGCCTAATCGTCATGAATAAATTCGGGGATCTTCCTACAACATTTCTTTCTACTCACGGTGGGAAACGTCCTTTGGGTGTAGGCTGGGCTGTCTTGGAGGCCACTAACACAAGTGGGATTTTTCATAACCTTACCTACAATCTGATCAAAGCCACCCATTACCAGTGTGGGAGAAGGACAGCATGTCAGACATAGTGCACATCCATAGTGGTACCAGGCTGTGCTGGCATTTATCAGTCTTGATCTGTGTGGTGGGGCACCTCTATAGCACGTTGCACAATGACCAGAATGTTGTATTCTGTACAGAGACTCCAAACAGTATTGATACAACCTGACTGTTATTTAATTTTCTGTCTTGATACAAACCTGCAATTGCCTCTGAAAACCATGGGGGGTAAAGTATTGACTTAAACGGCTGTTATGTACATGACATTACCCAGAAGCCTATGCTTCTATAGAAATGGCTTATTTCAGATAGTTACAGACAATCCAAACTTGAACAGGGATCACATTTTCCTCTTCCCACCATAAGGCCGCAGCTTTTGCACATGACCGCCCTTTCCCTATTATGTTGCCGTCTATCTCTGTCCCCAACCTCATTCAGTAATTGGATGCTTTTCAGCTTCTCGTGTCTCCTGTGTGTTCTTCACTTTGTACTTGGGGCCTGATTCTGATTTGTAAGGAATTGTGCAGCCGCAGTGAAGAGGACGTGCAATACCGTACAAATCAAATGCAAATGCTGCAGGAGGCGATGTAGGAGATAGACGCCTCTTGCCTGCAAGATCACAAGTGCTGCGTCTGAGGACGCAGCCTCGGATCACCATGGTCATGACTCGCGACGGTAGCACACCTCAGTCATTCTGCGTACACCGAAGCTTACTCAGATTGGCCGTCGGATCCGGACAGCCAGGTTCAGGAAGTCTGCACCCGACAACGCAGATCTTGGGCCTGACACGTCTTGCATATACACAGAGCCCCAAACATTGGAATTGTACATAAACCATCGGGTTTGCGCACAAATCCGTATCAGGCCCTTCAGTTGGTCTAAGCAGTCTTTGATTTTCTTTGGCACACAGAGGTCATGTGACCTCTAAACTTCATAGTATAAACCACCTACTCCTACTGAGACTGTATCTTCTCACTGAGCATCTGACTGCAATTGCCTGATAGGTGTAATGGGGCTGAAACCAGAGCTCTTCTCATTTTCCACGTGGCTCCAGATAGGATTCCTTTTTCCCTATATCCTCTGTTTTGGGGGTTATATAACCAACTGAAACTTTGTCTGCCTTCTGCTGAGCAATAAAATGTTTTTCCTTCCCCCAGACTCATGGTGAGGCTCTATGTATGGGATCAGACCCTTATCTAGGGCATATTTAGGGATTGCTATGGTTGTTGCTTTGCTGGACTGTGTCAGACAGTGGGAACATGGTTTTTGAGAAGACTTATTCAGACAATTGGTGGTTTGAGATGTTACTAATACTTTAATACCTTAGTAAGGTGGGGGGAGGCTGGGTACATGCTTCTATCCAAGATTGCTCCATGTTCCTATGGTACTGCCCAAAAAACTGCCTAGCCACAGTGTTCATAGAAATATATTGTTTCATAATTAATTTAAAAAAAGGCCCAAACTCATGGACCCTATTATTTAAAGAAACTCATTTGTAGTAATGTTTCCCATCACAATAATTTTAAGGTTGGAACCTATTAAAGGTGCCTATATATATACTTAGAAAATGCAGCATAGGGAGCCATTCTTGCTTTCCTTATCATTGACTATGTTAATGTACACACATCACCTGATAATCGCATATACACATGGTGCTCACTCACTGTGTGTCTTCTACAGATGGATCCAGTAACAGAGATACCCCAGAGAGATGTCCCCGTCCTCTTTATTCCCAGGACTGTACAGAGGAGAATCACGGTGCTACTCAGGAGTATCAAGTAGGTGGGATATAGGGTCTCCCCAAATATCAAAGTGACCTATCACTATTCGATAGCAGTTGTCTGTGTCTTATACACCTGTGGTTCTCAAAGTGTGTGCCTAGGCACACTGGGGTGCCTGAGGGCACTTGCAGAGTTGCCTCGATTTAGTGGTCCAGAACCAAATCAATTTCTTTATACTCAGTGATAGGCAAAGCCAGTGCCGGTTGCTGCAATCATAAAACATGCACATGCACAACACCACATAACTGACCCTAAGGATCACAGGTGGGCACAATTTACTTAATTTGATATTTTAGAAAAAGTGTATCCATTTTTTTTTTTTTTTTATCCCAGCGGTGCCTGGAAAAAATACTGATACTCTAGGGTGCCGTTATTCATGATAGTTTGGGAACCACTGATATACTATTATTAAAGCTCAAGCAGTTAATTCAGGCATTTCTCTAGCATCCATAAAGGATATTGGGGAGACTTAGTACGATGAGGTATAGACGGGTTCAAAGGAGCCGATGCACTTTAAATTTCTTCACTGGGTGAGCTGACTCCTCCCCTCTATGCCACAGGCAGTTTAGAAAAACAGCAACAGCATACCTGCACCGTGGGAGTTGGGGGGGGGGGGGGGGGGGTCACCGGCCTTGCGAGGTGTCAGAGCCGCTTCCTCGCTGCAGGACCACCGTCCTAAAAGGTTGTTTGTTCAATTGCCTGAGTGTGATGATTGTGGTTAGTACAAGCCGGGGGCCCTGCTAGGGGGGTCCCCGGGTTCATGGTGTGGCTAAATGCGGGTGCGGCTTATGGGACCCTCTTGGGGGCACCCGCTAGAGCCCCCCGTGTAAACTGGCTAGCGGTGGCTTAAACTAGCACTTGTGTGATGTTTTTAAGCAAACTAGAGGACATTGTAAGTATAAAAATCTTTGTAGCTCCTGCGCCATTGGGGGGCGGATTTACCTCAGTGCGGGATCAGCGGCATTTTGGTGCCTTCCTTTGCTTAATGCAACAGCAGCAAGCACACACAGCTCCTCCTGACTCACAAGACACGCTGGAAAACTGGTACAGGGTGTAGCAAAGGGGTAGAGCCTCTATTGTACACAATCTGTGTCCTATACAGGACAGAAATGGATTAGTGTTTCACTGTGATATAGTAAGCTGACAGCCTCATTGGGGCTGTATAGCTGGGGTGTGCTGGTCTTCTCTCTCTGTGTGTCTCCTCTCACATACAGTAAGCTCAGGCTTGCTAAGTATTACTGTCTGTGTGTATGTCATTGTGATTACTGTGAACATGGGTAAACACAAACTATGCAGTGCATACCAACACCAGATTCTTTCCCTTATCATCTGATTCTGTTTCATGTGAACAATGCAGCCAATCTACACAGATCAGTGAGGGGGCTGGGGGAGAGGGTCTAGAGCCCTCCTGGTTAGGGTCTCTTAAGACTATGATGTCTAATATGTCATCACAACTCACTGCTAATGTTCAAAAAACTCAGCTACTACAACAGGCTGTTGCAGACTTAGCTGCTAGGGCAGATGTTACACAGCCCCCCATCTCTAGCGCAGGACCACAAAAGCGTGGTTTACCTGCTCTGCTCTCTGATTCAGATGAGGAAATACAGGAGCATGGGGATGACTTGGATCCCGTTAGTGGGGATTCCGCTTCTGCTGAGGGTATTGAACCCCTCATTCTGGCTATATGGGAAGTGTTAAAGCTCCTTCTAGAGGACGCTGCGTCACAGCAGTCGTTTTTCTTTACACAAAATAAGCCTAATGTCACTTTCCCTGATTCTGCAGAGTTAGCCTGGAAAAATCCAGACAAAAAATATCAAGTGTCAAAACGATTTTTGCACACTATCACATTTGCTCCTGAAGTAAGAAAATTCTGAGAAGCGCACCCGGGAGATGACGTCTCGGTCTCTCGACTGTCAAAGAAGGCGGTGCTGCCTTCCCCGGGCTCCTTTACCATAAACGACCTTGGGGACAGAAAGATAGAGACTACACTAAAGTCTATCTACACAGCAGCAGGTATATCGCAAAAGACGGTCATAGCGGGTTGCTGTATGACCCATGCCATTCATACGTGGGCTACTCAGATTCATGAGGGCCTCTCCGGGGATATGCCTCTGGTCGCTATGGTGACTCTCCTGAAGCACATTCAGGACACTGCACGCGTCCTGTGTGACTCGCTCAAGGAAATGGGCAATATTAATGCTAGGACATCTGCCTTGGCAGTGTCGGCGCGCAGGGCCTTGTGGTTGCGTCGGTGCATAGCGGACGGAGAATCCAAGTGCAGTGTTGAATCCCTCCCCTTTTCTGGGGAATGGCTCTTTGGGGTTGAATTGGATACGTGGATTTCCATAGTCACTGCAGGGAAATCTACGTTTCTTCCCTCTGGGGCCCCACCGGCTAGGTGTTCCTACCCATGGCCGTCTGTTCAGTCTTTTCGGTCTGACAGATTTCGATCTAGGGTGCAGGGGTGCCTCCAATGTGAATAGAGGCACCAGAGGTAAGACAAAAAGACCTGCAAACACCGGTTCTCAGGAACAGAACACCAGTTCTGCTTCCACTAAGTCCTCAGCATGATGGTGCCCACCCACCCTGAGGGGATCTCGAGACGGGAGCTAAACTATGTCACTTCAGCCACGTCTGGGAGGTTTCCTGCCAGGATACCTGGGTCAGGGACCTCATTTCTCAGGGCTACAGGCTGGAGTTTGACGGTGCTCCCCCCAAACGCTTTTTCAAATCAAGCTTACCAGCTTTGGAGGTTATGCAAGTTACGTTGCAACAAGCCATCCAAAAGTTGGTCCTGTCCCACGTCATTGTTCCAGTACCAATACCCTAAACGAGGCAGGGGTTATTACTCCAATCTGTTTGTGGTACTGAAGCCGAACGGTAAGGCCCATTTCTCTGACGTCCTAGTGGATGCTGGGAACTCCGTAAGGACCATGGGGAATAGACGGGCTCCGCAGGAGACTGGGCACTCTAAAGAAAAGATTAGGTACTATCTGGTGTGCACTGGCTCTTCCCTCTATGCCCCTCCTCCAGACCTCAGTTAGAATCTGTGCCCGGCCAGAGCTGGGTGCTCCTAGTGGGCTCTCCCGAGCTTACTAGTAAAAAAAAGTATTTATTAGGTTTTTTATTTTCAGTGAGCTTCTGCTGGCAACAGACTCACTGCTACGTGGGACTAAGGGGAGAGAAGCAAACCTACCTGCTTGCAGCTAGCTTGTGCTTCTTAGGCTACTGGACACCATTAGCTCCAGAGGGTTCGAACACAGGCACCTGTCCTCGATCGTCCGTTCCCGGAGCCGCGACGCCGTCACCCTTGCAGAGCCAGAAGAATAGAAGCTAGAAGACGACGAAATCGGCGGCTGAAGACTCCTGTCTTCATTAAGGTAGCGCACAGCACCGCAGCTGTGCGCCATTGCTCCCAGCACACTTACACACTCCGGTCACTGTAGGGTGCAGGGCGCTGGGGGGGGGGGGGGGCGCCCTGGGCTGCAATTGAAGTACCTTTGGCAATAAAATACATATATACAGTCTAGCACTGTATATATGTAAAAACCCCCGCCATTATTTTACACTAAAAGCGGGACAGAAGCCCGCCGCTGAGGGGGCGGGGCCTTCTTCCTCAGCACACCAGCGCCATTTTTTCTTCACAGCTCCGCTGGAAGCAGCTCCCCAGGCTCTCCCCTGCAGTATCCAGGTACAAGACGGGTTAAAAAGAGAGGGGGGGCACATAAATTTAGGCGCAAAGAATACAAAAAAGCTATTGGGTATATCACTTATTAGCAGTGAAAATCCCTGTGTTATATAGCGCTGTGGTGTGTGCTGGCATACTCTCTCTCTGTCTCCCTAAAGGACTTTGTGGGGTCCTGTCCTCAGTCTGAGCATTCCCTGTGTGTGTGCGGTGTGTCAGTACGGCTGTGTCGACATGTTTGATGAGGAAGGTTACGTGGAGGCGGAGCAAGGGCAGATAAGTTTGGTATCGCCCCCGTCGTGGCCGACACCTGATTGGATGGATATGTGGAAGGTCTTAAATGACAATGTAAACTCCTTACATAAAAGGTTTGATGAAGCTGCAGCCTTGGGACAGCTGGGGTCTCAGGCCGCGCCTGCCCAGGCGACTCAGAAGCCGTCAGGGGCTCATAAACGCCCTCTATCTCAGATGGTTGACACAGATGTCGACACGGAGTCCGACTCCAGTGTCGACGATGATGAGGCACATTTACAGTCTAAAATGACCAATGCCATCCGATACATGATTATTGCAATGAAAGACGTATTACACATTTCTGAGAGTAACCCGGTTAATACCAAGAGGGTTTATATGTTTGGGGAGAAAAAGCAGCCAGTGACTTTCCCCCATCTGATGAATTAAATGAATTGTGTGAAGAAGCGTGGAGTTCCCCTGATAAAAAATTAGTGATTTCTAAGAGGTTACTGATGGCGTACCCTTTCCCGCCAACGGACAGGTTACGTTGGGAAACATCCCCTAGGGTGGACAAGGCGCTGACACGCTTATCTAAAAAGGTGGCCCTGCCGTCTCAGGATACGGCCGCCCTAAAGGAGCCTGCGGATAGAAAGCAGGAAGCTATCCTGAAGTCAGTGTATACACACTCTGGTACTCTACTGAGACCTGCTATTGCTTCAGCCTGGATGTGTAGTGCTGTAGCAGCGTGGACAGATACTCTGTTAGACGACATAGATTCCCTCGACAGAGATACTGTTTTGCTAACCCTGGGCCATATCAAAGACGTCGTCTTATATATGCGAGATGCTCAGAGGGACATTTGCCTGCTGGGCTCTAGAATTAATGCTATGTCCATTTCTGCCAGGAGGGTCTTATTGACTCGGCAATGGACACGAGATGCTGATTCTAAAAAACACATGGAGGTTTTGCCTTATAAGGGTGAGGAATTGTTTGGGGACGGTCTGTCGGACGTCGTGTCTACAGCGACAGCTGGAAAGTCCACTTTCTTGCCTCAGGTTTCCTCACAGCCTAAGAAAGCACCGTATTATCAAATGCAGTCCTTTCGTTCCCAAAAAGGCAAGAGGGTCAGGGGTGCATCCTTTCTTGCCAGAGGCAGGGGTAGAGGTAAGAAGCTGCACCATGCAGCCAGTTCCCAGGAACAAAAGTCCTCCCCTGCTTCCACTAAGTCCACCGCATGACGTTGGGGCTCCACAGGCGGAGCCAGGTGCGGTGGGGGCGTGTCTCCGAAACTTCAGCAGCCAGTGGGTTCGCTCACAGGTGGATCTCTGGGCTATACAAATTGTATCTCAGGGATACAAGCTGGAGTTCGAAGCGACTCCCCCCCGCCGTTACCTCAAATCAGCCTTGCCAGCTTCCCCCATGGAAAGGGAGGTAGTGCTGGCGGCAATTCACAAGCTGTACCTCCAGCAAGTGATTGTCAGGGTCCTCCTCCTTCAACAGGGAAGGGGTTACTATTCCACAATGTTTGTGGTACCGAAACCGGACGGTTCGGTGAGACCCATTCTGAATTTAAAGTCCTTGAACACTTATATAAAGAAATTCAAGTTCAAAATGGAATCGCTCAGAGCGGTTATTGCAAGCCTGGAAGAGGGGGATTTTATGGTGTCGCTGGACATCAAAGATGCTTAGTTGCATGTCCCCATTTATCCACCTCACCAGAGTACCTCAGATTTGTGGTACAGGACTGTCATTACCAATTCCAGACGTTGCCGTTTGGCCTGTCCACGGCACCGAGAATATTTACCAAGGTAATGGCCGAAATGATGATACTCCTTCGGCAGAAGGGAGTTATAATTATCCCGTACTTGGACGATCTCCTCATAAAGGCGAGGTCCAGGGAGCAGTTGTTGATCAGCGTAGCACTCTCTCAGGAAGTGTTGCAACAGCACGGCTGGATTCTGAATGTTCCAAAGTCGCAGCTGATTCCTACGACACGTCTGCTTTTCCTGGGCATGATTCTGGACACAGAACAGAAGAAGGTGTTTCTCCCGGTGGAGAAGGCCCAGGAATTAGCATCTCTGGTCAGGGACCTCCTGAAACCAAAACAGGTATCGGTGCATCACTGCATGCGAGTCCTGGGAAAGATGGTGGCTTCATACGAAGCCATTCCCTTCGGCAGGTTCCATGCGAGGATCTTTCAGTGGGATCTGTTGGACAAGTGGTCCGGGTCGCATCTTCAGATGCATCGACTGATCACCCTGTCCCCAAGGGCCAGGGTGTCTCTTCTGTGGTGGCTGCAGAGTGCTCACCTTCTCGAGGGCCGCAGGTTCGGCATACAGGACTGGGTCCTGGTGACCACGGATGCAAGCCTCCGAGGATGGGGGGCAGTCACTCAGGGAAGAAACTTCCAAGGGCTGTGGTCAAGTCTGGAGACTTCTCTACACATAAATATACTGGAATTAAGGGCCATATACAACGCCCTGAGTCAAGCAGAGCCCCTGCTTCAAAACCGGCCAGTGCTGATTCAGTCAGACAACATCACGGCGGTCGCCCATGTAAACCGCCAGGGCGGCACAAGAAGCAGGATGGCAATGGCGGAAGCCACAAAGATTCTTCGATGGGCGGAGAATCACGTGCAAGCACTGTCAGCAGTGTTCATTCTGGGAGTGGACAACTGGGAAGCAGACTTCCTCAGCAGACACGACCTCCACCCGGGAGAGTGGGGACTTCATCAAGAAGTCTTCCAACTGATTGCAAACCGATGGGAACTGCCACAGGTGGACATGATGGCGTCCCGCCTCAACAAAAAGCTAAAAAGATATTGCGCCAGGTCAAGGGACCCTCAGGCGATAGCTGTGGACGCCCTAGTGACACCGTGGGTGTACCAGTCGGTATATGTGTTTCCTCCTCTTCCTCTCATACCAAAAGTACTGAGAATAGTAAGAAAGAGAGGAATAAGAACAATACTCATTGTTCCGGACTGGCCAAGAAGGACTTGGTACCCGGAACTGCAAGAAATGCGCACAGAGGACCCATGGCCTCTGCCTCTCAGTCAGGACCTGCTGCAACAAGGGCCCTGTCTGTTCCAAGACTTACCGCGGCTGCGTTTGACGGCATGGCGGTTGAATGCCGGATCCTAGCGGAAAAAGGCATTCCGGATGAAGTTATTCCTACGCTGATAAAGGCTAGGAAAGACGTGATAGCAAAGCATTATCGCCGTATATGGCGAAAATATGTTGCTCGGTGTGAGGCCAGGAAGGCCCCTACAGAGGAATTCCAACTGAGTCGTTTCCTGCACTTCCTACAGTCAGGTGTGACTATGGGCCTAAAATTGAGGTCCATAAAGGTCCAGATTTCGGCCCTATCCATTTTCTTTCAAAAAGAACTGGCTTCACTGCCTGAGGTTCAGACATTTGTTAAGGGAGTGCTGCATATTCAGCCCCCTTTTGTGCCACCAGTGGCACCCTAGGATCTTAACGTTGTGTTGGATTTCCTGAAATCCCACTGGTTTGAGCCACTTAAGACCGTGGAACTGAAGTATCTCACGTGGAAAGTGGTCATGCTGTTGGCCTTAGCATCGGCTAGGCGTGTGTCGGAATTGGCGGCTTTGTCATGTAAAAGCCCATATCTGATCTTCCATATGGACAGGGCAGAATTGAGGACTCGTCCCCAATTTCTCTCAAAGGTGGTGTCCTCGTTTCATTTGAACCAACCTATTGTGGTGCCTGCGGCTACTCGGGACTTGGAGGACTCCCAAGTTGCTGGACGTAGTCAGGGCTTTGAAAATATATGTTTCCAGAACGGCTGGAGTCAGGAAGACTGACTCGCTGTTTATCTTGCATGCCCCCAACAAGCTGGGTGCTCCTGCTTCAAAGCAAAGTATTGCTCGCTGGATCTGTAGCACGATTCAGCAGGCTCATTCTGCGGCTGGGTTGCCGCATCCAAAATCAGTAAAAGCCCATTCCACAAGGAAGGTGGGCTCTTCTTGGGCGGCTGCCCGAGGGGTCTCGGCTTTACAGCTTTGCCGAGCGGCTACTTGGTCGGGTTCAAACACATTTGCAAAGTTCTAAAAGTTTGATACTCTGGCTGAGGAGGACCTTGTGTTTGCTCATTTGGTGCTGCAGAGTCATCCGCACTCTCCCGCCTGTTTGGGAGCTTTGGTATAATCCCCATGGTCCTTACGGAGTTCCCAGCATCCACTAGGACGTCAGAGAAAATAAGAATTTACTCACCGGTAATTCTATTTCTCGTAGTCCGTAGTGGATGCTGGGCGCCCGTCCCAAGTGCGGACTTTCTGCAATACGTGTATATAGTTATTGCTTAACTAAGGGTTATTGTTATGAGCCATCCGTTGAGTGAGGCTCAGTTGTTGTTCATACTGTTAACTGGGTAAGGTTATCACAAGTTGTACGGTGTGATTGGTGTGGCTGGTATGAGTCTTACCCTGGATTCAAAATTTCCTGTCCTTGTAATGTCAGCTCTTCCGGGCACAGTTTCCCTAACTGAGGTCTGGAGGAGGGGCATAGAGGGAGGAGCCAGTGCACACCAGATAGTACCTAATCTTTTCTTTAGAGTGCCCAGTCTCCTGCGGAGCCCGTCTATTCCCCATGGTCCTTACGGAGTTCCCAGCATCCACTACGGACTACGAGAAATAGAATTACCGGTGAGTAAATTCTTATTTTTGAATCTAAAGTCCTTGAACCCTTACCTAAAGGTTTTCAAGTTCAAAATGGAATCCTTGAGAGCAGTGATTGCGGGCCTGGAAGAACAGGAATTCATGGTTTCCTTGGATATCAAGGATGCCTACCTTCATATTCCTATTCGGCCACCTCATCGAGCTTATCTGAGATTTGCCCTGCTGGACGACCACTAGCAGTTCCAGGACCTGCCCTTTGGCCTGTCCACAGCTCCGCGGGTATTCACAAAGGTAATGGCGAAGATGATGTTCCAGCTCCGGGTCCAGGGGGTCAATGTTGTCCCTTACCTGGACGATCTTCTCATAAAAGCGCAATCCAGGGAGCTTTTATTGCTCCATATTGACTGCACTATCCAACTTCTGTCACACCATGGGTGGATTTTCAATTTACAGAAGTCCCACCTGGAGCCAACTCAGCGGGATGTTACTGGATACTGTGGCCCAGAAGGTGTTCCTCCCGGAGGACAAAGCGAGAACATTTCAGGAGATGGTCCGCATGGTGCTCCGACCTGCTCGAGTATCCACCCATCTCTGCATAAGATTATTGGGTAAGATGGTCGCCTCATACGAGGCGATCCAATATGGGAGGTTCCATGCCAGAACATTTCAATTGGATCTCCTGAGCAAGTGGTTCGGATCACATCTACTGATGCACTGGATGATATGGCTGTCACCTCAGGCCAGGATTTCGCTCCTGTGGTGGCTGCAGTCCTCCAGCCTCTTGGAAGGCCGGAGTTTCGGGATTCAGGATTGGATCCTCCTCACAATGGATGCACGTCTGAGAGGATGGGGGGCTGTCACCCAAGGGGCACAGTTCCAGGGCAGGACTCTCCTCTGCTTAAGAATCACGCGATCCAAGTACAGTCGGACAATGCCACAGCAGTGGTATACTTCAATTGGCAAGGAGGGACAAAAAGCAGAGCCTACATGCGAGAGCTGTCAAAGATACTCCTCTGGGCGGAAAGAAATTCAAGAGCAATGTCAGCAATTTTCATTCCGGGAGTGGACAACTGGGAAGCGGACTTCCTGAGTCATCACGATCTCTACCCGGGGGAGTGGGGGCTCCACCGTCAGGTGTTTCAGCAGGGGCTGCCCACAAATAGACATGATGGCTTCTCGACTCAATAAGAAGCTTCACTGGTATTGCTCACAAACCAGGGACCCTCAGGCGAGGGCAGTAGATACACTGACGTCGCCTTAGCCTTACCAGCTGGTCTACCTGTTTCCTCCGATTCCGTTGCTCCCAAGGGTGCTCAAACGAATCAGAAATCAGGGAGTCCAGGCAATTCTGATTGCCCCAGATTGGCCTCAGAGGGCGTGGTACAAGGATCTTCTGGACATGTCCGTCGAAGACCCTTGGCCTCTACCACTAACAAGAGATTTTCTTCAACAAGGGCCGTTCGTCTGCCCGGACTTACGGTGACTTCGTTTGACGCCATGGAGGTTGAGCGGAACATCCTAGCTCACAAGGGCCTTTCCAAAAAGGTTATTGCTACCATGGTTCAGGCCCGGAAACCTGCGACGTCAAAACACTATCATTATATCTGGAGAAGATATGTCTCTTGGTACGAGGAACGCACGTATCTGCCTGCAGGGTTCCATTTAGGATGTTTCCTGCAGGCTGGTGTGGATAAGGCCTTACGTCTGGGTTCCATTAAGGTCCAGATTTCAGCTCTCTCACTTTTTTTTCAGAAGAAATTGGCAGTGTTACCAGAAGTTCAGACCTTCTTGCAAGGGGTGCTCCACATACAACCTCCTTTTGTACCGCCTACGGCACTCTGGGATTTGAATGTGGTGTTGGAATTTCTACAGTCCTCCTGGTTTGAACCTCTGATGACGGTAGAAGACAAGTACCTCACGTGGAAGACCGTGATGTTACTGGCCATGAGCTTCTGCTATACGTGTTTCTGAATTGGGGGCCTTATCTTTTAAAAGTCCCTACTTGGTCTTTTACTAGTACAGAGCGGAGCTCAGGACTAGGCAGCAGTTCCTGCCGAAGGTTCTCTCTGCGTTCCACTTGAATCAGCCTATTGTGATTCAGCCCAGTTCTGGCACTTCTGCTCTTCCGGAGGCATTGAATGCTGTACGAGCCTTGAAGATCTATGTCAAGCCAACGGCTCGGATCAGAAAGACTGATTCCCTGTTTGTGCTATATGATGCGCAGAAAAAGAATTGCCCTGCTTCAAAGCCGTCCATTGCTCATTGGCTTAGGCTTACTATCCAACAGGCCTATGTGTCGGCAGCCATACCTGTTCCTAGGTCTCTGAAGGCCCACTCTATAAGATAGTGGCCTCTTCCTGGGTGGCTGCCCGTGGAGTCTCGGCCCTACAACATTGCTGAGCTGCTAAAGGAAAAGAGATTACGGCTGCGTTGTGTTCCAGGAAATAAGTTAAACGATGAGAGCCAACAGATTAAATTATATAGATTTATTGATAGTAAAACCACATATATGACCTTTATAAAATCTAATCAAAAACACCTCTAAATGCTCCGTTTATAGGCGTCTGGTGAACATATATTAGCATTTGTTATAAATAAGGATGATGTCCATAGTTCACAGAGCACTAATAATTGCTGGGCTAAGAGCCGGCAAATGGAATTCAGGTGCAGTCCCGGAGTGTAACAAGCTGAATTTAGTTGAAATAAAACGGCTGGCAGGTGAGTAACAGGCTGCAGTCCCGGAATTATAAGTGTGTAATATCACCAAATCTGAGATGACTGTTTTACCTCTCGAATGGGCTGGCGGCGGGCCGAGCGTCCTCGGCCAGATGTCCTGCAGTGCCCACTTGCGCTGTGCAGCGTAGTAGAGGTAAAGGTGACCACCTGGATATTGGGAGTGATTCCAGCGATGTATTGCTAATATATGTTCACCAGACGCCTATAAACGGAGCATTTAGAGGTGTTTTTGATTAGATTTTATAAGGTCATATATGTGGTTTTACTATCAATAAATCTATATAATTTAATCTGTTGGCTCTCATCGTTTAACTTATTTCCTGGAACACAGCGCAGCCGTAATCTCTTTTCCTTTATCCTGTTAACACCACACATAGTGTTCACGGATGCGCAGTCTTCCAGGATAATATTAAATTCGTTATTGATATTTATGTGTATATATATATATATATATTCTCTTGGGGCGCTATATAGCAGTCAGTTGTTTCATTGCCGAGCTGCTACCTGGTCGGGGAAGAACACGTTTGTTAAGTTCTACAAGTTTGATACCCTGGCCAAAGAGGATACCCAGTTTGGGCAGGTGGTGCTGCAGATGTCTCCGCACGTTCTGGAAGCTTAGGGACGTCCCCATCGTACGAAGTCTCCCTGATATCCCTTATGGATGCTAGAGAAAATAGGATTTTAATTACCTATTGGTAAATCCTTTTCTCGTAGTCCATAAGGTATATTGGGCGCCCGCCTCAGTGCGTTGACGTTTCTGCAGGTTCTCTTTTATATGGTTACCTGTTCAGCTGTTGCTGTTGCTGTTGTTGTTACCAACTGTTGCTGGTTGTTTTATGTTAGTGGTGTGCTGGTATATAAATCTCACCACTCGTTGTTATGTTCCTTATAGCATATATGTCCTTTCTCCTTCGGTCACGGTTTTACCTATAACTGCCTGTGGGAGAGGGCATAGAGGGGAGGAGCCAGCACACCCAGTGAAGAAATTTAAAGTGTACCGGCTCTTTTGGACCCCGTCTATACCCCATTGTACTAAGTCTCCCCAAATATCCCTTATGGACTACGAGAAAAGGATTTACTGGTAGGTAATTAAAATCCTATTTTTAAAAAAATATTATTATGTGGCTTATGTAGGGTGAAGATTTGACTGTAATTAAGGTAGAATATGTAGAGGAGGAAGAAGAAGAAGAGGAGACATACATGAGGGCTGATCAGTGTAAGGAGGAGGAAATCCCAACAGGTACCAGCACAGGTGAGTAATAATAACTTCTTACAGAGAGAGTCACATATTCTCCTTGTTCTATCACTACAGCAGTCTCTTATTCTACACCCTCCTTTGTCAGTGCAGACTAATGAGAGAAATGTACAGTATCTGCCCAGTGGGGAAATCAGTAGCCATCAGCCCCTATTATACTCCTGCTCTCCCCCTCACATCATGTCACTGTGTGTTACCAGCCCAGATATCTGACCAGTCTCCTCCCCACACTCTCTGGTGTATCTCATACATCAGCAGCCATCAGCCCCTATTATACTCCTGCTCTCCCCTCACATCATGTCACTGTGTGTTACCAGCCCAGAGATCTGACCAGTCTCCTCCCCACACTCTCTGGTGTATCTCATACATCAGCAGCCATCAGCCCCTATTATACTCCTGCTCTCCCCTCACATCATGTCACTGTGTGTTACGAGCCCAGAGATCTGACCAGTCTCCTCCCCACACACTCTGGTGTACCTCATACATCAGGAGACATCAGCCCTTATTATACTCCTGCTCTCCCCCTCACATCATGTCACTGTGTGTTACCAGCCCAGACATCTGACCAGTATCCTCCCCACACTCTGGTGTATCTCATACATCAGGAGCCATCAGCCCCTATTATACTCCTGCTCTCCCCCTCACATCATGTCACTGTGTATTACCAGCCCAGAGATCTGACCAGTCTCCTCCCCACACTCTCTGGTGTAGCTCATACATCAGGAGCCATCAGACCCTATTATACTCCTGCTCTCCCCCTCACATCATGTCACTGTGTGTTACCAGCCCAGAGATCTGACCAGTCTTCTCCCCACACTCTCTGGTGTATGTCATACATCAGGAGACATCAGCCCCATTATCTTCATTGTTTAATGTTGTGCAGATTTGATTCACTACGTGTATAGTAACACTGCAGTAATTAAGCAAAATTGCAGTTGAGTCCTCATACCCTAAGATCACACACCCCATTTTAACACAAACTCCACCCACCTTTATTTGGATTCTGTGTATCTATTCTTATGCTGACCTGTCTCTGCAACCTGCTCTGCCTTAATGCTTTCTTCTTTGTCCTGATGCTGCTGTTTTCCCCTTTCAGTGCCTGTCTGCATCCGAAACGTCAACCTATTGGGGCTATGCGATTGATGTTTTTGCTGGTAGATGGCGCCCAACTGAGCTATTCAATTGTAGCTCCATTTAGGTGCGATCAGTTGCCAACGCCAGCATTTCAGCTCGCACCCCCTGGGGGTGGTGAGCTGAAAATCTTTTGCATTGCGCCCATTAGTTTGACAGAGTTTAGCTGCTTTAATTTGTTAAACCTGACCTCTCTGGGCGCGATCAGCATGGAAAAAAAAAAACAATTGAATTGCACCCCGCTTTCGCTGTCACTTTAGACGGGAGATAGAGCGCCCAAAATAATTGAATTTCCCCCTGTATGTCCAACTGGAGAACTAAAACTATACATAGGACTGCTCTGCACAGGTCCCAAGACTCCAGTGTGTGTGTGAGGTCAGCGCCAGTAACCTTGTAATTGACCAATGTTACTGGCTGAAGAGGCTTCCTTTCCCATGATGCAGCTGGGCAGTGTGTATGGTTGGGAACGGTTACTTACCAAAATCCTCCATATTACGTGTAGTTGTCCAGTGTGGCTGTGCAGTTGGCTTACCATGGTAGCTCTGTCTATGCCATGTGCTTGGTATTGTGGTTTTATATTTTGCCTTACAGCGAAATGAGCATTGGCATTTCAGCTGTGTGTCAGTACCTCTGCATGAAAATATAATTGGTGTGTGTGTGTGTGTGTGTGTGTGTGTGTGTGTGTGTGTGTGTGTGTGTGTGTGTGTGTGTGTGTGTATGTATTACGACCTAAGAACCTACATAATTGTCTAATGCTGCATCTCAGTAGCTGCATTACTGCTGAGAACGGAGATTCTCCTGTATGATGATGCAGTGAAGTTACACTCAGTACAGTTAGCGTATGAGTTTGAGACTGTCCATCTCCAAAATATGCTAGGCTACGTTAATGCAACGCAATCGAGTAATGAATCCCCACACCCCCTTACACATTATGATGGTACAATCCCCCCTTATACTGTTTGCCACACAGTACACATCCCCCTTACATATTATGCCACACAGTACAAATCCCCCTTACATATTATGCCACACAGTACAAATCCCCCTTACACATTGTGCTACACAGTACAAATCCCTCTTACACATTATGCTGCACAGTACAAACCCCCCTTACACATTATGCTACACAGTACAAATCCCCCTTACACATTGTGCTACACAGTACAAATCCCCCTTACACATTGTGCTACACAGTACAAATCCCTCTTACACATTATGCTACACAGTACAAATCCCCCTTACACATTATGCTACACAGTACAAACCCCTCTTACACGTTATGCTACACAGTACAAATCCCTCTTACACATTGTGCTACACAGTACAAATCCCTCTTACACATTGTGCTACACAGTACAAATCCCTCTTACACATTATGCCACAGTACAAACTTCCCACCTTACACGTTATGCCACACAGTACAAATATCCACTTAGACATTATGCCACACAGTACAAATACCTGCCCACCTGCACATCATGCCACACATTACAACCCCGCCTTACACATTATGCAACACAGCACAAATTTCTGCCCCCTTACACGTTATGCCACTCAGTACAAATTCCCCTGTACACATTATGCCACACAGTTCAAACCACACACCCCCCCCTCCCAGCCCCCTTACACAATATGTCACACAGTGTAATCCCTCCTCGGCTCTCTCCCCTAAATACACACTTACCCAGTCACCAGCACTACCCTGCCTTGCACAGAGCACTGACCCGCCTTGCGCAGCTTCTCACTCCAAGGATCGCGTCACTGAAGTGTGTAGAGCTTCCTACACACGGGAGCCAAGCGAAGCTGCGGTGGCGGTTATAGTAAGTCAGGCTGCCGCGTGTCAGGCAGAGCCTCATGCAAAATGAACTTGCATCAGTGACCAGTTCCACCCCCAGGGCTTCCTGCGCTCTGTTCCACGGTCGCACTGCCCTAGTTACGGCCCTGGAAGTAAGTGTGCCACGATCAATAATGTCTAATCAGCACGACTTGGTAACAACACTAGCGAAAAGATGCTTCTTTCACTAATTGAATCTAATATCTAACAAATAGTTTGCGTTACAAGAGGTAACTGCCTATGATTATACTAATGGTCAGACTATAATATCAGGATATAATTGTTCCATTACAACTTCACAACACACACAAAATAAATTATTAATAACAACACACGGGAGACAGTGGATGAATATTTTACTGTCACTTTTCATTCTATACACTTTCTATTATTTTTAAATGCAAATGTTTCGCTAACAGTTTTTAAATATAAGGAACACAACTATGCAATTATTTTAATTTAATATTTAATGAAAGCAATATTTTTATTGTTAGTGCACCATTTCATTCATTGATGAATTATCATTCCTTTATCTGTGGTAGCATCCTATGGTAGCCGTTTGCAATTTGTACATTTTATAATTGTAATGAAGCGTACACATGGGCTTATTCAGGTTTGTTAGCAAACCAAAAAAGTTAGCAATTGGGAAAAACCATGTGCACTGCTGGTGGGGCAGATGTAACATGTGCAGAGAGAGTTAGATTTGGGTGGGGTGTGTTCAAACTGAAATCTAAATTGCAGTGTAAAAATAAAGCAGCCAGTATTTACCCTGCACAGAAACACTATAACCCACCCAGATCTAACTCTCTCTGCACATGTTACATCTGCCCCACCTGCAGTGCACATGGTTTTGCCCAATTGGTAGATATTTTTGGTTTGCTAACAACTCTGAATAACCCCCACAGTTTGCTAATTGAAATCAAACAACTGAACCTTTTGAAGTTGCTGATAGTATGAAATTTTAGTCCTCAGTGTTTCTGTACATTTATTTCCAGTAGGTAGATGCAAAACCAGGAATACCTCAGAGGGACATCTCCGTTTGTCTCCAGATTTTGAAATAGAAGACGCTATCACTAGAGATTCTCGAGGAGAAAACCCCATGGCCCTAAATATACATCCAGTACGTCACAGTGCAGATATGTTATCAGATCCCTCAAATCATGACGAATGTTCTCCTGATAATTCAGATATGGGTACACGTAGCACTGCTCATACAGGTGACACAGTCTTTTCCTATTCTGATTATGGTAAAAGTTTTGCTTATAATTCCCATCTTGCTACACACCAGATAAGTCAAACTGGTGAGAAGCCGTTTCCGTGTTCTGAGTGTGGGAAATGTTTTACACGCAAAGCAGGCCTCATTGAACATCAGAGACTCCACACAGGTGAGAAAACCTTTAACTGCTCCGAGTGCGGGAAATACTGTACAAGGAAATCGCACCTGATAGAACACGAGAGAACTCACACAGGAGATAAGCCGTTTCCGTGTTCTGAGTGTGGGAAATATTTTACAAGGAAATCTTACCTAGTGGCGCATCAGCGGACTCACACCGGTACAAAGTTGTTTTCTTGCTCTGAGTGCGGGAAATTTTTCACCAGGAAATCGCATCTTGTGGCACACCAGCGAACGCACACGGGGGAGAAGCCTTTCCAGTGCCCTCAATGCGGCAAATGGTTTACGTATAAATCGCATCTTGTGGAACATCAGAGAAGTCACTCCGGAGAGAAGCCGTTTTCATGCGCTGTGTGCGGGAAATGTTTTACACGGAAAACTCATCTGGTGGAACATCGGAAAACTCACAGCGGCGAGAAACCATTTCCATGCCCTGAGTGCGGCCTCTTATTTACTTATAAAGCACATCTTGTTGAACATCTGAGACACCACAAAGGTGCGAAATCATTTCCATGCGCCGAGTGCGGGAAATGTTTTGCCTATAACTCGCATCTGGTTACACATCAGAGGACTCACACAGGTGAGAAGCCGTTTCCATGTTTGGAGTGTGGGAAATGTTTTGCATACAAATCCCATCTTGTAGAACATCAGAGGACTCACAAAGGTGAGAGACCCTTCCTGTGCGCTGAGTGCGGGAAATCCTTTACACGCAAATCGCATCTTGTATCGCATCAGAAAACGCACACGTGCGCCAAGTCCTTTCCGTGTGCTGAGTGTGGGGAATGTTTTACACGGAAATCACACCTTCTTGAACACCGGAAACGTCACACGTGAGAGAAAACATTTTGGTGTTAAAGTTTTACATGCAATTAATCACAAAATATAAGGGAAAGTAATTCCCATGAGCAAATATTTACACCAAACAGGGTTGCAGCAATGCTTCATACAATATACAGAAAGCTGTTTGATATTAATGTCACTTAAGAAAATAAGCGTGTGTGTATATATATATATATATATATATATATATATATAAATTAGAGACTGTGTCCTCAGTAATATATTGAGGGGCCCTGTTTAGGGCTGCCGTGACAGTATGTATTAGTATTAGTATATATACCAGTTATAACTTAATTACCACCCATGGACAGATGAAATGTAGAGTGTCGACATAATACTTTTAAGACATTTCTTATGTGTAGAACGTATTGCCATGCCCTGTTTCTGTTACATATCCGCATCATTCTCCAAAAGTAATTCCTGACAATGCCGTTATATAGGGTCCTGAGTAATACATGATTCCAGCAAGATGGAATCATGAAGAAGATGGAAGACACTAATACATTATGTTGTACCATACATTGTAAATATCTATGACTCATATAATGAGTTTTGCAAACAGATACTGGGAATCGTGTAAATAGAAATGTGTGGCCACAGTGCAAATGCCATTTTGTGATGCTGTGTGGTAATTTTCGCACAAACGCACACCCTTGTACAGATTCCAGCACGGCTCAGTGGGTCAAGATGTGTTTGCGAGGAATGAAAAGCTTTGCGGATTATGCTAGGACATGGAGCCAGTTTTGTATTACGTGCTCATTTGAAAATTAGATTTTGCTCTGTAAAAAGGGTGAAGGATATGTCTTTACAAAGTCCTTCTGATTGCACAGTAACCGTCCACCAACTGCCTGGAGCCAGGAACTAGCATAGTAACTGTAGCCACCAACTACCTGAAGCCAGGAACTAGCACAGTAACTGTACCCATCAACTGCCCGGAATCAAGAACTAGCACAGTTACTGTACCCACCAACTGCCCGGAATCAAGAACTAGCACAGTAACTGTAGCCACCAACTGCCCAGAATCAAGAACTAGCACAGTTGCTGTACCCATCAACTGCCCGGAATCAAGATCTAGCACAGCTACTGTACCCACCAACTGTCTGCAATCAAGAACTAGCACAGTAACTGTACCCACCAACTGCCTGGAGTCAAGAACTAGCACAGTTACTGTACCCACCAACTGCCCGGAATCAAGAACTAGCATAGTAACTGTACCCACTAACTGCCCGGAATCAAGAACTAGCACAGTAACTGTACCCATCAACTGCTTGCAATCAAGAACTAGCACAGTAACTGTACCCACCAACTGCCCGGAGTCAAGAACTAGCACAGTTACTGTACCCACCAACTGCCCGGAATCCAGAACTAGCACAGTAACTGTACCCACCAAGTGCCTGCAATCAAGAACTAGCACAGTTACTGTACCCACCAACTGCCCGGAATCAAGAACTAGCACAGTAACTGTACCCATCAACTGCCCGGAATCAAGAACTAGCACAGTAACTGTACCCATCAACTGCCCGGAATCAAGAACTAGCACAGTAACTGTACCCACCAATTGCCTGGAGCCAGGAACTAGCACAGTAACTGTACCCACCAATTGCCTGGAGCCAGGAACTAGCACAGTAACTGTACCCACCTGCTGCCCAGAGCCAGGAATTAGCACATTGGTTGTATTCATGTACATGTATCTTAAGCAACAGCAAAAATTAATATACCGCTACCTTATGTATTAAGTATTTCCCCCGTCTCTTAGATTGCAAGCTCGATAAGGCAGGCTCATCTACACTTCTGCTTCATGTCATTATATGTTATTTTATCTTCATGTTCTCAATGTACAGGGCTGAGTAATATGTTGTTGCTTTATAAATATAACATGATAATACTATATATAGGACAGTTCTTATAAGAATTACAGCGTAACACACAGTGGACAAAGGCATCTTGTGGCTAGAAACATCACCCATGAGAACACATCCTGTTGCTAGGAACCAGTGACATCACTGAGGTACCACCATGCATCACCCCAAGATGGCTGCCTGCACTGTTTGTCGTTGACAATTGTGCTTTCATTCATGTGACTTTGGAATCAATGTAACTTTCAACATTAGATATTTCCTATAGTTCTTGCTCTCTCTATAGGGGTTAAAGTACATGGCCTTTGTTTTATAATGACTTGTATATTGTGTATTGTAGTTTTCACAGTGGATAATGTTTTTTAGATGATTTCTTTTACTTTTCTTGCGATTGTATCTCTCTAATTTTTTCATCTTTATAATATGTGTAAGAAAAACGTATATATAGGGACATGGCATGCAATCTTATGGTCTGTACACAGCCGGAGTAATAAAATCTGCAGTCCTTTCCAACCAAGTTGTCCGTTTGTTTTCTTTAAGATAACTTAAAGTGCTGAAAAGGGAAAAATAAAATAAAGGAAGGACGTCACCAGGGCCGGTGCTAGGGTGTTCGGCGCCCTCCTGCAAACTATCAATTTTGCGCCTTTCTACAAATACAAATGTGACCGATCTCATCCTCAGAGCTGTAACTAGACATTTTGGTGCCCCCCCCCCTCAAGATCCATAAATATAGGGTCATAAAAAAATGACAAAATATAGGGGCGTAAAATAATTATGACACATAGTAGTCAACATTATTCAAAATTACGCACACAGTATTACCACTTATATACATTACGCCAGGTAGTGCCCCTTATATACATTACGCCAGATACAGCCCCCTTTTACATATTGCACCAGGTAGAGCCAGTCACACATTATTCCAGGTAGAGCACCCTTCTACACTTTGCGCCAGGTAGAGCACCCTTTTACACATGCAGCTTCCCCCAGCAGGGGGAAGTGCCAAAAATATAGGGGCCACAGAATAGTACCAATTCACATTACACTGCACAATAGTGTTCGCTAGTCACATTACACCTCATAGTAGTGTCCATTAGTCACATTACACTGCACAGTAGTGTCCGTTAGTCACATTACACCCCATAGTAGTGTTCGCTAGTCACATTCCACTGCTCAGTGTTGTTCACTCGTCACATTACACCGCATAGTATGCCCTTTAGTCACATTACACAACATAGTAGTGTCCGTTATTCACATTACACCGCACAGTAGTGTCCGTTCACATTACACCGCACAGTAGCGTCCGTTATTCACATTACACCGCACAGTAGTGTCCGTTATTCACATTACACCGCACAGTAGTGTCTGTCAGTCACATTACACTGCACAGTAGTGTCCGTCAGTCACATTACACTGCACAGTAGTGTCCGTCAGTCACATTACACCGCACAGTAGTGTCCGTCAGTCACATTACACCGCACAGTAGTGTCCGTTATTCACATTACACTGCACAGTAGTACCCACACAGGAGAGCACCTTATACACATTATGCGGCCAGGTAGAGCCCATTATACATATTATGCCAGGTACATCCTTCATTCCCTCCACAGCACTGCCCCAGTACCTGCAGGAGGTCCCCGACTCCGGCACTGCTCCTCCTCTGCCTTCTCCTCATGTCTCTCGGAGGCGCCGTTACCCCCGCAGCAGCGGCTCTGTAGGATGTCGGCAGTTATGCCGAGAGGGAGGGAACGGGTACTAATTTCTCGGGCCACGGACTGATGGAGGGCCCGGCGGGGCCCTGGTCCACCGCACTCCCTACCCCCTCCCTTCTTACTGGACAGCAGCATAAGAACGCATCTTGGCAGCACAGCACATGCTGCAGTGTGCTGTGCTGCTGTGAGGCTGCTGCTACTGCTGAGCCGATGCCTATTTGGGTAGTGGGGGGAAGTGATCACACTCCCCCCTCAAATTGGCTCAGGACTCCTCCCCACCCCCGAACCCCTACACCCTGCTCGACACGCCAAAGTTATAAAAAAAACAACTTTTTTCACAAGGGGGCGTGGCCACGCCTCCCGCGATTAGGCCACGCCCCCAAAATGATACCCGCCTGCCTGAGGCCGCTCTCTGGGGAAGGATGCAGGGAGAGAGCCGCGCTACACGCTGCCAGCATCAGCGGGGTTGCAGAGCAGGACGGCGCCTCCCTTCAGCACGGCGCCTCCCTGCACTGCATCCCCTTGCTGAGCGGGTAGCGCCGGCTCTGGACGTCACTGATAAGATGATACTGAGTATGGAGGGAGGAAGAGTGTGTGTGCATGTGCGAATGCGTCCCAGTTTGCCCAAATGGAGGCGTGTCAACCAATTTTCTGGGAGGGCCAGGGTCTGCATCTTCCGGCACAGATTTCCTGGCTACGGAGCTGCAATGGCCAATCAGAGTAGCCTCATGCTAACTTAGATGGCCGATATTTTCTCCAGAGTGGTCCAATGCTGCATATTAGGACGCTAATCACAGCAGCTGATCACAGAAACCAGCAGGAGGCCTCTATTTACACCAGGTGCCTCCTGCTGCATTAGCATATTGTCACATCACTGCTGCATCCAGGAGCAGCTACTGTGCTGACTGCCGCCATCTCTGTATCAGGTCCAGTGTCACTCAGTGTTGTGACTCCCTCTGGAATATTTAATGTTGCAGCAATGATGTATGAAGACATATATGTAGATAGGAAATTTTTGATAAAAATAAAAAAGTCAGTCACAATACGGGCTGATAATCACTGCCCTGATTGGCTTCCTACTGAGACGCTCACCAGCTGCGGCGCTTATCCGCCACTGTGCGCACAAAGACCCACCATTGGTCACACCATAGGACCAGTGTCCTTCCGAACAAGGCTGCCACTGTAACTGTGGAAAAAGCTGTCCGTGATATGTCCAAGCTAGCCTCCTCCCTGTCACATCCCAGGAATGCCCAGAAAAATTGCCTCTCTGTGTGTCTGAATTTGTTCCGCGATTCCCAGCAGTAGCCATTTGAGGACATGAGAGCAGTGCAGCTGGGACGCATGCGCAGACCCCAATTACCAATTTTGAATAGTATGTTTGCAATGGCTTTTCCTGGACCACCAACTTTGTGGAAGTGATCAATAAAATTTGGACCTTCTTTTGCCAGCCATGGTGTGTGGTGTTTATTTATTCAACTGGGTGCAGAGGGGTCATTTGAAAGGAAATTAAAAGGCTAAACCAGAGTTCAGGCTCAAGGGAAGCACTCTGGTTGGCTTAAGGTGGGTATACACGGAGAGATCCGTGCTTAAAATCTAAGCAATCTGACAATATTGCATAGAAATTAAGCACGGATCTCTCGTGTGTATGCCCCACCAGCGATAGAGATGCGTGACCCTGCACGTCACTATCACCGGTGCTAGATTGAGCCTGCATGCAGGCTCAGTCTAGCAGGTCGCTCACTTCAGCGGTATGTGAAGTGAGCGGCACCCCTGGCCCCACCCCCTCGCTCAGCACACATCGCGCTGTGCTAAGCGGTCACTGATAGATCACTCATAGTGCCCCCCTTTTAATTTGTTGGTTTATCTAATTTTTCGTGATCATGAGTCAATTCCTACATACCAAGATTTCTCCCAACGAAAGGTATTTATTAGTTCTATATCATACATGAATTGGTTGTGGCTTCCGTTTGTCCCCAAAACTCTAAAGGGGGGTACTCACGGAGCGATCGCTGCTTAAAATGTAAGCAATCTGACTAGATTGCTTAGATTTTAAGCAGCGATCACTCCGTATGTACCCCTCACAGCGATAGCGATGCGCAGCCCCGCGCATCACTATCGCTGGTGCTAGATTGGCCTGGCCGCTCACTTCACCCGCTGGGTGAAATGAGCGACCCCCCCCCCCCCCCGCACGCTCAGCACACATCGCGCTGTGCTGAGCGGGGGGACAGATGTGGACTGAGCGAACCACTCAGCACACATCTCTCCCCAAATTGGCCCGTGAATACGGCCCTTAAGGAAGAGAGAACAGTACAAAGACCAACAATTCCTGGGTGGAATGACTGTCCGCCTACCTAGAGCATTCAAAAAAGGGTATGTAATGTGTGGTGGGTCACAGATAGAGGTAGCTCCTATAGTGAATTAATAGGAATTGACTGAAAGACTATCCACTGTCACATTCTGGAACTTCATCATATGACTTACAGATGAGTCTGTGACTAGGCGCGCCCGCCCGGGTGCGCCTGGACAGTGTGAGTGTCTCCGTCTGGTCTGGCTAGTGTGCCCGGATGGAGACGCACCCCCATTCACTTGTCGCTCTGAATGGAAAGCGTCTGTGTGCACTCCCAGCGTGACTAGGTGGACGGATCACCTAGTCACACTCGGGAGTGCACGTTTGCAATGGGGCTGCTATAGATAAGAACGGCTCCATCTGTATCTTTGCTGCCTGTCCTGCTGGTCAGGTTTTCTTGTTGCACTTGTTTTGTGGAGCTGATGCATGTATGTTGCCATGTTGGATCATGTCAGCTGACTGCATCTGCTCCAGTCAGGGAGCTTCTTGCCTTAGCTGACTCTGGCAGCCAATCTGTGGTCTGCAGCTCCTATATAATTCCTTCCAGTACTCCCAACTCACTGCCAGAGCAAGAAGTCACATTGCTAATTCCTGGCTCCTGTTGTGCAGTATGTCTGCAGATCCTAATTCACTACAGTGTCTCTGCACTGGTGAATTTATAATACACACAATTTTTTTCAATACTTACCTCCTGGAGTTCCACATTGGCAACAGCAGTACTGAAAAAAATCACCAGGAAATTTTTTCCAGAGACCTGTGCACTAGACTATGAGACAGCGCTAGGTAGCGATGGCCATCGGTGAGCTGGCCATCGATGGTTCCATCAATGGCACATAAACCATCTATGGTGAACCATCAATAGTTTGCATCACTCAATGGACACCACTGCCCGGGCCATGGGCCAATAAAAAATGGGGGTGGGGCTTAGTGGGTATCCAGGGGCGGGGCTAAGCTCCTTGCAAAATAAAAAATATATATATGTTTTGTTCCACTAAGCCACAGGTTCTCAAACTCTGTCCTCAGGACCCCACACGGTGCATGTTTTGCAAGTCTCCTTTTAAAATGTGTCTGTGAGTAATTAATACACCTGTGCACTTGCTGGGTTACCTGCAAAACATGCACTGTGTGAGGTAATGAGGACCGAGTTTGCAGACCTATGCACTAAGTCAGTGGTTCTCAACTCGGTCCTCAGGACCCCACACAGTGCATGTTTTGCAGGTAACCCAGCAGGTGCACAGGTGTATTAATTACTCACAGACACATTTTAAAAGGTCCGCAGGTGGAGCTAATTATGTCACTTGTGATTCTGTGAGGAGACCTGGAAAACATGCATGGTGTGGGGTCCTGAGGACCGAGTTTGAGAACCTGTGACCTAAGCCATTGATGGCAGAGAACCATTGGCTCTCTGTCATTTATGGCAAAACCATCAGCCATTGGTAGTTAACCATCAATGTTTGGCAGCTATCAATGGTCGATGGCCATCCCCAGTGCCCAAAATCTACAGCACTGCCACCTAGAAAGGAGGTGGCTCACGGGCCTTCTCCTCTCTTGATATGTTCCTGTGCCTGAGTATTGCTGGATTCCTTACCTGCAAGTCTTCCAAGCCACAGATGTCTCCAGAGTTCCCTGTGCACCTATCAGCTAAGGTTCAGTTATTCAGGCTAAAGATATTAGCTATTGTCTGCCTTCCACTTCAGGTCTCAGCTGCACTTCACTGATTATAGAACTTTTCATTGTGTTTAAGCTCTCAGCCTGTTAAAATCTGCTCCAGTAATCTACAGCTTTGTGCATCTTATACCCCTTTCACCTCGCACAAATAACCCGGTATCGACACAGTATATTGCTTTGTCGAAACGGGTCAGTGTGCGATGTGAAAGCTCCTTTGCTGAATTAGTGGGGTCGCCTGACCCGGTAATTCAACCCGGTAAAAAAGAAGAAGGGTTATCACCGGGTTGAATACCGGGTCAGGTGCAGTGTGAATGGGAGCCGTTCCGATGCGACACGGCTCCCATTCACAGCATAGGGAGAGGCGGCGCAGGAGATGAGCTCATCTCCCAGCGCCGCCTCCACCCCCGCTGCTATGGAAACCGACCCAGTATATTGCCGGGTCGGAAAGCCAGTAAAGGAGCGCAAATGCCGGATCCCACCCGGTAAGGACACATTTCTCTTACCGGGTGGGATCCGGCATTTGCGATCTGAAAGTAGCATTAGATTACGCTCTTCCTCTTGTTTGCACATTCACCTGTGAACCTCACCTAATCTCCCCAGAGATTATCTTTAATGCTACTTACAACTAATACAGCGTTTATAGCATACCTGTTACAACAAGCTGCTTCCAGCCCCTGGAATAGTGCACCCTTCATCTATACCTCCAACATGACCCTCTGTAGGAGGGACAAAATGCTCTGTTTCTGGACTTTTCTCTTAATGCATGATTACCATCACCTCTTTTAAACAGGTTAATGGATATTAGGGTGTTCAGCACAGGTGATGGCAATCATAAATTAAGAGGGAAGTCCAGGAGCAGAGCATTCTGTCCCTCCTGGAGAGGGTCATGTTGGGAGGTATGCTTCATGTTCCTGGATTCCAGTGTGAGTTAACCTCTGTTTGTCCTGCAATTCCAAATCTACTACTGTATACTCATTCCAAAGGACTTTATCATCTCAATTCTGTGCTGCCAGCTTCTAGTTTCACTGTGTACTCCTGCAGCAGGCATGCTGTATATTACATACTTGCCTACCTGACCCTCTCCATGAGGGAGAAAATGCTCTGTTCCTGGACTTTCCTGGTAATGTATGATTGCCATCACCTGTGGTGAAACACCTTTCTTATCAATCACCCAGCTCACCACAGGTGATGGCAATCATACATTACCAGGAAAGTCCAGGAGCAGAGCATTTTCTCCCTCATGGAGAGGGTCAGGTAGGCAAGTATGGGTATATTAGTGTGTGTGCATCTCCTCTGCTTTCTACCTCAGGTTACACACAACATATCAGTCACAGTCTTCAAGTATCCTGGTCCAAGCTTGGTTCACAGCATCACTGATTCTAGACCAGTATCTTGCATAGCCGATCCCAGCATCCAGCTAGTCCATCATCCAGCATGGCATTCAGATCGGGTGTGGTTCATACGGTCAACAGTGTCTAGGTCGACCACTATTTGTCGACAGGGATGTTAGGCCTAAATGGTCTAGGTCGACAGGTCAAAAGGTGGACATGAGTTTTTAATATTTTTTTGGTGTAGTTTTCTCCGTACAGTGACCGGAAACCCCAATTTCGGGCGAGGTGCCTTGCTGCGCTCAGCACAGGTTACTACTCCCAATCATAGTCCGCGTGGATTGTTAAGTATAAAAAGTAAAAAAATAAAATAAAATGGGAGAACCCATGTCGACCTAGAACATGTCAACCTAGTTACTGTCGACCAGTAGTGGTCCACCTAAACATTGTTGACCTAGAGACCGGATCCCATCCAGATCCTGTACTAAGAAACCCAGGCAGAGGGCCACGACCTGCATGAGGGCTCAGCAAAGCCCAAACCTTCTTGCAGGGGTCCCTGGCGAACACCAGCATATTAGACCTAGCGCCTCTGTACTGGAATTAGTTAAATCCCTCAGTATGGGTAAATGTCCAGCAAATCACCTGGGAATCATGATAGCTAACTACTAGCATATGTTAAAAGTATTTAGGGATTACCAGGTGCAGCTCTGATGTCAACCAGGAAGGTATGTGGTTCACTTTTGCAATTGTATCTCAACAGATCTCAAAAGGTCCATTACTTGGACTTCCTGTCGGATAACATCTATCCATTGATCTTCGCCCTGGTGGGATACTTGGTGCCTATAATTATATGCAGCACTTCTCCATCGTGATTGATATCAGAGCTGAACCTGGTCATCCCTAAATACTTTTAACATATGCTGCAAGGTGGCTACCTCGGGTCGGGAAGTCGGTGGCAACAATGCGATCGCATGGAACTACTCTGATTTATGGGCGTATCGTGGGCGTGTATCTACTGCGCTGTGTGATTCTAAGTCATGTATATGGGGAAGGGGAGCCTGTTTGTGATGGATTCCTGGCACCTAGCATGGAGCTGGTGCAAGTGCCAGTACGAACGATGATGAGTGGGGGTACAACCAATGGGTGGTACGGCTTCCTGCATGCAGACCCCCCGGATCCCCATATTAGCAAATATCCATAAATTTGCAAAAACACCCTTGAGGAAAGTCTATACGGCAACACATGTATCCTCCATTACTACAAGGGTAGAAAGCAGCAACTATACGTTATCTATTTAGTACCATACTCGGGTAAATACTGGCTGCTTTATTTTTACACTGCAATTTAGATTTCAGTTTGAACACACCCCACCCAAATCTAACTCTCTCTGCACATGTTACATCGGCCCCACCTGCAGTGTACATGGTTTTGCCCATTAGAGAACAAATTTGCTGCTGCGATCAGATCTGAATTAGGCCCATTATTTAATGATCTATATTTATTGTGCTTTACGGAATATATTAAGATATTCCAGTTTTCATGCATTTCTCTCTGACCAGCTATACAGGCATTTTGGAAGGAAGCACTGAGCTTATATAGAGACATATCTTTGACCAATGCTTTATGGCAAGGGTGGCCAAGCTTGGTCCTCATGGAACCATAACAGTTCATGTTTTCCAGACCACCTGTAGCTGTTTTAAATCATGTCAGTTAGTAAAGAATACACAGAGATTTTGAAAACATGAACTGTTATAGCTTGGCCTCCCTTAGTTTATGCCAGGGGTAGCCAACCCTGGTCCTCAAGAGCTACCAACAGTGCACGTTTTCCAGGTCTCCTCACAGAATCCACTTGTGGATCTTTTAAAATGTGACTGTTAGTAATAACTGCACATGTGCACCTGCCAGGTGAGCTGGAAAACATGAACTGTTGGTAGCTCTCGAGGACCAGGGTTGGCTACCACTGGTTTATGCTATGCCACTGTGCGTATTGTCCTGTGGGAGAAAAACAAGAACGGTCTGATTTTCTTACTTCTGAAAGCAGCAAAAAATCTTAAAGAAGTCTCAAAGTCCATTGTAGAATGGTTCCCTATAATTTACAATATAATAATACAAAAAAATAAAATGCATTCAGATTTATATTCCCATGTGATGTGGGGCTTCCACCTCCACAGTGTTATTACTGTTATACTGGTTGACCTTTGTACTATCTCCTATGGGTGGGCAGCCATGAGTGTGGGTGGGGGATTTATATCTACAGTAAAACTATAGTAACTCATGCAGCAATGAGAGTGAGACCAGGTATGTATCTGTCATGGGCGGGACTGTATTTTTATCACTGTAATAAACAATAAAGTCTTTTTTACATGTGTAGTGCATGTAGAAATAAAAGTCCTTGATATACAACATTAAGTTCCCCAGTTGGAGTAACAGCGTAGGTTGACATTGTCCTCAGATAACCAGGAATGGTCTCTTTCTCCAATTTTATATCTAGGGTCTGGTTAGATGCACTCTTGGACACAGCTTTCCCTGTTATAGTGTGACCAGCCCAGCCTGACACAGTAAAACTGGGGGTGGCCACAGTCATTATCCCCCTGCGCCAGTGGGATTCTTCTCAAATGTGTAAATCTGGTTCTTGGTATCAATTAAGGAACCATACCTTTTTTTATTATTTGCACTGCAGTACTCCGTATGTCATGGACCTGCTGGTCGCTTCTCCAGATATGCCAATAGCCATCTGTGACGTGGGGGTCACTTTGGACACACGGGTTATACAAACACATTTGCTGCCACCAGCAAAAGTCTTATTTAACGCTGAGCGCAAGGTATGCTTTTGTTTTTACCTGCAAACACACTGCAATACTTAGAAAAATCGGTAACATTGGCCACACGAGGCCTTGGGTCTTAAGAAACACAAAATCAGAACTAGAATTTTGTAATTTTAATTCCAAGAATACTTTAAAGCTTTAGTTACAAAGATTATTAGGAATATTTTAAGAATACACACAGAGTATGGTACAATCTCAAACAAAACTAAAAAGGAATAACATCACAGAATCCTAACACTTACTGAAAAGATTTTAGGTGTTTCTGTTGTGGGATTTCACAGGTGAAGAGATATGGTGCATTCTCGGCCTACCATAGCTGATTTCCCCCAAGAAATGTACACACATATTCAGGGAGATAGTTATACCCTTAGCTGCACTCACTTCCTCCCACCCTTGTGGTTTTTAACCAGCTCAATGCTGGTAACTCGAAGGTAGCATATGCTTTCTCATATAGTTGTCTTGCAAATACATTGGGGAGGGGGACATAGAATTCCATTCCTCTTTAAGAGGATAAATTGTAGTATGGCTAGCTAGGTCTGGCTTGTTTGACATTGAAAGATGCAATTTCCTACCCCCAAACATTTATGATTGGTACAAGATAAGAGGTCACTGTTGCTTAACATAAATTTCTCTTTCTCCCATTTTATTGCTTAGGGTCTGGGTGGAGGCACTCTTGGGGAGAGTGATAATCTCTTAGACAACTTGGAGTTATGTCAACAGTCTATTTACAACCTAGCAGAGGAAACCTGTTACTTGCAGAATGACATGCAGTTCAAGAAATAACATTTACACAGACAATACAATGATACCACATGCAATTTGAAGAATACCATATTCTGGGATTCAATCATGTGATGGAGTGAGACAGAGTATGTATCTGTCATGGGCGGGACTGTATTTTTATCACTGTAATAAACAAGAAAGTATTTTTTACATGTGTAGTGTATGTAGAAATAAAAGTCCTTGATATACAACATTAAGTTCACCAGTTGGAGTAACAGCGCAGGTTGACATTGTCCTCAGATGACCAGGAAAGTCATTAACTGCTCAGCCAATCAGAAGCAGCTCTCCCTGTTATGTGTGACCAGCTCAGCCTGAATAGAGTACAACTGGAGGTGGCCACAGTCATTATACCCCTGCGTCAATGGGATCCTGCTCAGATGTGCACATCTGGTTCAGAGTATTAATTAGGAAACCATACCTATTTATTATTTGCAATGCAGTAAGTGGCCTTCACTCTGTACATACCTACTTTTTCATTAGCTGCATTTTCACACTGCATCTATATGGATGGATTTGCGAACACCGACATAAATACACAAGCATGCATTCTATGTCCAACTGTAAATGAGGTCCCTAGTATATACAGATGAATATGTTCCCATGAATAAGGTCTAACCTGATCTATAGCAAATACTTTTAAAATATCTGGCGTCAAAAGTGAGAAATGTTTCCCAAACCTCTGTCAGTGAAAAGGGTTAAAGGATTACCGTTGAAAATATAAAACGATGGGCAAACCCCACCACCACAATGGATCTATAAAATCAGGTCAATCTAGTGAGGGGAGAGGCTTGGCAGCCAACTGCTAAAGTACACTTGGTGATTTAGTTTGCCACCAACTTTAAATAAGACCCTTAGTTATAGAAAAAGGCATGTGTTCACCTAAAAGAAAAAAGGTTCAAACTGGTGCTTAGTAAATAATTGCCAACTCAAAGTGAGAGAGCTTTTCTCTTACGTTCTAGAGGATACTGGGGTTCCATTTAGTACCATGGGTATAAACGGGTCCACTAGGAGCCACGGACACTTTAAGAATTTGATAGTGTGGGCTGGCCTTCCCTCTATGCCCCTCCTACCAGACTCAGTTTAGAAATTGTGCCTGGAGGAGCCGGTCATGCTTATGGAAGCTCCTGAAGAGTTTTCTGCATTTATTTTTCCGTTTATTTTCAGACAGGACTGGTTGGCACCAGCCTGCCTGCTTCGTGGACATGGGGGGCCCAACCTCTTGAAGGGTTAACTGTCCCATTCCCTGCTGACAGGACACTAGCTCCTGAGGGAACTATGCACAAGCCCCACCACAGCGAGCGTACATTCCCGCAGCACACCGCCACCCCTAACAGAGCCAGAAGAAAGAGTGGTTAGTACTAAGCCGGCGTCCCAGTAAGCGGGTCACCGGCCTTTATGGTGGCATGAGGTTACGGAGATGTACGGCTTCTAACCAGGGAGGACTGAGTCTCCAGACTCAGTTCACAACTGCATCTCAGTACACTGTACGCAGTACCCAGACTGGCAATCAAAGCCTTCTCCATTTTAAGCCCAAAATTACCTCAGCCAGTATAAAAAAGCGGGAAGACCGCGCGCCATTGAAGGGGCGGGGCTTCACTAGGAGTGGATTCAGCAGCTCACCAGCGTAATTTTTTCCTCTGCAGTGGACGCAGACGTTGACTGACAGGGACGCGCAGCTTCTCCGGAGAGACTCCAGATTACCTCAGCGGTACCAGGGGGGAGCGATTACTAGTGTACTAAGTCCCCAATCTGCAAGATGGCTAAGCTTGGCATTAGCAATAAGGGCACTATGTGCTGGCTCCATTATACCTCTGTCTCTCCCTAGAAGGGCTCTTTGTGTGTTAACTGTGCTTTGAACCTTTTCTGTGTGTATGTTCTGTCACATTTACAATATGTCAGGCAAAGAGTGTGTTTCATGTATGGCAGAGTGTTCCTCTTCCCCAGGGAGCTCACTAATATGTACTAGGTGTAGTGCACCCTCCCAGGCTAGTGGGGCTGAACCAGCATGACTGGATTCCATTAAAGGAATGATTTCAAATATATCTAATAAATTGTCCTGCAATGAGAAAGAGACACAATACTTAAAACTGTCTGTGAATGAGTTTATGAACAGAGACTCAGTCCCCAAATAAGCGTCTCAGTCCCCTGACATTTGTCCGCAAAAGCGAACTCTGGCCCATGTCCTGCAGTCTGACTCTGACGGGTCAGACTGGAGGAGGGGAAGGTGTATACAGAAGAGGGGATGCTGCACTGTCAAAGAGAATAAAGGCTCTTATAAAAGCTATCAGAGATGTTTTACAAATTTCTGATAATTATTTTAATGTAAAAAATAAGTCCTCATTTACTTTTCCTGTATCAAAAGAATTGAATACCCTGTTTGAAGAACTGTGGGTTAATCCTGATAGGAAATTTCAAATCCCTAAAAGGTTACTTGCTTCTTTTTCTTTTCCTCCTGAGGATAGGAAAAGATGGGAACAGCCACCAATAGTGGATGCATCAGTGTCCAGGCTGTCACGGAAAATAGTACTTTCTGTCCCTGGTGCATCCTCCCTAAAAGACATGGCTGATCGTAAACTTGAGACTACACTCAAATCCTTGTACACAGCTGCTGGGGTGGCCCAGAGACCCACTATTGCATGTGCGTGGATCACAAAAGCCATTGCTAAATGGTCAGGTAACCTAATTGAGGGGTTAAATTTCTTACCTAGGGGGAGATTGTTTTACTCCTGCAATATACAGAGGATTCTGCGAACTTTATGGTGGAAGCCATAAAACAGATAGGCTTGCTTAATGCACGCACCACTGCTATGGCAGTGTCAGCACGAAGGGGTTTGTGGCTACGCCAGTGGACTGCTGATGCGGACTCCAGGAAAGGCGTGGAAAGTCTACGATTTACAGGAGAGGACAAATTTGGAGACGAACTAGACAAATGGATCTCCAACGCTACTGCGGGTAAGTCTACATATCTTCCTTCCGCAGCTCCCCCATACAGGAAAGCTTACTCAGCTTCAAGTTTACAGTCCTTTCGGATGGCCAAGTTTAACGGCAAATCCAGAGGTGCTTCTACAGCCACCAGAGGAAGGGGGCAGGGCCGGACTGGCCATCGGGCACTTCTGGCACATGCTAGAAGGGTCGATGGCCAGGTGGGCCGATTTGTGTAATCATTTAGAGACTGTCTGGGCCCGTGGGCCGGCAGCACCGCCTCACTGTGCTCAGCGGCCGCGTCATTTGCATAGTGCATTTTTGCATAGGGCGGGGGGAATTGAGCAGCGGGGGGAGCTGAGCTGGCCTGGCACATAGTGTACGCAGCACGGGTCGCCCGCACGGCACTTTATTTACACATCATGATGCGACCAAGGTGGCCTCAGAGCTGAGACTAGAGTGAAAGGCGCTGGCGGGACAAGCTACGCAGGCGCCTTCTTTAGACACACACACATCCACGCGTGTCTGCCACTGCTCCTCCAAGTTTCTGACTGCAGCAGCATGTACACCGTCTCCTGCACCTTTACTAACCCGAGTTAGGTGCTCTGTGCACAGCTTTTTCCCTACTCATTCCATGGGCGGTAACTGCCACGCTTTCTTTATAGTTTTGATTCCCTTTGCTGGTAGTACACCAGTAACACACACTGTTATGAGAATATTGCTATTGCAAACTCTAAATTTTAGATTGCATTGCACAAAATTATTTATGTGTGCATATGTTTTCATCATCATCCTGCAGCTGTTAACTTGTATGTGGACATCTTTATTTGGATCCAAACATCCGGAGTGGAGGATCCATTTCCCCATTACATCTGGATTTGGAGGGTGGTTGGACCGGGAAGCTGCTTATTCACATCTGTTTGTAAGTGCAACCTGTACATTAAATATGTTTTACAAGGATAATTTTGCACTGTTTGTTTTCTCCTCTCCCATAATCATTTATTGGAATGGGTGTAGTACGGCTAACCGGCGGTCAGGAGACCGCCAGTCAGCTTACCGACGCCGGGATCCCGGCAGCATACCGACGCCGGGATCCCGGCAGGGAGGGGTGAGAGCAGAAAGCCCCTTGTGGGCTCGCTGCGCTCGTCACGCTGCGGGCTCGGTGGCGACCTGCAGTCGGCACGGGTTCTATTCCCACTCTATGGGTGTCGTGGACACCCACGAGTGGAAATAGTCCCTGTTGGTCGGCATGCCGACCATCGGGATAGTGAGCCGTCGGGATGGTGGAGGAGGTCATGTGACTGTCGGTCAGCTGACCGCCGGTCACATGAATACCACCAGATTGGAATATATCTCACAGATTTTCAACTGGTTTCTATGTGGTGACTAAAGGGCCCTACACATCAGGCGATGTGCCGCCGAGGGTGCCCGACGGCCGATACGGGCAACCCGGCAGCAGGGGAGTGACTGGGGGGAGTGAAGTTTCTTCACTCCCCCGGTCACCCGGCCCCATAGCAATGCATGCTAATTTGGACGAGATTGTCCATATTGACCTGCATGCATCGGCACCAACGATAAAGGAACGCGGGGCCGCTCATCGTTCATCGATGATGCCTCCACACTGAAAGATATGAACGATATCTCGTTCATATCTTTCCGTGATATTGCCTAATGTGTAGGGCCCTTTACATGCCCTGCATTCCATGTATGGAACACTATAAAAGCTGAACCATAAATGCCTTTTGATTGAATTTCATGTGGTGATTTATATTCTCTGAATTTCATGTCTTGAACGTTACATATTTTAAATGGTGATTATTGTATTTTATCTGTATGGTGATACATTATTTCTATTATACACCTGTTTTTTTTTTTTTTCTCAAGGAATTTTGGTGACTTTGAGAGCATATCTTTTATATAACACAATTTTATCTATAAAGTACTTTGTGGATGTGTACTCTTATGCACTGAATGTGGCTGCATTTGAAGTCTTGTTGCACCCTTTGTCCTGAATTATATACCTGTATTGATATGCAGAGCCGGCCCTAACCAATATGATGCCCTAGGCAAGATTTTGGCTGGTGCCCCCTAGCACCACCGCTGGTTCTGCCTCTGAACTTGCAGCTCTTTCCCAGCACCATCACCCCTCACCCATAGCAGTCCTTGTACCCCCTATATTTTAAATAGGAACAGTTCGCACATTTGACGCACAGCCCAAAAAGGGGCATCTTCTTGCTGGGAAGGGGCATGGCCACACAATAGTAACCCCAATTCCAATTACGCCACACAGTACTGCAACTTTATTAACATTTTATCTTGCGATAGTGTCCATAATTCATATTACAGCCCACAGTAGTATCTCTTTACCTTATACACGTTACTCCTCACAGTAGAGCACCATATTCACATTACATCACACTGAATTGCTCCTTATTCACATTACACCACACCTTATTGCTCTTTATTCACATTATGACACAGTAGTGCCCTTTCTATATGCAACGCCACATAATAGAGCACCTTATACACATAATGCCACACATTAGTAATGCATTTATACACAATTCCACACAGTAATGCCCCTTACACATATGAGACACATTAATGTACTTATAAACATAATGCACCTTACACAATATGACAACCTTTATTAATACCCTTTTACACATAATGTCCCTTACACATATGCCGCACATTATTAATGCCCTTATACACATAATGACACACATAGTGGCCCTTTACACATATGTTGCACATTATTAATGCATTTTTACGTGACACACATAATGCTCCTTACACATATTCCGAACACTACTGCACAGCTAACCCACTCACATGCACACAGCACTCACACTTGCGCCTGCCCCAGTATTGACCCGGGAATAACCCTTCTTTACTCCAGGGTTGAAATACCGGGTCAGACGACCCAGGAACTTGCCAGGACCCACGTTCACACTGCCTTTAAAATCTGGATTTATTTGCAGTGTGAACGGGGGTCCTGGCAAGTTCCCGTGTCGTCTGACCTGGTATTTCAACCCGGGAATAAAGAAGGGTTATTCCCGGGTCAATACCGGGTCAGGCGCAAGTGTGAACGGTGTTCCCGGATCGATGCGATCCGGGACTCATTCACACTATAGGAGCGGGCGGCGCTTGTAGATCATCTGATCTCCAAGCGCCGCCCCCGCATGTGACCCGGTGACATCATCGACACGGCATATTGCCGTGTCGGGGCCGCCAGTCTGAACGGGTTCTCAAGCGGCTGCAAAACAATGGGTGGTTGCAAACTAGCGCTGATTTAAAATAATAAAACTTTAAAACTTGAGGTTTTTATCTTCATCCAAAACTTCGTTCAGATGTTTCTCCCGTTTATCAGAAAGACACTCACTTTATAATTCTGTCTCGCTTTCACATAAAGGTATCTTTCTGTCACCAAACATCGGGGGTACATTCATTTAAAACGAGCTGAACTCTTGGAATAACACTTACATTAGTGTCCTGTCTCGCGTGCATCAAAAGGTATCTTTTGCATCCCTCACAGTGCGGGCGGCAGGAATCAGGCAGACCGGTGTTAAAAACACACAATTTTTTATTCATCCGATACAGCAAACAGATGGTCAGATGTAGTATATAGTAACAACTTCAACGCGTTTCGGGGATCCCCTCCCCTTCCTCAAGAAGTAACTTTACTTCTTGAGGAAGGGGAGGGGATCCCCGAAACGCGTTGAAGTTGTTACTATATACTACATCTGACCATCTGTTTGCTGTATCGGATGAATAAAAAATTGTGTGTTTTTAACACCGGTCTGCCTGATTCCTGCCGCCCGCACTGTGAGGGATGCAAAAGATACCTTTTGATGCACGCGAGACAGGACACTAATGTAAGTGTTATTCCAAGAGTTCAGCTCGTTTTAAATGAATGTACCCCCGATGTTTGGTGACAGAAAGATACCTTTATGTGAAAGCGAGACAGAATTATAAAGTGAGTGTCTTTCTGATAAACGGGAGAAACATCTGAACGAAGTTTTGGATGAAGATAAAAACCTCAAGTTTTAAAGTTTTATTATTTTAAATCAGCGCTAGTTTGCAACCACCCATTGTTTTGCAGTCATTTGATTTGAAGGGATTAATAAGGGAAAATCCCATGTGTTGCAAACCTGCGGCTTACATTTGGTAGCGCGGGGCTACATACATATATTGTTTGTCAGGGTTCTCAAGCGGGTTGCACCTGGGAAGGTCTCGTGCATGAGTCCCAGGTGCAACCCGCCAATTGTCAGTCTGAACATGGTATGACACTGTGACCTCTGCCTCTGCTTGGATACAGATGTGTCCTCGCAAATCTTGCATCAATGCTAACGTCGGGCACCTTTTTTTTATGAAAATACATCTTATTTGCATTGCTATGTGGCTAGGATGCACAAGCAGCTTCTGCTGATTAAACTGATATGCAGAATGCCTATATACTGTGAGATTGTGGCTGTATCTGCATATGAAATGCTACATACAGAATATAGGCATGCCGCATATAATTTTAATTAGCAGAAGCTGCTGATGCCCCTAGGCATATCAAATGCCCTAGGCAATTGCTTAGTTTGCCTATGGTCGGCTCTGTTGATATGTTAATGCACAGCCAAGTCATGATAAACTATTGGTAAATTGCAAAATGCAGGACTTCAGAAGTAATAGGTTATTAAATGTAATTGTAGTTTGGAGATTTGACTTGCATGACAGCAGTGTGATTTTGTAATGCCGGTAGATGGGATGCCACTTGTAATATTACCAACAGCAGCATCCCGTCATCCTGAATGTCGGCAGTGAGTCCCCTCACGGGCTTGCTGAGCTCGCCACGCTTTGGGCCAGTGGCATACCTCCCAACATGACCTCACCAGGAGGGACACAATGCTCTGCTTCTGGACTTTTCTCAATTTATGATTGCCGGCACCGGTGTTAAACAGGTTAATGGATAATTAAGGCGTTTCACTACAGGTGATAGCAATCATACATTAAGAGTGAAGTCCAGGAGCAGAGCATTCTCTCCCTACTGGAGAGGGTCATGTTGGGAGGTATGCAGTGGGGTGGACTCGCCACCAGAGGTGGGAATGCTGGACTGCGATCGGTATTCGAACAGCCAGCATTTTATCTGCTGTCGGTATTCTGGACGCCGGGATCCCGACAGCTGGTATATTAACTGCATCCGGTGATATCTGATAGGCTTTCTGAGTGATCTGTATTTGGGGTTTTTGTATGGTCTCAGGACCAAACTAACATTTCTGTGCTTTAGAAAAGTGTATTGTTGCTCCCCCTAATAGTGAGAACTGGCCATGACTCTGTCTGGCATCACGTTACAATGAATAAGATACACTCTGATTTGCAGGCTATCTAATTGATGGGAGGACAAGTACCATGTACAGGGAATGTGGTGCTACAAAGAGTTGTGGTTGGGTGTTAAGGGAATGGGTGGTTTTTTTTGGTGTTCCTATGTTTAATTTATGCGTTTTTTAGATTCTGAAGACTACTGTTAGCTAAAGCTGATGTTTGCCCATGATCAGTCCCGCATTGGTAGAGATGGCTCCGTTAAAATGGGTATACATTTCTTTAGTTTTTTTACATTTGACCATAAGGGTCATATTTATCAAGATTATTTTTACTAAAATAATGTGAAAAAATAGGTTTTCACACCCTTTATACTTTATTTTAGTATCGCCTGAATGTTTTAAAGGGCTCTGGTGATCAGCTGTGTGTCCAATGGACACACAAGCTGATCACTGTTACAAAAAGTGTGTGTGTATATGTATGTGTATACACATACAGACCGCAAAGTTCCCATCATGGGCTAGAATGTTGGCATACAATCCCCAATTCTAGCTGGTGCGCTACTCCTGATTAGCGCTACCCCCAGTGACAGGAGTCACGGGGGGTCCCGGCATTCGGGGAAAGGGGTTCCATGTGTATACATGGAACCCCTTTAGTGGCGTGGATCATGCTTTTTTTTTTTCTTTTTTTGACAAGGCCGTGGATTACTTCTGGATCGATCATCACTGGATAGTAGGTGAGTACATTGGAATTTTGGATTTACAGGTAAACGTTTGGATTCTACATGGAAAAGGGGACGTGATTGTTCGGGGTGGGATGTAGGTAAGTATGTATGAGAGTGTAGGTGTGTTTTAATAAATTTGCACCATCACGGTGTGTGTGTATCGTTTTTATTTGGGTATTTCTTTTGATGTAGAACAACAGGTACCAGTGGGCCCTTATTTCCCTGCATGCTGGTACTTGTGGTTCTCCAAGTACCAGCACGTGGGGGAGGATAGCTGTGACTTGTAGTTCTACAACAAAAGACAATATTCTTATTTTACACATAAAAACGCTATCAGCCCCCCATCCACTGCCCAGGGATGGGGGGGGACAGCCTCTGGTTTCACCCCTGGCCCTTGGGTGCCTGGAGGGGGGGAGCCTTAATTTAAGGGGTCCCCACTCCTCCAGGGTACCCCGGCCACGGGTGACTAGTTGGGGTGATAATGCCACGGCTGCAAGGACCAGTATAAAAGTGTCCCACGGCTGTGGCATTATCTTCTCGGCTAGTGGAGCCCGGTGCTGGTTTTAAAAATATGGGGGACCCCTACATCTTTTGTCCCCCGTATTTTTGGTACCAGGGCCGGCCCAAGAGCCTGTGCTGGTTGTCTAAATATGGGGGACCCCACGCAATTTTTATTTGTTTATTTTTAACTATTTCAGACCCCTTTCCACAGATAAGCATGCACGCATCTCACTTATCCGTGCATGACTATCTGAACACGCCAGCAAAAAGTAGGTCTATTTGAAAGCTCCTTTTTTTTTTAACGAATTCTATGCGTTCCCGGCAGTGTTTGGCTATTGTCGGCAGTGATTGAGAATACAAATTCGTAGTAAATTACCGAGTTGTATCAAATAACAGCCGTGTTTGACCGATGGTCTATTCATTCGTATTTGTGAACTCTGCAGAGATTTGTGTTTTGTAAATTCCCGTGATCACACTTAGAATAAAAATACAAACTCAAATTAAATTGGGACCTTAGTAAATATACCCCTGGGTGTTTTTGGTTTTATTTCACCACAGATAGAGGGCCTTTATTATGTGATCGTCGGCAAAAACTGCAATTCATGCTGAATAAGGTCCATAGACTTGTATTAAGTTTCTCTTAAGCCATTTTTCTGTATAGGGGACTTACTTAAACTCTGTCTCTGACTCACAGCAGGAGCTAATTCCCCTCTGCCATTCCTCTGAGAAACTACGTTGTCACTGGGACTGAGGCAGCCTTGACATCCGAGTTGCTGAGAAATCGGATAGACCTGGCGCTCTCCAATGCTGGCAGAGCTCACCTTTTCAAAGGTAATGATCTCCGTCTCCTCTTGACTTAACTTGCTGGAGCTTTTTTCTCTTTTTTTTTTTCTCTTTTCTCCTCCTTCACAGATACATACTGGTAGTAAGTTTCTTTTAACCCAGCATTTTTCTGTAGAGGGGACTGACTTCAGCTCTGTCTCTGATTCACAGCCGGAGCTAATTCCACTCTGCCACTCCTCTGAGAAACGATATTGTCACTATGACTGAGGCCTTCTTGACATCTGAGGTGCTGAGAAATAAGACCTGTCTGTCTCTCTCCCGTGCCAGCAGAGCTCACCTTTTCAAAGGTAATTACTTCAGTCACCTCTTGACTTAACTTGGTGGAGCTTTATTTTAACTTCCAGGTGATTCAAATGTTTTTTTGCAATTAATTTGTTGCTCTGATTGGGTGCCCATTACTTTTTATTTTTTTACACACCAAAATAGATTGGGTTTAGCCGCGAATAGCGGCTAATCCCATCTAAAGTCCTGGTTAGGATGCCCAAACTCCCATTTGGGTGCCTAAAATATATAGCAAAGAGGAGGACTCTGCCACCAACTGATAAACACCAGTGAATATGCCTGCCGGGATACACAGCAAAGCAATAAAAGGAGGCATAGGACTGAAAGTTGGGCAAAAATAGAAGAGCACCTAACAGAATTAGTGGCCTTTACTCGTTATTCAGGTGAGAGATATATCATAATAATGTATCCATTTACTAAATGTATTGGTTAATATAACTTTGATAATAAACCCCAAAATATCTCCCTTTAAAAGGTGTTTATACCCTGTTTGAAGAAAATATGGACTCCAAACAAAAACAAAAAGGTGGAGCCGAAAAAATCAGGGAGAAGAAAAAAAAGATTCTTGAAGCGGATGCCGAAAAATGTGTTAAAATAACTGATATGTTCAGTCGCCATCAACAAGGTCATAATATTCCTGGGAAAACATCCAGTGAAGATGTTTATGAAATACAAATCGATCAAGCAAGTGAAACACACTTTTGTCACCATATTCCTGGGAAAACATCCAGTGAAGAGGTTTATGAAATACAAAACGATCAAGCAAGTGAAACACAACTTTGTATTCTGGATTCTGGAAGCCCCAGTCAACAGGAACAGACTGTTAAATCTGTGTGTGAGCCTCAAATTGCTGCATTAACAGATGATCTAATACCCATACAAGAAGTCTGTGTCATGAACGAATTCTTGCCAGAAAAGGAGCGTGAATAAAAGCAGGATTTAAATGAAACAAGTATCTCTCCATGTACACCAAGTTTAGAGGACCAGTTTCAATTCAACTGTTTTGATCGGCCCAAAACAAGTCAACTAGGCTTATTTTTTATTTGCCACCCTAAAAAAAACATCAGTGATCCAGTCTTAAAGAAAGCTTGCTTTAGGAAAGATGGATCAAACCGCAAGTGGCTGACCTACTGTGAAGAACAAAACGCTGTATTTTGCTCTGTCTGTCTGTCCTTTTCAAAGAGCTCTACAACAAATCCATTCATTGAAGGAATGACAGACAGTAGACATATTCATCAAAGAATTGAAGAACATGAAAAAAGTGTAATGCACCGAGCCTGTGCTGAAGCTTACTTTTTGAATGCCAGCAATGCAGATATCAATAACTTACTGCATTGTAATCAAATGTCTGTACACAGAGAACAAGTCCGAAAAAGACGTCAGGTATTGGAGCGTGTCATAGACATTGTGAAAGTGATTGGTAAACGCGGACTTAGCTATCGAGGAAACAAATTTGAGGCTGCATACACTTTAGAAGACGCTTCTCTTGATCATGGCAATTTTTTGGAATTTGTTTTACTTCTTAGGAAGTATGATGTGTGTGTCAAAGTCGAAAAATATCGTAGTTCACAATGCCTTGTACTAACCCCAATGCACATGCCCGCTGCTCGTGCATTCAGTCTGCCGTGCGTGCACATGTCCGCAAATTGCGTAAACTCGCTCCGGCGGTTACGCGCGTGATATGCGTATTTACGGTAGAGTTTGTGAGCTTGTAGCGGGTGACTCGTTTATAGTATAGTTAACTCATATAGTGTGGTTTGTAGATAATATTCCCCTTAATAATGTCTGCAAGTATGTTTAGTGTAAATGGTTCGTGGGCATGGGGATTCCTCTTTGCATGATACGAAGGGTCAGGCAAAGGCTGAAAGGTGGTCTTTAATACCCAGATATAGAGTATTTTATTAGAAACATTCCGGTTTTGGTTAGGAAGAGATTGTTCGCTTCTGCGTATAGTTATGTTTAAAAGTAGTTTACAGACATTTACTGTATTTGCAGTTCATTATCCATGCGGCGGGAATCCTGAGGATACCTCCCACCTGAGCAGTTTGAAATAGTCACAGCCCACCTGTTCGAATCCACCTATGACCTTTTGTTATAATGCAGAGACACATTCCTGTGTCCAATGGACAATGAGATTGTAGGGACCATTGTATTGTACTGTAGGGTGTGTATATAAAGGCCACTGTTCCCTGACCGGCCAGTACTCTCTCTCATCAACATTTATCTAGCTGATAATTGGAGGACTGGATCCGAGTTGCGCAAGCGAGTGTTCCCACGTATGGTATGTTCTCTGTAGCCACTTTGTTACCTTTTGTGTATGCCATTCATTCCCATTCTGTGTACTTGTGTTTGCGATCGTTCGCTATTGTTTATATTTGTTTCATGTTATTCTGTTTAGTTATTAATGTTAGGTTTGAAGTGTATAAGCTGTAACTGTTTTTCCCCTTTTACATACTAAAATCTTCTAAGAAGGTGTTGGAACCTTACCAAGTGTTGTGTGTTTCACCATTTATTACTAAGGGTTTCTGAGCATCTCAATCGCTCAAACAGCTTGCTTAATAACAAGGTTAACCAGTGTTACACCATTGCAGTATCTCAGTACTAAGGTTTACAGTATAAGCATATTCTGTGTTTAAGGTTTAAAAAGTTATTGACTGTGTGTGCGCTCGCTGTGTGTATTCCGTACACCCAGCGCAGCGTGTGTACGTAACTTGCGTACCACGTGCGAGGTCTTTGTATGCAAATAGCGTACAAAGTGCGTAGCACGTGCACGTGGTTTAGCAGCCATTACGGCTTCACGGTATTAGTAAATAGCTTATGTTAAAAGGTAAATATTTGACTTTATCATGTGCCTTCAAGAACACGTTAACGCTTGCATAGTAAAAAGCAAAAAGTCGCATTCAAGAGGGAAGGGCAGGTGATCATTATTAACTTTGCTCTCCAAATCAACAGTCAATAAAGTTGTAGAAACAATAAAGCAGCTTATCCAGGAGGCAGTGGCAAGTGATGTTAGAGATGCTGGGATGTTCTCAGTACAAATTGACACAACTCATGATATCACATCAAAAGATCAGTGCTCTGTTATTGTTCGATATGTGACCGACTGTATTCATGAGAAGCTCCTTGCAGTGGTCGAGTGTGAGTCTTCATCTGGAGAATACTTTCTTAAGTTGCTAATGCAAGTTCTACAGTCATGCAAAATAAATATAAAAAATTGCAGTGGTAGCTCTACTGATGGAGCAGCAAACATGCAAGGACAATATAGAGGCTTTTCTACGTGGTTGTCAACAGAATCTCCAGACCAAATTCATGTCTGGTGTTATGCGCATGTACTGAATTTAGTACTGGCAGATACCACAAAGGTTGTCATTGCGAGTGCATCGTTATTTACTTTAATGAATGACATTGCAGTTTTTATTCGTGAATCTTATCAGCGCATGAATGTATGGCTAAATGTCAGTCAGGACCCTCACCATCGAAGACTCTCTGTGATCGGTGAAACTCGCTGGTGGTCTAAAGATGCAGCACTTAGAAAAGTATTTGGCTCATTTTCCCAACCTGATTCTGCTTTGTACATTACCTTGTTGTCACATGTCATTGGCAAAGATTGAAGAGAATCCAAGATCCAAACCTGAAGTGCGCATAAAAGCAAAAACATATGTAGAATCTCTGCTTAAATACGAGACCGTTCTCACAGCGCAAATATTTCGTCGTATTTTTGAGCTGACATCACCGTTGTCAAAGTATTTACAAACTAGTGGTTTGGATATATTAAAAGCTCATCACATGGTCACTGGGACACAGGAAAATCTCAGAAAGCTTGCTAGAGATTTTGAAGTGGTTAAGAACACTGCAGATAATTTCATAATGTGGGCAAATGACAAACTGCAAGAACTTGAAGATTGTGATCTTGAAGTACAGGCCACCCTGCCTACTAAAAGGTTAAGAAAGCGGAAAACCATGGCTGGTGAGCTTGCTGAAGATGAAGTAATATCGGATGCCAATACAGCTTACAAGATACAAGTACACAATGTGATCTTTGATGTAATAACTGAGAGCATAACTCAACGTTTTCTTGCTAGTGGTACACTGTATGCGGACTATGCTTGCCTGGACCCTAGGAACTTCTCCAACATAAGAGAACAAGGGCTTCATGTACCAGCAATGGAAGATTTAAGTAAACTCTTGATAAAATTTGATGACAGTGCCACAGCTGAAAATCTGCGTAGTGAATTAAATAGTCTAGCTTTGCACTGGGCTAAATTAAAGACATCCGCGCTAGAAGAATACACTGTGAGGGTGCCTCGAGAAATGCCTGTGGAAGACCTAAGTCAACAATTTCATGAAATGGAGTTGGTAAATAAGGCATGTGCGACATGTAAGAACTGTGCTATTTGTTGCTACCAAATTCTACGGCGATACAATTTATTGTCAGATGCCTATAATGTGATTGGCCTGGCCTACAAATTCATACTGACTCTATCATTAACACAAGTTGCTTGCGAAAGAAGCTACTCCACCTTGAAGTTCATCAAGAATCGACTGAGGAATACTGTATCCCAGGACCATTTGGATTCCTTCATGCTGATGGCTACAGAAAAGAAATTCTCATGAGTCTTTATGTGGATTCCATAATCAATAGAGTTGCAGAGAAAAGTGAACTCCTGCAAAGTCATCTCATTCCTTGAAATCTCACCATGCCCAGAGTTTTTGTAGGTCGACAGGGTTCAAAGCAAAAAGGAAGAACAGGTTGATTGGTTAACCTATAGAAAAATGTTCCAATGCAATTATCAATCATACATTTTATTAAAATATAAATTCAAACCAATTACAGTACATTGCTGAATTTCCACTTGTGGGACGTATTACATAAATATTTAAAAACGAAATTATAAAAACGAACTATACATTAAAGTAACAGACATTATTCATAAAGATAGCTGTATATAAAATCTAGTAGTAAGATGCATATGTGCCTGCTTCAAACTATTCCTATAGTTACACAAAAATTCACATATGGTATAAGCAAAATATGATGAATCCTTGTTTGGGAAGTGCAGCATGAGCAGATACTTAGTATTTAGCAAAGTAGTCAAAAGTAAGCCAGATGGTATATGTATATTTGTTAATTAGTCCAGTATCCATACAGTAACACAAATACTAGTATGTGTCAGCTCAGGAAACTTCTTTGGTAAAGTACAATTCAGACAAGGTAGTTGAGAGTGAGGGGTAAATTTACTAAGATGGGAGATTTTTAGAACTGGTGATGTTGCTCATGGCAACCAATCAGACTCTACTTACCATTTATGTAGCTGCTTCTAGCAGATAATAGATATAATCTGATTGGTTGCTATGGGCAACATCACCAGTTGTAAAAATCTCCCACCTTAGTAAATTTACCCCTGAGTTGGTTAATTAGGGGCAGATATATTAACCTGGAGAATGCATAAGGAAGTGATAAACCAGTGATAAGTGCATAGTGCTAAACACACCAGCCAATCGTCTCCAATATATAAATTAACACTTAGGAGCTGATTGGCTTATGCGTTTATCACCTTGCACTTATCACTGGTTTATCACTTCCTTATGCCTTCTCCAGGTTAATACATCTGCCCCTTAGTGTTAATGAATTTACCAATCCAGTCTTGGTATAAGACAGGTGTCAAAAGCTATTAAATATCAGTGCAGGGACAACAGTGATAAGCATATAATGGTACCATATTTAGTGTTCAAACATTCCTGCTGTTCAGTGTAGATATCGACCGGATTACCGCCAGTCCTGTGTGTGTCTCAGTTATACCCCTTTCACACCGCAGCTTTAACCCAGTAAATTGCCGATTTTTCAGCCTTCCTAAACGGTTCTAGCTGCGATGTGAAAGGGCCACCTTGAATTTACCGTTTTCAAAATACTGGTATTTTGAAACGGTTAAAAAGCAGGGTCCTACCCGGTTCAGAACCATTTCACTGTGCAGTGTGAAAGGCTCTGAAACAGTATTTCTAATCCACAGGAGGTGATAGGCAAGAAGCTGGAGGAAAAAACACATGAGACACATGAGAGTGGGTTTAGAAGCGTTTTCATACTGCAAATATATTATACAATGGCAACTTGGAGTGATGAAGAGGTGAGGGAGCTGCTAAGAATCAGAGGGGATGAGGAAATCTGCAGCAAATAACTGGGACAGTGAAGGATGCACCTTACTTGCCTACCTGACCCTCTCCATGAGGGAGAAAATGCTCTGTTCCTGGACTTTCCTGGTAATGTATGATTGCCATCACCTGTGGTGAAACACCTTTCTTATCAATTAACTAGCTCACCACAGGTGATGGCAATCATACATTACCAGGAAAGTCCAGGAACAGAGCATTTTCTCCCTCATGGAGAGGGTCAGGTAGGCAAGTAAGGTGCAAATTGCTCATAGATGCACATTGGTACTGCACTTTGAGGGTTTTAGCCAGCAACATGTTTCATCTGCCATTAACTTTTCAAAGTGCAGCCACTCTTGCTAAATACGAAGGAACTGCTCATGATGTACTTTTCAAACAGACGTTAATTATCCACCATTTGCACCATATGTGAATATTTGAATGTACTTTTGTCTCTGCAGTATACAAACATAGGGGCAGATGTATTAAGCCTGGAGAAGTGATAAAGCAGCGATAAAGAAGTGATAAGTGGTAGGTGATAATGCACCAGCCAATCATTACAGGTTTGACAAATGACAGACAAAAGCTGATTGGCTGGTACATTACCACCTTCCACTTGTCACTGCTTTATCACTTCTCCATACTTAATACATCTGCCCCATAGTTTCAAGCAGACACATTTACATCTAGATACTAGATTTTTACTTATGTCTTTGTACCTTTTTCATTTTATGGATAGTGTTTATTTTCATTTATTGGCGATGTATTTATGTAATATGTACCACATGTGGACATTCATCAATGTATTGTGGATTAAATTCATATTTTAATCGACATTGTGATGACGGCAGGCGTTTGCTGTTATGGTCACCCCTATATTTCTATTGCTGATTGCTGCCCAGTTCTTCCAAATGGTATCAATATCCCATTCAGTTACTGACGCATAGCCGCCAGCATGAACATAAAATGTGATTGTGCAAGTACAATGTGGCTTACACCTGCCCAGTTCTTCCATGGTTTATAAATAAACCCAGGTATAGGGTTTTACCTCTTTCAGTTTGTAGTCCTAGAAGGGAATCTGCGGCCAACTTGCCACTCCATTTGTGACTGGCTCATAGCCTTCAACATGACCCCTCCCACCAGGTACACAATGCTCTGGTCCTGCACTTCTCACTACATTTATGATTGCAGTCACCACTGTTAAATGCACCTTTCTTATCAATATAGTTGTGCAACTGTAGGTGGCTGCAATCATAAACTATATGTATACAGGGCTGCTGCTAATATTACGCAGCTGCCTTTGGGTGTCCGCCACTGGAGAGCGCCGCTGAGTCCACAAAAAGAAAAGATGTCTCTTTCAGCAGTGGCAAGCTTTAGGATCGCCCCCGGCACTGCACTCTTACCAGTCAGTGCGGTAGACTGGAGTGCTGGCCACCCCTTCTCTTTCCTGCAGTCCTCTTCTTCCCTCCAAAAGCTGCCAGCCTGTCGCTCACATAAGCTCCGCCCCATAAGCAACACGAGGAGCTGCTGCTGCATGGAGCCACCTAAGGCATGTCTGTTATGCCTTTTTGCTGATGAGAAAGCATTAATAAGTGGGTGAGTTTGTGTGTAGGGGTTGGTGGGCTCATTTGTGTCAATGAGTGCCAATAAAGCTAGTGTGTGTGTGTGTGTGTGTGTGTGTGTGTGTGTGTGTGTGTGTGTGTGTGTAATGAGTGCTGGCAGGGTGAGTGTGAGTTGGGGGGTTCTAATGAGTCTGATAAAGCTAAATGTTTATCTTACTTAAAACCCTTTAAGAGGTCAAAGAACACAGTACGCTATTGGCGTATGAATTACCGTAAGGGTACGCACGTTGCGTAACAATCGCTCAGCCGTAGTCGAGACGCTCAAGCGTCACGTTCGCTTACGGCCAAGAGATCACAGGCAGGCACGCTATTGGCTGCCGACTAACGTAATGGATCGCTATTAGCGTAGCGGACGCTCGGGACCACGAGGAGATCACCAGCGGCGCAGACGCTCACAAAGTTAAACCTTTATAACTATACCATAAACAATGTATTGTGCAGTAAACCTTGGTGTAGTGGTAGAGAGTAAATACAACACAGTGTAACCTTATTAACTTTAAAGCTGTTCGAGCGTCTCCGACGCTCTGAGTATACTTAGAAATATAAGAAATACACAGATACCGATCTTAGGGTCTAACGCCTTATATGAATGTTATTTGCAAAAGAATAAAACAATACTAGTCATACACTACCAATATAACATAGACTAACTAACCAGATAACTACACATGAAATACAATAATGGTACAATAATACTTTAAGAGGAAAAGAGAGAGAAAAGGGGAGAAGAGAGAGAGAGAGAGAGAGAGAGAGATATGGCTCACAATAACAATAAAGACAATATGATTGCAGAGAAGCTTACACATGTGAGGAACAATCGCTGCGCATGTTAGTCAATGCTGAGAATCTTTGTGGAGAAAATACTTGAGCTTACCCATACTGGCTGTCCCTATATACACAACCCTACAATACCGCATGGGACAGAAGCTAGACTCCATTTTGGGAAACCTCCCATGATTCCAAAGACTGCAACACATGGTTGAAAGGGGGAGGGGAAAACACCCAGCAGCAGCCATTTTACTCAAACCAACTAATCTTATTCCACATTCCAATCCAACTTCCTAGAACCATCTTATTCAATTTCACATTCCAAACAATCTTCCTAGAACCATCTTATTCAATTTCACATTCCAAACAAACTCAGTATCTCAATAACCAGAGCATATGGTATGCTGGCTATGCGATATGAATCATCACAAGACCAGATCACAATGTAACCACACATATCAGCCTGCCATTGCTACAAGCACATGACTACAGTAACAAAAGGAAGTATGTTTTGACTTCAAACCTTCAGCAAGATGCATCATGTAAAACTACTATAATCTGTTATAAATCACCATCCATAAATGTAAACCAGGAATGCTATGCTACAGATTGTCTACTGTTCCAATTCATTACAGATTTCATAGAGTATTATCACCAACACATAACAATCCCACAACTGCACAAGCCTCCTTAACCTTAAGCCATTTGTATCTCCAAACCAAACCACTCTATACCAATCACTTCACAACTACTCTACCTCAAACACATATCTAAACAATTCTATGCCATTAAGCCATGTGAATTCTATACTTAGCCTTCCGCTTGGTAGTCAGTCCTGGGGATAGGCCAGCCATGCTTCTGGGTGCCATGTAGCTGTGGGAGTAGCTACAGTATATCTGTCCTCTCAGGCCCCCAGCAACTGAACACCTCTCTCTCTAGCCAGCAACAACTTTCCTGTTTTTCCTAGTTCCTGGGGGAGGGGTCTCTCTTGCTTTGTATATGCTGATCAGGTTCAGCCCTGAAATCTGGCAAAAGGGTTGGCTTGATCATTCATTGTTCTAACAAAATGATCTTAGCTTTTATACATATAATCATATCTATCCGCTGCAATGTCCCACAACTTCACAACAAGTATCAAATTAATCTACACATCAATCTGCTTATTTCAATATTGAACATGACGGGTTTATCTGGTTCGGTTCAAATAATACACATTCATGACATTAATTCATTAGCTAATTTTAAATCTCCATGATGTCTGGTGCTTGATATTATTATAATTATGTACTGTATGAAATAAGTGTCGAATCCATCTCTGTGCCATGTCCGAGTAAATGCGTGTGTTACCATATATTGCTGTGCTCGCTGCGCATATTTGCAAGTATAGCGACTTAAATGTGTGCAGTTTGTATGTTCTCTCTATGTAATATTTTTGACTTTGACAGTCCACCCTTTGGCAGTCACCAATAACTGCCACTTCCTAAAACATTTCAAAAAGAGAAAAATATATGTCATATGTAAATACATTTCTATGATTGGGTAAGGGAGGAGAGAAGAAGGTGGGAAAAAGGTATGACCTAGTGAGATAGCAGAAGCATGTGTGTATGAATCCATGTTTGGGGGGTCATGTATCATCGTGCCGTACGTGTTTTAAATCAAGCTTCGAGGTATTGCGAAGTATACATTTGAATTCCTTCTTATCCCGTATTAAGGGTCTGTGGATGGGCTGTCAAACTTTACCGAGCTCGTTTCGGTTTTTAGTTGCAACAAAATGGGGGAGCACATTTTAGTTGATGATACATGAATGGTGGGATATGTGATTGCTGATATCTGTGCCTGTATTCCCTATCGACTATGTGTGTGCTTTACCCGAAGGTTGTAGAGATGAAGATAAGACACAATTATGGTAAATGCAGTGGTATTCTATGTCAGGTTAATGAACATTTGTCGGCTGAAGTCTTGTCTGGTGTCTGTTGAATGCAGTCTTCTTTGTGCTTTTGCCAAAAAGGTGCGAGCAAAAGCTTTGTCAATGTCCATAGACTTACAAAAGTGTTGGGCTAGCGTAAATTTTAAAATTTCTAGGGAAACTGGGGGTCTATGGCATAGTTCATCAATTATCTGTGTATAAGGTTGTCAAAACTTCTTCTTTAATCCATCTGTTGTCTGTATACAGGATCGTCAAATTCCTCGTCCAAGTGGGTCTTTTTACCTTGGAGAAAACGGAGAAACAGGTGAAAGAAACGGACCGTATAATCGCATTTTCATCACATCATTGTCTCTACCGTTGAGTCATAAATCAAATCCATTGGAATTACAATTTCCTCACTCCTTAGACTCATTACCCTGGTACTACGTTTGCACTTCATTAAAGCCTGACCGCATCTAAATATCAAGCCAATCGATATGACAACACCCAAGATACATAGAAGAAACTTCCCTACATCCATTATGACTCCTTGAGCCCATTCTCCTAAACCAGAGAACCAATTTCGCGGGTTCAACCATGACACCCAACCAGTCAGCTCATTACCCACAGCAGCAAGGGTGAGATTGTGTCTCCTGCGAAATTCCCACTTTAATTGGAGAATGTCGTCCATCTTTTGGTCTATGACCTCGACCGGATCCTCTGTACTATTTGTGATATATGTGCAGCATTTCACGCCGTACTGCGTTGCCAGTGTGACACAATATCCACCTGTCACTGCTGTGAGATAATTAAGAACCATTCTATGCTGAACCAGTTCTGTTTTATAAGCTTGAAGCTCCCTTCCGGTGTATCTAAAAGTGTCATCATACATTTCTATGATATTGTCTAATAAATTTGCAAGCGCAGATATATATCTATAGTTCAGCACTCCTCTAGCGGTGCGAGTGAAATCTAACGCAAGTAGAACCTGGATCCCGGTGGATTCATGGATCATGTCAGAGGCCGGATGCTCTGTCCTTTCTGTCAGTTGCCTTTTAACTTCGTGCTCGTAATGAGTGTGAGTATAAGGAGCTTGGGCACCACGGTGTATATCTTTCATTTTGGTATGTGATACAGTCATTACCTCAGGCAGTACTTTTCCAATATAACACAATCCTTCAGAGTTTGGGTCAAGCCACTTATACGCCTTCCTCCCGCATATGAAATATGCATCATCGGGGAGAACATATGGGACGGAGTAGGACATAACCATATTACACATCTTCCATGTGAAATGTCCTAACCCTAATTCTCCCATCTGTCTAGTACACGTATCCGTTTGTATGATATGTGCACAGTATCCTGGTGATACCTTGCCAACTCTCTTGATCCTATTTCCTAGGGTGTACCTATATCGGAAAGATTTTTCTCTACTGGCTATGTGGCGTATAAGTTCTGTATCTGTGGGCATTCTATCTGCTCTATATGAAAAGGTCATGGTTTGGTTATTCCATGACACTTCCCAATTTCCCGGCCTTCGGGGATTGGAAATGTTAAAACATATTAGGGACCTATCCACATGATATTGGTGGAGCTTCAAACTAGGAGGACTGGAGATATTAAACCTCCTGTCCACCGGTCTCCCACCCTTTAGCTCAAGTACCTCCCCTACCGTTAAAGGGAATGGTACTAATCCTGATTTGCTATGGCCTTGAGGTACTTGAGAGCATACCCAACAATCTGTCTGATTTAACACATTACCCACTAAGGAGTGATAGTCACTCAATGGATGCCGGTTCATGTTAATGTTAAAACTGGACTGACATTTCTTGATGCACCCATCCTCTACTACACTGTCACAGAGTCTACAGATACAGTTCTCTTTTCAGCTAACAATGTTTACAAATAACATGGCTGCTAGATCGTTTCCGGTACTCGCCTTTGCTTGGTGGTTGTGTTGCTATTGGAAATTTACACCTCCGTCTCAGTCATCAGAACCTTTCTGGATCCTTTCTCGACCTCACTGGTACTCTCACCGAAACAGACTGCTCTGGTCAACATCATGGTCAACAGGAAAATCCGGATCACAGTCTCTTGGGGCGAGTCCATCTTACAGGAGGAGAAAAGGAGAAATTTGTAATGGGGGTACAGGAAAACAGTTTGAGGGGGAGAGAAACTTGTTACGATAATAAGTTCTCTAGTCTTGTTGTTCTTCTTGTTCTGCTGTCATCTCAAAGGTGCTGTCTCTCAGTCTTCCAAACGAACATTCTGGTGATGCAATATTCCTTCCCAACCAGCGATCTTTCTGTAAGGAGCAAAAATCTTGCATTACCATTTGTCTAACTGATGTGTGACATACCATCTTTTTCAACATGAAAACATGAGTGAGAAGAGAGAGAAAACAAAAAAAAAACAAAGAAAGAGAGAACAATTCATATGCATATATATTACATAAATCAACAATAAACAACAACAGGAAAAAAAAACATTTTTCAAACACTTTAAAATATTGTCAGATCATCAGGCTGTCATATCTACATGTCCAATGGTTTCCTTGCGCAGTCCCTCCCACCAGCACCTCCATACTCCACCCTCTGTATCTGGCCAGGATACATTGATGCGGATAGGTCATGCTGGGGTTTGGTAGACTTCTGCAAAGACCAAGCAGATATGCAATGTTTGAGTCCTGCTGATGACCGTCAGGGATGGGGAAAAAGAAAACATTTCACAGATACATTTACAACGTTTCCCCCGGTCATTCCTGTGTCTTCTGGGAATGACCTCCCAACTTGTTAACTGTTACCTCAGGCTTACCATCAGTCCTAGTGATCACCTTTCCTGACTACATATCATGAGTGTGGGCCAAAATTCTTCCTATCTGATCCCTGGTTACAATTTGGTGTGTCCTAACTTTTGCTCATTTTCATGTCTAGGGGGTCTGACTTTATGTGGGCTGTTGCAGTTGCTGGCATAATGCCCTTCTCTTTTACAACGATAACAAATCCTTGAGTTCCTCCATGTGCCAATGGCCTGGGGTTTTGGTTGATTTGATGTCTCCTCTAATGCTTGGATGCTCATCACCATCAACCGCTTTCCCTGTACCTACCTGATTCCTTGGATACCATGATTATGTCGTTGTCTAGGGAGTTGATATACCTTCTGTGAATCTTTGATCATACACTTAGATCTTTCCTAGGATCTGGGAAATCAGACATGATTGATCTCAATTCGGTCCGGGACCAGGGACAGCGCATTGCACTGTCCTTGACGGGAATGGTTCCCTGATCGTCAGTCTTCCCATTGGGGACTGTGATCACCCTGACAGGACTAAACTCAATTACATCACCTTGTTTTGGTCTTACAATATGGGGTACATTTGTTTGTGCGTGATATAAAACATTGTACGTACCTGTGGACACGACCTCACCTGACCCTCCGTTAGGGGGTTTGATTATTGCCTTTACCGATTTGGTCGCGTCCACCTGGATGTCTTGTGTGATGGCTGCTGGAAGAGGTGCCGACATCGTGCTGGGCTCACTTTCTTGCTTGTATTCCTGAGGGAAGTTTAACATGGGGTGCAACTTGCATAGGTTAATAGTTGTACATTTAACAGTATTACAATTATCATTGTTATGTTTATTACAATTATTCTTATCATCTATAATACAGTTGCTAAGTGCATTTTTATTGTACAACATTGTGCCTTTCTCCGCAACCATAATCCTCTCCATTGCCATGTCTCTCCTCCCAAGATGAGAGTCAGATATGTCAGTTAACTCTCTTTGCATTTCACTTTCCTGTTGCCACAATTTTAAACAATCATAATGTTTGATCCGTCTCTTTACTGATTTAATGAGACCTATCCTTCTCCTTAGATTTAGTAACACATCTGGGCTAAAGCTGCCTACTCTTGGGAACTTCTCCCTGTCATGTACAGTCATTCTTTCCCATTCATCACATAAAACCTGTGTGTGTGAACCGTATTTTTCACACATTACATACCTTGCCGACCCGATTGGTCGGTTTACTGAATCAACCCAAACCGAGGTTGATCGTCCCCTACCCGAACAACTGGCCCCCATAACTTGCAGGCGTTGCTTTCGCTACCTCTGACCTTCAAATCAGGGCCTTCAGCGAACCCTTACAAAAACCAGAATGTTCAAGATAGGCCAACGGTGGCGGTTTACCGAGTACCCCACTCACTCGCCCACGCTGACCAATACGACCTACACACTGCCCTAGTGCTGGCGTACTCGACCCAGGGCCCCTGCGACCTGAACCTCTATTTACTGGAACATGCGAGGGTTATCCGCAGAACACTTACTCTTTCCAGTAACTATTGGTTGCTGGATAGTTCCTGAGTGACCAGCGAACTTCCCTTAAAATAAAAAAGTTACACAAATCACGTTAGAATGTACAAATAGCATTTATGACCCCTTTCGTACACAAATGGCACTGGGTCAGATTACTAACTAATGCACACAATTACGTGCGGTACAATCGTTCAGTACATAAGCAACTAATCTTATGTACGGAGCGACCAACGGAATCGAAAATTGCGGCTGCGAATTCCTTCAGCCAGAGCTTTATGGCCTATATGGGTTCCGCACCAACCCTTCCTGGTGTTGTGCTACTTGTCTCTACAGCGGACTTCTTAGTCTGCTGTAACTGGACCTCCTGGTCTTGTTATAAGACCTCCTGGTCTGCTGCTACAGTATGACCTCCTGGTCTGCTACACTCTAATGCTCAAATTTTATGTTTAACAAGGGATGCCTCCCTAGCCACCATGTACGTCACTTACATGCATGTACCTCACGAGAACTCGACTTCTTGTGGTTCAACCTCAAAAATTGTAGAACTTATATATGCAAACACTCACTCACCACATGTACACTTTACTTTTGTTACTCTTTCTATTTCTGCGCAGAAATTTCTTTCCTTTAGACCAGATGAGTTGTAAATTGGAGAAGGATCTATTAGCTTAAATTTTGGACACTAAAATTGACTTGCGCTACTTATCGCGTTGCCACCTTTTCACCTGTTAAAAATAATACTATTGTGTGATTTGAGTTACGTGGGCGTACCCAGACGCTCCGTTGCATCGGCCCTCGCGTCGCGTACGCTCTGTCCTTGTAAGGACACGTGTACACAGACCAAGTACGTTCACAGTAACACACTACACGTTTATCAATGGGAATGATCTTTAAGTGTAATCATTCACTATACACCACCCAAATCTCCCTTGTATTCTTAGGCGAGACTGTGTGCGTGCTTTTTACAATTATACCCTTAAATATTACTTTTTATCTTTTTAACTACTAATAGCAACAAATCTTTCTTAGCACGTTATCAATGCAAATTGCAAACAGGAAGGTGAGATGTGAAAATTACACAAATGAACATGCAATTCTAAATTTAATCTAATAACATACATTGATGTAAGCACACGCATACAGATATTACATATAAGTACCAATCACTATTACTTATGATTGACTATGATATAGATTAAATAAATGCATTAAAAAAAACTCATTAAATGATGATTTCTTTTTGACAATGGATGGCTGATTATTTCCTGAGTCAACTGAAAATCAGCCGCTTAGGAAAAAAAAAAAAATGTGACCTTCCCAAAATGGCCGCTGCTCCTCCCCCTTTCACCTCCATGAGGGTCACACAAAATGGTGGACAGACCATGCTGCTTCTTGTCACAAAGAAAGTCATCATTCAAACTCCTAAAGTTATCATGCTATGCAGAGCGATTAAAAATAATTTTAAACCTATTTAAACAGACAAACCATCCAATCTGCGTGTGTAGTTGGCACCAAATAGAAATAAAAACCAGATTTACAAAGACAATAACGTACTGTTCTTACCTTCCAGTTCCCGAATTCCCTCAGCACCCTTTACTAAGCGAAGCAGACGCTTATCCAGACAGCACTACGAGGAATATGACCTCCCGCCCTTTGCTGATGGATAATGTCTGCTGGAATTACCTAGTATAGATATGTGAAGGACCGACGAGCCGCCAATTGATAAAGCTAAACATTTATCTTACTTAAAACCCTTTAAGAGGTCAAAGAACACAGTACGCTATTGGCGTATGAATTACCGTAAGGGTACGCACGTTGCGTAACAATCGCTCAGCCGTAGTCGAGACGCTCAAGCGTCACGTTCGCTTACGGCCAAGAGATCACAGGCAGGCACGCTATTGGCTGCCGACTAACGTAATGGATCGCTATTAGCGTAGCGGACGCTCGGGACCACGAGGAGATCACCAGCGGCGCAGACGCTCACAAAGTTAAACCTTTATAACTATACCATAAACAATGTATTGTGCAGTAAACCTTGGTGTAGTGGTAGAGAGTAAATACAACACAGTGTAACCTTATTAACTTTAAAGCTGTTCGAGCGTCTCCGACGCTCTGAGTATACTTAGAAATATAAGAAATACACAGATACCGATCTTAGGGTCTAACGCCTTATATGAATGTTATTTGCAAAAGAATAAAACAATACTAGTCATACACTACCAATATAACATAGACTAACTAACCAGAATACTACACATGAAATACAATAATGGTACAATAATACTTTAAGAGGAAAAGAGAGAGAAAAGGGGAGAAGAGAGAGAGAGAGAGAGAGATATGGCTCACAATAACAATAAAGACAATATGATTGCAGAGAAGCTTACACATGTGAGGAACAATCGCTGCGCATGTTAGTCAATGCTGAGAATCTTTGTGGAGAAAATACTTGAGCTTACCCATACTGGCTGTCCCTATATACACAACCCTACAATACCGCATGGGACAGAAGCTAGACTCCATTTTGGGAAACCTCCCATGATTCCAAAGACTGCAACACATGGTTGAAAGGGGGAGGGGAAAACACCCAGCAGCAGCCATTTTACTCAAACCAACTAATCTTATTCCACATTCCAATCCAACTTCCTAGAACCATCTTATTCAATTTCACATTCCAAACAATCTTCCTAGAACCATCTTATTCAATTTCACATTCCAAACAAACTCAGTATCTCAATAACCAGAGCATATGGTATGCTGGCTATGCGATATGAATCATCACAAGACCAGATCACAATGTAACCACACATATCAGCCTGCCATTGCTACAAGCACATGACTACAGTAACAAAAGGAAGTATGTTTTGACTCCAAACCTTCAGCAAGATGCATCATGTAAAACTACTATAATATGTTATAAATCACCATCCATAAATGTAAACCAGGAATGCTATGCTACAGATTGTCTACTGTTCCAATTCATTACAGATTTCATAGAGTATTATCACCAACACATAACAATCCCACAACTGCACAAGCCTCCTTAACCTTAAGCCATTTGTATCTCCAAACCAAACCACTCTATACCAATCACTTCACAACTACTCTACCTCAAACACATATCTAAACAATTCTATGCCATTAAGCCATGTGAATTCTATACTTAGCCTTCCGCTTGGTAGTCAGTCCTGGGGATAGGCCAGCCATGCTTCTGGGTGCCATGTAGCTGTGGGAGTAGCTACAGTATATCTGTCCTCTCAGGCCCCCAGCAACTGAACACCTCTCTCTCTAGCCAGCAACAACTTTCCTGTTTTTCCTAGTTCCTGGGGGAGGGGTCTCTCTTGCTTTGTATATGCTGATCAGGTTCAGCCCTGAAATCTGGCAAAAGGGTTGGCTTGATCATTCATTGTTCTAACAAAATGATCTTAGCTTTTATACATATAATCATATCTATCCGCTGCAATGTCCCACAACTTCACAACAAGTATCAAATTAATCTACACATCAATCTGCTTATTTCAATATTGAACATGATGGGTTTATCTGGTTCGGTTCAAATAATACACATTCATGACATTAATTCATTAGCTAATTTTAAATCTCCATGATGTCTGGTGCTTGATATTATTATAATTATGTACTGTATGAAATAAGTGTCGAATCCATCTCTGTGCCATGTCCGAGTAAATGCGTGTGTTACCATATATTGCTGTGCTCGCTGCGCATATTTGCAATTATAGCGACTTAAATGTGTGCAGTTTGTATGTTCTCTCTATGTAATATTTTTGACTTTGACAAGTCCTGGCAAGGTGAGTATGTTGGAGGGTCTAATGATTCCTGGCAGGGTGAGTGTGTGTTGGGGGTTCTAATGAGTGCTGCCAGGGTGAGTGGTACATTTAGTGCTGGCAGGATGTGTCGGGGGTTCTAATGAGTGCTGGCAGGGTGAGTGTGTAGTACATTTAGTGCTGGCAGGAAGAGTGTTGGGGGTTCTAATGAGTGCTGGCAGGGTGAGTGTGTGTTGGGGGGTTCTAACGAGTGCTGCTAGGGTGAGTGTGGTAAATTTAGTGCTGGCAGTATGAGTGTTGGGGGTTCTAATGAGTGCTGGCAGGGTGAGTGTGTGTTGGGGGGTTCTAATGAGTCCTGGCAAGGTGAGTATGTTGGTGGGTCTAATGGTTCCTGGCAGGGTGAGTGTGTGTTGGGGGTTCTAATGAGTGCTGCCAGGGTGAGTGTGGTACATTTAGTGCTGGCAGGATGAGTGTTGGGGGTTCTAATGAGTGTTGGCAGGGTGAGTGTGTATTACATTTAGTGCTGGCAGGATGAGTTTTGGGTTCTAATGAGTGCTGGCAGGGTGAGTGTGTGTTGGGGGTTCTAATGAGTGCTGCCAGGGTGAGTGTGGTAAATTTAGTGCTGGCAGTATGAGTGTTGGGGATTCTAATGAGTGCTGGCAGGGTGAGTGTGTGTTGGGGGGGTTCTAATGAGTCCTGGCAAGGTGAGTATGTTGGAGGATCTAATGATTCCTGGCAGGGTGAGTGTGTGTTGGGGGTTCTAATGAGTGCTGCCAGTGTGAGTGTGGTACATTTAGTGCTGGCAGGATGAGTGTTGGGGGTTCTAATGAGTGCTGGCAGGGTGAGTGTGTGTTAAGGGGTTCTAATGAGTCCTGGCAAGGTATGTTGGAGGGTCCCGCTGCCGTATTACCATTAAAAAGCACTTTCCTGCATTGCCGCTGGCGATTCACCTGCCTGTCAGCTTGCCAGCTGAACGCCATCACGCTACATTATACAGACAGCAGGATTCTTGCGAACAACATTCACGAACCCTCGAATTACATCACTCGGAGTGGTGACGGCCTCACCACCGGGAGAGGGGAGACGGCAACAATACTTCAGCGGGAGAGATCGGTGAGTCCCTTGACTCTTATCCGTTACACGGACACACGCTACATCACGCCCGGGGCGGTGATAACCTCACCACCATGAAAGGAGGGACGACTTCAATCACATTTGTGAAAGTTACAGGCGGTAAATATAAAATCTCCAGCTCACTTTGAACTAATTATCGTGGCCGGGACGCCGGCATTTAAAGCCAATAGCTATACTTGTGTGGATCGTGCAAAGGATTGCAACTACTGATACACATTGTCTCTAAAAAAGGACACTTTAGTATCTACTTAATTATATTACAGCTTATACATTAGAGTTGTTATAACAGTCACTTATGTACTCTGGAATGTTCTACATATATTAACCATTTGATGCTTTCTTAAAATTATATATATGTTTTATTCTTATATTCCACTTGGTGGATTATTTGGTGTAAAATAAAAGGTATTTTATTATTGCTTATAAACAGTCTCCTGACCTCATTTCTGACAACTTCACAGCCATCTCTTTAAACCTAATTTTTATTGCTGTATTGCCATATTTATATTGATATATTCTATAGCGCGATGTTTTTTAGATTTTTTTCATTTTGTATATGCTAGAGACCCTAACCAAGTCTCAAAACATACGCTGCTGTTTATCTATACTGGTTGTATTTATACAAAAAATATTTTTACATATATAAGTTTATTAACAGCGCCAGGAGAGTGGGATTGGCATACCACTGGGGATTTTATCTCCTTTTTATATCCCTCCCACCAGGTACACAATGCTCTGGTCCTGCACTTCTCACTCCATTTATGATTGTTAAATGCAACTTTCTTATCAATATAGTTGACCTACTGCAGGTGGATGCAATCATAAACTATGTGGAAAGTCCAGGAGCAGAGCCTCTAGTACCTGGTAGAAGGGGTCATGTTGGAGGGTCTGCTGACACTGCACTTAAGGGCCCTACACACTGGCCGACCCGCCGCCGAGCTGCCCGAAGGCGGATATGGCCGCCGAGCGACCCGGCAGCGGGGGGGGGGGCAGTGACGGGGGAGTGACGTTTCTTCACTCCCCCCGTCACGCGGCTCCATTGAAGTGCAGGCAAATATGGACGAGATCGTCCATATTAGCCTGCATGCACAGCCGACGGGGGACCAGCGATGAACGAGCGCGGGGCCGCGCATCGTTCATCGCTGGAGCCTCCACACTGAAAGATATGAACGAGTTCTCGTTCATTTATGAATGAGATCGTTCATATCTTTCCAAAAAATCGGCCAGTGTGTAGGGCCTATAAGTGAGTGATTTATTGCTGGTGTCTAATGTTTGTTTACATGTTAACCTAACTATTACATATAATAACTAAAATGTTTTGCTGCTGTGGCTTCTAGTCATGTTTCAATAAGTCGTTATGGACTTTACCTACAAATATAAAAATAATTGTGCAAGTACAATGTGGCTTACTGCTGCCCAGTTTTTCCATGGTTTATAAATAAACCCAGGTATAGGGTTTCAACTCTTTCAGTTTGTAGTCCTAGAAGGGAACCTATGTCCAGCTTGCCAACCCATTAGTTACTGGCTCACAGCCTTCAACATGACCCCTCCCACCAGGTACACAATGCTCTGGTCCTGCACTTCTCACTACATTTATGATTGCAGTCACCACTGTTAAATGCACCTTTCTTATCAATATGGTTGTGCAACTGTAGGTGGCTGCAATCATAAAGTATATGCGAATTCCAGGAGCAGAGCCTCTAGTACTTGGTTGGAGGGTCTGCCGACACTGCACTAAATTAGTGCTCTAATGCCGGTGTCTAATATTTGTTTACATGTTAACTTAAGTATTTTATATAATTAAAATTTTGGATTTATGATGTGGCTTACATAGTGATTTATATTTCAATAAATTACTATGGCAATTCAATCTCAAATTGTACTGTATTTCATTCAGTGGGAACTAGCATGGACACTATGGCCCTCATTCCGAGTTGATCGTTCGCAAGGCGAATTTAGCAGAGTTACACACGCTAAGCCGCCGCCTACTGGGAGTGTATCTTAGCATCTTAAAATTGCGACCGATGTATTCGCAATATTGCGATCACAAACTACTTAGCAGTTTTAGAGTAGCTTCAGACTTACTCTGCCTGTGCGATCAGTTCAGTGCTTGTCGTTCCTGGTTTGACGTCACAAACACACCCAGCGTTCGCCCAACCACTCCCCCGTTTCTCCGGCCACTCCTGCGTTTTTTCCGGAAACGGTAGCGTTTTCAGCCACACGCCCATAAAACGCCGTGTTTCCGCCCAGTAACACCCATTTCCTGTCAATCACATTACGATCGCCGGAGCGATGAAAAAGCCGTGAGTAAAAATACTTTCTTCATAGCAAAGATACTTGGCGCAGTCGCAGTGCGAATATTGCGCATGCGCACTAAGCGGAATTTCACTGCGATGCGATGAAAAATACCGAGCGAACGACTCGGAATGAGGGCCTATATACTGTGGTTTAACAACATATTTCTATGTCATTAAATGTTTTTGAGTTTATATGTACTTTCATTTACTTGTGCTCTGCATAACAAGGGAAATGATCAAGGTGGGCAGAAGATCTCATAAGCATGGGCCAATTTTTCATTTTGCACTGTACCCGAATGCCCCATCAGCGTGCTACAATTTCATGAATGGAGGTCACAAGCAGGTGGGCCTGTGTGCTCAAAATGCCAGGGCTGATTTTGGGTCCGAGTCCGGCCCTGGAAGGGGGTAACATCAAAACATTACCACCGTATTTGAAAGAAATACGTCTCTTGGTGCGAGAGCAGAAATTATTTTGCGGTGAAATTTCATCTGGGTCGTTTACTGGTTTTTCTGCAGGTAGATGTGGATGTGGGCCTATGTCTGGGCTCCATTAAAGTCCAGATTCCGGCCTTATCCACTTTCTTTCAGAAACAATTGGCTTCTCTCCCTGAGGTCCAGACGTTCATGAAAGGTGTTTTGCACATCCAACCTCCCTTTGTGACACCCACGACACCTTGGGATCACAATTTGGTGCTGCAGTTCCTCCAGTCGGATTGGTTGGAGCCATTACCGGAGGTAGACATAAAATATCTTACGTGGAAGACTGTCACACTGTTGGCGTTGGCTTCGGCGAGGCGTGTGTCAGAGCTGGGGGCATTGTCTCACATGAGCCCCTATTTAATTTTCCATAAGGATATGGAAAATTGTATATGTATATGTATATCTGAGTCTCTCATCTCTCTCTGGCTACACTTTTCACACCCCAAGAAAGTTTGTCTGCAAATGTCTGTGATCCTTCTTCAATGCAAAATCCCCTCTGTTAATTAGCTGAACTTTTGATTGCACACCTCCCCCTTTGCCAGCTGATATAGTTGGAGCATTTAAGAGCAATATTATCAAGGCCTGCAGTCAGGACTTGGCCTACTTGCATTTGCGAAGAATGCATTTGTTAAGAATGTGTTTTAAGAATGAAGTTAGAACCGGAATTTGAACTGGATTTGGACTACGCTAAAATCTCTAATTAAACAAGTTCCCCAAACACTGCAACTCAGGACCATTATGTGGCCTCTCCTCACCTCTGCCATGAGAACACCAGGACCAATGCCTACTACTCCTCTGTCCAAGAAGATCATGACTGCCCCCAGGACTACCCCTCAAGCTGAGCAGGGAACTGGGGGGGGGGGGGGGGGCGTGCGCATCAGGACCAGACGTTACTGGGTCAGTTCCATTGGACATTAGCATGCACCCCACATTCTCACACCCACCCGCACAGCTCTCATGAGACCAGGTCATTTATAATTTTCACAAAATAATGTTAGTACAGTTTTCCTGCAAATGTGTTTTTCTCTTCTCTTTCTTCTTACAGGGTACTTCTGTAGAGATGTGCCCTGTGGGCACATCTGTGGTGTTGTCCCTAGCTGGGGACAGCGCTGGGGCAGCTTGTCTGTCCCCAGCGCTGGGTGCGTGGCGGCGGGTGTCCGGTGCAGGGATTACCCTTTTCCCTGCACCGGACCAGAGGCATTCGAATCTTTGCGCCCTCCGGGAGCCAATCGTGGCTCCCGGAGCGGCAGCCAATCAGAGAGGGACGCGGCGAGCCAATCGGCGCTCGCCGGGTCATAGGCCCCGCCCCCGGCGTCTGACGTCAGACGCCGGGCGGGAGCCTGAAGGAAAGGCCGCGCCGAAGAGCGGCGAAGAAGACAGGCGGGAGCGGAGGTCAGCGCGCGCGCGGAAGAGCGCGAGGAGAAGGCCAGCGGTCGGGCTCCGGGAAGAAGATGTCCAGCGGCGGCTGGACGCGGAGCAGCGGAGGCGACGCCGCTGGCCAGGATGGGTCAGCGGCAGAAGACGGTGCCGGAGGCCCCCGGATTAGGTGAGGCCTCAGTGAGGCTATCCTTCCCCCTCCCCTTTTCCTCCCTCGACCACCAGGGACGGGCATTAGGCCCGAGGGCACAATTCAGGCACTAGGCCTGGGGCGCAGATAGGAGTTTGGGGTCACTATTTTATTAGGTGGTTTGGGCATTAGGCCCAAGCCACCCTCCCTGTGGCACAGTTAGGCGGGCATTAGGCCCGGGGGTGTATTTTGGCCGATTAGGGATACGATAAGGTGACCTTGGGCACAAGGCCCAGGTAACCCAACGGGCAGCAAGTTAGGCGGGCGCTAGACCCGTGGGCGAAGTCAGGCCTCCGGCCTGTGTGCAGTTAGGGGGCGCTAGGCCCAGTGAATCAGTGTTTCCTCGAGGTGAGTACAGGTGGCCCTGGGCGCTAGGCCCAGGCCACCCTGAGGTATTTAGGTGGGTAGGCCGTGCGGCGCCCACCCCCTTCCAGCGGCAGGTAGGGATTTAAAGGGACCGTGCCGTCGCTTGCATTGTGTATCGTGATGTATGTTACCGTGCGGGGCAAAGTGTGAGCTCGTTAAGTGTGTTTAGTTTTGTTGCACCACACTCACAGAGCTAGTTTGAGGGCTCTGCCGTTGTAGTTAGTATAGGGTGTGACACTAGGTTGGAGTTAGGCCCCGCACGGCTGTTTGCTTGTTTGTTTACCTCCTTACAGGGACCTGTAAGAGAAGAAGACGTTCGCAGTGTGAAACTGACGGTGAGTAACATCTGTGTGCGTTTGTCCCTTGTCTGTCCCAGAGCGCCGGAATCGGGATTGCTCACGGACGTGAGAATCCTTTTCATCACACTACGTGCGAGAGCGCGAGTGTGTGAAATCTGGGTGGCTGAGGCTTTGTGCCGGTGATGACCATTCACCCAACCGGTGAAGGTCGCGGTCACCCCTGGGGTATCCCCTGTTCCAGTGGAAGAAGGGTCGATACCCCCTTTAAGGTAAATTATTCTCTCCTCAGCTCGGTCGTCGGTCAGCTCCGAGAGGGAATCGCCGTGTCCGGATCCGACTGAAGATTTCCAGGTCCGTTGGAGGTTCCGGTACCTGAAGGTGAGAGAGAGCGGCGCCTGGTGAGTACCGAGTCTACACCTGCACGGCAGCAGGCACCACCACACCGCAGCCGCACCTCTCACACTTGGCGTAGTCGGCAGGATCAAAGAGACCGGATCACGGACACGATGTGGAACGCCACCAAGAAGACGTCCCTGCGGACGGCTCCGGAGAAGACTCACCCCCGGATGTGTGCGGACCAGAGCGACTGGGTGACGGTGTCTGGGGCAGACATCCTGAAGATGGTGCAGCGGTCGATCCAGCGTGGAAAAGAAGAGCGCCGGGAGAAGGGGCGCAAGAAGGCCGCTGTGACGCCCTGCAAGAAATGTCGGCAAACAGGGCACTTTGCCAGCGAGTGTACTTGGCGAGAGACGTCCCCAAAGAAGGTGGTCCAGGAAGCGGACCAAAGACGTCAGAAGGGCCAAGCGAAGAAGGAGTCCTGGTGTTTGCTCTGCGGAAACTACGGGCATGAGCATAACAGTTGTCCCTGGGACGAAGAGTTGAGCGAAGACGAGGTTGATCCCCGGTGTGAAAGCTGTGGAGATCCCCGACATCGGCTCCTGGAATGCCCATGGACGGAAGACAGGACGGACTACGAGGCCACGGTGAAGCAGATGACGGAGTCTCGTCAGCAACTTTGGGACCGGGTGGCTGCAGAGCCTGTATGTGCGCTCTGCGAGGCGAGAGGACATGCGCTTCCCGATTGTCCGTGGAATGAAGACCGGATGATTGCGGATGGTCGCGCCCAGAGATGGGAGGAGGAAACCAGGGAAATGGAGCGGAAGACCCTGCTTGAAGTTAGTTCGCAGGTGCCCATTTCCTCTGAGCCGGAACCAATGGGTGAAGATTCCCCAGTGAAGGAGGTGGACCAGGAACCCGTCTTGGAGAAGGTGGCAGTGGCCCTCCCTTGTTGGAAGTGTCGGCGACCAGGACATGCGGCCAGTGAGTGCCCCTGGGAAGATGCCGCGGACCTACTTTGTCCTAAGAAAGTGACCCCAGTAAGGCAGAATACTTTCCAGCATGAGGCGGAGGTGGACGACTGGGAGGTGAAGAGACCACGCTGCCAAGAAAAGCGTGAAGACCCAGTGACTGAGACGTCCGGAATCTCTCCACGATGGAACCGTCCACGACCAGGACGTGCGGAACAGGAGTGTCCTGGGTACCAAGAGATGCCAGCGGAAACGAAGGAGTACGCTGAGGAAACAGAGGTGCCAGCGGAAAAGACTAAGTACGCTGAGGAGGAAAATGATACCCCAGCCCAGATATCGGAAGAAGACTCGGACTACGGTGAGCTGTCCGCCGACGAATCCCTCCAAGAACAGATGGAGAACGACTCTGGCATCGGAAGCGCCGACGAGAGTGACTGGCAGGATCGGGTGGAGTCGTGCTCCCAGTTGAATGCCCTCTGTGAAGAGGAGGAGATAGTCCTGGGGCAAGAAGACCTGCCGGAAGTGCCGAAATGGACGGACGTACGGGGAGAGGATTGTGATGCCGTGGGAGGACCCGTTCCAGAGGAAGACATAGGACCTTTGGAGATGCCCCACGAGGAAATGCGACATATGGTGGCTGTTGCCCGGGAGGGAACGGATGCCCCGGAGGATTCCGCTGTTGGGTGGTGGTCGATACCACACCCGGAAGACAGGGACGAAGCCACAGACGATATAGGAGGTCAAGAGTGGGTGACTGTTGTCCCCGTGGAGGAAGATTCCCCTTGGTGGCCAACGTCGAGCGACCGTGAGGAGATGCCACTCCCCCAGAGGATCCGCCGATGGAGGTCAGGACGTAAGAGGAACCCGGAGCTGGAGGAGGAGGGGTGTGGGGTCACGGCCTGTCCAGGCTGGGCCCTCGAACACAACCCCGCCGGAGGGACCTCGGAATTCCCTGACCCGCGGACAATGGAAGTTGTGAGGAACTTTGTAGGGACTACAAAGGAAAAAGGGGGGGAAATGTAGAGATGTGCCCTGTGGGCACATCTGTGGTGTTGTCCCTAGCTGGGGACAGCGCTGGGGCAGCTTGTCTGTCCCCAGCGCTGGGTGCGTGGTGGCGGGTGTCCGGTGCAGGGATTACCCTTTTCCCTGCACCGGACCAGAGGCATTCGAATCTTGGCGCCCTCCGGGAGCCAATCGCGGCTCCCGGAGCGGCAGCCAATCAGAGAGGGACGCGGCGAGCCAATCGGCCCTCGCCGCGTCATAGGCCCCGCCCCCGACGTCTGACGTCAGACGCCGGGCGGGAGCCTGAAGGAAAGGCCGCGCCGAAGAGCGGCGAAGAAGACAGGCGGGAGCAGAGGTCAGCGCGCGCGCGGAAGAGCGCGAGGAGAAGGCCAGCGGTCGGGCTCTGGGAAGAAGATGTCCAGCGGCGGCTGGACGCGGAGCAGCGGAGGCGACGCCGTTGGCCAGGACGGGTCAGCGGCAGAAGACGGTGCCGGAGGCCCCCGGATTAGGTGAGGCCTCAGTGAGGCTATCCTTCCCCCTCCCCTTTTCCTCCCTCGACCACCAGGGACGGGCATTAGGCCCGAGGGCACAATTCAGGCACTAGGCCTGGGGCACAGATAGGAGTTTGGGGTCCCTATTTTATTAGGTGGTTTGGGCATTAGGCCCAAGCTACCCTCCCTGTGGCACAGTTAGGCGGGCATTAGGCCCGGGGGTGTATTTTGGCCGATTAGGGATACGATAAGGTGACCTTGGGCACAAGGCCCAGGTCACCCAACGGGCAGCAAGTTAGGCGGGCGCTAGGCCCGTGGGCGAAGTCAGGCCTCCGGCCTGTGTGCAGTTAGGGGGCGCTAGGCCCAGTGAATCAGTGTTTCCTCGAGGTGAGTACAGGTGGCCCTGGGCGCTAGGCCCAGGCCTCCCTGAGGTATTTAGGTGGGTAGGCCGTGCGGCGCCCACCCCCTTCCAGCGGCAGGTAGGGATTTAAAGGGACCGTGCCGTCGCTTGCATTGTGTATCGTGATGTATGTTACCGTGCGGGGCAAAGTGTGAGCTCGTTAAGTGTGTTTAGTTTTGTTGCACCACACCCACAGAGCTAGTTCGAGGGCTCTGCTGTTGTAGTTAGTATAGGGTGTGACACTAGGTTGGAGTTAGGCCCCGCACGGCTGTTTGCTTGTTTGTTTACCTCCTTACAGGGACCTGTAAGAGAAGAAGACGTTCGCAGTGCGAAACTGACGGTGAGTAACATCTGTGTGCGTTTGTCCCTTGTCTGTCCCCGAGCGCCGGAATCGGGATTGCTCACGGACGTGAGAATCCTTTTCATCACACTACGTGCGAGAGCGCGAGTGTGTGAAATCTGGGTGGCTGAGGCTTTGTGCCGGTGATGACCATTCACCCAACCGGTGAAGGTCGCGGTCACCCCTGGGGTATCCCCTGTTCCAGTGGAAGAAGGGTCGATACCCCCTTTAAGGTAAATTATTCTCTCCTCAGCTCGGTCGTCGGTCAGCTCCGAGAGGGAATCGCCGTGTCCGGATCCGACTGAAGATTTCCAGGTCCGTTGGAGGTTCCGGTACCTGAAGGTGAGAGAGAGCGGCGCCTGGTGAGTACCGAGTCTACACCTGCACGGCAGCAGGCACCACCACACCGCAGCCGCACCTCTCACACTTCCACCCCACTGTGTGCTATTCCTGTAATGTGTACCTCCATTGGTTGCACACCTTGCCAGCAGTAACCTACGCAATGCGCCCCACATGGCTGCCTCGGATGGTTCCTCCATGGGCAGGATGTGCTTCAATTGGATCTTTCCATGCAGGGTATAACATACTCCTACACTCGTGTCAGTTTTCCCATACATGCATTTGGCCATTGTATGGCTCATCTCCCACTGTGTAACCTTCGTAGTGCGCCCAACATGGCTGCCTTATCTGGTGCGCTTGTAGATGGGATGAAAAATACATGGACCTGATGGTTTTATTGGAACCCTACTCTGAACTTAAGGACTCTGCAATCTCCCCATTTTGTGTTCTGTTCTAGGGGTGGACTATTCCACCCTGGGTAATCCTACGCAGTGCGCCTAAGATGGCTGCCGCACCTGGTACCTTGTGAGGGTGGAATACACTGCCCCTGGAGGTTATTACCCAAAATGCCTACACCAATCATGCATTATTGTTTCTGTGTGCTTTTTTTTTTTTTTTTTAAATTGTCTGTGTGGTTTAACTTTTGATGTAATACTTAAATCTTCTGTATTATGTGCATTCTGTATTTGTATTGTTTGAGTTCTAGTTGGCGCTGCGGATGGCTGCCTCGGTGCTACTCTGCCAAGCAGCCTTCGTTTTTAGTCTTGCATGTATAATATGTCGAGTCTATTGTACAGCTGCAATGTGCAGTATCAACTCATACATGTAATGTTTGTAATGTATGCTACGTTTTTCCCCCTTCTTATGCTATGTATTCCCCCTTTATGTTGCTGCTTGGCAATGCATTGTACCACAAAGAATTCCTAGTGTACGCGAGTACACCTGGCCAATAAAGCTGATTCTGAGCTGAACTCAATTTTTTCCTAAAGTGGTGTCTGCGTTTCACATCAACCAACCTATTGTGGTCCGGTGGTTACCAACACCTCTGCTACTTCAACGTTCTTGGATATTGTGAGGCCTTTGAAGGTATATGTAAAGAGATCGGTTCATCACAGAAAATTGGATGCGCTCTCTGTTCTTTATGATCCCAATGTCAAAGTCGAAAAATATCATGATTCACAATGCCTTGTACTAACCCCATGCACATGCCCGCTGCTCGTGCACCCAGTCTGCTGTGCGTGCACATGTCCGCAATTTGCGTACGATCGCTCCGGCGATTACACGCGTGATATGCGCATTTACGGTAGAGTTTGTGAGCTTGTAGCGGGCGACTCAATTGCAACATATTTAACCCAAATAGTGTGTTTTGTAGATAATATTCCCCTTAACAATGTCAGCAAGTATGTTTAGTGTAAACGGATACGTGGACAGGGGGATTCCTCTTTGCATGATAGGAAGGGTCAGATAAAGGTTGAACGGTGGTGTTTAGTATCCAGCTGTAGAGTATTTTAATAGTAACATTTCGGTGTTGGTTAGGAAGGGATTGTTCGCTCCTGCGTATAGTTATGTATAAAAGTAGTTTATAGACATTTACTGTATTTGCTGTTCATTATCCATGCGACGGGAATCCTGAGGATACCTCCCACCTGTGCAGTTGGAGAAAGACACAGCCCACCTGTTTAAACCCACCTATGACCTTTTGTTATAATGCAGAGACACATTCCTGTGTCCAATGAACAATGAGATTGTAGGGACCATTGTATTGTTACTGTATGTTGTGTATATAAAGGCCACCATTGCTGGACCAGTCACTCACTCTCTCTGCAAGGTTTTCACATTGAAGGCTGAGGGCTGGTTTCCAGGACGCGCTTACGAATAATTCCCACGTGTGTAAGTTCTCTGTAGCCATTTTGTTATCCTTAGTGTTTGCCATTTATTCTCTTTCTGTTTGTTCTTATTTGCGATCGTTCACTATTGTTCACATTTATTTCTTGTTATTCTGTTTAGATATTGATGTTAGGTTTGTAGTGTATAAACTGTACTGTTTACCCCTTTTTATACTAAAAGAGTTATCCACAAGGGTGTAAGAGCCTGAGTGGTTTTTAAACCCATACCAGGTCTTGTGTGTTCACCATTTACTCCAAAGGGTCTCTCTTAGCGTATTAACCGCTCATACAGTATTCACAGTATTACAGGTTTAAGCATTACATCATTGTGGTATTACATTGCCAAGGTTTAAAGTATAAGCATATTCATACGGTGTTTATTTAAAAGGTTTAAAGGTTATCAACTGTGTGTGCGTTCGCTGTGTGTATTCCGTACACTCAGCGCAGCGTGTGTACGCAACGTATGTACCACGTACGGTACTCTATACGCAAACAGCGTACAGAGTGCGCAGCACGTGCACGTGGTTTAGCGGCCATTACGGCTCCACGGTATTAGTACATAGCTTATGTTCATAGGTAATATTTAACTATCAATTGGGGGCATCGTCCGGGCCTCCTCATATCCGCAGCCAAGCGGAACCAGGCAGACTTTATCCATCAGCAAAGGGCGGAAAGGTAGTATCCCCTGTAGCCGTGTTTGTGGTTGGGGATACGGTAGTGCTGATCAGATAAGCGTCTGCTCCGCTTGGTTTGTAGGGATGCTGGTGGGATCCGGATCCGAAAGGTAAGAACGTTAAGCTATTGTCTTTTAAAACTGTTTTAATTTGTGTTTGGTGCAAATTGCGCACGCAACACACGCACACACCTGTATTTTCATTTGTGTACTTTCACATATCTACCTTTCTGTTTGCCATTTGCATTGATAACGTGCTGAGAAAATTGTTGCTATTGTTAGTTAAAAGTAATACTTAAGGGAGTAATTGTAAAAACACGCACGCAGCCTGGCCCAGTTATAAAGGTGGTACGGGAGACACTGTGTGGTGCTTGGTAAACGATTATAGTTAAATATCGTTTACATTTATTGAAGCGTGTTATTTGTGTTACTGCGGACGTATCCGGCCTGTGTACACGTGTCTCGGACAACGTGCGAGACAGCGTACGCAACGCAAAGGCCTATACGCGTAGCGTATATTACGCAACGTGCGTACGGATACGCCCACTAGATACAAATCACACGATAGCATTGTTTTAGTAGGCGATACGGAAGCCACGAGATAATAGCACAATTTCTTTCAGTTTCCTAAAATTAGTTTAAAAAGATCCTTCTCTCGTTGCATCTCCTCTGGGATTAACCTGTGTTACTTGAATGAAAGAAATTTTCTGTACAGAAAAATCAAAGTATATATGAAGTGAAAGAGCGTGTGTATGCAAGTAAAGTTTTCTTTGGTGTGAACCTCGAGAAAAATCGAGATCTCATAGAAGGACACCCGTGAAGTGAAAACGTGGTGGCATGGGAGAAGGCCATCTCACGTTAACAGTGAATAAGGTAAAAGGAGCAATTAGTGTTACAGCAGACCAGAAGGTCCGCGAAAGTCAGAAAGCCGTTAAAAGTACCTACACGAAGTTTCTGAAGACCCTGACTTAAGAAAGGTCAAAGGTAGTGAGCGCAGCCCCGGGGGTTGGCGCAGTACCCATATAGGCCCGTTTTGAGAATACGCTCCGGCTGAAGGTTTTGCAGCCTTAACAACCGATTCCGCTGGTCGTGCGGCGGATAAGTAATAGTTACTTATACGCAGTGCGACTGTACCGCATGTAACTGTGTGCATTAGTTGGTTACCTTGATACCCATTACGCAATTTGCGTACGCTTTGCGGGATCATAAACGCTATGAAATTGGGAAGTAACATGGAACAACCGAACCATGACAGTCTCAGACAGAGCCGATGGAATGCCCATCGACTCAGAGCTTATACGTTAAATAGCCAACAGTGGAAGATATTTCCAATACAGGTACACTCTAGGAAATAGGCCCATGCGAGTTGGAGAAGTATCACCAGGATACTGTGCGCATATCATACAACATGATACGTGTACTAGACAGATGAGAGAGTTAGGGATAGGATTTTTCACCTGGAAGGTTTGTAATATGGTGATGTCATATTCTGTCCCATATGTCCTTCCTGATGATGCATATTTCATATGTGGGAGGAAGGCGTATAAGTGGCTTGCCCCAAACTCAGAGGGATTGTGTTACATTGGAAGAGTATTGCCAGAAGTTATGACCATTACCCATGAAAATATGAAAGATGTTCACCGCAATGCTCAAGCTCCTTACACTCACACCCATTACGAACACATTGTAAAGAGATACCTTATAGATAGGACAGAGCATGCAGCCTCTGATTTGATCCACGAATCCACCGGGATTCAATTCCTACTCACGTTAGATATCACCCGTACCGCCAGAGGAGTTATAAATTATAGGTATATAACTGCGCTATCGAACCTGATAGACAATATCACCGAGATGTATGATGACACCTTCAGGTATACCGGGAGAGAATTGCAAGCTTACAAAACGGAACTGATCCAGCACAGGATGGTTCTAAATTACATCACAGCAGTGACAGGAGGGTATTGTGTCACCCTAGCAACTCAATATGGTGTGAAATGTTGTACGTATATCACAAACAGCACTGAGGACCCAACAGAGGTAATAGATCAAAAGATGGATGATATCTTGCAATTGAAGTGGGAGTTCCGGAGGCGGCACAACCTTACCCTTGCTTCTGTGGGTAATGAACTAACCGGCTGGGTATCATGGTTGAACCCTTGTAATTGGTTCTCAGGTTTAGGAGAATGGGCTCAAAATGTTATCGTTACTGTAGGGAAGTTCCTCTTATGTATCCTAGGAGTTGTCATAATGATTGGTCTGATATTCAGATGTGTTCGGATTTTAATAAATTGCAAGCGCAGTACCAAATTGATGAGTTTGAGGAGCGAGGGCATTGTAACAACAACTAGTTTAATTTATGACCCATCAATCGAGACAATGTTGTGATAAGACGTGATTCCACGGTCCGTTTCTTTCACCCGTTTCTCCTTTGTTTTTCTCCAAGGTACAAAGACATCCACTTGGAAGAATTTGATGACCCTTCATACAGACCACTGATGAACTGTGTCACAGACACCTGATGAGCTTTTTAGAGACTGTAATTTTTATGGACACTTGAAGAGCTTTGCTTGCCACTTACAGCAAAGATACATCAATCAGACAAGACTTCAACAAGACACCAAAAGACAACCATATACATAACCATACGACTGCATTTATAACGCATGTTTCTTATCTTCATCTCTACTATCTTCAGGTAGTGACACACATAGTCGATAGGTAATATAGGCACATATACTAGCACTCACATATTCTCCCCCTTCATGTATCATCAACTAATGTGCACCCCATTTGTTGGAACTAAAAGCCGAAAAGAGCTCGGTAGAGTTTGTTAGCCCATTTACAGAACCTTAATACGGGATGAGAAGGATTCAGTGTATACTTCGCAATACCTCGAAGCTTGGTTTAGAACACGTACGGCACAATGATACATGACCCCCTCAGACATGGACTTCATACACACATGCTTTTACTATCCCACTAGGTCATACATTTCCCACCTCCTCCTCTCCTCCCTACTCCCAATCATAATGAGGTATTTCATGGTAACATATATATTTTTGTGCTTGAATTATTTAGAAAGTGGCAGTTATTGGTGACTGCCAAAGGGTGGACTGTCAAAGTCGAAAAATATCATGATTCACAATGCCTTGTACAAACCCCATGCACATGCCCGCTGCTCCTGCACCCAGTCTGCTGTGCGTGCACATGTCCGCAATTTGCGTACGATCACTCCGGCGATTACGCGCGTGATATGCACATTTATGGTAGAGTTTGTGAGCTTGTAGCGGGCGACTCGATCGCAACATATTTAACCCAAATAGTGTGTTTTGTAGATAATATTCCACTTAACAATGTCAGCAAGTATGTTTAGTGTAAACGGTTAGTGGACAGGGGGATTCCTCTTTGCATGATAGGAAGGGTCAGATAAAGGTTGAACGGTGGTGTTTAGTATGCAGCTGTAGAGTATTTTAATAGTAACAGTTCGGTGTTGGTTAGGAAGAGATTGTTCGCTCCTGCGTATAGTTATGTATAAAAGTAGTTTATAGACATTTACTGTATTTGCTGTTCATTATCCATGCGATGGGAATCCTGAGGATACCTCCCACCTGAGCAGTTGGAGAAAGACACAGCCCACCTGTTTAAACCCACCTATGACCTTTTGTTATAATGCAGAGACACATTCCTGTGTCCAATGAACAATGAAATTGTAGGGACCATTGTATTGTTACTGTATGTTGTGTATATAAAGGCCACCATTGCTGGACCAGTCACTCACTCTCTCTGCAAGGTTTTCACATTGAAGGCTGAGGGCTGGTTTCCAGGACGCGCTTGCGAATCATTCCCACGTGTGTAAGTTCTCTGTAGCCATTTTGTTATCCTTAGTGTTTGCCATTTATTCTCTTTCTGTTTGTTCTTATTTGCGATCGTTCACTATTGTTCACATTTATTTCTTGTTATTCTGTTTAGATATTGATGTTAGGTTTGTAGTGTATAAACTGTACTGTTTACCCCTTTTTATACTGAAAGAGTTATCCACAAGGGTGTTAGAGCCCGAGTGGTTTTTAAACCCATACCAGGTCTTGTGTGTTCACCATTTACTCCAAAGGGTCTCTCTTAGCGTATTAACCGCTCATACAGTATTCACAGTATTACAGGTTTAAGCATTACATCATTGTGGTATTACATTGCCAAGGTTTAAAGTATAAGGTTTAAAGTATAAGCATATTCATACGGTGTTTATTTAAAAGGTTTAAAGGTTATCAACTGTGTGTGCGTTCGCTGTGTGTATTCCGTACACTCAGCGCAGCGTATGTACGCAACGTACGTACCACGTATGGTACTCTATACGCAAACAGCGTACAGAGTGCGCAGCACGTGGTTTAGCGGCCATTACGGCTCCACGGTATTAGTACATAGCTTATGTTCATAGGTAATATTTGACTCTATCACCAATAAGATTGGGTATCCTGCTTCTAAGCAGTCCATTGCACGCTGGATCAGGCTCACTATCCAGCATGCTTATTCCACGGCAGGATTGCCGGTTCCAAAATCTGTACAGGCCCACTCTACTAGGTTGGTGGGTTCTTCTTGGGCGGCTGTCCGCGGTGTCTCGGCTTTACAGCTCTGCCGAGCAGCTACTTGGTCTGGTTCGTACACGTTTGCAAAATTCTACAAGTTTGATACTTTGGCCTCTGAGGACCTTCATTTTGGTCAATCATTTCTGCAGGAACCTCAGCACTCTCCCACCCGGTTTGGGAGCTTTGGTACTTCCCCATGGTACTAAATGGAACCCCAGTATCCTCTAGGACGTAAGACAAAATAGAATTTGAATTATCTACTGGTAAATCCTTTTCTCGTAGTCCGTAGAGGATACTGGGCGCTCGCCCTGTGCTTCATTTTTCCTGCACTGTTACTTGGTTAAGTATTGTTGGTTCAGCTGTTGCTGTTCCTATTTCAAGTTTGGTTAGCGTTGCTTTCCTCTTGTTTGTGCTGGTTTGGAACGTCACCACTATCCTTTTATATCCTTGTCTCAAAGTATGTCCATCTCAACGGGCACAGTTTCCTAGACTGAGTCTGGTAGGAGGGGCATAGAGGGAGGAGCCAGCCCACACTATCCAATTCTTAAAGTGCCCATGGCTCCTAGTGGACTCATCTATACCCATGGTACTAAATGGAACCCCAGTATCCTCTATGGACTACGAGACAAGGATTTACCGGTAGGTAATTAAAATCCTATTTTCCCAAGCCTCTGCTGCTGAAAGGGTTAAAATGAACCCCCTCCCCTTGAAATTACCTCTGGTCGCCACCACCTCTGCGGATCTTGAAAATCTGGCCATTCTGCAGTGAGAAAAAGGCTTTGAAGTGACTTGATGCAGTAAATGCAAAAATCTTTTGCATCCAGATTATTTCACCCCCAAAGCGGACACGTGGAGAAATTGTCCAATGCAACAAATCTTATGCCTCAAGTAAATTCTATAAAATTATAGAAGTCAATTGGTTGCTACTGGAAACTTTTCCACTCCTTAGAATGTTGGATACAACTCCCCATTAGTGATATCAGCACTTGTTAGAGAACCACTATACAATATGGTGGGCCGTTATGGAATCCCAGGAAACCACTCCATAGAGGAACCTGTTCGGGCCACTAAATGGAACCAGAACATAAATCACATATTTCCAACTAATAGTACACATGGGACCTGACTACACACTCACCCCTCCCCATACATACGCTTCTTGTTTGGCAATTCTAGCTATTATAATCTTACTTGGGTATAGACTACATGGTAAAAATTGTACAGATGCAAATAAATAAATAAGTCACAACATAAAAAAATATATAGAGACTGAGACTTAACTAGCGCTTCTTATTCTTGCTGGTGCTTATTCACAGGCTTCCATCATTCGTATTCGAATTATCATATAAATAAATATATAAATATAAAGTGCATATAGTGAAATACCATTTTAATAGCATACATATATGACACACATTTTTTTAAAAGATATAAAAGGTCAGGTATTGTGCAAATCACTGCAAGCAGCAAAGAAAGACAAACTAATTACCAGATCATTCAGAACTGTTTTTAGGCAGTTCTAAAAGCGCATAGGAGATGGTATAGGGATTTCCGGATAATCCCACCATACATAGATTTTACTGGATACTGGTCCTTAAGTCCGTCCTCGGGCTTGTCAGAAGGTAACCAACGCGTTTCCACCCCGGGCTGGGGTCTTTGTCAAGGTTCAAAAAGTCTGCATCATCGCCATCGACACTGGAGTCAGAATCCGTGTCGATATCTGTGTCAACATTCTGGGATAGTGGGCGCTTCTGAGACCCTGACGGCCTCTGCGCTGTAGGAGCAGGCATGGGTTGAGATCCTGACTTTCCCAAGGCTTCAGCTTTATCCAACCTTTTATGCAAGGAATTAACATTATCATTTAAAACCTTCCACATATCCATCCAATCGGCGGCGATCCCACATTCATTTGTACCTGCTCTGCTTCCACATAGCCTTCCTCGTCAAACATGCCGACACAAGCGTACCGACACACCACACACACAGGGGATGCTCTATTTGAGGACAGAACCCCCACAAGGCCTTTTGAAGAGACAGAGAGAGAGTATGCCAGCACACACCCCAGCGCTATATGTCACAGGAATTACACAGTAACTTAGTGTTTAGCCAGTAGCTGCTGTATATACTGATTTTGCGCTAAATTTATGTGCCCCCCTCTCTTTTTACCCTCTTTCTACCGTGAATCTGCAGGGGAGAGCCTGGGGAGCTTCCTCTCAGCGGAGCTGTGGAGAGAAAATGGCGCTGGTGAGTACTGAGGAAGAAGCCCCGCCCCCTCAGCGGCAGGCTTCTGTCCCGCGATTTTGTGTAAAATAATGGCGGGGCCTCATGCATATATACAGTGCCCAACTGTATATATGCCCACTTTGCCAAGAGGTCTCTAATTGCTGCCCCCCCCCCACCCCCACGCCCTGCACTCTACAGTGACCGGAGTGTGTGGGTTTAGTGTGGGAGCAATGGCGCACAGCTGCAGTGCTGTGCGCTACCTCATGTGAAGACTGGAGTCTTCTGCCGCCGCTTTTGAAGTCTTCTTGCTTCTCACGCCGGCTTCTGGCTCTGTGAGGGGGACAGCGGCGCAACTCTGGGATCGCTCGATCCCTCTGGAGCTAATGGTGTCCAGTAGCCTAAGAAGCATGACCTATCCGCAGTTAGTAGGTCTGCTTCTCTCCCCTCAGTCCCACGTAGCAGAGAGTCTGTTGCCAGCAGACCTCTCTGAAAATAAAAAAATCCTAACAAAATACTTTCTATTCAGCAAGCTCAGGAGAGCTCACTAAAGTGCACCCAGCTCGTCCGGACACAGATTCAAACTGAGGTCTGGAGGAGGGACATAGAGGCAGGAGCCAGTGCACACCAGTATTCCTAATTCTTTCTTAAAGTGCCCTGTCTCCTGCGGAGCCCGTCTATTCCCCATGGTCCTTACGGAGTCCCCAGCATCCACTAGGACGTTAGAGAAATAATAATTCTATTGTCTGAAAGAATTAAAGATACTCAATTACATAAATTACGGCACAACACGCTGCAGGCAGCCATTTTAGAAACATTATTTTTAAATACAGCCAATCAATCCCAGGAGTACCTCAGTGATGTTGCTGGCTGCTAGGGATGACAGTGTATTCTCTGGGTGCCATTTCTGCTAGCAAATGGGGAAATCCACTATATGTTATACTGCAATGCATACAAGGACTGCCCTACATACACTTTTAACTTTTATTATAGAGTAGCTATATGCTTCTAGTACTGCACATTGAAGGGATCGTGATTATAAAAGCGGCAATCATTTACAAAACATGGTTTTGCCTTGTACATGATTTGCCGCTTTCAAAAAAACATCTGAGTTTAGCCGGGTACCTGCACCTCCATTCAACTCGGACATTATTACATCTGGCCCACTGTGCTAATTTCTGGCTCTGGGTTATTGGTGGGTATAGTTACTGTTCTAGTTCCTGGCTCCAGGCATTTGGTGGGAACAATTACTGTGCTAGTTCCTATCTCCAGCCATTTGGTGGGTACAGTTACTGTGCTAGTTCCTGTCTCCAGCCATTTGGTGGGAACAGTTACTGTGCTACTTCCTGTCCCCAGACAGTTGGTGGGTACAGTTACTGTGCTAGTTCCTGTCTCCAGGCAGTTGGTGGGTACAGTTACTGTGCTAGTTCCTGTTTCTAGGCAGTTGGTGGGAACAGTTACTGTGCTACTTCCTGTCCCCAGACAGTTGGTAAGAACAGTTACTGTGCTAGTTCCAGGATTTCGGCAGTCGGTGGGTACAGTCAATGTGCTAGCTCCTAGCACTGGGCAGTTGGTGGGTACAGTTACTGTGCTAGTTCCTGTATACAGGCAGTTGATGGATACAGTTACTGTGCTAGTTCCTGTATGCAGTAGATGGATACAGTTACTGTGCTAGTCTCTGGCAGCATGTGTATACAGTTACTGTGCTATTACCAATTCATTTCGAGCTTCCTTGGGCTTTTTCAAGCCTTGAAAAAGCCCAAGGAGGCTCGAAACGTGGCGTGTGACTACTAGTGACTACTCGGTTTACAAAGCCTTGGAGCCCTAGCGGTGTGTATTTATCCGGACATCGCACTGCTTTACCACTTGTGGCTCCATCAGAATGAACCCGGTAAGAATCCTTCTGGTTTTCTATTTGCTTTGTTGGTGGGTACAGTTACTGTGCTAATTCCTGTCTCCAGGCAGTTGGTGGTTACAGTTACTGTGCTAGTTCCTGTCTCCAGGTAGTTGGTGGGTACAGTTACTGTGCTAGTTCCTGTCTCCAGGTAGTTGGTGGGTACAGTTACTGTGCTAGTTCCTGTCTCCAGGCAGTTGGTGGGTACAGTTACTGTGCTAGTTCCTGGCTCCGGGCAGTTGGTGGGTACAGTTACTGTGCTAGTTCCTGGCTCTGGGCAGTTGGTGGGTACAGTTACTGTGCTAGTTCCTGTCTCCAGGTAGTTGGTGGGTACAGTTACTGTGCTAGTTCCTGTCTCCAGGCAGTTGGTGGGTACAGTTACTGTGCTAGTTCCTGTCTCCAGGCAGTTGGTGGGTACAGTTACTGTGCTAGTTCCTGTCTCCAGCCAGTTGGTAGGTACAGTTACTGTGCTAGTGCCTGTTTCCAGGCAGTTGGTGGGTACAGTTACTGTGCTAGTGCCTGTTTCCAGGCAGTTGGTGGGTACAGTTACTGTGCTAGTTCCTGCCTCCGGGCAGTTGGTGGGTACAGTTACTGTGCTAGTTCCTGTCTCCAGGCAGTTGGTGGGTACAGTTACTGTGCTAGTTCCTGTTTCCAGGCAGTTGGTGGGTACAGTTACTGTGCTAGTTCCTGTCTCCAGCCAGTTGGTAGGTACAGTTACTGTGCTAGTTCCTGTTTCCAGGCAGTTGGTGGGTACAGTTACTGTGCTAGTTCCTGTCTCCAGGCAGTTGGTGGATACAGTTACTGTGCTAGTTCCTGTCTCCAGGCAGTTGGTGGGTACAGTTACTGTGCTAGTTCCTGTCTCCAGGCAGTTGGTGGGTACAGTTACTGTGCTAGTTCCTGTCTCCAGCCAGTTGGTAGGTACAGTTACTGTGCTAGTTCCTGTTTCCAGGCAGTTGGTGGGTACAGTTACTGTGCTAGTTCCTGTCTCCAGGCAGTTGGTGGGTACAGTTACTGTGCTAGTTCCTGTCTCCAGCCAGTTGGTAGGTACAGTTACTGTGCTAGTTCCTGTCTCCAGGCAGTTGGTGGATATAGTTACTGTGCTAGTTCCTGTCTCCAGGCAGTTGGTGGGTACAGTTACTGTGCTAGTTCCTGTCTCCAGGCAGTTGGTGGGTACAGTTACTGTGCTAGTTCCTGTTTCTAGGCAGTTGGTGGGAACAGTTACTGTGCTAGTTCCTGTCTCCAGCCATTTGGTGGGAACAGTTACTGTGCTAGTTCCAGGATTTCGGCAGTCGGTGGGTACAGTCAATGTGCTAGCTCCTAGCACTGGGCAGTTGGTGGGTACAGTTACTGTGCTAGTTCCTGTATACAGGCAGTTGATGGATACAGTTACTGTGCTAGTTCCTGTATGCAGTAGATGGATACAGTTACTGTGCTAGTCTCTGGCAGCATGTGTATACAGTTACTGTGCTATTACCAATTCATTTCGAGCTTCCTTGGGCTTTTTCAAGCCTTGAAAAAGCCCAAGGAGGCTCGAAACGTGGCGTGTGACTACTAGTGACTACTCGGTTTACAAAGCCTTGGAGCCCTAGCGGTGTGTATTTATCCGGACATCGCACTGCTTTATCACTTGTGGCTCCATCAGAATGAACCCGGTAAGAATCCTTCTGGTTTTCTATTTGCTTTGTTGGTGGGTACAGTTACTGTGCTAATTCCTGTCTCCAGGCAGTTGGTGGTTACAGTTACTGTGCTAGTTCCTGTCTCCAGGTAGTTGGTGGGTACAGTTACTGTGCTAGTTCCTGTCTCCAGGTAGTTGGTGGGTACAGTTACTGTGCTAGTTCCTGTCTCCAGGCAGTTGGTGGGTACAGTTACTGTGCTAGTTCCTGGCTCCGGGCAGTTGGTGGGTACAGTTACTGTGCTAGTTCCTGGCTCTGGGCAGTTGGTGGGTACAGTTACTGTGCTAGTTCCTGTCTCCAGGTAGTTGGTGGGTACAGTTACTGTGCTAGTTCCTGTCTCCAGGCAGTTGGTGGGTACAGTTACTGTGCTAGTTCCTGTCTCCAGGCAGTTGGTGGGTACAGTTACTGTGCTAGTTCCTGTCTCCAGCCAGTTGGTAGGTACAGTTACTGTGCTAGTGCCTGTTTCCAGGCAGTTGGTGGGTACAGTTACTGTGCTAGTGCCTGTTTCCAGGCAGTTGGTGGGTACAGTTACTGTGCTAATTCCTGTCTCCAGGCAGTTGGTGGTTACAGTTACTGTGCTAATTCCTGTCTCCAGGCAGTTGGTGGGTACAGTTACTGTGCTAGTTCCTGCCTCCGGGCAGTTGGTGGGTACAGTTACTGTGCTAGTTCCTGTCTCCAGGCAGTTGGTGGGTACAGTTACTGTGCTAGTTCCTGCCTCCGGGCAGTTGGTGGGTACAGTTACTGTGCTAGTTCCTGTCTCCAGGCAGTTGGTGGGTACAGTTACTGTGCTAGTTCCTGTCTCCAGGCAGTTGGTGGGTACAGTTACTGTGCTAGTTCCTGTCTCCAGCCAGTTGGTAGGTACAGTTACTGTGCTAGTACCTGTTTCCAGGCAGTTGGTGGGTACAGTTACTGTGCTAGTTCCTGTCTCCAGGCAGTTGGTGGGTACAGTTACTGTGCTAGTTCCTGTCTCCAGCCAGTTGGTAGGTACAGTTACTGTGCTAGTTCCTGTCTCCAGGCAGTTGGTGGGTACAGTTACTGTGCTAGTTCCTGTCTCCAGGCAGTTGGTGGGTACAGTTACTGTGCTAGTTCCTGTCTCCAGGCAGTTGGTGGGTACAGTTACTGTGCTAGTTCCTGGCTCTGGGCAGTTGGTGGGTACAGTTACTGTGCTAGTTCCTGTCTCCAGGCAGTTGGTGGATAGTTACTATGCTAGTTCCTGTCTCCAGGCAGTTGGTGGGTACAGTTACTGTGCTAGTTCCTGTCTCCAGCCAGTTGGTAGGTACAGTTACTGTGCTAGTTCCTGTCTCCAGGCAGTTGGTGGGTACAGTTACTGTGCTAGTTCCTGGCTCTGGGCAGTTGGTGGGTACAGTTACTGTGCTAGTTCCTGTCTCCAGGCAGTTGGTGGGTACAGTTACTGTGCTAGTTCCTGGCTCTGGGCAGTTGGTGGGTACAGTTACTGTGCTAGTTCCTGTCTCCAGGCAGTTGGTGGGTACAGTTACTGTGCTAGTTCCTGTTTCCAGGCAGTTGGTGGGAACAGGTACTGTTGACAAGAACTGACCAGAGGCGCAGAGTCCAACCCACTGGGAGGTTTTCACCAGTGACCTCCTCCTTTGGGGATTTGGGTTTTGCGACACCCGATGAGCAGGTCGCGGCCCCCTGGACAGGTACCAGGTAAAAGCTGATTTAGAGGATGGATAACTAGAGGTAGTCTGTGCTATATGAAGTAGTAGCACTGGGGAACTGAAGTTAAAGTAACTGAAGTTACTTGAAGAAGTCATTTATGGTAACCAATGGCACTCAGTACTTGAGACACTGGAAAACTAGAAGATACTTGAAGCAATTGATGGTGACCGATGGCACTCGGTACTTGAGACACTGGAGAACTAGCAGATACTTGGAGAAGCAATCAATGGTTATCGGTGTGAGGATACGGATTCTCTGATCACTCAGATAAACAGTTTAGTAAAGTGGCAAATGTCCTTTATTGTAAATATACACACACAGTACACAATAACATTAACAATTGTAAGCCAGGATGGTATTTTACTTACTAAGTACCCACAGTAGCTCAGAATTAGTCTCCTGAGGTTACCTGCCAGCAGTAGTTCTGTGTCTCCTGGCCTGGAATACCAGCTCACACAGCGTCCTGCGCCACGGATTTTCGCCACTGACGGCACCGCAATGCCTAGTCAGCGTCTGCACTTCAGAGGTACATCCACTCTCTGACTTTCTGTCCAGATCTCTCACTCTTTCAAAAGTCCCACCAATTCCTCTAGCTGTAGACCTGCCTTCCAGGGCTGTCCAAGACGTGGTGCTCTCTGCTTATTGGAGCTGCAGAGTAAGGGGTGGATATGGCTGGGAAAAAAGCCCAGGTTTATTGCAGGGTAAAACCTGCTGTTGTCCTGTAACATGTCTATACATGCCTACTAGAGAACAATAGATGCTAATTAGGTTATCCCTCCTCCAAGTATCAGATATTAGGGGATATTCAATTTGTCCCGAAGAGACATCGGGAGTAAAAAACCCCGATGTTTCTTCGGGTGCTGCGGTCGGGCTATTTAATTTGCTCGGCCGGTAACAAGTCTTCTTACACCCGAAAACACACAGGTTCAGTGAAACCTGTGTGTTTTCGGGTGAAATAGCCCTGTTTTCAGTTGAAAACGGGGCTGTTATCAGGCATTTTGCTTCGCCTGCCGGAGGCAGGTGAAGCAAAACCCCTGATAAGCCGCGGCACACACCGGCTTATCGGGGCCAATTAAATAGCCCCCGCCGGCCGATACTTATTACCCCGCACCCCGGGCCAAATTGAATACCCCAGAGTGTCCATTCACCACCAGATTTATCCCGTTTGTAGCAAACAAGGGATTCCAGCTGCTATTTGTCTGTGAAATCCTCTGGCAGAGAGCTATTCCTATTAACAACTACACACATTGAACACAGTATAACCAAATAAACCACATAGTCCAAATATAACATATAAAATATAACTGTAAAATATAATAACACAACACAATACGGGTGATCTTCAGTATGCCGACTGACGGGATCCCGGCGCGCAGTATACCGGCGCCGGAATCCCGACAGCCGGCATACCAACACTTACTCTCCCTCATGGGGGTCCACGACCCCCCTGGAGGGAGAATAATATAGCGTAGCGCGCCACAGTGCCCATAGCGTGGCAAGCGCAGCGAGCCCGCAAGGGGCTCATTTGCTCTCGCCACACTGCGGTAAGCCGGCGGTCGGGCTCCCGGCGCCAGGATGCTGGTCACCGGGAGCCCGACCGCCTGCATACCATACTGAACCCCACAATACAATACAATATTGCCTAGCATATAACTAAAAACATATCGTCAATTAGTGGAGTCCATGGATAGGACCAGGGCTAGGAAAGTAACTGCATGTATTTTACGACTGTGCGACACGACGTGCCGGCTGTGTCGTAACATTAAGAACACGTAGAGATATCCGATGGTAATCGGCACTGGAGAACACCTAGAGATAACCGATGGTAATCCACACTGGAGAACGTAGAGATATCCGATGGTAAAAAATACTGGAGAACGCTATTGAACAACTCTGAGTGATAATTGTTATTGAATTAATGTTGTAGCACTATTGGATTGATGTTGAAGTGATGCTGAATAACCATGAGTGATAAACAATGCAGAAGTATTCTGGGAGACACGGAGTGGAGCCTGGAACCTAGAGCAGCAACACACAGCAGCATGCACTGATGGAAGTTGTTCAGCAAAATCACACTTATTTACCCTTAGGTAAGCTGCCATTGGAGGAAGGAGTCAGCTGAGGATTACCAGCACTCCTATTTGTAAACAATCCGGTCAGCTGACTGGGTAACATGGCTGCTGGAAACAATGCACAGAGAGACCTAGATGCTGTACACAGGATTCTGCCAATTACTCACATAGAGGAATACCTACACAGGTGGCTTAATCAGGAGTGAGCAACACAGACACAAGTTGTAGCTAGAAAGCAGAATACTGCATGGAACTTTGCAAGACTGAGAGAAATCCCCAAACCCCTGCAGATCAGGATGTAAGCTACAAGGAACACTTATTGCATGCATGAAATAGACCTGGATCCTGACACTAGCTCTGGACAGATGGTGGGTACAGTCACTGTGCTAGTTCCTGTGTCCAGGCAGTTGGTGAGTACAGTTACTGTGCTCGTTCCAGGATTCTGGCAGTTGGTGGGTAGCTACTGTGCCAGTTCCTGGCTTTGGAAAAATGGTGGGTACAGTTACTGTGCTAGTTCCTGTCTCCAGGCAGTTGATGGATAGTGTGCTAGTTCCTGGCTCCGGGAGGTTGGTGGATACAGTTACTGTGCTAGTTCCTGGCTCCGGGCAGTTGGTGGATACAGTCACTGTGCTAGTTCCTGTGTCCAGGCAGTTGGTGAGTACAGTTACTGTGCTCGTTCCAGGATTCTGGCAGTTGGTGGGTAGCTACTGTGCTAGTTCCTGGCTTTGGAAAAATGGTGGGTACAGTTACTGTGCTAGTTCCTGTCTCCAGGCAGTTGGTGGGAACAGTTACTATGCTAGTTCCTGGCTCCGGGCAGTTGATGGATAGTGTGCTAGTTCCTGGCTCCGGGAGGTTGGTGGATACAGTTACTGTGCTAGTTCCTGGCTCCGGGCAGTTGGTGGATACAGTTACTGTGCTAGTTCCTGGCAGTTGGTGGATACAGTTACTGTGCTAGTTCCTGGCTTCGTGCAATTGGCGGATAGCTACTGTGCTATTCTGGCATGATATGTATACAATTATGGTGCTAGTTCCTGGCTTTGTGTGGTTGAATAGTAACTGTGCTAGTCTCGAGCAGCATATGCATAGTTACTGTGCTAGTTCGTGGCTCTGGGCAGTTGGTGGATACAGTTACTGTGCTTGTTCCTGGCTCTGGGCAGTTGGTGGATAGTTACTGTGCTAGTTCCTGGCTCTGGGCAGTTGGTGGATAGTTACTGTGCTAGGTCCTAGCTCCGGGCAGTTGGTGGATACAGTTACTGTGCTAGTTCCTGGCTCCGGGCAGTTGGTGGATAGTTACTGTGCTAGTTCCTGGCTCCGGGCAGTTGGTGGATACAATTACTGTGCTAGTTCCTGGCACCGGGCAGTTAGTGGATAGTTACTGTGCTAGTTCCTGGCTCCGGGCAGTTGGTGGATACAGTTACTGTGCTAGTTCCTGGCTTCGGGCAGTTGGTGGATACAGTTACTGTGCTAGTTCCTGGCTCCCGGCAGTTGGTGGATACAGTTACTGTGCTAGTTCCTGGCTCTGGGCAGTTGGTGGGTACAGTTACTGTGCTAGTTCCTGGCTCCGTGCAGTTGGTGGATAGTTACTGTGCTAGTTCCTGGCTCTGGGCAGTGGGAGGATAGTTACTGTGCTAGTTCCTGGCAGTTGGTAGGTACAGTTACTGTGCTAGTTCCTGGCTCTGGGCAGTGGATACAGTTACTGTGCTAGTTCCTGGCTCTGGGAAGTTGGTGGATACAGTTACTGTGCTAGTTCCTGGCATATGTATACAATTACGGTGCTAGTTCCTGGCTTCGTGTGGTTGAATAGTAACTGTGCTAGTTCCTAGCTCCGGCCAGTTGGTGGATAGTTACTGTGCTAGTTCCTAGCTCCGGGCAGTTGGTGGATACAGTTACTGTGCTAGTTCCTGGCTCCGAGCAGTTGGTGGATACAGTTACTGTGCTAGTTCCTGTCTCCGAGCAGTTGGTGGATACAGTTACTGTGCTAGTTCCTGGCTCCGGGCAGTTGGTGGATACAGTTACTGTGCTAGTTCCTGGCTCCGAGCAGTTGGTGGATACAGTTACTGTGCTAGTTCCTGTCTCCGAGCAGTTGGTGGATACAGTTACTGTGCTAGTTCCTGGCTCCGGGCAGTTGGTGGGTACAGTTACTGTGCTAGTTCCTGGCTCTGGGCAGTTGGTGGGTACAGTTACTGTGCTAGTTCCTGGCTCTGGGCAGTTGGTGGGTACAGTTACTGTGCTAGTTCCTGGCTCTGGGCAGTTGGTGGGTACAGTTACTGTGCTAGTTCCTGGCTCCGGGCAGTTGGTGGATACAGTTACTGTGCTAGTTCCTGGCTCCGGGCAGTTACTGTGCTAGTTCCTGGCTCTGGGCAGTTGGTGGGTACAGTTACTGTGCTAGTTCCTGGCTCTGGGCAGTTGGTGGATAGTTACTGTGCTAGTTCCTGGCATGATATGTATACAATTACGGTGCTAGTTCCTGGCTTTGTGTGGTTGAATAGTTACTGTGCTAGTTCCTGGCTCCGGGCAGTGGGTGGATAGTTACTGTGCTAGTTCCTGGCTCTGGGCAGTGGGTGCATACAGTTACTGTGCTAGTTCCTGGCTCTGGGCAGTGGAAGGATAGTTACTGTGCTAGTTCCTGGCTCTGGGCAGTTGGTGGATACAGTTACTGTGCTAGTTCCTGGCATATGTATACAATTACGGTGCTAGTTCCTGGCTTCGTGTGGTTGAATAGTAACTGTGCTAGTTCCTGGCTCTGGGCAGTGGGTGGATAGTTACTGTGCTAGTTCCTGGCTCTGGGCAGTTGGTGGATACAGTTTACTGTGCTAGTTCCTGGCTCTGGGCAGTTGGTGGATACAGTTACTGTGCTAGTTCCTGGCTCTGGGAAGTTGGTGGATACAGTTACTATGCTAGTTCCTGGCATGATATGTATACAATTACGGTGCTAGTTCCTGGCTTCGTGTGGTTGAATAGTAACTGTGCTAGTTCCTAGCTCCAGGCAGTTGGTTGGTACAGTTACTGTGCTAGTTCCTAGCTCCGGGCAGTTGGTTGGTACAGTTACTGTGCTAGTTCCTGGCTCCGGGCAGTTGGTGGATAGTTACTGTGCTAGTTCCTGGCTCTGGGCAGTTGGTGGATACAGTTACTGAGCTAATTCCTGACTCTGGGCAGTTGGTGGATACAGTTACTGTGCTAGTTCCTGGCTTCGTGCAATTGGTGGATGGCTACTGTGCTAGTCGCTGGCATGATATGAATACAATTACGGTGCTAGTTCCTGGCTTCATGTGGTTGAATAGTAACTGTGCTAGTTCCTGGCTCTGGGCAGTTGGTGGATACAGTTACTGTGCTAGTTCCTGGCTTCATGTAGTTAGTGAATAGTTACTCTGCTAGTTCCTGTATTCAGGCAGTTGGTGGATAGTTACTGTGCTATAATATATATAGGAAAATTTGGGCGCTAAAGGTCAAAAGCTTATTTCAAAAAATAAAACTCCACATTAATAGTGCTCAATAGACGCAGCTTCCTGTTGACATAGGTCACATATAATTAACTGAGGAACGAGTAATACAGATTACTCAATTAGAGAGTGCTTGTATAAATTATTAGAGTATTCCTCCATTCAAAACACACTGGTAAATTACATTTATAAATAAACATATTTTATTTATATATATATATATATATATATATATATATATATATAACACACACACACACACACACACATACATACATACATACATACATACATATACACACACACACACACACATACTTGAATAAAATGGATAACATACCATATGGCGTATGCTCATTACAGACAGTACAACATAGTAGGCTCTGGTTCCATGAAAAGCCATATATTTAAGTAATAACGGATTTTATGACTTAGCAGGTCATCAGAATGTATTTTTCGGTTGTAGTTCACTAGCTAGCGGTATGTTACTACCTCCAGCTCCTGTTGTTATAGTTCGCCATCTGTATGCACAAGCCATTATGATCATAAAGTCTCTGTTGCTCCATTAGCTGGTTGGCTAAAGGGGAGTAATTGTATATGCTGTGTGATGGGAAGCGGGAGGCCGCGGTTGTACTCTGCTATCTGTCTACGTATTGTGCACTGTCAATAGGCAGAGGGAACCTGGATCGGTAAAGGCGTTTCTCTGCCGTTCAGCTCTGGCAGTTTCTTCAGAAGGAGAGGTAATATCCTGTGGTCCAGGTAAGCTCTTTTTATAGGCAAAATTGGATTGCCTATAAAAAGAGCTTACCTGGACCACAGGATCCACAATACGGAGACAGATAGCAGAGTACAGCCGCGGCCTCTCTTCCTCTTCCCATCACACAGCATATACAATTACTCACCTTTAGCCAACCAGCTCAACGGAGCAATAGAGACTTCAACGCTCAGGATGGCTTGTGCATACAGATGGTGAGCTATAACAGGAGTGGGAGGTAGTAGCATACCGCTGGCTAGTGAACTACAACTGAAAAATACATTCTGATGACCTGCTAAGTCATAAAATCTGTTATTACTAATATATATGGCTTTTTATGGAACCAGAGCATACTAGGTTGTGTTGACCGTAATGAGCATATAACAGGCATGTCCAAACTGCAGCCCTCCAGCTATTGAGAAACGACACATCCCAGCATGCCCTGACACAGCTTTAGCATTCTGACAGCAAAACTGTGTCAGGGCATGCTGGGATATGTAGTTTCACAACAGCTGGAGGGCCGAAGTTTGGACATGCCTGCCATATGGTATGATATCCATTTTATTCAAGTGTTTTTTTTTTATAAATATGTAATTTACCAGTGTGTTTTGAAAACTAATAAATTATACAAGCGCTCTCTAATTGAGTAATCTGTATTACTCGTTCTTCAGTTACTGTGCTAGTCTCTGGCAGCATGTGGATTCAGTTACTGTGCTAGTCTTTGGCTGCATGTGGATTCAGTTACTGTGCTAGTCTCTGGCAGCATGTGGATTCAGTTACTGTGCTAGTCTCTGGCAGCATGTGGATTCAGTTACTGTGCTAGTCTCTGGCAGCATGTGGATTCAGTTACTGTGCTAGTCTCTGGCAGCCCTCCAGCTATTGAGAAACGACACATCCCAGCATGCCCTGACACAGCTTTAGCATTCTGACAGCAAAACTGTGTCAGGGCATGCTGGGATATGTAGTTTCACAACAGCTGGAGGGCCGAAGTTTGGACATGCCTGCCATATGGTATGATATCCATTTTATTCAAGTGTTTTTTTTTATAAATATGTAATTTACCAGTGTGTTTTGAAAACTAATAAATTATACAAGCGCTCTCTAATTGAGTAATCTGTATTACTCGTTCTTCAGTTACTGTGCTAGTCTCTGGCAGCATGTGGATTCAGTTACTGTGCTAGTCTTTGGCTGCATGTGGATTCAGTTACTGTGCTAGTCTCTGGCAGCATGTGGATTCAGTTACTGTGCTAGTCTCTGGCAGCATGTGGATTCAGTTACTGTGCTAGTCTCTGGCAGCATGTGGATTCAGTTACTGTGCTAGTCTCTGGCAGCCCTCCAGCTATTGAGAAACGACACATCCCAGCATGCCCTGACACAGCTTTAGCATTCTGACAGCAAAACTGTGTCAGGGCATGCTGGGATATGTAGTTTCACAACAGCTGGAGGGCCGAAGTTTGGACATGCCTGCCATATGGTATGATATCCATTTTATTCAAGTGTTTTTTTTTATAAATATGTAATTTACCAGTGTGTTTTGAAAACTAATAAATTATACAAGCGCTCTCTAATTGAGTAATCTGTATTACTCGTTCTTCAGTTACTGTGCTAGTCTCTGGCAGCATGTGGATTCCGTTACTGTGCTAGTCTCTGGCAGCATGTGGATTCAGTTACTGTGCTAGTCTCTGGCAGCATGTGGATTCAGTTACTGTATTTGGGCATTTGATGAATACAGTTACAATGCTAGATCCTGGCTCTGGCCAGTTGGTGGATAGTTATTGCACTAGTTCCTGGCTCCATGCAATTAGTGGATAGTTACTGTGCTACTTCCTGGATCAGGGCAGTTGGGGTATGCACGTTACTGAGCTAGTGCCTAGCTGTGGATGGCTGGTAAATGCACATCACAGCAATAGTTCCTTGGCCATTGATGATGAACAGAGGTCCAACCCCTGCCAATCACACATTCCCACCTGTATAACAAATAGGGAATCCCCGCAGGAACCACTAACGTTGCTTGAATATCAGGAGAGTGGATCATTTAAATGTTGTATATCAAAAATACGAGCCGTCGGATACCTGTGTCCCATGTCATTTTATCACCAATTAATTTCTCCAATATGCAACTAAAAGGAGCCCTCAAGATCTCAATTCAACAAATGTAATTACCTTTCTGAACCTTTATCCAACCAGATAGTTGCTGGGTCCAATGGTGGTAATTTACTAACTGCAAAAATTACAGCTGCACATATCATTTAAGTAGACACAAATACACCTATTTATTGTCATAGTTTATATACAGGCACACTGTAACTCCCTACAAAGACACATGAAGAACTGGAATAAAATAAGCCCCACCCCAATCATCCCCTAAACACCAGTATCTGAACAAAACCACACCCATCTCGTTATCCATGATCTGGGACTGTTCCACCAAATCAGTACAGCCAGGCGGTGTGCACTGGTACATAACCACATGGTAATTTTTAGAGATGAGCGGGTTCGGTTTTACTCGGATTTACTCGGTTCTCAAAACGGCATCTTATTGGCTCACGGACGTCATGTGTTTTGGATAGCCAATAAGAAACATCCGGATAAAACCGAACTGACGTTAATTCTGGCGTTACATTCGAACCCGCTCATCTCTAGTAATTTTATGACCTATAAAATGTATTTATTTCTTTTTTATATTAAATTGTGCCAGGAAGGAACAAAATGCATCCTATTTACAAACATTCTGACCAACTCTAAGCATATGTAAAATCCTGGTTGTTTTTCAGGGGGAAGGCCCTGCAGAAACCCACTAACCAGAAAGGCCAACATAGAGACACTCTCAAAACAAAATCTAACATTTAGACATGAATGCAATAGAAGGTTGGATCCACTTTTTTTTACCCATCCCGACACAGCTTCGCACCACAGGCCATGCCTGTACCTGTATTAATGGGTATGTCTGTACAAAAGTAGCCACAACATTGCAATGCACAGTAGGCCTATATGTTTGCAGCATTTCAAATGGTTTCAGAGTTTATAATTTGAACAATTTCACATCTTCAGTGTATAATACTTAGGAACCTATATAAAAATAGGGATGTAGTCATAATGGGTGGTATTCATGTGACCGCCGGTCAGCTGACCGACAGTCACATGACCTCCTCCGTGAGCCCGACGGCTCACTATCCCGATGGTCGGCATGCCGACCAACAGGGACTATTTCCACTCGTGGGTGTCCACGACACCCATAGAGTGGTAATAGAACACGTGGCGACCGCAGGTCGCCACCGAGCCCGCAGCGTGGCGAGCGCAGCGAGCCCGCAAGGGGCTTTCTGCACTCGCCCCTCCCCGCCGGGATCCCGGCGTCGGTATGCTGCCGGGATCCCGGCATAGGTAAGGTGACCGGCGGTCAGGAGCCCGCCGGTCACCAGTACTACACCCGTCATAATGACTAGATCAGAGGTTCTCAAACTCGGTCCTCGGGGGCACACACAGTGCATGTTTTGCAGGTCTCCTCACAAAATCGCAAGTGAAATAATTAGCTCCACCTGTGGACCTTTTAAAATGTGTCAGTGAGTAATTAATACACCTGTGCACCTGCTGGATTACCTGCAAAACATGCACTGTGTGTGCCCCCGAGGACCGAGTTTGAGAACCTCTGGACTAGACCATAGGTTCTCAAACTCGGTCCTCAGGACCCCACACAGTGCATGTTTTGCAGGTCTCCTCACAGAATCACAAGTGATATAATTAACTCCACCTGTGGACCTTTTAATGTGTGTCAATGAGTAATTAATACACCTGTGCACCTGCTGGTTTACCTGCAAAACATGCACTGTGTGGGGTCCTGAGGACCAAGTTTGAGAACCTGTGGACTAGACATTCTGAGTGTCCACAGTCAAAATATTAACATGCTGAAAGTAGGGTTAACCTAAAACCTAACCAGTCAACATGCATCTTGTCGACACACTCAGAACATTGACATTATGGTGTTGACCTATACCAAACCTATAAAAATGTGGTCTGTTATTACTGTGGGGAGGGATGCTGATTTTCAATAGAATAAGGATACTGCAATAAAGTTCCACATTTAAGTGATGATTCCAGGCTTATGTTGATAATCTACAGTATCATCCATAACTCAGTGATATCAATACATCTTCGGATATAATATTTGTTAATGTTTTCATGCCCATTTTTCTAAGTTATATCAATATCAACAGCTTTTACCATATTTAGTGTCTCTAAAATGCCGTTTCATGTAAATCTGCTCATTAAAATTGATCTTCCCCTGAATGAGATTTCTTATGTCTAATCAGATTTATTTTTTGAGCAAAACATTTCCCACACACAGAACAGGAAAATGGTTTGTCATCTGTGTGAATTCTCTGATGTGTAGCAAGAGCCGATTTCTGTGTAAAACATTTCCCACACTCTGAGCATGGAAATGGTTTCTCACCTGTGTGAGTTCTCTGATGTGAAAGAATCTCTGATTTCTGTTTAAAACATTTCCCACACTCATGGCATGTAAATGGCTTTTCCCCTGTGTGATGTCTCTGATGTGTAACAAGTTCTGATTTCTGTATAAAACATTTCCCACACTCAAGACATTTAAATGGCTTTTTACTTGTGTGACGTCTCTGATGTGCCACCAGCTGAGATTTATGTCCAAAACATTTTCCACACTCAGAACAAGGATATGGTTTCTCAATGGTGTGACGTCTCTGATGTGTGACAAGATGTGGTTTATGTGCAAAACGCTTCCCACACTCAGAACAAAGATATGGTTTCTCACCTGTGTGATTTCTCCGATGTACAACAAGAGCTGCTTTCTGTGTAAAACATTTGGCACACTCAGAGCATGGAAACAGCTTCACACCTGTGTGTATATGCTCATGTGTAAGAAGACCAGATTTCTGTGTAAAACATTTCCCACACTTAGAACAGGAAAACGGCTTCTCACCTATGTGACTTCTCTCATGTGTAACAAGAACAGATTTCTCCGTAAAGCATTTCCCACACTTAAAACACGTAAATGGCTTCTCACCTGTGTGAGTTCTCTGATGTGTAACAAGATGTGTCTTCTGCGTAAAACATTTCCCACATTCAGAACAAGGATATGGCTTCTCACCTGTATGATGTCTCTGATGTGTAATAAGCTCTGACTTCTGTATAAAACATTTTCCACACTCAGGACATGCAAATGGTTTCTCACCAGTGTGCCATTTTTGATGAGTAATAAGTTGAAATTTGTGTTTAAAACATTTGGAACACTCAGAACATGGAAACGGTTTCTCACCTGTGTGACTTCTCTGATGTACAACAAGAGCGGATTTATCTCTGAAACGTTTTCCACACTCAGAACATGGAAATGGCATCACACCTGTGTGACTTCCCTGATGTCTAAGAAGACATGCTTTAACGGCAAAACATTTCCCACACTCAGAACATGGAAATGGTTCCACACCTGAATGAAGTTTCTGATGTGTCACAAGCTGTGACTTATGTCCGAAACATTTCCCACACTCAGAACATGTATATGGTTTCTCACCTGTGTGAGTTCTTTGATGTCTAACAAGACCTGATTTATGACTGAAAGTTTTTCCACATTCTGGACATGGAAATGGCTTCTCACCTGTGTGACTTCTCTGATGTATAGCAAGATATGATTTATGTATAAAACACTTCCCACACTCAGCACATGGAAATTGTTTCTCAGCTGTGTGACTTTTCTTATGTCTATACAGATTTGTTCTCTGTGTAAAACATTTCCCACACTCAGAACAGGAAAAGTTTATAGCACCTGTATGAGCTGTACTATGTGTAACAATATCTGAGTTATCAAAAGACCAGTCCACATGTTTAGGGGAAAGAGTGGACTTATCTAAACTGTGATACACTGGACGCATATTTAGGGAACTGTGGATTTCTCCAGGAGAATCTCCTATGATGTCATCAATTTTAAAATCTGGAGACGATATGACATGTTGCTCCAATGGATTTCTGCTTTCGCGACCACCTGCTGGAAATAAATGTATGGAAATACTGAGGACCAAGATTTAATACTATAAACAAGTTCAAGAGGTTCAGTTGTTTGATTTCAATTAGCAAACTGTGTATGCTTCATTACAATTATAAACGTGCATTCCAATTATAAACGTGCAAAGTGTAAGTATGAATCTGTTCAAAAGATAAAATCACAACCACATTACCGAGCACACTGCATAAACCCAGCCGTAGGGAAGTTCAGATTGCACAGCCACACTGGATGATACGCAGATTCTCGTAACAGTACCCAAACACAATGATGAGCCAGAATCCTAAAACAAGATGCTCATTAGCCAGTGATATTGTCAATCCATAACACCCACTCAGATACTACGCCATCACACACAAACACTGGAAACCTTGGAAGCACAGTAGACATTAGGGCATATTCAATTAGCCGCAGGATAAGCACCACATGGGGAAAGGTTATTCAATTAAACAGCTGTTTTCCCCATGCCAGATATCAGGGGTTAACCAATAGAAACTCACTGATTCCACATAAACTGCAGAATCAATGCATATTATCCACATGGTGCCTTTTTCTCATGAAGTTTTTCTTGAAGCTCCTGAAACTGCAATGAAAAGTAGACCCTCTGGGATTAAATGCATTGGTTAATCCCTGCTGATTGAATTGGGCTGCAGCAGTAATTGGTTGTATATGCCCCAGAGTCTAAATTTGAAGCACACCTTAGAAATGGAGGTACACTACTCATATGTTCTCCAGGAAGACATATAGGTAGCGAAAGAACACAACGAAGCAGCCTCTATATGCCCCCCTGGTCAACATCAGGTGGAATTACCCTATGACCAGAGCCATGTTACAAAGAGGATTCTTGGGACTCACCATTAAATTGGTCATTGATCGGGGGACGCAGGTAACCTTTGGGATGAAATGTCTCTACGGCAGGCCTGGCCAAACTGTGGCTCTCCAGCTGTTGTGAAACTACAAGTCCCAGCATGCCTTGCCACATGTTTGCTATTAGGGAATGCTAAAACTGTGGCAGGGCATGCTGGGATATGTTCACAACAGCTGGGGAGCCACTGGTTGGCCAGGCCTGCTCTAGGGTAAGGTCAGGCAAAACTGTGATTAAAACTTTACCCCCCGACATTTTAATTATTTGGCTACACAATTAAATTTAAATATGTAAAAGTATGAAGAGAGGACTAGGCCGCTTCTCAGACAGGTGCACCCTGAACTGGTAAGATAAGCCACAGGACCTACAGGAACAGGGACCTGCTCTGAAACATGTCTGATGAACACAAGACGAAATCCATCCATGTCCCAGAATGTGTAGTCGCCAGCAAACCTTTCTTGCAAGCCAGAAGATCAGAAGACTATTGTTCAGTAGAAAAAGAGTGGATCCATTTTTATAGCTATGCAAAGCCACAATCACCTCCAAGTAGAGGAAAGACTCTCCACTGCCGGAGACCAGACCCTGACCTGGAGCAGGGGATAACAATGTACTAAATAAAATGAGAGGTTGACCACTGTAGAGTAAAACAAAAGCCTAGTTCTGTCCTGGTCAAAATGAAATACAGGGACCTAAACCATAGAGCCTCCAACTCAGCCTTTCCTTTAGTTATACAAATTGCCAATAAAAACAGCTCCTTCCAGGAGAAGAACTAAAAGTGCAGTCACAAGACTTGAAAAGGCATTTGCAAGCCGAAAATAAACCAAGTTAAGACCCCACAAAACAACAGGCATACCATGAGTGGTTAAATGCAGAAGCCTCCAGAGAGTACAACATGAGGTGAAAGATGAATCTCCAAAGCTAGCCAATGTTGGCTGAAAGACCCAAAACTGGAATAGATAAAAGGGGTCACCAAATCTTCTGTTGGCCATGGTACAAATAACTATGGGAAAAATGCTGTGTGATCAAATGAAGGTCATAGTAGGGTTGTTGTTACACATGTTATATGTGTCTTGTCATGTGATATTAAAATTGTAATTTGTTTATAGCACCTATTGAGCTATTTGGTGCAACCAGCGCAGTTTGTTGATGTATGTTTTGTGCGTGTGTGCGTATAACATCTGTGGACACATTCGTGTACTTATATATACACATTCTGAGCATTTATAGCCCTACACTCTCCTGTCTCCTGTGGCTCCCTCGATGTCCGCACACGGTCACTGTAAAGACCCACCCAGTAAAAGCATTTTCTTTATGCGTTTGGGATAGAACCAATACAGCTCATGACCTGGCCACCGATACTTCACTTATTCCAATGTTTGGGAATCCTTCCTAAGCCCTCATTCATTGTATCCTGGTTGGCTGGTGCTGTCCGGTCCCTTACTGACCTCACTTGCTCTTACCTTTTCCAACAATATGCAGATCTCAATAAACCTCTCTCCCACGTAGTGTTACCAATTCTTGCGGATTAGAATTTTGTTTCTCCTGCAGGGTCCACAGGTTATCCACATGATGAACATTGGGAAATGAGGAGGTAGCGACAGCGGATTGGCACCAACAATCAAAGTTTTCGGCCTCCCAGAATGCAACGGGCCAGTCCCCTATATGCCCGCCTTCTTGTAACACACAGTGACATGATGTAAGGGAGAGAGCAGGAGTATAATAGGGGCTGATGACTCCTGATGTACGAGATACACCAGAGAGTGTGGGGAGGAGACTGGTCAGATCTCTGGGCTGGTAACACACAGTGACATGATGTGAGGGGGAGAGCAGGAATATAATAGGGGCTGATGGCTCGTGATGTATGAGATACACCAGAGAGTATGGGGAGGAGACTGGTCAGATATTGGGCTGGTAACACACAGTGACATGATGTGAGGGAGAGAGCAGGAGTATAATAGGGGCTGATGACTCCTGATGTATGAGATACACCAGAGAGTGTGGGGAGGAGACTGGTCAGATCTCTGGGCTGGTAACACACAGTGACAGGATGTGAGGGGGAGAGCAGGAGTATAATAGGGGCTGATGGCTCCTGATGTATGAGATACACCAGAGAGTGTGGGGAGGAGACTGGTCAGATCTCTGTACTGGTAACACACAGAGACACGATGTGAGGGGGAGAGCAGTGGTACAATAGGGGCTGATGGCTCCTGATGTATGAGATACACCAGAGAGTGTGGGGAGGAGACTGGTCAGATCTCTGGGCTGGTAACACACAGTGACATGATGTGAGGGGGAGAGCAGGAATATAATAGGGGCTGATGGCTCGTGATGTATGAGATACACCAGAGAGTATGGGGAGGAGACTGGTCAGATATTGGGCTGGTAACACACAATGACATGATGTGAGAGGAGAGCAGGTGTATAATAGGGGCGGATGTCTCCTGATGTATGAGATACACCAGAGAATGTGGGGAGGAGACTGGTCAGATATCTGGGCTCACAGTGACATGATGTGAGGAGGAGAGCAGGAGTATAATAGGGGCTGATGCTTCCTGACTCCCTAACTGGGCAGATACACTGTCCCCATTAGTCTGTACTGACAGAGGAGGATGTAGAATAAGAGGCTGCTGTGGTGACAGAACAAGGAGAATATGTAACCCCTCTCTGTAATCAGTGATTATTACTCACCTGTGCTGATATCTGTAGGGATTTCCTCCTCCTTACACTGCAGGTCATCCTTCACATGCGTCTCTTCTTCTTCCTTCATATCTTCTTTCTTAATGTCAGCCAGGTTATTACCCTAAGTAACACATATAACAAGAACACATTAAAAATGTCCGATTTCCCCGAGAGTAAAGAGTAGAATATCAGTGTACACAGCTTCTCTGTTTATATCATACAATGAATAGTCCCTGTGATATTATCAGTATTTGCTAAAACACCAAAGCCCACCTACCTGATCCTCTTGCGGGGTCCTGTGATTTTCCTCTGTACAGTCCTGGGAATAAAGAGGACGGGGACATCTCTCTGGGGTATCTCTGTTACTGGGTCCATCTGCAGGAGACACACAGTGACTGAGTACATCGTATATACAGTATGTGTTTATCAGACGATATGTATAGGTCCTACCTCCCCTATACTGGCTGAAAAACATGAATTAGCACAGTCTTTTAAACAATGTGTCCATTTAGTAGATATTAATAATGAATTAAAAAAAACAAATGTCGACAGTTAGGGAGGGTGTAATTCTTAATCTCCATGTTGTGTCAAATATAAAAAGGGTCCCCTCATGTAATGTGGTAGAATTAGCTTAGAAAAAAACATATAGGCCTAGTTGGGTTACCACATCCCTCCTACACATTACAGGCTGAGTCTTCCATAGCTTTAATGTTTGGGCCCAGAAGTGTTTTGTATTTCGGATCTTTACATACTGTGGAATATATGCATTCCATAAGTTATCTTGGGGATGTGACCCAAGTCTAAACACGAAATGCACTTACGTTTCATATACACCCTATACACAACCAGAAGGTCAATTTATACATTTTAAATCATTTTGTTTATGAAACACAGTTTGTGTACCCTGAGCCATCAGAAAGTAAAGGTGTCACTATCTCATCGGCAATCAAACAATTTAGGATTTTGGAATAATTCAGATATTGGAATCTCAGATATGAGAGACTCAACTTGTGTAAGCATTTAAAACGAAACAGCAAAATTATATTTTTTAAACACAGCCTGATACGTGGTAGTTAGGAGCTGATTGGCTGGTACCTTATCTCCGTCCATGGCTTAGTAAATATATACGTTATGGTAAGGACTTACCGTTGATAACTGTATTTCTCCTAAGTCCACAGGTTCCACAGGATAACAATGGGATATGATGGAGCGACAGCAGATTGGCACCAAACGATCACAAGCTTTCAGTCCTCCCAGGATGCAACGGGCCCATCCATATATCCCCACCCATTGGCTCAGGCAAATCCATTGTATTCCAAAGCATTTAGGCAGGAGCATCATGTAGAGCCCTAATCAGGCGAGAATACACATGCACACCCTTCCGAACAAGAAGGAAGAGGTTTAGTGAGTAGAAAGATCCTCAAATCAGGTTCGTCAGGGTGGGATCCCTGTGGACTTAGGAGAAATACCGTTATGAACGGTAAGTTCTTACCATAACGTATATTTCTCCGGCAGGGTCCACAGGTTATCCACAGGATAACAATGGGATTTCCCAAAGCAATTTAGTGGTTGGGACGCTCCTGATTGGACAGGAGAACCTTTTCGCCCGAATTCAGCGTCATGAGAGGCAAAAGTATCCAAGGAATAATGTCTAATGAATGTGTTAAATGGAAGACCATGTGGCTGCCTTGCCTATCTGTTCTGCTGAAGCACCATTTTGTGCTGCCCATGAAGGACCTACCTTACGAGTAGAGTGAGCAGAGACATTAGCTGGAACAGGGAGATCAGCTCGAGAATATGCTTCTGAAATTGTCATTCAAAGCCATCTTGCCAGCGTCTGTTTAGTAGCAGGCCATCCTCTCTTGTGAAATCCGTAGAGAATGAAGAGAGAATCTGTCTTTCTGATGGTGCTGGTACAATCCACATAGATCCTTAATACCCGGACTACGTCCAGCGAAGCATCTCCCGCAGAAAGTCCCAATACCTGAAAAGCCGGGACTACAATTCCTTTGTTCTTCACCCGTATACAGGTACTTTGCTGTTTAGACGGGACTCCATGAGATCTATCTCTGACAAACCTCACTTGTCTACTAGAGTCTAAAAGACTTCCGGCTGTAGGGCCCATTCGCTTGCTTGAATGGCGTGTCGACTGAGAAAGTCTGCTTCCCAGTTTAGGACTCCTAGAACAAATACTGCGGACAATGCTGGAAGATGGAGTTCTACCCATTTTAATATGTGACTTACCTCCTTCATTGCTGTTTGACTGCGCGTTCCTCCCTGATGGTTGAGGTACGCTACCGCCGTTACATTGTCCGAGCGGATCTGGACTGGTCTTCCTTTAAAGTGTCCTTTGCCTGAATCAGTGTCATGTATATGGCCCGAAGTTCTAACAGATTTATTGGCAGGTGACTTTCTTCTGTACTCCATTGTTCCTGGAACCATAATCTTCCGGACACTGCTCCCCAGACTGGCATCTGTTGTCAAAATCTCACAATCTGATATCCAAAAGGTTCTCCCTTTGTCTAGATGGGATGTTTGTAGTCATCAGGTTAATGACTTTCTTACCTTGTGTGAAAGTACCATAGTCTGTTTCTTTATTGTCTGATGTATTCCATTCCATCTGGACAGAATCAGACGCTGCAGAGGTCTTGAGTAGAATTGTGCATATTCCACCATGTCGAATGTTGACACCATCAAACCCATCACTCGCATTGCTGCGTGGATTGATATTGGTTGACTGTGTAACAACTCCTGAGTTCTTGACTGTACCTTGGCTATCTTGTCCTGAGGTAAAAATATTTTCTGCAGACTTGAATCCAGTACAGCCCCCAAGTGAGTCGTACGTTGTGACGGAACTAGAGACGATTTGCCCAATTTATAAGCCATCCGTGCCTCTGCAGACATTTTATTGTCTGTTGGAGATGGTCCAGGAGCATTTCCTGTGATTGTGCTAGAATTAACAGGTCGTCGAGGTATGGAAAAATTCTTATCCCCTGCTTGCGGAGATAATCTGCCATAACCGCCATAATCTTGGTAAATACTTTGGGCGCTGTGGCTAACCCAAAAGGTAATGCCTGGAACTGAAAATGCTGCTGGAGGATAGCGAACCTGAGATAGCACTGATGGGACAGTGCTATCGGAACATGTAGGTAGGCATCCTGAATATCCATGGGTACCATATAATCCCCTGGTTCCATGGCCAAAACTATGGAGCGTAACGTCTCCATGTGAAACCGAGGTACCCAAATGTATTTGTTCAGCATTTTGAGATTGAGAATTGGCCAGAATGACCCATTTGGCTTCTGAACCAAAAACAGGTTGGAGTAAAACCCCTGTCTCCGTTGTGCAGGGGGTACTGGAATAAGTACTCCTGACTGAAGCAATTTCTGAACTGCTACTTGCAAAGCCCTGGCCTTCATTTCTACCCGAGATGGGCTGGTGCAGAAGAACCTTCGAGGAGGATGCTTCTTGAAGGGAAAAACATACCCCAGAGATACTACTTCTTGCACCCAGACATCTGTTGTAGACTGCTGCCAGATCTGTGCAAATTGAAGAAGTCGGCCCCCTACCATGGGGTCCCTCAGGAGGAGGCCCGCACCATCAAACTGATGGCTTATTCTCTGGTTTTGAGGCTGGCGTTCTGGTAGCCCATTGCTTTTTCGCCTTACCAAATTTATTATATTGGGGCTGCTTACGATCACTTTTTCCTTTTGCTTTTCCTTATGACCCCAAGGGCCGAAAAGTAGGACCCTACATTTGGGGTTATATGTGGAAGGAAATGTTACCTTTTTGGAGTCTGCTTCTGACTCCAGAATATCTGTCAATTCTTTACCAAACAGAATGCTTCCAGTAAAAGGCAAAGATTCCAGAACCTTCTTAGATTCTGAATCAGCTTTCCATGTACGTAACCAAAGTGCTCTGCGAGCAGCTATTGTTGAAGCCGATACCCTGGAAGCGATAGTGCCCATATCTATTGCTGCGTCTTCCAAGAATATTGCAGCCTGCTTTATGTGAGCTATATAGGATTCTTGCTCCATTGTAGGTGCTGAAAGACCGTCTTCCATTCAGCTTGGATGGCAAAAGCAGTTGCTGCCTGGATAGAGGATCCAGGCAGCAACTGCTTTTGCCATCCAAGCTGAATGGCTTCAGCTTGGATGGCAAAAGCAGTTGCTGCCTGGATAGAGGCTGGCCTTATGACTGCCCCAGACAGAGCAAATATGGTTTTCAGAAAACCATCCACTCTCCTATCCATGACGTCATCCAATGATGTTGATGGCAAAGGCAATATAGATTTTCGCACTAATCGAATGACATGCGTTTCTCTTCTTTGGAGGCCATTTCCCATTTTAAACAGTCCCCAGCTGGAAAAGGATAATTGGAATCGCAGTTTTGGGGAATTCTATATTTTTTATTGGGTGTAACCCAAGCCTCTTCCATGATTTCCGTTAGCTGGTCTGACCCTGGAAACTCAGTCTTACCTGCTTTGGGCCTTTTAAATACAGGTGCCTTGGTTTTTAACACAGGCTCTGCTGAATCCTCTAAGGATAGAATGGCCTTTATTGCTCTAATTAGCTCAGCTATATCCACTGTGCTGAGAACTTCTACTTGTTCCTCGTATGCCAAAGTAGAGTATATAGAGCTTTCATTGTCCGATGAATCATCCTGTGTAGCCTGTGAAGTTGACCGTTTACTTACACTAGGTTTATCAGCTTGTCTCTTTGGAGAAGCTGGTGAGGGAAAAGATACACCGTAAGTAGAGAGCTGCATGTATGGGCTATTAGTGTACCCCATTCCTCCTAGTGAAGCTGTAGAAATCACCTGTTCAGCTATACTGGACAAGGTCTGTGCAAACATCGCCCAAGGTGGTTCTATCTGTACCTGACGTTGAACAGGGATCTGCCCTGTAATCTGCTGAAACGCAAAAAAATTTGCACATAAACCATCCTGTACCAGATCCTGAGAGCATAATACAGTTTTGGAAGACAAACATGATATCAGTGTTGGTGTTGCTGTGAGTGTACCCTCGTCACCTTTGCCGCTCTTAGACATGATAAATAATCAGCACTTTCACAGTGTACTACACAATTTGTGACTGTAATCACTTTAACTTTCTAAAGTGGTATCAATCTGACCCTACCCATGCACCAGCATTGAGGACCAGAAGAAACAACTAACAAACATATATTAAAGTCAGCAATCACACTAGCAGTCAATCACATGTTACATATTAGTCATATGAGCATATAATCAACACATTTGAAAGTATGTAGGAGTACATATGACTGAATTCTGTTTTATACAGATCTTAAAGTATTCAGACGCAATGCAAAGAAAACCACAGTAATGTACACAGACTCGTATGCAAAAGGCACTAAAATTTATCTATTCATACTGACAAAGGTAGATAGAAATTTAGTGCTGTATAACTCGTACTCAGTAGAGTGGGATACAGGGATACTCACCTCACTTCCAAGATCGATCAATACGTTAACGAATGCTGAGTGGATTCAGACGTTACTAGACCCCTCGCGGTAGCGTCTGAGACGGAAGTGAGGCAACAGTTTATGGCGGGAGACTCGTGGAAATTGGTAATGAACTGGGGGGAGTGGCGACCAGGAGAGCGTCTAATTCCCCACCGCTGACATCAACCCTAGGAATCGCAGCCTCATACTAATCCTGGTGCCTTATGATCCCTAAGGCCTAGCGCTGGAGCACCCGTGGTGGCGGCGCGTCAACTACTGTTTGGTAGTCTCCTCCCAATACAGTGCGACTGTGTCCGAATTCCCCGACTACGTGGAACCGATGCCTTACCTTCTCCCCGTGCTCCAGCCACAGCCTGGTAACATCTGCTGGACCTGGTAGTATATCCGACACAGACGCCCGTCGAGACAGTACTGTACACATGGGTAAGCGTTGTTGCGACTCTTTCCAATATGCGTATAAGACGCTGTTAGGAAAGATCGCTCAAAAACATAGTAAGACTATAAAAATAAAATAAGAAAGCTTAGGGCTGCCAAGAACAGCAGCCCTCTGACCATGGTCCGGCTCCTGCTGCAAACAAAAAACTGATTTCCCTGAGCCAGTGGGCGGGGATATATATGGACGAGCCCGTTGCATCCTAGGAGGACTGAAAGCTTGTGATCGTTTGGTGCCAATCCACTGTCGCTCCATCATATCCCATTGTTATCCTGTGGATAACCTGTGGACCCTGCCGGAGAAAGACCCCTTAGTGCGTCATCTTAACATGCAAACATTTTTATGAAAACTTATACAAAGAATCCTGACCTTCACTATCTTGCAAAGGCAGATTATTGCTGAAATAGAAACAACAAATGTATTCCTTGTGGTTTTTTAGAACAATAAAGAAACACGTGCTTTTAACTCACTAACTTGAAATTTCAATTAAAAAAACCTTGTGCTCATTGTAGTTACAGTCTGTTAGAGTTTATTAAATTGTTACATTTTATTAGACATGAAAGAGGAAAAAGGACTGATGGTATTTTCTGACACTTTAAAGTCTCCTGAAAAGAGCAAGCTATAAACTCCCCACCCTCACATACAAGGCCATCTCTGATTCCACTGCACCATACATCGCCAACCTCATCTACCTACATGCTCCCACCCACCCACTCTGCTCGGCCGATGACCATCGCCTCTCCTCTGCCCTGGTCACTACATCACATGCGCTAATCCAAGATTTTGCCCGTGCTGCACCCCTTCACTGGAACAAGCTCCCTTGCTCTATCAGACTCTCCCAGACCTTGCAAAGCTTCAAACGGGCACCGAAAACTCACCTGTTCATCAAAGCCCTTCCGCATAATCCAGTCTTGAGGCCGCTCTCCCATCCTCATGCCTTGGCTATCTCCGCCTTGCATCATTCCTGCCACCAAACCACCTTCCGCTTGCTTGTACCTCATATCACCGGTCTGTCTCCCTCTTCCCCTATATTGTAAGCTTCTTGGAGCAGGGCCCTCTTCCCTCCTGTACTCACATCTCTCTTCTCTTGCACCTCAATTACAGCTTTCTCCTACTCAGTGACTGTCTATACCCGCATCTCATCCTGCTTGCGACTACTCATCTCTTATAATGGCTGAACCCCCCCGTAGTATGACGATTACTCCTTTGCTTCCCGACATCTCAGCTGTGTTGTGTGCTGAGAACTGTGGTGATAATTGTTACCTGTGCTCTGTTTCAGTTTTCTGTTATGTTAAGTTCTGTTTACCCTGTGTTGTTCTAATGTGTGTTTTATGTACGGCGCTGCGAAACACTTGTAGCACATTATAAATAAATTGTAATACTAATCACCTAATTGTGATCTTCATGATGAAACCTGACCAGGGCCAGACTAACATTGGGGCAGCTGGAACTACAGCCCCAGGCCTCTACAGAGAACCCAGATTCTATGGGTTAACGCGTGTTTACGCTGTAATTTATTGGGCAAGAAAAAGAGTCTTCAACTGAATAGCACTGGGCCTTAAAGCCCAAGGCTGCCACCCTTTACTGGGGCTAAATGAATTCCCCCCTTTGGTGGTCTTTGATCCACCCTGAAATTGACGATCATAAGCCACAGAAATTGAGCTAAGAAAAAAAGACGAAGGAGAGGGCGAAGTGACCGTTATCACGCCCAGTAAGACGAGCATTGCGGACACTTGCAACTCCATCTGCAGGTAACAAGGGGAGACCAGCGCACCTAAGGAAACTGGTAAGTGTTGAACACCGGGTGGATGCCGCTGAAGTGTGACACTACCATATATCTTATTGACTTTTAGGAGTATTCCTCAGACACTTTCTGAATGACTGTATGTACATACAATGAGGATTTACCAGCTGTAGACCATCCTCCCGATTAACATCTATAGGGGGGGGAGAGCATAAATTCCAGGATTAGCCAGTTTATGCTTAAAGGGGTTCCTAACAAATCTCCTGAAACCATACCATACAGTAAGTGGGGTCCCCCCAAAAAGTGTGTGTGGGGGGGAAACTGGATGGTATACAGAAGGGTAGTCCTTTTTGGAATCAACCTAAGAGAACATTGTCACTCCTACTGTTATTTTTTTTTTTTTTTAAATAAAAGATCAAACATATCACGATTTGTGTTATCAGTCATGCACTGTAGCTCCCAATAAACCCAACTGCAAACATTCACCCACCCTTTACCTGCCTCCATCTGCTTCCCATCTTCTACACCCGCCCCGCCTTTCTCCCGTTTCCACCCATCTTTCCATTTCCTTATTTTCCTTTGTCTATACGCTATTCACTATTCTACATGCTCCTACCTTACTATTCCCTCAGAGCTGCGCTGACTCTTTACTTTGAAAACAAATTATACCTTGGGGAATTTGGACAACCCCAGATACAGCTACGACAATTCCCACACACTGCCCACTGTGAGGCAGAGCGCAGTACCATCCCTGTATACTACAGTGTGGGGAGGAGACTGGTCAGATCTCTGGGCTGGTAACACACAGTGACATGATGTGAGGGGGAGAGCAGGAGTATAATAGAGGCTGATGTCTCCTGATGTATGAGATACACCAGAGAGTGCGGGGAGGAGACTGGTCAGATCTCTGGGCTGGTAACTCACAGTGACAATGTATCTTCCCCAACTGGGAAAAGACATTGTCCTCATTAATCTGTACTGACAGATGAGGGTGTAGAATTATGTTAGGTACACACCATCCAATAATTGTACCAATTTCGCCATAATCACTATCGTTTCGGCAAAAAGTTGTGAAAATCTTGCCCACAACACACAACTGTTTCCTAATCAGCTTGATCGGTCAGGAGCGTCAATAACGGCCACAATCTTCCGATATCCTGCAGAGTGTGAGTGTTCTCAATCATCTGACCATATGTCCCATGTTTTTCCATGACTACGTCATCCTCATTGTGGACACATACAAATTTAGTGTGGTGTGGCAAGAAATTGGTTACTTGAAAATAAAAATCGGTCAATGTGTAGCTCAGCTACAGAAGACTTTAATTTGGTGAAAAAAAAGTTACCCTGATGACTAAAAAATAAATCTGACAGTGTGTATCTAGATTCAGAAATTGCGGTAGTTTCTGAACAAAGAAAATATGTGACTCTTCTCTGTAACATGTGATTATTACTCACCTGTGCCGATATCTGTAGGGATTTCCTCCTCTTTACACTGATGATCACCTCTCTCATACGTCTCTTCTTCCTTCATATTTTCTACCTTGATATCAGTTAGGTCATCACCCTAATTAAAACATAAAAAATTATAAAACATCAATTTAATAATGGCTGAAATCACTGAGATTAAACAGTAGAATGATAAAGTGAAAAAATAACTTTGGTCATTTATTAAGACCTCATATCTCATCTACTGTACCTGATCCTCCTGTGGGGTCCTATGATTCTCCTCTGTACACTCCTGGGAATAAAAAGAACGGGGACATCTTTCCGGGGTATCTCTGTTACTGGGTCCTTCTGTAGGAGACACACAGAGACTGAATACATTGTATATACAGTATGTGAATATCAGACAGCGGACCAGATGCATCATCGCTTGGAAAGTGATAAAAAGGTGATTTTTGTTACTTACCGTAAAATCTCTTTCTCTGATTCCATCTGGGGGACGCTGCGCCATTACTTGTGGGTTAGAGGTGTGTGGTTGTGGAGTTTGGCACAGAACTAATAAAACCTGACTCCTCCCCCCTCTAACCCCTCCCATCTCCTTCCTGCCTAGCCAGTACCTCAGTTAACGTTTAGCCAAGCCAAAGGAGATAGATCAAAGAAAATTAACTGGTTAAACCAGACAAACATCTGGGAGGGATCGCAGCGTCCCCCAGATGGAATCAGAGAAAGAGATTTTACGGTAAGTAACAAAAATCACCTTTTCTCTTTCATCCATCTGGGGGACGCTGCGCCATTACTTGTGGGATTTCCCAAAGCAAGCTAATAAGAGGAGGGAGACGGGGACGGCATAGCCGTCTTTAATATACGACGCCCAACAGCGGCAGTCTCCAAACCAAAAGTATGAAAACGGTGAAAGTATGTGTGAAAGTATGAACTGACGACCAGGTTGCCGCCCTGCACAGTTGCTCAACAGATGCACCACCGCGAACAGTTCCAAGAGGCTCCAACAGCTCTAGTGGAATGAGCCCTAATTGAGTCAGGAACCGAAACATTAGCAGACACGTAAGCCTGTCTTATGGCCGAAGTTATCCAACGGGCCACAGTATTTTTGGAGGCCGGCCAACCTCGTTTCGGAGCATCAATCAAAATCAGCAAGTTATCCGTACGCCGGAATGACTCGGTGCGAGACAAATAGACACGTAAAGCTCGAACCACATCCAGGAGAGCTAAATGAGAGTCCTCCCCAGGAGAAGATGTCGGAGTAAAGGCCGGAAGGACAAGGTCCTGATTTAAATGGAATTTTGAAACAACCTTTGGAAGGAAAGAAGGCTTAGTCCGTAGAACCACCCGGTTCTCATGAAACACTAACAAGGGGGGTCTGCAAGAAAGAGCCGCCAACTCAGATACTCGTCTAGCTGAGGCAATAGCCAACAGAAAAACAACTTTCTGTGTCAGATAACGGAGTTCAACCGATTCTAAAGGTTCAAATGGAGAGGTCTGAAGAGTCGTAAGGACCAAGTTTAAATCCCAGGGAGGAACCGGAGGGACAAAAAGGTGGTTGAATCCGAAGTACTCCCTGCAGGAATGTTTGAACCTCTGGAATATTTGCTAGTTTCTTCTGAAAAAGAACCGATAAAGCTGAAACCTGACCTTTTAGTGAAGAAAGCTTTAGGCCCTTGTCGAGACCCTCCTGAAGGAAAGAGAGTAGGCGAGGTAGCCTAAACAAATGCGGAGTTAGTCTCCGTTTTTCGCACCATGCAATGTAAATACGCCATATCCTATGGTAAATGCCAGAGGTCACCGGTTTCCTAGCTCGAATCATCATCTGAACAACCGATCGAGAAAGACCTTTTGCCTTCAAAATCTTGGATTCAAGAGCCAAGCCGTCAAAGCCATCCGATGTAAATCTGGGTGGCGACAAGGTCCTTGAATAAGAAGATCTGGTCGCAGAGGTAGGCGAAAGGAGTCTCCGACGACCATACTGCGCAGTAGAGTGTACCACTGTCGACGCGGCCAATCTGGAGCCACTAGAATCACTGCGAGACCCTCTCGCCGAATGCGTTGAAGTAGACGCGGGATCAGTGGAATTGGCGGAAACACATATCCCAGTTGAAACTGCCATGGAGCAGTTAGAGCATCGATCAGGAATGCCTGTGGATCCTGAGTCCTTGCGCCGTAGTGAGGAAGTTCTGCGTTGAGGCGAGACGCCATCAGGTCTGTCTGGCATTCCCCATCGGTCCACTAGAGAGAGGAACACCTCCTGATGAAGTTCCCATTCTCCCGGATGAATCGTGTGATGACTCAAAAAGTCTGCTTCCCTCCTGGAATGTGGATCGCGGAGATCACCGGAACCCAACGTTCCGCCCACGCGAGGATCTGAGCGACTTCTCTCATTGCGGACCAGCTGCGAGTTCCTCCCTGTTTGTTGATGTAAGCCACTGCGGTGGCATTGTCGGACTGCACACGAACTGGTTGACCCTGTACCATGGTTTGAATGTGAAGGAGTGCATACCGAATCGCCCTTAGTTCCAGAATGTTGATTTGCAATTTTGACTCCTGATTGCTCCTGATCACTGGAAGTGATGAGTCTGGAACACTGACCCCCAACCACTGAGGTTTGCATCCGTGGTGACCATCATCCAAGACCAGATCGTGAAAGGTGTACCCTTTTTCAAATTCCGACTGTGAAGCCACCATTGAAGAGACTGACGAGTCTTTACCGACAAGCGGATCAACTGTAATTCGAGACGCGGTTCCGTCCGAGTCCAACAGTTGAGAATCTGAGTCTGGAGAGGTCGGGCATGAAATCTGGCATATGGAACTGCCTCGAAAGAGGATACCATCTTGCCCAACACCTGCATACATCTGAGGACCGACACTACTGGTAAGTGTAACAGGGTTCGGATTCTGGACTGTAGTCCCTGAATCTTGTCCGCCGGAAGAAACACCTTCTGGCTGTTGGTGTCGAATAGAAGTCCTAGAAAAATCATTTTCTGAGAAGGAAGTAGAGATGACTTTTGGAAAGTTGATTATCCACCCGAACGACTGTAGCGTCTCCATCGTGAGATGCAGGTTCTGAGTGAGAATCTCCGCTGATGGTGCCTTGACCAACAGGTCGTCCAAATATGGAGTGATGTTGACCCCTTGACAACGGAGAACTGCGACTACATGACCTATGACCTTTGTAAAAACCCGGGGAGCCGTAGAGAGACCAAAGGGAAGAGCCTGAAACTGAAAGTGCTCCGGGCCCACTGCAAATCTCAGTAGAGATTGATGTCCTACCCAAATCGGGACATGTAAGTAAGCGTCTTTTATGTTCTTGAATTTTTGGGTTGAGGGATACGGGTTGAGAGCCTTCAGATTCAGAATGGTTTGAAACGAACCATCCGGCTTGTCTACGAGAAAAAGACCTGAGTAAAAACCCCGACCCCTCTGATGAGAGGGAACCGGAATGATTACTCCATTTTGTAAGAGGGTTGTTATTGCCTGAAGGAGAGCTTGACGTCTGGAGGGATCGTCTGGGAGAGGTGTTATAAATAGTCGGGTTGGGACTGTTTCTTCGAAATCCAACATATATCCTCTGGATATGACTCCCATTATCCACCGATCCGGTTTCGATAGGAGCCACACATCCTTGAACTGAAGTAACCGGGCCCCAACCTTCTTTGATCCCTCCAGGAGACCTGAGGCGTCATGGCTCAGGTTTGTCGGCAGGCTTACTGGCCGGCCTGCGAATAGCCTGGGATCCTCTTCCTCTGAAAGACCCCCGTCTTGGAAATCTGTAGGAAGCACGAAAGGATTGGAAACTACCTCTGCCCTGTGTACGAAAGGACCGAAACCTTGTAGGTTTTGGTTTGTGAGGTGCAGATGGAAGGAAAGGACTCTTTCCTCCAGTAGTGTCTGAAATAATCTTCTTTAACTCTGATCCAAAAAGAAACTCACCTTCAAAAGGCACTGCCGTCAAGGTTTGCTTTGAGTCAGAATCAGCATTCCAAACTCTAAGCCACAAGGAGCGTCTTGCGGATACTGTCAAGGCTGAAACCCGAGACTGTAGCGCAACCGAATCCAACCAGGCCTCACCCACATAAGTGAGGGCCTCCGAAATCTGCTCTGCTAATTGGATGGCTTCTGACGGATCGTCCGACTGCATTCCCGATACCACCTGTGCAAGCCATTCATCCACGGCCTTAAGTACCCAGGCACTCGCCAGTACTGGACGGAGGGAAACACCTGATAAAGAAAACATAGATTTTAGTAATGCTTCTATCTTCCTATCGGTAGTGTCTTTTAAGGTCACAGACTGTACCGACGGAATCACCGTAGCTTTTGCCAGATGTGAAATAGGAGCGTCTACCTTTGGGGCCGTCTCCCAAAATTTTGTATCTTCCTCCGTAAAGGGATATAGAAACTTTAACTTTTTAGGCGCCTGAAAACGAGAATCCGGCTTAAGCCAGGGTTCTTTTAAAATATCTGCAAAGTGAGAATAAGAAGGGAAGGCAGTAACCTGTCTCTTCTGTCGTTTGAAAAAGGGGGAAGGAGTCTCCTCCACCGCCGCGTCCTGAATATTAAGAGTCTGACGAATGGCTTCTATTAGCAATCTAACTTCCCAAGCCGAAACTTCATCCCATTCAGGATCTACCTCCCCCTCCTCCAAAGGAGATGACAGAGTGTCCGCCTCCTTACCTGGAAACGCTATAGCTGGTAACGGCTGCGATCGCTTAGTAGCAGTCGAACTGCTGGCCGCATTTACAAACTTATTTAAGGACTGAGTTAAATCAGTGATACTCCTGCCCATATTCTGGGCCCACAAGGGCTCCACCTGAGTCCGAGCAGATTCAGTCTCTCTAGACTGACGCCAATCTGAAATTGCACCAGAACATGCTGTACATAGGGTACCCGCGTCAGTACTACCTTTTTCTAGCTTTGAGCCACACTGAGTGCAGGAAAATTTAAACCACTGAGGCCGTTTTTCCCTTTGAAGGTTTGTCCGGTTTACTAGTCATTTTCTCTATTCTGAATGTACTAAAGAAAGTAGCATACAATTGTGACTAGTGACCTTTCAATAGGAAATTTATAGCTTGAAGAGATCTCTGGGACTGTAACCCAGTATGCTGGCTCTCTTTGCTAAGTAATAAACAGCCTTAGCCCATTAGCTTGATTGTAATCTCCCCCTATGAATAGCCCCTCTATACTTGCGGTTTTGTAAATAAAGTCTCCCCCTGAGAGGCTCTCCTGTACTGCACAGCGTCCCCCTCGGAAGATGGCGTCAGGCAAAGTGACGCGCGCGCGGGCAGAGCAGGGCGGGAAGCCGTCCCTGCACTCCTGTTACTACGCGATCAACCGGAAGTTCGGGCTGCCGCGCGTTGCTAAGAATAGCGACTTACGCGGCGGCTTCTCCGGGATCCCCGTCCGTCCCCACAGCCCCTCAGACACTACTGCGGGTGTAGGGATACAGGTCTCCGGCATAGCTCCCGCTGGTGGGCTTGCGCCGGGGGAGAGGGGGTCGGGAGAGGGGGTCGGGGGGTGAAATATTAATAATAAATAAATCAAATAAAAAAAAAATATATATATTAAATAAAATAATAATAATAAAATAATAATAAAAGCAGTTTGGGGACAGCCCAATACTGTCAGTGACAGATTGTGGCTGTCCAGTACCTTTTTGATCTGTCGCTTTAGTGAATAAAAAGGCCCCAGTGACCAAGGTATGGTGGCCCTTTCTGACAGCATCCTTGTTCCATTTATACCTGTCACCTGTAGACAGGGACTAGGTATAGAAAAATAAGAAAGGAAAAAAAAAAAAAAAAATCTAAGGAGAAAGAAAAACTGTGTCTGTACTCCACAGGCACAAAACTAAAACTGAGGTACTGGCTAGGCAGGAAGGAGATGGGAGGGGTTAGAGGGGGGAGGAGTCAGGTTTTATTAGTTCTGTGCCAAACTCCACAACCACACACCTCTAACCCACAAGTAATGGCGCAGCGTCCCCCAGATGGATGAAAGAGAAATGAAGAGTGAAAAAGTACCAGCCAATCAGCTCCTAACTGCCATTTTTCAAACAGAGCCTGTGACATGGTAATTAGGACCTGATTGGCTGGCAATTTTTCACTCTCCATTTTATCATTCTCCAACCGATGATGCATCTAGCCCAGCGTGTGTTCTAGGAGGCCTTTAACACAGCTCTCTACTTTACATTGAATCAAAGTCTTCCCTTACCCAGTGACATGAGGGGCAGGTGATTCTCCATCATCACGTTCTTGTACAGACCCTGTGGTCCTCTATATTCTCCCCCTCCTGCATAGAGAGATAGACAGTGACATCCTTACACCTTATAGGAACCTGAAACACAGTCATCACCCAGACACCTCCCCTGGTGTTACTGTATAATGTCCCATTCCCAGCAGTCACCTCTCTAGTCATCACCCAGACACCTCCCCTGGTGTTACTGTATAATGCCCCATTCCCAGCAGTCACCTCTCCAGTCTTCACCCAGACACCTCCCCTGGTGTTACTGTATAATGTCTCATTCCCAGCAGTCACCTCCCCAGTCATCACCCAGACACCTCCCCTGGTGTTACTGTATAATGTCCCATTCCCAGCAGTCACCTCTCCAGTCATCACCCAGACACCTCCCCTGGTGTTACTGTATAATGTCTCATTCCCAGCAGTCACCTCTCCAGTCATCACCCAGACACCTCCCCTGGTGTTACTGTATAATGCCCCATTCCCAGCAGTCACCTCTCCAGTCATCACCCAGACACCTCCCCCGGTGTTACTGTATAATGCCCCATTCCCAGCAGTCACCTCTCCAGTCATCACCCAGACACCTCCCCTGGTGTTACTATATAATGCCCCATTCCCAGCAGTCACCTCTCCAGTCATCACCCAGACACCTCCCCTGGTGTTACTGTATAATGTCCCATTCCCAGCAGTCACCTCTCCAGTCATCACCCAGACACCTCCCCTGGTGTTACTGTATAATGCCCCATTCCCAGCAGTCACCTCTCCAGTCATCACCCAGACACCTCCCCTGGTGTTACTGTATAATATCCCATTCCCAGCAGTCGCCTTCTCAGTCATCACCCAGACACCTCCCCTGGTGTTACTGTATAATGTCCCATTCCCAGCAGTCACCTCTCCAGTCATCACCCAGACACATCCCCTGGTGTTACTGTATAATGTCCCATTCCCAGCAGTCACCTCTCCAGTCATCACCCAGACACCTCCACTGGTGTTACTGTATAATACCCCATTCCCAGCAGTCACATCTCCAGTCATCACCCAGACACCTCCACTGGTGTTACTGTATAATACCCCATTCCCAGCAGTCACCTCTCCAGTCATCACCCAGACACCTCCACTGGTGTTACTGTATAATACCCCATTCCCAGCAGTCACCTCTCCAGTCAGCAGCTGAATGATCTTGTTGGTGAGTTCCAGGATCTTCTGCTCATTGTCTCTCTCATGTATCAGTGATTGAGGCGGAGGCTCCGTGATGGGGCGATGGGTCCTGCTCAGTCCTCCTGACACACAGGGACGGTTTTTGGATGTCTCACCCCTCACCGGATTTCTTCTTCACTACTGTGCAATCCTGTGTAATGAGAGACATCAATTAAAATCCACTAATATAAACCTGTTTTTTTAAAGTTAATTGTGCATACTATACAAGGGTGTATTTTACAAATACTCTTTTCCTATACATAGGAAATGGGAGAGTATATAGCACATCTCCTGCATACTGAGGGCAATATCCCAGCTCCTGTGAGGACTGTGGGATTGATTCTATTGTCCAAGACTGGCTCCCTGCTGTGCTGATGAGGGCTGTAACCAGGAAGCCCGGAGCCGCTCTCAGATATTGTATCAGTCCTCTCATCAGCACAGCTGTAACTGGGCAGCAGGGAGCCACTCTCTGATATAGTATCAGTGCCTCAGTTCTCTCATCAGCACAGCTGTAACCGGGCAGCAGGGAGCCGCTCTCAGATATAGTATCAGTGCCTCAGTTCTCTCATCAGCACAGCTGTAACCGGGCAGCAGGGAGCCGCTCTCAGATATAGTATCAGTGCCTCAGTTCTCTCATCAGCACAGCTGTAACCCAGCAGCAGGGAGCCGCTCTCAGATATAGTATCAGTCCTCTCATCAGCACAGCTGTAACTGGGCAGCAGGGAGCCACTCTCTGATATAGTATCAGTGCCTCAGTTCTCTCATCAGCACAGCTGTAACCGGGCAGCAGGGAGCCGCTCTCAGATATAGTATCAGTGCCTCAGTTCTCTCATCAGCACAGCTGTAACCGGGCAGCAGGGAGCCGCTCTCAGATATAGTTTCAGTGCCTCAGTTCTCTCATCAGCACAGCTGTAACCTGGGAACAGGGAGCCGCTCTCAGATATAGTATCAGTGCCTCAGTTCTCTCATCAGCACAGCTGTAACCCAGCAGCAGGGAGCCGCTCTCAGATATAGTATTAGTGCCTCAGTTCTCTCATCAGCACAGCTGTAACCCGGCAGCAGGGAGCCGCTCTCAGATATAGTATCAGTGCCTCATTCCTCTCATCAGCACAGCTGTAACCGGGCAGCAGGGAGCCGCTCTCAGATATAGTATCAGTGCCTCAGTTCTCTCATCAGCACAGCTGTAACCGGGCAGCAGGGAGCCGCTCTCAGATATAGTATCAGTGCCTCAGTTCTCTCATCAGCACAGCTGTAACCGGGCAGCAGGGAGCCGCTCTCAGATATAGTTTCAGTGCCTCAGTTCTCTCATCAGCACAGCTGTAACCTGGGAGCAGGGAGCCGCTCTCAGATATAGTATCAGTGCCTCAGTTCTCTCATCAGCACAGCTGTAACCCGGTAGCAGGGAGCCGCTCTCAGATATAGTATCAGTGCCTCAGTTCTCTCATCAGCACAGCTGTAACCCAGCAGCAGGGAGCCGCTCTCAGATATAGTATCAGTGCCTCAGTTCTCTCATCAGCACAGCTGTAACCCGGCAGCAGGGAGCCGCTCTCAGATATAGTATCAGTGCCTCATTCCTCTCATCAGCACAGCTGTAACCCAGCAGCAGGGAGCCGCTCTCAGATATAGTATTAGTGCCTCAGTTCTCTCATCAGCACAGCTGTAACCCGGCAGCAGGGAGCCGCTCTCGGTTATAGTAACTAGTGTTTATTCTAGCACCTTGCACCTGTCACAGCCTATACAGCTCCTCTTTACTGCCTGGGTGTCGCTCTGTGCTCTGGTGCTTATAGCACAATCTGGTCTGTATCGTAGTGTTGACACAAAGTCCAGAGTGTGCTAGAAGCACCAGAGCAGAGAGAGACACCCCAGGCAGGAAAAAGAAACTGCACAGGGTATGACAGGTGAAAGGTGCTAGAATGAACACTAGTGCCTCACTCCTCACAGGAGCTGGGACATATTACACTGGCCACAGTATGCAGGAGAGGCACTATATACTGTCCCATGTCATATGTATAGGGAAGCATATTTAAGGCATACATGCATGCATACCTCTACACACGCGTATCGTCACATTGGACAATGTTTATCTGTCCGCAGCCGCCATCATGAGCGCTGGATGAGAAAGATCAGTAAAGAGCAAAAAACAAAAGGAAAGTATCACCGCCTGCCCTGCCATCCATGGCTAGACCATCCCCCACTGGTGGAGAACCTCAGAAGGAGGAGGCCATCCCCAGTTACAGCTGTAAAAGGTAAGAGAGCGACAATTCCCTCATGTTATATATTGCTAAATATCGATAATAACAGTCTGCTCCACCTGCATTTAATACACAGCACTAGAGTCTGCCCCACCTGCACCATACATAGAAGCACTCAAAAGACTGCTCCCCTTATAAATACAGCAGGGTTACAATAGAGGCTGCACCACCTGCTGTATAAATAATAATAATAAATATAATTACCTGCTCTCAGACCCAACAACGGAGCCTCCTCTCTGCTTCTTCCCACTCGATGAGATACAGGGGGCGGCCTTCCCCCAACACTGAGGCTGCGATCGCATGATGAAATCTCCCTGTGGAATTGTGCCGTGCGGACGATGATTTGGAGGACCACACCGACCGGAAGTGTGGTGGAACGCAAGACTGGATGTAAGGTGGAACGCACAAGCCGGAAGTAAGCGGCTCAGGCCGCAAATAAGGTGGAACGCAGAGGCCGCATACAACCTTTACCGCCGTGGGTGAGTACCCGCACGCATATATACATACATATGACTCCATTACCCAACGTATCTGCGTCATATTCCGCAGCACAGACATCTCCCCCCGCCGCCTCTTCATATCCTTCCCGGCTCCCCAGCTCCTGCCTATACTACCCAACAGTGCCCCCTCCCTGTACTCACCCTGCTGTGCCCATCTGATAGCCACATCGTTCTCACCTAGTGGCCTAATAATAATCTACTACTACTGCCCACACTATATATTCCTTATATCCTTACTGTGCCCCCATAATAAGGCGGGCAGTGTACAGGTGGGTACACTACCCACCTTATACATTCCTACTGCCCGCCCCATAATGCCCTCTGCACACTGCCCACCTTAAACATTCATACTGCCCACCTTATACATTCTTGCTGCTCACCCCATAATGCCTCCTGCAAAATGCCCACCTTATACATCCTCACCTCCCACCCCATCTCCCCATAATGCCCCCTACACACTGCCTGCCTTATACATCCCTGCTACTTGCTACTTTTTAAAGTGATGGTCGTCGTCCTTCCATTATTATCCACAAGTTAATGGTTTAACCATCGATGGCAGAACAGGCAGAAATGCATTCATTTTCCTTTCCGGCATGAGGGTATGTCATGGTGTCAACTCAGTCCTGCCTTCATTTTTGATTGGCTCATAGGTTAGGCCTGACAATTTGGTTCCCCCCCTACCCAACTGGCCCACAATAGAATGTCTCTGAGATGGAACAAAGCTATACCCTACCCCCTTCTTTGATTGGCAGGGATGACCAACGATGGTTTGCACCCGGGGCCTATTTCATGTTTGTACGCAATGACTATGTTTTTGCGACGGAGCGATTATCTATGTAGGCGCCTGAGATCGCATTGCGCATGCACTAAGGAACCATTGCGAACACAGTGAGGACTTAGTCGCAAAGTGATTGACAGGAAGGAACCATTTGGAGGTGTTTATGGGTAGTGGTCGGGAAAATGCAGACGTGTCATGGCCGTTTTCAGGGCTTATATATCTGCTGACGGCTGCGAGCTCGTATGTGCAGAAACATGGCTCTGAGTCGCTACTGCTGTATCCATTCTGTGTCGTCACTGATCAACACATAGCCCCAATGATACTAGTTTTTGCATATAGAATGTGAATATGTACACAGCTGCAATCGCTTCAGTGGGCGTCTCTTTTCATTTATGGCCGGCAGCTTCACTTCCTAACATTAGCAGCCCCGTAACCTACAAAATTGCAATTCCAAAATGCAATTTATTTCATACAAACATGAATCAGGCCCCCAGTGTGGTTAAAAGCCGTATCCATACTAAATAGAGAGAGAAAGCTATTTTCTCTGACGTCCTAGTGCAGTGATTTTCAACCTTTTTTTACTCTTGGCACACCGAAAAATATTTTAAAATTGCCAAGGCACACCATCAGTTCCCCACAGAGAAAAAAACAAAAAACACACATTGGCACTCATAGTAAAAAATATCCACACATACATTGGCCTACACAGGAAAAACAATCATATTGCTCCCTACATAAATCCTATTGCTCCCCACATGCATTATTCACATTGTTCCCCCCATAAATCCTTATTCTCCCCACCAGGGGTTAAAGTGGGCCGGAACGGGGCGGAACTGCGTTCCGTCACCTCCTTCTGGAGGCGGAACCGTTCCGCCTCCGCCATCCCACCTTCCCCTGGTTATACCCGAACAGATTCTGCAGATGAGCCGCGCTGCATGTCTAAATAGATGAGGGAGGCGGGCGGCACTACAGTCACATGGCCCGCCTCCCCCCTCCTACGGCAAGCTGGGAATGAGACGCGGTGACATCATGGAGCGACGTCTGCCTCATTCCCAGCAGCGCACCGCACACACCGCACAGGAGCAGAGGAGCTGCTGCTGGACTTGAAAGAATGCCGTCGCTGTGCAGATTTGGAGGGGGCACAGAGATAGGAGCACCCAGACAGCCCCTACCTTACACGCAGCTGCACCTACTCTGTTCTGGATGTGGGAGGTGCACACAGCAACCCACAGGGTACAGTGAGTGAATGCTGAAGGGAGGTATGGGGGGGGGAGTTCTACTTATATCACATGTCTCTAAACAGTATTCTGAGATTTAGGGTTTTGTTTTTTTTTCAAATCGTTGTTTTGAGGTTGTTGTTGTTTTTTTTTTTTGGGGGGGGGGGGGGTTGTTAGTATTCATTGAGGATTTCCAGGGTTGTTATTAGTGAATAAGGGTGTGGGTGCTTTGGGGTGTTATTAATGAATGAGGGTGTTGGGTGCTTTAGGGTGTTATTAATGAATGAGGGTGTGGGTGCTCTGGGGATTTTATTAATGAATGAGGGTGTGGGTGCTCTGGGGATTTTATTAATGAATGAGGGTGTGGGTGTTCTGGGGATTTTATTAATGAATGAGGGTGTGGGTGTTCTGGGGATTTTATTAATGAATGAGGGTGTGGGTGTTCTGGGGATTTTATTAATGAATGAGGGTGTGGGTGCTCTGGGGATTTTATTAATGAATGAGGGTGTGGGTGCTCTGGGGATTTTATCAATGAATGAGGGTGTGGGTGCTCTGGGGATTTTATTAATGAATGAGGAGTGTGGGTGCTGCTGAGGCATTAATGAAGGAATGGTGGATTGGGGTGTGTTAGGTCAGGTTAAGGATATGCTTAGCTGACAAATTAAACAAAAACTAATATAAAGTGTGTGTTGGGGGCAGCAGTGACTAGGGCAGTGGTTCTCAACTGTGTACCATGTCTCTGGACCAGTGGCAATCAAAAGAAGGGGCGGCTATTTCAAAATCTGGCATGAGCCAATCACGGCTCGCGGACTGGCATCTTCTCATTAGCTGGCGGTCCGGGAGCTATGAATGGCGCACAATTGGCGCCAGATTCAAAGTGCAGCCTTGCTTCTTTTGAATAGCAGCGGGTCTGTGAGCCAGGACTATCTGGCAGCCGCAGCCAGCTTTACACCACAGCCAGGACCTGATGATTCAGGCCACAGCCACTGATGCAGGAGACCCAATGCTCCAGAGTCCAGGCTTTCAGGATGCAGGGGATGAGAAAGAAGCAGGGGGTGAGTTGGGGGAGGGCGTGAAAGAAGTAGGGGGTGAGATGGGGAGGGGGTGAAAGAATCAGGGGGTGAGTTGGGGGAGTGAGAGGAGCAGGTGGTGAGTTGGGGGAGTGAGAGGAGCAGGTGGTGAGATAGGGGAGTGAGAGGAGCAGGTGGTGAGTTGGGGGAGTGAGAGGAGCAGGTGGTGAGTTGGGGGAGTGAGAGGAGCAGGTGGTGAGTTGGGGGAGTGAGAGGAGCAGGTGATGAGTTGGGGGAGTGAGAGGAGCAGGTGGTGAGATAGGGGAGTGAGAGGAGCAGGTGGTGAGTTGGGGGAGTGAGAGGAGCAGGTGGTGAGTTGGGGGAGTGAGAGGAGCAGGTGGTGAGTTGGGGGAGTGAGAGGAGCAGGTGGTGAGTTGGGGGGAGTGAGAGGAGCAGGTGGTGAGTTGGGGGAGTGAGAGGAGCAGGTGGTGAGTTGGGGGAGTGAGAGGAGCAGGTGGTGAGTTGGGGGAGTGAGAGGAGCAGGTGGTGAGATAGGGGAGTGAGAGGAGCAGGTGGTGAGTTGGGGGAGTGAGAGGAGCAGGTGGTGAGTTGGGGGAGTGAGAGGAGCAGGTGGTGAGTTGGGGGAGTGAGAGGAGCAGGGAGTGAGATAGAAGCAGAGGCTGAAAGGGTCGCAGGGAGTGACAGGTGCAGGGGGTGAGATGGGGGAGTGAGGCATAGGGAGTGAGAGGAGCAGGTGGTGAGTTGGGGGAGTGAGAGGAGCAGGGAGTGAGATAGAAGCAGAGGCTGAAAGGGTCGCAGGGAGTGACAGGTGCAGGGGGTGAGATGGGGGAGTGAGGCATAGGGAGTGAGAGGAGCAGGTGGTGAGTTGGGGGAGTGAGAGGAGCAGGTGGTGAGTTGGGGGAGTGAGAGGAGCAGGGAGTGAGTTGGGGGAGTGAGAGGAGCAGGGAGTGAGATAGAAGCAGAGGCTGAAAGGGTCGCAGGGAGTGACAGGTGCAGGGGGTGAGATGGGGGAGTGAGGCATAGGGAGTGAGAAGTGTAAGGGTGTAAGAAAAGGAGAGAAAGATTCAGATGATTAGACACAAAGGAGAGCATATAGGGAGTGTGGGACACCTAGGATGAAAATATGGACACATGAGGAGAGTGACAGACAAAGGAAACAAGAGAGAGGTGAGCAAAGGTTGTTCAACATATACTGCTATATTGTGAATCGAATCTGAAATTAGGAGGGGGAGGGCACTGTTGTGGGCATTGTGTGTGTAAAGGGAACTAGTATGTTGGGCGGGCAATGTGAATAAGAGTGTGCTACTGTGAGGCATTATTTTTAATTAGGGGTACTTTTGTGAGGCCACGCCCCTTCCTTGTGAGGCCACACACCCTTTGTGGCACGCGCCTTCGGCGCGCATAGGGGGAAGGGTCGTGGGGGAGATGAGTTCCCCCACCTCTCCAGTACCACTTTAAGCCCTGCTCCCCACATAAATCCTATTGTTCTCCACAGGGTCTTCTTCCTCAGCACTCCAGCACCATTTTCCCTTCACAGCTCCGCTGGAAGCAGCTCCCCAGGCTCTCCCCTGCAGTATCCTGATACAAGAAGGGTAAAAAAGAGAGGGGGGGCACATAAATTTAGGCGCAAATAAGATATTTAAGCAGCTATTGGGTAAATCACTTTTTATAGTGTAAATCCCTGTGTTATATAGAAACATAGAATTTGTCGGCAGATAAGAACCACTTGGCCTATCTAGTCTGCCCCTTATTTTTTTTTTTTTTTATCACTAACCTTATTTGATCCTTATTCCTTTGTAAGGATATCCTTATGTCTATCCCATGCATGTTTAAATTGCTCTACTGTCTTAGCCTCTACCACCTCTGATGGGAGGCTATTCCACTTGTCCACTACCCTTTCTGTGAAATAATTTTTCCGCAAATTTCCCCTGAACCTCCCCCCCTCCAGTCTCAGTGCATGTCCTCGTGTCCTATTGCTTCTCTTCATTTGGAGAATGTTTCCCTCCTGGACTTTGTTAAAACCCTTCATATATTTGAAAGTTTCTATCATGTCCCCCCTTTCCCTTCTCTACTCCAAACTATACATATTGAGATTTCTTAGTCTTTCTGGGTATGTTTTGTGATGTAGGCCATGCACCATTTTAGTTGCCCTCCTTTGTACAGTTTCTAATGTATTAATATCCTTTTGAAGATATGGCCTCCAGAACTGAATACAGTATTCTAGATGAGGCCGTACCAATGACCTATACAGTGGCATTATTACTTATTTCTTTCTGCTGCTGATTCCTCTCCCAATGCAGCCAAGCATCTGACTAGCCTTCCTCATTGCCTTGTTACATTGCTTACCTGCTTTTAAGTCATCTGAAATAGTGACTCCTAGATCCCTTTCCTCCTGTGGTGTGTGCTGGCATACTCTCTCTCTGTCTCCCCAAAGGACTTTGTGGGGTCCTGTCCTCAGTCTGAGCATTCCCTGTGTGTGTGCGGTGTGTCGGTACGGCTGTGTCGACATGTTTGATGAGGAGGGTTACGTGGAGGCGGAGCAGGGGCAGATAAGTGTGGTGTCGCCCCCGACGGGGCCGACACCTGATTGGATGGATATGTGGAAGGTCTTAACCGACAGTGTCAACTCCTTACATAAAAGGTTCGATGACGCAGCAGTCTTGGGACAGCCGGGTTCTCAGCCCGCGCCTGCCCAGGCGACTCAGAAGCCGTCAGGGGCTCATAAACGCCCGCTAGCTCAGATAGTAGACACAGATGTCGACACGGAGTCTGACTCCAGTGTAGATGAGGATGAGACAAATGTACAGTCTACAAAGGCCATCCGATGCATGATTACTGCAATGAAAGATGTATTTTCACATTTCTGACGTTAACCCGGTTACTACCAAGAGGGGTATTATGTTTGGGGAGAAAAAGCAACCAGTGACTTTTCCCCCATCTGATGAATTAAATGAATTGTGTGAAGAAGCGTGGAGTTCCCATGATAAGAAACTAGTAATTTCTAAGAGGTTACTGATGGCGTACCCTTTCCCGCTAACGGCTAGGTTACGTTGGGAAACATCCCCTAGGGTGGACAAGGCGCTCACATGCTTATCTAAAAGGGTGGCCCTGCCATCTCAGGATACGGCCGCCCTAAAGGAGCCTGCGGATAGAAAGCAGGCAGCTATCCTGAAGTCTGTGTATACACACTCTGGTACTCTACTGAGACCTGCTATTGCTTCAGCCTGGATGTGTAGTGCTGCAGCAGCATGGACTGATACCCTGTCAGACAACATTGATTCCCTCGACAGGGATACTATTTTGCTAACCCTAGAACATATAAAAGACGTTGTCTTATATATACGGGATGCCCAGAGGGACATTTGCCTGCTGGCATCTAGAATTAATGCAATGTCCATTTCTGCCAGGAGAGTATTATGGACTCGGCAGTGGACGGGGGATGCTGATTCTAAAAAACACATGGAGGTTTTACCTTATAAGGGTGAGGAATTGTTTGGGGACGGTCTCTCGGACCTCGTATCCACAGCAACAGCTGGGAAGTCGACTTTTTTACCTCAGGTTCCCTCACAGCCTAAGAAAGCACAGTATTATCAAATGCAGTCCTTTCGGCCTCATAAAGGCAAGCGGGTCAGAGGCGCATCCTTTCTGGCCAGAGGCAGGGGTAGAGGAAAGAAGCAGCACCAGGCAGCCAGTTCCCAGGAACAAAAATCCTCCCTGCTTCCACTAAGTCCACCGCATGACGTTGGGGCTCCACAGGCGGAGCCAGGTGCGGTGGGGGTGCGTCTCCGAAACTTCAGCAACCAGTGGGTTCGCTCACAGGTGGATCCCTGGGCTGTACAAATTGTATCTCAGGGATACAAGCTGGAGTTCGAGGCGACTCCCCCTCGCCGTTACCTCAAATCAGCCTTGCCAGCTGCTCCCAGGGAAAGGGAGGTAGTACTGGCGGCAATTCACAAGCTGTACCTCCAGCAGGTGATAATCAAGGTTCCCCTCCTTCAACAGGGACGGGGTTACTATTCCACAATGTTTGTGGTACCGAAACCAGACGGTTCGGTGAGACCCATTCTGAATTTAAAATCCTTGAACACTTATATAAAGAAATTCAAGTTCAAAATGGAATCGCTCAGAGCGGTTATTGCAAGCCTGGAAGAGGGGGATTTTATGGTGTCACTGGACATCAAGGATGCTTACTTGCATGTCCCCATTTACCCACCTCACCAGGAGTACCTCAGGTTTGTGGTACAGGACTGTCATTACCAGTTCCAGACGTTGCCGTTTGGCCTGTCCACGGCACCGAGGATATTCACCAAGGTAATGGCCGAAATGATGATACTCCTTCGGAAGAAGGGAGTTATAATTATCCCGTACTTGGACGATCTCCTCATAAAGGCGAGGTCCAGAGAGCAGTTGTTGGTCAGCGTAGCACTCTCTCAGGAAGTGTTGCAACAGCACGGCTGGATTCTGAATATCCCAAAGTCGCAGCTGATTCCTACGACGCGTCTGCTTTTCCTGGGCATGATTCTGGACACAGAACAAAAAAAGGTGTTTCTCCCGGTGGAGAATGCCCAGGAATTGTCATCTCTGGTCAGGGACCTCCTTAAACCAAAACAGGTGTCGGTGCATCACTGCACGCGAGTCCTGGGAAAGATGGTGGCTTCATACGAAGCAATTCCCTTCGGCAGGTTCCATGCAAGGATCTTTCAGTGGAATCTGTTGGACAAATGGTCCGGATCGCATCTTCAGATGCATCGGCTGATCACCCTGTCCCCGAGGGCCAGGGTGTCTCTGCTGTGGTGACTGCAGAGTGCTCATCCTCTCGAGGACCGCAGATTCGGCATACAAGCCTCCGAGGATGGGGGGCAGTCACTCAAGGAAGAAGCTTCCAAGGGCAGTGGTCAAGTCAGGAGACTTCACTACACATAAATATACTGGAACTAAGGGCCATTTACAACGCCCTGAGTCAAGCAGAGCCCCTGCTTCAAAACCAACCAGTGCTGATTCAGTCAGACAACATCACGGCGGTCGCCCATGTAAACCGCCAGGGCGGCACAAGAAGCAGGATGGCGATGGCAGAAGCCTCAAGGATTCTCCGATGGGCGGAGAATCACGTGCTAGCACTGTCAGCAGTGTTCATTCCGGGAGTGGACAACTGGGAAGCAGACTTCCTCAGCAGACACGACCTCCACCCGGGAGAGTGGGGACTTCATCAAGAAGTCTTCACACAGATTACAAATCATTGGGAAATGCCACAGGTGGACATGATGGCGTCCCGCCTCAACAAAAAGCTAAAAAGATATTGCGCCAGGTCAAGGGACTCTCAGGCGATAGCTGTGGACGCACTAGTGACACTGTGGGTGTACCAGTCGGTTTATGTGTTTCCTCCTCTTCCTCTCATACCCAAGGTTCTGAGGATAGTAAGAAAGAGAGGAGTAAGAACTATACTCATCGTTCCGGATTGGCCAAGAAGAACTTGGTACCCAGAACTGCAAGAAATGATCTCAGAGGACCCATGGCCTCTGCCTCTCAGACAGGACCTGTTGCAACAGGGGCCCTGTATGTTCCAAGACTTACCGCGGCTGCGTTTGACGGCATGGCGGTTGAACGCCGGATCCTAATGGAAAAGGGCATTCCGGATGAAGTGATTCCTACGCTGATAAAAGCTAGGAAGGATGTGACAGCCAAGCATTATCACCGTATATGGCGAAAATATGTTGCTTGGTGTGAGGCCAGGAAGGCACCAACAGAGCAATTCCAGCTGGGTCGATTCCTGCACTTCCTACAATCAGGTGTGACTATGGGCCTAAAATTAGGATCCATAAAGGTCCAGATTTCGGCCCTATCCATTTTCTTCCAAAAAGTACTGGCTTCACTGCCTGAGGTGCAGACGTTTGTAAAGGGAGTGCTGCATATTCAGCCTCCTTTTGTGCCACCAGTGGCACCTTGGGACCTTAACGTTGTGTTGGATTTCCTGAAATCCCACTGGTTGAGCCACTTAAGACCGTGGAGCTAAAATATCTCACGTGGAAAGTGGTCATGCTATTGGCCTTAGCTTCGGCCAGGCGGGTGTCAGAATTGGCGGCTTTGTCATGTAAAAGCCCCTATCTGATCTTCCATATGGACAATTTCTCCCTAAGGTGATATCATCGTTTCATTTGAACCAACCTATTGTGGTGCCTGCGGCTACTAGGGACTTGGAGGATTCCAAGTAACTGGACGTAGTCCGGGCTTTGAAAATGTATGTTTCCAGGACGTCTGGAGTCAGGAAAACTGACTCGCTATTTATCCTGCATGCACCCAACAAGCTGGGTGCTCCTGCTTCAAAGCAAACTATTGCTCGCTGGATCTGTAGCACGATTCAGCTGGCACATTCTGCGGCTGGACTTCCGCATCCTAAATCAGTAAAAGCCCATTCCACAAGGAAGGTGGGCTCTTCTTGGGCGGCTGCCCGAGGGGTCTCGGCTTTACAGCTTTGCCGAGCTGCTACTTGGTCGGGTTCAAACACATTTGCTAAGTTCTACAAGTTTGATACCCTGGCTAAGGAGGACCTTGAGTTTGCTCATTCGGTGCTGCAGAGTCATCCGCACTCTCCCGCCCGTTTGGGAGCTTTGGTATAATCCCCATGGTCCTTACGGAGTTGCCAGCATCCACTAGGACGTCAGAGAAAATAAGAATTTACTCACCGGTAATTATATTTCTCGTAGTCCGTAGTGGATGCTGGGTGCCCGTCCCAAGTGCGGACTCTCTGCAATACATGTATATAGTTATTGCTTAACTAAAGGGTTATTGTTATGAGCCATCCGTTAAATGAGGCTCAGTTGTTGTTCCTACTGTTAACTGGGTATGGTTATCACAAGTTGTACAGTGTGATTGGTGTGGCTGGTATGAGTCTTATGCAAAAGAGAGTAAATATCCCGCACAGGACAACTAATAATAACACAATAACGTCAGAATTGAGGCATTAGGTAAAAAACCAGCTAATTATAGTATAACTCTACCTGAGTTCTTCAATTTGAAAAGCTGGAGGTGCTCCTGCAATCAAACAACCAAGCCATGTATCCACGTATTTGTTGATTAAAGACAACAAAAAAAGGTAGATTGCTTTTTGGAGCACTCTTTTAAACATTGAAATTATGATGTATACAACTATGATATGATTATAGTATATTAAAACGTAACCTTTAATATTCTTCCCTAAAATAAGTGGGGTGATTATCGTGACAAAACCGAGCCAGGTATGTCACTCTCACGTGCATAAATTCGATTGCACCCCCTGTAAGTACAATTTATTCAATAAAATAGTATATTATATATGGTGAAAATATTTATGGAAATTCATTATACTAATATCAATACACATACAAATACATATACTTATACATAAGCTAATTTCCAATCATTTTAATATTAATAATTCGTAGCCAGTGTAATAGATTAAGGAAATAGTCATAGTATTAATTGTGTTGCTGATCAGCATACTCTAACAATCCTTATCGACATGGTTTCCATATTCCCTTACATAAGAACACTTGCCTACCACATAACAACATCAGAAAATTCTGCGTAAGTCCGCACGAGAACATCAAAAAATTCCGCATAAGAGCATCAGAAAATAATAAGTTATGAATTTTAAATGGTGTAAATATCAGTAATTCAATAATTTCTTGATATATTCCAATGAGTATTACACTCTGACAGATTCTTACCCTTATAAATAAAAATAAAAATATATGTGTGTATGTGTCTCTCTTCACATCCTAGCTATTATCCAATGATTTAATTGAGAACAATTCAGCAGGGTGAAATTACTAATGCATACATAGTTCTTACAAAGTACAATTAAATTTAAGAAAGAAACATCTCATTGTATATCCATGGTTAATTACATTCATTGATCAATGTGTAACTAGCAAGGTGATCCTGGTTAGTAACCTCCTCCCTTATGCGTATAACCACCATAGGTTGTGCACTAACTTAATTAAGTCACTAATTACTATGTTGTTTCACTCCAGACATTTAATTCAACGTTTACATCGGTACTTTTTCGGGGTACCCCTCTCCTTAGATCACGCATAATAATCATGTGAAGAGTTATTGCAAAAATCTGTCTGTATAGAGTAGTACAATCTGTATTGCATTGCTTCTCATCTGCTGCCCCTCATCATCAATGAGCGGATGAGGAGTGAGAGTAAGAATAATTGCCGGACTGATAGAAAAAAGTTTCAGTGACACTTCATCAACCCGTATCTGGTGTTAGATGGATCCTGTTGCCATGGGCATTGCAGGGTCCAAATGCGCCAGCAGGAGAAGGGTGAACACCATGAAAAGAAAGGAAGAGAGATGGGGAGAAAGGCCCTGTTATAAAGATGTATAGATATCCCTGTCAAAATAGGACTCATTAAAGGCAATCAATTATTAAATGCAAATAAATCAAACAGGTGGTGTTTTACATGTAAACTATACAATGACAATTTAACTAGGTAATCCTAGTCGCTAATCTCTTCCCTTATGCGCATAATCCCATTAGGTTATGTGCTGACTTTATCCAGTCACCAATTAATTATGATGTTTCACCCCAGACTAAATCAACATTTAAACTTGCTCAATCCACATTTAGTACTTATTCAAAGTGCCCCTCACCTTAAAGCATATACAATAATCATATAGGGAATTATTGCAAGGATCTATCTATATAGAAAAAGTACAATCCGTATTGCATTACTTCTCATCTGCTGCCCCACATCATCAATGAGCGGATGAGGAGTGAGAGTAAGAGTAAATGCCGAACTGACAGAAAAAAATTATTTTTAAGGCGACACTTAATCACCCCCGTATCTGGTGTTAGATGGATCCTGTTGCCTTAAGCATTGCAAAATCCAAATGCGCCAGCAGGAGATAAGTGAACACCACGAAAAAGGAAAAATGGAGAGGGGGGGGGGAAGTAAACTAACATTTGGAGATATATAATATGTATCTATGTCAGAATGAGACTCATTGAAAGCGATCAATCATTGTGTAATAGTAGATCAAGCAGTTAATATTTATCTGTGACCTATACATTGACTAACAGAGACATCCGTCCCAAGACCACAAATGGTGATGCTGATATATTTACAAGTTTGGTTAAATTGCAGCTGCAGATATCGGAGACGTCTGTCTCACCACCACACTTGGAAAAACTACATTTACTGCATACGGTTACCGCAGACATACATTATAACTGCTGAAATCAGAGACATCTGTCTCACCACCATGAATGGCAGAACTACATTCACTACCTATGATTGTCACAAATAAAATATATATTATATATTAAATATATATATTATATATTTTAATTATATATTATTATTATTATTATTATTATTATAATTATATTATAATTATTATATTATATATTTTATATAAGTAAAATACTTGTTACCAAATAATCGATGTTGCGCTGAGGGTATCGGAAGCGCAAGCTGCTCGGCTGTCACCGGCAATACTTCCTATTTCTGGAGTGCTGCTGCCTCCCACCGACCAGACCGTCGGTATTTACTGAAAATATACGGAGCACCAATTGCTCGGAGTGCTGCTGCCTCCCACTGACCGGACCGTCGGTATTTGTTGAAAATATACGGAGCACCAATTGCTCAGCTGTCAAATAGCGGTCGGCTGTCAATAGCGGTATTCTATGTGTATGGTACGCGGCTCCCTCCTGCAGCGAGGTGCCGCGAATCATCAGCTGTAATATTCAGACTCTGTCACTGGCTACGATTCCCGGACTCTCAATCACCGGCTACAATTCCCAGACTGAACGTACGTTTCACCACGTTGGCTTGCTCACCAGTCAACTGACCCGCGCCTCTGACCCGCTTGCCTTTATGAGGCCGAAAGGACTGCATTTGATAATACTGTGCTTTCTTAGGCTGTGAGGGAACCTGAGGTAAAAAAGTCGACTTCCCAGCTGTTGCTGTGGATACGAGGTCCGTCACTGAAACTTTTTTTCTATCAGTCCGGCAATTATTCTTACTCTCACTCCTCATCCGCTCATTGATGATGAGGGGCAGCAGATGAGAAGCAATGCAATACGGATTGTACTACTCTATACAGACAGATTTTTGCAATAACTCTTCACATGATTATTATGCGTTATCTAAGGAGAGGGGTACCCCGAAAAAGTACCGATGTAAACGTTGAATTAAATGTCTGGAGTGAAACAACATAGTAATTAGTGACTTAATTAAGTTAGTGCACAACCTATGGTGGTTATACGCATAAGGGAGGAGGTTACTAACCAGGATCACCTTGCTAGTTACACATTGATCAATGAATGTAATTAACCATGGATATACAATGAGATGTTTCTTTCTTAAATTTAATTGTACTTTGTAAGAACTATGTATGCATTAGTAATTTCACCCTGCTGAATTGTTCTCAATTAAATCATTGGATAATAGCTAGGATGTGAAGAGAGACACATACACACATATATTTTTATTTTTATTTATAAGGGTAAGAATCTGTCAGAGTGTAATACTCATTGGAATATATCAAGAAATTATTGAATTACTGATATTTACACCATTTAAAATTCATAACTTATTATTTTCTGATGCTCTTATGCGGAATTTTTTGATGTTCTCGTGCGGACTTACGCAGAATTTTCTGATGTTGTTATGTGGTAGGCAAGTGTTCTTATGTAAGGGAATATGGAAACCATGTCGATAAGGATTGTTAGAGTATGCTGATCAGCAACACAATTAATACTATGACTATTTCCTTAATCTATTACACTGGCTACGAATTATTAATATTAAAATGATTGGAAATTAGCTTATGTATAAGTATATGTATTTGTATGTGTATTGATATTAGTATAATGAATTTCCATAAATATTTTCACCATATATAATATACTATTTTATTGAATAAATTGTACTTACAGGGGGTGCAATCGAATTTATGCACGTGAGAGTGACATACCTGGCTCGGTTTTGTCACGATAATCACCCCACTTATTTTAGGGAAGAATATTAAAGGTTACGTTTTAATATACTATAATCATATCATAGTTGTATACATCATAATTTCAATGTTTAAAAGAGTGCTCCAAAAAGCAATCTACCTTTTTTTGTTGTCTTTAATCAACAAATACGTGGATACATGGTATGAGTCTTACCCTGGATTCCAAATTCTCTCCTTGTTGTGTCAGCTCTTCCGGGCACAGTTTCCCTAACTGAGGTCTGGAGGAGGGGCATAGAGGGAGGAGCCAGTGCACACCAGATAGGACCTAATCTTTCTTTTAGAGTGCCCAGTCTCCTGCAGAACCCGTCTATTCCCCATGGTCCTTACGGAGTTCCCAGCATCCACTACGGACTACGAGAAATAGAATTACCGGTGTGTAAATTCTTATTTTCTATGTCTTTTGGCCCAGATTCAATTTGCTGTGAGCTGGTGCATTAATAATTTGCGGACATCGCTGTGCTATTTTTGCAAATGCAATAGGAACATTGCGCAATTCATTAAGCGGCGTCCAGTCTTCATATGTATCAGGCGTTGACTCTGCAGCGTGCCACCTGTGAGAAGTGCATGAAAGAGGCGGAAATTGCCCTGAGCTTTACATAAGCTAGCAAGTGGCCATAATGACAGTATGGGAGGCTGTTATAGGGGTCACAGGGTTACATTTGGCAACGTCTATTAATGAATGAATAATTAATTAAAACTGCACATGTATTTCAGCAAGTAAAAGTGTTCAGCGTATTGGGGGCACAAGCAGATCTCTTATTATGTGTGGTGTAAGTGTATATGTGCTGATAGCATACCTCCCAACTTTAGAATCTCAAAATTCCTGACCTAGCCGACAAAAAAGGGCGGGGCCTCGCGCCCCTGGCCCACCTCCCCATACTGTTAGATGCCGTGCACCTATTCAGTGATCACCGGCTGCTGTGCAGAGCAGCGGTGATCACAGGTTCTCCCAACCTGCCCCTCACCCGCAGCCCGCGGGCGGGACAGATGGAAGGTATGTAATAGTAAAATATTAGGAGAGAATACTTTCCATACACATGACACAACAACATACATGTATCACATCATTACACACATCTCTGGCTGAAAAATGATGTGTCTATCCTTTAGGACGGGGCATACCGTTTTGCATGGTCGACATGGACAATGGTCGACACATGAAAAGGTCGACATGGCTTTAAAAAAAAATTCCCGATTTTGATCTTTTTCATACTTTACCACGATTGGGAACGGGCGAAGCGGTACAGTAATTGGGGTTCCAGGTCATGTTACGGACAAAATGACACCAAAAACAGTAAAAAAAAAACATGTCGACCTTTTCATATGCCAACCTGTACTATGTCGACCATTTTCATGTGTCGACTATTAGTCCATGTCGGCCATGTCTTTGTCGACCTAATGAATGTTGACCTTAACATGGTCGACCATTCATACCAGAACCTACCTGAGGTGCTGCACTATATTCTATATATTCCTCTGCCATCCAATCTGGGGGACACTGTGGTAACTGACTGTGGGTAGAGGGTCGGCAAGTAGGATAGGTACTAAAAGGTTAAGTGAAAATCTCCGCCCCCTCTAACCCCTCCCATCTTCATGACACCTCAGGGTTTGTTTTTTCAATTTCCATGGAGTTGAGTACGTTTTCTCCTTAGATTTTATCTTATTTGTTTTCATTGTTTTCTTTGCGCCTCAGTCCCTGCTAGCAGGGCTCGGGGGCACCAGGCAGAGCAGCCATTAGCTAGTTTAGAGAGTCGGGTGTGAGTTCTTCACCTGCTCTGCCGCAGCTCTGGAAGGTGTCATCTTTTCACTGGAAAGTGTGTCCGGGGCCCTGACTCAATCACCGCAACACACCAGCGTGCAGAGCTTCAGGAAAGGGCAGCCGCAGCCTATTGCTGGTAGCGCTGAGCTGCGTATTACACAGTCTTCCCGGTAAACAGCACCAGCCTGGCTCCCCTGACCGGGTGAGAGAGAAGAGCGGCTGTCTTATCTTTATATAGGAGGCACCACAGGGAGAGAGTGAGCTTTCAGGATATTGGGCACAATGGCTCTCCCAGTACTGCATGGTTCTTAGCTGCTCCTCCATCTTTGCAGGGCTGAAACGCACCATCTTATATGGAGTCTGAGGAGGGTGCAAGTACCACTGGAGGGTATCTGGGGACAATTTAGGTTCCTCTAGCTACATTTTACACTCTGTAGTTATATTTGTTTTCTAGCTGTGTCTTAGTGGGGATTACACACTCTGGTCTTGATTTAGATGTAATTGCAATGCCGATTTTTTTTTTTTGCGGCTGAGCGTTTATCCATCCTCCCTTATCCATCCACACAACAGCATCCGTGTATCGCATCATTACCCCCATATTTCTGCTTTCTTTGGAAATGTTATGAAACATGACCTGTCGATCCCTTAGGAGGGGGTGTACCCATAGGTACTGCACTGTATTCTATATGTCTCCCTTTCATATCTGTTTTATTGCAGAACCATTGTCGCACTACCCAGGTCACGGTTTTTGAATCAGCCCCATACTACAGCATAGAGACAGAAACGTCCAGTCATGAAGCAGTGAAAAGTGTGGAGAAGTGAGCCAGTGGAGAAGTTGCCCATGGCAACCAATCAGCATTGAGGTAACATTAATAATTTGCATACTATATAATTGTACGAAGCAGTTGATTGGTTGCCATAGGCAACTTCTCCACTCTTTTCACTGCTTCATGAATAGACCCGAAAGGGTTCTATTTACTAAGCCTTGGATGGAGATAAATACGACATAGATAAAGTACCAGCCAATCAGATCCTACCTGCCATGTCACAGGCTTGGTTTGAAAAATGACAGTTAGGAGCCGATTGGCTAGTACTGTATCTCCATCCAAGGCTTAGTAAATAGACTCCACAGACTGTGTTGGCAGATAAGAACCTCTTGGCCCCTTTAGTCTGTCCCTTTTTTAACCTTATAACCTCTAACGATTTTTGTTAATTATTTATTTGTAAGGCTATTCTTACTGCGGGTGGTCTTCAGTATGCTGGCTGTCGGGATCCCGGCGCACAGTATACCGGCGTCAGAATCCCGACAGCCGGCATACCGACACTTATTCTCCCTCGTGGGGGTCCACGACCCCCCCTGGAGAGAGAATAAAATAGCGTGGCGGTATGCCGGCGTTTGGGCTCCCGGCGCCGGTATGCTGGTCGCCGGGAGCCCGACCGCTGGCATACCATACTACACCCCTTACTGCCTATCCCAAGCATGTTTAAATTGCTCTACTGTTTTAGCCTCTACCACCTCTGACTGCAGCAGTGGCGCCACAAGCCGGGTGTGGGGGATGCGGCCCGCTCCCGTTTGTCACCCTCTGAAGGGGTGACACCAAAGTGCCGGCTCTTGTGCAGTACCAGGAGCCGAGTGCTGCAGTGTGGTATTCGTCTGCAGCACCCAGCTCCTGTCACACATGAAGGGTCGGTACTGTACCCAGTCTCCGGGGGCAGCCAGCATGCTGGACACGCCCCTGGAGTAAATAAACGTAGACCCCTTTTTGTTAGGCCACACCTCCTTTTCATCTGGCTGCGTCTACGGCAGAGTGCACGCAGGGTGTCGCCACACTTGGTGGTACCTTTGGATGGCAGGCTATTCCACTTACATACAGCCTCCTCTCCCTACATCTATATACAGCCTCCTCTCCCTACATCTATACCTGTATCTATATACACTCTCCTCTCCCTATATCTATATCTATGTACGGCCTCCTCTCCCTACATCTATATCTATATACAGCCTCCTCTCCCTACATCTATACCTGCATCTATATACAGCCTCCTCTCCCTATATCTGTATCTATGTACGGCCTCCTCTCCCTCCATCTGTATCTATGTACAGCCTCCTCTCCCTACATCTATATCTATATACAATACAGCCTCCTCTCCCTACATCTATATCTATGTACGGCCTCCTCTCCCTCCGTCTGTATCTATGTACAGCCTCCATCTGTATCTATGTACAGCTTCCTCTCCCTACATCTATATCTATATACAATCCAGCCTCCTCTCCCTACACCTATTTCTATGTACAGCCTCCTCTCCCTATATCTGTATCTATACACAGCCTCCTCTCCCTCCATCTGTATCTATGTACGGCCTCCTCTCCCTACATCTATATCTATATACAATATAGCCTCCTCTCCCTACATCTGTATTTATGTACGGCCTCCTCTCCCTACATCTGTATCTATGTACAGCCTCCTCTCCCTCCATCTGTATCTATGTATGGCCTCCTCTCCCTTCATCTGTATCTATGTACGGCCTCCTCTCCCTCCATCTGTATCTATGTACGGCCTCCTCTCCCTCCATCTGTATCTATGTACAGCCTCCTCTCCCTTCATCTGTATCTATGTACGGCCTCCTCTCCCTCCATCTGTATCTATGTACGGCCTCCTCTCCCTCCATCTGTATCTATGTACAGCCTCCTCTCCCTATATCTCTATCTATGTACGGCCTCCTCTCCCTACATCTGTATCTATGTACAGCCTCCTCTCCCTACATCTGTATCTATGTACAGCCTCCTCTCCCTCCATCTGTATCTATGTATGGCCTCCTCTCCCTTCATCTGTATCTATGTACGGCCTCCTCTCCCTCCATCTGTATCTATGTACGGCCTCCTCTCCCTACATCTGTATCTATGTACAGCCTCCTCTCCCTATATCTCTATCTATGTACGGCCTCCTCTCCCTACATCTGTATCTATGTACGGCCTCCTCTCCCTACATCTGTATCTATGTACAGCCTCCTCTCCCTACATCTGTATCTATGTACAGCCTCCTCTCCCTATATCTGTATCTATGTACAGCCTCCTCTCCCTACATCTGTATCTATGTACAGCCTCCTCTCCCTCCATCGTATCTATGTACAGCCTCCTCTCCCTCCATCTTTATCTATGTATGGCCTCCTTTTCCTACATCTGTATCTATGTACAGCCTCCTCTCCCTATATCTGTATCTATGTACAGCCTCCTCTCCCTACATCTGTATCTATGTACAGCCTCCTCTCCCTCCATCGTATCTATGTACAGCCTCCTCTCCCTCCATCTTTATCTATGTATGGCCTCCTTTTCTCTGACGTCCTAGTGGATGCTGGGAACTCCGTAAGGACCATGGGGAATAGCGGGCTCCGAAGGAGGCTGGGCACTCTAGAAAGATTTATGACTACCTGGTGTGCACTGGCTCCTCCCACTATGACCCTCCTCCAAGCCTCAGTTAGATTTTGTGCCCGGCCGAGGTTGGATGCACACTAGGGGCTCTCCTGAGCTCTTAGAAAGAAAGATAGACTTAGGTTTTTTTATTTTCAGTGAGACCTGCTGGCAACAGGCTCACTGCAGCGAGGGACTAAGGGGAGAAGAAGCGAACTCGCCTGCTTGCAGCCGGATTGGGCTTCTTAGGCTACTGGACACCATTAGCTCCAGAGGGATCGACCGCAGGCCCAGTCCTTGGTGTTCGGTCCCGGAGCCGCGCCGCCGTCCCCCTTACAGAGCCAGAAGCAAGAAGAGGTCCGGAAAATCGGCGGCAGAAGACATCAGTCTTCTCCAAGGTAGCGTACAGCACTGCAGCTGTGCGCCATTGCTCCTCACACACACTTCACACTCCGGTCACTGAGGGTGCAGGGCGCTGGGGGGGGGGGCGCCCTGAGAAGCAATTATAACACCTTGGCTGGCAAAAATACCACAATATATAGCCCTAGAGGCTATATATGTGGAAAATACCCCTGCCAGAATCCAGAAAAAAGCGGGAGAATAGGCCGCGGAAAAGGGGCGGAGCTATCTCCTGCAGCACACTGGCGCCATTTCTCCTTCACAGATCCACTGGAAGGAAGCTCCCTGGCTCTCCCCTGCAGTCTACACTACAGAAAAGGGTAAAAAAAGAGAGGGGGGGCACTAAATTTAGGCGCTGTATAAATTATATATAAAAAAGCAGCTATAGGGGACATAACTCAGTTAGTCCCTGCATTATATAGCGCTCTGGTGTGTGCTGGCATACTCTCACTCTGTCCCCCCAAAGGGCTTTTGTGGGTCCTGTCCTCTGTTGGAGCATTCCTTGTGTGTGTGCGGTGTGTCGGTACGGCTGTGTCGACATGTTTGATGAGGATAATGATGTGGAGACGGAGCAGATGCCTTTAGAAGGGATGTCACCCCCTGCGGGGCAGACACCTGAGTGGTTGACCTTATGGAAAGAAATGAGTGCACGTATAGACTCCTTACATAAGAAATTTGACGACATGCCAAATGTGGGACAGCCGACTTGTCAGCTCGTGCCTGCCCAGGCGTCGCACAGGTCATCAGGGGCTCTAAAACGCCCGCTACCTCAGACCGCAGACCCAGATGTCGACACTGATACTGACACTAGTGTCGACGACGATGAGTCTAATCTGATGCCCACTAAGGCCATTCACTGCATGATTGAGGCAATGAAAGAGGTGTTACACATTTCTGATATAAATACAGGTACCACTAAAAAGGGTATTATGTTTGGGGAGAAAAAACTACCCGTAGTTTTTCCCCCATCAGATGAATTAAATGAAGTGTGTGAAGAAGCGTGGGCTTTCCCTGATAAAAAATTGGTAATTCCTAAGAAGGTACTAATGGCGTTCCCTTTCCCGCCAGAGGATAGGTCACGTTGGGAAACACCTCCTAGGGTGGATAAAGCGCTCACACGTTTGTCAAAAAAGGTGGCACTACCGTCTCCGGATACGGCCGCCCTCAAGGAACCTGCTGATAGAAAGCAGGAGGCGATCCTGAAGTCTGTATATACACACTCAGGCATTATACTTAGGCCAGCTATTGCGTCAGCTTGGATGTGCAGTGCTGCCGCTGCGTGGTCAGATACACTGTCAGAAAATATTGACACATTAGACAGAGACACGATCCTGTTAACCATAGACCATATAAAAGACTCAGTATTATATATGAGAGATGCACAGAGGGAAATCTGCCGACTGGCATCTAAAGTTAGTGCATTGTCCATTTCTGCTAGGAGAGGCTTATGGACTCGCCAGTTGACAGGAGATGCAGATTCTAAAAGGCACATGGAAGTGTTGCCATATAAAGGGGAGGAATTATTTGGGGATGGTCTCTCGGACCTAGTTTCCACAGCAACGTCTGGGAAGTCAGCATTTTTACCCCATGTCCCCCCACAGCCTAAGAAGGCGCCGTTTTATCAGGTTCAGTCCTTTCGGACCCAGAAAAACAGGCGTGGAAAAGGCGGGTCTTTTCTATCCAGAGGCAGAGGTAGGGGAAAAAGGCTGCAACAAACAGCAGGTTCCCAGGAGCAAAAGTTTTCCCCCGCTTCTTCTGCCAAGTCCGCCGCATGACGGTGGGGCTCCACAGGCGGAGCCTGGTACGGTGGGGGGCCGCCTCAAGAATTTCAGCGATCAGTGGGCTCGCTCACAGGTGGATCCCTGGATCCTTCAAATAGTATCTCAGGGGTACAAACTGGAATTCGAGGCGTCTTCACCCCACCGGTTCCTAAAATCTGCCTTGCCGATTGCTCCGTCAGACAGGGAGGCGGTGATAGCGGCAATTCACAAGCTGTATTCCCAGCAGGTGATAATCAAGGTACCCCTACTTCAACAAGGCCGGGGTTACTATTCCACACTATTTGTGGTACCGAAACCGGATGGTTCGGTGAGACCCATTTTAAATTTGAAATCCTTGAACACATACATAAAAAAATTCAAGTTCAAGATGGAATCGCTCAGGGCGGTTATTGCGAGCCTGGAAGAGGGGGATTACATGGTATCCCTGGACATCAAGGATGCTTACTTGCATGTCCCCATTTACCATCCTCACCAGGAGTACCTCAGATTTGTGGTACAGGATTGCCATTACCAATTCCAGACGCTGCCGTTTGGACTGTCCACGGCACCGAGGGTATTTACCAAGGTGATAGCGGAAATGATGATACTCCTTCGAAAAAAGGGAGTTTTAATTATCCCGTACTTGGACGATCTCCTAATAAAAGCGAGGTCCAAGGAACAGTTGTTGGTGGGAGTAGCACTATCTCAGGAGGTGCTGCATCAGCACGGCTGGATTCTGAATATCCCGAAGTCACAGCTGGTTCCGACGACACGGCTACTGTTCCTGGGTATGATTCTGGATACAGTCCAGAAAAAAGTGTTTCTCCCGGAGGAGAAAGCCAGGGAGTTGTCATCTCTAGTCAGAGACCTCCTGAAGCCAAAACAGGTATCAGTGCATCGCTGCACGCGGGTCCTGGGAAAGATGGTGGCTTCTTACGAAGCAATTCCCTTCGGCAGGTTCCATGCCAGAATCTTTCAGTGGGACCTGTTGGACCAGTGGTCCGGATCGCATCTTCAGATGCATCGCTTGATAACCCTATCTCCAAGAACCAGGGTGTCTCTACTGTGGTGGCTGCAGAGTGCCCATCTTCTAGAGGGCCGCAGGTTCGGCATACAGGACTGGGTCCTGGTGACCACGGATGCCAGCCTTCGAGGCTGGGGGGCAGTAACACAGGGAAGAAACTTCCAAGGACTATGGTCGAGTCAGGAGACTTCCCTTCACATAAATATTCTGGAACTAAGGGCCATCTACAATGCCCTAAGTCAAGCAAAATCCCTGCTTCTACACCAGCCGGTGCTGATCCAGTCAGACAACATCACGGCAGTCGCCCATGTAAATCGACAGGGCGGCACAAGAAGCAGGATGGCGATGGCAGAAGCCACAAGAATTCTCCGATGGGCGGAGAATCATGTACTAGCACTGTCAGCAGTGTTCATTCCGGGAGTGGACAACTGGGAAGCAGACTTCCTCAGCAGACACGACCTCCACCCGGGAGAGTGGGGACTTCATCCAGAAGTCTTCCAGATGCTGGTAAACCGTTGGGAAAAACCACAGGTGGACATGATGGCGTCCCGCCTCAACAAAAAGTTAAAAAGATATTGCGCCAGGTCAAGAGACCCTCAGGCGGTAGCTGTGGACGCTCTAGTGACACCGTGGGTGTACCAGTCGGTTTATGTGTTCCCTCCTCTGCCTCTCATACCAAAGGTATTGAGAATAATAAGAAAGCGAGGAGTAAACACCATTCTCGTGGTTCCGGATTGGCCAAGACAAGCGTGGTACCCGGAACTTCAAGAGATGCTCTCAGAGGACCCGTGGCCTCTACCGCTCAGACAGGACCTGCTACAGCAGGGGCCCTGTCTGTTCCAAGACTTACCGCGGCTGCGTTTGACGGCATGGCGGTTGAACACCGGATCCTAAAGGAAAAGGGTATTCCGGAAGAAGTCATTCCTACGCTTATTAAGGCCAGGAAAGATGTTACGGCAAAGCATTATCACCGCATATGGCGGAAATATGTTGCATGGTGCGAGGCCAAAAAGGCCCCAACAGAGGAATTTCAACTAGGTCGATTTCTGCATTTCCTGCAAGCAGGAGTGAATATGGGCCTAAAACTAGGCTCCATTAAAGTACAGATCTCGGCTCTGTCGATTTTCTTTCAAAAAGAACTAGCTTCAGTACCTGAAGTTCAGACATTTGTGAAAGGAGTGCTGCATATTCAGCCCCCGTTTGTGCCTCCTGTGGCACCTTGGGATCTCAACGTGATGTTGAGTTTCTTAGAATCACATTGGTTTGAGCCACTAAAAACCGTGGATCTGAAATATCTCACGTGGAAAGTGGTCATGTTATTGGCCTTGGCTTCAGCCAGGCGAGTGTCAGAATTGGCGGCTTTATCATGTAAAAGCCCTTATCTGATTTTCCATATGGATAGGGCAGAATTGAGGACTCGTCCCCAATTTCTCCCTAAGGTGGTGTCAGCGTTTCACCTGAACCAGCCTATTGTGGTGCCTGCGGCTACTAAGGATTTGGAGGACTCCAAGTTGCTAGACGTTGTCAGGGCCCTGAAAATATATGTTTCCAGGACGGCTGGAGTCAGAAAATCTGACTCGCTGTTTATCCTGTATGCACCCAACAAGCTGGGTGCTCCTGCTTCTAAGCAGTCTATTGCTCGCTGGATTTGTAGTACGATTCAGCTTGCACATTCTGTGGCAGGCTTGCCACAGCCAAAATCTGTGAATGCCCATTCCACAAGGAAGGTGGGCTCATCTTGGGCGGCTGCCCGAGGGGTCTCGGCTTTACAACTTTGCCGAGCAGCTACTTGGTCAGGGGCAAACACGTTTGCAAAATTCTATAAATTTGATACCCTGGCTGAGGAGGACCTGGAGTTCTCTCATTCGGTGCTGCAGAGTCATCCGCACTCTCCCGCCCGTTTGGGAGCTTTGGTATAATCCCCATGGTCCTTACGGAGTTCCCAGCATCCACTAAGACGTCAGAGAAAATAAGAATTTACTCACCGGTAATTCTATTTCTCGTAGTCCGTAGTGGATGCTGGGCGCCCATCCCAAGTGCGGATTGTCTGCAATACTTGTAAATAGTTATTGTTAACTAAAGGGTTATTGTTGAGCCTTCTGTTGAGAGGCTCAGTTGTTTTCATACTGTCAAACTGGATATAGTATCATGAGTTGTACGGTGTGATTGGTGTGGCTGGTAAGAGTCTTACCCGGGATTCTAAATCCTTCCTTATTATGTCAGCTCGTCCGAGCACAGTGTCCTAACTGAGGCTTGGAGGAGGGTCATAGTGGGAGGAGCCAGTGCACACCAGGTAGTCATAAATCTTTCTAGAGTGCCCAGCCTCCTTCGGAGCCCGCTATTCCCCATGGTCCTTACGGAGTTCCCAGCATCCACTACGGACTACGAGAAATAGAATTACCGGTGAGTAAATTCTTATTTTCCTACATCTGTATCTATGTATGGCATCCTTTTCCTACATCTGTATCTATGTACGGCCTCCTCTCCCTCCATCTGTATCTATGTACGGCCTCCTTTTCCTACATCTGTATCTATGTACGGCCTCCTCTCCCTACATCTGTATCTATGTACGGCCTCCTTTTCCAACATCTGTATCTATGTACGGCCTCCTCTCCCTACATCTGTATCTATGTACAGCCTCCTCTCCCTGCATCTGTATCTATGTACAGCCTCCTCTCCCTCCATCTTTATCTATGTATGGCCTCCTTTTCCTACATCTGTATCTATGTACGGCCTCCTCTCCCTACATCTGTATCTATGTACAGCCTCCTCTCCCTATATCTGTATCTATGTACAGCCTCCTCTCCCTACATCTGTATCTATGTACAGCCTCCTCTCCCTCCATCTTTATCTATGTACGGCCTCCTCTCCCTCCATCTGTATCTACGTACGGCCTCCTTTTCCTACATCTGTATCTATGTACGGCCTCCTCTCCCTCCATCTGTATCTATGTACAGCCTCCCCTCCCTCCATCTATATCTATGTCTGTATCTATGTACGGCCTCCTCTCCCTCCATCTGTATCTATGTGCGGCCTCCTCTCCCTCCATCTGTATCTATGTACAGCCTCCTCTCCCTCCATCTGTATCTATGTACAGCTTCCTCTCCCTCCATCTGTATCTATGTGCGGCCTCCTGTCCCTCCATCTGTATCTGTGTGCGGCCTCCTCTCCCTCCATCTGTATCTATGTACTGCCTCCTCTCCCTATATCTGTATCTATATCCAGCCTCCTCTCCCTCCATCTGTATCTATGTACAGCCTCCTCTCCCTCCATCTGTATCTATGTACAGCCTCCTCTCCCTCCATCTGTATCTATGTACAGCCTCTTCTCCCTCCATCTGTATCTATGTGCGGCCTCCTCTCCCTCCATCTGTATCTGTGTGCGGCCTCCTCTCCCTCCATCTGTATCTATGTACAGCCTCCTCTCCTTATATCTGTATCTATGTACAGCCTCCTCTCCCTACATCTGTATCTATGTACAGCCTCCTCTCCCTCCATCTGTATCTATGTACAGCCTCCTCTCCCTCCATCTGTATCTATGGGCCTAATTCAGAGTTGATCGCAGCAGCAAGTTTGTTAGCAACTGGGCAAAACCATGTGCACTTCAGGTGGGGCAGATGTAACATGTGCAGAGAGAGTTAGATTTGGGTGGGGTGTGTTCAAACTGAAATCTAAATTGCAGTGAAAAAATAAAGCAGCCAGTATTTACCCTGCACAGAAACAAAATAACCCACCCAAATCTAACTCTCTCGGCACATGTTATATCTGCCCCCCTGCAGTGCACATGGTTTTTCCCAATTGCTAACAAACTTGCTGCTGCGATCAACTCAGAATTACCTCCCTCCTCTCCCTACATCTATATCTATATACAATATAGCCTCCTCTCCCTACATCTGTATATATGTACAGCCTCCTCTCCCTCCATCTTTATCTATGTATGGCCTCCTTTTCCTACATCTGTATCTATGTACGGCCTCCTCTCCCTCCATCTGTATCTATGTACGGCCTCCTTTTCCTACATCTGTATCTATGTACGGCCTCCTTTTCCTACATCTGTATCTATGTACGGCCTCCTCTCCCTACATCTGTAACTATGTATGGCCTCCTCTCCCTACATCTGTATCTATGTACAGCCTCCTCTCCCTATATCTGTATCTATGTACAGCCTCCTCTCCCTATATCTGTATCTATGTACAGCCTCCTCTCCCTACATCTGTATATATGTATGGCCTCCTCTCCCTCCGTCTGTATCTATGTACGGCCTCCTCTCCCTCCATCTGTATCTATGTACGGCCTCCTCTCCCTCCATCTGTATCTATGTACAGCCTCCTCTCCCTCCATCTGTATCTATGTGCGGCTTCCTCTCCCTCCATCTGTATTTATGTACAGCCTCCTCTCCCTACATCTGTATCTATGTATGGCCTCCTCTCCCTCCGTCTGTATCTATGTACGGCCTCCTCTCCCTCCATCTGTATCTATGTACGGCCTCCTCTCCCTCCGTCTGTATCTATGTACGGCCTCCTCTCCCTCCATCTGTATCTATGTACAGCCTCCTCTCCCTACATCTGTATTTATGTACAGCCTCCTCTCCCTACATCTGTATCTATGTATGGCCTCCTCTCCCTCCGTCTGTATCTATGTACGGCCTCCTCTCCCTCCATCTGTATCTATGTACGGCCTCCCCTCCCTCCGTCTGTATCTATGTACGGCCTCCTCTCCCTCCATCTGTATCTATGTACAGCCTCCTCTCCCTCCATCGTATCTATGTACGGCCTCCTCTCCCTCCATCTGTATCTATGTACAGCCTCCTCTCCCTCCATCTGTATCTATGTACGGCCTCCTCTACTTCCATCTGTATCTATGTGCGGCCTCCCCTCCCTCCATCTATATCTATGTCTGTATCTATGTACGGCCTCCTCTCCCTCCATCTGTATCTATGTACGGCCTCCTCTCCCTCCATGTGTATCTATGTACGGCCTCCTCTCCCTTCATCTGTATCTATGTACGGCCTCCTCTCCCTCCATCTGTATCTATGTACAGCCTCCTCTCCCTCCATCTGTATCTATGTACAGCCTCCTCTCCCTTCATCTGTATCTATGTACAGCCTCCTCTCCCTCCATCTGTATCTATGTATGGCCTCCTCTCCCTCCATCTGTATCTATGTGCGGCCTCCTCTCCCTCCATCTGTATCTATGTACGGCCTCCTCTCCCTACATCTGTATCTATGTACGGCCTCCTCTCCCTCCATCTGTGTCTATGTACGGCCTCCTCTCCCTCCATCTGTATCTATGTGCGGCCTCCTCTCCCTCCATCTGTATCTATGTACAGCTTCCTCTCCCTACATCTGTATCTATTTGCGGCCTCCTCTCCCTCCATCTATATTTATGTACAGCCTCCTCTCCCTCCATCTGTATCTATGTACAGCGTCCTCTCCCTCCATCTGTATCTATGTACGGCCTCCTCTCCCTCCATCTGTATCTATGTACGGCCTCCCCTCCCTCCATCTATATCTATGTCTGTATCTATGTACGGCCTCCTCTCCCTCCATCTGTATCTATGTGCGGCCTCCTCTCCCTACATCTGTATCTATGTACGTCCTCCTCTCCCTCCATCTGTATCTATGTACGGCCTCTTCTCCCTCCATCTGTATCTATGTATGGCCTCCTCTCCCTCCATCTGTATCTATGTACGGCCTCCTCTCCCTCCATCTGTATCTATACACAGCCTCCTCTCCCTCCATCTGTATCTATACACAGTCTTCTCTCCCTCCATCTTTATCTATGTACGGCCTCCTCTCCCTCCATCTGTAGCTATGTACGGCCTCCTCTCCCTCCATCTGTATCTATACACAGCCTCCTCTCCCTCCATCTGTATCTATGTGCGGCCTCCTCTGCCTCCATCTGTATCTATGTGCGGCCTCCTTTCCCTCCATCTGTATCTATATACGGTCTCCTCTCCCTCCATCTGTATCTATGTGCAGCCTCCTCTCCCTCCATCTGTATCTATGTACAGCCTCCTCTCCCTCCGTCTGTATCTATGTACGGCCTCCTCTCTGTACACAAGACCTGTTGTTCTGGAGATGCTCTAACCCAGTCGTCTAGCTATCACAATTGGGCCCTTATCATATTCACTGAGATTTTTTATGCTTGCCGATTTTTCCTGCTTCAAACACATCAACTTCAAGAACTGACTTTTCACTTGCTGTCTGATGTATCCCAACCGCTGACTGGTGCCATTGACGAGATAATCAATGTTATTCACTTCACTTACAGTATCAGCGGTTTTAATATTTTGGGTGACCAGTATATAAATAGTTTGTAATTCTGTGGTGTATTAATTCTTTGGTGTATATGTAGTCTGTATCATTATACAGTAACACCAGGGGAGGTGTCTGGGTGATGACTGTGTCATTGTGTGTGTCAGGTTCCAATAAGGTGTCAGGATGTCACTGTGTATTTCTCCATGCAGGAGGGGGAGTATATAGAGGAACACAAGGATCTGTACAAGGACGTGATAATGGAAAATCACCAGACACTCCCATCACTGGGTAAGAACAGACATTAATGTATTGTACAGGGGAGAGCAGTTGTGGTATCCACCTATACACACATTGTCTGATAATCGCATACATACAATGTACTCAGTCTCTGTGTATCTCCTACAGATGGACCCAGTAACAGAGATACCCCAGAGAGATGTCCCCGTCCATTTTATTCCCAGGAATATACAGAGGAGAAACACAGGACCCCACAGGAGAATCAGGTAGGTGGGATTAGGGGTCTCTCCATATATCGACATAACTTATCACTATACGATTTCTAGAGCAGCAGTTGTACACTGATAGTCTATGTTGTAATATCAATAACATCAGACATTACTAATGTGTTTTTTTTTTTGTCTGTTCAGTGTGAAGATCTGACCAGTATTAAGGTAGAAGACATAAAGGGAGAAGAGACATATGTGATTGATATAAAGGGGGGAAGAGAGACGAATGTGACTAATAATAAGTCAGAAGATACATTGGAAGAAGAAGAGACAGACATGAATGATAGTAAGGTGGAAAATACAGAGGGAGATGAAGTGACTTATGTGACTGATATGAAGAAAGAAGACGTAGAAGGACAAGAATCTCATTTGACTGATATGAAGGTTCTACATATAGAGAGAGAAGAGACATGTTTGACTGGTATGAAGGTGGAAGGAGAAGAGATGTATGTGAGTGGTGACCAGCAGTGTAAGGAGGAGGAAATCCCTACAGATATCAGCACAGGTAAGTAATAATCACTTATTACAGAGAGGAGTCACATGTTCTCCTTGTTATGTCACTACAGCAGTCTCTTATCTTACACCCTCCTCTGTCAGTACAAACTAGTGAGAATGTATGTGCCCAGAGCAATCTAGGTGATCACAGAATTTTGTATATAACTTGAATAGAGGTGGTCACTCGTCCTGCCTACTTCTGAATATGTGTAGACAATCTAGTGTAGCACCTGCTGGTCAGTGTTGGCTAATTCCCAGTGTTACGAGTCTGTGCTGGGTAGCTGGCAGAGGGTTTCAGCTGGGGACGCTAAACAAAATCCAGAACATCCGGAGAACATGGTAGTGTTTGGCACTGTTCAATGGATAAAAGCATCTAGGAGTCTTATGGCAATATGGTTATTGCCCAAACGTCTTTCAAAAGCAAGTCCCTCAGTGAAAGTGTTTTGGGACAATCCTAGCATACAAGATGTCACGTATATGTAATCCTCAGTTCTTTAGCAAGAGGTCACATTGATACAGCAGGTTGTGTTATTGCACATATACCTCTAAGACTAGTACAGAAATGCATAATTATAATTACAACTTACGTTTTACAGGAACTGGTCAATTGTATTCCTCTTTCATATATCTACTACACAGAATCAAAGTATCTCTATGGTGTATCTCCTACAGCATTGGCCATCAGCCCCTATTAGATTCCTGCTCTCCCCCTCACATCATGTCACTGTGTGTTACAAGCTCAGAGATCTGACCAGTCTCCTCCCCACACTCTATGGTGTATCTCATACATCAGGAGCCATCAGCCCCTATTATACTCCTGCTCTCCCCCTCACATCATGTCACTGTGTGTTACCAGCCCAAAGATCTGACCAGTCTCCTCCCCACACTCTCTGGTGTATCTCATACATCAGGAGCCATCAGCCCCTATTATACTCCCGCTCTCCCCCTCACATCATGTCACTGTGTGTTACCAGCCCAGAGATCTGACCAGTCTCCTTCCTACACTGTCTGGTGTATCTCATACATCAGGAGCCATCAGCCCCTATTATACTCCCGCTCTCCCCCTCACATCATGTCACTGTGTGTTACCAGCCCAGAGATCTGACCAGTCTCCTCCCCACACTCTCTGGTGTATCTCATACATCAGGAGCCATCAGCCCCTATTATACTCCTGTTCTCCCCCTCACATTATATCACTGTGTGTTACCAGCCCAGAGATCTGACTAGTCGTCCCGCCCCCACTCTCTGGTGTATCTCCTCACATCATGTTACTGTGTGCTACTGTCACAACGTCACATATGGATCGTGGATGCCTTGAGATTGGCTAGAATAGTGTCACGGAGTCTAACTTGCAGGTGGTATTCATCAGGGACCCCCGCAAGGATTTTTGGAGAAGGCTGCACCCGACACGTAGGTGGTGGCCCCTTGTCTGTATTCCTGGGTACGGAGGGTGGTATGCACTGGAGCAGACACTGGAATATGCAGAATGGCGTGCAGACACTGGAAAAGTAGACTTGTAGTCCTGTTTCATATATCTACCACCCATAATCAAAGTTTTTGTTGTATCGCCTACATCAGGAGCCATCAGCCCCTATTAGATTCCTGCTCTCCCCTCACATCATGTCACTGTGTGTTACCAGCCCAGAGTTCTGACCAGTCTCCTCCCCACACTCTCTGGTGTATCTCATACATCAGGAGCCATCAGCCCCTATTATACTCCTGCTCTCCCCTCACATCATGTCACTGTATGTTACCAGCCCAGAGATCTGACCAGTCTCCTCCCCACACTCTCTGGTGTATCTCATACATCAGGAGCCATCAGCCCCTATTATACTCCTGCTCTTCCCCTCACATCAGGTCACTGTGTGTTACCAGCCCAGAGATCTGACAAGTCTCCTCTCCACACTCTCTGGTGTATCTCATACATCAGGAGTCATCGGCCCCTATTATACTCCTGCTCTCCCCCTCACATCATGTCACTGTGTGTTACCAGCCCAGAGATCTGACCAGTCTCCTCCCCACACTCTCTGGTGTATCTCATACATCAGGCGCCATCAGCCCCTATTATACTCCTGCTCTACCCTCACATCAGGTCACTGTGTGTTACCAGCCAAGAAATCTGACCAGTCCCCATCATACACTCTCTGGTGTATGTCCTGACATCGTGTTACTGTGTGTTACTGTCACAACGTCACATATGGATCGTGGATGCAACCTGTACCTTCAGATTGGCTAAAATAGAGGCACAGAGTCTAACGTGCAGGTGGTATTCACCAGGGAGCTCCGCAAGGAGTTATGGAGAAAGATGCACCCGACACGTAGGTATTGGCCCCCTGTCTGGATTCCTAGGTACGGAGGCCAATATGCACTGGAGCAGACACTGGAATATACTGAATGGTGTGCAGACACTGGAATAGTAGACTGCAGTGGAGCCGGTTGACAGAAACATGCAGTCAAGCACAGAGAGACTGGTACCAGGAAAAGAACAGGAATCTGGGAATGGAGCACAGAAGACAGAAATCCGATAAGGCAAAGGGAACAGGAATATGGGGGCTGATTCAGACCTGATCGCAGCTGTGCGTTTTCGCACAGAGGGCAATCAGGCACAAACTGCGCATGCATATGCACCACAATGCGCAAGCGCGTCGCATGGGTACAATGCGGATCTCCACTCAGCGATGGGTTTGTGCGACGGATCTGTTCGCAAGGGCGATCGCAAGGAGATTGACAGGAAGGGGGCGTTTGTGGGTGTCAACTGACCGTTTTCTGGGAGTGTTTGGAAAAACACAGGCGTGTCCATGCATTTGCAGGGAGGGTTCCTGACGTCAATTCTGGACCCGGACAGGCTGAAGTGATCGCAGCGGCTGAGTAAGTCCTGGGTTACTCAGAGACTGCACAAAATCTGTTTGTACAGTTCTGCTACACATGCGTTCGCATACTTGCACAGCGAAAATACACCCCCACCACCACCACCGTAGGCGGCGACTATCTGATCGCAGGGCTGCAAAAATCGCTGCCCATCGATCAGGTCTGAATTACCCCCATAGTTAATATGAAGAACACACATAGCACAAGGCTAACGTATGGTTTAGTAGCCTATAGTGCTCAGAGACAGCCTTTTACTAGGGGGAAATTCAAACTTGGTGCCAGTATGACATTACACTTTGGCAGACATGACCCTTTAAATCCTGTGTTCTGCTTCCTGGTTGATAGGAGATACCCAGGTTGAATAGAATTTTGCCCCCTCCAACAGGTATCACCACTCCTGCAGAGCCAGCTTGATGGTATCATTTTTCTCTGGAGCCAAAAACTTATGGGAAGAGTAGCCACAAGAGTACCATTTTCCCTCATCTCTTTGAGAAAGCCACACACCATCCCTAACTGTAGAGGCATCCACTTCCAGAAGACCAAGTGGGTACTGTGCATTACCTGAGGCACTATGCCCCACTGCTCACAAAGTTCCCCACTGATCTGGTGCAGTGTGCCTTCAGTGTATCAAGAACAGGCAAACTCTGAGACTATTATATTATAATTTTTTTTTTATTGTATAATTTTTATTAGTATACAAACATACACAATGCATATAATAATTACAAGGAATATAAAGCAACACAAGACACAGATACAATGGAAACATGAACATTATAATTTATTTACTTTTACATGGCACCATGTGTCTGTAGTGCCGCACAGAGGGCCTAATTCAGACCTGATCGCTGCTGTGTGTTTTCGGGGGTGGGCCGCCGCAGCTGTGTGACGTCACACGCAGCCGCTGCGACCCAGAGTGCGACGGGTAGCTCCCTTTCAGCGTGCAGGAACTGTGTTGGTATGGAGCTACTCTTCAAGTACAAAAGCATCGCTTCCATGCAATGCTTTTGTACCTTTGTGGCGGGGGGAGGGCCAGACATGCGGGGCGGACTAGCCCTGTGCTGGGCATCCCCCCACATGTCCGGGTGGCTGATTGTAGCCATGCAAAATTTTGCCTGGATACGATCAGGTCTGAATTAGGCCCAGAGAAACTATCACATTGAAGACGCAACCACTTCAAGATGGAAAGTAGAAATTCCCAATAATGTATAAGGGGATTGACTATACAGTGTAGTAAGATGACTCTCTATAAGTGTCAATGAAACCAACTTACTCCATGACCCTGGGGTGGGCAAACTGAAGTATTCACACTGACTATAAGTGGAAATGCATTGGGGACATAGAGTCGGGAGAAGAGGGCTCTGTTCCTAAGAGCTTACAGACTAAGGGCCTTATTCTGACCTGGACACAGCCGCGCATTTGTACGCAGCGGCCGCATCCAGAGGGTCTGCGCATGCGCTAAGGCCGCATTGCACGTGCTCAGGTTGTCATGATGCTATTATATGGAATATGCGATCGCATCATGATTGACAGCAGATGGGGGGCGTCGCTGCGGCATTTGGTGTGCGTGGTCCGGACAACACAGGCACCGGACCACCTACCAGCGCAGCCAGGCTGCGCAGGCATGGGTTGTCCTCTAATCGATGCGTTCACAATTAAATTGAGAATGCATCGTGGGGCGGCGCAACACATATGCTGGGTGGCCTTTCACTCTGCTGGGTGGCCCCCAGCATGTGAGTAGATGGATGCAGATCTGGCTGTGGAAGCAAGATCTGTATCCATCTCTGAATAGCCCCCTAAGTCACATGGGGTCTAACTAGGAAGTGAACTAGGAATAACAAGGTGGGGATGAGGAGGTGAAAGGAGCTTCTAGGCTTCGAGGATCTGGTGAGTTGTAAGGGAGCATTTGAAGCCCTAGCAGATCTGTTGGAAGGAGAAGAAGATGAAGTGCTTTGAAGATTAGAATGAGCTCTTTAAACTGGATACTGTAAGGGAAGGGCAGCCAGTGACTGTTTGAGAGGTCAAAGGAATACCAATTTACAAGTCAGGAACCTCAAATCCGATTGATGCAGTGACTATCACCCTCAGAAGCATTTGTAATGCCCGCCCAGTAGTCAGTGTACCACTGTCTTCTATTTTTGTCACTTTAGTGATGTTACGAAACTCCTGCATGATTATGTAAGACCCCTAGAGGCACTAAGGAGGGTCTTCTGCCTATAACAACCACCCGTTGTTCTCTTAGTGTGTTCCCTAATTGTGTTACACACTGATACTTAGGATGCCGCCAGTTCTTAGACCTTCAGGCAGTAGGGGCTTATATGACCGGCAGGAGATCACGGAATATAGCTGGAGAAGTTATGCAGAGATAATACTAATGCACATTAAGTAGTAACAGGATTCTCCAAATAGTAAAAAGAAAACTTCCATGGCGTAATATGCAGATAGTGTATATTGGTAACATAAGTGATAGCATAAGCTACACAGTGCAATCACAAGGTATTCGCAGTAAGGGAGGAATATTTGGAGAGCACGTCAACTACTAATGAAGTGACAATGGTTGTATACAATAGTTTATGCAAGCCACAGGTAGTATCCAAAGCCAGGGAGATAAACACAGTTCCAAACAGCAGCTACTAACAAAGTAGCAGTAATAAGTTATCTTAGTTCATGTAAGCCACTGGTAATAATATACAAAGATACAGGCACTTACCTGAAAGGAAATAGGGTAGGACTTATGGTCAGGGCATCAGCAACAAGACTCCATAAAATCGGCAACCAAGAACAGGGATTGAATGGCAAGGCTCCAGAAAGAAACTATCACAAGCAATGAAGCACAGGACTGACTGCCTTATAACAGGATCATGGGCCAGTCACATTTCTGCAGAGATACCAGCCCACGATTACTCAAAGCAGCCACAGCTGAGCAGCTGCACCTATAAGCACAGTGTCCTGGCTGCTTGCTTAGTAACAGCCCGGTCCAGGAGATACCCGTGATTGCTCAAAGCAGCCAAGCTGAGTGGCTGCATGTACGAGCACAGTATCCCAGGTGCTTGGTAACAGCTGGGACCAGAAGACACTGCGGCCAGTCTGAGTCCTAGTAGCCTAGCAATCACTGTACTATCGATCAGCACGGCAGGTCTGATGTGGGGTCCCAGTAGCCTGGTAATGGCCAGGACCTGCATGGACTGGGGGCCATATCTGTGGCTTATAACACTAATACCCCGTTCACACTGCACCAAAAACCCGGTAGCTACCCGGTATTTTGCCGGGTCGATGTGAAGTGTGAACGGGTCACTGCTGAATTCCCGGGTCGCCTAACCCGGTAATTCAACCCGGGAGTAAAGAAGGGTTTTTCCCAGGTTATTACCGGGTCAGGCGCATTGTGAACGGGTTACCCGGGTCGATGCGACCTGTCACCCATTCACAGCATAGGGAGAGGCCGCCCCTGATACCGCCTCTGGCCCCGCCCCTAGATGGCAACCCAGCCCGGCATATTGCCAGGTCGGGAAGCCACTCCGTTCACATTGCTCAGGTCCAATGCCGGGTACACCCAGGAAGGACCCGTTTTTAACTCCCGGGTGTGACCCGGCAATGGCAATGTGAACAGAGTATTAGATGCATATTTGAAGAAATAGATGCAGCACAGGGCTAGGCTACAAAGTCTGTGGCATGACAAACACAGCTATCTGAATATGGACATATCCATACTTGCTACCTTATGGACCCTAACTGTAATCCTGCCTCCAGCCCATTTATTAGGAAGAGAAGAGACCTTGTACGCCTGTAAGATGTATGGGGTCTACTATGTTATGCCAGCTGTCGGGATCGCGGCACCCAGCATACAGGCACCGGGATCCCGACCGCTGGCATGCCGGCAGCGGGGCGAGCACAAAAGAGTCGCTTGCGGGCTCGCTGCAGGCACGGTGGCGCGCTACGCCATTTATTCTCCCTCCAGGGGTGTCGTGGACCCCCCGCAAGAGGGAGAATAGTTTTCGGTATGCCGGCTATCTTGATCGCCGGGATACCAACAGCCGGCATATCAAATGCCTCCAAGATGTATGAACTCCTTCTAAGACAGACACGATGGTAAAGCTTGGCTGGGACTGACTTACTTGCATGCATAACCACATCCAAAAAACGTTTTGGCTCTTAAAATTTTGGTTTTAGCAGCCACGCCATCAAATACAGCTATGGTAAATCTGGCAGAAAGGTCTCTAGGGTCACAGGTTTTTTTTCTCAGAAAATACCACCATGCAGAGTATAGCAGATTGTCCAACTGATCTAGGTACCAGGGTCTTTGGGACATCTGGAGCCAAGAGAGAAAGCAAAAATCTATTTACTGTCTTCTTAACACCCTTGATATTATGGTTATGGAAGAAACCAATAAACCAGAGGATAGAAGACATGGGATGACTCAGTCTGGCTCCCAAACTCATACCTTGGTTTTTTTAAATCTGCATGCATTCAAGTCTGTGTTTGTTTTCCACTATTTGTCTACCAGCCCTTGAAAGATCTCCAGATCGAGTGATCATAAACCTTGATGGAAATATTGCCAGCCTCCCAATTGTCTACTACTGTCATAAGTATTGTAGAGAGAGCCTCAAAATATCTTTGGCCATCTCATGATTCTGGCGGTCTCCTTCTAGACTTGAGCACCCCTTGTTCCTCCCTTATGGCTCAGATCAGCCACAGCTGTGTCTAATACCACTAACTAGAAAATACCGGTTTATTGCATATGAGCATGCATAAACCTAAAATTTGTCAGTGGAAATGCCTTCACCTGAGTCCAGTCATCCGGGAATCTTTCCCCGGTTCAGAGCAGGGTTTTGCACAGGAAGGACCTGGGTGAGCTGCAATGAAAACGGGTAATCCGGGTGGTCCTACCAGGGACCTGTTCACAGCCCAGGGAGCGACGCTTTCCCGGTGCAAGGAGATATCATCTCTAAGCAACGGCACTGCACTGATGTGCAGTGTGATAACCCAAATTGGTGACACAGTGGACAGGGGACTATCCTAGTTTGGATCCAAATCCAGGGTCACACGCAGGACTTTAGTGGAAAAGTGGTATAACTTAATTTTTACGGATCTTCCTCTTTTGACACCTGCTCCTCATAAGGGTTTTAACACTTCCTGAAGTTCCAACACAACTTCTGTAGCACTCTCTCATGTAAATACTTTCTTTACTAACAAAGATCTGACTGCAAGGGAAGAATCTTGTTCTTCGTTGCCGGTTTCGAATAACATCCATAGAAACAACTTTGTCTCTACCAGGATTAAATTGGACTTGGTGTAGTTGAAGATCCATCCATGAGATTACAGAATATCTTTTGTCTGTGTTTATTGAGCTAGCAAAACCTGAGACCCCTCCGGACCTGAAAAGTGCTGCCATGAAATTAAATCATAACGTCTACTTTTCGTTTAACCCGTTTGAGAAATGTATCTTCCATTTCAGACCCACTGTGGTAATATCCAATCCTAAAAGAATGCAGACCTTATAATTAATCATTTATAGAACATCTTACAGACCGTTCATGCAAGTTATTATTAGGAATTGAGCTCAATTGTCTACATCAGTTGAACTGCTACCGGTCATAACAGTAGAGCATATAACAAGTAATACTATTGCAATGTGTGTTTTATTTGTGAAAAATATGGTGTTTATGTGTTTTTATATGTAATTATTTCATTGATAGAGAATATTAGCATTGATTAATTTCCTGTCCACTTCTCACCTTTTTAATTAAACACCGTTTGTTTTAAATAAACTCTGCTATACATCATACCTTCAGTCATCTTAAATCTATCTATTTGATGGTAATTATGTGACTTTTGATTATATACTTTATTGGAAAAAGTAAACTTGTTATGCGAAAACATTTATATTACCATATATTTATCTTATTTCCAGCTCATGGATATAGCAACAAGAATGTCTCTGAGGAATGTTTCATGTTATCTCCAGGTTGTGAAATAGAAGGAAGCAACATCACACAAGATTCTCCAAAAGAAAGCCCAACTATACATCCAGTACCTCAAATTGCAGATGTGTCATCTGATCCCTCAAATCATGGGGAATGTGATAGCTTGCATATTGGAACTTATTGTACAGCATCTAAAGTAGATAAAATATTTCCCTATTCTTTAGATACTAAATGTTTTACACAGAGCACAAAGCTTATTACCCATCTGCCAGCTAAGGCAGTTGAGAAGCCATTTCCATGTTCTGAGTGTGGGAAATGTTTTACACGCATATCAGCTCTTGTTATACATGAGAGAATACATACAGGTGAGAGACCATTTCCATGTTCTGAGTGTAGGAAATCTTTTACACAGAAATCTCATCTTGTTAGGCATCAGATACATCACACAGGTGAGAAATCGTTCCCGTGCTCTAAGGGAGGGATAGGTTTTAGAAACAAGTCATATTTTGTTACACATAAGAGACATCACACAGGTGAGAAACTTTTTCCATGTTCTGAGTGTGGGAAGTATTTTACACAGAAATCAGATCTTGTTAGACATCAACGACATCACACAGGTGAAAAACCGTTTCCATGCTCTGAATGTGGGAAATGCTTTACACAGAAATCAGCTCTTGTTACACATCAGAAACGTCACACGGGTGAGAAGCCATTTCCATGTTCTGAGTGTGGGAAATGTTTTACAGAGAACGCAGATCTTGTTAAACATCAGAGAAGTCACACAGGTGAGAAGCCATTTCCATGCTCTGAGTGTGAGAAATGTTTTAGAAACAAATCACGTCTTGTTTCACATCAGAGAAGTCACACAGGTGAGAAGACATTTCCATGTTCTGAGTGTGAGAAATGTTTTACACATAAATCAGATCTTGTTAGACATCAGAGACATCACACTGGTGAAAAGCCATTTCCATGTTCTGAGTGTGGGAGATGTTTTGCACAGAAATCAGATCTTCTTAGACATCAGAGACATCACACAGGTATAAAACCATTTCCTTGCTCTGATTGTGGGAAATGTTTTACAGAGAAATTAGCTCTTGTTACACATCAGAGAAGTCACACAGATGAGAGACCATTTCCATGTTCTCGGTGTGGGAAATGTTTTAGACAGCAATCAGCTCTTGTTACACATGAGAAATATCACGCAGGTGAGAAGCCATTTTCATGTTCTGAGTGTGGGAAATGTTTTACACAGAAATCAGATCTTGTTACACATCAGAGAAGTCATACAGGTGAGAAGCCATTTCCATGTTCTGAGTGTGGGAAATGTTTTAGAAACACATCAAGTCTTGTTATACATCAGAGAAGTCATACTGGTGAAAAGCCTTTTCCATGCTCTGAGTGTGGGAAATGTTTTACACATAAATCACATCTTGTTAGACATCAGAGAAGTCACACAGGTGAGAAGCCATTTCTATGTCCTGATTGTGGGAAATGTTTTACTCAGAAATCAGATCTTGTTAGACATCAGAGACATCACAAGTGAGAAGGAAAGTTTCATGTTTTCTGTGTGAGAACTGTTTTAAGGCCCATACACACTGGGTGGTTTTGAGCTGAAAGCAGCTCACTTTTGGTGTTTTGAGCTGCTTTCAGATCAAAACTGCCCCAGTGCTGAGCGCTCATGCGCGCCCCCGCTTCATCGCCGGCAGGGGGGGGAAAATCGCTCATTGTGTATGCACTGAGCAATTTTCATGACAGCGATCATCACTATGCATACACGCTAGGCAAAAACGCCCATTGTGTATGCACCTTTACGCCTAAAATAATTCTGATTTCACATCTGAAATTCACAGGAGAAAGCAATGTCCATGGACTGGTAGACTTGAAACAGGGTTGTACCAATATTCCAGATGTTCCAAGTGTGAAAAATGTTCTGTAATGAATGTTGCATACATAAATCAAATTTTGTTACACATCGGAGAACTCGCATAGGTAAGATACCAGTTCCATGTTCTGAATATAGACCTTTTTTTTGTTTTGTTTATTAAAAAGTGTAATCTTGTTGAACACCAATATACATGAAACATAGTTATTTATATAAATATTGAGATATGTAAAGAATTGATTGTCTTTCAGTTTAGACCACATTCTGTTTATATGGACTTATTTATAAATTGACGTGCATTTTTTCTCGTGTATAACAGTTGCAAGCCAGAAAATCTGGGTCATTCCATGTGACTAACGTTACATTTCATGTTATTTATTTTTTTAAGTTGAAATGCACCACACACAAAAATGAAGTTGAAATTTAACATTTTAAAAATATCACCATAATATATGGAGAAGGCAGTCATATGACTATAATATGTGGGGAAGACAGTCATCATTAATGCTTAGATGCAGAAAAAAAATGTACACTCTTAGTAGTTAACTTATATTGTTATATTGTTTATATGCGTGACTCATGTTACATCAGAATGGACATGGGAACTAAGGGGACTTATTATTATTAAACCTTTTCTCCTAATTCTTTTTACAATATGATTGTTATACTATACATTTATAAGACCCTAAAATTATTATTGACACACAAAGTACTGAATGTTAACTAAACTATACTTAAACTCAATTTTGACATGTGACTTTACATTTCTGTTCCCATTCAAAGGGCTCTGAGACAAATGACTCAGACCTTTAGAATTTACGTGAATTAATCAATGCAAGTCTGTTTATCATTTTTAACTGTAAAGATGTATCAAATATTTAATTTGATGATGATGATGATGATGGGCATAAAAAATACATTTACAAAATACGTGAAAATTAGGCATTTTTGCTTCCACTTCAACAATTTCCATATATGTTCAAGGTTTACACACTCAGGAAATTGATGTGATAAATATATACATTTTTAATTAATTAATCTTTTAGCAGCATAAATATACTAAAATGTTAGCGGTTATGTAAAATTAAATTTTCATGTATTTTGTCCTATATTTCATGGAATGACCCATATCTAGACCCTTCCATATCTAGACCCTTCCATTTGTAGAGTCAGGTAACTTTTGGAATGCAATCAACTCAAGACCAGTACCTACGGAGTCATACCAGTGTATGTATGTATGTATGTATGTATGTACATCTGATGGATATATGAATGTTAGGTGTATGACTTTGTATGCAGTGTGGAAGTGGCATTGCTCTATTTGTATATAACCTGTTAATGTATAAAACACATTTTAATACATGTATATAAATAGGGTAATCTAGTTACACAAGTGTTGATATCTTATTGCTAAAAGAGAAAGTTGCATTTGCCATAGTTAATAAAGAGAAAGGAAAAAAAAAGTTCACATTGTCAGCTGGTTAGGAGTAGTCTTTCCTGTAACAGCCTGCATGGCAATGCAAGTAACATGAAGAGACTTGATGCTAAAGCCCTAATGATTTTAATGCCAGTGAATAAGTCATACCACACTCAGCCAATCACAAGCAGCTACACAGAAGTCACCGTCATCATTGCATGTATTAATGCCAGCACCTGCAATACACATAAATGGTGTATCAGCACAAGCATCCGAGTCTAACAGTCACAGACTTGCCCCCTTCTGTGCATGGTCTTTATCCCTTTCACCTTTCCTGGTGTAAGTAGTCATAATGTTACATTTCACCCTGGCAAGCCCTGCTAATATGTGTTTCAGGGGTATCCAGTCTCTAGGTCGACAAGACTTAGGTCGACCACTATTGGTCGACAGTAACTAGGTCGACAGGGTTTCTATGTTGACAGGGTGTCTAGGTCGGCAGGTCAAAAGGTCGACATTACTTTTTGGATTTTTGTGTGTCATTTTTGCCGTACAGTGACCGGGAACCGCAATTAGTGCACCGCTTCGCTCGCCATGCTTCGGGCAAGGTGCCTCACTCAGGTTACCATTCCCAATCATAGTCCACGTGGATCATAAAGTTTGAAAAAGTAAAAAAAAAAATATATATATTTTTTCAAACTTTACGATCCACGTGGACTGTGATTGGGAACGGTAACCTAAAAGCGGTGCACTAATTGGGGTTCCCGGTCACTGTACAGTGAAGACGACACCAAAAAAAGATTTAAAAAACTCATGTCGACCTTTTGACCTGTTGACCTAGACCATGTCGACCTAGAGACCCTATAGATCTAGTTACTGTCGGCCAATGGTGGTCAATCTAGACACTGTCGACGTAAGTCTTGTCGACCATCAATACCACACCCGTTTCAGGGGAGTTGTTTAGCTTATTTCAGTAAGGGTTCATACCCTGATTGGATAAGTCATTCCCTGCCAGCCCTATATTTACTTTTCTTGTATCACCCATTTGTTGCCAGAGAATGAGGTCTTAAACCTTGGGTTTAGCTTTAGTAGTGTACCTGAACATTATCTGTCTTCTTTCTTTTTCATCCACTAGGGGTCACTGGAGTACTCTTGGGATATGGACGGCTTCCGCAGGAACAGGGCACTGAATATTTAAATTTAGAACACTTTACCCCTCCATATCCCAGAGTACCTCAGTGTTTTTTCAGTGCTCATCGTAGCAACAGGCTTGTGTGGCTCAGTCCACACTTATTTTGAATATTTTTATTTTTTATTATTTTTTCTTTTTTTCACATTAACACATCCCTTTCCCCCTTCCAAAAGGTCAGGGTCAGGGATAGTGGAAGCTGCTACTAGCAGCTGTGGCATGTCGGTCCTCTCAAAAAGAGCTCCCTCACAGCCAGAGCAGACATCCTGCAGGAAGGCTGGCTGGTGCTTACAGAGAAGCCCCGTCAGAACCTCACCACAGGAGTCCAGGTATGTTGGTCGGGGCGGTCAGCTCACGCTGCCGCCCGCTGTGTGGAAAGGGGGGAGCATTGTTTATCAAAAAAGCCGCCCGCCTCACAGCGCACCACGCTCTATGCAGCACGCTCCCCGGCTCCCGCTGCCTGGTCTCCGGCGCCCACGCCCCGCTCCCCGGCCCTTTTACTTGCTCCTGGTGTTCCAATACACGGAGCATACAGGGTCGGGGGAGCTCACAGCACACGATGCTGCATGGGGGGGGGGAGCAGCAGTATGCTAGGCTGCATATGTATAAGGAAAGCACAGAAATTATCCTTTTGTTACACTATCCCAGGTTATATAAAAAAGATTATAACCTGTACTGTGATTATACTGTAAGCATGGCTTGGGGGCCATTTTAGCCATGCTTTCTGTTCTTCCTGTTGTGATTCCAGAACGTTCCTGTCCTACATCTCTACTCCACCGGAGGCGCAGGGGTGTTAGTGGGAATTTGGGATCACATTTCATATAGTACTGGCCATGTGTGCTGCACTTTGCCAGATATATATATCACACACACCTTAGTACTATTTTACTGAGTCATGCAAGTGTCTGTTTTTGTATATTGTATTGTCTGTCTGCATAATGAGTAAGGCACCAGCAAAAACTAAAAAGCAGTTTCACTGCAAGGTCTGTAAGAGTGTGTTACCGAATGGATCTACCACATGTACAGTATGTTTTGTGAATTCAGCTACGAATACAATTTCTGCTCCAGTTTCCTCCCCGCAGCCTCCATGGGAAATGCTAGCCAATGTACTGGCTGGGTTGCAATCAGAATTGGCCGCCGCTCGACAAGAGCGGGAAGCGGCAAGATCTGAGTCTAGGGTGAGACCGCCAGAACTACTGGAGGGGTCTCAGCCTTGCCAAAAGTCCAAATCCATTTTGGGAAGACGGGATAAATTTCATATGTCTTATCATTTACCTGTTTCTGCTATGTTGCATTCTGACGATTCCATGCCAGACCTCACTGCGCAAGATTAGGGTGAGGAGGGTGAAGCGGACCAGCTGTCAGATAGTGATGATTTTACCAGCCCAGGCATTGATAATCTCATCAGAGCGGTGCGTCAGTCTCTGAAGTTTACAGAGACTGAGGAGCCTCTGACAAATGATGAAGTCGTCTTTACTAAACGACAGAGATCTCCAATGTGTTTTCCTGTTTCGGAGTCTCTTAATAAGATGTTAGTAGAAACACGAAAGAATCCAGATAAACGGTTTTCTATACCTCGTAGATTTAAGTTTAGTTACCCGTTTCCAGACTCGGTGACATGTACATGGGAGAATCCACCAATGGTTTATTTGTCTGTGTCAAAACTTACAAAGAAATTCACCATACCAGTGCCAACTGCTACTACGCTTAAAGACCCTTCAGACCGCAAAATAGAAACTATGCTAAAGTCCATGTATATAGCAGCAGGAGTGCTGCTGAGACCTGGGTTGGTTGGCATTTGGGTCACTAAGGCGATCATAGTAAGGGATAACAGAACTCAAGTCTGCCCTACATGACGAACACCTTATACTTCTTGCTGATCAAATGTGTGAGGCTGCGGAGTATCTATGTACAGCTTCTACTGATGTCTGTCAGCTCACTTCTCGCATTTCATCGTCACTGGTTACAGTACGACGAGCACTCTGGCTGCGTTCTTGACAAGCGTAGTCAGAGGTTAAGAGAGGTATAGAGGCGTTACCTTACGGGGGCGAGAAGTTGTTTGGTCCTGAATTGGACAAATGGATTTCTGAGGCCACGGGAGGAAAGTCTGTTTTCTTACCATTGCCTCCAACGGTACCAAGACGGAGATACTCTGGACCTGCGTTCAAATCCTTTAGACCTCAGCCTTTTTCGCGGGCACGCCTGGTAGACGAGGTCGAGGACGTGGTTTCCAACAAACCAACACCAGTCGTCAGGACGCCAAGGTCACCGACAAGCCAGTGGCATGACGGGCTCCCAGCCCATCTCGGATCTCCAATTGTGGAAGCACGCCTTCAGACGTTCCATTTGGCGTGGTTCCAGACATCCACAGATGGGTGGATCCGCAATTTAGTGTTAAAAGGTTACAAAATAGAGTTTGACTGTCTTCCGCCACTGCGGTGTTTCAAGACAGGACTACCTCTCTCGGACGACAAGAGGGCGGTTCTGCAAATTGCCATTCAGTCCCTACTGGATTCAGCCGTTTTGATTCAGGTCCCGGTACAACAACAAGGTCAGGGTTATTATTCCAGTCTGTTTGTGGTTCCGAAGCCGGATGGCTCCGTCAGACTAATATTGAACTTAAAGGGTCTCAATCATTACGTCACTTACTACAGATTCAAGATGGAATCTCTGCGGTCAGTAATTGCAGGTTTAGAGCCAAAGGAATTCATGATTGCGCTAGATCTCAAGGATGCGTACTTACACATTCCGATTTGGCAACCTCATCAGAGGTTCTTGCGTTTTGCAATACGCCAGAACCATTACCAGTTTCAGGCTCTACTGTTTGGCCTCCCGTCAGCGCCTCGGGTATTCACCAAAGTGATGTCTGTGATGATAGCTCATCTCAGATCCCTGGGAGTGACAATAGTTCCGTACTTAGATGATCTGCTCATCAAAGCTCCGTCTCAACAGATGCTCCTCCAAAATGCGCTGCTAACGTACAATATTCTAGTTCAGCACGGTTGGATTGTCAACTTCAAAAAATCACATCTAATTCCGTCTCAACTACTTCAATTCCTAGGTATGATTCTCGATACGGTAAATCAAAGAATTTACCTACCAGAACAGAAAGTACAAATTATTCGTCATCTGGTACAATTAGTGCTCAAGCCACGCACAGTCTCGGTACATTTGTGCATTCGCCTCTTAGGCACAATGGTGGCGGCTTTCAAAGCGCTTCAGTTCGGAAGATTTCACTCACGTCCATTTCAACTGGATGTGCTCGCACAGTGGTCGGGCTCGCATCTGCAGATTCACCACAGAGTGAGTTTGTCGCCACGGGCAAGGGTATCTCTACTCTGGTGGCTCAAAGTACACAATCTAACCGTAGGGAAACGGTTCGGCACCTGGAATTGGATAATTCTAACGACGGACGCGAGTCTCCGAGGTTGGGGAGCTGTAGTTCAAAATTGTCAGCTCCAGGGTCTCTGGGTGGATCACGAAAGATTGCTGTCTATAAATGTCCTGGAACTCCAGGCAATTTACAATGCGCTACGACAAGCAGTACACATGCTTCGGTCTCAGACTGTCCAGGTGCAATCAGACAACGCGACGGCAGTTGCATACATCAACAAACATGGAGGAACGAGAAGCCGCATGGCAATGCGGGAAGTAGCTTGAATCCTCAATTGGGCCGAACATCACCAAGTGATATTGTCGGCAGTGTTCATTCCGGGAGTGGACAACTGGGAGGCGGATTATCTCAGCCGTCGGGATTTTCATCCAGGAGAATGGGCATTAAATCCAGAAGTGTTTCACATGTTGGTCCAGAGGTGGGGTTACCCTCAAGTGGACCTGATGGCATCTCGCCACAATCACCAAACGCCCCAGTATGTATCCAGAACGAGAGATCCAAAGGCAGTGGCGGTGGATGCTCTCACAATCGCTTGGCCGTACAGCCTCGTGTATCTGTTTCCACCGTTTCCGCTGCTCCCTCTGTTGCTAAAACGGATCAAAAGAGAGTCGGTCACAGTCATACTAGTGGCGCCTCATTGGCCTCGGAGAGGTTGGTTCTCGGATCTCCGCGGACTACTCACAGATGATCCTTGGCCGCTCCTACTACGTCCAGACCTGTTACAACAGGGTCCGTTCCTTTACCCCGATTTAGCGTGGCTGCGTTTGACGGGGTGGCTGTTGAGACCGCCCTCTTAAGAAGAGAGGGCATTCCAGAATCTGTTATACCAACCATGTTACGAGCTAGGAAGCCGGTTACGGCAGCTCATTATTACAGAATTTGACGTGCCTATATAGGTTGGTGTGAAGCTCGGAAGTTTCCGACATCATCTTTCAAGTTATCCCATCTTTTGTTATTTCTACAGACGAGCATAGATGGAGGACTGCGTTTATCTACACTAAAGGTGCAGGTATCTGCGTTGTCAATTTACTTTCAAAGACGATTGGCTCTATTGCCGTCGGTACACACTTTTCTGCAAGGTGTCCTCAGAGTACAGCCTCCATTCATTCCACCTACAGCGCCATGGGATTTGAATCTGGTTTTAGATTTCTTACAGTCTTCATATTTTGAACCCTTACAACAAGTGGATATTAAGTTTCTCACTTGGAAAACCATTTTTCTCCTAGCCTTAGCTTCGGCAAGGCTTGTTTCAGATTTGGGTGCCTTGTCATGCAAGCCACCGTATTTGGTGTTTCATGATGACAGAGTGGAACTTCGGACGAATCCCGTTTTCTTACCAAAGGTAGTGTCATCTTTTCACATCAATCAACCAATAGTTCCTGTGTTAACAGGACATTCTGGAACTCTGGATGTGGTACGTGCATTACGCGTTTATGTATCCTGAACGTCTACAGTTCGTAAGACGGATACGTTGTTTGTTCTCTATGATGCTGCCAAGATGGGTTGGCCAGCTTCTAAGCAGACCTTATCCATATGGATAAAACGTACTATACGTCAGGCTTACCTTCATGCTATGTTACAGCCGCCTACATCAGTAACAGCTCATTCCACACGTTCTGTGGGAACTTCATGGGCAGCTGGTCGTGGAGCTTCTACGACGCAGCTTTGCCTTGCGGCTACATGGTCATCAGTGCACACGTTTGTGCGCTTTTCCAAGTTTGATATGTTTGCGGCATCAGTTTCTAGCTTTGGCCGCCTAGTGTTACAGGTGCCAAACAGCTCTCTCGCCCACGGGGGAAGCTTTGGTAAGTCCCAAGAGTACTCCAGTGACCCCTAGTGGATGAAAAAGAAAATAGGATTTTGGTACTTACCAGGTAAATCCTTTTCTTTGAATCCATAGAGGCCACTGGACGCCCACCCAGAGCATTTTTACCTGGTTTGTGGTAAGTTCAGGGGATCTTATGGTAACACACTCTCACCGACTGGTTCAAATTATCAAGTTCTATCGGTTATCGTGTCAACTGTTTAGTTGTCAGTAACGTTATGTGTCAACTTTATTGTTGTCCGTTATGTTATATGTAATTCTCCATTGTCAACCTCTCTATAGCTCTTGTTCGGCTCAGTAAAAAACACTGAGGTACTCTGGGATATGGAGGGGTGGGGTGTTCTAAATTTAAATATTCAGTGCCCTGTTCCTGCGGAAGCTGTCCATATCCCAAGAGTACTCCAGTGCCCTCTATGGATTCAAAGAAAAGGATTTACCTGGTAAGTACCAAAATCCTATTTTTGTATTCCTTGATTGATTTCTGTGTATGACTCCTGCTGCCCTGTAACTTATTGTTTATATATCCTGCTAATCTCTGGTTACCAACACTTTATGCTCCCCAATTCCTTTGCTGTCTGTTCCTTGTGGTTTGCTAAGTTCAAGCTTGCCTTGTGAGTGGATCCTATTCTTCAAAACTCATGGTAGCGGCACTGCTGGCATTGTACGTTGGACACTGCGTCCCTGGCACTTTATTGCTGTTGTGCGACTGGACTGCTGGTGATCCCGAGCCGCCTCACCTGTTCTGATTGGACTGCAACTATATGCGATTTATCTGCCGTACTGTGTACAGGGTTCCTTACTGCATTTGTTCTTTATTCTTTTGTTATACACCAGTGTTTCCCAAATTCTGTCCTCAAGGCACACTAAAAGTCCAGGTTTTAATGATATCCAGGCTTGAGCACAGATAGTTAAATCAAAATAACAGGGACTAATTAAGTCACCTGTAATCAAGTATGGATATCTTTAAAACTTGTACTAGTATGCCTTGAATCAATGAGGCAGGTAAGGACTTTGCGATTGTGATACATTGTTATTCATTGCAATTACCGTCTTTCACTGTTATGTTTATCCTCCTCATCAATAACCTATAGTAACAAGTCACCTGGTCCGCAAAGAAGCCACGTTCATCCTGCTTTACTGCAGACTTTGATGAAAACCTTTGCTGCCGTAGATTCAGTCTATATATTGACAGGAGTCTGCTCCCCATTAGTATTTGTTGCTGATAAACATCATTTAGTATATCATTTGTTTGTGATAGTTTAGACGGCATTCCAGGGGTTGTGATACATAAACATCTTGATACAGATGTAGGAGTAAACATCTTTGCTGTGTTTGTACAGTACAAAAAATACGTCCACTTCCAGATGAGCCGCTAAGTGTAAATATATTTTAAATGACACGTTCCAATTTCCATTTGCAATTTTTTACACTCTAAGAAACTTTCATGTATAGGATTAAGCTGTAAGTTTTCAAAATCCCCCCCCCCCCCCCCCTTTTTGGTGATTTTGCTTGATGGATTTACAAGAGCAGTAATACAGGGTGTTTCACTCATAGGAGGCCCCCAGCCACCGCCCTCCACACAATATACAGTTAAACAGACATAACTGTAGCAGTACATACCTAGTGAGATGTACAATGTATTGCATTACAGCAAATGTTGGAAGTGGCCACCTCCTTCCTGCTTATAATAGTGTGTAAGCTCAGTGCGCCAGGCTGCCATGTGTCTGCAGGAAGATGGCCACTTCCAGCATTTGTTGTGATTCAGTATGTTAGACATCCCGTAGTTCATGGACAGCCACAGTTTTGTTTGCATAACTTGTATGTTGTGTGTTGTGGGTGGTGGTTTGGGGCCTCCTATGAGTGAAACACCCTGTATTACATGCAAAACAAGACTTCTAGTAATTAACATTAATGCCCTTCTAAATCCATCAGGAATAATGGCAGAGAATTGTGGTACCTTTTGAATAAAAATGCTTGGAGGCTGTCCCATTATGAAAGTCAAGGTTTCATAACATTGGCCCTCATTCCGAGTCGTTCGCTCGGTATTTTTCATCGCATCGCAGTGAAATTCCGCTTAGTACGCATGCGCAATAATCGCACTGCGACTGCGCCAAGTAATTTTACAATGGAGATAGTATTTTTACTCACGGCTTTTTCATCGCTCCGGCGATCGTAGTGTGATTGACAGGAAATGGGTGTTACTGGGCGGAAACAGGCCGTTTTATGGGCGTGCGGGAAAAAACGCTACCGTTTCCGGAAAAAATGCAGGAGTGGCCGGGGAAACGGGGGAGTGTCTGGGCGAACGCTGGGTGTGTTTGTGACGTCAAACCAGGAACGACAAGCACTGAACTGATCGCAGATGCCGAGTAAGTCTGAAGCTACTCTGAAACTGCTAAGTAGTTTGTAATCGCAATATTGCAAATACATCGGTCGCAATTTTAAGAAGCTAAGATACACTCCCAGTAGGCGTAGGCTTAGCGTGAGCAACTCTGCTAAATTCGCCTTGCGAGCGATCAACTCGGAATGAGGGCCATAGAAACAAGGAATGACCGATGTTAAGGCCTAGTTTCTTACAAACGGCTTTCCATATAATTCAGCAATGCATTAACACATCTTGGGGCAATTCTGATTTGTGAGCATGCAGGAAGGAAATGAGGTGAAAGTCACAAATGAAGAGTTGATCTATGGAAGTACATGTATAGACGTGTGTGTGTATTATCCCAAATTATATGAAGAATACTGGCAAAGCTATATACCTGTAGTTTGAGGTTGGGAAGATGAATACCACCAGCAGAGCTTAAGCAGGCTGATACTGGGTCGCCACCGCTCCAAATAAAGGAGCAACATTTTCTATTCAGCAGTTGTTCATCTCTCTGAGAGAGCTAATGGCAATACTTGGAGGGGGGACAGGATCTTAGGAACATTGATAATTTTGGCAATACTTGGAGCGGTACAGGATCTTAGGAACATTGATAATTTTGAATAGGCTAGCATGGCTAAGATAGAAAAGAGGGAGATTTCGCAAATTCCCAGAGACAGGGCTATTGTGTGTTAATTTACCATGAAGCACGAGATCTGGCCATAGGGGGTCATTCTGAGTTGATCGCACGCAGACGATTTTCGCAGCGCAGCGATCAGGTTACTACTGCGCATGCATATGCACCGCAATGCGCACGCGCGTCTTACGGGTACAAACACCATTGTTGCTGGACATTGCTTCTAGCGACGAATCCATTTGCATGGGTGATCGCACGGAGATTGACAGAAAGAGGGCGTTTATGGGTGTCAACTAACCATTTTCTGGGAGTGGTAGGGAAAATGCAGGCATTTGCAGGGCGGGTGTCTGACGTCAATTCCGGGACCAGACAGGCGGAAGTGATCGTAAGGGCTGAGTAAGTTCAGACCTACTCTAAACTGCAAAAAACTTTTCCGTCCCGCTCGGCTGCACATGTGATCGCACACTTACAAAGCGAAAATACACTCCCCCATGGGCGGCAACTATGCGTTTGCATGTCTGCAAAAAGTAGCTAGCAAGCGATCAACTCGGAATGAGGGCCATAGTCCTTATGTTTATCTAATATGGAAGGAAGGGAATGGGAAGGATTAGAGGTGTAACAAAAGGTCATCAAGCAAAAACAGTAACCTTAGTGACCATCTCCCCCAAGAAGAGTCCCTCAAATCTAGGTTTAGACTGGAGAATACGGAGGAGAGGCTCAAGGGCCAAGTTAAAGATGAAGGGAGAGAGGGGACTACCTTGGCAGGTCCCCAAAAATATGGTAACATGGCCACTCAGGGAGCCAATAATATAAAAAAGGTAGAGATGGGGTGGCATAGAGAGATCGTATCAATTGGGGAAAAATCGGTGCCAATGGCTCTCAATAAGAGGGGTAACAGGGAGACGCAGGATACTGCCAGGGAGAGGTCACAGGATGACACCAGGGAGGGGTGACAGGGAGAGGCAGGATGACACAAGGGAGGGGTGACAGGGAGAGGCAGGGTGCTGCCAGGGAGAGGTGACAGGGTGACACCAGGGAGGGGTGACAGACAGGCAGTGTGATAGAAATATTACAGTTTGCAATGCTTACTTACAGCCAACTGCTCCGCATTGAAAACAGCTCCATCTTGGGGCTTAACACTGGGGGCTGTCATGAGATCCCCGCCGAGGGCGGCAAGCAGGACAGCCTCAAGCAGAGGAGATCCGATGGAAGCCGGGTCGACTCGCAGGTCAGAGCAATCAGGGAGGGACTGAGGAGCGGGGTGGAGAGGGGATTGTGGCCCCTCCTCTTCTTCCAGCCGGGGTGTAATAGAGCTGACCGCAGCTCACCCTAAACTGCTGCTGGCCGCGCCGCACGATGTTACTGGCGGCATGTGGAGAAGGTTCGGCCGGCATCATAATGAGTGAATGTGACTCATTATGATGCCAGCAGCTTTGGGCCCCTTCACGGCGTTGGGCCCCAGTGCAATGCACTGGTTGCACTGGTGCAAGTTCTGCCACTGTATAGCACATCTCCTGCATACTGAGGGCAATATCCCAGCTCCTGTGAGGACTGTGGGATTGATTCTATTGTCCGAGACTGGCTCCCTGCTGTGCTGATGAGGGCTGTAACCAGGAAGCCCGGAGCCGCTCTCAGATATAGTATTAGTGCCTCTGTACTCTCAAAATACTGTGACGGTGAGGCCAAGAAACAGTGTCGAAAGCATTTTCAGCATTTAAGATGTGGGATTTAGCCATAGTGCCAAGGAGTTGACCTGTCTTATTGCCCTATCTGTAAAATTAACATTTTCAATAATTTTTCATTTTTCAGTAATCTTTTTTAATAATAAAGGAGGAAGCTCTCAATTACACAGGGAAAGGAAACATAAGCAGCAAAGCAGAGGACATGGCACTACGTACAGAATAATATTTTTCATTATTTTCTCTCTTGTGCTTGGCTTAGTAAGAAATAATATAACTGCAAGACTACCTTAGCACTCTTTAAAAAAAAATATGGGATTATCCCAATGGGCCAGGTTATCATCAATAAATTCAAGACAGCGGACCTGTAGGAGATCACAAATTGCGCAGATTACTAGAGATACAGGAGGAAACCCAAATGCAACAAAAGCATGGTTTGAGATCAGGATGTTGTGGATCGCCGTTGTCTGAATCCTGGATAATAAGCCATTGGTCAATAAGATGTAAGAACACCTAGAGAAAATGCAGTGTGCATGCAAGTGAAAGATGTAGGCCTTATTGGAAGGAATATATAAACAGTAAGGGCATATGTAATAGGGTCCGAATTTGCCGGAGGTGCGGGATGCCAGCCGATCTCTGAGGGGTGTTTTTAAGTGCCAATCATTTACAAAGCAAACCCATGCCTTGTCAATGATTACCACTTAAAAAAAACAGCCAAGATTAGCTGGGATACCGCACGCACCTCTGGCAAACTTGGACCCTATTACATATACCCCCAAGAGTCTAAAATGTCATGTCTGGTCTTCAGAAGGTGAAAATTTTCTGATTGGGAAGAGGCCTAGGTCATAAAAGGGGAAGACTTGTAGTGGTGGGGATCATCAATTGTATCAAAATCACAAGCTATAATTAAATTGGGAATATCTTTTTGGACTAATACAGTAGTATAGTAGATAAAGTCACATTTAGGCAAATTTAGGGCAGAAATATTAACTAAATTGCTCAGTACTGATGGTGACATTTAATAACAAAAAATGGCCAGCCGGGTCAAGCAATTGGTGATGAATGGTGTAATATAATATCTCAAGAAAGGGGATAGCAACCACCTTTTTTGGACAGAAAGAGTGCCAAAATACACACCCCTATCCATATACCGCAATGCAACGTGGGGTTTTGGATTGGGTTTGCCTTGTTATACCCATTTTGCTAGATAGGGGGCTATACAGAAACCCCAAACATCAAAATTAACAAGAAAATAAGTACAGGTAAAAATTGTAGGACAAACACAGTAATTAAAAAATGATAGGCAATACATAGTGGGGCAACAATGAGAAAATAGAAATACAGTGAGATGAAGCACAATATACATAGCATAAAAAAGTGCCCTTGTTCAGGGGGGGGGGGGAACATAGGTTCAGCTGACGGAAACATCGGCCTCCACTATGAAGTATAAGGAACATCAAGTGAGGCAGCAAAGATACAGGCAAAAAGAGCCATGCAAGGAAAATGTCCAATCCAGGAGCAGAACAACAGTCCAGGAGCAGGTGGCATCCTTTCCAAAGATCTTGAAGGAGATAATTGCAGAAGAAGCACTCTAGGAAGACCAAACAGAAGTTCCTTGCACTGGGTCGCAGGGTTAAAGCTCAGTTGACAGGAGGGTAGATTATCAGCCAGTGTTCCAGAGCAGTGTAAGACTAAATGGCGCATTCACAGAGGGGCCAATCCAGATAGTTGATAGCCGAGTGGAACTGCAGGAGGAAGGTGGAGCAGTCAGTCACAGTGGTGATGGGTCAGGCAGCCAGTTGCAGGCAGGGGGTCCTTTTATTGTACCACTGGCAGTGGCAAACGCAGGATTTACATGGCGGGGTTTCCAGAACTGGGCGGAGCCAATCACGGGGGTGGGGACTGAGGTGACCCAGTATATGCAGGGTCCGTAAAACTAGTGTCTGTGTGTGTGTATATATATATATATATATATATATATATATATATATATATATACACCGTACATATATCTACACATATATATATATATATATATATATTAGAGAGACAAGGTGGTACTGGCGCTACTCCTCTCCTTAAAGCTTAGTAAATGTCCTTTTTCCTCCTCTGTGGTAACAGGACTTTCCTTTTTGGAAGTGCACTACCCGCGTAATATAGGGTGGCAGCCCTTTTCTCCTGCGGTTTGCTGTTCAGGCTAACCGTTTGAAATCTAAAAAACAAAAGATGAGAATAGGCGCCTCCTAGTGCATTATCTCACATAAAACTGTGACCTCCACCTTAAACAACACCCTGGTGAATTCAAGGTGTACCTTGTATGGTGGAATTCCAAGCACCTCAATGAATCGCAAAATACCATGTATTTCAGTGTATAATGGGGATACTTTTCATCATGATAATCCCCAGAAAACATGAACTGTATGTAGTTCTGAGGACTGAGTTTGAGAACTTTTGCTACAGATGTGATAATGACAGAACTACAACACAAACTTGGGAAAAGCACCACCAGGATTATCATGATGAAAAGTATCCCCATTATACACCTCTTTTGTTTTTTTATATATATATATATATATATATATATATATACACATACACTCACACACACATACATATACACATGTACATAGCATATTAAACATGCATACATATATTTATATACCGTATTTGCCGGCGTATAAGACGACTGGGCGTATAAGACGACCCCCCAACATTTCCACTCAAAATATAGAGTTTGTTATGTACTCGCCATATAAGACTACCCCCTCTTCCGCACAATGGTGCAGTACTGTGGTTGGCTGTATACAAAGCCTGATTGGATTGGTCCCTGCCGTCTCCCTGTCACTAGCAGCTGTCTGGTCCGCCCTTGAATCCAAGGTACCAGTATTAACCCACCACATAAAGTTGTAAGCCCCCCTCACCTGCAGCTTCCCTGCAGTGCTGCCGCTGTCCCCCCTACCTAAGCCGCTGTCCCCCCCCCCCCCCTTCTTATGCACCGCCTGTCACTGCTGAATGTCGGCTCCTGCTCAGTGACATGAGCCGGGTGCTGCACTGTAACAATACGTGCAGCACCTGGCTCCTGTCCCTGTGTAGGAGCCGGACTTCACACAGCTTCACCCGCCGGCAGCGCCGTACACTCACCGTACAGATAGAGGCACTTCACGGGGGACATCATCTTCTTAACCCCCTGGATTGCTGAAAACGGCGGTCCGACCGCGAGGCCACGCCCCCTTATGCTAGGCCACGCCCCTGTTCCGCGACTTCCCACAGCGCAACTTCCCGCCCGGCGTATAAGACGACCCCCGGCGTATAAGACGACCCCCCGCTTGGAGGCATGTTTTTCAGGGGTAAAAAGTCGTCTTATACGCCGGCAAATACGGTATATATGTACAGTACACATATATATACACACACATGTATATGTATATATACCATGTGTGTGTGTGTGTGTTTGTATGTTTGTTTATATGTATGTATGTATATACATGTGTATATATGTATGCACATGGATATATATGTACTATAATTAAAATAAAGAAAACTTTTATTGCACTTACAAGTGCCACCAGGAAGACAGCAGGCTGCAGAGGACGCTAGATAGCCATTAATAATACTCATGCAGCAAAAAAAAAAAAAAAAACTACATATATATTTTTTTTTAGTGGAGGGGGGTTTCTGGGTCCTCGGAAACCCCCCCTGGGTGCGCCACTGACTGGAAGCTAAAGAGCCACTGGGCTGGAGCAACAACAGCAGGACACAGTATGCAGATGACCACTCAGTCAAGATGGTGGCTGCTTCTCAATCTCCAAGGGATAGAAGATAGACTTTGGCATATAAATAGAACAAGGAGCTGGTACCAGAGGCACACTTGCCTGAACTGATCCCCTGCACGGTGACACTAGCGCCAGGACTCACCAGCCTTCCATAGGGAGCAGAGGACAATGGTTTTAGAAGTGAGACAAGGAGCTCGGGTAAAATGCATCCACTGCCAGAGGCCCACCCACTGTTCTCTAGCCTGTATATTTCATACTGTAATTGTATTCATATACATACCCACGTGTTGTAACTTGGTTCATTGTGTTGTCATGCTGCTGTTATGTTGTGGACCTGCTATTGTGTATGAAGACAAATTCTATGTGCTTGTAGTTATCTGATATGCCTGTTCTATCATATGTAATCCTGATCTGGACACAGGAAGTACCCATAAGGGTAAAATAATATCTCACCTATAATGCACCACACGGGTTAAATTTCACCTCTGAAGAGGACCCTCATGACTTAAACCAATTACCCTGTCATTGTCCTCTCTTGTTGCTTCCCATTGTTCCTCTATGGACTGCAACATACATTTCAGAGCCAGACCCAGCAGGGGGTCAACAGGAGAAGTACATATTGGAATGGTAGGAGAGAGGGACATAAGGGAGCCCACCAACCTAGACTATAGGCAACCCCCCTATGTCGCCGCTAACACTGTGGGCATTTGGAAAGTTTAAAGGTGGTTGCCCAGGTCAGCTCCTCATGTTAGTTACTGACTTTGGATAAGGTGTGATAATATGCTAGGGCACCTTGTGGATCGCATTCCCAGTCCGGGGTGGACTTACACTATGTAACTCCTGTGCAGAATCAGTGATAGCTTTCCTGTGAGGAACTCCTATTGGATCATGGGGGTCATTCCGAGTTGATTGCTCGCTAGCAGTTTTTCTCTGACGTCCTAGTGGATGCTGGGAACTCCGTAAGGACCATGGGAATAGCGGCTCTGCAGGAGACTGGGCACAACTAAAGAAAGCTTTAGGACTACCTGGTGTGCACTGGCTCCTCCCCTATGACCCTCCTCCAAGCCTCAGTTAGATCTTTGTGCCCGACCGAGCAGGGTGCAATCTAGGAGGCTCTCCTGAGCTTCTTAGAAAAAAAGTTAGTTTTAGGTTTTTTATTTTCAGTGAGACCTGCTGGCAACAGGCTCACTGCATCGAGGGACTAAGGGGAGAAGAAGCGAACCTGCCTGCTTGCAGCCAGCTTGGGCTTCTTAGGCTACTGGACACCATTAGCTCCAGAGGGATCGAACACAGGCCCAGCCTCGGAGTCCGGTCCCAGAGCCGCGCCGCCGGCCCCCTTACAGAGCCAGAAGCAAGAAGAGGTCCGGAAAATCGGCGGCAGAAGACATCAGTCTTCATCAAGGTAGCGCACAGCACTGCAGCTGTGCGCCATTGCTCCTCATGCACACCACACACTCCGGTCACTGAGGGTGCAGGGCGCTGGGGGGGGGGGGCGCCCTGAGCAGCAATATAAACACCTTGGCTGGCAAAAATACATCACATATAACCCCCAGGGCTATATGGATGTATATTAACCCCTGCCAGATTCCAGAAAAAAGCGGGAGAAAAGTCAGCCGAGAAGGGGGCGGAGCCTATCTCCTCAGCACACGGGCGCCATTTTCCCTCACAGCTCCGCTGGAAGGACGTCTCCCTGACTCTCCCCTGCAGTCCTGCACTACAGAAAAGGGTAAAACAAGAGAGGGGGGGCACTAATTAGGCGCAGTATAATATAAACAGCAGCTATAAAGGGAAAAACACTCTGTATAGTGTTATCCCGGTATATATATATAGCGCTCTGGTGTGTGCTGGCATACTCTCCCTCTGTCTCCCCAAAGGGCTAGTGGGGTCCTGTCCTATATCAGAGCATTCTCTGTGTGTGTGCTGTGTGTCGGTACGGCTGTGTCGACATGTATGGGGAGGAAAATGATGTGGAGGCGGAGCAATTGCCTGTAGTGGAGATGTCACCCCCTAGGGGGTCGACACCTGAGTGGATGGGCTTATGGAAGGAATTACGTGAAAGTGTCAGCTCTTTACAAAAGAAGTTTGATGACATGGGACAGCCGGCTTCTCAGCTTGTGCCTGTCCAGGCGTCTCAAAGACCATCAGGGGCTCTTAAACGCCCGCTATCACAGATGGCAGATACAGACGCCGACACGGATACTGACTCCAGTGTCGACGATGAAGAGACGAATGTGACTTCCAGTAGGGCCACACGTTACATGATTGAGGCAATGAAAAATGTTTTACACATTTCTGATAGTACAAGTACCCTTAAAAAAGGGTATTATGTTTGGTGAGAAAAAACTACCTGTAGTTTTTCCTGCATCTGAGGAATTAAATGAAGTGTGTGATGAAGCGTGGGTTTCTCCCGATAAAAAACTGATAATTCCTAAAAGGTTAGTGGCATCATACCCTTTCCCGCCAGAGGATAGGGCACGTTGGGAAACACCCCCTAGGGTGAATAAAGCGCTCACACGCTTGTCTAAACAGGTGGCACTGCCATCTCCGGATACGGCCGCCCTTAAGGAACCTGCTGACAGAAAGCAGGAGAATATCCTAAAATGTATATACACTCACACGGGTGTTATACTGCGACCAGCAATCGCCTCAGCCTGGACGTGCAGTGCTGGGGTGGCTTGGTCGGATTCCCTGACTGAAAATATTGATACCCTGGATAGGGACAGTATATTACTGACTATAGAGCATTTAAAAGATGCATTTTTATATATGCGCGATGCACAGAGGGATATTTGCCGACTGGCATCAAGAGTAAGTGCGCTGTCCATATCCGCCAGAGGGGGTTATGGACGCGGCAGTGGTCAGGTGATGCTGATTCTAAAAGGCATATGGAAGTATTGCCTTATAAGGGGGAGGAGTTATTTTGGGTAGGTCTATCAGACCTGGTGTCCACGGCAACTGCTGGGAAATCCACGTTTTTTACCCCAGGTCGCCTCTCAGGCCCCATAAGGGCAAGCGGGCAAAAAGGCTCCTCTTTTCTGCCCCGTGGCAGAGGGAGAGGAAAAAGGCTGCAGCAAACAGCCAGTTCCCAGGAACAGAAGTCCTCTCCCGCTTCTGCCAAGTCCTCAGCATGACGCTGGGGCTATACAAGCGGACTCAGGCACGGTGGGGGCCCGTCTCAAGAATTTCAGCGCACAGTGGGCTCACTCACAAGTGGACCCCTGGATCCTTCAGGTAATATCTCAGGGGTACAAATTGGAATTCGAGACGTCTCCCCCTCGCCGTTTCCTAAAGTCTGCCTTACCGACGTCTCCCTCCGACAGGGAGGCGGTATTGGAAGCCATTCACAAGCTGTATTCCCAGCAGGTGATAATCAAGGTACCCCTCCTGCAACAGGGAAAGGGGTATTATTCCACGCTGTTTGTGGTACCGAAGCCGGACGGCTCGGTGAGACCCATTTTAAATCTAAAATTTTTGAACACTTACATACAGAGGTTCAAATTCAAGATGGACTCACTCAGAGCGGTGATCGCGAACCTGGAAGAAGGGGATTATATGGTGTCTATGGACATCAAGGATGCTTACCTCCATGTCCCAATTTACCCTTCTCACCAAGGGTACCTTAGTTTTGTGGTACAGAACTGCCACTATCAGTTTCAGACGCTGCCGTTGGGTTGTCCACGGCACCCCGGGTCTTTACCAAAGTAATGGCCGAAATGATGATACTCCTTCGAAGGAAAGCAGTTTTAATTATCCCTTAATTGGACGATCTCCTGATAAGGGTGAGATCCAGGGAACAGTTGGTAGTCGGAGTAGCACTATCTCAAGTAGTGCTGCGGCAGCACGGTTGGATTCTCAATATCCCAAAATCGCAGCTGATCCCGACGACACGTCTTCTATTCCTAGGGATGATTCTGGACACAGTCCAGAAAAAGGTGTTTCTCCCGGAAGAGAAAGCCAGGGAGTTATCCGAGCTAGTCAGGAACCTCCTAAAACCAGGCCAAGTATCAGTGCATCAATGCACAAGGGTCCTGGGAAAAATGGTGGCTTCCTACGAAGCAATCCCATTCGGCAGATTCCACGCAAGAACATTCCAGTGGGACCTGCTGGACAAATGGTCCGGATCGCATCTTCAGATGCATCAGCGGATAACCCTGTCCCCAAGGACAAGGGTGTCTCTCCTGTGGTGGTTGCAGAGTGCTCATCTTCTAGAGGGCCGCAGATTCGGCATTCAGGACTGGGTCCTGGTGACCACAGATGCCAGCCTGCGAGGCTGGGGAGCAGTCACACAGGGAAGAAATTTTCAGGGCTTGTGGTCAAGCCTGGAGACATCACTTCACATAAATATCCTGGAGCTAAGGGCCATTTACAATGCTCTAAGCCAAGGTCAGCCGGTGCTGATCCAGCCGGACAACATCACGGCAGTCGCCCACGTAAACAGACAGGGCGGCACAAGAAGCAGGAGGGCAATGGCAGAAGCTGCAAGGATTCTTCGCTGGGCGGAAAATAATGTGATAGCACTGTCAGCAGTGTTTATTCCGGGAGTGGACAACTGGGAAGCAGACTTCCTCAGCAGGCACGACCTCCACCCGGGAGAGTGGGGACTTCACCCAGAAGTCTTCCACATGATTGTAAACCGTTGGGAAAAACCAAAGGTGGACATGATGGCGTCCCGCCTCAACAAAAAACTGGACAGGTATTGCGCCAGGTCAAGGGACCCTCAAGCAATAGCTGTGGACGCTCTGGTAACACCGTGGGTGTACCAGTCAGTGTATGTGTTCCCTCCTCTGCCTCTCATACCCAAGGTGCTGAGAATTATACGGCGGGGAGGAGTAAGAACCATTCTCGTGGCTCCGGATTGGCCAAGAAGGACTTGGTACCCGGAACTTCAAGAAAGGGTCGATTCCTGCATTTCCTGCAAGCAGGAGTGTCTATGGGCCTAAAATTAGGATCCATTAAGGTCCAGATTTCGGCTCTGTCGATTTTCTTTCAAAGAGAACTGGCTTCAGTGCCTGAAGTCCAGACGTTTGTTAAGGGAGTGCTACATATGCAGCCTCCTTTTGTGCCTCCAGTGGCACCCTGGGATCTGAATGTTGTTTTGGGTTTCCTAAAATCACATTGGTTTGAACCACTCAACACTGTGGACTTAAAATATCTCACATGGAAAGTGGTCATGCTGTTGGCTCTGGCTTCGGCCAGGCGTGTGTCAGAATTGACGGCTTTATCCTGTAAAAGCCCTTACCTGATTTTTCATACGGACAGGGCAGAATTGAGGACTCGTCCTCAATTTCTCCCTAAGGTGGTTTCAGCGTTTCACCTGAACCAGCCTATTGTGGTACCTGCGGCTACTAGGGACTTGGAGGACTCCAAGTTGCTGGACGTTGTCAGGGCCCTGAAAATATATGTTTCCAGGACGGCTGGAGTCAGAAAATCTGACTCGCTATTTATCCTGTACGCACCCAACAAGCTGGGTGCTCCTGCTTCTAAGCAGACTATTGCTCGCTGGATTTGTAGTACAATTCAGCTTGCACATTCTGTGGCAGGCCTGCCACAGCCAAAATCTGTAAAAGCCCACTCCACAAGGAAGGTGGGCTCATCTTGGGCGGCTGCCCGAGGGGTCTCGGCTTTACAACTTTGCCGAGCTGCTACTTGGTCAGGGTCAAATACTTTTGTGAAAATTTTACAAATTTGACACTCTGGCTGAGGAGGACCTGGAGTTTTCTCACTCGGTGCTGCAGAGTCATCCGCACTCTCCCACCCGTTTGGGAGCTTTGGTATAATCCCCATGGTCCTTACGGAGTTCCCAGCATCCACTAGGACGTCAGAGAAAATAAGAATTTACTTACCGATAATTCTATTTCTCGTAGTCCGTAGTGGATGCTGGGCGCCCATCCCAAGTGCGGATTATCTGCAATACTTGTACATAGTTATTGTTAACTAATCGGGTTATTGTTGTTGTGAGCCATCTATCCAGAGGCTCCTCTGTTATCATGCTGTTAACTGGGTTCAGACCACAAGTTGTACGGTGTGATTGGTGTGGCTGGTATGAGTCTTACCCGGGATTCATAAATCCTTTCTTATTGTGTACGCTCGTCCGGGCACAGTATCCTAACTGAGGCTTGGAGGAGGGTCATAGGGGGAGGAGCCAGTGCACACCAGGTAGTCCTAAAGCTTTCTTTAGTTGTGCCCAGTCTCCTGCGGAGCCGCTATTCACATGGTCCTTACGGAGTTCCCAGCATCCACTACGGACTACGAGAAATAGAATTATCGGTAAGTAAATTCTTATTTTAGCAGCCGTGCAAACGCATAGTCGCCACCCACTGGGAGTGTATTTTTACTTTGCAGGAGTGCGAACGCCTGTGCAGCAGAGTGGCTGCAAACACATTTTGTGCAAAACAAGACCAGCCCCGTAGTTACTTATCCTGTGCGATGATTGCTGCAACGAGTGACACGGTAATGATGTCAGATACCCGCCCAGCAAATGCTTGGCCATGCCTGCGTTTTTCCAAACACTCCCAGAAAATGGTCAGTTGACACCCAGAAACTCCTGCTTCCTGTCAGTCTCCTTGCGTTCGGCTGCGCGTTTGGAAATGTCGCTAGAACCAGTGCAAAACTGCAAAGGACTTCGTACCCGTACAACGCGCATGTGCATTGCAGTGCATACGCATGTGCAGATTAGCCGTTTTTATCACTGATCGCTCCGCAGCGAACAACGGCAGCTAGTGATCAACTCGGAATGACCCCCCCATTGTGTGGAAGTATTTTGTTTCTCCTGTGTGGACTAATTCGCTGTCACTCCTATGTGGAATCAGTAATAGTGTTCCTATTTGGAACTATTTTTCTTTAATTGCTGTGTGTAATTGTGGTGCTATATTCTCTATAGGGACTAGCTCTCTCGGGACTGCTACCTACCTGCATATAGTTCTTTGCTACATTTACATCCTGTTCCTGCATATTATCGATTTATGGCCCTGATTTAGATTTAAGAGTAGAGAAAGAGCAAGTAATTGGACAAACCATGTTGCAATGCAAGGTGTGCACCTATGTACAGTTTTTTTTTAGCATGTGGAGTAAATACTGGCTACTTCTGCATTTGGTCCACAGATTCTGGGCAGCTTTTTTTTTTTACACTGCAAATTAGATTTCAGTTTGGAAACACCCCTCCCAACTCTAACTCTCTCTGCACATTTTAAATCTGACCCACCTGCAGTGCAACATGGTTTGGCCCAGGTGCACAGTTAACTTGCTCTTTCTTACTTTATTCCCAAAACTCAATCAGGCCCTATGTGTGCTGTGAAAAATGTAGTAAATACTGTCCTAGTTCCTGGCTCCTGGTGGATAGTTACTGTGCTAGTTCCTGGCTCTGGTCAGTTGGTGGGTATGGAGGGTAGTTACTGTGCTAGTTCTTGGCCAGAGCTGTTTCTAGACATTTTGTCTCCCAGTGCGAACAATGAAATAATGCACCACATATAGACATTATAAAAAGTAGGAGACGTGGCCTCGTTAAAGTGGGTGTGGCTTCACTAAAATGGGCGTGGTCTTACAGGAAAGAAAAAAATCAACCAAATTATGCCCCACAATAATGCCCCTGGACTATAATATGCCCCACACAGTAATGGCCCCTGTACCATAATATGCCCCACACAGTAATGCCCCCTGTACCATAATATGCCCCACACAATAATGCATTAATTAATATGCCCCACACAATAATGCATTACTGTGTATGCTTGAGATGTGCTGCAAAGAGGAATGGGCGAAACTGCCTAAAGATAGGTGTGCCAAGCTTGTGGCATCATATCCAAAAAGACTTGAGGCTGGGGCGTGACTTGGATGCCATACTGGTGAGACTTGTCCCACGGGAGCTCCTGAGAAACTGAGCATTCTATCCCACCAGAGAGTGCTTTACACCCTCTCTCCTGTCACCAGACACAGTGCACCATCTGCTTAACCGTCAGGTCCGCAGAATCGGGGAGTGTGTTTTCGCATACCTCCCAACTGTCCCAATTTTCGCGGGATAGTCCCGTTTTTTTGGGGTCTGTCCCGCTGTCCCTCCCGCGGGCCGCAGTGTCCCGCGGTGGGTGGGGGCAGTTGGGGAGCTCCTGATCACTCACTGCTCTGTTGAGAGCAGAGAAGCGGTGAATAGACACTGTGCGCGTGCGCACAGCGTCTATTCCAGTGAGTTAGAGGGAGAGGGGGCATGCCAGCAGCTCACAGAGCGCTGGCCATGCCCCCTGAGTGATGGAAACGGGGGGGTGGCTCGCGATCGCGGGCCCTCCCACGAAGCCTTGCCCCCTTCTACACAGTCCACACCCCCTTTTCATTCGCACCAAGATGTTCCTCCTTCATCTACTTCCATGTTGGGAGGTATGGTTTTCGCGCTCCTGTGGATTGCCTGTATGGCCCTCAGAACGCGGGGACCGGAGTTTCACTTTGGCCGGTGGTGGGCTCCAGGAGTGGGGAGGAGGCGCTGGGCAGTGTTATTGCAGACCGTGGAGAGGTAGGAGCAGCCAGTGCTCTCCTGCTGGAAGTTAATACCAGACACACCTTCCACGTTCAGCTGGGTAATCTTAACTTAACTTCTCCCCCAGGACCTAGCAAGAACACAATAACTACTGAGGGAGGCTCTGTGGAGCTGCTAGCTCTGTGGAAGCTGGAGACCTCTCATTACACACCCCAGAGACTGTTGTGCTAGTAATTCAATAGGGGAAGGTCCATGTATTGAAATTGTACATTACAACATGAAGTCACAGCATTTCCTTTAAAGTTTATAAGCTCTATCCAGAGGGTTACTGGAAGTAGTCCAAGCTTTCCTAACTGTAAGGAGGATTCTTTCCCATTAAAAACCCAAAACATGTAAGTTTGTTTTTTCTCTGGATTCTTATCTCACTGAAAACCCCTGTTCCCTATGTACCTTGCTGTTTAGTTATTCAGGAAGGACATCTAGTGGACAAAAAACACTAGGTCAAGTCTAAATTTTGAGATTAACCCAGTGTGTTAGCCAAGTGATGGAAATGTGTTGATATGAACAGTTAATTTCCTCACCTTGCCCGATTTACATGTGTGATGATATTTTAACCAGTTTCAGAGAGCTGTCTTGTTGAAGTAATCGTAAGCCTTGCTTTTTCTCTCTATATGTGATTGATCACGTAATATAATGTCGCTATGCCTCCTAAGAAAATTTAAGCCCTACCCACAAACTTCGAGGTCTAAAAATGATGGAGCTGCCACTTCTAAGAAAGAATTGCTCGCTGCAACATCTAAAAGCAGCTCTTCTTCCCCAATCCCAAAGGACAACACACTAGAACTTATTGGGGACAATGACGCTCTTACAGTGAAAACAATGAAACTTCTACTGTCACAATTTAAGGAGGAAGTTGCAGTGGAAATTCGAGCTACTCTCCAAACATGCCAACAGTCAAGCAGAGGTGGCGGCCCTTAGAGATAAGGACGAAAATATGGAAGACAGATCCAAACGTAATAAATTAAAACTACGCAGAGTTCCCGAGAATGTCTCGAACAGTAGCTTGAATGACTTTTCAATGGATCTATTCAGGAAACTCTTGCCGTCTACTAGGCCGCTAGACTTTTTGATAGATCGCATTCATAGACCACCTAAAGCTAGGAATGCGTCAGAAGGAGTTCCAAGGGATGTTTTAATGAGGATACATTATTTTCACATTAAAGAAGCAATTTTAAAAGCTGCTAGATCAACAGAGGATGCCTTGAAGATCCTAGGTCCCATTCAAATCTTTGGTGACTTATCTCAGGCGACCTTATTATAAGATGTTCTTTTTACCCCATTACATCTGTTCGCAAAAACTATCCAGTATAGATGGGGTTTCCCAATGAAATTATTGGTCACATGTGAGGGCTCCACCTCTGTAATTGTCAACCTGGAGGAAGGCAAAAACCTACTTTACAAAAGGAACATTGCAGACTCTTCTACTAACTCGTCTCCTGACCGTGGTTTTCAGCGGGACTGGTCTATGGCAGGAACTAAATCATAAGTATTAAGAATATGCAATTCATGACTGTTTCATTGTTCCACATTTCTGTCTTTACAGGACTGCTTCCTTTTGCATATACTATGTTTTCTTCTCTAATAGGCTTCATAGGTTATAATTGCAGCGTACAGTTTATTATGTCATCCACAGTTCTTATGTTGAGAGGTTTCTCTCTGTTCCGATTGTTCCTCAGTTGCTGTTTGAGATAGCTGTCCCTGTATTAATTATACATCTGTTGCTTCGGGTGTTCCAGATGGATGTTTTGACTATTCAATCCTTTTAAACTGCAATACCCATTATTATAATTTTTATTTATGATTCTGTCTTGGTGGTTTGAAGCAACAGACCTCAGATAATGAGGAACTTTACCATACGTTGGTAATCCCGGGGCGAAGGTGGGTTAGCCATTACCCCACAATATTATCTTTAGGGTCGCCATTGTACGGCATCTAAAAGTGCCCCCAAGAAGGGTTATTCCTGTTCTTATTTTTCTTTTTCTCTTTATTGTTCTTGTTTCTCCTTTCATTTTTAATTTTTCCTCCTATTGTTGCCAGATAATTGATTTATATTGTACATACCCAGGTGTTGACCGTGGTTTTCACAACAGATAAATATGGTCAATATTATATCCATAAATGCAAAGGGGTTTAATTCCCCTCATAAAAGGAGATTAGCTCTTAATTACTTTCACAAACACAAAGCACAGATAGTGGCAGTATGAGACACACTTTAAAAATTCATCCCCACCTCAGTTTAGTAATATGAGATACCCTCTCTGTTATATGGCCAATGGCCCAGCGAAGAAAGCAGGGGTAGTAATTCTATTCTTACATCAATTTACATTCACTCTCATCTCCAAACACTGTGACCCTGAAGGGAGATACCTGATCTTGATTGGTCTTCTCTAGAACGTAGAGACCACTCTGGTAGTTGGTTACGCCACAAATACAAAGCAATTATCATTTTGTAAGAAACTGTGCTCTAACATTCAACAACTTGGTAAAGGCGCTTTAATAACAAGGGAGATTTTAATATGGTTTTGGACCAATTAGTTGATAGATTGTGTAAATGAACTCCGCTCTCCAGTCAACCCCTTGAATCCACAAAAGGCTTTCACAAATTGTTAGCAGAATACGATTTGTTTGATGTATGGCGTACGAAACATCCATCAAAGACTTTACATTCTACTCTCATGTACACAGTACGTACTCTAGAATAGACCAAGCATTATCTGACAAGTGGACCTTATCGTCTATTAATAAGATTACTATTCTCCCCATGATATGGTCAGATCATTTGCCATTATTTATTGTGTGGGATATTGGGAATAGAAGGACATCTCTCGAACCTTGGCATTTGGGGAAACAGACTCTCAACCAGATAGAGACTAAGCAGGCCGTTCAATCTTCCCTTTACTGTTACCTGAGTAACAACCATTTTACATTTTTGGTGCGCTCTTAAATCAGTGATTAGAGGTTCTGCAATACAGATAGTGGCTAAGTTTAAAAAAGATTATAGGGAAAAATTTGAGCAAGTCGAATCCAAGTTGCTAAACTAGAATTTGAGCATAAAACCAACCCACATGATAAAGCACTATTTAAATCATAATGTGCAGCTAGGGATAAAGTGAATGTCTTCTATCTAGATGAGGTTCGACGTAATCTTAATAGACTCCACCAGAAATTCAATGTTTATGGAAATCGGGCTAGCAGACTGCTGGCAAGAAAATTTAGAGGTAAAAAAGCAAGAGAAAAGATTCACCAATGTTTATTCAGATGAAGGACTGAAAATATTTCTCCAGCAGGGTCCACAGGATAACATTAGGATTTCCCAAAGCAATTTAGTGGTGGGGACGCTACTGATTGGACAGGAGAATCCTTCACCCAAATTCAGCATCCTGAGAGGCAAAGGTATTCATGGCATAATGTCTAATGAATGTGTTAATGGAAGACCATGTGGCTGCCTTACATATCTGTTCTGCTGAAGCACCACGTTGTGCTGCCCATGATGGACCTACAGTACCTTAAGAGTAGAGTGAGCAGAGACATTAGCCAGAACAGGGAGATAAGCTTGAGAATATGCTTCTGAAATAGTCATCCGAAGCCACCTCGCCATTGTCTGCTTATCAGGAGGTCATCCTCTCTTACGAAATCCATAGAGAATGAAGAGAGAATCTGTCTTTCTGATGGCACTGGTACAATCCACATAGATCCTTAAGGCACGGATCACGTCCAGCGATGCATCTCCTGCAGAAAGGCCCAGTTCCTGGAAAGCCGGGACTACAATTTCTTTGTTAAGGTGAAATTTAGACACCACCTTGGGAAGAGATCCACTCTATCTGGATAAAAAAACAAACAGAAATGGGGAACGACATAACAATGCCCCTAAATCTGACACTCTTCTAGCTGATGCCATAGCCAGTAGAAAGAGAACTTTAGTTGTCAACTATTTAAGATCCACTTTATAAAGTGGTTCAAATGGTGCAACTTGAAGGGCCTTAAGGACTAAACCAGTGGTTTCCAAACTTTTTTGAATCACGGCGCCCTAGAATATCAGACTTTTTTTTTTCACGGCACCCCTAGGCCAAAAATTTCTTACTGAGAAATTTAGAAAGAAATATTACATTAAGTAGATCACGTTTATATGCCATCCTTAGGGTCAGTTGTGTGGTGAGGGACAAAATTTGCTTCTGTTTGGCCAAATATTTTATGACTGGCAGCCACCAGCACTGGTTTTGCCTATTATATTGACCATGAATAATTTGAATTGGTCCTGGCCCACCAACCCAGGGCACCCCTGCAAGTGTCCCGAGGCACCCCAGGGAGCCATGGCACACAGTTTGGGAACCTCTGGACTAAACCTTAGTACCAAGGCACTGTAGGAGGAACAAAAGGAGGTTGAATGTGCAGCATTCCCTGGAAAAAGTATGCACATCCTGTAAGTTGGCAATTTTCTTTTGGAACCATACAGTCAATGCTGACACTTGCACTCTCAAGGAAGCCACCTTCAAACCTTTATCCATTCCTGCCTGAAGGAATGCTAAGACCCTGGAAACTCTGAAAGACCTAGGGTCCATTTTCCGTTCACTGCACCAATAATGAATATAGGTTTGCCATATTCAGTGATAAATTCAAGCTGAGGAAAGTTTCCTTGCTCTGAGCATTGTTTGAATTACCTGATATGAGAATCTTCTTGACTTCAGGATAGAGGTCTCAAGAGCCACGCCGTCAAAGACAGTCGTTCCCGATGTCTGTGATAACAAGGTCCCTGCGTCAGGAGATCTGGATGTTGAGGGAGCAAGAATGGAGCATCCATTGACATTCTCTGTAGATCTGTTTACCAATGTCTTCTGGGCCAAGCCGGAGCTATTAGTATCACGGCACCCTTTCCTTGCTTTATCTTTCTCACCACCCTGGGTAATAAGGTGATTGGAGGAAACACATAGGCCAGGTGATAGACCCATCTCACTGACAGGGTATCCACAAAGATTGCTCTGGGATCCTTTGTTCTTGACCCATATGCGAAAACTTTGTCAAATAGAGTCTGGAAGACCTCTGGGTGTAGAGCCTATTTGCTTGCCTGAATGGTGCGTTGACTGAGAAAATCTGCTTCCCAGTTTAGGACTCCCAGAATGAACACTGCAGACAAGGCTAGATGATGAAGTTCTGTCCACTTTAGTGTGTGACTTACCTCCATCATAGCTTTTTGGCTGCAAGTTCCACCCTGATGGTTGAGTTACGCTACTGCCGTCACATTGTCCAAGCGGATCTGAACTGGTTTTCCCCAAAGGATGTACTTTGCCTGAAATCAGTGCCATGTATATGGCCCAAAATTCCAATATATTTATTGGCAGGCAACCTTCTTCCTTGGTCCATTGCCCCTGAATCAAAACCTTCCTGACACTGCTCCCCAGCCCTGGAAACTGGCATCTGTTGTCAGAATTTCCCAATCTGATATCCAAAAGGGTCTCCCTTTGTCCAGATGGGATGTCTTTAGCCATCAGGCTAATGACCTTCTTACTACCACCGTAAGGACCATAGCATTTTTATCATCTGATGAAACCCATTCCATTTGGCAAGGATCAGATGCTGCAGAGGGGTGTAGTATGGTATGCCGGCGGCCGGGCTCCATGCGACCAGCATACCGGCGCCGGGAGCCAGACCACCGGCATACCGACAGCGTGGCGAGCGCAAATGAGCCCCTTGCGGGCATGGTGGCACGCTGCACGCGCCACACTATTTATTCTCCCTCCAGGGGGGTCGTGGACCCCCACGAGGGAGAATATCTGTCGGTATGGCGGGTGTCGGGATTCCGGCACCGGTATACTGTGCGTTGGGATCCCGGCATTCGGCATACAGAAGACCACCCGCTGCAGAGGCCTCGAGTGGAACTGAGCATACTCCACCATGTCAATGTTGACACCATCGATCCTATCACACGCATTGCTTCGTGAATGGATATCCTTTGACTGTGTAGTAGCTCCTGAATCCTTGACTGAACTTTAGATATCTTGTTATTATACCCTGCTGGTATAGATAAGCTGCCATTACGACCATAATCTTGGTAAATACTCTGGGGGCTGTGGCTAACCCAAAAGATAGGGCCTGGAACTGAAAATGCTGTTGGAGGATAGGATAGTGAATCTGAGATAGCACTGATGGGACAGTGCTATAGGAACATGTAGGTAAGCATCCTGGCTTTCCAAGGATACCATATAATCCCCTGGCTCCATGGCCAAAAGGATGGAACGTAAAGTCTCCATATGAAACGGAGGTACCCAAATGTACTTGTTCAGCACTTTGAGATTGTGTATGGGCTGGAATGACCCATTTGGCTTCTGAACTAGAAACAAGTTGGAGTAAAAACCCTGTCCTCATTGTGCAGGAGGAACTGGAATGATTATTCCTGACTGAAGCAATTCCTGAACTGCCTGTTGCAAAGCCCTGGCCTTTGTCTCTACCCGAGATGGGTTGGTACAGAAAAACCTTCGAGGAGGGTGTTTCTTGAATGCAAATGCATAACTGAGAGATACCGCTTCCTGCACTCAGGCATCTGTTGTAGACTGCTGCCAGATCTGAGCAAACTGAAGTCGGCCCCCCACTATGGAATCCCCCAGGTGGAGGCCCGCACCAGCAGGCTGATGGCTTATTTTCTGTTTTACCAACCTGTCCTCTGGTAGCCCAATGCTTTTTAGTCTTACCAGACTTGTTGTTTTGGGGCTGTTTGCCGTCACCTTTTCCTTTTGCTTGAGACCGAAAGGGCTGAAAAGCTGGAACTTTAGGTTTGAATTTGTATGTGGAAGTAAACTTTACTTTCTTGGAGTCTGCTTCTGACTCCAAAATATCTATAAATTCTTTACCAAAAAGAATATCTCCAGAAAAAGGTAAAGACTCCAAAACCTTTTTAGATACTGAATCAGCATTCCATGTATGTAGCCAAACTGTTCTGCGAGTGGCTACTGTTGAAGCTGATGTGCTGGAGGCAATTGTACCCATACCCAAGGCTGCTTCTTCCAAAAACATTGCAGCCTATTTAATATTTGCAATAATGGACTCGCTCGGAATTGCACGCTAGATGCCATTGAAAAATCCTCTTCCAATGCATCATCCCAGGCAGCCACTGATTTTGCCATCCAAGCTGAAGCCATGGCTGGTCTTATGACTGCCCGAGACAGGGATTTTTTTAAGAAAAACCCTCCACTCTTCTATCCATGACATCATTTAATGATGTTGAAGGCAGAGGTAATATAGATTTTCGCACTAATCAAATAACATGCCTATCTACTTTAGGGACCACCTCCCTCTTTAAACAATTGTCAAAGTCAAAAATATTACATAGAGAGACCATATAAACTGCACACATATAAGTCGCTATACTTGCAAATATGCGCAGCGAGCACAGCAATATATGGAAACACACGCATTTGCTCGGACATGGCACAGAGATGGATTCGGCACTTGTTTCATACAGTACATGGTTATAATAATGAACAGCACCAGACATCATGGAGATTTAGAATTGGCTAATGAATTAATGTCATGGATGTGTATCATTCAAACCGAACCAGATAAACACATCATGTTTGGTATTGAAGCAAGCAGAATCAGGTGTGGGTTAGTTTGAGGCCTGTTGTGTTGTTGTGGGACATTGCAGCGGATAGATATGATTATATGTATAAAAGCTAAGATCATATTGTTAGAACAATGGATGCTCAAGACAACCTTTTACTAAGTTTTCAGGGCTGAACCTGATTAGCACATACAAAGAGAATGGTGACTCAATACAAAGGAGAAAGAAAGACCCCTCCCCCAGGTACTGGTCAAACAGGAAGGTAGTGGTCAGGTGTGGCCTCAGAGAACAGATGTAATGTAGCTACACTCACAGACACACACACAGCTACCTGGCACCAAGCAGCATGGCGGCTGAATCCCCAGGACATCTTCCAAACTAAAGGCTAAGTATTGAACTTCACATGGCTAGATAAGGAAACAGATAGATTGCTTTCTGGTTTAAATAGGATATTGTAACTTGGCTGTGATGATTGTTGGGTGTTAGTGTTGGTGCCCTGTGGAATCTGTGATGGTAGCTGGGATCTTGTTAATCATAAATACCACCATGCAGTACTTTTGAATATGTGCTGGTAGCAATGGCAGGCTGATACTTGTGAGTACCTGGTGGTCTGGTCTTGTGATAACTCATATGCTCTGGTTATTGAGATACTGAAGTTGTTTGGGATGTGAAATTATGAGATGGTTCTAGGAAGTTGGATTACATTGTGAAAGGTGTTTTAGATGGTTTGGAATTGTAAAATCAGAACATATGCATTGTTTTGAGGCTTGGACATTTTGGAAGAAAATGGAGTCTTGTGTTTTCTGCTATGTGATTGTGGTTTAGTATAGAGTGCCATGTGTTTGGACCTGCAAATCTAAAATGGCTGCTGCTGGATGTCTTCCCCTCCCCCTTTCAGCCATGTGGTGTGGTCTTTGGAATCAAGTGGAGGTTTCTCAAAATGGAGTCTAGCTTCCATCCCATGCTGTATTCAGCATTGACTAACTGCGCAGCGATTGTCTCTCACATGTGTAGTTTTATCTGCAACCATGTTGTCTCTTATTTAATGTTATCATGAGCCATTTCTCTCTATCTCTCTCTTCTTCTCTTCCCCTTCCATTTTCCCATAAATAGTAATTGTATTGTATTGTATTTCTTGTGTAGTTATCTGGTTAGGTAGTCTCTGTTATATTGTAGTGTATCATTTGTACTGTTATCCCCTTTTTACAAGTATATTAGATATAATACAGTTAATAGGCCTTGGAACCTAAACCAGCATCTGTGTATTTTCTATAGTGATAAGTGTTCATTTGAGCGTCGGTGACGCTCATGCAGCTTTGTAGATAGTCAGGTTACACAAGGTTACACTTACACCCTGTACTCACATTAAGGTATTCAGTGTATTTCATTGGTATAAGGTTTTAACATAAAGGTATAGTGTTGTAAGCGTCTGCATCGCTGGTGACCTCCTCGTGGTCTCGAGCGTATGCTACGCTACAGCGAATCATTCCCCTAGACATAACCAATAACGTGTCCTGTGATCACTGGGCCGTGAGCGAACGTGACGCTTGAGCGTCTCGCCTACGGCTGAGCGATCGCTACGCAGATAGCGTACCATTACGGTACTTCTTAAGTAAACAGCGTACAGTGTTCTTAGCTTCATAAAGGGTTGTTTATACGACAAAGGAATTTAGCATTGTCAATTGCGGGCTCGTCCTATACTTCTCATATCTGCACTAGGTAGATCAGCAGACATTATCCCTCCAGCAAAGGGTGGGAGGTTGTCTCACAGTGCTGACGGGATAAGCGTCTGCTTCGCTTAGATAAAGAGTGCTGAAGGAACCCGGTAACCGGAGGTAAGAACAGTACGCTATTGTCTTTGAAAATCTGGTTTTTATTTCAATTTGGTGCCAACTACACACTCAGGCCTAGAATAACTTTAGGAGTTTTGAATGATGACTTTCTTTGTGACAAGAGGCCGCATGGTCTGTCCACCATTTTGTGTGACCCTCATGGAGGTGGAAGGGGGAGGAGCAGCGGCCATTTTGGGAAGGTCAAAAAAAAAAAAAAAAAAAAAAAATTTTTCTGAGCGGCTGGTTTTCAGTTGACTCAGGAAACAATCAGCCATCCACTGTCAAAAAGAAATCATCATTTAATGAGGTTTTTTTTTTATGCATTTATTTAATCTATATCATAGTCAATCATAAGTAATAGTGATTGGTACTTATATGTAATTTCATATGCGTGTGCTTACATCAATGTATGTTATTAGATTAAATTTAGAATTGCATTTTCATCTGTGTAAGTTTCACATCTCACATTCCTGTTTGCCAATTTTATAGTTGATAGAAAGTGCTAAAAAGAGATTTGCTGTTATTTCATAGTAGAGGTGATAGTTAAAGTATAGAACAAACACACGGTTTGTCTGAGATACAAGGCAGTCAGTGTGGATTGCGGTAGATGATCAGGGATCACCTACATTGATAAATAAATATATTGTGTTACGGTGGATCCTTTGCATTGCGTACACGTGTCGCTAACAAAGACTAGCGTACGCAATCCAAAAGGCAGACGCACGCAGCGTTCATTACGCAACGTAGCGTCCGGTTACGCCCACGTAGCTCAAGTTGTGATAAAGTGAAGTAACGCAAAGGCGATAAGTAACGCACAGCGGTAGATAACGCGAAGCGGTAAATAACGCAAATCTATTTTTAGAAAATCTGAAATTTAGTTTAACAGATCCTGCTCCTAATTGGTAACACTGTTGGCCTAAAGACAATTTCTGCGCAGAAATAGATATAGAAACAAAAGTGTACATGTGTTGAGTGAGTGTGTTTTGTATACAAAAGTTTATATAACTTTAAGGTGGAACCAAAAGGAAAGCCGGGTACTCGTCAAGGGACATACGTGTAAGTGACATATACGGTGGCCAGGGAGGCATCCCTGGTTAAATAATATTTGAGCATTAGAGTATAGCGGACCATAAGGTAACAAGACCAGGAGGTCATAAGGTAACAAGACCAGGAGGTCATAAGGTAACAAGACCAGGAGGTCGTAAGGTAAAAGGTCCGCTATAAAAGTCCAGTGGCACAACGCCTGGGGTGTTGGTGCAGAACCCATATAGGCCATACAAGCTCTGGCTGAAGGAATCGCAGCCGGAAACATAGATTCCATTGATCTTTCAGTACATGACAAGTAGTGCTCGTATACTGAACGATTGGACCGCACGTTATTGTGTGCAGTAGTTAGTAATCTGACCTAATACCATTAGAGTAAAGTGGTCACAAACGCTATCTGTACATTCTGACGTGATTTGTGTAATTTTTTATTTTTGGAAGGGAAGTTCGCTGGTCACTCAGGAACTATCTAACAACCCCAACTTTACTGGAAAGAGTAAGTGTCCTGCGGGTAACCCTCATATGTTCCAGTAAACTAAAGGTTCACAGGGGCCCTAGGTTGGGTCCAGCAGCTCTGGCTACAGTGATTGCAGCACAGGCCAACGTGGGCGAGAAGTAAGTGGGGTACTTGATAAACCACCACCGCCGGCCTGCCCAAGGACATCTTGGTTTGTTTGTAAGGGTTCGCTGAAAGCCTTGATATTCAAGGAGGAATAGGCAATGCCTGCAGATTATGGGGGCCATTTGTTCAGGTAGGGGGCGATCAACCTCGGTTCGGGTTGATTCAGAGAACCGATCCATCGGGTCGGCACGATATGTGATGTGTAAGAAATATGGAAATCACGCTGAAGTTTTATGTGATGAATGGGAGAGAATGACTGTACAAGACAGGGACAAATTCCCAAGAATAGGTAGCTTCAGTCCAGTAGTGTTACAAAATTTAAGGAGGAGGATAAGTCTCGTTGAACCAACGAAGAGACAAAATAAACATTATGAATATTTACAGTTATGGCAACAGGAAAGTGAATTACAAAAAGAGTCTATTGACTTTTCTGACTCTTATCTTGAGAGGAGAGATATGGCAGCAGGAGAGGAGTTGATTGCGGAGAGAAAAGCACAAAGGTGGAACAACAAAAACGCTCTTAGCAACTGTAATATAGATTATAAGAATAAGTGTAATAAATGTAACAATGATTATTGTAATACTGTTGAATGTACAACTATTAACCTGTGCAAGTCGCACCCCATGTTAAACTTCCCTCAGGATTACCAACAAGAAAGTGAGCCCAGAACGATGTCGGCACCTCTTAAAGAAGCCATCCTACAAGACATCCAGGTGGACGCGACCAAATTGGTAAAGGCAATAATCAAACCCCCTAACGGAGGGTCAGGTGAGGTCGTGTCCACAGGTACGTACAATGTTTTATATCACGCACAAACAAATGTACCCCATATTGTAAGACCAAAACAAGGTGATGTAATTGAGTTTAGTCCTGTCAGGGTGATCACAGTCCCCAATGGGAAGACTGACGATCAGGGAATCATTCCCGTCAAGGACAGTGCAATGCGCCATCCCTGGTCCCGGACAGAATTGAGATCAATCATGTCTGATTACCCAGATCCTAGGAAAGATCTAACTGTATGATCAAAGATTCACAGAAGGTATATCAACTCCCTAGACAACGACATAATCATGGTATCCAAGGAATCAGGTAGGTACAGGGAAAGCGGTTGATGGTGATGAGCAACCAAGCGTTTGAGGAGGCATCAAATCAACCAAAACCCCAGGCCATTGGCACATGGAGGAACTTAAGGATTTGTGATCTGTGCAAAAGAGAAGGGCATTATGCCAGTAACTGCAACAGCCCACATAAAATCAGACCCCCTAGACATGAAAATGAGCAAAAGTTATGACACACCAAATTATAATCGGGGATCATATAGGAAGAATTTTGGGCCACACCCATAATATATAGTCAGGAAAGGTGATCATTAGGACTGATGGTAAGCCTGAGGTAACGGTTAATGAAGTGGGAGGTCATTCACTAAAGACACAGGAATGACCAGGTGAAACGTTGTAAATGTATTTGTGAAAAATGTTTTTCTCTCCCTCTCTCTATCCCCATCTCTGACGATTATTGGTAAGAATTCAAACATTGCATATTCGCTTGGTCCTTGCAGAAGTCTACCAAACCCCAGCATGACCTATCCACCACAATGTATTCTGGCCAGATACAGACAGTGGAATAATGCAAGTGCTGGTGGGGAGGGACTGCTCAAGGAAACCATTAGACACGTAGATACGACAGCCTAATAGTCTGACAATGTTTTCTTAATGTTGACAACGTTTAAAAATGCTTTGTTTCTCTTCTCTTATTGGTGGTTATTGTCGGGTTATGTAATGTATATATGCACATGAATTGTTCTCTATCTCTTTTGTTTTTATTTTCTCTCTCTTCTCACTCATGTTTCCATGATTTAAAGATGGTATGTCACCCCTCAGTTGGACCAATGGTAATGCCAGATTTTTGCTCCTTACAGAAAGATCGTCGGTTAGGAAGGAATATTGCATCACCAGAATGATCGTTTTTGAAGACTGAGAGACAACACCTTTGAGAGGACAGCAGAACAAGAAGAACAACAAGACGAGAGAACTTATTATCGTAACGAGTTCTCTCCCCCTCAAACTGATTTTCTTATACCCCATTTACAAATTTCTTCTTTTCTCCTCCTGTAAGATGGACTTGCCCCAAGAGACTGTGATATGGATTTTTCCCGTTAACCATGATGTTGACCAGAGCAGTCTGTTTCGGTGAGAGTACCAGTGAGGTCGAGAAAGGATCCAGAAAGGTCCTGATGACTGAGACGGAGGTGTAAATTTCCAATAGCAACCCAATCACCAAGCAAAGGCGAGTACCGGGCACGATCTAACAACCATGTTATTTGTAAACAACTGTGAAGGAATGTTAGTTCAAAAAGAAAGTTGTATCTGTAGGCTCTGTAACAAAGAAATGCCAATCCAGTTTTAATATCCATATGGACCGGCATCCATTGAGTGACTATCACTCCTTAGTGGGTAATGTGTTAAATAAGACCGATTGTTGGGTATGCTCTCAAGTATCTCAGGGACACAGCAAATCAGGGCTAGTACCATTTCCTTTAACGTTAGGGGAGGTACTTGAGCTAAGTGGTGGGAGACCGGTGGACCGGAGGTTTAATATCTCCAGCCCTCCTAGTTTGAAGCTCCACCAATACCATGTGGATAGGTCCCTCTTATGTTTTAACATCTCCAATCCCAGAAAACCGGGAAATTGGGAAGTGTCATGGAGCAACCTTACCATGACCTTTTCACACAGAGCAGATAGAATGCCTACAGATACAGAGCTCGTACGCCACATAGCCAGTAGAGGAAAATCTTTCCGGTATCGATATACCTTAGGGAATAGGATTACTAGAGTTGGAGAGGTATCACCAGGATACTGTGCTCATATCGTACAAACCGATACGTGCATTAAGCAGTTGGAAGAATTAGGGTCAGGAGATTTCACCTGGAAGGTTTGTAACATGGTCATGTCCTTCTCCGTCCCTTATGTTCTCCCCGATGATGCATATTTCATATGCGGGAGAAAGGCGTACAAGTGGCTAGCCCCAAACTCTGAAGGATTGTGTTATATTGGAAAAGTATTGCCTGAAGTGATGACTGTTACACATGACAAAATGAAGGACATACACCGTGGTGCCCAAGCTCCTTATACTCACACTCACTACGAGCACCGAGTTAAAAGACAACTGTCAGAAAGGTTAGAGCATCCGGCCTCTGATCTTATCCATGAATCCACCGGGATTCAGGTTCTGGTAGCGTTAGATTTCACTCGTACCGCTCGGGGAGTGATGAATTATAGATACATTTCCGCACTCGCCAATTTGTTAGATAATATCACTGAAATGTATGATGACACGTTTAGATACACTGGAAGAGAACTTCAAGCTTATAAAACAGAACTAGTTCAGCATAGGATGGTTCTTAATTATCTTACAGCAGTAACAGGCGGATATTGTGTTACATTGGCAACGCAGTACGGCATAAAGTGTTGCACGTATATCACAAATAGCACCGAGGATCCGGTAGAGGTCATAGACCAAAAGATGGATGATATTCTGCAATTAAAGTGGGAATTTCGTCGAAAACACAATCTCACCCTTGCTGCTGTAGGTAATGAGCTGACTGGTTGGGTGTCATGGTTGAACCCGCGAAATTGGTTCTCCGGTTTAGGAGACTGGGCTCAAGGAGTCATAATGGATGTTGGAAAGTTTCTACTATGTATCTTAGGTGTCGTTATATCGATTGGATTGATATTTAGATGCGGGCAGGCTTTAATGAGGTGCAAACAAAGTACAAAAGTGATGAGCTTGAGGAGTGAGGAAACTGTAATTAACCTGGATTTGATTTATGACCCAATGATAGAAACCAGAATGTGATGAAAATGCGATTATACGGTCCGTTTCTTTCACCTGTTTTTCTGCTTTTCTCCAAGATACAAAGACCCCCTTGGACGAGGAAGCTGACGAGACGAGATGTATACAGACAACGGATTGACCAAAGAAGAAGATTTGACAACTTTAAATATGGACACTTGATGAACTTTGCCATAGATCCCCAGTTTCCCTAGTATCTTTAAACTCACGCTAGCCCAACATTTTTGTAAATCTGATGGCTCAGACAAAGCTATTTGCTCATGCCTAAGGAGCAATACAGCGCAAAGAAGACGACTCTCAACAGATACCGAAAACAACTTCGACGACAGATGTACATTTCCCTGACATAGAATATCATTGCATTTTTCGTAAGTGTTCTTTATCTTCATCTCTACAACCCTCAGGTAACGACACACATAGACGATAGGGAATACAGGCACAGATATCAGCAACCACATACCTCCCCCATTCATGTATCATCAACTAAAATGTGCTCCCCCATTTTGTTACAACCACAGCCGAAATGAGCTCGGTAAAGTTTGACAGCCCATCCACAGACCCTTAGTACGGGATAAGAAGGAATTCAAATGTATACTTCGCAATACCTCGAAGCTTGATGTACAACACGTACGGCACGATGATACATGACCCCCCAAACATGGATTCATACACACATGCTTCTGCTATCTCACTAGGTCATACCCTCTTCACACCTTCTCCTCTCTCCTCCCTTACCCAACCATTGAAATGTATTAACCCCTGACATATATTTTTCTCTTTTTGAAATGTTTTAGGAAGTGGCAGTTATTGGTGACTGCCAAAGGGTGGACTGTCAAAGTCAAAAATATTACATAGAGAGACCATATAAACTGCACACATATAAGTCGCTATACTTGCAAATATGCGCAGCGAGCACAGCAATATATGGAAACACACGCATTTGCTCGGACATGGCACAGAGATGGATTCGGCACTTGTTTCATACAGTACATGGTTATAATAATGAACAGCACCAGACATCATGGAGATTTAGAATTGGCTAATGAATTAATGTCATGGATGTGTATCATTCGAACCGAACCAGATAAACACATCATGTTTGGTATTGAAGCAAGCAGAATCAGGTGTGGGTTAGTTTGAGGCCTGTTGTGTTGTTGTGGGACATTGCAGCGGATAGATATGATTATATGTATAAAAGCTAAGATCATATTGTTAGAACAATGGATGCTCAAGACAACCTTTTACTAAGTTTTCAGGGCTGAACCTGATTAGCACATACAAAGAGAATGGTGACTCAATACAAAGGAGAAAGAAAGACCCCTCCCCCAGGTACTGGTCAAACAGGAAGGTAGTGGTCAGGTGTGGCCTCAGAGAACAGATGTAATGTAGCTACACTCACAGACACACACACAGCTACCTGGCACCAAGCAGCATGGCGGCTGAATCCCCAGGACATCTTCCAAACTAAAGGCTAAGTATTGAACTTCACATGGCTAGATAAGGAAACAGATAGATTGCTTTCTGGTTTAAATAGGATATTGTAACTTGGCTGTGATGATTGTTGGGTGTTAGTGTTGGTGCCCTGTGGAATCTGTGATGGTAGCTGGGATCTTGTTAATCATAAATACCACCATGCAGTACTTTTGAATATGTGCTGGTAGCAATGGCAGGCTGATACTTGTGAGTACCTGGTGGTCTGGTCTTGTGATAACTCATATGCTCTGGTTATTGAGATACTGAAGTTGTTTGGGATGTGAAATTATGAGATGGTTCTAGGAAGTTGGATTACATTGTGAAAGGTGTTTTAGATGGTTTGGAATTGTAAAATCAGAACATATGCATTGTTTTGAGGCTTGGACATTTTGGAAGAAAATGGAGTCTTGTGTTTTCTGCTATGTGATTGTGGTTTAGTATAGAGTGCCATGTGTTTGGACCTGCAAATCTAAAATGGCTGCTGCTGGATGTCTTCCCCTCCCCCTTTCAGCCATGTGGTGTGGTCTTTGGAATCAAGTGGAGGTTTCTCAAAATGGAGTCTAGCTTCCATCCCATGCTGTATTCAGCATTGACTAACTGCGCAGCGATTGTCTCTCACATGTGTAGTTTTATCTGCAACCATGTTGTCTCTTATTTAATGTTATCATGAGCCATTTCTCTCTATCTCTCTCTTCTTCTCTTCCCCTTCCATTTTCCCATAAATAGTAATTGTATTGTATTGTATTTCTTGTGTAGTTATCTGGTTAGGTAGTCTCTGTTATATTGTAGTGTATCATTTGTACTGTTATCCCCTTTTTACAAGTATATTAGATATAATACAGTTAATAGGCCTTGGAACCTAAACCAGCATCTGTGTATTTTCTATAGTGATAAGTGTTCATTTGAGCGTCGGTGACGCTCATGCAGCTTTGTAGATAGTCAGGTTACACAAGGTTACACTTACACCCTGTACTCACATTAAGGTATTCAGTGTATTTCATTGGTATAAGGTTTTAACATAAAGGTATAGTGTTGTAAGCGTCTGCATCGCTGGTGACCTCCTCGTGGTCTCGAGCGTATGCTACGCTACAGCGAATCATTCCCCTAGACATAACCAATAACGTGTCCTGTGATCACTGGGCCGTGAGCGAACGTGACGCTTGAGCGTCTCGCCTACGGCTGAGCGATCGCTACGCAGATAGCGTACCATTACGGTACTTCTTAAGTAAACAGCGTACAGTGTTCTTAGCTTCATAAAGGGTTGTTTATACGACAAAGGAATTTAGCATTGTCACAATCCCCAGCCGGAAGAGGATAATTGGAATTCCATTTCCTAAAAACTCTAAACTTCTTATTGGGCATAGCCCAAGCCTCTTCCATGATTTCCGTCAGCTGATCGGACCCAGGAAACTCAGTCTTAACTGTTTTGGGATGTTTAAACACAGGTGCCTTGGATTTTAACACATGCTCTGCTGATTCTTTTTAGGATAGAATGGTTTTCCTTGCCTTAATTAACTCCGATATGTCCACTGAGCTGAGACGTTCCTCCTCATCGTATGCAGAACCAGAGTTTAACGAGTCTTCATCCTCCGACGAATCCTCATCTGAAACATGTGTAGACTGTCGAGATGGGTTTTTTTCAGCCTGTTTCTTTAGAGAGGCTGCTTCTTCCCCTGCTGGAAGTGATAAACCACAGGTGGAAAGCTGCATGTAAGGGTTAATCGTTTAACCTATCACTGGTATAGAAGTTGGAATTATTCGCTCAGCTATACTGGATGTCTGTGCAAACATAGCCCAAGGGGGATCAACTTGCACCTGTGTTTGCCTTGTATTTTTCAAGAGATCTTGGTGAAAGCTAAAACAATTCGCACACAAACCATCCTGAACGAGATCCTGAGAGGATAACCCAGCTTTGCAAGACAAACATTATATGAGTGTTGGTGTTGCTGTGAGTGTATTTTCCTCACCTTTGCCACACTTAGACATGATAAATAATCAGATACTTACACAGTATACTACACAATTTGTGACTGTAATCACTTCAAGACTTGTTAAAGTGACCTACAATCCGACATTACCCTGTATTGCACTAGCAGAGGATCGAAATAGAAAAAAACTGACAGAATTATAGTAAAGTCAGCAATCACACTAGCAGCCAGTCACAGTTATACACTAGTATAATAAGCAATATGAGCACATAATCAACTACAAATACATTTCAAGTATGTTGGAGAACATATTACTGCCTCACCTTATATAAGATCTAACCGTATTCAGATGCATAGCGAAAGACAACAGTAGTAGTATACAGACTCATATGCAATAGGCACTTATCCAACTATTCATTCTCAAAAGGTAGATAGAAACTTAGTGCTGTATTACCCGTACTCAGTAGAGTGGGATACAGGGAGACTCACCCCACTTCCAGGACCGCTTGCTACTAGTGTACACCACCGCTCAATGAACCTATAGTGAACACAGATGCCCAAGTGAATACTGACACACCAGTCACACAGCCTATGCTGCGACTGGGTCCCCTTCATATATAGCATCTCACACGGAAGCAGGAAAACAGTTCATGGCAGGAGACTGGAGGAAACTGGTCATGAACCGGGGGGGGGGGGGGGGCAGGAGAGCAGCTTACTCCCCACTGCTGACATCAACCCTAGGGATTGTGGCCTCATACTACTCCTGTGTCACGAAATGATCACTCACCACTGCGGGTTCTGGGGTCCGTCCATTGCCAGCGCGGTTGCTCTCAGTGCTGTGCGGCCATGTGGGGATGCGGCGTGGTCAGTGGCAGAAATTATGCAGGTTCTTGGAGCCAGGAGTGTGGGGACCAAATAGCCGAAGGCGCCGCTGTGTGTCTGCAGTATAGGAGGTGGCCATATTGAAGACCTAATGAGCACCTGAGAGCACTTGTGAAACACCTGTGGGTAAGTGTTAGCCAATCCCGTGCTTGTGCTGCCTTTAAGTAGGCTGGATGTTACTCTGAGCCAGTGCTTTGTTGTATCTACTCTATGCCCTAGCTCTGTGCTCTCCCGGTGATATCCTGTGTGGTTCCAGTGGTCCTGATATTGCCTACGCTCCCAGGAGTCTGCCTACAGCCTTCACGGCAAGTGATCCACCAGCTCCCTGCTGTGCTGTCAGTTAATCGCTCTCCAAGTGGCAACAAGTAGATTCCCGGAGTCCTGTGAGAGGTTTCCCTGTTTGTTCAGTGAGTGCCTGCTTTAATCACCCAGTCTGTGGAATTCTACTTCATCCTGGTTCTCATTCTCTCATCATCCAGTTTAACTCATTCTTCACTGTTGTCGTCTGCTGCAGCTTCACAGTGCTTCAAGTATTATCTTCACAACTTGCAAGTAATTCCATTCAGTGTTGTATCTTTACTGTTGCTTCAATTAAGGACAATTCTGTACAGCTTTCCAGTTTAACGTTTAAGCTTCAGTACAAGTCTCTACAGTTATTACAGCCTGGTAACGTCTGCTGGACCTGCTGGTATATCAGACACATCCGCCCGCCGAAACAGCACTGAATGCATGGGTAAGCGTTGTCGCGGACCTGCGGACAGTTGTTGGAGCGACTCTAAGGTATGTATAAGACACTTTTTAGAAAGATCACTCAAGAAAAAATAGTAAGACTATAAAAATAAAATAAGAAAGCTTATGGCTGTTAAAAACCAGCAGCCCTCTGACCATGGTCCGGCTCCTGCCGCACCAAACAAAAAGCTAATTTGATTTGCCTGAGCCAGTAGGCGGGGATATATGCACAGGCCCATTGCATGCTGGGAGGCCGAAAAGCTTTGACCGTTTGGTGCAAATCCGCTGTTGCTTCATCATATCCCAATGTTATCCTGTGGATAACCTGTGGACCCTGCAGGATAATGTAGGGATGAAAAGGGTATCCATTGTAATGTTCCTTATGAAGCTTTTTCAAACATACTGTCTAATTAACAATGGCCACTACACTACCAAAGTGTTATATTATGTTTACAAACATAAAGCTTATAATTGGTTACCGGTAAATTATTTTGGAATATGTTTTATAAGCAAATTACTACCTGATGCAGTGGTAATACAATATGAAGATCTAAAAGAAACATATATTAAAGGATTACGCTCAAGAAGAGTAAGAATGGTAAAAAGAGAGATACAAATGGTACATGAGAAGTACAAACACCTTTATACGCTGTCCCAAGGTTACAAGATTGGTTTGGGAATTGGGAACATAATAACATTTGATACATGGGGAATAACAGCAAATCAAAGAATGATACAGTATTTGGGAGAATAAACATCATGGACATATATGACAGTACTTTTAGATTTGTGGGAAGATAGCTTTGAATACAACCAGTGGTTAAAGTTGGCCGGAACAGGGCGGAACTGCGTTCCGTCACCTCTAATTGCAGGCGGAACCAGTTCCGCCTCCGGCCGGCCACAGCATCAGGTCCCCACTGCATTGTAAAGGTGGCAGCGGCCGCCAGCCAATCCTGGCTCACGGACCGGCTGCAGCACCAATCAAAAGAAGGGGCGGCATTTTTAAAATATGGCGTGAGCCAATAACGGCTCGCCGACCACCAGCCAATGAGAAGCTGCCAAGTGGCAGCTTCTCATTAGCTGGCGGTCCGAGAGCCGTGAATGGCGCACAAAGTGCCGCCTCGCTTCTTTTCATTAGCAGCCCTGCCCACTCACATTACATCCCCCCTGCCGCCACTCACACCGCATCTCCTCCCCCTGCCGCCACTCACACCGCATCTCCCACGGAGTCCGACCTCCACCCTTCACCTCAGTCCCCAGTATATGCCAGCCATGCGGATCCCGCTTGTTTTTACAACTTCCTGACCGGAAGTGACCTTTTCTGAATAAAGATTTTACGTATAAAAATACACAGCTTTTAACCTAATCCATCTTTGATAAAGTGCTGGAAATAGCATGAAACGCGTTAGATGGACAAGTGCTGACCAAGAAAGACGATAACAACCACAGAACTACAACCGGACGATTTCCGAGCGCAGCGTGACGTCTCCCGATCACACCGCTCTCACCTCTCAGCTCCACATCTCTCACCGCAGCGGCAGGAAGACGCCAATTCAACAACATGCCACGGACAGCCAGGCTCCATCAGGCTGATGAATCCCGTGGCCCAGAGTAAGGTAGGGAAAGTTAGGTTGTTCTGGAACTGACTGGTCACCGCAAAAGAGCTCCAAAAGGAGCTGTTAACATTACTACTAACAACTTATTTTTTTCCAGGTGCCACACACACACACAAACAATATTAGTGCACCCTAATATTGTCTTTTTTTCCAACAAGCAGCTCATTCACAGCGCAGGAAACATTCTTTATTTTGTAAACTAAACTTCTACTTTATAATTCAGCTCAAACTCCACATTAAGAGTTTCATAAATTGTGATACGGTTTATGTAATTTACCTATTAACATGTGGATGTAAGAAAAAGTATGTGGGGAGGACAACTCAGTCTCTAAAAGTTAGGTTCCTTGGGGGCATGGCCTAGCAGCAGTGGAGTGAGGACGCATCTCCGGTGTGTCCCGGCTCCGAATGTACCATATACCCCTGCCACAGCTGTACTTGCCCTTGTGGACTGGACTCCTGGCTCCCCCTGCCTCTTCAAGGTCTTCCGGAGCTGGCCGCTGACAGCCACGGAGCCGGGGGACAGCTCGCTCTGTCCCTGCGGGTTGTGGCTTACCCGCGTCTTGAGCTCCGTGGCGCGGGAGTCCCGCACTTGCACGAGATGGAGCCGCGGGTCTCCGCCTGGCTTCCTTACTCGGCCTGGGCACTCTACGGGGCACCTATTGGACCCTCAGCAAGTGAAGGCCCCAGCACAGCTATGGCCCTGGGCACTCCTGTTAGCCACGGCCTGCACTATTTCTGAAGCCGGGGACTGGATTTGACAGCGGACCCGGGCCAGACTTCCGGAAGTGGTGAGGACGGGTCATGGCGTCTGTCTACCTCACCCTGTTACTGCCTCCTGGCTGCCTCTGGGGCCCATATAGGGCTGAAAATTGCAGGTACCTCTCCCTACACTACATGCCAGTCTGGGGAACAGTGCACTGTGCTCTGCCTGGGGGGTGCTTGATACAGTCAATGCGTGGCCATCTTCAATTTCTGTGCTCCGGGGACCTGACTCTGGGTGGGCCGAGGCTTGTGGTCTCCCCTCCCCGATCCTAGCTCTGTACTCCCGGCTTACCTGCGGCATTCAGGTGTACTAAGGGCCTGTTATACCCCTCGCAAGTGCCCACTGGGTGTCACAACCGGAGTGACCTGGGATCTGATCAGGATCGGTACTCACTGTCTGGGAGACACTACCCTCTCTCCTCCATACTGTCTATCTGCCATTTGCACAGTCTCCTGCCACCGGCGAGCTGCTACGCTCTCACCTGCCGACAGGCCACGAACAGTCGCTAACCTCTACCAAGGAGCACAATAGCTATATATTTGTTTCTCCATAGTACACCCTGATATAACTCCCCTGCTTGTACTCTGCTTACCCATTTTTGATACACTGACCCCCTCCAGTGGTCGCTGTTACCCACACCCTCTTCGTCTTAGCTGCCTATACGGTCGGGCCCTGGTGCTCCTCGCAGCCACGATGGTCTCTGGATGAATAACACCCCATGGCTGGCCTGACCGCCTCATAACCTGTGTCAATCCCCAAGCTCTACCCCACCGCTCCTTTCCCCTTTTTATTGCAACTTTACTGAAGAAGATAGACCTCTCCCCTGCCTGCTTTTACTATGTCACAAAGGAACAAGAAGGCTCCCCAGGCTTCCGCAAACTTCGGCAGCAAGGCTAAGGGTTCCCAGAACCTGGTGCACTCCCCGGAGTCTCCTTCATTCCCATGTTCGTTGGAGATGGGTATTGACCCTCAGATACAGGCTGTGATATCTGGTCTCCTGGAGGGCGTGCAAACAGCCTTCAAACAGGAATTGGATTTCAAAACGGATATTGCCTCGCTTGGAATCGTACAGATGCTTTGGAGACGAAGACCGACGACTTATGTCACTCGCAACTGCATCTAGACCACGAGCTCTCGAGGCTGCACGCTGAAGTTGAGACCCTGAAGGAGCGTCAAGAGGACCAAGAGAATCGATCCCGTCGCAGTAACTTGCGAATACGTAATGTGGCGGAATCAGTCCAGAGCTCTACGTTGCCCTCCTTCTTGAAAGACCTTTTCCAGCATTTGGTCCCGGACTTGTCTAATGAACACTGCCTCTTTGATAGGGCACACAGGGCCTTGCGAGCCAATCCTTCAACATCGCAGCCTCCTCGGGCATTATAGCCCGTCTCCATTATTACCGCTCGAAGGTAAAAATAATTGCTTCCGTCCGGGATTCCTCTGACAAAGCATTCCGAGGCATGCAATTGCAGATTTACCAGGACTTGGCGCCCTCGACCGCTCAGAAACGGCGGGACCTCCAACCGATTACTAGGCTTCTATGCCAACAGCAAATTCGATATCGCTGGGGATTCCCCTTCCAGTTGCAGCTTTCTTTTAATGGCATCAGCTATGCAATTAAGACCCTGGCACAAGGGCAGGAACTGCTTCACAAGCTTGATCTCCTCCCACAACCGTCGTCCTCTTCTGGCGACCCATCTGCTTCACCTAAGTCACAATGACCCCGCCCGCCTCAGCAGGACTGGACGAGAGTGTCTCATCATAGGGCTGGGGATGATGTTCCCCCCTAGTCACCTGCCCTCTTTTCTCCTATCAAACCATTGTGCCATTGCATCAGTTTGTTGGAAGTTCCCCCTGGTCTGGACTGACCATCCTTTGTTCTTTGAACCTCCTTTGTTTTTTTTATATGCTATTAATGTTCTATATTCGCTATTTGCTATTAATGTTCTATATTCACTAATAATAGATTCTTTAAATACTGAGGGCCCTCCATGCAGCTGGTTGACTTGGTCCCTGCTCCGTGGACCCCCTTGGTTTATTTCAGGCACTTTGTATGATAATTTTTCAGACGCTCCACCCATTATGTCTATTATAGTACATTTTGCCTTTGTTTCTGGTCACACGATGACCGGTCATTTTGTTGTTTGGTCCTATGATATTTAACCTACTATATAGTCCACATGTTATTGTTACACTACTCCCTTTGATTATTTTTTTTATTTCCCTCTCCCCTCCCCTGACACAGGTTTTATCTCCATGTTGTATACTCTTTAGGCCTCGGCCATTTCGTTCTCGGTCAGGCCGCACAGCCTATGTTGGTTTATGCCACTACCCCCATGCTCCCCTCTTTGATTACTCTATTGACTGTGTTTTACCTTTGTTTGACAGTCCTGTTACGGGCCCCTTTGCTACAAGGTTTCTGCCTGAATGGGCTTTTTCTCCTCTCTTCTTGCTCTTTCTTGCTTTCATTCTGTGGCCTTCTTTTCCTTCATTTCTCTTCTTGTGCTTGTTGTGGGTTCTAGGTATCCATTTCACTTGCCTTTATTCTTCTATGGGTAATTGGGTCCCGGGAGGCTTTTGCACCCCCTTTTTTATGACTCTAAATGAGATATTGTTCTTCAGACCATCATGCCACTAAAGATATTATCCGTTAATGTAAACGGCCTCAATTCCCCCAAAAAATGGACGGTGCTCCTGGGTGCCTGTAGACGTGAGAAAGCGGACGTAGTTTTTCTTCAAGAAACTCACCTTACGGGCTCACATACTCGACTGTAGGCAATATACACAAACTTTCTTTGCTTCAGCGGATTGTAAGAAATGTGGGGTTGCAATTTTAATTAACCGTAACATTCCATTTACACACAGCAAAACTGTGGCGGATCCAGATGGTCGGTACCTGATGGTTATTGGTACCCTCCGTTCTGAAGTCCTGACACTTATCTCTGTATACGCTCCTAACCAGGATCAACCTCAGTTTTTCCACTCCCTTTTCCATCACATTGGCAAGGTTGCACAGGGTCACATTGTGTTGGGCGGGGATTTTAACACCATTCTTGACCCCCTATTAGATAGGACTGGTCCCCCCTTGCCTCTAGAGCTTCACGCACGCTTGCAGCCTCCCTACGGGACTCGTGGCGTCTCTGCCACCAGAGACTATACCCACTATTCAGCCCTGCATCAGCACTACACCCGGATCAATGTTACACATCTCGTCCTCCATTGCCTCTAGAATTACTGACGTGGGAATAACCCCCTTCACTTGGACTGACCATTCCGGTGTTTATGTTCTTATGGATCTATATCATTCCGCACACTCTGCTCGCAAATGGAGATTCGATGAATCTCTGTTGCTTAACCCGTCAGTTTCCGCGGATATACAACTGGCGATAGAACAATATTTTACTGAGAATAACACGCCTGATGTCTCCTCTGGTATAATTTGGGAGGCTCATAAGGCCACCTTGAGGGGTCTTCTTATGGCAAGGACCTCCTCGCTTTGCAAAAAAGCGACGCAGGAGATACAATTGTTAGAATCTCAAATAGCTACCCTAGCCACCCAGCATAAATTAACTTCCTGCCCTACTTTACTTGCGCAAATTACTAACTTACAAGGCCAACTGGACATGCTTTTGACGCGTCGTGCGGCTCTCATTCTTCGAAAGTTAAATCAGAAATTCTATGACAAGGCAGACAAATTAGATTCCCTACTGGCGAATAAACTGCGACGCAAACAAGCGATTGGCGCAACGGACAAACTGTATTCTCGAACCTTAGGAGAACTTACTTATGACCCTAAACAAATGGTTGAAGAGTTTAAGGACTTCTATAGCTCTCTTTATAACTTGACGACCTCGACGCATTCCTCTTCTCTCGTTCCGGAGAGGTTACGTTCCTACCTGTCCTTAACCCCTCTACCAGGCATTTCCACAGCTCAATTAGACACTGAATCAGGATATCTCAGTAGAGGAGACGTTAACAGCCATGAAGTCTATGCGGTCCTCAGCTGTCCCCGGTCCTGACGGTTTCACAGTGCACTATTATAAACACTTTGCTAAAGTATTAGCCCCTCACCTTACCGCCCTCTTTAACCAGATCTTGGGGGGCGCATCCTTCGCTCCGGCTACTACTCAAGCTGATATTGTTGTGATCCCTAAACCTGACAGAGACCCTACCCAGTGTGGCAACTATAGGCCTATCTCATTGCTCAATGTCGATTTGAAAATTTATGCAAAGATCCTAGCTTTGAGATTGGCCCTCCTTCTCTCTGTATTGGTACATTCTGATCAGGTTGGATTTATTCCAGGCCGACAGTCCTCCGATAACACCAGAAGGGCCATTGATATTAACCACTCTATCCGGCAAAAGTCCTCTTCACTGTTATTAGCCTTGGACGCGGAGAAGGCGTTTGATCGCATTTCATGGCCTTTCACCTTCTCTGTTCTCCAACGCATGGGCTTTTCTGGTAAGTTTTATGATGGTGTCTCAGCATTATATCACAACTCCTCAGTGCGGTTCTCTGTCAATGGGGTCATCTCCTCATGTTTTGAGATATCTAATGGTACCAGGCAAGGATGCCCCCTCTCGCCCTTGATTTTTGCTCTCGTCATGGAGCCTTTAGCGGCCAGGATTCGTCTCAACCCGAACATTTCAGGGATCAAATTGGCCACACGGAACACAAAATTGCACTTTATGCTGACAACGTATTAGTATCTCTCTAGAATCCAACATCGTCACTCCCTCCTCTCCTCTCTGAGATAGACCTTTACTCGCAATACTCAGGTTATAAGATTAATACTACTAAAACAGAAGTACTCGATCTTTACATCACCCCTGCGTCTAGGACACAACTTGAATCAACATTCCCATTTTCCTGGCATAATCAAAAACTTAAATAACTAGGTATTTACCTAACCCACAGACACTATCAACTCTTTCAAGCGAACTTCCCCCAACTCTTGGACCGAATTCGCTTGGATCTTCAAACTTGGTCCTATTTCATTTCATGGATTGGACGTGCCAACTCCGTAAAGATGAATCTTCTCCCTAGGATTATATATCTTTTCCAAATGCTCCCCCCTACGTTTTTAAATTCTTGCAGCATCAAACTTCCCGTTTCGTTTGGGCCAATAAACACCCTAGAATTAAACTCTCGTTGCTACAGCGGCCTTCCTGGTGTGGAGGTCTAGGCAAACCCAATTTTAAATACTATTACCATGCAGCTCAGATGGCATCCTGTGTTCAGTGGTGTGGTTCGGGGGCGGACAAGGTTTGGATAACTATCGAAGCCAGTGAGCTGGGACTCTCTACACGTTCTTCCCTTTTGTGGCTTCCAAGATCCGCCTGCCCTCGTGCCACCTCATCTCACCCAGTGGTGGCCCGCTCTTTATATATTTGGGATCTTGTAGTGAGGAAACATCAATTGGCCCCTAATCCATCCCCCCCTCATACCTCTGTTCCATAACCCTGCATTCCCTCCGGGAATGGCTAAATCTGCTTTCTCGCTCTGGAAACAGGGGAACGTTAACTTTCTCAATGACATCACCTCTAGTACACCTTTTCCTTTGTTTGCCCAGATTCAGACACAATACTCTCTCCCCCATAGTGAGTTTTTTCGATACCTCCAACTTAGACACTTTCACTCCGGGGTTCATACCACTCTTGAACATATATGTTTGAGACGCTCTTCTACGAAAGGCCTTATTTCAGATCTCTATGCTTTACTATTGCAGGGCTCTGACACTTCCAGAGATCACAGAGAATTGGCCTGGGAGGGATCTGGGGGTCACCTTGGATGAGGATGAATGGGGAGAAATATGGAATAATGCATCCTCTAGCTCTGTGTTAGGATAAAGGAAAAAGAGGATTTTGGTACTTACCGATAAATCCATTTCTCTGAATCCTCTAGGGGACACTGGAGTCCTATACAGTAGGGGGTGTGAAGCCTTGAACCGGAGGTGTGGCACAATCTTAAATTAGCATTGTCTGCACAGCCGGCTCCTCCCCCTTCACATCCCTCCTCCCTCAGTTTGAAAAATGTGACTGAGAGAATAGGACATGACACTATAGCCCATGGCGAGGAACCGAACCATACAACATATCAAACAGCGGCCAAGAACTCTTAACCGAATAACTAACGCTGTTTGCACGAACTGTTTTAAACCAGAACTTTGAACACAGCAGGTTGACAGCACCGAGGCGGGCGTCCAGTGTCCCCTAGAGGATTCAGAGAAATGGATTTATCGGTAAGTACCAAAATCCTCTTTTCTCTTTCATCCACTAGGGGACACTGGAGTCCTATACAGTAGGCGACGTCCCAAAGTTTTCCCCCAGGGAGGGAGTGCCGTCGGTGGCCTGCAAAACTAAACGTCCGAACTTAGATTCTCCGGACGCAAAAGTATCAAACTTGTAAAATTTCGCGAACGTGTGGGCTGAAGACCACGTTGCCGCTCTGCAAAGTTGAGTAGTGGAAGCACCCCTGGCAGCCAACCACGAGGCACCCACTGATCGGGTAGTATGAGCACCCGTCTGAACCGGCACCTGTTTGCCACAGGAAATATAAGCCTGCCGAATGGCAAGTCTAATCCATCTGGACAAAGTCTGCTTAGAGGCCGGCCAACCCTTCTTTGGCCCATCATAAAGAACAAACAAATGGTCCGACTTTCTGAAAGATGACGTAACCTGTACGTATACCCGTAAAGCTCGGACAACATCCAATGACACGTCCTCATCTGTGAGACCCTGGAAAGATGGGACCACTATTGGCTGATTTACATGAAACCCCGACACCACCTTCGGAAGGAAGTCTGCTCTTGTACGGAGTTCCGCCCTATCCACATGAAAAACTAAGAAAGGACTCTTACAGGATAAGGCTCCCAACTCGGAAACCTGCCTAGCCGAAGCCAAGGCAAGTAAGTCCAAGAAAGATATTTCAGGTCTGTATTTGTCAACGGCTCAAAAATCGGTGACTTCAAATATTCTAACACCAAACCTAAGTCCCATGGTGCCGTGGGAGGACGAAAAGGGGGTTGAATCCTCAGAACCCCTTGTAAAAAGGTTTGAATCTCTGGCAAGGATGCTAGCCGCTGTTGAAAAAGAATGGAGAGAGCCGAAATCTGAACCTTCAAAGAGCCCAATCTGAGTCCTCCCTCTAGACTGGCCTGAAGGAACAGTAGAAGTCGCGATAAATGGAAGTTTGATGAATTCCATCCTCTTTCCTGACACCAAGCCATGTACCGTCTCCAGATCCTGTAGTAGTGCCTGGCTGTGACCGGCTTCCTAGCGGCAATCATCGTAGGAATGGCCGTTCGTGGGATCCCTCTGTTTCTTAAGATCCGGGTTTCAATAGCCACGCCGTCAAACGCAGCCTGTTTAGGTCGGGGTGCAGGAACGGTCCCTGAGATAGTAGGTCCTCTGAGGTAACCTCCAAGGATCTTCTGCAAGTAACCCTCGCAGGTCGGTGTACCAACTCCTGCGGGGCCAATCTGGTGCGATTAGAATAACCCACACTCGTTCCCGCTTTACTCTTTTCAGAACCCTGGGTATGAGTGGGAACGGTGGAAATATGTAAACCCTTCTGTAACACCACGGAAGTGTTAATGCGTCCACTCCTTCTACTGCTGGGTCTCGAGTTCTTGACACATATCTGGGCAGTTGATGGTTTTGACGAGACGCCATTAGGTCCACCTGAGGTAGACCCCATCTTCTCACAATCATGTTGAAAATCCGTGGATGAAGGCACCACTCCCCCGGATGCATGTCCTGGCGACTGAGGTAATCCGCTTCCCAGTTCTCCACACCTGGAATGAACACTGCGGAGAGAATGAGGTCTCTTCTTTCTGCCCACAACAAGATATTTGTGGCCTCCTTTAACGCCATCCTGCTCTTTGTTCCTCCTTGACAGGGTAAGTAAGCCGTCGTCGTGACATTGTCTGACTGAATCGTGATGTTCTGATTCATGACTAGGTCTTCTGCTAAGAGAAGGGCATTGTAGACTGCTCTTAGTTCGAGGATATTTATGGGTAATTTGCTTTCCTGTAGCGTCCACCGTCCCTGAAACTGATGGTCATCTAGGACGGCTCCCCAACCTCTGAGACTGGCGTCCGTCGTCAAGATCTTCCAATCCCAAATGCCGCATTTCTTGCCGGCTGTAAGGTTCTTGTGTAAAGACCACCATATCAAGGAGACCTGTACTTGTGGTTGAAGTCGAATTCTCCGATGGAGAAGCCAGTGCGAGCCTGCTCCCTGAGCAATGAGGTTCATTTGGAATGGTCGTGAATGAAGTCTTCCGTACTGGAGAGCTTCGAACGACGCCACCATCTTCCCCAGAAGTTGCACACAGACGTGCAGAGAGACAGTTTGCGTCTTCAGTATCTGAGCCACTAATCTCTGTAGGTCCTGGACCTTGTTCTCTGGTAGGAACACCCGTAATAGGACCGTGTCCAGGATGAGACCGAGGAATTTAATCCGTTGAGTCGGTATGAGGTTGGACTTTTGGAAATTGACAATCCATCCATGCTGAATCAGGAATTGATGGGATGTCTGAACATCCTTGAGCATCGTCCAGATAAGGTATAATCGTGACCCCCAACAGTCTCAGTCCTGCAACCATAATCGCCATGATCTTTGTGAAAATTCTTGGGGCTGATGCTAGGCCGAACGGCAATGCCCGGAATTGGTAGTGATCCACCACCAGTGCGAACCTTAAGTAAGCCTGGTGAGGAGTCCAAATTGGAATATGCAGATATGCATCCTTTATGTCCATGGATACCATGAACTGGCCCTGTTCTAAGCCTGCAATGACTGATTGGATTGATTCCATCTTGAATCTGTAGATTCTTAAAAACTGGTTGAAAACTTTTAAATTGAGTATTGGTCTGACCGTCCCGTCTGGCACGACAAAAAGATTGGAATAGAACCCCGTTCCTCTCTGAGAAGCGGGGACTGGAATAATGACCTCTGCATGTAGCAATTTGAGAATTTCTGCCCGTAGTGCCCTTGCTTTCTGAGGACACTGAGGTAACCCTGTTGTAAAAAACTGACAGTGAGGCCTCTGTTGAAATTCCAGTTTGTATCCCTGAGAGATCAAGTTGTTCACCCAAAGTTCTGGTGAGGTTTTGGCCCAGATGTCCTGAAAACCTTCCAGTCGACCGCCCACCAAGGGGGACCCTAGGTGAGCTGGGAGGCCGTCATGCCACGGTCTTGTCAGCAGGTTTATCCTGCTTTCTGGTTGCTGCTTGTGAGCGGCCTCTACCTCTGCCCCCACGTGCTTGTGTACCGAAACCCCTTCCTCTGGCTCGAAAGGACTGAGATCTAAATGAAGTAAATGCTGGTCCCGAATAACCTCTCCTAGTCTGTGGAGCGGTTCTCGTATAAGGAGTAGGCAGAAAAGTGGACTTCCCCGCTGTAGCCTGCGAAATCCGCTTGTCCAACTCTGGTCCGAACAGCATTTCACCCCCAAAGGGGATGGATTCTACTGCCTTTTTGGTGTCAGAGTCTCCTTGCCATTCTCTGAGCCATAAAATCCTTCTAGTCGATATGGCCGATGCAGATATGCATGATGCTATTCTGCTAATATCCTTAGAAGCTTGACACAAGTATGACGCCGATTCTCGAATGTGTTCCGCCAGCTGTGTAATCTCTTCTAAGTTATTTTCCTCCTCAATAGCTTGTACAATACGTCCAGACCATGCGCCCATGGCCTTGTTAACCCAAGCACAGACGATCGCAGGACTCTGCGCTGCACCAGCTGCTATGAAAATTGACTTTAACGTTGTGTCAACCTTACGGTCTGACGCATCCTTTAAAGTAGTTACGTTAGGAATTGGTAAGATTGTCTTCTTTGACAACCTTCCTAAGGAAGCATCCACTACCGGCAGATTTTCCCACTTGTCCATTACACCCCTAGGTAGGGGATAAGTTATCTGAAACCGTTTTGGAAATTGAAATCGTTTGTCCGGTTGTTTCCAAGCCTCCTCCATCTGAGCTTGGAGGGATTTAGGTATGGGAAACACTGCTGAACGCGGTTTTTGGGATTAGAATAAATCAAATTCTTCCGGCTCCCGTATTTCTTCTACCTGAAAGTTTAGGATCTCCTTTACCGCGTCAATCAAGGAGTCCAGACCAGAGATTGCCGTGTCCTCCTCTGGAAAATCGGCATCCAGGTTAGATTCAATTAATTCACCTTCCTCCGTATCGAGAAGAAAAACCTCTTCTTCCTCTGATTCCGGTATAATAGGAAGCGTTCTTTTAACTGCCTTGCGCACACTCGTTTCTGCTTGTGCGGGCGGAGTTAACTTGATGAGAAATTCCTCCATCGTCTTTGAGAATCCCGCAGCCCATTCCGATTGCTGCTTGCGCGATTCTGCCATCTCCTTGGAGATTCTATTAGCAAGGTTGTCTTCCCATGCCTTAGCCAGAGCACTGCTCCCAGGTGGTGCGTCCTTGTCTAAGCAGGAATCGCACACCCCGGAGCTGCCAACTCGCGTGCTCTTCTTGTTACATTTCGTACAGACATAACAGGTCTTTGAGGTCTTGGTTGCCTTAGACATGTTGTTTCTAAAACCCTCTATCGGGTTACTACGCAGCGCTTTCACCCTTTAAACTAGGAAGAGAAAGACTGGGAGATGACGGAAGCGAAGGTATTGGATCCGGCTGGATGTCTTTCTTATCAGCCCTCTCTTATAGAGAAGGGCAGGTCAATTATTTTTACAAAAAAAAATAAAAAATTAAAACACCAGCCGACTCTCAACTCCCACACCCCAACCGTATAGCAGCTACGATGCTAGAGTTGGTATCCGCCTGCTTCCGTGTATTTTCTTCAGGATCTTTGAAATAGAAGTCCCTTGAAAATATAAATTGTAAAGCATGATTACTTTTCAGGAGATCCTCATATTTATCTATTTTCACCAGCAGAGGGAGCTGTCTAGCAGAATATCTCTACTGTTATTAAAATATGCACTATCCAAACAGTGCAGCAGAGGGAGCTGTTTTAGCAGAAAAGTCTTTAGCCTTATTAATATATGCACTATACAAACAGTGCAGCAGGTGGAGCAGTTGTGTAAAAAAAAATAAAAAAATTTTTTTTTTCTTCTTTACTGAGGGAGAAGGGGGGGGGGGTAGAAGGAGGTCACTTCTTTACACAGACATGGCGCCATGTATCTTACCGCCATCCTGTGACTAAACATGGCCCCCACTAAACTTTTTTTTTTTAAAGACTTATACCACTCTGCTGATTTAAAGTATTTATTTTTCATTATACTCTTATCTTCTAACGCTGCGCGCTTGTTTAGACGCGCGGCGTACTTTTATTTGAGGCTCCCACTCCCTCCCGCTGGCTGGCGCGCGCCCCGATTCCACTGGCTGACGCGCACCGCTTCGTCTCCGTTAATAATTAAAGAATTATACCTAAAAATCCCTGATACTTTACCAGTACTCAATATTTAGAGGACTCTGGAGGATCTCCTGTGGAGAGATGCAGGTCCCTTCAATAGGGATCTTTGTCTCTCCACTCGTAAGCAGCCTTGTCTCCCTTTTATTAGGTGGACGCAGCTTTTTTTTAGAATTTTAGTCAGGAGCTAAGTTGCTCCACGTATTGTGCCTCCAGCACAATTTTTCAAACTGAGGGATGTGAAGGGGGAGGAGCCGGCTGTGCAGACATTGCTAATTTAAGATTGTGCCACACCTCCGGTTCAAGGCTTCACACCCCTACTGTATAGGACTCCAGTGTCCCTTAGTGGATGAAAGAGAAATGTGTATAAACTGTTATACCGTTGGTATTATGTACCTTCTCGTGTAAAGGCGATGTACCCTGATGTTTCAGACGGCTGTTGGTGGGGTTGTGCTGCTGAAGGGACTTACATGCATATTTGGTGGACTTGCCCGAAATTAATACCTCTATGGAAGGAAGTTGTCCGACTTCTTTCACTCTTATTTTCTACGCCAAACCCCCTGGACCCTAAATACTTTCTACTGCCTCTAGACCTCCCGATTTTGACTAAACATCAGAACAAGTTATTACGTCATGTGTCTACTGCTACGACATGTCAAATTGCAAATGCCTGGAGGTTGCCCTCCCCACCATCCCTGCAATCTGTCGTCGCTTACATTTGGTACGTCTATAAGATGGAATATATGACCAGTGTCATTCAACAATCTGCCAGGGCGTTCAATAGTCTGGGCACCTTGGCTTACTTCTCAAAATGCCCCCTCCCCATTCTGAGCTAATTAAGCTACGCACCCTCATTCTTGTGTTGGCTGCCGGACCCCGCTACTCTGACCCCCCCCCCCCCCCCCCCCCCTCCTTTTCTCTCTACCTTCCCGTTTATTCTCATTCTTGTCCTTTCTTCTTCCTGTCTATTTTCTTCCCATTCTCTCACTCCCCTAGGCTGGTTGGCCACACCATAGACCTAGAGGACTCTTTCTTCTCTTGCACTATCTCTGTCATCTCACAAAAAAAAAATTACTCACTTGATCGTTATATTTCTTTGTAGTGTATATCTTTGTACTGTAGGTTTTCTGTGCCTATGAAACACATCGATTATGTGTATTACTGTAAATTGACCAATAAAAAATAAAAAAATTAGGTTCCTGGAGCACCGTAGAAATATTCTAAATAGTGCTTAGATACACTGTGGGTTAGCACTCTATGTTGATTATCACAATGGGGATCCAAAGTGTCTGAAAGTGTTGGGCCTAGAGTATATTCCAAAGACCATAAAGGCTGTTACACACACCCCGGTTTTTGCCGGATGGCAAAAAGCCGGACAAACTTTGTCCGGCTTTTTGCCATCCGGGAGAAACCGGCAGAGCCTCGCACTCTGGACGGCTTTGAGCCGTGTGTGATGCTGTGCGCATGCGCAGCATCAGACACGGCTTGACAAAAAACCGCTGTGTGTGAAAGCTCCCCTTCACACACACGGTTCACTGGCTGCAAAGACGGCCCGGCGGCCGCCCGGCCGCCGGACCTTCCAGTGGTGAGACCCGGCTGCAACCCGGCAGCCGGGCCGGGGCCGTGCAGTGTGAAGGGACCCTAGCCTTCACACTGTTAACTACAATGCCGGCACGGGAAAAAGCCGGCCGGCTTTTTCCCGGCCGGCAAAAGCCGGGTAGTGTGTTTCAGCACTTAGAGGGGGAGACCGTTATAGGTTACTGTGTAAACAAGAGGTATTCTGGATGTTTAACCGTAACAGTATTTTTCCAGAGGGTTTGAAAGAGTCAGTGGAGCTTGATATAGTTATTTAGTTGGGAACTTTACCTGCTTGCTGGGAACAATCTTATGCAACTGAGGAATACATAACTGACTTAGCGGATGTGTTTTCAATCATCATCATTATATTGTTGTTTATTGTTGAACTGTCTTTTCAGCAGTTTTGATTCATGTACTGGATAATTGTTTCACTTTGGATAAATGTGTCAAACTCCATTCAATAGAGAAACACAAAAAATGTGCAAGTGTAACGGATTGGGACATGTGATCATGGTCCAATAAACAAAGGAAGATCCCTAGCAGTTAGTAGTCATGTGAACGCAGTATAACAAGGAAGTATCTACTGCGGTCCACAGACTGGAAGTCACGTGAGCGCAATAAGGAAGTATCTTTTGCGGTTCACGGACCCGGAGTACCGTGGCTGCAGTACAATAAGGAAGTATCTAATGCGGTTCATGGACCGGAAGTCACGTGACCGCAATATAGTGTATGTACACAATCTTCCCCGTTTTAAGTTATTTGGTTTAGTCACCTAAAAATTCAGTTCTCAACCGGAGAGGGCAAAGAGGGGAATCAATTTAGACGAAATCCTATTCCGAACGGAGATTATGAAGGGTATTATTGAGCCCCGTATGTTGCAGACTTCGGGGCATGTGAACCAGTAACATAACTCATATGACTGCAAAGGCACAATGTCAGTGGGTGTATATAACTAAGTTGTGCTGTTGGGAAATTGAGATATATGATCATTTAGACCCTGTACTATCTCCATTCGTTTTGAATTCCGGGAGGAAGGGATGCATGCGGTTCACGTGCAGTAAGTCATGTGGCCGCATATGCGTTCCAGATACCGGAAATGTTGCATTATCTACGATTCTGTTGTTTAAAAATTGTTTTTCTATTGAATGGTAATGATAAATTAATAAATAGATGATAGGGTTTGTCTCTGAGTCTCATTAATATTTATTACACACGTAGAATGTGAAGTGTTATTCAGAATATAAGTAAATTGGATGGATGAGTTGAACAGGTGCTGACTAACTGTCCCTCATTAAGGGTTTAAATATGGCACCATTTTCTTTATCATGTCACCTTGAAAAAGCTGCCCAGGAGCATTGAAACGCGTTGGTATTATCTGCTGCTTCACCCAGATCTTCTCAACTGCCATTTCACCCTCCTTCTAAACTTGGACCAGGGGAACTAAAAAGACTCTTTGGGACATTGCATCTTTACATCAGGACAGGACTTCCACTTCCACCTAAAGGCACCGTGTGACTGGTGAGGACTTCCAGAATCTATGGAAAGGTTCTTCTGCATTTTTTGAATTGTACTTCCAACGGTGAAAGTGTGGTATTATCTGTCCAGGCTAAATTGTACCTCAAGTCCCCTTACTCTCTGGTTCCGGTTCTAAACCAAGGAGGCGAGGGGGCAGATTTCACCAAGTGGTGATTGCGGCAGCTTCTTTTTTCATGTTTGCAGATTGCTTTTAGATTGTTTTATTAAATATTTTTTTATTTGTTCATTTACTCATCCATTCATTCATTTTATTGTGAAAATTTAGCACTGCTATTTCTTGTGTATCTTAACACATTTGCCCTATAATATCACAAAATGTAGTTGTCATGTACATGTGACAAGCAAAGTCCACCAACATTTTGTAAACTAAACTTCTACTTTATAATTCAGCTCAACTCCATATAAAGAGCCTGTTAGCTTTTTATTAAAACCTATGAGAACTATAATTTAACCTTGTCAACTTGATAAACAGATTTATTTTACAGTGTTGCATATGAGACATTTGTACTCCTTTTCATGGAATAGACCATTTACTAAGCCCATAACCAGATGGGGACTTATTCAGCATCAGTAGAAGTTTTTGTTAAACCGCAAAAACTGCTGCTGAAAAAAGCCTCATGCTGGGGGCCGCCCAGGATGAAAAGCACCGCTCTGTGCTGCAATCCCAATCTAATTGCGATAATATCGCAGAAATCGCAAGACTAAGGGTAGCCCCCTGCCTGCGAGCCAGGCGTACCACTGCTATGTTACCGATCGCAGGAAACACAGGCGATATTATTGGGCTGCCCCAAAGCCAGCCATGACACGCCTGTTTCCTGCTGCCCCTTCCCCCAATGCCGTATCACAGCCCCCGACCGCCTGCCAATCACAGCATTTGCATCCGGGATGCAATTGTTATGTGAATGCCCGCACACGCATGCTGTATATTTTGCACAAGCGCAGATGGCCAAAAGCAGCCATTTATGATTTTGACGCAGCAGCAACTGACTTGGGCTCTTGGTCTATTATTACTGTGGAGAATTATGGCGATTTGCAATAGAATTAGGAAACTGCAATAAGTTCCATGTATTTTACAGGTTTATGTTGATTATCTACAATAATTCTGTGGAGAGGGATTACAACATGTTTGGATTATGTCGCATAACTCAGGGATGTTGACAAGCCTTCAGATGGAGTTTGTTAATGTTTATAATTGATATTAATATCAACAGCTTTTACAATAGTTAGTGTCCCTGTGACAGTTGCGTATATCAACTCATAAAAACTGAATTTTCTCTTAATGAGATTTCTAATGCCTTACAAGAGTTGTTTTTTTGAGAAAAACATTTCCCACACTCATCAGCAAAATGGCTTTTCCCCTGTGTGACTTCTCTGATGTATAACAAGAGCTGATTTGTATGCAAAACATTTCCCACACGCAGAACAGGAAAATGGCTTCTCCCCTGTGTGACTTCTCTGATGTGTAACAAGAGCGGATTTATATGCAAAGCCTTTATCACACTCAGAGCATGGAAATGGGCTATTCCCTGTGTGAATTATCTGATGTGTAACAAGACTGGATTTCTGTGTAAAACATTTCCCACACTCAGAACAATATAGCTTCTCCTCTGTGTGAGTTATCTGATGCTTAACAAGAGCTGATTTATGTCCAAAAAGTCTCCCACACTCCGAACATGAATATGGCTTCTCTCCTGTGTGAATTCTTTGATGTGACACAAGGTCCGATTTCTCTGTACAACATTTTCCACACTCGGTACATGTAAATGGATTCTCACCTGTGTGCCTTCTTTGATGATTAAAAAGTTTTGATTTGTGTGTAAAACTTTTTCCGCACTCTGAACATAGAAATGGTCTGTCACCTGTGTGACTTTTCTGATGTACAACAAGAGCTGATTTCTGTGTAAAACTTTTACCACACTCAGAGCACTGGAATGGATTCTCACCTGTGTGACTTCTCTGATGTGTAACAAGAGCCGATTTCTGTGTAAAACATTTCCCACACTCAGAACACTGGAATGGTTTCTCACCTGTGTGACGTCTCTGATGTACAACAAGAGCTGATTTCTGTGTAAAACATTTCCCACACTCAGAGCACTGGAATGGCTCCTCACCTGCATGCTTTTTTTGATGATAAAGGAGTATCAATTTTTGCGTAAAAGACATGGAACACTGTGAGCATGGAAACGGCTTCTCACCGGTGTGTCTTCTCAGATGTACAACAAGAGCAGATTTATCTCTAAAATATTTCCCACACTCAGAACATGGAAATGGTTTCTCACCTGTGTGACATCCCTGATGTCTAAGAAGACGTGCTTTAGTAGCAAAACATTTCCCACACTCGGTACATGAAAATGGATTCTCACCTGTGTGAAGTCTCTTATGTATAACAAGTTGTGATTTCTGTTTAAAACCTTTCCCACACTCAGAACATGGAAATGGCCTCTCACCTGTGTGAATTCTCTGATGTGTCACAAGACCTGATTTCTGTTTAAAACATTTCCCACACTCAGAACATGGAAATTGCTTCTCACGTGTGTGACATCTCTCATGTGCAGCAAGAGCTGATTTATATCTGAAATGCTTCCCACACTCAGAACAGGAAAAATCTATATCACCTGTATGAGCTGTACTATGTGTAACAATATCTGACTTATCAGAAGAGCAGTCCACATCATTAGAGGGATGAGAGGACATATCTGCACTGTGATGAACTGGATGTATATTTAGTATAATGGTGGTTTCTCCTGGAGAGTTTCCTATGATGTTATCTTCTTGTTTAAAATCTGCAGATAAAATGAGATGTCCATCCGATATCTTCCTTCTTTTGTGTGCACCTGCTGGAAATAAATGTATAGAAATACTGAGGCCCAAGATATAATACTAAAAGACACATTCAGAATGTTCAGTTGTTTGATTTCAGTTTGCAAAAAGTGTACGCTCCTTTACAATAAAGAGTAAATATGAATTTGTTCAAAAGATACAACCACATTACAGAGCACACTGTATAGAACCTGCCATAGGGAAGGGCAGCTTGCACGGCAACAGTGGATGAAATATTTGAAATCTGACAATAAAAAGCACTGTAATTATGCCAGCTGCAATGTGGGGGACACTGGTCACATACTGGTGCTGCTTACATGGCTGCATTCTAAAGCTGGCCTTACACCTAAAGATTTACCTGTCACATCTGGCTGGTTGGAAAGAAAAACTGGTAATGAATGAAAGCAAATGACAATTACCATTTGCACCCAAACACTGGAAAACAGACAAAAATGGTCAGACAAATTGGTTAAATCCATTTGATTTAATCAATTTTTCTGAACGACCTTTTTGTCAGTTTTACGGCATTTAGAAGCAAATGGTCAATTGCCATTTGCTCTCATCCATTACCAGATTTTCATTCCAACCAGTCAGATCTGACAGATAAATCTTTAGGTGTATGGCCAGCTTAAGAGGCATCCGGCTGAGGTACCGATCACTAAAAAGCCCACCGCTCTTGCTAAGCAATGTGGTGGGAGACATTTACCTCTGCCTGCTTTCCAGTGCACAGGGAGCACACAGGGGCTAGTGACCCTCTGGCCAGGGGCCCGCAACACTGGCCTCAGTAAGCAGTGGCAGGTACCTCTAGTGGCTACCACGGTGCAGGCAGACTGCAGCAGATTGCAGTCTTCTCTGTGGAGATCAGTATGTAGAAAAATAAATAAAAGTAAAACAAAAATATATGTTAAAAAGTAAAAAGGATGGAGACAGCTTAAAGAGCAGCCGACTCCCTCATCATACACAATCTAAACTGAGGCCAGTGGGGAATAGAGGGGGAAAAGCAAACTTCAATTCTAGAGACTTCTTATGCCAGACTCCATTCATCACCCATCTATACCCAATGTAACTCGTGTCTCCTAGTGGATGAAAGAGAAAATTCCACCTCCTCAATCATGCTATATAAAACCACTGCTACCTTGTGTCCCCGGCTTTCCTTCCTAAATCATTTGCCAGCTCTCTTGTTTTAGAAGTATTTAGGAATAGGCAGTAACCTTTACTCCACTCCGTTAATTTTAAAACTTCATACCTGTATGCTTCCTCGTCTTCTTTACCTACCAGGCCAACAAAATTAGTAATGTGCACAAATTTCACAATCTTAACAGATATTGAGGTTGATACACAATCATAATGAATATAATAGCAGACTAGGAACGCACCCCTTCAGTGCACCCGTTTCTAGCCAATTTTCCCCTGAAATAAATTCCCCCAACCTGACCACTGGAGGCCCATCAGTCAAGAAGTTTAAATCCCAATTGCACATACTATTTCCCCATTGTAACTACGCTCCAGTGGGCCCTAGTGGATGAAGGAGAAATAGTGTTAAAAGCAGAACTATAATCAGCAAATAAAATTATAACATAGGACCTCTTCTGCTGTAAGTGATCCTGAACCTGAAGAAGAACAGTTAAAGGCAGCATCTGTAAAGCAATTCTTCCCGTAACCAAACTGAACCGGATCGAAGTCAGCAGCAAATTGAGATATGATATCTCAAAACCAGATGCATGAAGCACTTCATGACCAGAGAGGCCAAAGTGATGGGGCATTAATCCTTTAAGATTGTGTGCCGAGGGGTGCCTCAGGACACTTGCAGGGGTGCCATAGATTGGTGACCCAGGATCAATTCAAATTATTTATAATCAATGTAATGGGCAAAACTAGTGCTGGTAGCTGCCAATCATAACATATGTAGACAGACAGTACCAAATCCTGTCCCTCACCGCACAACTGAACCCAAGGATGACATGTAAACACAATTTACTTCATTTAATATTTATTCTAAATATATCAATAGAAAACTTTTGGCCCAGGGGTGCCATGAAAAAAATTCTGATACTCTATGGCGCTGTGATTCAAAATAGTTTGGGAACCATTGAACTAGACAGTGAGCAAGTTACACATTAAATATCAACATAAAGATCCTAGCACTCTCTGAGAACTTTCCCTTGGATCCCATACGGACATGCAGCTTTACCAGGATTAACACTATGCAGACATCCCAGGACTGTTAATTCATCAATGACTAAGGGTAATTCCCCCAGGCCGAGTCACCTTAACACTTGATGTATTTTCTTTGTTATACCATGAATAAAATGTATATAGATCTTCCACCAAAGCACTATTTACTCCACTTAACTCTATCTTAATGGGTTAATAATCAGTAATATCTTGCATACTCTGCCACATACTGCTAGGATCCTTACACCAACTGAATTTATCTTCCATCCTAATCAAAACCACTTATTTTATTGGTTGACAGCCAATCACTTGGTGTTGTTTACACAATGTTTAATTGGCTGCTACCAGATCATGTGATATTATCTCTATCATATGACCTGATCTGTGTTCTATTCTGTTCACCTTTTGAGACACTGGGGCAGATGTATTAACCTGTAGAAGGCATAAGGAAGTGATAAACCAGTGATATGTGCAAGGTGATAAAGGCACCAGCCAATCAGTTCCAATATGTAAATTAACAAGTTAGGATCTGATTGGCTGGTGCCTTTATCACCTTGCACATATCCCTGGTTTATCACTTCTTTATGCCTTCTACAGGTTAATACATCTGCCCCAGTGTTTCTTATATATAAAAGGTATTTATATTCATTTATATGTACGTATATATCTGTGTATTAGATAAGCACACCCTCCAACATTTTACACATAAAAATCGGTACAAATTAGAAAAGTGGGTGTGGCCACACCCCTTTTCCTATACTTTCAATGGAAGTTTAGAGAGATAGAAATCGGTACAGACCATTATAAAAAAAAAAAAAAAAAAGGTACTGTACCTTTTAAAAAGGTACAGTTGGAGGGTATGGATATGCCGGACACAATTCAAGTTTGTATGTATTTTATTGGATGGCTTAAGATTGAACACACAGCTGCAACTATTTAAGAGGATACCCCCACCGTATCCAGATGATTCTGAGGAAGCTGGGTGAAACGTGTCAAGCCTACTGCTACTTACCTTCTCGGACTCCTTTCTACATTGCTCTGACCCAGAATATTGCAGTTTACTAGTTACCCTGTGGATATCTCCACCAGCTCTGTATCACCTGCGATCCTGCCTGCTAAGGACTGCTCGGATACATCATCCCACCTACCTGGTAACATCATTCCTGCTAATTGCAGAATCTTAGGTGGTTTATGTTTAGCACCGGACTATCATCTACAGAAAACTCCACAATCACTTTTATTACTTCTACTCAGATTCTAATACCATCGTATTATCAAAAGAACTTTCCTGAATATAAGGACACAATTGTCCTCGTTCAAGGATTTTTATATTTAATCAATATAGGAAATAAATGTGTTCTCTTTATTTTGAAACCACCCAATATTCTATTAATATATTTTATAGTACATGACACTTTACAGCGCTGTCTCTATATTAATATTTCTATTTTCTATTAGCCTAGGCTTGTGGCTGACAACCCCTGTGACAGCTGCTACTCTGGCAGCGCACGGAGGCCTTTCTAGTTATACTTGTAGAATCACAATTCCCCTTCACATGGCGTCTCCAACATGTAAATATTTGTATCACTGACTATTATCACCAGCTCTATACTACCCCACCTCCTATTTGGGTGTGGTTCATTAGGTCGACTTGAGTTAGGTCGACATACATTGGGTCGTCGTGGTCATTAGGAAGACATGGAAAACGGTCGACATGAGTTTCTCTTTCTTTTTTTTTTGTAGTTTTCTTAGAAAAGTGACGGGGAACCCCAAATAGTGCATCGTGTCCCCTCGCATGGCGAGTGAGCTTCGGGCAAGGTTACTGTTCCCAATTGTAGTCCACATGGATTGTTAAGTATTACAAAGGTCAAAAAATGAAGAGGAAAAAAAAAAAAAAGAGTGAAAAACTAATTTCAACCTTTTCCCATGTCGACCCAATGTATGTCGACTTAACTCATGTCGACCTAATGACCGCCATCCCTCCTATCCATGATCACTTGGATTGATCATACTGGAACACACACTTCATCTCCTGGATCGGACAAATAAACAACATGAAAATAACCATTCTCCCTCTGCTCTTTTACTCTTCTCGGGTAATCTCCCCAAAGCCCTTAGAGTTGTCTCAAAATTGGACTGTCCAACTAATAGCTAGTACCTTGCAGTGCAGCTCGCCCAGTATACCCAATGAAATACAGCACCTCTTCCTAAGGTATGGGTCTCTATTGAAGCAGAGTATTTGTATTCCTAAACTCTCCTCCATCTCCCTCAATGTCAACACCCAGCCACTGTAAAGAGCCATCCGGTAATTGCATCTAATTCATCTGCTTGGGAGAGAACCATTGCCCGGGACTTAAGCCCTCATTCGCTACATCCTAGTTGGCCGGTAGTGTCAGGTTCTTCCCTGAACTCACTCGTATAAAATGACATAGAACGCTTATAAGCCGCCATATCAGTGGTATTATACCCCAACCCATCTTTATAAAATCTTCCCGGACACCTCAGACAGATGTGGGCGAGGCCGTCTTCTTCTGGGCACCTTCCAACGTATCTGGTGGACGTGTCCAAGACTTACTAGCTTTTGGTCAGACTCGAAACCCTCCATCCTGTCCATAAATCCCTTTGTCTCCCAAGTACTACTTGCTACACCCGATACCCCCTCTCCTACTACCCAACATTGGCAAACATCAAACTTTCTATAACATTAGTGGCCACCCATACACTAGCGGCTGACTGGAAATCTTCCAATCCCCCTCATACTCCATTGTATTTATCCGATTACGGTACTCTTATCGCAAGGAATACATGACGCCCATTTTAAATAATTAGGCAAAATCCTTCACTAAAAGCTGCACAGCACATCACCAGGTCTCCCTGCCATTCTCTTCTTACTCTCCTCAATGCCCTGGGTTCACTTCATCTTCTCTGATTCACCCCCCGGTACCCCCTAGGCATTGTCCCAACAAACCCGACATACACATCCCCTTTCTTTCTACCTCTTACATTAAAAAAAACCTGGGTCATTGCTCTAAAGGTGTGTACACACGGTGAGATCCTTGCTATGCCCGATTTTCACTTTGCGATTTCCCCTGATCTCCCCAGAGCACAGCACCACCGATTTTGACTAACTTTTCTTGAGAAATGGACTATGTGTGCTTACGATTTTGGCTTATGTGAGATGTAATTGACGTGCAAGATGAACTAGATAGTACACCGATCTAGTAAGGATTGACTTGCCTGCACAGTCATTCTTTTCTTGCGATACCGACCTGGCGGGACCGAGCATCGGCATCGAACTGGGATCGCAATCGCATAACACCTTGCGATTTGCACTAAACTTTCTTGCAATTTTGACTATTTAGTCAAAATCAAAAGAAAATATCTCACCGTGTGTACACACCTTTACACAGATCCTTCTATACTACTACTGCATATGTAGGATTATATCATTGTTTTGTTTGTCATTATTGCATTACTAGTTAAAAGCCCGTCAAAATGAAAGATACCAGGGCTGGATTATATTAGGATGGCGATCGCTACGCACACATGAGCTGCCTGGTTTCTGGAAGTCCTGCTGCTGGGAGCCGGGGCTCTGTCATGGTGAGTGAGTGAGTGAGTGAGAGAGTGAGAGAGTGAGAGAGTGAGAGAGTGAGAGAGTGAGAGAGTGAGAGAGTGAGAGAGTGAGAGAGTGAGAGAGTGAGAGAGAGAGAGAGAGAGAGAGAGAGAGAGAGTGGTGTTATTTGTAATGGGCAGGCTATAATGATGCTGCACTGTATACACCAGTAATGGGCAGCATGGGGTAGAGGGCACCAGTAGCCACCAGCAGCTGGCCGCAGGGGTCTGGGCTGGGTGTGGGAGGGGCGAGCACAGGATCCCAGGCCTCTGTTTGCACGCAGTATATATGAAGCAGCTGAGCCAGTTATTTGCCGCCTCCTCACCCGAATCATCTGCAGCCCCAGCACCAACCCCTCCTCCTGGTCACCGCACTGCTCTACCGATACAGGATCTCGCCTCTTCCTGCCAGACTGATTCTCCTTCCCTCCACGCCAGTAAGTGGCCACGTGTCCCCGATGTCTTCGCTCTGAGTGCTATGGGACTGTCTGGTGGTTTCTATATCAGTTTTCTGGTTACTGCAGCTACTTGTTGCCAAGTCCTGGGATGGCAAGTAACCTGGGGTTGCAGTACAGTATATGGAAAAGGGGGTGCAGAGTATGCAGTATATGGAGGAGGGGTGCCCTGTATATAGGTGGCACTATATGGAGGGGTATGGGGGTCCAGTGTGTATACAGGGGCAGCATATGGTGGGATGTGCAGAATATGAAAGAGGATTGAGGTGCAGTATACGGTGGTGGTGGTGGGGGGGGTCAAAAAAGAGGATTTTGGTACTTACCGATAAATCCATTTCTCCGAATCCTCTAGGGGACACTGGAGCATCCTTAGACATTAGGGGTGTGAAGCTTGCAACCGGAGGTGTGGCACAATCTAAAAATTAGCATTGTCTGCACAGCCGGCTCCTCCCCCTTCACATCCCTCTTGCCTCAGTTTGGAAAATTTGACTGAGAGAATAGGACATAATAGTAGAGCACCTGGCGGGGAACCGAACCGTACAACCTATCAAACAGCAACCAAGAAACTCTTAACTGAAAAACTAACGCTGTTTGTACAAACTTTGTAAACAGGTAGTTTGAACGCAGCAGGTTGACAGCACCGAGGCGGGCGTCCAGTGTCCCCTAGAGGATTCAGAGAAATGGATTTATCGGTAAGTACCAAAATCCTCTTTTCTCTTTCATCCACTAGGGGACACTGGAGCATCCTTAGACATTAGGGGATGTCCCAAAGTTATCCCCCAGGGAGGGAGTGCTGTCGGTGGCCTGCAAAATTAAACGTCCGAACTTAAGAGTCCCCGGACGCAAAGGTATCAAACCTGTAAAATTTCGCGAACATGTGGGTTGAGGACCACGTTGCCGCTCTGCAAAGTTGAGTAGTGGAAACACCACTGGCCGCCGCCCATGAGGCACCCACTCTGAAACCACAGGAAAGATAGGCTTGCCGAATGGTAAGCCTAATCCCGCTAGACAAAAATTGCTTAGATGCTGGCCAACCCTTCTTTGGCCCATCTTAAAGACAAACAAAGGGTCCGACTCTCTGAAGGACAACGTAACGTGTACGTATATCCGTAATGCTCGGACAACATCCAAGGACACGCCTCTATCTGCTAGACCCTGGAAATACGGTACCACAATTGGCAGGGTTATGCGAAACCCCGAAACAACCCTAGGAAGGAAAGCTGCTCATGTACAGAGTTTTGCCCAATCCTTTATGAAAACTTTAAAAAAAAAAAAAAAAGGACTCTTACACGATAAGGCTCCCAACCCAGAAACACGCCTGGCCGGAGCCAAGGCAAGCATTAATGTGGTCGTCCAAGAGAGATATTTCAGGTCTGTTCTTGCTAACAGCTCAAAAGTTGGATCACAAAAATTTCAACACCAAATTTAAGCTCAAAAGCGCAGTAATAGGACGAAAAAGGGGGGTTGGATCCCAAGAACCCCTTGTAAAAGGGTTTGAACCTCTGGTAAGGAATCTAACCGCTGTTGAAATAGGATGGAGAGAACCGAAACTTGACCCATCAGAGAGCCCAGCCTCAGTCCTACCCCCAGACCTGCCTAAAGGAAAAATAGAAGTCTGGATAAGTGGAAGTTCGTCGAATTCCACCCATGCCCTTGACACCAGTCCAAGTACCACTTCCAACTCCTGTAGTAGTGTATGGCTGTGACCGGCTTCCTAGTGGCAATCATCGTAAGAATGACCGTTCTTGGTCTACCTCTGTTTCATAAGATCCGGGTTTCAATAGCCACGCCGTTAAACGCAGCCTGTTCAGGTCTGTGTTGAAACGGTCCCTGCGATAGCAGGTCCTCTCTCTGAGGTGGCCGTCAAGGATCCTCCGTTAGTAACCCCCGACGGTCTGAGTACCAACTCCTGCGGGGCCAATCCGGTGCGATTAGAATAGCCGACACTCGTTCTCATTTGAACCCTTTTCAGAACCCTTGGTATGAGTTGGAAAATAAGATTTTACTCACCGGTAAATCTATTTCTCGTAGTCCGTAGTGGATGCTGGGAACTCCGAAAGGACCATGGGGATTAGCGGCTCCGCAGGAGACTGGGCACAACTAAAGAAAGCTTTAGGTCACCTGGTGTGCACTGGCTCCTCCCCCCATGACCCTCCTCCAAGCCTCAGTTAGGATACTGTGCCCGGACGAGCGGACATAATAAGGAAGGATTTTGAATCCCGGGTAAGACTCATACCAGCCACACCAATCACACCGTACAACTCGTGATATTATACCCAGTTAACAGTATGAAAATACTAAGCCTCTCAACAGATGGCTCAACAATAACCCTTTTGTTAACTATGTACAAGTATTGCAGACAATCCGCACTTGGGATGGGCGCCCAGCATCCACTACGGACTACGAGAAATAGATTTACCGGTGAGTAAAATCTTATTTTCTCTGACGTCCTAGTGGATGCTGGGAACTCCGAAAGGACCATGGGGATTATACCAAAGCTCCCAAACGGGCGGGAGAGTGCGGATGACTCTGCAGCACCGAATGAGAGAACTCCAGGTCCTCCTCAGCCAGGGTATCAATTTTTTAGAATTTAGCAAACGTGTTTGCCCCTGACCAAGTAGCAGCTCGGCAAGTTGTAAAGCCGAGACCCCTCGGGCAGCCGCCCAAGATGAGCCCACTTTCCTCGTGGAGTGGGCTTTTACTGATTTAGGATGCGGCAGTCCAGCCGCAGAATGCGCCAGCTGAATTGTGCTACAAATCCAGCGAGCAATAGTCTGCTTAGAAGCAGGAGCACCCAGTTTGTTGGGTGCATACAGGATAAACAGCGAGTCAGTTTTCCTGACTCCAGCCGTCCTGGAAACATACATTTTCAAGGCCCTGACTACGTCCAGTAACTTGGAATCCTCCAAGTCCCTAGTAGCCGCAGGCACTACAATAGGGTGGTGCAAGTGAAAAGCTGATACCACCTTAGGGAGAAACTGGGGACGAGTCCTCAATTCTGCCCTATCCATATGGAAAATCAGATAAGGGCTTTTATATGACAAAGCCGCCAATTCTGATACACGCCTGGCCGAAGCCAAGGCCAATAACATGACCACTTTTCACGTGAGATATTTTAGATCCACGGTTTTTAGTGGCTCAAACCAATGTGATTTTAAGAAACTCAACACCACGTTGAGATCCCAAGGTGCCACTGGAGGCACAAACGGGGCTGAATATGCAGAACTCCTTTTACAAATGTCTGAACTTCAGGTAGAGAAGCTAGTTCTTTCTGGAAGAAAATCGACAGAGCCGAGATCTGTACCTTAATGGAGCCTAATTTCAGGCCCATAGTCACTCCTGCTTGTAGGAAGTGCAGAAATCGACCTAGTTGAAATTCCACTGTTGGGGCCTTTTTGGCCTCACACCAAGCAACATATTTCCGCCATATGCGGTGATAATGTTTTGCAGTTACATCTTTCCTGGCTTTAATCAGCGTAGGAATGACTTCCTCCGGAATGCCCTTTTCCTTTAGGATCCGGCGTTCAACCGCCATGCCGTCAAACGCAGCCGCGGTAAGTCTTGGAACAGACAGGGCCCCTGCTGCAGCAGGTCCTGTCTGAGTGGCAGAGGCCATGGGTCCTCTGATATAATTTCTTGAAGTTCTGGGTACCAAGCCCTTCTTGGCCAATCCGGAACCACGAGTATCGTTCTTACTCCTTTCCTTCTTATTATTCTCCATACCTTTGGTATGAGAGGCAAAAGGGGGAACACATAACCCGGCTGGTACACCCACGGTGTCACTAGAGCGTCCACAGCTATTGCCTGAGGGTCTCTTGACCTGGCGCAATATTTCTCTAGTTTTTTTTGTTTTGCTTAAGCGGGACGCTATCATGGCCACCTGTGGTCTTTCCCAACGGTTTACCATCAGTTGAAAGACTTCTGGATGAAGTCCGAACTCTCCCGGGTGGAGGTCGTGCCTGCTGAGGAAGTCTGCTTCCCAGTTATCCACTCCCGGAATGAACATTGCTGACAGTGCTAACACGTGATTTTTCGCCCATAGGAGAATCCTTGTGGCTTCTGTCATCGCCATCCTGCTTCTTGTGCCGCCCTGTTGATTTACATGGGCGACTGCCGTGATGTTGTCTGATTGGAACAGTACCGGCTGGTTTTGAAGCAGAGGCCTTGCCTGACTCAGGGCATTGTAAATGGCCCTCAGTTCCAGAATATTTATGTGTAGGGAAGTCTCCCGACTTGACCAAAGTCACTGGAAGTTTCTTCCCTGTGTGACTGCCCCCCAGCCTCAACGGCTGGCATCCATGGTCACCAGGACCTAGTCCAGTATGCCGAACCTGCGGCCCTCTTGAAGATGGGCACTCTGCAGCCACCACAGTAGAGATACCCCGGTCCTTGGAGACAGGGTTATCAGTCGATGCATCTGAAGATGCGATCCGGACCACTTGTCCAACGGGTCCCATTAAAAAATTCTTGCATCGAACCTGCCGAATGGGATTGCTTCGTAGGAAGCTACCATTTGTCCCAGGACTCGCGTGCAATGATGCACCGATACCTGGTTTTGCTTCAGGAGGTCTCTGACTAGAGATGACAGCTCCTTGGCTTTCTCCTCCGGGAGAAACACTTTTTTCTGGTCTTCCAGAACCATCCCCAGGAACAGCAGACGTGTCGTAGGAACCAGCTGTGACTTTGGAATGTTTAGAATCCAACCGTGCTGTTGTAGCACTTTCCGAGATAGTGCTACCCTGACTAACAACTGCTCCATGGACCTCGCCTTTATAAGGAGATTGTCCCATTACGGGATAATTAAAACTCCCTTTTTTCTAAGGAGTATCATCATTTCGGCCATTACCTTGGTAAACACCCTCGGTGCCATGTACAGTCCAAACGGCAGTGTCTGGACTTGGTAATGGCAATCCTGTACCGCAAATCTGAGGTACTCCTGGTGAGGATGGTAAATGGGGACATGCAGGTAAGCATCCTTGATGTCCAGGGATACCATGTAATCCCCCTCGTCCAGGCTTGCAATAACCGCCCTGAGCGATTCCATCTTGAACTTGAATTTTTTTATGTATGTGTTCAAGGATTTTTAATATAAAATGGGTCACACCGAACCATGCGGTTTCGGTACCCCAAACAGTGTGGAATAGTAACCCCGTCCTTGTTGAAGTAGGGGCATCTTGAGTATTACCTGCTGGGAATACAGCTTGTTAATTTGCCTCTAGCACAGCCTCCCTGCCTGAGGGAGTTGTCGGCAAGGCAGATTTGAGGAAACGGCGGGGGGGACACATCTCGAATTCCAGCTTGTACCCCTGAAATACTACTTGAATGAAACAGGGATACACCTGTGAGCAAGCCCACTGATAGCTGAAATTTTTCGAAGCGGCCCCCCACCGTACCTGGCTACATTTGTGGAGCCCCCGCGTCATGCTGTGGACTCAGAGGAAGCGGGAGAAGAATTTTGATTCTGGGAACTGGCTGACTGGTGCAGCTTTTTCCCTCTTCCCTTGTCTCTGTGAAGAAAGGAAGCGCCTTTGACCCGCTTGCTTTTCTGAAGCCGAAAGGACTGTACCTGATAATACAGTGCTTTCTTAGTCTGTGAGGAAACCTGAGGTAAAAATATTTCTTCCCAGCTGTTGCTGTGGATACGAGGTCCCAGAGACCATCCCCAAATAATTCCTCACCCTTATAAGGCAGAATCTCTATGCGCCTTTTAAAGTCAGCATCACCTGTCCAGTGACAGGTCTCTAATATCCTCCTGACAGAATGGACATTACATTAATTTTTGGATGCCAGCCGGCAAAATATCCTTCTGTGCATCCCTCATATATAAGACGACGTCTTTAATATGTTCTCATGTTAGCAAACTAGTATGTTTGACAGGGTCACAGACCACGCTGCAGCAGCACGCTCTGCAGGTTTCAGTCTAGTACCTGAGAGTGTAAATACAGACTTCAGGATAGCCTCCTGCTTTTTATCAACAGGTACCTTCAAAGTGGCCGTTCCTAAGACGGCAGTGCCACCTTTTGACAACCGTGTGAGCGCCTTATCCACCCCCTAGGGGATATCTCCCAGCGTAACTTATCCTCTGGCGGGAAAGGGTACGCCATCAGTAACTTTTTAGAAATTACCAGTTTCTTATCGGGGGAACCCACGCTTTTCACACACTTCATTCATTCATCTGATGGGGGAACAAAACACTGCCTGCTTTTTCTCCCCAAACATAAAACCCATATTTAGAGGTACTTGGGTTAATGTCAGAAATGTGTAACACATTTTTTATTGCCGGGATCAAATCACGGATGTTACTAGTGGATTGTGTATATGTCTCAACCTTGTCGAAACTGGAGTCAGACTCCGTGTCGACATCTGTGTCTGCCATCTGAGGGAGCGGGCGTTTTTGAGCCCCTGATGGCCTTTGAGACGCCTGTTCAGGCGCGGGCTGAGAAGCCGGCTGTCCCACAGCTGTTATGTCAACCAGCCTTTTATTGTCGGTTCCTACCGTCCACCTATCCATCCACTCTGGTGTCGGCCCCACCGGGGGCGACATCACATTTATCGGCATCTGCTCCGTCACCACATAAGACTCCTCATCAAACATGTCGACACAGCCGTACCGACACACCGCACACACACAGGGAATGCTCTGACTGAGGACAGGACCCCACAAAGCCCTTTGGGGAGACAGAGAGAGAGTATGCCAGCACACACCAGAGCGCTATATAATGTGGGGATTAACACTATAACTGAGTGAATTTTCCCCAATAGCTGCTTGTATATACAATATTGCGCCTAAATTTAGTGCCCCCCCTCTCTTTTTAACCCTTTGAGCCTGAAAACTACAGGGGAGAGCCTGGGGAGCTTTCTTCCAGCTGCACTGTGAAGAGAAAATGGCGCCAGTGTGTCTGAGGGAGATAGCTCCACCCCTTTTTCGCGGACTTTTCTCCCGGTTTTTTATGGATTCTGGCAGGGGTAATTATCACATATATAGCCTCTGGGGCTATATATTGTGGTATTTTTGCCAGCCAAGGTGTTTTTATTGCTGCTCAGGGCGCCCCCCCAAGCGCCCTGCACCCTCAGTGACCGGAGTGTGAAGTGTGTATGAGGAGCAATGGCGCACAGCTGCAGTGCTGTGCGCTACCTTGGTGAAGACTGATGTCTTCTGCCGCCGATTTTCCGGACCTCTTCTTGCTTCTGGCTCTGTAAGGGGGACGGCGGCGCGGCTCCGGGACCGAACACCAAGGACGGGCCTGCGGTCGATCCCTCTGGAGCTAATGGTGTCCAGTAGCCTAAGAAGCCCAAGCTGGCTGCAAGCAGGCAGGTTCGCTTCTTCTCCCCTTAGTCCCTCGGTGCAGTGAGCCTGTTGCCAGCAGGTCTCACTGAAAATAAAAAACCTAAATATATACTTTCTTATTAGAAGCTCAGGAGAGCCCCTAGTGTGCATCCAGCCTCGGCCGGGCACAAAAATCTAACTGAGGCTTGGAGGAGGGTCATGGGGGGAGGAGCCAGTGCACACCAGGTGACCTAAAGCTTTCTTTAGTTGTGCCCAGTCTCCTGCGGAGCCGCTAATCCCCATGGTCCTTTCGGAGTTCCCAGCATCCACTAGGACGTCAGAGAAAGGTGGAACAACGCAAACCGTTCTGTAACCCCAAGGAAGTGTTAATGCGTCCACTCCTTCTGTTGCTGGATCTTATTCTGGACACATATCTTGGCAGCTGATGGTATTGCCGAGATGCCATTAGGTCGACTTGAGGTAGACCCCATGTCATTACCCCCCTGTCGAAATTCAGCAGATGGAGTCACCACTCTCCCGGATGCATGTCCTGGTGACTGAAATAATCTGCTTCCCAGTACTCCACACCTGGAATGAACATGCTGAGAGGATAATGTCTCGCCTTTCTGCCCAAAACAAGATCTTTGTGGCTTCCTTCAACGCCATCCCGCTCCTTGTTCCTCCTTTACGGTTTACGTGTGCCGTCGTCGTGACATTGTCCGACTGCCAACTTACGTGTTGACCCATGACTTGTCCTTTGGCCAAGAAAAGCGCATTGTAAAACTGCTCTTAGTTCGAGAATGTGTATGGGTAGGTTGCTCTTTAGTAGCGTCCATCTGCTCTGAAACTAATGTTCCTCTAAGACGGCACCCCAACCTCTGAGACTGGCGTCCGTTGACAGGATCTTCCAATCCCAAATGCCGAATCTCTTGCCTGCTGCGAGATTCCTGTGACCCTGCTCCCTGAGCAATGAAGTTCATCTGTAATGGTCGGGAATAAAGTCTGCCGTACAGGAAAGCTTCGAAAGACGCCACCATCTTCCCGAGAATTTCCGCACAGAGGTGTAGAGAGACCATCTGTGACCTCATTACCTGAGTCACTAATCTCTTTAGGTCCTGGACCTTGTTCTTTGGTAGGAATACCCTCAATGGTACAGTCTCCAAGATGAGACTGAGGAACTGAATCTGTTCAGTTGACATGAGGTTGGATCTCTGGAAATTCACAATCCCCTCATGTTGAATGAGAAATGGATGAGATGTCTGAATATCCCTGATCAACTGTTCTGGAGGGGATGCCTTGATTAGCATGTCGTCTAGATAAGGACTAATCGTGACTCTTAACAGTCTTGATTCTGCAACCATGAATGCCATGAACTGCGGTAAAGATTCTTGGGTTGATGATAGACCGAACGGCAAGGCTCTGAATTGTTAGCACTCCATCAGCCGTGCGAACCTTAAGTAAGCCTGTTGAGAGGCCCAGATTGGGATATGCATGTTCTAAGCCTGCAATGACCGACTGGATTGATTCCAGCTTGAATTAGTAGACACTCAGAGACCGGTTTAAAACTTTTAAATTGGAATAGATAGCCGTTCCTCTCTGAGAGACGTCCATCGGAATAATGACCTCTGACCGTAGTAATTTTTCAATTGCTGGCAGTAGCGCTTATGCTTTCTGAGGGCACCGAGGCAATCTCCAGACTTCCGCCCACCACCAAGGGGGATCCCAGGTGAGCCGGGAGACCGTCCTGCCACGGTCTTGCCAGCCAGTGTATCCCGCTGTTTTGGCTGCTGCCTGTGGGCGGCCTTTACCTCTGCCCCCACGTACTTGTGTACCAAAACCTCTTCCTCGGGCTCGCAAGGACTGAGATCTAAAGGAGTTACACGCTAGTCCCTAATAAGCTCTCCTAACCTGTGGAGTGGCTCTTGCATAAGGAGTAGGCAGAAAAGTGGACGTCCTTGCTGTAGCTTGCGAAATCCACTTGTTCAACACTGGACCGAAAAGCATAGCACCCTCAAAGGGGAGGGATTCTACCGCCCCTTGTGGTGTCAGAGTCTCCATGCCGTTCTCTGTCCGTCTAGCCGATATGGCTGATGCAGAGATGCGCAATGCTATCCTGTGAATATCCCTAGAGGCTTGACACGCGTATGAAGCTAATTCTCGAATGTGCTCCGCCAGTTGGGTAATTTCTTCCAAACCATTTTTCCCCTAAATAGCCTGTACTATGCGTCCAGACCATGCTCCCATGGCCTTGTTAACACAAGCGCAGTCGACCGTAGGTCTCTGTATTGCACCTGCTAAAAAAATTTTTTTTTAAATTGACTTTAAGGCTGTGTCAGCCTCTTAAAGTCGTTACAGTAGGTAATGGTAAGATTGACTTCTTCGACAACCTTCCTAGGAAAACATCCACTACCGACGGAATAGCCCACTTATCCATTACACATTTAGGTAGGGGATAAGTTACTGGAAACCCCATTTGGAAATTGAAAGCGTTTGGCAGGTTGTTTCCAAACCTCCTCCATTTGAGACTGGAGGGATTTAGGAATAGGAAACGCTGCTGAACGTGTCCTTTGGGAGTCAAACAATTCGAATCTACTGGCTCCATTACTTATTCTACCTTAAACTTTAGGATCTTCGTTTGTTTTGATTAAAGAAACAAGACCCGAGATAGCCGTGTCTTCTTCTGGAAGATTGGCGACTAGGTTAGATTCCATTACCTCACCTTTCGTATCAATGAGAAGACCCTCTTCCTCTACTGCTTCCGGTACAAGATGAAGAGGCCTTTTAACCGCCCTGCACATTGTTACTGCTTGTGCGGGAGGCGTTAACCTGATGAGAAATTCTTCGTCTCTGAGAATTCCGCAGCACTGATTTATGCGTGTGGGATTCCGCCATCTCATTGGAGATTCTATCTACAAGGTTATCCTTGACCTAGTCAGAGCACTGCTCCCAGGTGGAGGTGGAGCGTCCTTGTTTAAGCCAGTATAGCACACCCCAGAGCTGCCATCCGCGTGCTCTTCTTCTACAAACATAACTGGTCTTTGCATTATACCTGTCATTTAAACCCCCTACCAGGGTGTTTTACGGCGCTTTCACCCTTTAAATTAGGAAGAGAAAGGCTGTGATAGATAACGGAAGCAAAGTTATCGGATCTGGCTGGAATTACTGTTCCCTCCTTTATATAGAAACCAGAACTGGACAAAAATAAATAAATTAAGAATAAATAAATAAATAAATTAAACACACCAGCCAACATGCAACCCTGACACCTCAACTGTAATGGGCCCTACTCACATGGCGATGTGCCGCCGAGGTGCCCGACGGCCGATACGGCCGACGAGCGACCCGGCGGCGGGGGGGCAGTGACGGGGGAGTGAAGTTTCTTCACTCCCCCCGTCACCCGGCTGCATTGAAGTGCAGGCAAATATGGACGAGATCGTCCATATTGGCCTGCATGCACAGCCGACGGGAGATCAGCGATGAACGAGCGCGGGGCCGCGCATCGTTCATCGCTTAAGTCTCCACACTGAAAGATATGAACGAGTTCTCGTTCATTTATGAATGAGATCGTTCATATCTTTCAAAATATCGCCAAGTGTGTAGGGCCTATAAGGGTGTGTACACACGGTGAGATCCTTGCTATGTCCTATTTTTACTTGCGATTTCCCTTGAACTCCCCGGAGGCCAGATAGCACAGATTTTGACTAACTTTTCTTGAGATATGGACTATGTGTGCTTACGATTTTGGCTTATGTGAGATTTTGGCTTATGTGAGATGTCATTGACATGTGAGATGAACTAGATAGTACACCGATCTAGCAAGGATTGACTTGCCTGCACAGTCTATCTTTTCTTGCGATGCCGACCTGGCGGGACCGCGCATCGGGATCGCAAGGTGACTTTCATCTTGCGATCTGCACTAACTTTTCTTACGATTTTGACTATATAGTCAAAATCTTAAGAAAAAATCTCACCGTGTGTACACACCCTAACTCAGCTACGGTGGTATAGTTGGTATCCGCTTGCTTCCTCGTATTTTCCTCAGGATCTTTGTAAAAGAAGTCCCTTGAAAACATAAATCAGTAAAATTATAATTATTTTTCAGGAGATCCTCATAGAAGGTAATTGACAGTTCATACCAGCAGAGGGAGCTAGTAGCATAACGAGTCTCTCTAATCATAGAAATACATATATATACTGTACGAGCAGAGGCAGCTTACTAGCATCAGGAATCTCTAATCATATATATATATATATATATATATATATATATATATATATATATAGACATCTACCTGTTGAGTCAGAACAGCAGGGGTAGCAACCCTGTAAGAAAATACCTTCCCCTAAGCCCTGCATAGTGGAGGGGAAGGGGGAGGGGAAGGGGGGGGGGAGGAAAACCCATCCTTCCCTCAGACTGGCGCTTGCGGTAATAATAAAAATGGCCGCCACAAAAATTTCTTGGTCACATCTGTGACCATCCACAGCCTAATAAAAGTGGCCCCCCCGCAGCTCCAGTATATCGGCGTACGCTGCTGAGACACTGCTCAGCCGCGCGGCGCTGCTGAGAATGTCTCTCTTCCTCCCGCCGGCCGCTGGCTGGCGCGCGCCGGGACCACATTTACAAGGTCCCGTAGCGGCGCCCGAGCACCGCTCTCTGTAGCGCGCGACTCGCGAGCTCTGCTGTCTCCCCCTGCGTACAGGGAACAACATGCAGTGTCTTGCGCCGTAATTGCTCCCTCGCGCCAACCGCAGCCGATAGCTGCAGCGCGGAAGACTTTTGAGAGGGGGAGGAAGGTTAATAGAGTATAAGGTATAATACATTGTAAAGTGGAGAGAAAAAATAAATAAATAAAAAAACCTAGCCTAAGCTGCACTCTGATCTCCCAGTACTCACGATTAGAGGATCTCCTGCAGAGAGATACATCTTGTCTCTCAAAATCATCTTGGCTTTGTCCTCTATTTCATTAGTTGACGCAGCACCTGAACTTTGTCCCCCTTTAGGAAGATTTGAGGACTGCGCTTATTTGCCTCACTTGATTGACTTACAGCTGCTATGGAGAAGAAAGGGCTTTCCACTAGCCTCTTAAAATATGGATAGAAGAAATAGAATATCTCCCAGCGCTTATAATATTCAAGTGTGTAAATATATTTCCTACTATATTAGTTGAAGTATTAAATTTTATAAATAAATACAATACCAATCCTCTTTCATAAAAGTAGTATTTTCTTTATTTAGAATATAGTGTTATCAACACCTAAAAAAAAAAAGGGGGAATTATATCTAATAATATTACTCAATAAAACGTGATCCTAATACCGGTATACGTTACAACACAATACAACACAACATAAAACATATACTATAAACAGTGGGTTATTCCCAGCTGTTTAACTTTATAAAAAATCCACAATTGTAATTTCCAATCACATTCCCATTCCTAGCTGGAAGGGATGAATCCTGGATTTCCAGAGACTAAAATGGTATATTTAAAATTGAATCACAATGGTTTTGTTCACTGTAATGGTTAATCCTTTTGTTGTATCAGCATACCATACATCAGAATTCCTAATCAGGAATATACCATATGCGGACTCACTTAAAAGTCACAGGTCCAAAACCAGTCACTTATTCAAACCAAGGGTGCCAGTTTACTCAAATGTCACAGGTCCAAAGCAGTTCAGTATTTATAGACCGGAATGAAGTGTATGTAGATTTTGCTCAAATATTGCAGATCCAGAGCACATCAAACATTCATGACCAAGAGTAAAGTGTATGCACAAACTTACTCAGATCAACTAGTTTCGCCTGTCTAAGCAGGCTTCCTCAGCATCCTGAGGAAGCCTGCTTAGACAGGCGAAACTAGTTGATCGCTGAAAGCACCTGCAACAGTCTGCCGGCAGACACCCAAACTTTTTTCTGAACCTGTGGCACCTGAGTAAGTTTGTGCATACACTTTACTCTTGGTCATGAATGTTTGATGTGCTCTGGATCTGCAATATTTGAGCAAAATCTACATACACTTCATTCCTGTCTATAAATACTGAACTGCTTTGGACCTGTGACATTTGAGTAAACTGGCACCCTTGGTTTGAATAAGTGACTGGTTTTGGACCTGTGACTTTTAAGTGAGTCCGCATATGGTATATTCCTGATTAGGAATTCTGATGTATGGTATGCTGATACAACAAAAGGATTAACCATTACAGTGAACAAAACCATTGTGATTCAATTTTAAATATACCATTTTAGTCTCTGGAAATCCAGGATTCATCCCTTCCAGCTAGGAATGGGAATGTGATTGGAAATTACAATTGTGGATTTTTTATAAAAGTTAAACAGCTGGGAATAACCCACTGTTTATAGTATATGTTTTATGTTGTGTTGTATTGTGTTGTGTTGTAACGTATACCGGTATTAGGATCACGTTTTATTGAGTAATATTATTAGATATAATTCCCCCTTTTTTTAGGTGTTGATAACACTATATTCTAAATAAAGAAGATACTACTTTTATGAAAGAGGATTGGTATTGTATTTATTTATAAAATTGAATACTTCAACTAATATAGTAGGAAATATATTTACACACTTGAATATTATAAGCGCTGGGAGATATTCTATTTCTTTTGTCCCCCTTTTATTAGGGGGACGCAGCCTCTTCGTCTGGTAAAGCCTGCACCCCCTTTCATATAGGTGGGATCGGGCATTTACCATCTTTTCCTTTGAAAACCTGCACCCTCCCTTTAGTTAGGAGGGATTGGGTCAATTAAAAGAGAAAAAAAAAAAATTATAATAATAATAAATATTCTTCATGGAGCAGCAGCTCCTTTTTGTGCTTGTACCTCCTGGCATAATTTTCCAAACTGAGGCAAGAGGGATGTGAAGGGGGAGGAGCCGGCTGTACAGACAATGCTAATTTTTAGATTGTGCCACACCTCCGGTTGCAAGCTTCACACCCCTAATGTCTAAGGATGCTCCAGTGTCCCCTAGTGGATGAAAGAGAAAGGTGACTATAGTGAAAAAATCTGCATCTCTCTCTTCACTGTCCCTATCTGATCCAACCACTCCACTCTCTCCCTGGTCACTACCTAACCCCTCCCCTTATCTCTCCCCCCATGCCATTCCTGCCCCTACCGCCCTCTCTCCCCAGTGCCTATCTGCCCCTACCCCCTCTCCCTGTATGCAGCAAGTGTGAGTGTCAGATCAGTATTACCATCAGCAGGTTAGGAGGCTGTAACATCTCTCCGCAGTATCACTTTCAGTTTGAGCTGGTCAGCTTCCAGCACACAAAGGCCTCTAGTGGCCGCCACCGCACATAACAGAGGTGAGGAGAAGACTTGGCTTTTGTAATATAGGATAACTCACGCAACATGCATTTCATATGTGTGTTTGTTTTGTGACCTTGTAAGTAAATAAAACCTTGAGAGACAATAAATGTAGAAAAGAGCAACATGGAATGATGACGGAACAGGTGTCCCTTGTACTGATGTATGAGTTACACCAGAGAGTGTGGGGAGGAGACTGGTCAGATCTCTGGGCTGGTAATACACAGTGACATGATGTGAGGGGGGGAGCAGGAGTATAATAGGGGATGATGGCTCCTGATGTACGAGATACACCAGAGAGTGCGAGGAGGAGACTGGTCAGATCTCTGGGCTGGTAACACACAGCGACATGATGTGAGGGAGAGAACAGGAGCATAATAGGTGCTGATGTTTCCTAATTACACCACTTGACAGATACATTTCCCTCATTAGTCAGTACTGACAGAGAAGGGTGTAGAATAAGAGACTGCTGTAGTGACAGAACAAGGACAATATGTGACTCCTCTCTGTAATCAGTGATTATTACTCACCTGTGCCGATATCTGTAGGGATTTCCTCCTCCTTACACTGCTGATCACCCCTCACATACATCTCTTCTTCTACCTTCATATCTTCTACCTTAATATCAGCAAGGTCATCACCCTAATTAACCAAAAATAGAACACTTTACAAATGTCAGATATTCCTGGGAGTAAAGAATACAATATCAGGGTATAAAACAAACAGCTACTCTTTAGATCATACAATGAAAAGTTCCTGTGGTATATCAGTATTTGCAAAGACCCAAAATCCCACCTACCTGATCCTTCTGTGGGGTACTGGGATTTTCCTCTGTACAGTCCTGGGAATAAAGAGGACGGGGACATCTCTCTGGGGAATCTCTGTTACTGGGTCCATCTGTAGAAGACACACAGATACTGAGTACATTAGTTTTTCTGTTATTATCAGATGATGTGTAAGTATCCTAACTACCCCATGTTGGACAAATCACATTTTTAAAAAGGGAGGTAGAACAAAACATGGGTGCCCCTTCATAAAATATGGTCCTTTCTTTAGTTTACAAAAACATGGCCCTAGTTCGGCGACCCTACCATTCCTACACATTATAGGCGTTTAAATCTAGACAGCAAAAAAAATAAAATTAAAAAATTTATATATATTACACAACAACACACACACACACACACACACACCATAGGAGGCACAGTAGAAAAGCTACGCTGGGTTATAGGCGGTGAAAAAACGAGCAGGCGCTTTTTTTTTTTTTTTTTTACCCAGCTTGCTCGACCTCCCTCTCCCCTATACCCCGTCCCCTGGCCAGGGCCCGTCAGTTTGGTTTAATGAGCCCACGGCAGCAGCGGAGAAGGCAAGGCAACACAAAACCAGACACTAAATAACCGGCCACACTCACTAGTATAGGAAAGAATCCCGTACAGTCAGGGAGGCAGTCCTGTGCCCCCCTATGGACTACAGGAAAAGGATTTATCAAGGTAAGACCATAAATACCATTTTCCCTATGCGTCCACTAGGGGTCACAGGAGAGCAGCTACGCTGGGACGTCCTAAAATCTGTCCTCTCATCGGCAGCGACGCTTCTGGACTGCGCTGAGGACATTACGCCCAAAGGCTGCCTCAGCCGACGCAAAAGTGACAAAGGCATAAAACCTGATAAAAGTCTAGCCAGAAGACCAAGTGGCCACTTTGCAGAGTTGTTCCACAAAGGCCCCACGTCTAGCAGCTCAAGAGATGCCCACCAAATGAGTGGAGTGCACTGTAATCCCTGCAGGAACAGGGAGCTTCGCCTCCAAATAGGCCTGGAGAATACTGAAACAGTCATCTGGCCAAGGTCTGCTTGGAGGCCGGGCTAACCCAGTTTGCGAGAATCAGAGGATGAACAGGAAATTAGACATTCGCATTTCCAGAGTATGCCAGAGAGCCCGGACAACATCCAGGAAAGTAACCTCAGAAGAACCCTCCGCAAAGGTGGGGACCACTATCTCCTGGTTCAAATGTGAACGAGAAACGACCTTAAGGTCCAACATCGCATTGTCTGTTCTTTTCCAGCATCAGCTGGCTACATTCCCAAACATTCAAACCTTCTTTCAGGGGTGCTGCATGTGCAGCTGCCTTTTATACCCCCTGTTGCTCTGCGCAATCTATCCCTGGTTATTCCGGTTCTCCAGTCATCCTGCTTTGAACCTCTGGACACTGTGGATCTACGATGGCTTACATGGAAGACCTTCTTCCTGTTGGCCATGTCTTCGGCCCGTCGGATGTCGGACCTTAGTGCCTTATCCTGGTGTTCGCCCTTCTTAGTGTTTTATTCGGTCCTCCTTAGCCAGGGTATCAAACTTGTAGAATTTTGCAAATGTGTTTGAACCCGACCAAGTAGCAGCTCGGCAAAGCTGTAATGCCGAGACCCCTCGGGCAGCCGCCCAAGAAGAACCCACCTTCTTTGTGTAGTGGGCTTTCACCGATTTCGGATGCGGCAATCCTGCCGCAGAATGAGCATGCTGAATAGTGTTACAGATCCAGCGCGCAATAGTTTGCTTTGAAGCAGGAGCACCCAGCTTGTTGGGTGCATACAGGATAAACAGCGAGTCCGTTTTCCTGACTCCAGCCGTCCTGGAAACATACATTTTTAGGGCCCTTACTACGTCCAGTAACTTGGAATCCTCCAAGTCCCTAGTGCCGCAGGCACCACAATAGGTTGGTTCAAGTGAAAAGCTGATACCACCTTCGGGAGAAATTGAGGACGAGTCCTCAACTCTGCCCTATCCATATGGAAAATCAGATAAGGGCTTTTACATGACAAAGCCGCCAATTCTGACACACGCCTGGCCGAAGCCAGAGCCAACAGCATGACCACTTTCCATGTGAGATATTTCAAATCCACGGTTTTTAGTGGCTCAAACCAATGTGATTTCAGGAACTCCAAAACCACATTGAGATCCCAAGGTGCCACTGGGGGCACAAAAGGGGGCTGAATATGCAGCACTCCCTTTACAAACGTCTGAACTTCAGGCAGTGAAGCCAGTTCTTTCTGGAAGAAAATCGACAGAGCCGAAATCTGGACCTTAATGGACCCCAATTTGAGGCCCAATGCTTGCAGGAAATGCAGAAATCGACCCAGTTGAAATTCCTCCGTAGGGGCCTTCCTGGCCTCACACCAAGCAACATATTTCCGCCAAATGCGGTGATAATGTTTTGCAGTGACATCCTTCCTGGCTTTGATCAGGGTAGGGATGACTTCCTCCGGAATGCCTTTTTCACTCAGGATCCGGTGTTCAACCGCCATGCCGTCAAACGCAGCCGCGGTAAGTCTTGGAACAGACAGGGCCCCTGCTGCAGCAGGTCCCGCCTGAGTGGTAGAGGCCATGGGTCCTCTGAAAGCATCTCTTGAAGTTCCGGGTACCAAGCCCTTCTTGGCCAATCCGGAACCACGAGTATAGTTCTCACTCCTCCCCTTCGTATTATTCTCAGTACCTTGGGAATGAGAGGCAGAGGACTAAACACATAAACCGACTGGTACACCCACGGTGTTACTAGAGCGTCCACAGCGATCACCTGAGGGTCCCTTGACCTGGCGCAATATCTTTTTAGCTTTTTGTTGAGGCGGGACACCATCATGTCCACCTGTGGTCTTTCTCAACGGTTTACCAGCATTTGGAAGACTTCTGGATGAAGTCCCCATTCTCCCGGGTGGAGGTCGTGCCTACTGAGGATGTCTGCTTCCCAGTTGTCCACTCCCGGAATGAACACTGCTGCCAGTGCTAACACGTGATTTTCCGCCCAATGGAGAATCCTTGTGGCTTCTGCCATTGCCCTCCTGCTTCTTGTGCCGCCCTGTCTGTTTACATGGGCGACCGCCGTGATGTTGTCTGATTGGATCAGTACCGGCTGGTTTTGAAGCAGGGGCCTTGCTTGGCTTAGGGCATTGTAAATGGCTCTTAGATCCAGAATATTTATGTGAAGTGAAATCTCCTGATTGGACCACAGTCCTTGGAAATTTCTTCCCTGTGTGACTGCACCCCAGCCCCGAAGGCTGGCATCCGTGGTCACCAGGACCCAGTCCTGTATTCCGAATCTGCGGCCCTCTAGTAGATGAGCCCTCTGCAGCCACCACAGCAGCGACACCCTGGTCCTTGCCAACAGGGTTATCTGCTGCTGCATCTGGAGATGGGACCCGGACCATTTGTCCAACAGGTCCCACTGGAAAATCCTTGCGTGGAACCTTCCGAATGGAATTGCTTCGTACAAAGCTACCATTTTTCCCAGGACTCGTGTGCATTGATGTACCGACACCTGTCCCGTTTTTAGGAGGTTTCTGACTAGAGATGACAACTCCTCGGCTTTTTCCACTGGAAAAAACACTCTTTTCTGGTCTGTGTCCAGAATCATTCCCAGGAACAGAAGACGTGTCGTCGGGACCAGCTGTGACTTTGGAATATTGAGAATCCAGCCGTGCTGTTGCAGCACTTCCCGAGAAAGTGCTACCCCCCACTACCAACTGTTCCTTGGACCTCGCCTTTATCAGGAGATCGTCCAAGTACGGGATAATTAAAACTCCCTTCTTGCGAAGGAGTATCATCATTTTGGCCATTACCTTGGTAAAGACCCTCGGTGCCGTTGATAACCCAAACGGCAGCGTCTGGAACTTATAGTGACAGTCCTGTACCACAAACCTGAGGTACTCCTGGTGAGGAGGGTAAATGGGGACATGCAGGTAAGCATCCTTGATGTCCAGAGAGACCATGTAATCCCCCTCGTCCAGGCTCGCAATATCGATTTTTACCTTTGAATACTTTTTTAGATCTGAGTGATAAGCATGTTCCGAAAGAATTGGATATGAATTTAAATTTGTCATTTATAAGAAGCCTCCTCATCATGAACAAACAGAGTGATCTGGGAATAAGACTGGTTCCGATCACCATAGCAACCGAGTAAACTAAATGAACACGGGAAAGGAAGGTCTCTAAGGTAACGAGACACATCAGAGAGCAGTCACGTGATCAGGTAACGTGATGACGCGAGCTGCGATGCACGGCCAGACGGCTTCTGTGACGGAAGTTGCTAGGAGACGAAAACAAACACACGATATAGTGACGTTTCTGTGGGTTCTGATCACATGACCGGAGAATGAGAACGGGATTAAATGAGGAGGCTGGAGATGTTGTACAGGAGGCGGTCTTGGCACACGAGCGTCATAGACTTTTAGGAGGATGATTGTATAGAGACCAGCTGTGCCGGGACCAATCAGGAACAAGGGAGGGACTTTTAAACCAGGAGAAGGATTGAGAAGGCATTCAGAGGAGCTGACCTTGAGAAAGACCCAGGAAGGGTCGGAACGCGTGGGTGCTCTTGGGGACTGACCTGACTGGATAAGGACGTGGTACCATCTATGCCAGACCTGGAAGGCTTTTGGACACCAGAAAACTCTCCAAGCTGCAGCTGGGCAGTCTGATGTAACATATGCTCATAGAACTGATTATTCGGTTCTCACCAGTTCGTGGTAATTATCCATTGCTTTATTTCTGTCAGGATCCAGCCCACAGATGAATGCCAATTAGCACATGCTGTGCAGATTTTATGTGCATGTAGTGGAGATTGTTTTTGGAAAAATCCTCTTCCATTCATTGTCTTGTTTTTAATGTTTTAAAATAAATCATGTAACCTAAGGTAATACACTATGGTTTGCAATTTTCCCTCTTTTTCCGGTACAAACTGAGAAATAAGGAAAACCACAGGAATACGATCTGATTTGACCCCTATACAGCGCTGGTTCAGTGGTATCATATATGTTGTGTGCTTGTCTGTATTGATGTACCGACACCTGTCCCGTTTTTAGGAGGTTTCTGACTAGAGATGACAACTCCTCGGCTTTTTCCACTGGAAGAAACACTCTTTTCTGGTCTGTGTCCAGAATCATTCCCAGGAACAGAAGACGTGTCGTCGGGACCAGCTGTGACTTTGGAATATTGAGAATCCAGCCGTGCTGTTGCAGCACTTCCCGAGAAAGTGCTACCCCCCACTACCAACTGTTCCTTGGACCTCGCCTTTATCAGGAGATCGTCCAAGTACGGGATAATTAAAACTCCCTTCTTGCGAAGGAGTATCATCATTTTGGCCATTACCTTGGTAAAGACCCTCGGTGCCGTTGATAACCCAAACGGCAGCATCTGGAACTTATAGTGACAGTCCTGTACCACAAACCTGAGGTACTCCTGGTGAGGAGGGTAAATGGGGACATGCAGGTAAGCATCCTTGATGTCCAGGGAGACCATGTAATCCCCCTCGTCCAGGCTCGCAATAACCGCCCTGAGCGATTCCATCTTGAACTTGAATCTTTTGCTATATGTGTTCAAGGATTTTAAATTTAAGATGGGTCTCACCGAACCGTCCGGTTTCGGTACCACAAACATTGTAGAATAGTAACCCTTTCCTTGTTGAAGGAGGGGTACCTTGACAATCACTTGCTGTGAATACAGTTTTTGGATAGCCACCAACACTGCCTCCCTGGCAGAGGGAGTTGCCGGTAAGGCAGATTTTAGTAAACGGGGAGGGAGACGTCTCGAATTCCAGCCTGTACCCCCGAGATACTACTTGAAGGACCCAGGGATCCACCTGTGAAAGAGCCCACTGTGCGCTGAAATTTCTGAGACAGGCCCCCACCGTACCCGGGTCCGCCTGAGCAGCCCCAGTGTCATGCTGTGGACTTACCGGACGCAGGGGAGGACTTCTGCTCTTGGGAACTAGCTGTGTGCTGCAGCTTTTTCCCTCTACCTTTTCCTCTCGGCAGAAAGGATGAGCCTCTAGCTCTCTTGCTTTTCTGGGGCCGAAAGGACTGTACCTGATAATACGGTGCTTTCTTTTGCTGTGGGGTAGCCTGTGGCAAAAAAGTTGATTTCCCAGCAGTAGCTGTGGAAACGAGGTCTGAAAGACCATCCCCAAACAGTTCCACCCCCTTATAGGGTAAAACTTGCATGTGCCGTTTTGAATCGGCATCGCCTGACCATTGCCGAGTCCATAACCCCCGCCTGGCGGCAATGGACATAGCGCTTATTTTTGATGCCAGCCGGCAAATATCTCTCTGTGCATCACGCATGTATAAGACGGCGTCTTTTATATGCTCTATTGTCAGCAAAATATTGTCCCTATCCATAGTATCAATATTATCCGACAGGGAATCTGACCACGCAGCTGCAGCACTGCACATCCATACCGATGCAATAGCTGGTCTCAATATAATGCCCGTGTGTGTGTATATAGCTATAGATTGTAAGCTTGCGAGCAGGGCCTTCCTACCTCTGTCTGTCTGTTTTTACCCAGTTTTGTTCTATTACTGTTGTTCTAATTGTAAAGCGCAACTGAATATGCTGTGCTATATAAGAAACTGTTAATAAATAAATAAAATAAATATAGCTTTAAGGGTAGTTTCCTGCTTTCTATCAGCAGGTTCCTTTAGGGCTGCCGTATCCGGAGACGGTAGTGCCACCTTTTTTGATAAACGTATCAGCACTTTATCTACCCTAGGGGGTGTTTCCCAACGTGACCTATCCTCTGGCGGGAAAGGGTACGCTGCCAATAACCGTTTAGAAATGATCAATTTCTTATCGGGGGAAGTCCACGCTTCCTCACACACCTCATTTAATTCCTCAGATGCAGGAAAAACTACTGGTAGTTTTTTCTCACCAAACATAATACCCTTTTTTGTGGTACCTGGGGTACTATCAGAAATGTGTAATACATTTTTCATTGCCTCAATCATGTAACGGGTGGACCTATTGGAAGGTACACTAGCCTCATCGTCGTCGACACTGGAGTCGGTATCCGTGTCAACATCTGTGTCTGCCATCTGAGGTAGCGGGCGTTTTAAAGCCCCTGATGACATTTGAGACGCTTGAACAGGCGCAAGCTGAGTAGCTGGCTGTCCTATGTCGTCAAACCTTTTATGTAAGGAGTTGACACTGTCACGTAATTCCTTCCATAAGTCCATCCACACAGGTGTCGACCCCGCAGGGGGTGACATCACATTCACAGGCATTTGCTCCGCCTCCACATCATTATCCTCATCATACATGTCGACACAGCAGTACCGACACACAGCACACACACAGGGAATGCTCTGACTGAGGACAGGACCTCACAAAGCCCTTTGGGGAGACAGAGGGAGAGTATGCCAGCACACACCAGAGCGCTATATACCACAGGGATATCACCTATAGAGAGTGTTTTCCCTTATAGCTGTATTATCATAATATACTGCGCCTAAAATTTTTACTCTTTCTGTAGTGCAGGACTGCAGGGGAGAGCCAGGGAGCGATCCTTCCAGCGGAGCTGTGAGGAAAAATGGCGCCAGTGTGCTGAGGGAGATGGCTCCGCCCGTTTTTCGGCGGGCTTTTTCCCGCTGTTTTTGTAATTCTGGCAGGGGTATTTTTACACCTATATAGCCCCTGGGGCTGTATATGGTGTCCGTTTTGCCAGCCAAGGTGTTAATATTGCTGCTCAGGGCGCCCCCCCCCCCCCCAGCGCCCTGCACCCATCAGTGACCGCAGTGTGTTGTGTGCATGAGGAGCAATGGCGCACAGCTGCAGTGCTGTGCGCTACCTTGGAGAAGACAGAAGTCTTCAGCCGCCGATTTTCCGGACCTTCTTGCTTCTGGCTCTGTAAGGGGGACGGCGGCGCGGCTCCGGGAACGGACGACGAGGTCGGGTCCTGTGTGCGATCCCTCTGGAGCTAATGGTGTCCAGTAGCCTAAGAAGCCCAAGCTACCACCACTTAGGTAGGTTCGCTTCTTCTCCCCTTAGTCCCTCGATGCAGTGAGCCTGTTGCCAGCAGGTCTCACTGTAAAATAAAAAACCTAAACTATACTTTCTTTCTAGGAGCTCAGGAGAGCCACTAGTGTGCATCCAGCTCGGCCGGGCACAGAAATCTAACTAAGGCTTGGAGGAGGGTCATAGGGGGAGGAGCCAGTGCACACCAGATAGTCCTAAATCTTTCTTTAGATGTGCCCAGTCTCCTGCGGTGCCGTCTATTCCCCATGGTCCTTACGGAGTCCCCAGCATCCACTAGGACGTCAGAGAAAATAACAGGCAGGAGTGTAGCTCAGGACCAGGCTCTAGGATCAAGGTACAGTGGAGAAGAGCCAGAGCCTCCCTCTCTCTGCAAAGCTGGAGCAGCAATGTGCTTAACATGGAGGGAGAGGAGTAAGCCTGAGGCATGCATTATCATAACAACCCCAAGGGTGGGGAGGGGCTGCAGGCTATTCCCACCTCCCCCATCAATACCTCAACTCCAGGGACATGGCCGTCTGTGCCTATGGCCTGCACCCTGGTGGTCTAGTGGTGGAGCGCAGCACACTGTGACCCCACTGCACTTGCTCCCCGCTGTCTCCCACCAGCGGGGAGGTTCGCCTGCTTGCGGGGAGCCGGTCACCTTACCTGCCTGGCATACGAATGATGGGCTTCCCATGAGTTGTGCTGCCTTGTATGGGCTCTCCCACGACGGAAGTCACTGACACAGATGCCACTGCCGTGTGTCGGAGCGCCGGTATGTGCCGCTGCTCAAATAGTTGAAGAAAAAAAGTAACCCTAGTGGGGAGCAGATCCCCCCCCCCCGCCCTCCCTGAAATGGTGCCCGCTCCTGCCGGCACCACAGTAAAAACAAAATGACGGGCCCGGACCAGGGGCTGGGGTATAAGGGAGAGGGAGGTCAAGCATATAACCCAGTGTAGCTTCTCTCCTTTGCCTCCTAGTGGACAAACAGGGAAAGTGTTATTTTAAAGGGCAGATTTTGTTACTATTTGGTAAAGGCGGTGTCAAAGTCGAAAAATATCATGCTGCACGTTGCCATATATTCACCCCATGCGCTTGCCCGCTGCACGTGCACATTCTCTCCCGTGCGTACACACTCGCAGTTGCATGACGGCGCCTCCGTGGTCGTGCGCTCGGGCGCGTGGTATGTGCATTTACGGTAGAGTTTGGGTGCGTCTGGTGGGCGACTCAATCGTTACATAGTAAATCCAAATAGTATGTTTTATAGGTAATGTTCCCCTTAATAATAACTGTAAGTTTGTTTAGTGTAACTGGTCCCTGGACAGAGGAATTCCTCTTTGCATGATACGAAGGGTCAGACAGGGTATGAGCGGTGGTGTTTGGTACCTAACTAAAGAACATTTTATTAGAAACAATCCAGTGCTGGTTAGGTAAAGATTAATCGCTCCTGCGTATAGTTATGTCTATAAGTAGTTTCTGGACATTTACTGTATTTGCGGTTCATTATCCATGCGGCGGGAATCCTGAGATTCCCTCCCACCTGAGCAGTTTGATATAGTCACAGCCCACCTGTTTAAACCAACCTATGACCTTTTGTTATAATGCGGGGAGACATTCCTGTGTCCAATGAACAATGAGATTATAGGTCCCTTTGTAGTGTACTGTATGCAGTGTATATAAGAACAGCCAGCTTGGACCAGCTCAGTCTACTCTCCACAACGGTTTTCATCATTGACTAACTAGGAGCTGGTGACCAGGACTGCGCAGCGAATCATTCCCCAGTGTGTAGGTTCTCTCTGTGACCACCTTATTCTCTGACTGTATTTTGCCACGTTCTCTCTCATTGTATGTTATTGTTTGCGATTGTGCCGCTATTGTATATTTATGTGTAGTTATTCTGTTAGATATTGATGTTAGCCTGTAGAGTATAAGATGTTAACTGTATTTTCCCTTTTTACATAACTAAATCTCGTTAGTAAAGGTTTTGGAACCTTAGCAAGGTATTGTGTGTTTATTACATTGCTGAGGGTATTCGGAGCGTCTCAATCGCTCAAGCAGCTTTTATATTAACAAGGTTAAGAAGCGTTATATCAGTACAGTATTTCAGTAGCAAGGTTTACAGTATAAGCTTAATCTTTCAGTGTGTTGCATACAAGGTTTACAGAGTGTCATCCCGTGAGCGTCTGCGCCGCTCGTGTTCCACTCGTGGGCACAGCGTCTGCTACGCTAGTAGCGTAGCATTACGGTAGTCGGCCGCCTATAGCGTACTCGATACCAAACGTAAGCCACGAGCGAACGTGCCGCTCATGCGTCTCGACCACGGATAAGCGTCTGCTATGCTAAGTGCATACCCTTACGGTACCTCATACGCCAATTGCGTACTGAGTCTCTTTCCCTCATATAGTGAATGTTATAGGATAAAAATCAGCTTTATCAATTGAGGGCTCGTCCGTCCTACACATATCCGCACTAGCGAACACAGACTTTATCTGTCAGCAAAGGGCGGGAAAGTAGTATCCCTTCGTATCCGTATTAGTGGTGAGGGATACAGTAGTGCTGACTAGATAAGCGTCTGTTTCGCTACGCTGTAGGTTTGCTGGTGGAAACCGGAACCGGAAGGTAAGAACAGTACGCTATTGTCTTTTAAAAACTGTTTATTTCTGTTTTGCGTACGCACACACGCACGCACACACCTGTATTTCTTTTTCCATTTGTGTAATTTTCACATCTCACCTTCCTGTTTGCCATTTATAATTGATAACGTGCTGAGAAAGATTTGTTGCTATTTGTAGTTAAAAGTAAAAATAATACGTTAAGGAGTAATTTGTAAAACACGCACACGGCTTTGCCTAAAGATACAAGGAAAGATCTGTGTGGTGCTCGGTAGATGATTACAGTTAAAGATCATTTACATTGATATAAACGTGTTAGTTGTATTTCTGTTGACATATCTGGCCTGCGTACACGTGTCCCTATCAAAGGGCGGGACTAGCGTACGTGACGCAAGGGTCGACGCACGGAGCGTATATTACGCAACGGAGCGTCTGGGTACGCCCACGTAATACAAATCACACGATAGTATTGTTTTAGTAGGCGATACGGAGGCAACGCGATAATAGCGCAAGTCAATCTCAGTGTCCAAAAATTTTTTATCTAATAGATTCTTCTCTAGTTGCAACTCCTCTAGGACAAGACTGCGATACTGAATGAAAGGGATTTCTGTACAGAAACGAAAGTAAAGAGTATATGAGGTGAAAGAGTGTGTATATATAAGTATTTTCTAATTTTTGGTTGGAACGTAGAAGTCGAGTTCTCGTGAGGACATCCGCGAAAGTGACGGCGCGTGGTGGCTTGGGAGGCATCCCTTGTTAAATATTGAAATTAGAGTATAGCAGACCAGGAGGTCTACTGTAGACACAGACCAGGAGGTCTAGGTACAGCAGACTAGGAAGTCCGCTATAGATAGAGTCAAGAAGCACAACCACAGGAGGGTTGGTGCAGTACCCATATAGGCCATCAAGCTCTGGCTGAAGGAATTCGCAGCCACAATTTTCGATTCCGTTGGTCGTTCCGCACATAAGATTAGTTGCTTATGTGCAGTACGATTGTACCGCACGTAATTGTGTGCATTAGTTTGTAACTTGACCCAGTACCGTTTGCGTACGCTAGTGGGGTCATAAACGCTATTTGTACATTCTAACGTGATTTGTGTAATTTTTTTATTTTAAGGGAGATTTGCTGGTCACTCGGGAATTCTCTAACAAGCAATAGTTACTGGGAAGGGTAAGTGCTCTTCGGATCAAACCCACATGTTCCAGTAAATAGAGGTTCAGGTCGCAGGGGCCCTGGGTTGAGTACGCCAGCGCTAGGGCAGCGTGTGGGCGTATTGGTCGACGTGGGCGAGTGTGTGAAGGTACTCGGTAAACTTTCACCGTCTGCCTACCCCGGACATCTTGGTTTTTGTAAGGGTTCGCTGAAGACCCTGATTTGAAGGTCAGAGGTAGTGAAAGCAACACCTGCAAAGATGGGGGCCAGTAGTTCAGGTAGGGGGCGATCAACCTTGGTTCCGGTTGATTTAGTAAGCCGGCCAATAGGGTCGGCAAGGTATATCATGTGTGAGAAATACGGTTCACACACAGAGGTTTTGTGCGATAAATGGGAAAGAATGACTGTGCATGATGGGGAAAAGTTCCCACGAGTAGGCAGTTTTAGCCCAGAGGTGTTACAAAATCTAAGGAGAAGGATATGTCTCATTAAATCTGCAAAGAGACGGATCCGACATTATGACTATTTACAGTTATGGCAACAGGAGGGTGAAATACAAAGAGGATTGGCTCAAGTGGCTGGATCTAACCCTATCAAAAAACTGATAGCCACCGCTCCCCCACCACCATACATGACGGGAGAGAAGGGGGTTAAAGAGAGTGGCACACTGGTGTTTGATAAACATGCACTTAGTAAATGTATAGATGTTAAAGATAATGTAACTAAGATTGTTGATGCTAATACTAACCCGTGCAAGTTGTACCCCGTTTTAAACTTTCCCCAGGATTGTGATCAAGAGGATGAGCCCACAACAATATCGGCACTCTCTCTAGCAGCCACCATAGCAGAAACGACAGTGGGCACGGCCCAACCCGTAAGAGTAGTATCAAAGGCCCCTAGCGGAGGGACAGGTGAGGTCGTATCGACTGGTAAGTACGGCACTGTACACTATGCAGAAACCATTACACCACATGTTGTAGAATCTACTCAGAATGACGTTATTGAACTTAATCCTGTCAGGGTAATTGCAGTGCCAAATGGGAAAACTGACACTTCAGGAGTCACTCCTGTCAGAAACATCGCCATGCACTGCCCCTTTTCCCGAACAGAATTAAGATCAATGATGTCTGAATTCCCTGATCCTAGGAAAGATCTGGTTGCAAGCCAGAGATACATTAGAGAGCTAGGTAACTCTGCAGAGCCCACTAACAAAGATTGGCGGACATTGCTGAGGGCATGTTTACCCCCCAATGTCAACTCAGTGAAATTTATTGCTGACTGTAAATTAGACGAAGAGGTACCACTTACGGATGCAAACAATCAAGATAATGTAAAGAGAATCAATTTACAGTTAGGAGAGTATTTCCCAGCTGTTGTCAAATGGAACAAAATTTTCTCCATTAAACAAAAAGAGAGAGAAACAGCTGCTGATTATTTCCATCGGGCACTGCAGGACATGGCTAGGTATACAGGGATAGAAGACATCAAAACAAATGTGAATCATAGAGAAGTAGCAGTATCTGTGTTAATGGACGGTTTAAAGGAAGTATTGAAGACTAGGGTACAGACCACTCAACCATGTTGGCGAGGTTTGTCTGTGGCTACTTTGAGAGAGGCCGCTGTTGATCATGATCGGAATATCATCAGACACAGGGAGTCGCAGAGTGATAAGTTAATGGCCGTAAGTATACAGGCCCTGACCACAAGGCCACCTCAGCATAAGTCTCAGACCCCTGTGGGTAAGTCAAATGTGGTAACTTGTTATTACTGTCATAAAGAGGGACATTTTGCACGAGACTGTAGAATTAAAAACACACAAAACTCATACCAAACCCCTAGACAACGACATGACACACGAAATTGGGATCAAGGACCGCAGAGACGGAGTTATGAGCCACACGCAGGGGAAACAAGAAGGTATCCCCCAAGAAGAGACTGGCAAGTCTCCGATAGTTCCCATTTACCCCCTTCACAGGTAATAGCGGCCAGTGCAATACAGGGAGGGCACCACACACCATAGGGGTGGGGCCACACCTGTAATCTGCAGCCAGTGAAATTAATTGCGAGCCTTGGGAGTGAACCCGAGATCACAATTGATGTAGCTGGTAGATCTCTAAATTTCCTTGTAGATACGGGGGCGGCCAAGTCAGTGATAAATTCGACCGTGGGCATGAGAACCACTGGTAAAACAATTCCAGCCATGGGAGTAACAGGAGTAGTACGACACTATCCTTTAAGCAAACCAGCAGAGATTACGATAGGGCCTTTGCATACCAAGCATTCTTTTCTGCTGGCTGCATCCGCTCCGACTAATCTCCTAGGGAGAGATTTACTGTGTAAAATGGGATGCGTCATATATTGTACTCCTGAAGGTGTGTTCTTGGACATACCCGAAAACCACGCTCAGGAAGTGCAGGATATGCTAAACTCCCCAACAAGATTAATGTCACACACTGTTGTTGTAAATAGGTGTCCGTCCAAGGTAGAAGAAATGACTTCCCAGATACCGTAGTCACTTTGGACCATGGATGGACAAGACACTGGATTAATGGCAAACGTAGCCCCAGTAGTTGTACAAGTAAAAGATGGTAGGATAGCTCCAAAAATCCCACAATACCCTCTGAAGCCAGAGGTGGAGTTAGGAGTTTACCCTGTAATAGAGCGATTGCTACAACAGGGCATTCTGGTAAGGACGTCCAGCACTGCCAATAGCCCCATCTTCCCTGTTAAAAAGAGTGGGGGGAGGGGTTACAGGCTAGTGCAGGATCGAAGAGGGATCAACAAAACAGTTGAGAGTCAATTCCCCGTAGTGCCAAATCCAGCTGTCATCCTTATGCAAATCCCTCCGACTGCCAAATTTTTCACTGTGATTGACCTCTGCTCCGCTTTCTTCTCGGTACCTCTGCACCCTGACAGTCAATAATTATTCGCATTTACTTACAGAGGAGTTCAGTACACCTGGACTCGCCTACCACAAGGTTTCATAGACAGTCCAAGTATTTTCTCACAGGCCCTGCATGATTGTTTACAGTCTTTCCAACCTGAGAGTGGATCAATATTGATACAGTATGTAGATGATTTACTGCTGTGCACAGATTCACTGGAATCGTCCCTGAGAGATACGAAACAACTCCTGTTTCAGACACCGGACACAAGGTTTCCAAAGATAAATTACAGTTATGCCAGACCAGGGTGAAGTATTTGGGACACTGTCTGACACAAGGACTGAGACACCTCACCGCTGATAGAATTCAAGCAATTCGTGACATGACCCTGCCACAAACCCAGCAACAGATTAAAACGTTTTTAGGAATGTGTGGGTATTGCCGTAACTGGATCCCAGGTTTTTCCATACTAGCCCTACCTTTGCAGGAGATGGTCTCATCAAGCAAACCTGATCGGATTTCGCACACAGGCGAATCTGAGATGGCTATATTGGGTGGGGGGTTTTTCTGGAATCTGCACTGGTCCTGATTGTACACTAATTGTCATTCAATTGTTATATAACATATATGACATATAGGGCAAATATACTGAGACCAACATAAAGCTACTGACTTCGCCTAATAAGGCTTTTGAAGTAGATCAATGTTGGTGGTGCTCCCAGACATTAGTTCAAAAGCAAACTGGTAAGGGATTGTTTTGCAAAGAAGCAAAAAAGAAGAGGACTATTATGTCTCTCAGGGGCACACTTCATTTCTATAGATTGATAGAAAATTGGAAGAATAGATAGGAGATTGTAGTTTGTATGTGGGATTAGATAAAACTTAACTTTTAATGGTATTCACAGACGAAAAAATGGTAAAATTATAGCTGTGTATCAGCAGTATAAATTAAAACAAGTATTAAACAAAATTGTAGTGACGATGAAGTAAAGTGTGACTCACTTAAATAAAGAGGGTGACAGGAAGATAACTGTAAACCCACTGATTTGTAAGCGAGTATTTAATGTTAGACGTTTGTCAGAAGCGAAAATATAATGTTCCTGTTATCTCTATGTAATTATGATAATAAATACACTTGTATAGTCATAAAAGAGATAGCAGGAAGCCGGCTTGTATGGATCAGGACTCCTATAAAGAGGGTCAGCTGGGGTAAATGAATGACAAAATTAATTGTGATGAAATCTGCTGATCAGCGGAGGGTATATTCCTTAATACTACAGTACCCGGTATTCCCAGAGGGTCACCCTTTCTGGTACTGACCAGGCCCAATGCTGCTTGGCTTCCAAGATCAGGCGAGATCGGGCATGTCCAGCATGGTATGACTGTAGAAAGTCAAGAAAATACCTATCAGCATAGGCAGTGGCCGATATTGAGGCCAATTAATAAGATATGGTCCGAAGGCTAAACATTGGTGTATGAAGAGGTGACAGTAATACACCTGCGCTGTATAATACAAAGCATGTGGACCAGAAAATTCCCGCACACGAATTGCCTGGACGGTTAACCATAAAAGATTATCCAATAGTTGCTGACAGGTACAGTAATAATCACTTAGTGAGTATAAAGCAAAGAAGAGGCTAATTCATAACCGCAACTTATAATTATGCATAGAAAATTATTATGATGCCTAATGAAAATTCATATGGATTACAGTGCAAGAGCTGCAAAAGCAGCTATCAAAAGGTTCTATAATTTCACATAGAATAATGCAACGGCTGATCACATAGAACACAGTGCAATGACTGATTAGAATTCGCGAAAATACAATAATTTGCAAGAGCGACTGTACATTGATTGCTAGAAGCCGCCTTGGTGTTACACGGATTGTAAATAAATATTAATGAAAAATGTGTGCTGACCCATATATTTATATAAAGCAAGTAATCAATAATCCAGCAAACACAAAGCAATTATAGGTGTAATAAGTAAACACAGCTCTCCTGCTGTAGGAATGCAGAAAATCAAATAGTTACCACACTGATTAAGATTTAATAAGAGGCTAATAAATACTTCCCTGTGTAAAGTGGGTGACACAAATGTAAATGAAAATTGGTTAATTAGTTGTGTATACAGGGAGTTTAATTGGTAGTTGATTAGTGGTTTCTCTACACTTGGTAAATGCTCTGTGTGTCAGCCGTTACCATGGAAACCAAGATACAGGTGTTAAACTTATTACACCTATAATTAGCCGCCTCTTTGCTTTATACTCACTAAGTGATTATTACTGTACCTGTCAGCAACTATTGGATAATCTTTTATGGTTAACCGTCCAGGCAATTCGTGTGCGGGAATTTTCTGGTCCACATGCTTTGTATTATACAGCGCAGGTGTATTACTGTCACCACTTCATACACCAATGTTTAGCCTTCGGACCATATCTTATTAATTGGCCTCAATATCGGCCACTGCCCATGCTGATAGGTATTTTCTTGACTTTCTACAGTCATACCATGCTGGACATGCCCGATCTCGCCTGATCTTGGAAGCCAAGCAGCATTTGGCCTGGTCAGTACCAGAAAGGGTGACCCTCTGGGAATACCGGGTACTGTAGTATTAAGGAATATACCCTCCGCTGATCAGCAGATTTCATCACAATTAATTTTGTCATTCATTTACCCCAGCTGACCCTCTTTATAGGAGTCCTGATCCATACAAGCCGGCTTCCTGCTATCTCTTTTATGACTATACAAGTGTATTGATTATCATAATTACATAGAGATAACAGGAACATTATATTTTCGCTTCTGACAAACGTCTAACATTAAATACTCGCTTACAAATCAGTGGGTTTACAGTTATCTTCCTGTCACCCTCTTTATTTAAGTGAGTCACACTTTACTTCATCGTCACTACAATTTTGTTTAATACTTGTTTTAATTTATACTGCTGATACACAGCTATAATTTTACAATTTTTTCGTCTGTGAATACCATTAAAAGTTAAGTTTTATCAAATTCTACATACAAACTACAATCTCCTATCTATTCTTCCAATTTTCTATCAATCTATAGAAATGAAGTGTGCCCCTGAGAGACATAATAGTCCTCTTCTTTTTTGCTTCTTTGCAAAACAATCCCTTACCAGTTTGCTTTTGAACTAATGTCTGGGAGCACCACCAACCTTGATCTACTTCAAAAGCCTTATTAGGCGAAGTCAGTAGCTTTATGTGGGTCTCAGTATATTTGCCTTATATGTCATATATGTTATATAACAATTGAATGACAATTAGTGTACAATCAGGACCAGTGCAGATTCCAGAAAAACCCCCCACCCAATATAGTTTGCCTTACTGAGGTCTGTCTCAGCTATAGGAATCTAGCACGGCAAGATTGTCCATTTAACATATTGAAACTCCTTCCATGTGTAGTCATCCTTGGATCACTTACTAATCCATTGTTCAACATTATCTTTAGATTATTAGCCACCTTATCATTTACTTTTCAAAAAATAGCATTAGCTATTTATAACCATCATGAGCTTTAGCCTCAAGAATGAACTCAATACAAAACGCAGGACTGAAGATTTAGATAGCATTTTCCCTACAGAGGTGACTTCTACTGACCCTGAACGAACCTGGGAAGATGAGCTTATTAAGCTGAAATATACGTTACAAAGACAAGCCAGAACCAATTGGGACCTAACGAGCTTAGAAAACTACTGCAAACAGAAAATCACACCCAGAGGTTTAAGACCGAAATTATTTCCGTCCTTTGATCTATATACAGATACTTTGAGGCAGGAATGGGAGAACAGCCTACTCAAATGCTCACATGAGCTCATGCAGATACTAATCAAACACAACAACTTGGTCCTAGAGGGATGCACCAGGGAAATTGAAAAACTGAGTAAAGCACTGGAAAAATGGGAACAGAATACCAATTTTCAAACGTCCTTTGAAAAATTGAAAAAAAGAACTCGATACCTATGAGAATACCATTATTGAACGGAAGAAAAATAAATTCTTTAGGGACAAAAGAGACTTCAATATAGGAAAGATTTTCAAGTGGACAAGACCAACAAGGTGGGAGAATCCTTCGGCTCAACAAGGAACCCCCTCTTCTTCCGAGGTAGAATTATCCAGCTCTGAGGATTTAGAAGAATACAATCCAGATCGGAGGAATTACTCCTCCACAAGAATCCAACCAGCCCCATCGGCTCATTTTTTAGATCAGACCAGCCGATCTCGTGGCCGCTCAAAACAAGGAAAAGAAAAACCCGAAGAAGTAAGAAGAAGAGGAAGATGGGGTTCCCCCTCACCAAACCGATACCCCATACGAAGGAATCGGAAGCAGTACTGATATCTGACCGCCTTCAAATAATTAACCTCTCTACACATACCCTCTCCAACATTCATAAGGAAGTACTCGAAAAAGGACTCACATTCTCACCAACCAAAAAATTTGACAGGTTTCAATGGCAGACAGACCTTAATCTTTTTGGACGTAAACTTCTTCTTACCAAATTTTTTGCCAATCAAGAAACCAACATAGAAAATGCAACAATTCCCTCCCAGATGGGCCTTGGATCTCCGGAAGAACTAGAAGCACTCAATAGCCTGGAAGAACTGTCTGGTTTGGCAACTACTAAGAGGACCCATACACAACGACAGATTTGCCGAAAAAAATCCACTTTCTTCCCCAACGAGACTATCTGTCCTGAGGTAAGAACGTTTATCAAATTTGGTATCCAAAGACCTTGACACACTCTACACAAGAAAAAGGAAGTTCAGAACCACAGGAAACTTGTCCCCACAGGCCAGACATGCCCTAAAAGAAATCAAATCTTGGCAAGACATAATAATTAAACAGTCGGACAAGGGAGGCAATGTAGTACTTTGGCCGAAAGAGATGTATGAGAAAGAGGCAAAAAGGCAACTCAATGACACCAACTGCTACAGTAAGAGTCTTTTTGATCCAACACAAAATTTGATAGTGCAATATATGAGGATTATTGAAGAGGCCAGACATCTGGGGACGATCATACAAGCTGAATATGATTTTCTTAAAATCCAACACCCTAGAGTACCAACTTTCTATTTGCTACCCAAGGTGCATAAAAATCTACATAAGCCACCTGGACCCCCTATAGTCTCAGGCAATGGAGGGCTACTAGAGAAGGCTTGCATCTTTCTAGAGATTCACCTTAAAGACTATGTGACCACTCTACCTTCTTACACCCGGGATACAACAGATGTATTAAGAAAAATTGAAAACATCCACTTGGAAGACAACCATCTGCTGGTAAGCTTAGATGTTGAAGCCCTTTACACAAGCATCGATCACGACCTGGGTATCAGGGCTGTCAAACATTTTCTACAGATTGACGGATTGGATAGCTTCCATGAATTTCTCCTAACCCTCCTAGATTTTGCTCTACGCAAAAATTACTTCACGTTCAACAACCACTTCTATACCCAGGAAAAAGGCACAGCCATGGGAGCGGCGTGTGCCCCTACCTATGCCAACCTTTTCCTGGGGTGGTGGGAGCAGGAAGTCGTCTTTCATGAAGATCAAGATCATTTCACACAACACATCATCCTTTGGACTCGTTATATCGATGATATTCTCATGATTTGGGAAGGGTCGCAGGAAGAGCTTTCCCAATTTCTACTGTTCCTGAACTCTAACAACTTGAATCTCAGGTTTACACATGAACAAAGCACGGAAAGCATTTCTTTCCTCGACCTGAGGATATACAAAGGAAAAAACAACATGCTTTCTACAGAATTACACAGAAAGAAAACGGCCACAAACACCCTCCTTCATCAACAAAGTTCTCATTTTCCACCCACTATTCAAAATATCCCTAAAGGTGAATTTTTACGACTAAAAAGGAACTGCTCGAGCAAAGAAGTCTACCAGGAGAAATGCAAAGATCTGACTAAGAGACTCAAGGAACGAGGGTACAGCTCAAGACTCATCAAGAAATCCAAATTATCTCTTCAAGAAACCCCAAGAGAGACACTATTGTTCCACAACAAACCTCCGGATAAAGAGGACAATGTCCTAAGATTCGTGGGCACATTCTGTGAAGAGTGGAGAAATATCAAAGGAATCCTTCAAAAACATTGGCCAGTACTACTATCGGATAATGACTTAGCGATGAGACTAAAGGACACAATTGATATGAGCTGGAAACGCTCGCCAAACCTGGCAGATCACTTAGTTCAGAGCCGTTACACATCACAACCCACAAGGAATCCCACCATCACAGGGTCTTATCCCTGTGGAGAATGCAAGGCTTGTACCCACATCTCTAGAAACCCAGAAATAGTTGATAAATTCAATAATAAAATAAAAATCACTAATTTTTTCAACTGCAAGAGTACAAATGTGGTCTACTGCCTCACCTGCCCATGTGATAAAAAGTATGTGGGTATGACCACCCGCATGCTGAAGCAAAGAGCTCTTGAACACATTGGATCAGTCAGAAATGCCAAAACAGACCAACAAAAATTTAAACAACTAACCACAGTGGCAAGACACTTTCTTCAATACCATGCAGGCTCACCTAATGAACTCAAAATATTTGGTCTTCAACAGATCAAATTAGGTATTAGGGGCGGTAATATCACAAGAGCATTGTTAAGGAAAGAAAGCGAATGGACCTTTAAACTTGGCACAATAGCCCCCAATGGTCTTAATGAACACATTAATTACAGCGTCTTTTTAGAGTAATCCATACAATTTTATTAGAACTCCTTAATAATGCTATTAAAAAATGTTCTCAGTTGTTTCACACAATAATTCCTGTAATGACACTGCCTAATTAGTGGACATCGAGAACGTTATTATCACTTTCACTTACACAACAGCTCCTTCTCTTCAGCACCATTCCCCCCCCCCCCCCCCCCCCCCCCCACTTCCCACCTTGTTTCTTTCACTTCAATTCTCTCCAGTAACCTTTTTCTATCCACGCCCATTTTTCACTCATTATTTTATCACCATTATCCCCTCCCATAATCTATAAATATTCATTTACACACTAGTCTTCATTTCCATTACCTGGCCCCCACCCATTTTCCCCTCTCTTATTTCACCCACTCCACTTTTTTTATTTTTATTATTATTTTTATTTATATTTATTTTTATTATTATTATTTTTATTCTTATCCATTTCCATTATTATCATCATTTTTATCACTTTTTCATTATTATCATTCTTATCATTTTTTCATCTATTTTTTCATTTTTTTCATCTTTTTCATATCATTTTTTCACATTCATTTTATTATAACAATTTTACCAATCTAACATTTTTACTATCACCACTTTTCCCACTCCAAATTCATCCACCATCTCTTTAAAGGCACACTTATTCACACCACTTTTACAATACAATCTCAATCATATCACTTCATTCTATTGCCTATTTTCAGGTTTAGCTTTCTCCACACCCAGAAATTACATCCCTTTCACCTCAAAATCATGTCCTATTCACACTCCTTCCTATTCTCACTGGTTATTTTTATATCACTGTCACCTTAAATCATCACACTCTTCATTCCCACCCATCCTTTTGATCAGGTTTGTTCAATAAATTCTCAGTAAGCAACCTGCATCAAACAATAATTTCATAAAATGAATTTCTGTCCTGATCCTCATTATATTCAATGCTCAGCAGTTTCCTAATTTCACACATATGTACACATATCAGTGTACATCTATTCAGGTGCTTACATTTGCCACTTTCCATGTCTTTAATTGCAATATAGCAACAGTATTCCAAAGTACTACCCAGCCAAGTGACAGTCTGTTCGCAATTTTCTTAATGAAATCAGCAATCACAGTGCCTTCACCATTCAATCTCGGGTTTCTCCGCTGCTTATCAATGATTGGCTCCCCAACATGTCTATCATTCTTCCTCACAAGCTTATTGGCTAAAGCTCCTGTTAAGTGACACACATGGAGGGCTCACAGATCAGACGATCGTGTGAACAAGCTCCTCCCAGCGAAACGCGCGTCACTTCCGGTCCGGCACCCGACTTCCGGGACCTCCGCGACGGGGCTCCGGCGGACGGACTCCTCTCCGGCATCGCAGCAAGTATTTGACCGCTCTATGTAGCGGATTCAGCTCCCTGGACACATAACCTCCCTGTGTATCCATCACTGGAACATAGGAAAGTTTCACACTGTATAAAAGGCATCATACAGGTCCGTTTCCCCTGCAACCACTGTGCAGGGTACAACACCTGTTTATTGGTTTCCATGGTAACAGCTCATACACAAGACAGTTACCAAGTGCAGGGAAATTATTTTTCAATTGTAAACCTTGGTAGATAGATTTGTTTCCCCAGCAACTACTGTGCAGGGTTTAACACCTGTATCTTGGTTTCCATGGTAACGGCTGACACACAGAGCATTTACCAAGTGTAGAGAAACCACTAATCAACTACCAATTAAACTCCCTGTATACACAACTAATTAACCAATTTTCATTTACATTTGTGTCACCCACTTTACACAGGGAAGTATTTATTAGCCTCTTATTAAATCTTAATCAGTGTGGTAACTATTTGATTTTCTGCATTCCTACAGCAGGAGAGCAGTGTTTACTTATTACACCTATAATTGCTTTGTGTTTGCTGGATTATTGATTACTTGCTTTATATAAATATATGGGTCAGCACACATTTTTCATTAATATTTATTTACAATCCGTGTAACACCAAGGCGGCTTCTAGCAATCAATGTACAGTCGCCCTTGCAAATTATTGTATTTTCGCGAATTCTAATCAGTCATTGCACTGTGTTCTATGTGATCAGCCGTTGCATTATTCTATGTGAAATTATAGAACCTTTTGATAGCTGCTTTTGCAGCTCTTGCACTGTAATCCATATGAATTTTCATTAGGCATCATAATAATTTTCTATGCATAATTATAAGTTGCGGTTATGAATTAGCCGCCTCTTTGCTTTATACTCACTAAGTGATTATTACTGTACCTGTCAGCAACTATTGGATAATCCTTTATGGTTAACCGTCCAGGCAATTCGTGTGTGGGAAATTTCTGGTCCACATGCTTTGTATTATACAGCGCAGGTGTATTACTGTCACCTCTTCATACACCAATGTTTAGCCTTCGGACCATATCTTATTAATTGGCCTCAATATCGGCCACTGCCCATGCTGATAGGTATTTTCTTGACTTTCTACAGTCATACCATGCTGGACATGCCCGATCTCGCCTGATCTTGGAAGCCAAGCAGCATTGGGCCTGGTCAGTACCAGAAAGGGTGACCCTCTGGGAATACCGGGTACTGTAGTATTAAGGAATATACCCTCCGCTGATCAGCAGATTTCATCACAATTAATTTTGTCATTCATTTACCCCAGCTGACCCTCTTTACAGGAGTCCTGATCCATACAAGCCGGCTTCCCGCTATCTCTTTTATGACTATACAAGTGTATTTATTATCATAATTACATAGAGATAACAGGAACATTATATTTTCGCGTCTGACAAACGTCTAACATTAAATACTCGCTTACAAATCAGTGGGTTTACAGTTATCTTCCTGTCACCCTCTTTATTTAAGTGAGTCACACTTTACTTCATCGTCACTACAATTTTGTTTAATACTTGTTTTAATTTATACTGCTGATACACAGCTATAATTTTACCATTTTTTCGTCTGTGAATACCATTAAAAGTTAAGTTTTATCTAATCCCACATACAAACTACAATCTCCTATCTATTCTTCCAATTTTCTATCAATCTATAGAAATTAAGTGTGCCCCTGAGAGACATAATAGTCCTCTTCTTTTTTGCTTCTTTGCAAAACAATCCCTTACGAATCTGAGATGGCATTTGAGAGACTTAAACAGTGCCTAACGCAGGCACCGGCATTAGGTATGCCAGGCTATGGGAAACCCTTTGAGCTGTACGGAACAGAGAGTGCTGGGTGCGCAGCAGGTGTCTTAACCCAGAAGCATGGTGATGCCAGCAGGCCGGTAGCCTACTACAGCGCTCAGCTAGATACGGTAGCACGATCCCTTCCCACATGCTTGCGAAGTGTTGCAGCGATAGCATTGCTAGTTACTAAAAGTGAAGATATAGTGCTAGGACACAACCTCACAATTCATACACCACATACAGTGTCAGCCTTGCTGAATTCTGCCCAAACCAGACACGTCTCATCAGCACGGTTTACAAGATGGGAATTGGCATTGATGGCCCCGGTAAACATTACTATAAAGAGATGCAGCGCACTAAATCCTGCAACATATCTCCCAGGTGTGCCTGGACAGCCACAAAGGGTGGAGGATGAGAGTGATGGTGAAGGAAAATTTAGTACAGGGAATGACACGCATGATTGTATGGAATATTTGACCCAAAATTTCATGGCACGGCCTGACATCAGTGACAACCCACTGGAAGATGTAGATTTTACTTTCTACACTGACGGTAGTTGTCACAGACAGACGGACTCGGGAGACTTGTGTACTGGATACGCAGTCGTAGATGACCAAAGTACCATAGAAGCAGAACCGCTAGGCCCACCACACTCAGCACAAGTTACTGAACTGGTTACCCTAACCAGAGCATGTGAATTGGCTAAGGGCAAGTCAGCCAATATCTACACAGATTCTAGGTACGCCTTCGGAGTAGTCCATGATTTCGGGGCCCTATGGCGCCTCAGAAATTTCATGACGGCAGCTGGCACACCCGTAGCGCATGCTGCCCACATCAAAAGACTTCTAACAGCGATACAGGAACCCGACAGAGTGGCTGTTATCAAGTGTAAAGCTCACACATATAGCCAAGACCCGGTATCACTTGGTAACAGCCGAGCAGACGAAGCTGCTAAATCAGCAGCCAGTACCCCCATACAGACAGACAGCACACAACTGATGGTATTCAATACTGTCAACACACAGAAATTGTGTGAAATGCAAAATTTGTGTTCCCCACAGGAAAAGGCAGTTTGGAGGTCAAAAGGATATGGCCAGGAGTCCTCAGGACTCTGGACAGATGGACAGGGTAAGCCAGTGGCACCCAGAGCATACCTTCCAAGTCTAGCGGAAGCGGCACATGGGATGACTCATCTAGGCAAAGAAGGAATGTGTAAGTTGGTAAGAGCTTATTGGTGCGCCCCAGGATTTTCTTCCCATGCGGATAAAAATAAGAATTTACTTACCGATAATTCTATTTCTCATAGTCCGTAGTGGATGCTGGGAACTCCGTAAGGACCATGGGGAATAGCGGCTCCGCAGGAGACTGGGCACAAAAAGTAAAAGCTTTAGACTAGCTGGTGTGCACTGGCTCCTCCCCCTATGACCCTCCTCCAAGCCTCAGTTAAGATACTGTGCCCGGACGAGCGTACATAATAAGGAAGGATCTTGAATCCCGGGTAAGACTCATACCAGCCACACCAATCACACCGTACAACTCGTGATCTGAACCCAGTTAACAGTATGATAACCGTAGGAGCCTCTGAAAAGATGGCTTCCAACAATAAACAACCCGATTTGTTTGTAACAATAACTATATACAAGTATTGCAGACAATCCGCACTTGGGATGGGCGCCCAGCATCCACTACGGACTATGAGAAATAGAATTATCGGTAAGTAAATTCTTATTTTCTCTGACGTCCTAGTGGATGCTGGGAACTCCATAAGGACCATGGGGATTATACCAAAGCTCCCAAACGGGCGGGAGAGTGCGGATGACTCTGCAGCACCGAATGAGAGAACTCCAGGTCCTCCTCAGCCAGGGTATCAAATTTGTAGAATTTAGCAAACGTGTTTGCCCCTGTCCAAGTAGCTGCTCGGCAAAGTTGTAAAGCCGAGACCCCTCGGGCAGCCGCCCAAGATGAGCCCACCTTCCTTGTGGAATGGGCTTTTACAGATTTTGGCTGTGGCAGGCCTGCCACAGAATGTGCAAGTTGAATTGTACTACAAATCCAACGAGCAATCGTCTGCTTAGAAGCAGGAGCACCCAGCTTGTTGGGTGCATACAGTATAAACAGCGAGTCAGATTTTCTGACTCCAGCCGTCCTGGAAACATATATTTTCAGGGCCCTGACTACGTCCAGCAACTTGGAGTCCTCCAAGTCCCTAGTAGCCACAGGTACCACAATAGGTTGATTCATGTGAAACGCTGAAACCACCTTAGGGAGAAATTGAGGACGAGTCCTCAATTCCGCCCTATCCGAATGAAATATCAGGTAAGGGCTTTTATAGGATAAAGCCGCCAATTCTGATACGCGCCTGGCTGAAGCCAGGGCCAACAGCATTACCACTTTCCATGTGAGATATTTCAAATCCACTGTGGCAAGTGGTTCAAACCAATGTGATTTTAGGAACCCTAAAACTACATTGAGATCCCAAGGTGCCACTGGAGGCACAAAAGGAGGCTGTATATGCAGCACCCCTTTGACAAACGTCTGAACTTCAGGCACTGAAGCCAGTTCTTTCTGGAAGAAGATCGACAGGGCCGAAATTTGAACCTTAATGGATCCTAATTTTAGGCCCATAGACAATCCTGCTTGCAGGAAATGTAGGAAACGACCCAGTTGAAATTCCTCCGTAGGGGCCTTCTTGGCCTCACACCACGCAACATATTTTCGCCAAATGCGATGATAATGTTTTGCAGTTACATCCTTCCTGGCCTTGATCAGGGTAGGGATGACTTCATCTGGAATGCCTTTTTCCTTCAGGATCCGGCGTTCAACCGCCATGCCGTCAAACGCAGCCGCGGTAAGTCTTGGAACAGACAAGGTCCCTGCTGGAGCAGGTCCTTCCTTAGAGGTAGAGGCCACGGGTCCTCCGTGAGCATCTCTTGCAGCTCCGGGTACCAAGTTCTTCTTGGCCAATCCGGAGCCACGAGTATCGTTCTTACTCCTCTCCTTCTTATGATTCTCAGTACTTTTGGTATGAGAGGAAGAGGAGGGAACACATATACCGAATGGAAGACCCACGGAGTTACCAGAGCGTCCACCGCTATTGCCTGAGGGTCCCTTGACCTGGCGCAATATCTGTCCTGAATGCCGAATCTGCGGCCCTCTAGAAGATGAGCCTTCTGTAACCACCACAGGAGAGATACCCTTGTCCTTGGAGATAGGGTTATTCGCTGATGCATCTGAAGATGCGATCCGGACCATTTGTCCAGCAGATCCCACTGAAAAGTTCTTGCATGGAATCTTCCGAATGGAATCGCTTCGTAAGAAGCCACCATTTTTCCCAGGACTCTCGTGCACTGATGCACTGACACTTGTCCTGGTTTTAGGAGGTTCCTGACTAGCTCGGATAACTCCCTGGCCTTCTCCTCCGGGAGAAACACCTTTTTCTGGACTGTGTCCAGAATCATCCCTAGGAACAGTAGACGTGTTGTTGGAATCAGCTGTGATTTTGGGATATTTAGAATCCACCCGTGCTGACGTAGCACTACCTGAGATAGTGCTACTCCGACCTCTAACTGTTCCCTGGACCTTGCCCTTATCAGGAGATCGTCCAAGTAAGGGATAATTAATACGCCTTTTCTTCGAAGAAGAATCATCATTTCGGCCATTACCTTGGTAAAGACCCGTGGTGCCGTGGACAATCCAAACGGCAGCGTCTGAAACTGATAATGACAGTTTTGTATCACAAACCTGAGGTACCCTTGGTGAGAAGGGTAGATTGGGACATGGAGATAAGCATCCTTGATGTCTAGAGATACCATATAGTCCCCTACTTCCAGGTTCGCTATCACTGCTCTGGGTGACTCCATCTTGAATTTGAACCTTTTTATGTAAGTGTTCAAAGATTTTAGATTTAAAATTGGTCTCACCGAGCCGTCCGGCTTCGGTACCACAAACAGCGTGGAATAATACCCCTTTCCCTGTTGTAGGAGGGGTACCTTGATTATCACCTGCTGGGAATACAGCTTGTGAATAGCTTCCAATACTGCCTCCCTGTCGGAGGGAGACATTGGTAGAGCAGACTTCAGGAACCGGCGAGGGGGAGACGTCTCGAATTCCAATTTGTACCCCTGTGATACTACCTGCAGGATCCAGGGGTCCACTTGCGAGTGAGCCCACTGCGCGCTGAAATTCTTGAGACGGCCCCCCACCGTGCCCGAGTCTGCTTGCAGAGCCCCAGCGTCATGCTGAGGACTTGGCAGAAGCGGGGGAGGGCTTCTGCTCCTGGGAAGAGGCTGCATGGTGCAGTCTTTTTTCCCTTCCTCTGCCCCGGGGCAGGAACGAGCGGCCTTTTTCCCTCTTGCCCTTATAGGGACGAAAGGACTGGGTTTGAAAAGACGGTGTCTTTTTCTGCTGAGAGGTGACCTGGGGTAAAAAGGTGGATTTTCCAGCCGTTGCTGTGGCCACCAGGTCCGATAGACCAACCCCAAATAACTCCTCCCCTTTATACGGCAATACTTCCATATGTCGTTTGGAATCCGCATCACCTGACCACTGTCGCGTCCATAACGTTCTTCTGGCAGAAATGGACATCGCACTTACTCTAGATGCCAGGGTGCAAATATCCCTCTGTGCATCTCGCATATATAGTAATGCATCCTTTAAATGCTCTATAGTTAATAATATACTGTCCCTATCCAGGGTATCAATATTTTCAGTCAGGGAATCCGACCAAGCCACTCCAGCGCTGCACATCCAGGCTGAGGCGATCGCTAGTCGCAGTATAACACCGGTATGTGTGTATATACCTTTTAAGATATTTTCCAGCCTTCTATCAGCTGGTTCCTTGAGAGCGGCCGTATCAGGAGACGGTAACGCCACTTGTTTTGATAAGCGTGTGAGCGCCTTATCTACACTAGGGGGTGTTTCCCAACGTGCCCTAACCTCTGGCGGGAAAGGGTATAGTGCCAATAATTTATTAGAAATCAGCAGTTTTTTATCGGGGGAAACCCACGCTTTATCACACACCTCATTTAATTCATCTGACTCAGGAAAAACCACTGGTAGTTTTTTCACACCCCACATAATACCCTTTTTTGTGGTACTTGTAGTGTCAGAAATGTTCAATGCCTCCTTCATTGCCGTGATCATGTAACGTGTGGCCCTACTGGACATTACGTTTGTCTCGTCACCGTCGACACTGGATTCAGTATCCGTGTCAGGGTCTGTGTCGACCATCTGAGGTAACGGGCGTTTTAGCGCCCCTGACGGTGTCTGAGACGCCTGAACAGGCACTAATTGATTTGTCGGCTGTCTCATGTCGTCAACAGTTTTTTGCAAAGTGCTGACATTGTCACGTAATTCTTTAATTACTACCATCCAGTCAGGTGTCGACTCCCTAGGGGGTGACATCACTAACACAGGCAATTGCTCTGCTTCCACATCATTTTCCTCCTCATACATGTCGACACAATCGTACCGACACCCAGCACACACACAGGGAATGCTCTGATAGAGGACAGGACCCCACTAGCCCTTTGGGGAGACAGAGGGAGAGTTTGCCAGCACACACCAGAGCGCTATATATATACAGGGATAACCTTATATAAGTGTTACTCCCTGTTATAGCTGCTGTATTTATATATTAGCTGCCAATAGTGCCCCCCTCTCTGTTTTACCCTGTTTCTGTAGTGCAGGACTGCAGGGGAGAGTCAGGGAGCCGTCCTTCCAGCGGAGCTGTGAAAGAAAATGGCGCTTGTGTGCTGAGGAGAAAGGCTCCGCCCCCTTCACGGCGGCCTTTTCTCCCGCTTTTTTCAGGAAACTGGCAGGGGATAAATGCATCCATATAGCCCAGGAGCTATATGTGATGCATTTTTTTTAGCCATATAAGGTTTTTATATCGTTTTTATTGCGTCTCAGGGCGCTCCCCCCCAGCGCCCTGCACCCTCAGTGACCGGAGTGTGAAGTGTGCTGAGAGCAATGGCGCACAGCTGCAGTGCTGTGCGCTACCTTATTTGAAGACAGGAACGTCTTCTGCCGCCGCTTTCTCCGGACCTCTTCGCTCTTCTGGCTCTGTAAGGGGGCCGGCGGCGCGGCTCCGGGACCCATCCAGGCTGAACCTGTGATCGTCCCTCTGGAGCTAATGTCCAGTAGCCAAGAAGCCCAATCCACTCTGCAGTCAGGTGAGTTCGCTTCTTCTCCCCTTAGTCCCACGATGCAGTGAGCCTGTTGCCAGCAGGACTCACTGAAAATAAAAAACCTATTTAAACTTTTACTTCTAAGCAGCTCAGGAGAGCCACCTAGCTTGCACCCTTCTTGTTCGGGCACAAAAATCTGAGGCTTGGAGGAGAGTCATAGGGGGAGGAGCCAGTGCACACCAGCTAGTCTAAAGCTTTTACTTTTTGTGCCCAGTCTCCTGCGGAGCCGCTATTCCCCATGGTCCTTACGGAGTTCCCAGCATCCACTAGGACGTCAGAGAAAGAGCGATGACATGTCTCACCTGCTTGAGGAAGAATATCGGAAAGGCAATACCAACAGAGCCATCCCATATCCCTCCGACAGATGGCCCTTTCCAGGTAATACAAATTGATTTCATACAATTGCCACTTTGTAGAAATTTAAAGTATGTATTGGTCTGTATTGACGTGTTCTCAAATTGGGTTGAAGCATTTCCCGCGGCCACAAATACCGCTGTGTTTACTGCAAAGAAAATTGTGCAGGAATTTGTGTGTAGGTACGGTATCCCTAGAATAATTGAAAGCGATAGGGGTACCCATTTTACAGGTGAAGTCTTTCAAACAATGGCCCTCATTCCGAGTTGATCGGTCGCAAGGCGAATTTAGCAGAGTTACACACGCTAAGCCGCCGCCTACTGGGAGTGTATCTTAGCATCTTAAAATTGCGACCGATGTATTCGCAATATTGCGAGCACAAACTACTTAGCAGTTTTAGAGTAGCTCCAGACTTACTCTGCCTGTGCGATCAGTTCAGTGCTTGTCGTTCCTGGTTTGACGTCACAAACACACCCAGCGTTCGCCCAACCACTCCCCCGTTTCTCCGGCCACTCCTGCGTTTTTTCCGGAAACGGTAGCGTTTTCAGCCACACGCCCATAAAACGCCGTGTTTCCGCCCAGTAACACCCATTTCCTGTCAATCACATTACGTTCGCCGGAGCGATGAGAAAGCCGTGAGTAAAAATACTTTCTTCATAGCAAAGATACTTGGCGCAGTCGCAGTGCGAATATTGCGCATGCGCACTAAGCGGAATTTCACTGCGATGCGATGAAAAATACCGAGCGAACGACTCGGAATGAGGGCCAATGTGTAAATTGATGGGAATTAATAGTAAGCTGCACACTCCGTACCGCCCCCAGGCGAGTGCGAAGGTGGAAAGAGTAAACAGCACTATTAAAAATAAATTGAGCAAGGTAATGACTGAAACAGGATTGTTATGGCCCGAAGCTTTGCCAATCGTATTATACAGCATCAGAACCACTCCGAGGACCCCTCTTAATCTGTCTCCTTTTGAAATTCTGTTTGGTCGACAACCCCATGTTATGATTAACCCCCAGGATGATCTGAAATGTAACAATGAAGTAACTGTAAAGTACTTGGTTAAGATGACTAAGCAATTGAGGAATCAGAATGATAATCTAAAGTTGGTGATTCCTGATTTGCCAGACAGTAATTGTCATGACATTGAACCTGGGGATTATGTAATGATACTGAATTTTCTACGCTCAGGTTGCCTTATTGACAGATGGGAAGGACCATACCAAGTCTTATTAACCAGCACAACAGCATTGAAGGTTGCCGAGAGGGAGACTTGGGTCCACTCGTCTCATTGTAAAAAGGTTGCTGACCCAGAGAGGTCCTGTGATAAAGAACAGACGGTAGAGGTTGTATCACTAGAGGGTCTGTTCAGGGAAGATTGAGACGACACCTGAGCGCTGAGAATAATAAGACCGGAGGCGTTTGTCGAGCCAGATTTTTTTTCCCCATTTGTTATTTTCTCCAGTTCCCACCTCCCTCCTATTTCCCTTCCCCTTCTCATTTTTCTCCTTTTACTCCTCTAAGATGGACTTGCCCCAAGAGACTGTGATCCAGATTTTCCGGTTGACCATGATGTTGACCAGAGCAGTCTGTTTCGTCGAGAGTACCAAGGAGGTCGAGAAGGGATCTGGAATGGGTTCTGATGACAGATACGGAGGCGTAGATTTCCAAGAGCAGCACAATCACAGAGTAAAGGCGAGTATCAGAAAACGATCTGGTAGCATTGACAATAGAAGGAATTGTGAAGGATTGTTAGCTGAAGAAAACTGCATCTGTAGGCATTGTGACAACATAGTTGAGGATGGGTGCATCAAGAAATGTCAGTCCAGTTTTAATATCCATATGGACCGGCATCCATTGAGTGACTATCACTCCTTGGTGGGTAAAGTGTTAAACCAGACAGACTGTTGGGTATGCTCTCAAGTACCTCAAGGTCATAGCAAATAAGGGCTAGTACCATTCCCTTTAACTGTAGGAGAGGTACTTGAGTTAAGTGGTGGGAGGCCGGTGGACAAGAGGTTTAATATCTCTAGTCCTCCTAGTTTGAAGCTCCACCAATATCATGTGGATAGGTCCTTAATGTGCTTTAACATTTCCAATCCCCGAAAGCCGGGAAATTGGGAAGTGTCATGGAGTAATCAAACCATGACCTTTTCACACAGAGCCGACAGAATGCCCATAGACACAGAACTTATACGCCAAATAGTCGACAATGGAAAATATTTCCGATATAGGTACACTCTAGGAGGTAGGACCATGCGAGTTGGAGAAGTATCACCAGGATACTGTGCACATATCATACAACCGGATATGTGTACTAGACAGATGGGAGAATTAGGGTTAGGAGAGTTCACATGGAAAGTTTGTAACATGGTTATGACATACTCCGTTCCATATGTTCTCCCCGATGATGCATATTTCATATGCGGGAGGAAGGCGTATAAGTGGCTTGCCCCAAACTCAGAGGGATTGTGTTACATTGGAAAGGTACTGCCCGAAGTAATGACTGTATCCCATATCAAAATGAAAGACATACACCGTGGTGCCCAAGCTCCTTATACTCACACTCATTACGAGCACGTCGTTAAAAGGCACCTGATAGAGAAGACAGAGCATCATGCCTCTGACCTGATCCATGAATCCACCGGGATTCAATTCCTCCTCGCGATGGATATCACTCGTACAGCCAGAGGAGTGATAAACTTTAGATTTATATCTGCACTAGCAAATTTATTAGACAATATCACCGAAATGTATGACGACACATTCAGGTATACAGGGAGAGAGTTACAAGCCTACAAAACAGAACTAGTTCAGCATAGGATGATTCTCAATTACTTCACAGCTGTGACAGGCGGGTATTGTGTTACCCTAGCAACTCAATATGGAATAAAGTGCTGCACGTATATTACAAACAGCACTAAGGACCCGGCTGAGGTCATAGACCAAAAGATGGATGACATTTTGCAATTAAAGTGGGAGTTCCGAAGGAGACACAATCTCACTCTCGCTGCTGTGGGTAATGAGCTGACCGGTTGGGTGTCATGGTTGAACCCACGAAATTGGTTCTCTGGTTTAGGAGAATGGGCCCAAGGTATTATTATGGATGTAGGGAAATTTCTCTTGTGTATTCTGGGAGTCGTCATATTGGTTGGTCTGATATTTAGATGCGTTCGGACTTTAACGAAGTGTAAAGGTAATACCAGAGTGATGAGTCTGAGGAGCGAGGACACTGTGATAACAACAACTAATTTGATTTACGACCCAACGATAGAGACAATGTTGTGATGAAAATGTGATTCCACGGTCCGTTTCTTTCACCCGTTTCTCCTTTGTTTTCCTCCAAGGTACAAAGACATCCGCTTGGAAGAAGAATTTGACAACCTCTTTTATACAGACCATTGATGAACTATGTCACAGACCCCCCCCCCCCAATATCCCTAGTGACTTTAAATTTGTACGAAAACCCAAATACTTTAGAGACTAATTTTATGGACATTGGAGAAAGCTTTTGTCGCCATTTATAGCAAAAGCACCGAGAGACATCAGACAACATGTACATCAAGACAAGACACCAGACGAGACCTCAATCGGCAAATGCATACTAAACTCACATAGTTTATGACTGCATTTATAATAATTGCACTTATCCTCATTTCTACAAACTCCAGGTAATGACACACATAGTCGATAGGGAACATAGACACAGATATCAGCACTCACATGTTCCGCCCATTCATGTATCATCAACTAAATGTGCTCCCCCATTTGTTGCAACCAAAAGCCGAAAAGAGCTCGGTAAAGTTTGACAGCCCATCCACAGACCCTTAATACGGGATAAGAAGGATTCAAATGTATACTTCGCAATACCTCGAAGCTTGATTTAAAACACGTACGGCACGATGATACATGACCCCTCAAACATGGATCCATACACACATGCTTCTACTATCTCACTAGGTCATACTTTTCCCACCTTCTCCTCTCCTCCCTTTACCCAATCATAAAAAGGTATTTACATGATGACATATTTTTCTGTTTGAACTGTTTTAGGAAGTGGCAGTTATTGATGACTGCCAAAGGGTGGACTGTCAAAGTCGAAAAATATCATGCTGCACGTTGCCATATATTCACCCCATGTGCTTGCCCGCTGCACGTGCACATTCTCTCCCGTGCGTACACATACTCGCAGTTGCGTGACGGCGCCTCCGTGGCCGTGCGCTCGGGCGCGTGGTATGTGCATTTACGGTAGAGTTTGGGTGCGTCTGGCGGGCGACTCAAACGTTACATAGTAAATCCAAATAGTATGTTTTATAGGTAATGTTCCCCTTAATAATAACTGTAAGTTTGTTTGGTGTAACTGGTCCCTGGACAGAGGAATTCCTTTGCATGATACGAAGGGTCAGACAGGGTCTGAGCGGTGGTGTTTGGTACCTAACTAAAGAACATTTTATTAGAAACAATCCGGTGCTGGTTAGGTAAAGATTTATCGCTCCTGCGTATAGTTATGTCTATAAGTAGTTTCTGGACATTTACTGTATTTGCGGTTCATTATCCATGCGGCGGGAATCCTGAGATTCCCTCCCACCTGAGCATTTTGATATAGTCACAGCCCACCTGTTTAAACCAACCTATGACCTTTTGTTATAATGCGGGGAGACATTCCTGTGTCCAATGAACAATGAGATTATAGGTCCCTTTGTAGTGTACTGTATGCAGTGTATATAAGAACAGCCAGCTTGGACCAGCTCAGTCTACTCTCCACAACGGTTTTCATCATTGACTAACTAGGAGCTGGTGACCAGGACTGCGCAGCGAATCATTCCCCAGTGTGTAAGTTCTCTCTGTGACCACCTTATTCTCCGACTGTATTTTGCCAGGTTCTCTCTCTCTCTCATTGTATGTTATTGTTTGCGATTGTGCCGCTGTTGTATATTTATGTGTAGTTATTCTGTTAGATATTGATGTTAGCCTGTAGTGTATAAAATGTTAACTGTATTTTCCCTTTTTACATAACTAAATCTCGTTAGTAAAGGTTTTGGAACCTTAGCAAGGTATTGTGTGTTTATTACATTGCTGAGGGTATTTGGAGCGTCTCAATCGCTCAAGCAGCTTTTATATTAACAAGGTTAAGAAGCGTTATATCAGTACAGTATTTTAGTAGCAAGGTTTACAGTATAAGCTTAATCTTTCAGTGTGTTGCATACAAGGTTTACTGAGTGTCATCCCGTGAGCGTCTGCGCCGCTCGTGTTCCACTCGTGGGCACAGCATCTGCTACGCTAGTAGCGTAGCATTACGGTAGTCGGCCGCCTATAGCGTACTCGATACCAAACGTAAGCCACGAGCGAACGTGCCGCTCATGCGTCTCGACCACGGATAAGCGTCTGCTACGCTAAGTGCGTACCCTTACGGTACCTCATACGCCAATTGCGTACTGAGTCTCTTACCCTCATATAGTGAATGTTATAGGATAAATAATCAGCTTTATCAGCGGATTATAGCTGAAATAAGTACACTAAACTGTTTTTACACACTTTTCTTCTATTACTGTTGCTCTAAAGCGCAACGGAATATGCTGCGCTATATAAGAAACTATTAATAAATAAATAATAAAACAATTTTTTTTATGGTTTTCAGAACAATGTGCTTTTAGCTCACTACATTGAAATTTCAAACCGCTCCCTTAGCCCCCCAAAAAAACAACACAACAGAAAATAAGATTTTACTCACCGGTAAATCTATTTCTCGTAGTCCGTAGTGGATGCTGGGGACTCCGTAAGGACCATGGGGAATAGACGGCTCCGCAGGAGACTGGGCACATCTAAAGAAAGCTTTAGAACTATCTGGTGTGCACTGGCTCCTCCCCCTATGACCCTCCTCCAAGCCTCAGTTAGGACACTGTGCTCGGAAGAGCTGACACAATAAGGAAGGATTTTGAATCCCGGGTAAAACTCATACCAGCCACACCATATAACTCGTGATAGGAACCCCGGTTAACAGTATGATAACAATGGAACCTCTGAATAGATGGTTCGCAATAACAACCCGATTTGTGTAACAATAACTATGTACAAGTATTGCAGACAATCCGCACTTGGGATGGGCGCCCAGCATCCACTACGAGAAATAGATTTACCAGTGAGTAAAATCTTATTTTCTCTGACGTCCTAGTGGATGCTGGGGACTCCGTAAGGACCATGGGGATTATACCAAAGCTCCCAAACGGGCGGGAGAGTGCGGATGACTCTGCAGCACCGAATGAGAGAACTCAAGGTCCTTCTCAGCCAGGGTATCAAATTTGTAGAATTTTGCAACGTGTTTGCCCCTGACCAAGTAGCAGCTCGGCCAAGTTGTAAAGCCGAGACCCCTCGGGCAGCCGCCCAAGATGAGCCCCCTTCCTTGTGGAATGGGCTTTTACAGATTTAGGCTGCGGTAGTCCCACCGCAGAATGCGCAAGCTGAATAGTGCTACACATCCAGCGCGCTACAGTCTGCTTAGAAGCAGGAGCACCCAGCTTGTTAGGTGCATCCAGGATAAACAGCGCGTCAGTTTTCCTGACTCCAGCCGTCCTGGAAATATAATTTTTCAGGGCCCTGACTACGTCCAGTAACTTGGAATTCTCCAGGTCCCTAGTAGCCGCAGGCACCACAATAGGTTGGTTCAAGTGAAAACCTGATCCCACCTTCGGGAGAAAGTGAGGACGAGTCCTCAACTCTGCCCTATCCATATGGAAAGTCAAGTAAGGGCTTTTTTATGACAAAGCCGCCAATTCTGACACATGCCTGGCCGAAGCCAGAGCCAACACATGACCACTTTTCATGTGAGATATTTCAAATCCACGGTTTTAAGTGGCTCAAACCAATGTGATTCCAGGAACTCCAAAACCACATTGAGATCCCAAGGTGCCACTGGGGCACAAAAAAAGGGCTGAATATGCAGCACTCCCTTACAACGTCATAACTTCAGGCTGACATCCTTCCTGGCTTTGATCAGGATAAGAATGACTTCCTGCGGAATGCCTTTTTCACTCAGGATCCGGCGTTCAACCGCCATGCCGTCAACGCAGCCGCGGTAAGTCTTTGAACAGACAGGGCCCCTGCTGCAGCAGATCCTGTCTGAGTGGCAGAGGCCATGGGTCCTCTGAGATCATCTCTTGAAGTTCCGGGTACCAAGCCCTTCTTGGCCAATCCGGAACAATGAGTATAGTTCTTACTCCTCTTTTTCTTATTATCCTCAGTACCTTGGGTATGAGAGGGAGAGGAGGGAACACATAAACCGACTGGTACACCCGTGGTGTCACTAGAGCATCCACAGCGATCGCCTGAGGTTCCCTTGACCTGGCGCAATATCTTTTTTATTGAGGCGGGACGCCATCATGTCCACCTGTGGTCTTTCCCAACGGTTTACCAGCATTTGGAAGACTTCTGGATGAAGTCCCTATTCTCCCGGGTGGAGTCTGCTGCGGAAGTCTGCTTCCCAGTTGTCCACTCCCGGCATGAACACTGCTGCCAGTGCTACCACATGATTTTCTGCCCAACGGGGAATCCTTGTGGCTTCTGCCATTGCCCTCCTGCTTCTTGTGCCGCCCTGCCTGTTTACATGGGCGAGCACCGTGATGTTTTCTGATTGGATCAGTACGGCTGGTTTTGAAGCAGGGGCCTTGTTTGGGTTAGGGCCTTGTAAATGGCTCTTAGCTCCAGAAAATTTATGTTAAGTGAAATCTCCTGTTTGGACCACAGTCCTTGGAATTTCACTCCCTGTGTGACTGCACCCCAGCCCCGAAGGCTGGCATCCGTGGTCACCAGGACCCAGTCCTGTATTCCGAATCTGCGGCTCTCTAGTAGATGAGCCCTCTGCAGCCACCACCGCAGTGACACCCTGGTTCTTGCCGACCGGGTTATCCGCTGCTGTATCTGGAGATGGGACCCGGACCATTTGTCCAACAGGTCCCACTGGAAATTCCTTGCGTGGAACTTTCCGAATGGAATTGCTTCGTACGAAGCTACCATTTTTCCCAGGACTCGTGTGCATTGATGTACCGACACCTGTCCCGGTCTTTGGAGGTTTCTGACTAGAGATGACAACTCCTCGGCTTTTTCCATTGGAAGAAACACTTTTTTCTGGTCTGTTTCCAGAATCATTCCCAGGAACAGAAGACGTGTGGAATTGAGAATCCAGCCCTGCTGTTGCAGCACTTCCCGAGAAAGTGCTACCCCCTTACCAACTGTTCCTTGGACCTCGCCTTTATCAGGAGATCGTCCAAGTACGGGATAATTAAAACTCCCTTCTCGCGAAGGAGTATCATCATTTCGGTCTTTACCCTGGTAAAGACCCTCGGTGCCGTGGATAATCCAAACGGCAGCGTCTGGAACTGATAGTGACAGTCCTGTACCACAACCTTGAGGTACTCCTGGTGAGGAGGGCAAATGGGGACATGCAGGTAAGTATCCTTGATGTCCAGAGAGACCCTGTAATCCCCCTCGTCCAGGTTCGCAATAATCGCCCTGAGCGATTCCATCTTGAACTTGAATCTTTTGTTATATGTGTTCAAGGATTTTAAATTTAAGATGGGTCTCACCGAACCGTCCGGTACCACAAACATTGTGGAAAAGTAACCATTTTCCTGTAGAAGGAGGGGTACCTTGATAATCACTTGCTGTGAATACAGTTTTTGGATAGCCACCAACACTGCCTCCCTGGCAGAGGGAGTTGCCGGTAAGGCAGATTTTAGGAAACGGCGGGGGGGAGACGTCTCGAATTCAAGCCTGTACCACTGAGATACTGTTTGAAGAACCCAGGGATCTACCTGTGAGAGAGCCCACTGTGCGCTGAAATTTCTGAGAGGGGCCCCCACCGTACCCGGGTCCGCCTGAGCAGCCCCAGCGTCATGCTGTGGACTTACCGGACGCAGGGGAGGACTTCTGCTCTTGGGAACTAGCTGTGTGCTGCAGCTTTTTCCCTCTACCTTTTCCTCTTGGCAGAAAAGATGAGCCTCTAGCCCTCTACTTTTCTGGGGCCGAAGGGACTGTACCTGATAATACAGTGCTTACTTTTGCTGTGGGGTAGCTTGTGGCAAAAGTTTTGATTTCCCAGCAGTAGCTGTGAAAACGAGGTCTGAAAGACCATCCCCAAACAGTTCCACCCCCTTATAGGGCAAACTGCCATGTGCCGTTTTGAATCGGCATCGCCCGACCATTGCCGCGTCCATAACCCCCGTCTGGCGGCAATGGTTTTACATATCGCTTATTAGTGATGCCAGTCGGCAAATATCCCTCTGTGCATCACGCATGTATAAGACAGCGTCTTTTATATGCTCTATTTTCAGCAAAATATTGTCCCTATCTATAGTATAAATATTATCCGACAGGGAATCTGACCACGCAGCTGCCGCACTGCACATCCATGCCGAGGCAATAGCAGGTCTCAATATAATGCCCGTGTGTGTGTATATAGCTTTAAGGGTAGTTTTCTGCTTTCTATCAGCAGGTCCTTCAGGGCGGCCGTATCCGGAGACGGCAGTGCCACCTTTTTTAATAAGCGTGTAACCGCTTTATCTACCCTAGGGGGTATTTCCCAACGTGACCTATCCTCTGGCGGAAAAGGGTACGCTGCTTAGAAATTATCAATTTCTTATCGGGGGAAGTCCACGCTACCTCACACACCTCATATCAATTCCTCAGATGCAGGAAAAGTACTGGTAGTTTTCTGTCACCAAACATAATACCCTTTTTTTTTGTGGTACCTGGGGTATTATCAGAATTGTGTAATACATTTTTCATTGCCTCAATCATGTAACGGGTGGCCCTATTGGAAGGGGTAGCGGGCGTTTTAGAGCCCCTGATGACATTTGAGACGCTTGGACAGGCACAAGCTGAGCAACCGGCTGTCCTATGTCGTCAAACCTTTTATGTAAGGAGTTGACACTGTCACGTAATTCCTTCCATAAGTCCATCGACACCGGTGTCGACCCCGCAAGGGGATGACATCGCATTCACAGGCATTTGCTCCGCCTCCACATCATTATCCTCATCATACATGTCGACACAGCAGTACCGACACACAGCACACACACAGGGAATGCTCTGACAGAGGACAGGACCCCACAAAGCCCTTTGGGGAGACAGAGGGAGAGTATTTCAGCACACACCAGAGCGCTATATACCACAGGGATATCACTATACAGAGTGTTTTACCCTTATAGCTGCATAATATATTTATACTGCGCCTAATTTGTGCCCCCCCTCCCTTTTTAACCCTTTGCTGTAGTGCAGGACTGCAGGGAGAGCCAGGGAGCGATCCCTCCAGCGGAGCTGTGAGGGAAAATGGCGCCAGTGTGCTGAGGGAGATGGCTCCGCCCCTTTTTCGGCGGGCTTTCTCCCGCTATTGTAAAAGTTCTGGCAGGGGTTAATAAACACCTATATAGCCCCTGGGGCTATATACGGTGTCAGTTCGCCAGCCAAGGTGTTAATATTGCTGCTCAGGGCCCCCCCAGCGCCCTGCACCCATCAGTGACCGCAGTGTGTGGTGTGCATGAGGAGCAATGGCACACAGCTGCAGTGCTGTGCGCTACCTTGGAGAAGACAGAAGTCTTCAGCCGCCGATTTTCCGGACCTTCTTGCTTCTGGCTCTGTAAGGGGGACGGCGGCGCGGCTCCGGGAACGGACGACGAGGTCGGGTCCTGTGTTCGATTCCTCTGGAGCTAATGGTGTCCAGTAGCCTAAGAAGCCCAAGCTACCACCACTTAGGTAGGTTCGCTTCTTCTCCCCTTAGTCCCTCGGTGCAGTGAGCCTGTTGCCAGCAGGTCTCACTGAAAATAAAAAACCTAAACATATACTTTCTTCCTAGGAGCTCAGGAGAGCCCCTAGTGTGCATCCAGCTCAGCCGGGCACAGAAATCTAACTGAGGCTTGGAGGAGGGTCATAGGGGGAGGAGCCAGTGCACACCAGATAGTCCTAAATCTTTCTTTAGATGTGCCCAGTCTCCTGCGGAGCCGTTTATTCCCCATGGTCCTTACGGAGTCCCCAGCATCCACTAGGACGTCAGAGAAACACTATTTGCCATGGTAGTTAAATTCTATTACATTTGTTAGAAGCAAAAAAGGTTGTGTGGGGAGAAGACTGATCAGATTTCTGGGTTGGTAACACACAGTGACATGATGTGAGATGGAGAGCAGGAGTATAATAGGGACTGATGGCTCCTGATGTATGAGATACACCAGAGAGTATGGGGAGGAGACTGGTCAGATCTCTGGGCTGGTAACACACAGTGACATGATGTGACGGGAAGAGCAGGAGTATAATAGGGACTGATGGCTCCTGATGTATGAGATACACCACAGAGTGTGGGGAGGAGACTAGTCAGATCTCTGGGCTGGTAACACACAGTGACATGTTGTGAGATGGAGAGCAGGAGTATAATAGGGACTGATGGCTCCTGACTTCTCTACTGGGCAGATACATTGTCCTCAGTAGTCTTTACTGACAGGAGGGTGTATGATAAGAGACTGCTGTAGTGACAGAACAAGGAGAATATGTGACTCCTCTCTGTAATAAGTGATTATTACTCACCTGTGCTGATATCTGTAGGGATTTCCTCCTCCTTACACTGATGATCACCCCTCACATACGTCTCTTCTACTTTCATATTTTCTACCTTGATATAAGTTGGTTTTTCAGCCTAATTAACCCCAAAATAAATAAAACATTTTTAATGATGTCTGAGAATTAATTGAGATTAAACAGTAGAATCATATAGGGAAAAATCACTTTGGTATATTGCGAGACCCTAAATCCCATCTACCTGATCCTCCTGTGGGGTCCTATGATTCTCCTCTGTACAATCCTGGGAATACAGAGGACGGGGACATCTCTCTGGGGTATCTCTGTTACTGGCTCCATCTGTAGGAGACACACAGAGACTGAGTACATTGTGTATACTGTATGTGAATATCAGGTATTTTGTGTATCTAGGAGGACCTCAAAACTGCTCTCTCCTTTACAATAAATCAAAGTCTCCTCTTACCTAGTGATGTGAGGGGCCGGTGATTTTCCATTATCACGTCCTTGTAAAGGTCTTTGTGTCCTATATAATCACCATCCTACATGGAGAAATAGACAGTGACATCCTGACACCTTATAGGAACCTGTCACACACAATGACACAGTCATCACCCAGACACTCCCCTGGTATTACTGTATAATGCCCCATTCCCAGCAGTCACCTCTCCAGTCATCACCCAGACACCTCCCCTGGTGTTACTGTATAATGCCCCATTCCCAGCAGTCACCTCTCCAGTCATCACCCAGACACCTCCCCTGGTGTTACTGTATAATGCCCCATTCCCAGCAGTCACCTCTCCAGTCATCACCCAGACGCCTCCCCTGGTGTTACTGTATAATGCCCCATTCCCAGCAGTCACCTCTCCAGTCATCACCCAGACACCTCCCCTGGTGTTACTGTATAATGTCCCATTCCCAGCAGTCACCTCTCCAGTCATCACCCAGACACCTCCCCTGGTGTTACTGTATAATGTCCCATTCCCAGCAGTCCCCTCTCCAGTCATCACCCAGACACCTCCCCTGGTGTTACTGTATAATGCCCCATTCCCAGCAGTCCCCTCTCCAGTCATCACCCAAACACCTCCCCTGGTGTTACTGTATAATGCCCCATTCCCAGCAGTCCCCTCTCCAGTCATCACCCAGACACCTCCCCTGGTGTTACTGTATAATGCCCCATTCCCAGCAGTCACCTCTCCAGTCAGCAGCTAAATGTCCTTGTTGGCAGGTTCCAGTATCTTCTGGTCGTTGTTTCTCGTTGGTCCTCTAGAAAGGTGGAGGCACAGGGTCCTGCTCAGTCTTCCTGATACCCAGGGACAGCTATTGGGTGTCACTCGCTCCCCACATATCTCCTTCACTACTGTGTAATGACAGACATCAATTAAAATCCAAAGATATGATTTTTTTTTTTTATAGGAATTGTATATAATATACATGAGTGTATTTCACAAATACAACCCCTTCCCTCCATATAGTAATTGGGAGAGTATATAGCATCTATCCTGCATACTGTGGCCAAATTAATATATTCCAACTCCTGTGAGCAGTGTGGGCAGGGTTGCAACTAGTGTGTGTGTGTGTGTGTGTGTGTGTGGGGGGGGGGGGGGGGGGGGCCTGTGGGGGCACACGCCCCACGTGCCAGATTTGAAGGGGTGCAGAGATGGTTGAACTCAAATAGCGGGAAACCCACGGTGAGTCGGAAGCATGTCGTGGTGGGAGTAGGCCAGGACCTAATTAATGGGGGGCAGGGGCACAGGTTCAATTACCCCCAGATCCCCCTCTCAAAGGGATCCCCCAGCCGTAGCTCCCCTGACCCACGGTTAGCTAATGTCTGGTCCGGTGAATACAAATTACTGCCTTGCCCTGGGTGACAAAAATCCTAGTTTCGTCCCTGCTGTGGCACTGATACTAAACATGGGAGCAGCTACCTGCTGCCAGGTTACAGCTGTGCTGATGAGAAGAATCATAGCATACAACAGGGCACTGAGGTGTGGCAGGGGAGAGAAGAACAGGAGGTCAGAGGGGTAAGTAGGGGAGGGAAGACGGGGAAAGAACAGGAGGCCAGAGGGGTGATAGATGAGAAAGGAATAGGCAGCACAGAAGGGTGGCAGGGGAGAGAAGAACAGGGCGCACGGGGGATGGCAGGGGAGAGAAGAACAGGGCGCACAGCGAATGGCAGGGGAGAGTAAAACATTGGGAAAGAAGATTGGAAGCACAGGGTGTAAGTGCAAGACAGAATATTAGGTGCTAAAGGGACAGAGGACAATAGCAGCAAGATAATGGGGAGAGGGGAATAGGGAGCATTGTGGTGGAAGGGGAGGGTACACAGGAGAGAAGAAGGGGTAACAAAATTGGGAAAGAACAGGATACAGCAGGCGGTGCTATGCGCATACATGAAGACACCAGAACACTTGCGTAAGCAGTGCGGCTGCATTAGGAATATGGCGCTACGTGTATCTCAGTATCAGGCACTAAATACACATATAAAGTCCATCCAAACAAAATTTGCAGCAATTCCCATCTAGCCGCAGCAGCCAGATGTACCACTTCATGCTATGGGAGTATCTGTACAGCTACACACCCGTATAGTCACACCGCCCAGTGTTTATCTGTCCACAGCCGCCATCATGAGCGCTGAATGAGAAAGATCAGTAAAAAGCAAGAAACAAAAAGTAAAGTATCACCGCCTGCCCTCCATGGTTAGACCATCACCCACTGGTGGAGAACCACAGAAGGAGGCCATCCCCAGTTACAGCTGTAAAAGGTCACAGAGCGACAATTCCCTCATGTTCTGTTGATAAACATCGATAATAACACAGTCTGATCCACCTGCAGCACACAGAAACGCCCCAGGACGGCTCCCCTTGTAAATACAGTAAGGCTACAATACAGTCTGCACCACCTGCTGTATAAATAATAATAAATAGAATTACCTGCTCTCAGACACAACAACGGAACCTCCTCTCTCCTTCTTCCCACTCGATGAGACACAGGCGGCGACCTCCTCCCAAGCTGAGGCTGCGATCGCATGAAATCTCCACGCGGAAAGCAGTGGGCAGCCGATGATTGGGTGGCCAACACTGACCGGATATATGGTGGAACGCACAGAAGTAAAGTGGAACGCAAGGACCGGAAATAAGCTGGAACTCAGCAACCGGAAATGCGGTGCAACGCACAGTCCGGAAGTAAAGTGGAACGTACAGAACCGAAATGGTAGCGTCTAGGATGCCTTCGCCGGAAGGACCTAGTGCACGTCAGGCAGTGGGCGGTGCTGGGGGGCGGAGTCTATAGAAGCGTCGCGCGCGTACGCGGGAACTTTGAATAGCAGTGCAGTGCAGTCAGTGGCACAGGACAGAAGGGTCGGGACAGTGCGGCCGCGGTATGGAAGCGCTCCGGCGCTGGTTTATGTAAGCAGGATCCCAGGACAGGACTTGATTAGCACCTTGTTGCCGTCAGTCTGCTGGAGAGTGAGATGAACGTAATGCTTTTTTTGTTTGACTGGCGGGTGACAATCGGACCTATCCCAGGGTTAGCTTATCGTGGCCAGGTGTTATGGATGGGAGCTGCTCAATGTGCCCTGTGAGTGGGTTAAAGCCTCCCCCAATGCCTGAACTGAATGGGTTAATGCCTCTCCCCATGCCTGTACTGAATGGGTTAATGACCCCCACCCCCCCATATGCCCTCACTGAGTGGGTTAATGCCTCCCCCCCCCATATGCCCTCACTGAGTGGGTTAATGCCTCCCCCCCCCCCCCATATGCCCTCACTGAGTGGGTTAATGCCCCCCCTCCCCTCATGCCCTCACTTAGTGGGTTAATGCCCCCCCCCCCTCATGCCCTCACTGAGTGGGTTAATGCTCCCCCCCCCCTCATGCCCTCACTGAGTGGGTTAATGCTTCCCCCCCCCCCCCTCTCATGCCCTCACTGAATGGGTTGACACCCCCCCCCCCCCCCTCATGCCCTCACTGAGTGGGTTAATGCCTCACCCCCATATGCCCTCACTGAGTGGGTTAATTCCCCCCCCCTCATGCCCTCACTGAGTGGGTTAATGCTTTCCCCCCCCCCCCATGCCCTCACTGAGTGGGTTAATGCTCCCCCCCCCCCTCATGCCCTCACTGAGTGGGTTAATGCCCCCCCTCATGCCCTCACTGAGTGAGTTAATGCTCTCCCCCCCCCCCCCCCTCGTGCCCTCACTGAGTGGGTTAATGCCCCCCCCCCTCATGCCCTCACTGAGTGGGTTAATGCCCCCCCCCCTCATGCCCTCACTGAGTGGGTTAATGCCCCCCCCCCCTCATGCCCTCACTGAGTGGGTTAATGCCCCCCCCCTCATGCCCTCACTGAGTGGGTTAATGCCCCCCCCCCCCCCTCATGCCCTCACTGAGTGGGTTAATCCCCCCCCCCCCCCTCATGCCCTCACTGAGTGGGTTAATGCCCCCCCCCCCTCATGCCCTCACTGAGTGGGTTAATGCTCTCATGCCCTCACTGAGTGGGTTAATGCCCCCCCCCCCTCATGCCCTCACTGAGTGGGTTAATGCCCCCCCCCCCCTCATGCCCTCACTGAGTGGGTTAATGCTCTCCCCCCCCCCTCATGCCCTCACTGAGTGGGTTAATGCCCCCCCCCCCCCTCATGCCCTCACTGAGTGGGTTAATGCCCCCCCCCCCCCTCATGCCCTCACTGAGTGGGTTAATGCCCCCCCCCCCCCCTCATGCCCTCACTGAGTGGGTTAATGCCCCCCCCCCCCCCCCTCATGCCCTCACTGAGTGGGTTAATGCCCCCCCCCCTCATGCCCTCACTGAGTGGGTTAATGCCCCCCCCCTCATGCCCTCACTGAGTGGGTTAATGCCCCCCCCCCCTCATGCCCTCACTGAGTGGGTTAATGCCCCCCCCCCCCTCATGCCCTCACTGAGTGGGTTAATGCCCCCCCCCTCATGCCCTCACTGAGTGGGTTAATGCCCCCCCCCCTCATGCCCTCACTGAGTGGGTTAATGCCCCCCCCCTCATGCCCTCACTGAGTGGGTTAATGCCCCCCTCATGCCCTCACTGAGTGGGTTAATGCCCCCCCCCTCATGCCCTCACTGAGTTGAGTTAATGCTCTCCCCCCCCCCCCCCCCCTCATGCCCTCACTGAGTGAGTTAATGCTCCCCCCCCTCATGCCCTCACTGAGTGAGTTAATGCTCCCCCCCCTCATGCCCTCACTGAGTGAGTTAATGCTCCCCCCCCCCTCATGCCCTCACTGAGTGAGTTAATGCTCCCCCCCCCCCCTCATGCCCTCACTGAGTGAGTTAATGCTCCCCCCCCCCCTCATGCCCTCACTGAGTGAGTTAATGCTCCCCCCCCCCCCTCATGCCCTCACTGAGTGTTAATGCCCCCCCCCTCATGCCCTCACTGAGTGTTAATGCCCCCCCCCCTCATGCCCTCACTGAGTGTTAATGCCCCCCCCCCCTCATGCCCTCACTGAGTGTTAATGCCCCCCCCCTCATGCCCTCACTGAGTGTTAATGCCCCCCCCCCCCTCATGCCCTCACTGAGTGTTAATGCCCCCCCCCCCCTCATGCCCTCACTGAGTGTTAATGCCCCCCCCCCCCTCATGCCCTCACTGAGTGTGTTAATGCGCCCCCCCCCCCTCATGCCCTCACTGAGTGGGTTAATGCCCCCCCCCCTCATGCCCTCACTGAGTGGGTTAATGCCCCCCCCCTCATGCCCTCACTGAGTGGGTTAATGCCCCCCCCCCCCCCTCATGCCCTCACTGAGTGGGTTAATGCCCCCCCCCCCTCATGCCCTCACTGAGTGGGTTAATGCCCCCCCCCCCTCATGCCCTCACTGAGTGGGTTAATGGCCCCCCCCCTCATGCCCTCACTGAGTGGGTTAATGCCCCCCCCCCCTCATGCCCTCACTGAGTGGGTTAATCCCCCCCCCCCCCCCCCTCATGCCCTCACTGAGTGGGTTAATGTTGCTCATAGAAGATCCTCTTTGCGAGGACCTGCTGCAGCAGTGTATCTGAACTTACCAAGGCTATGTTTGACGACATTGCTGAGTGCCGGATCCTAGCCCGAAAGGGTATGCCGAATATAGTGATTCCCACACTTATTCAGGCCATGAAAGGAGTAACGTCAAAACATTACCACCATATTTGGAGAAAATGTGACTTGGTGTGAATCGGAAGAGTTTCACTTGGGACATTTTTCTCCATTTTCTGCAGGCTGGTGTGGAGGCGGCCCTCCGATTGGAAGAACACTGACAAGGCTGAAATCTGGACCTTGATTGACCCCAAAGACAATTGGCTTCTCTTCCAGATGTTCAGACCTTTGTGAAAGGGGTTCACATTCAGCCTCCAGTGGCACCATGGGACCTTAGTGGGGTGTTGCAGTTACTTCAATCGAACTGGTTTGAGCCTCTACGAGAGAGAGAGAGTTGAAGTTTCTCACTTGGAAAGTGGTGATGCTTTTAGCATTGGCATCCGCACGGCGGTTGTCTGAGTTGGGGGCCTTGTCTCACAAGAGCCCTTACCTAATCTTCCATGAAGATAGGGCAGAGTTGAGAACTCGTCAACATTTTCTTCCAAAGGTGGTCTCCTCTTTCCACATAAACCAGCCTATTGTGGTGCCAGTAGTTACTGACACATTCACTGAATCAAAGTCTCTAGATGTCGTTAGAGCTTTGAAGATTTATGTCGCTAGAACAGCTCTAATGTGTACATCCCCGTTTCAGATTAATTCGTCCCCACTGGAATCCACCATCTCAGGTCCCTGTGTACCTTCTGGAGGCAATTGCTGGTGAATGTCTCGACGGATTAATTGATTATAACTAATTTTGATGAACATCATCTTTTCTCCACATTTTCTGGAAGTAACCTCGTACGCCGATTGCTGACAAGGTGAGCGGCTGCACTAAACACTCTTTCAGAGTACACACTGGAGGGGGGGCAACTTAGGTAAAATAAAGCCAGGTTGTGCAATGGCCTCCAAATTGCCTTTTTTTTTTTCCCTGCCAGTATACGTACGGACTGTCTGACGTGCCTACTTGGATGCGGTCACTCATATAATCCTCCACCATTCTTTCAGTGGTGACAGAATCATATGCAGTAACAGTAGATGACATGTCAGTAATCGTTGGCAGGTCCTTCAGTCCGGACCAGATGTCGGCACTCTCTCCAGACTGCCCTGCATCACCGCCAGCGGGTGGGCTTGGAATTCTTAGCCTTCTCCTCGCAACCCCAGTTGCGGGAGAATGTGAAGGAGGAGCTGTTGACGGGTCACATTCCGCTTGACTTGACAAGTGTCTCACCAGCAGGTCTTTGCACCTCTGCATACTTGTGTCTGCCGGAAAGAGAGATGCAACGTAGGCTTTGAACCTAGGATCGAGCACGGTGGCCAAAATGTAGTGCTCTGATTTCAACAGATTGACCACCCGTGAATCCTGGTTAAGCGAATTAAGGGCTCCATCCACAAGTCCTACATGCCTAGCAGAATCGCTATGTTTTAGCTCCTCCAATGTCTCCAGCTTCTTCTGCAAAAGCCTGATGAGGGGAATGACCTGACTCAGGCTGGCAGTGTCTGAACTGGCTTCACGTGTGGCAAGTTCAAAGGGTTGCAGAACCTTGCACAACGTTGAAATCATTCTCCACTGCGCTTGAGACAGGTGCATTCCACCTCCTTTGCCTATATCGTAGGTAGCTGTATAGGCTTGAATGGCCTTTTGCTGCTCCTCCATCCTCTGAAGCATATAGAGGGTTGAATTCCACCTCGTTACCACCTCTTGCTTCAGCTGATGGCGGGGCACGTTCAGGAGTGTTTGCTGGTGCTCCAGTCTTCGGCACGCGGTGGCTGAATGCCGAAAGTGGCCCGCAATTCTTCGGGGCCACCGACGGCATCTCTTGCACGCCCCTGTCGTTTTTTAAAAAATTCTGCACCACCAAATTTAATCTGTGTGCAAAACATGGGACGTGCTGGAATTTGCCTACGTGTAATGCACGCACAATATTGGTGGCGTTGTCCGATGTCACAAATCCCCAGGAGAGTCCAATTGGGGTAAGCCATTCTGCGATGTTCCTCGGTTTCCGTAAGAGGTTGTCAGCTGTGTACCTCTTATGGAAAGCGGTGATACAAAGCGTAGCCTGCCTAGGAACGAGTTGGCGTTTGCGAGATGCTGCTACTGGTGCCGCCACTGCTGTTCTTGCTGCGGGAGGCAATACATCTACCCAGTGGGCTGTCACAGTCATATAGTCCTGAGTCTGCCCTGCTCCACTTGTCCACATGTCCGTGGTTAAGTGGACATTGGGTACAACAGCATTTTTTAGGACACTGGTGACTCTCTCTTTCTGAAGTCTGTGTACATTCTCTGAATCGCCTGCCTAGATAAGTGGAACCTAGATGGTATTTGGTACTGGGGACACACTAACTCAATACAATTACTAATTCCCTGTGAATTAAAGGTGGATACCAGACACACGTTGAACACCACCCAGGCTGCCAAGGCCTGAGTTAACTGCTCTGCAGCAGGATGACTGCTGTGATATTTCATCTTCCTCGCAAATGACTGTTGGACAGTCAATTGCTTACTGGAAGTAATACAAGTGGTCTTCCGACTTCCCCTCTGGGATGACGATCGACTCCCAGCAGCAACAACAGCAGTGCCAGCAGCAGTAGGCATTACACTCAAGGATGCATCGGAGGAATCCCAGGCAGGAGAGGACTCGTCAGACTTGCCAGTGACATGGCCTGCAGGACTATTGGCGTTCCTGTCTAAGGAGGAAATTGACACTGAGGGAGTTGGTCGTGGGGTTTGAGGGAGCTTGGGTACAAGAGGAAGAAGGGATTTAGTTGTCAGTGGACTGCTTCCACTGTCACCCAAAGTTTTTGAACTTGTAGATGACTTGTGATGAATGCGCTCCAGGTGACGTATAAGGGAGGATGTTCCTAGGTGGTTAACATCCTTACCCCTACTTATTACAGATTGACAAAGGCAACGCAAGGCTTGACAATATTCGTCCCACGGACAACGGGTGTCTCCCCGGGTGCCTGACTTAAACAAACCACCTCACCATCAGAATCCTCCTTGTCAATTTCCTCCTCAGCGCCAGCAACACCCATATCCTCATCCTGGTGTAATTCAACAGTGACATCTTCAATTTGACTATCAGGAACTGGACTGCAGGTGCTCCTTCCAGCACTTGCAGAGGGCGTGCAAATGGTGGAAGGCGCCACCTCTTCCCGTCCAGTGTTGGGAAGGTCAGGCATCGCAACAGACACAATTGGACTCTCCTTGGGGATTTGTGATTTAGAAGAACGCACAGTTCTTTGCTGTGCTTTTGCCAGCTTAAGTCTTCATTTTTCTAGCGAGCGGATGAGTGCTTCCATCCTCATGTGAATCAGAACCACTAGCCATGAACTTAGGCCAGGGCCTCAGCCGTTCCTTGCCACTCTGTCGTAAATGGCATATTGGTAAGTTTACGCTTCTCATCAGATGCTTTTAATTTAAATTTTTGGGTCATTTTACTGAACTTTGGTTTTTTGATTTTACATGCTCTCTACTATGACATTGGGCATCGGCCTTGGCAGACGATGTTGATGGCATTTCATCGTGTCGGCCATGACTAGTGGCAGCAGCTTCAGCACGAGGTGGAAATGTATCTTAATCTTTCCCTATTTTACCCTCCACATTTTTGCTCATTTTTTAATGTGTGGAATTATATGCTAGTACTATATCAATAGCAATGGCCTACTGTACCATACTGCTATATAGTATATACTGGTGGTCAGCAAAATTCTGCACTGTCCTCCTACTATATAATACTGCGCACAACTAAAATGCAGCACAGGTATGGATGGATAGTATACTTGACGACACAGAGGTAGGTAGAGCAGTGGTCTACTGTACCGTACTGCTATATAATACTGGTGGTCACTGGTCAGCAAAATTCTGCACTGTCCTCCTATACTACAATGCATCACAGATATGGAGCGTTTTTCAGGCAGAGAATGTAGATATTTTCAGCACACCGAGCACAGATATTTGCAGCACACTGAACACAGAAACTGAGAGGACGCTGCACGTCCTCTCCGTATCATCTCCAATGCACGAGTGAAAATGGCGGCCACGCGCGGCTCCTTTATATAGAATACGAATCTCGCGAGAATCCGACAGCGGGATGATGACGTTCGGGCGTGCTCTGGTTAACCGAGCAAGGCGGGAGGATCCAAGTTTGCCTTGGAACCGTGTAAAATGGGTGAAGTTCGGGGGGGGTTTGGATTCCGAGAAACCGAACCCGCTCATCACTAGTTTGTAGTTACACAAGTGTTGTTACGGTCATTTTTTCAGCATGTTGCTGTAAATTGTTCATGCCTGTTGGCATGTGTTATGTTGAATGCCATGTTGTGCAACATGGTTGAGGTGTGAGCTGGTATGAATTTCACCGTTAAATTAAAAGTAAATCGTTTTCTCTAAATGTCTGTCTCCCTGGGCACAGTTCCTATACTGTGTTCTGGAGGAGGAGCATTTACGGAGGAGCCAGTTCACACTCTGAAAAAGTCTTAACGTTCCCATGGCTCCTGCGGAACAGTCTATACCCCATGGTACTGAAGTGGACCCCAGCATCCTTTACAGACTAGGAGAAAAATATTTACCGGTAGGTATTAAAATCCTGTTTTCAACTGCATCTGTGAGAGAAATCGAAGGATTGTATGCACGTTTAAGGTACCATGCGACGCACGGGCATGCTGGTCTAATCTCGCGTCTCATGATAGTAAGTGCTGCACTTAATATTTGCACCCACCCATCACGTGATTACCATGTGATCTATTGCATGGTAATCACTTTGTCAGTTCAGGTGTGATTTCGTCGCACCTGAACTGCTGGTGCGATGTTGCGGGGGATCGCATAACTTTATGGGCACCATTAGTCCTCGGCTGGTATGTAATTGGAATCCCTACTGCCGCCCCGTATTACCACTCGTGGTGGTCCATGCCACCACCCAAGGGGGAATAAGAGTGTGGTTAGCGAAGCACGCCACCGTGCCTGATGCGTGGTGTGTGCAGCGATACCGCAAGGGGACTTGCTGCGTTCTCAGTTGGGATTCCGGCGTTGGTCTCCTGACCGCCAGTATTCTGGCACCAACCCTTTGTTACTGGTATACCAAGTAGTTTAATTGTTCCCTGAACCAAATTGCATTCAGGTTAAGTAAACCATGAAAGACCCCTTTTCCACTTCATCAGTAACCTTGTTTATTGCTTGATCTATCTGGCTTGTGGTTCGTTACGATACCCCTTTCAGTCTGCCACAAAAAATAAGAATTTACTCACCGGTAATTCTATTTCTCGTAGTCCGTAGTGGATGCTGGGTACTCCGTAAGGACCATGGGGGTATAGACGGGCTCCGCAGGAGACTGGGCACTCTTAAAAGTAAGATTAGGTATTATATCTGGTGTGCACTGGCTCCTCCCTCTATGCCCCTCCTCCAGACCTCAGTTAGGGAAACTGTGCCCGGAAGAGCTGACATTACTAGGAAAGTATTTGGAATCCAGGGTAAGACTCATACCAGCCACACCAATCACACTGTACAACTCGTGATAACTATACCCAGTTAACAGTATGAACAATAACTGAGCCTCTCTCAACAGATGGCTCATACAATAACCCTTTAGTTAAGCAATAACTATATACATGTATTGCAGAGAGTCCGCACTTGGGACGGGCTCCCAGCATCCACTACGGACTACGAGAAATAGAATTACCGGTGAGTAAATTCTTATTTTCTCTGACGTCCTAGTGGATGCTGGGTACTCCGTAAGGACCATGGGGATTATACCAAAGCTCCCAAACGGGCGGGAGAGTGCGGATGACTCTGCAGCACCGAATGAGCAAACTCAAGGTCCTCCTCAGCCAGGGTATCAAACTTGTAGAATTTTGCAAAAGTGTTTGAACCCGACCAAGTAGCAGCTCGGCAAAGTTGTAAAGCCGAGACCCCTCGGGCAGCTGCCCAAGAAGAGCCCACCTTCCTCGTGGAATGGGCTTTTACTGATTTAGGATGCGGCAGTCCAGCCGCAGAATGTGCAAGCTGAATGGTGCTACAGATCCAGCGAGCGATAGTCTGCTTTGAAGCAGGAGCACCCAGCTTGTTGGGTGCATGCAGGATAAATAGCGAGTCAGTTTTTCTGACTCTAGCCGTCCTGGAAACATAAAGTTTCAGGGCCCGGACTACGTCCAGCAACTTGGAATCCTCCAAGTCCCTAGTAGCCGCAGGCACCACCAGAGGTTGGTTCAAATGAAACGATGATACCACCTTAGGGAGAAATTGGGAACGAGTCCTCCATTCTGCCCTTTCCATATGGAAGATCAGATATGGGCTTTTACATGACAAAGCCGCCAATTCTGACACACGCCTAGTCCAAGCTAAGGCCAAAAGCATGACCACTTACCACGTGAGATATTTTAGCTCCACGGTCTTAAGTGGCTCAAACCAGTGGGATTTTAGGAATCCAACACACGTTAAGATCCCAAGGTGCCACTGGAGGCACAAAAGGGGCTGAATATGCAGCACCCCTGTAACAACGTCCGAACTTCAGGCAGTGAAGCCAGTTCTTTTTGAGAGAAAAAGGGATAGGGCCGAAATCTTGGCCTTTATGGATCCTAATTTTAGGCCCATAGTCACTCCTGACTGTAGGAAGTGCAGGAATCGACCCCCCTGGAATTCCTCTGTAGGGCCTTCCCGGCCACACACCAAGCAACCTATTTTCGCCATATACAGTGAAAGTCTTGCTGTCACGTCTTTCCTAGCCTTTATCAGCGTAGCAATAACTGCATCCGGAATGCCCTTTTCCGCTAGGATCCGGCGTTCAACCGCCATGCCGTCCAACGCAGCCGCGGTAAGTCTTGGATCAGACAGGGTCCCTGTTGCAACATGTCCTGACTGAGAGGAAGAGGCCATGGGTCCTCTGAGAGCATTTCTTGCAGTTCCGGGTACAGAGTCCTTCTTGGCCAATCCGGAGCAAAGAATATTGTTCACACTCCTCCGTTTATTACAATTCTCAGCCCTTGGGTCTGAGAGGAAGAGAAGGGAATATATAGACCGACTGGAACACCCACGGTGTTACTAGTGCGACCACAGCTATCGCCTGAGAGTCCCTTGACCCAGCGTAAAACCTTTTTTATCTTTTTATTGAGGTGGGACGCCATGTAGTCCACCTGAGGCAGTTTCCATCAATTTGCAAAACTGCGTGAAGACTTCCTGATGAAGTCACCACTTTCCCGGGTGGAGGTCGTGTCCACTCCCGGAATGAACACTGCTGACAGTGCGCTTACTTGATTCTCCGCCCAGCGAAGAATTCTGGTGGCTTCTACCCTCGCCACCCTGCTCCTTGTGCCGCCCTGGCGGTTTACATGAGCCCCTGCGGTCTGACTGGATCAGAACCGGTTGGTCGCGAAGCAGGAACTCCGCTTGACTTAGGGCGTTGTATTTGGCCCTTAGTTCCAGGATATTGATGTGAAGGCAAGTCTGTTGGCTTGACCACAAACCTTGGAATTTTCTTCCCTGTGTAACTGCCCCCCACCCTCGGAGGCTTGCATCCGTGGTCACCAGGACCCAGTCCTGAATACCGAATCTGCGGCCCCCGAGAAGGTGAGCACTCCGCAGCCACCACAGGAGAGACACCCTGGCCCTGGGGGATAGGGTGATTAACCAATGCATCTGAAGATGTGATCCGGACCACTTGTCCAGTAAGTTCCATTGTCCTTGCATGGAACCAGCCGAAGGGGATGGCCTCGTATGATGCCATCATCCTTCCCAGGACTCGAGTGCAGTGATGCATTGACACCTGTTTTGGTTTTCAATGGATTCCTGACCAGTGTCATGAGCTCCTGAGCTCTCTCTATCGGGAGATAAACCCTCTTCTGGTCTGTCTAGGATCATGCCTAGGCGAGGCAGATGAGCTGTAGGAACCAACTGCGACTTTGGAATATATAGAATCCAGTCGTGTTGCCGTTTCACTTCCAGAGAAGGTGATACGCTGTCCAGCAACTGCTCTCTTGATCTCGCTTTTATGAGGAGATCATCCAAGTATGTGATAATAGTGTCACCTTGCTTCCGCAGGAGCACCATCATATCCGCCATTACCTTGGTGAAATTGGTAATGACAATCCCGTACCGCAATTCTGAGGTACGCCTGATGAGGTGGATAAATGGGGACACGAAAGTATGCATCCCTTATGTCCCGATTCATTTCAGGCATGCAATGACCGCTTTTAGCGATTCCATCTTGAACCTGAACCTTTTCAGGATTTTAATTCAATATGGGTCTAACCGAATCGTCTGGTTTAGGGATTATAACATGGTCGAATAATAACACCCTCTTGTTGAAGGAGGGGACCCTTGACCACCACCTGTTGAAGATACAATTTACGAATTGCAGTTAACACTGGCTCCCTCTCTTGGGGGGAAGCCCACCGGGTCCTCGGTGAGGGGGCATCTTCTCACAGTCCAGCCTGTATCCCTGCGATACAATTTCTATTGCCCAGGGATCTAACAGGGAGTGAACCCACTTGTGGCTGAACTTACGAAGGCGTGTCCCCACCGGGCCTAGCTCCGCCTGTGGAGCCCCAGCGACATGCGGTGGATTTTTGTAGAGGCCGGGGAGGACTTCTGTTCCTGGGGACTAGCTGTGTTGTACAGCTTCTTTCCTCTGCCCCCGGCTCTGACAAGAAAGGACGCACCTCAGACTTTCTTGTTTCTTTATTCGAAAAGCTGCATTTAATAATGTCGTGCTTTCCTAGGCTGTGCAGGAATATAAGGCAAAATATCAGAATTACCATCTATAACTGTGGAGACCAGGCCCGAGAACCTTTCTCCACACAATCCTCAGCCTTCCATATGCCTCTTAAGTCGGCATCATCTGTCCAATGTATATTCTACAGGACACGTCAAGCAGAAATCGACATAGCTTTTGTCTCTAGGACCCAGTATACTCATGTCCCTTTGGGCATGCTTTATAATTATATATCTATCACTTAAGACAGCATCTTAAAATATTTATATGCATACTAGGGTCTCAATCTCTGCTGATAAGGTACCTGTCCACGCTGCCACAGCGCTATAAACCCATGCCGACACAATCGCCGGTCTGGGTAGTATACTAGAATGTGCACGCTATCTGCAGGATCCCTGAGAATAGCTAGTGCAAACAGGACACCCAAGGGGAAGATTCTCAACACATCCTGGCCCTAGTGGGGAAAGGATACTGCCTGAGAATTCTCTTGTGGGAAGCTGCCGTCTCTTGTCTGGAGATTCCCGCTCTTTTTCCTCATGAGGAGGGAAATTTACCTCAGCATTCTTCCCCTTAACATGTGTACTCTCGTGTCAGGGACAGTGATATGCAAATTATCTTTTATTCCAATAATCATATATTGAATATCTTTGGCTGTAACTTTGCATTATCGTAGTCGACAGTGGAGTTAAACTCTGTGTCGATACTTTGTTATTTTGGATAGTGAACATAGAGAGACTCTGAAGGACTCTGTGACATAGGGACAGACCAGGGTAGATTTCCTTTCTGTTCCCTAACCTTTTGTGCAAGAATTTTACCTCAGCACTTACACATATCCAAAAAGGTGTCGGCGTTGTTGACGGAGACACCCTCCCACACACTTATCCGCTCTATCACCTCCTTAGAGGAGCCTTTTACCTTAGACATGTCGACACGCGTGTACCAACACACCACACACACAGGGGATGCTCTATTTGAAGACCGTTCCCCCACCAGGCTCTTTGGAGAGACAGAGAGAGTATGCCAGCACACACCACAGCTCTATATAATACAGGGATGTACACTATACTGAGTGATTTTTCCCCTATAGCAGCTTATATACACAGTTTTGCGCCTAAATTTATGTGCCCCCCCCCCCCCCCCCCCCCCCCCCCCTCTGTTTTTTACCCTTTGTGTACCAGAATACTGCAGGGTAGAGCCTGGGGAGCTTCCTTCCAGCTGAGCTGTGAAGAGAAAATGGCGCCGGTGTGCTGAGGAAGAAGGCCCGGCCCCCTCAGCGGCGGGCTTCTGTCCTTTTATGTACTTTCTCTAACGTCCTAGTGGATGCTGGGGACTCCGAAAGGACCATGGGGAATAGCGGCTCCGCAGGAGACTGGGCACAAAGTAAAAGCTTTAGGACTAGCTGGTGTGCACTGGCTCCTCCCCCTATGACCCTCCTCCAAGCCTCAGTTAAGATTTTGTGCCCGAACGAGAAGGGTGCAATCTAGGTGGCTCTCCTGAGCTGCTTAGAGTAAAAGTTTAAATAGGTTTTTTATTTTCAGTGAGACCTGCTGGCAACAGGCTCACTGCATCGAGGGACTAAGGGGAGAAGAAGCGAACTCACCTGCGTGCAGAGTGGATTGGGCTTCTTAGGCTACTGGACATTAGCTCCAGAGGGACGATCACAGGCCCGGCCATGGATGGGTCCCGGAGCCGCGCCGCCGGACCCCTTACAGATGCTGAAGCAAGAAGAGGTCCATAAATCGGCGGCAGAAGACTTTCCTGTCTTCATAAGGTAGCGCACAGCACTGCAGCTGTGCGCCATTGCTCTCAGCACACTTCACACTTCGGTCACTGAGGGTGCAGGGCGCTGGGGGGGGGGCGCCCTGGGAAGCAATGAATTTACCTTATTTGGCAAAAAATACATCACATATAGCTCCTGGGCTATATGGATGTATTTAACCCCTGCCAGTTTTCCAGAAAAAAGCGGGAGAAGAGCCCGCCGTGAAGGGGGCGGGGCCTATCTCCTCAGCACACAGCGCCATTTTTCCCACACAGCTCCGCTGGTAGGAAGGCTCCCAGAATCTCCCCTGCATCTACAGAAACAGGGTAAAAAAGAGAGGGGGGCACTTATTTGGCAAAATAACAGATATAAGCAGCTATAAGGGATAGACACTTATTGTAAGGTTGTCCCTATACATATATAGCGCTCTGGTGTGTGCTGGCAAACTCTCCCTCTGTCTCCCCAAGGGGCTAAGTGGGTCCTGTCCTCTATCAGAGCATTCCCTGTGTGTGTGCTGGGTGTCGGTACGTGTGTGTCGACATGTATGAGGAGGAAAATGATGTGGAGGCGGAGCAATTGCCTATAATGGTGATGTCACCCCCTAGGGAGTCGACACCTGAATGGATGGCCGTAATTAAGGAATTACGTGACAGTGTCGGCACGTTACAGAAAACTGTTGACGACATGAGACAGCCGGCAGCTCAGTTAGTGCCTGTCCAGGCGTCTCAAACACCGTCAGGGGCTATTAAACGCCCGTTACCTCAGTGGGTCGACACGGACACAGACACTGACTCCAGTGTCGACGGTGAAGAAACAAACGTATTTTCCAGTAGGGCCACACGTTACATGATCACGGCAATGAAGGAGGTTTTGCACATCTCTGATACTGCAAGTACCACAAAAAGGGGTATTATGTGGGGTGTGAAAAAACTACCCGTAGTTTTTCCTGAATCAGATGAATTGAATGAAGTGTGTGATGAAGCGTGGGTTACCCCCGACAAAAAACTGCTAATTTCTAAAAAATTATTGGCACTATATCCCTTCCCACCAGAGGTTAGGGCTCGTTGGGAAACACCCCCTAGGGTGGATAAGGCGCTCACACGCTTATCAAAACAAGTGGCGTTACCGTCTCCAGAAACGGCCGCCCTTAAGGAGCCAGCAGATAGGAGGCTGGAAAATATCCTTAAAAGTATATACACACATACTGGTGTTATACTGCGACCAGCAATCGCCTCAGCCTGGATGTGCAGTGCTGGGGTGGCTTGGTCGGATTCCCTGACTGAAAATATTGATACCCTGGACAGGGACAATATATTATTGACTATAGAGCATTTAAAGGATGCATTCCTATATATGCGAGATGCACAGAGAGACATTTGCACTCTGGCATCAAGAGTAAGTGCGATGTCCATTTCTGCCAGAAGAGGATTATGGACGCGACAGTGGTCAGGGGATGCGGATTCCAAACGGCATATGGAAGTATTGCCGTATAAAGGGGAGGAGTTATTTGGGGGCGGTCTATCGGACCTGGTGGCCACGGCAACGGCTGGGAAATCCACCTTTACCCCAAGTCACCTCGCAGCAGAAAAAGATAGTCTTTTCAGGCTCAGTCCTTTCGTCCCCATAAGGGCAAGCGGGCAAAAGGCCACTCATATCTGCCCCGGGGCAGAGGAAGGGGAAAAAGACTGCAACAGACAGCTTCTTCCCACGAACAGAAGCCTTCCCCCGTTTCTGCCAAGTCCTCAGCATGACGCTGGGGCCTTACAAGCGGACTCAGGCACGGTGGGGGCCCGTCTCAAGAATTTCAGCGCGCAGTGGGCTCACTCGCAAGTGGACCCCTGGATCCTGCAGGTAGTATCTCAGGGGTACAAATTGGAATTCGAGACGTCTCCCCCTCGCCGGTTCCTGAAGTCTGCTTTACCAACGTCTACCCACGACAGGGAGGCGGTATTGGAAGCCATTCACAAGCTGTATTCCCAGCAAGTGATAATCAAGGTACCCCTCCTACAACAGGGAAAGGGGTATTACTCCACGCTGTTTGTGGTACCGAAGCCGGACGGCTCGGTGAGACCCATTTTAAATCTGAAAGCCTTGAACACTTACATAAAAAGGTTCAAGATGGAGTCACTCAGAGCAGTGATAGCGAACCTGGAAGAAGGGGACTACATGGTGTCTCTGGACATCAAGGATGCTTACCTCCATGTCCCAATTTGCCCTTCTCACCAAGGGTACCTCAGGTTTGTGGTACAGAACTGTCACTATCAGTTTCAGACGCTGCCGTTTGGATTGTCCACGGCACCCCGGGTCTTTACCAAGGTAATGGCCAAAATGATTCTTCTTCGAAGAAAAGGCGTCTTAATTATCCCTTACTTGGACTATCTCCTGATAAGGGCACGGTCCAGAGAACAGTTAGAGGTCGGAGTAGCACTATCTCAAATAGTACTACGACAGCACGGATGGATTCTAAATATTCCAAAATCGCAGCTGATTCCGACGACACGTCTGCTGTTCCTAGGGATGATTCTGGACACAGTACAGAAAAAGGTGTTTCTCCCGGAAGAGAGAGCCAGGGAGTTATCCGACCTAGTCAGGAAACTCCTAAGACCAGGCCAGGTATCAGTGCACAAGGGTCCTGGGAAAGATGGTGGCTTCTTACGAAGCGATTCCATTCGGCAGATTCCACGCAAGAACTTTTCAGTTGGATCTGCTAGACAAATGGTCCGGATCGCATCTTCAAATGCATCAGCGGATAACCCTGTCTCCAAGGACAAGGGTGTCTCTCCTGTGGTGGTTACAGAGTGCTCATCTCCTAGAGGGCCGCAGATTCGGCATTCAGGATTGGGTCCTGGTGACCACGGATGCCAGCCTGAGAGGCTGGGGAGCAGTCACACAGGGAAAAAATTTCCAGGGCTTGTGGTCAAGCATGGAAACGTCACTTCACATAAATATCCTGGAACTAAGGGCCATTTACAATGCCCTAAGTCAGGCAAGGCCTCTGCTTCAGGGTCAGCCTGTATTGATCCAGTCGGACAACATCACGGCAGTCGCCCACGTAAACAGACAGGGCGGCACAAGAAGCAGGAGGGCAATGACGGAAGTGGCAAGGATTCTTCGCTGGGCGGAAAATCATGTGATAGCACTGTCAGCAGTGTTCATTCCGGGAGTGGACAACTGGGAAGCAGACTTCCTCAGCAGACACGATCTTCACCCGGGGGAGTGGGGACTTCACCCAGAAGTCTTCCACATGATTGTAAACCGTTGGGAAAAACCAAAGGTGGACATGATGGCGTCTCGCCTCAACAAAAAACTGGACAGATATTGCTCCAGGTCAAGGGACCCTCAGGCAATAGCTGTGGACGCTCTGGTAACACCGTGGGTGTACCGGTCAGTGTATGTGTTCCCTCCTCTTCCTCTCATACCAAAAGTACTGAGAATCATAAGAAGGAGAGGAGTAAAGACTATACTCGTGGCTCCGGATTGGCCAAGAAGGACTTGGTACCCGGAAATTCAAGAGATGCTCACGGAAGACCCGTGGCCTCTACCTCTAAGACAGGACCTGCTCCAGCAGGGACCATGTCTGTTCCAAGACTTACCGCGGCTGCGTTTGACGGCATGGCGGTTGAACGCCGGATCCTGAAGGAAAAAGGCATTCCGGATGAAGTCATCCCTACCCTGATCAAAGCCAGGAAGGATGTAACCGTACAACATTATCACCGTATTTGGCGTTAATATGTTGCGTGGTGCGAGGCCAGGAAGGCCCCTACGGAGGAATTTCAACTGGGTCGATTCCTGCATTTCCTGCAAACAGGACTGTCTATGGGCCTCAAATTAGGGTCCATTAAGGTTCAAATTTCGGCCCTGTCGATATTCTTCCAAAAAGAACTAGCTTCTGTTCCTGAAGTTCAGACGTTTGTCAAGGGAGTACTGCATATACATTCTCCTTTTGTGCCTCCAGTGGCACCTTGGGATCTCAATGTAGTGTTGGGATTCCTAAAATCACATTGGTTTGAACCACTCACCACTGTGGACTTGAAATATCTCACATGGAAAGTGGTAATGCTGTTAGCCCTGGCTTCAGCCAGGCGTGTATCAGAATTGGCGGCTTTATCCTATAAAAGCCCTTACCTAATTTTTCATACGGACAGGGCAGAATTGAGGACTCGTCCTCAATTTCTCCCTAAGGTGGTATCAGCATTTCACTTAAACCAACCTATTGTGGTGCCTGCGGCTACTAGGGACTTGGAGGATTCCAAATTGCTGGACGTAGTCAGGGCCCTGAAAATATGTTTCCAGGACGGCTGGAGTCAGAAAATCTGACTCGCTGTTTATCCTGTATGCACCCAACAAGCTGGGTGCTCCTGCTTCTAAGCAGACGATTGCTCGTTGGATTTGTAGTACAATTCAGCTTGCACATTCTGTGGCAGGCCGGCCACAGCCAAAATCTGTAAAAGCCCATTCCACACGGAAAGTGGGCTCATCTTGGGCGGCTGCCCGAGGGGTCTCGGCTTTACAACTTTGCCGAGCAGCTACTTGGTCAGGGGCAAACACGTTTGCTAAATTCTACAAATTTGATACCCTGGCTGAGGAGGACCTGGAGTTCTCTCATTCGGTGCTGCAGAGTCATCCGCACTCTCCCGCCCGTTTGGGAGCTTTGGTATAATCCCCATGGTCCTTTCGGAGTCCTCAGCATCCACTAGGACGTTAGAGAAAATAAGAATTTACTTACCGATAATTCTATTTCTCATAGTCCGTAGTGGATGCTGGGCGCCCATCCCAAGTGCGGATTGTCTGCATTACTTGTACATAGTTATTGTTACAAAAATCGGGTTATTATTGTTGTGAGCCATCTTTTCAGAGGCTCCTTCTGTTATCATGCTGTTAACTGGGTTCAGATCACAAGTTGTACGGTGTGATTGGTGTGGCTGGTATGAGTCTTACCCGGGATTCAAAATCCTTCCTTATTGTGTACGCTCGTCCGGGCACAGTATCCTAACTGAGGCTTGGAGGAGAGTCATAGGGGGAGGAGCCAGTGCACACCAGCTAGTCCTAAAGCTTTTACTTTGTGCCCAGTCTCCTGCGGAGCCGCTATTCCCCATGGTCCTTTCGGAGTCCCCAGCATCCACTACGGACTATGAGAAATAGAATTATCGGTAAGTAAATTCTTATTTTAATGGCGGGGGTTAATGCACATATACAGTTTATCAGACTGTATTATGTGCTTTTCGCCAAGTAAGGTAATCTAATGGCTGCCCAGGGCGCCCCCCCCCAGCGCCCTGCACCCATCAGTGACCGGAGTGTGTGGTGTGCTAAGGGAGCAATGGCGCACAGCTGCAGTGCTGTGCGCTACCTTAATGAAGACCAGAGTCTTCAGCCGCCGATTTTCAACTTCTCTTCGTTCTTCTGGCTCTGCAAGGGGGACGGCGGCGCGGCTCCAGGACCGGACGACCGAGGACTGGGCCTGTGTTCGATCCCTCTGGAGCTAATGGTGTCCAGTAGCCTTAGAAGCCCAAGCTAGCTGCAAGCAGGTAGGTTCGCTTCTCTCCCCTCAGTCCCACGTAGCAGTGAGTCTGTTGCCAGCAGATCTCACTGAAAATAAAAAACCTAACAAATACTTTCTTTACTAGAAGCTCAGGAGAGCCCCTAGGGTGCATCCAGCTCTGGCCGGGCACAGATACTAACTGAGGTCTGGAGGAGGGGCATAGAGGGAGGAGCCAGTGCACACCAGATATAGTACCTAATCTTTCTTTTAAGAGTGCCCAGTCTCCTGCGGAGCCCGTCTATACCCCATGGTCCTTACGGAGTACCCAGCATCCACTAGGACGTCAGAGAAATCTGGGTTACTGCACATAAATCCACGTTGATGTGCAGTCTGAAAAGGGCCAGTTGAAATAATCATGGTTGATTGACATGGTATCTCAAGTCTGGTAGCTACTAGGGTTGAACACTAATTCAACCTGTCTTGCATTGAGGAGTGAACGGGTAAGCCAGATCTATGCAACGTGTTACAATTTTACGCTATAAGAGGTGGCACTTTTGAGATCATCTCCAAGTGCCACCTACGCACGCGTCACTGTTGAAGTCACCACCCCGGCATATTGTGTAAAAGGGTCCGTTAAAAATAACCCAACTCCAGTGACCTGTGAATCCCAGCCTGTTCTCAACCAGATTTGGACCTGGGGAAGTGTGCTTTGTAAACGTCATGTCCTGAGTTATGCTTAAAAGATGCTGATTGTCTGTATATGCAGAGGACTGCCTCAAGGGAGTGTCTGAGAGTGACAATCAGGGCAGACACGGGCTCGGTGTAAATGGGGCCAACCTGGTAATAACCTAGGTTTAGGGTGCAGGGTAAACGTTCTTGGGTCATGGTTGTAACAGTCTCTGAAAGCCCAGGTTGGACCTGGCTTTTTTGTGGGAAAAGTGTTATACGCGTTTGCTGCTTTTAAATGGCAGATTAGTATGCCAGGTAAGTAATTGTGAACCTTTAGCCATTTGCTCATGTAAGTTTGTAAACTCTTGCATTTAGGTTAAATGTGGCAGGGATTGAAGTGTGTTCTGAAATCCCTTTTACTGGTGCTATCCATGTTTTCTCTTGCAGGGTACACGGGTTATCCACAGGATAAACAGTGGGATATGATGTATCAACAGCGGATTGGCACCATTGATCAAAGTTTTTGGGCTCACAGAATGCACCAGGCCAGTCCCCCTATATCCCCTCCTCCTTTCTCAGGCAATTCAGTTTGTTTGGAGCGGCAGGAGGCAGACCATGGTCATTGGGCTACTGGTTTTATAGCAGCCATAAGCTTTTTATTTTCTCTGACGTCCTAGTGGATGCTGGGAACTCCGTAAGGACCATGGGGAATAGCGGCTCTGCAGGAGACTGGGCACAAATAGAAAGCTTTAGTACTACCTGGTGTGCACTGGCTCCTCCCCCCTATGACCCTCCTCCAAGCCTCAGTTAGATTTTTGTGCCCGAACGAGAAGGGTGCACACTAGGGGCTCTCATGAGCTTCTTAGTGAAAGTTTTAGTTTTAGGTTTTTTATTTTCAGTGAGACCTGCTGGCAACAGGCTCACTGCATCGAGGGACTAAGGGGAGAAGAAGCGAACTCACCTGCGTGCAGAGTGGATTGGGCTTCTTAGGCTACTGGACACCATTAGCTCCAGAGGGACCGATCACAGGCCCAGCCTTGGAGCTCGGTCCCAGAGCCGCGCCGCCGGCCCCCTTACAGAGCCAGAAGCAAGAACAGGTCCGGAAAATCGGCGGCAGAAGACATCCTGTCTTCCACAAGGTAGCGCACAGCACTGCAGCTGTGCGCCATTGCTTCTCAGCACACTTCACACTCCGGTCACTGAGGGTGCAGGGCGCTAGGGGGGGGTGCCCTGAGCAGCAATAGAAACACCTTGGCTGGCGAAAATGCATCACATATAGCCCCTGGGCTATATGGATGAATTTTAACCCCTGCCAGATTTCCACAAAAAGCGGGAGAAAGGCCGCCGAGAAGGGGGCGGAGCCTATCTCCTCAGCACACAGGCGCCATTTTCCCTCACAGCTCCGCTGGAAGGACGTCTCCCTGACTCTCCCCTGCAGTCCTGCACTACAGAAACAGGGTAAAAAAGAGAGGGGGGCACTAATTGGCGGGATATTAACAATACAGCAGCTATAAAGGGAGAAACACTTATAAAGGTTGTCCCTATATATATATATATATATATATATATATATATATATATATATATATATATATAGCGCTCTGGTGTATGCTGGCATACTCTCCCTCTGTCTCCCCAAAGGGCTAGTGGGGTCCTGTCCTCTATCAGAGCATTCACTGTGCGTGTGCTGTGTGTCGGTACGTTTGTGTCGACATGTATGAGGAGGAAAATGATGTGGAGGCGGAGCAATTGCCTATAATAGAGATGTCACCCCCTAGGGAGTCGACACCTGAGTGGATGGCTTTATGGAAGGATTTACGTGACAATGTCAGCTCTTTACAAAAGACAGTTGATGACAGACAGCCGGCTAATCAGCTAGTCACTGTCCAGGCGTCTCAGAAACCATCAGGGGCTCTAAAACGGCCGTTACCTCAGATGGTAGATACAGACGTCGACACGGATACTGACTCCAGTGTCGACGGTGAGGAGACAAACGTGACTTCCAGTAGGGCCACACGTTACATGATCACGGCAATGAGAGAGGTTTTAAACATTTCTGATACTGCAAGTACCACTAAAAAGGGTATTATGTGGGGTGTGAAAAAACTACCCGTAGTTTTTCCTGAATCAGATGAATTTAATGAGGTGTGTGATGAAGCGTGGGTTTCCCCCGATAAAAAACTGATAATTTCTAAAAAGTTATTGGCATTATACCCTTTCCCGCCAGAGGTTAGGGCGCGTTGGGAAACACCCCCTAGAGTGGATAAAGCACTCACACGCTTATCAAAACAAGTGGCGTTACCGTCTCCTGATACGGCCGCCCTCAAGGAACCAGGTGACAGACAACTGGAGAATATCCTAAAAAGTATATACACACATACTGGTGTTATACTGCGACCAGCAATCACCTCAGCCTGGATGTGCAGCGCTGGGGTGGCTTGGTCGGATTCCCTGACTGAAAATATTGATACCCTGGATAGGGACAGTATATTGTTGACTATAGAGCATTTAAAAGATGCATTTCTATATATGCGAGATGCACAGAGGGATATTTGCACTCTCGCATCAAGAGTGAGTGCGCTGTCCATTTCTGCCAGAAGAGGGTTATGGACGCGACAGTGGTCAGGTGATGCGGATTCTAAACGGCATATGGAAATATTGCCTTATAAAGGGGAGGAGTTATTTGAGGTCGGTCTATCGGACCTGGTGGCCACGGCAACTGCTGGGAAATCCACATTTTTACCCCAGGTCGCCTCTCAGCATAAAAAGACGCCGTCTTATCAGGCTCAGTCCTTTCGTCCCCATAAGGGCAAGCGGGCAAAAGGTTCCTCTTTTCTGCCCCGGGGCAGAGGAAGGGGAAAAAGACTGCAACAGACAGCCAATTCCCAGGAACAAAAGCCCTCTCCCGCTTCTGCCAAGTCCTCAGCATGACGCTGGGGCCTTACAAGCGGACTCAGGCACCGTGGGGGCCCGTCTCAAGAATTTCAGCGCGCAGTGGGCTCACTCGCAAGTGGACCCCTGGATCCTTCAAGTAGTATCTCAGGGGTACAAATTGGAGTTTGAGACGTCTCCCCCTCGCCGGTTCCTGAAGTCTGCTTTACCAACGTCTCCCTCCGACAGGGAGGCAGTATTGGAGGCAGTTCACAAGCTGTATTCCCAGCAGGTGATAATCAAGGTACCCCTCCTGCAACATGGGAAGGGGTATTATTCCACGCTGTTTGTGGTACCGAAGCCGGACGGCTCGGTGAGACCTATTTTCTCTGACGTCCTAGTGGATGCTGGGACTCCGTAAGGACCATGGGGAATAGCGGCTCCGCAGGAGACAGGGCACAAAATAAAAGCTTAAGGATCAGGTGGTGTGCACTGGCTCCTCCCCCTATGACCCTCCTCCAAGCCTCAGTTAGATTTTTGTGCCCGGCCGAGAAGGGTGCAATCTAGGTGGCTCTCCTGAGCTGCTTAGAATAAAAGTTTAGTTAGGTTTTTTTTTTATTTTCAGTGAGTACTGCTGGCAACAGGCTCACTGCATCGTGGGACTAAGGGGAGAAGAAACGGACTCACCTGAGTGCAGAGTGGATCGGGTTTCTTAGGCTACTGGACACTAGCTCCAGAGGGACGATCACAGGTTCAGCCTGGATGGGTCACCGGAGCCGCGCCGCCGTCCCCCTTACAGAGCCAGAAGAGACGAAGAGGTCCGGTGAAATCGGCGGCAGAAGACATCCTGTCTTCAGACTAAGGTAGCGCACAGCACCGCAGCTGTGCGCCATTGCTCTCAGCACACTTCACACTCCGGTCACTGAGGGTGCAGGGCGCTGGGGGGGGAGCGCCCTGAGACGCAATATAACAGAATACCTTAGGTGGCAAAACAGAATACATCACATATAGCTCCTGGGCTATATGGATGTATTTTAATCCCCTGCCATTTTACACAAAAAAGCGGGAGATAAGGACGTCGTGAAGGGGCGGAGCCTATCTCCTCAGCACACAAGCGCCATTTTCCCTCACAGCTCCGCTGGAAGGACGGCTCCCTGACTCTCCCCTGCAGTCCTGCTTCAGAATCAGGGTAAAAAAGAGAAGGGGGGGCACGTTTGGCAGCAAATAAATATATTAACAGCAGCTATAAGGGAGTAACACTTATATAAGGTTATCCCTGTGTATATATATATATATATATATATATATATATATATATATATATATATATATAGCGCTGGGTGTGTGCTGGCAGACTCTCCCTCTGTCTCTCCAAAGGGCTAAGTGGGGTCCTGTCCTCTATCAGAGCATTCCCGGTGTGTGTGCTGTGTGTCGGTACGCGTGTGTCGACATGTATGAGGAGGAAAATTATGTGGAGGCGGAGCAGTTGCCTGTGTTGGTGATGTCACCCCCTAGGGAGTCGACACCTGACTGGATGATTGTATTTAAACAATTAAGTGATAATGTCAGCAATTTGAAAAAAAAACTTGACGACATGAGACAGCCGGCAAATCAATTAGTGCCTGTCCAGGCGTCTCAGACACCGTCAGGGGCGCTAAAACGCCCGTTACCTCAGTGGGTCGACACAGACCCTGACACAGATACTGAGTCTAGTGTCGACGGTGACGAGACAAACGTAATGTCCAGTAGGGCCACACGTTACATGATCACGGCAATGAAAGAGGCATTGAACCTTTCTGACACTACAAGTACCACAAAGAAGGGTATTATGTGGGGTGAGAAAAAACTACCAATATTTTTTCCTGAGTCAGAGGAAATAAATGAGGTGTGTGAAAAAGCGTGGGTTTCCCCCGATAAAAAACAGCTAATTTCTAAAAAATTATTAGCATTATATCCTTTCCCGCCAGAGGTTAGGGCGCGTTGGGAAACACCCCCTAGGGTAGATAAGGCGCTCACACGTTTATCAAAACAAGTAGCGTTACCGTCTCCTGATACGGCTACCCTCAAAGAACCAGCTGATAGAAGGCTGGAAAATATCCTAAAAAGTATATACACACATACTGGTGTTATACTGCGACCAGCAATCGCCTCAGCCTGGATGTGCAGTGCTGGAGTCGCATGGTCGGATTCCCTGACCGAGAATATTGATACCCTGGATAGGGACAATATTTTGTTAACTATAGAACATTTAAAGGATGCATTACTGTATATGCGTGATGCACAGAGGGATATTTGCACCCTGGCATCAAGAGTAAGTGCTATGTCCATCTCTGCCAGAAGAGCGTTATGGACGCGACAGTGGTCAGGGGATGCGGATTCCAAACGGCACATGGAAGTATTGCCGTATAAAGGGGAGGAGTTATTTGGGGCTGGTCTATCGGACCTGGTGGCCACGGCAACGGCTGGAAAATCCACCTTTTTACCCCAGGTCACTCCACATCAGCAGAAAAAGACACCGTCTTTTCAAACTCAGTCCTTTCGTTCCCATAAGTACAAGCGAGCAAAAGGCCATTCTTTTCTGCCCCGGGGCAGAGGAAGAGGAAAAAGACTGCACCATGCAGCCGCTTCACAGGAGCAGAAGCCCTCCCCTGCTTCTGCCAAGTCTTCAGCATGACGCTGGGGCTTTACAAGCAGACTCAGATATGGTGGGGGCCCGTCTCAAGAATTTCAACGCGCAGTGGGCTCACTCGCAAGTGGATCCCTGGATTCTACAGGTAGTATCGCAGGGGTACAAACTGGAATTCGAGGCGTTTCCCCCTCGTCGTTTCCTGAAGTCTGCTTTACCAAAGTCTCCCTCCGACAGGGAGGCAGTTTTGGAAGCCATTCACAAGCTGTATTCCCAGCAGGTGATAATCAAGGTACCCCTCCTGCAACAAGGAAAGGGGTATTATTCCACCCTGTTTGTGGTACCGAAGCCGGACGGCTCGGTGAGACCAATTTTAAATCTGAAATCCTTGAACACTTACATAAAAAGGTTCAAATTCAAGATGGAGTCACTCAGAGCAGTGATAGCAAACCTGGAAGAAGGGGACTATATGGTGTCTCTGGACATCAAAGATGCTTATCTCCACGTCCCGATATACCCTTCTCACCAAGGGTACCTCAGGTTTGTAGTACAAAACTGTCATTATCAGTTTCAGACGCTGCCGTTTGGATTGTCCACGGCACCTCGGGTCTTTACCAAGGTAATGGCCGAAATGATGATTCTTCTACGAAGAAAAGGCATTTTAATTATCCCTTACTTGGACGATCTCCTGATAAGGGCAAGATCCAGGGAACAGTTAGAAGTCGGAGTAGCACTATCTCAGGTAGTGTTACGTCAGCACGGGTGGATTCTAAATATTCCAAAATCGCAGCTGATTCCAACGACACGTCTACTGTTCCTAGGAATGATTCTGGACACAGTCCAGAAGAAGGTGTTTCTCCCGGAGGAGAAGGCCAGGGAGTTATCCGAGCTAGTCAGGAACCTCCTAAAACCAGGACAGGTCTCAGTGCATCAGTGCACGAGGGTCCTGGGGAAAATGGTGGCTTCTTACGAAGCGATTCCATTCGGAAGATTCCATGCAAGAACATTTCAGTGGGATCTACTGGACAAATGGTCCGGATCGCATCTGCAGATGCATCAGCGGATAACCCTGTCGCCAAGGACAAGGGTGTCTCTCCTGTGGTGGCTGCAGAGTGCTCATCTACTAGAGGGCCGCAGATTTGGCATTCAGGATTGGATCCTGGTAACCACGGATGCCAGCCTGAGAGGCTGGGGAGCAGTCACACAGGGAAGGAATTTCCAGGGCCTGTGGTCAAGCTTGGAAACGTCTCTTCATATAAACATTCTGGAACTAAGGGCCATTTACAATGCCCTAAGTCAAGCAAAACCTCTGCTTCAGGGTCAGGCGGTGTTGATCCAATCGGACAACATCACGTCAGTCGCCCACGTAAACAGACAGGGCGGCACGAGAAGCAGGAGGGCAATGGCAGAAGCTGCAAGGATTCTTCGCTGGGCGGAAAATCATGTGATAGCACTGTCAGCAGTATTCATTCCGGGAGTGGACAACTGGGAAGCAGACTTCCTCAGCAGACACGACCTTCACCCGGGAGAGTGGGGACTTCACCCAGAAGTCTTCCACCTGATTGTAAACCGTTGGGAAAAACCAAAGGTGGACATGATGGCGTCACGTCTAAACAAAAAACTGGACAGATATTGCGCCAGGTCAAGGGACCCTCAGGCAATAGCAGTGGACGCTCTGGTAACGCCGTGGGTGTACCAGTCAGTGTATGTGTTCCCTCCTCTGCCTCTCATACCAAAAGTACTGAGAATCATAAGAAGGAGAGGAGTAAGAACTATACTCGTGGTTCCGGATTGGCCAAGACGGACTTGGTACCCGGAACTTCAAGAGATGCTCACGGACGAACCGTGGCCTCTACCTCTAAGAAAGGACCTGCTACTGCAGGGGCCTTGTCTGTTCCAGGACTTACCGCGGCTGCGTTTGACGGCATGGCGGTTGAACGCCGGATCCTGAGGGAAAAAGGCATTCCAGAAGAAGTCATCCCTACTCTGGTCAAAGCCAGGAAGGACGTAACCGCAAAACATTATCACCGCATTTGGCGTAAATATGTTGCGTGGTGTGAGGCCAAGAAGGCCCCTACAGAGGAATTTCAACTGGGTCGTTTCCTTCATTTCCTGCAAACAGGACTGTCTATGGGCCTAAAATTAGGGTCCATTAAGGTTCAAATTTCGGCCCTGTCGATTTTCTTCCAGAAAACTGGCTTCAGTACCTGAAGTTCAGACATTTGTAAAAGGGGTGCTGCACATACAGCCTCCTTTTGTGCCTCCAGTGGCACCTTGGGATCTCAATGTGGTGTTGAGTTTTCTAAAGTCACATTGGTTTGAACCACTTTCCACTGTGGACTTAAAATATCTCACATGGAAGGTGTCGATGCTGTTAGCCTTGGCTTCAGCCAGGCGTGTGTCAGAATTGGCGGCTTTATCATATAAAAGCCCTTACTTAATTTTTCATTCTGACAGGGTGGAATTGAGGACTCGTCCTCAATTTCTACCTAAGGTGGTTTCTGCATTTCACATGAACCAACCTATTGTGGTACCTGCGGCTACCAGGGACTTAGAGGACTCTAAGTTGCTTGACGTTGTCAGGGCCTTGAAAATATGTTTCCAGGACGGCTGGAGTCAGAAAATCTGACTCGCTGTTTATCCTGTATGCACCCAACAAGCTGGGTGCTCCTGCTTCTAAACAGACGATTGCTCGTTGGATTTGTAGTACAATTCAGCTTGCACATTCTGTGGCAGGATTGCCACAGCCAAAATCAGTAAAAGCCCATTCCACAAGGAAAGTGGGCTCATCTTGGGCGGCTGCCCGAGGGGTCTCGGCTTTACAACTTTGCCGAGCAGCTACTTGGTCAGGGGCAAACACGTTTGCTAAATTCTACAAATTTGATACCCTGGCTGAGGAGGACCTGGAGTTCTCTCATTCGGTGCTGCAGAGTCATCCGCACTCTCCCGCCCGTTTGGGAGCTTTGGTATAATCCCCATGGTCCTTACGGAGTCCCAGCATCCACTAGGACGTCAGAGAAAATAAGATTTTACTTACCGATAAATCTATTTCTCGTAGTCCGTAGTGGATGCTGGGCGCCCATCCCAAGTGCGGATTGTCTGCAATACTTGTATATAGTTATTGTTACAAAGATTCGGGTTATTATTGTTGTGAGCCATCTTTTCAGAGGCTCCTTTGCGTTTATCATACTGTTAACTGGGTTCAGATCACAAGTTGTACGGTGTGATTGGTGTGGCTGGTATGAGTCTTACCCGGGATTCAATATCCTTCCTTATTATGTACGCTCGTCCGGGCACAGTATCCTAACTGAGGCTTGGAGGAGGGTCATAGGGGGAGGAGCCAGTGCACACCACCTGATCCTTAAGCTTTTATTTTGTGCCCTGTCTCCTGCGGAGCCGCTATTCCCCATGGTCCTTACGGAGTCCCAGCATCCACTACTGACTACGAGAAATAGATTTATCGGTAAGTAAAATCTTATTTTAAATCTGAAGTCTTTGAACACTTACATACAGAGGTTCAAATTCAAGATGGAGTCACTCAGGGCAGTGATCGCGAACCTGGAAGAGGGGGACTATATGGTGTCTCTGGACATCAAAGATGCCTACCTCCATGTCCCCATTTACCCTTCTCATCAAGGGTACCTCAGGTTTGTGGTACAAAACTGTCACTATCAGTTTCAGACGCTGCCGTTTGGATTATCCACGGCACCCCGGGTCTTTACCAAGGTAATGGCCGAAATGATGATTCTTCTTCGAAGAAAAGGCGTTTTAATTATCCCTTACTTGGACGATCTCCTGATAAGAGCAAGATCCAGAGAACAGTTAGTAGTCGGAGTAGCCCTATCTCAAGTAGTGCTACGGCAGCACGGCTGGATTCTAAATATCCCAAAATCGCAGCTGATTCCGACAACACGTCTTCTGTTCCTAGGGATGATTCTGGACACAGTCCAGAAAAAGGTGTTCCTTCCGGAGGAGAAAGCCAGGGAGCTATCCGAACTGGTCCGAAACCTCCTGAAACCAGGGCAAGTCTCAGTGCTTCAATGCACAAGAGTCCTGGGAAAGATGGTACCTTCCTACGAAGCGATTCCATTCGGCAGATTCCACGCAAGAACGTTCCAGTGGGATCTGCTGGAAAAATGGTCCGGATCGCATCTTCAGATGCATCAGCGGATAACCCTGTCCCCAAGGACAAGGGTGTCTCTTCTGTGGTGGTTGCAGAGTGCTCATCTTCTAGAGGGCCGCAGATTCGGCATTCAGGACTGGGTCCTGGTGACCACTGATGCCAGCCTGAGAGGCTGGGGAGCAGTCACACAAGGAAGAAATTTCCAGGGCTTGTGGTCAAGCCTGGAGACAACACTTCACATAAATATACTGGAGCTAAGAGCCATTTACAATGCTCTAAGCCTAGCAAGGCCTCTGCTTCAGGGTCAGCCGGTGTTGATCCAGTCGGACAACATCACGGCAGTCGCCCACGTAAACAGACAGGGCGGCACAAGAAGCAGGAGGGCAATGGCAGAAGTTGCAAGGATTCTTCGCTGGGCGGAAAATCATGTGATAGCACTGTCAGCAGTATTCATTCCGGGAGTGGACAACTGGGAAGCAGACTTCCTCAGCAGACACGACCTCCACCCGGGAGAGTGGGGACTTCACCCTGAAGTCTTCCACATGATTGTGAACCGTTGGGAAAAACCAAAGGTGGACATGATGGCGTCCCGCCTCAACAAAAAACTAGACGGGTATTGCGCCAGGTCACGGGACCCTCAGGCAATAGCTGTGGACGCTCTGGTAACACCGTGGGTGTACCAGTCAGTGTATGTGTTCCCTCCTCTGCCTCTCATACTCAAGGTACTGAGAATCATAAGAAGGAGAGGAGTAAGGACTATACTCGTTGCTCCGGATTGGCCAAGAAGGACTTGGTACCCGGAACTTCAAGAGATGCTCACAGAGGACCCGTGGCCTCTACCTCTAAGAAGGGACCTGCTCCAGCAGGGACCCTGTCTGTTCCAAGACTTACCGCGGCTGCGTTTGACGGCATGGCGGTTGAACGCCGGATCCTGAAGGAAAAAGGCATTCCGGATGAAGTCATCCCTACCCTGATCAAAGCCAGGAAGGATGTAACCGTGCAGCATTATCACCGTATTTGGCGTAAATATGTTGCGTGGTGCGAGGCCAGGAAGGCCCCTACAGAGGAATTTCAACTGGGTCGTTTCCTGCATTTCCTGCAAACAGGACTGTCTATGGGCCTAAAATTAGGGTCCATTAAGGTTCAAATTTCGGCCCTGTCGATTTTCTTCCAGAAAGAACTGGCTTCAGTTCCTGAGGTTCAGACGTTTGTCAAAGGGGTACTGCATATACAGCCTCCTTTTGTGCCTCCAGTGGCACCTTGGGATCTCAATGTAGTTTTGGGGTTTCTAAAATCACATTGGTTTGAACCACTCACCACTGTGGACTTAAAATATCTCACATGGAAAGTGGTAATGCTGTTGGCCCTGGCTTCAGCCAGGCGTGTCTCAGAATTGGCGGCTTTTTCATATAAAAGCCCTTACCTAATTTTTCATACGGACAGGGCAGAATTGAGGACTCGTCCTCAATTTCTCCCTAAGGTGGTTTCAGCGTTTCACTTGAACCAGCCTATTGTGGTACCTGTGGCTACTAGGGACTTGGAGGACTCCAAGTTGCTGGACGTAGTCAGGGCCCTGAAAATATGTTTCCAGGACAGCTGGAGTCAGAAAATCTGATTCGCTGTTTCTCCTGTATGCACCCAACAAGCTGGGTGCTCCTGCTTCTAAGCAGACTATTGCTCGTTGGATTTGTAGTACAATTCAGCTTGCTCATTATGTGGCAGGCCTGCCACAGCCAAAATCTGTAAAAGCCCATTCCACACGGAAAGTGGGCTCATCTTGGGCGGCTGCCCGAGGGGTCTCGGCTTTACAACTTTGCCGAGCAGCTACTTGGTCAGGGGCAAACACGTTTGCTAAATTCTACAAATTTGATACCCTGGCTGAGGAGGACCTGGAGTTCTCTCATTCGGTGCTGCAGAGTCATCCGCACTCTCCCGCCCGTTTGGGAGCTTTGGTATAATCCCCATGGTCCTTACGGAGTTCCCAGCATCCACTAGGACGTCAGAGAAAATAAGAATTTACTTACCGATAATTTTATTTCTCGTAGTCCGTAGTGGATGCTGGGCGCCCATCCCAAGTGCGGATTGTCTGCAATACTTGTACATAGTTATTGTTAACTAAATAGGGTTATTGTTGTAGTGAGCCATCTTTTCTAGAGGCTCCTCTGTTATCATACTGTTAACTGGGTTCAGATCACAAGTTATACGGTGTGATTGGTGTGGCTGGTATGAGTCTTACCCGGGATTCAAAATCCTTCCTTATTGTGTACGCTCGTCCGGGCACAGTATCCTAACTGAGGCTTGGAGGAGGGTCATAGGGGGAGGAGCCAGTGCACACCAGGTAGTACTAAAGCTTTCTATTTGTGCCCAGTCTCCTGCGGAGCCGCTATTCCCCATGGTCCTTACGGAGTTCCCAGCATCCACTACGGACTACGAGAAATAGAATTATCGGTAAGTAAATTCTTATTTTTATAGTATTTTTTTTTTTTTTCCGGCGTGATCTTTCTAAAACGTCCTATGCGTACCATTTAGAGTCGCTCCAACAACTCTCCGCTGGGTCACAACAATGCTGTTTTTTGGTGGGCATCTGTGTAGGATATACTAGCAGGTACTGCAGACATTACCTGGGTATGGCTGGAGCACGGGGAGAAGGTAAGGCATGGGTTCCGCTTAGGAGGGAAAACACTAGACACAGCAGCACTGCTTTGGGATGGATACTACCTCAGGGATCATAGGCTCCAGCGTGATGGGCCCTACACACTGGCCGAGCTGCCCGACGGCGGATACGGGTGACCGGGGGGCAGTGAAGTTTCTTCACTCCCCCCGTCACCCGGCTGCACTGAAGTGCAGGCAAATATGGACGAGATAGTCCTTATTAGCCTGCATGTACAGCCGATGGGGCACCAGCGATGAACGAGCGCTGTGCCGTTCATCGCTGGAGCCTCCACACTGCACGATATGAACGTTATCTCATTCATTAATGAACGAGATTGTTCATATTGTGCAGTCATGTCGGCCAGTGTGTGGGGCCCTTTAGTCTGAGATTGGGATTCCTGGGGTTGATGTCCGCAGTGGGGAGTAAGACGCTCTCCTTGTTGCCCCTCCCCGGTTCGTGACCAGTTTCCTCCGAGTTTCCATCTCAGAGGCTCTGTATCTGAAAAGACCCAGTCGCAGCATAGTCCGCTGTATGACTAGTGCGTCTGTGTTCACTTGGGCATTTGTGTTCACTGTAGGTTCACATGGCCGTTGTGTACCCTAATAGCATCTGGATCTACTCCAGGGACGTGTGGTGAGCTAAATGGCTCAGGAGGCACTGGCTAGCACCAGAGACAGATTCACACACAATATATGAGCCAAAGCGTACATCTGGGCATTATACACAGGTGCAGCAGTATACACTCCTGAAAATTTTGTGAGTTTTGATCACAGATGAGCGTAAAAGATAGGCAGGTGAGGCCATTCAGCGTTAATGTATTGATCGATCCTGGAAGTGGGGTTAAGTCTCCCTGTATCCCACTCTCCTGAACTATAGTAGGTGATATAGCACTAAGGGGGTCATTCTGAGTTGATCGTATCTGTGCTAAATTTAGCACGGCTATGATCATGTTCCCAGACATGCAGGGGGACGCACAGCACAGGGCTAGCCCGCCCCTCCCCCGCACAAGTCCAAAAGCATCTCACAGTGGCGATGCTTTTGTACTTGTTGAGAAGCTCCCGGCCAGTGCAGCTCCTGTGGTTGAATGGGAGTTGCTCGTCGCTGCCCATGGTCGCAGCAGCTACATGTTACGTCACGCAGCTGCTGCGGCCCGCCACCTGCACGGTCTGGCCACGCCCCCAAAACGCAATTGTAGAATATACTCTGTGTTGGGTAGGGTTTGGCAATAGGATTAATTAAAAAATGTATATTTGAAATCTGGCACTTTGAATATTGATAAGGGTTTATCAACAGCTGCTATAGATGTGCCACAACCACATTCCCTTACCACCATTAGTTCCTAACGAGGGGTCCCATGTACTTCTGCTCTCATGGGCATTCAGCGCCCAAATGAAACTGTATTTAGAGCAGTGCGCCTATCTGCTACAATAAAGATTTGCAGCATTACTATATTTTATTGTGTATACCTTGTTAGTTACCATATTAGTGAGAACACTTGCAGAGACTGAACGCAGACTATTTTATTTCCATTTCATCACTACAGAGCGTGGTACCTCTATGAACAGTCTGCATTATGCTAGTGAGTGCTAGGTCTACTCCCCTGATACTCACAAAAGTTTAGATGATGTTTAAAGCTGTCCATGTTAGGAAGTGGTTATGTTTGTTATTTAACGTAAGTTGGATTTATTGCTGATCTGTTCAGCACTTTTCAGTATAAGTGAAATGCCTTAAACATATAAAATGTTTTCAAAATTACAAAAAATTTATTCTATATTTAAACTTGTTTTAAAAATAAAATTATTTATTGCAAATTTGTATTTTTATTTTAATATATATTGATTTTTCAAATTTAAATGCAATTTACTGTTCAGTTTCAAATACAGCAGAATAAAAATTTTTAATTTGGCATAATAGAGGACATTTTGAAAGGAGTGAATGGGGAAGACAAAAGCTGTACCCTAAGGATACTGAAATATATTCTATAAAACATTGGTATACTTTTACCCAACCATGGGAGTTATTCCGATCGGGTGGGAAATTTGCTGCGTTTGCATTGCGCACGTGCGACGTCGCTGGACAACGACGCTGCCAACAAGAAATGTGATTGCACCTGCGATAGCAATAAGACGGTCAGACGGGAGGCGTTATGGGGAGGATACTCACCATTTTCCAGGCGTGGTAAGTCCAACACAGGAGTTTGGAGGGTGGATGTCTAACGTCAGGACTGGGACCTTCATCGATGGATCTGTCGCACAGGGTCTTGTTTTGATAGAAACATTTTTAGCATAGCAGTGCTGCACAAGCGTTCACAGCACTGCTATGCTATAATACACTCCCCCATAGGCGACGTCAGGTTGATCGCATGAGCAGCAAAAAGTTGCTACATGCGATCAACTCGCAATGACACCCCCCCCCCCCCCATTCTGAAACAAATGCCTGATATCTAAAAAATGTTATCAAATGCAGTCATTGTACAATACCTAAATTAAATAACTCACTAATCTGCCACACACGCTCGGTGAAAGCTTGTCCATCCATACTTGTCCCTCATACATATAGTATAGGCGCATTCTTTTGAGGACTCTGTTACTGCAATGGTTCAAGATACTTTACTTAGCCCATATTGGGTCAAACTAATAGAACATATATCCTAAACACAAGTTTTGCTCTGCCATCACCATCATATAGGGTATCCGGTTGATAGACAGTGTCTAGTTAGACAGTCAATAGATAGACACCATGGGGGGAATTCAAATGTTAGAAAAATCGGTTGGTTGTCTTTTTCCACCCTATATATTAGATATGAAAAAACAGACACCCAACTGACTTCAAACATTTGAATTCTCCCCCATATGTGAGACAGTACAAAAGGTTGACATGAAAGTGGTCGACAAAAAAAGATAGACAATTTTTTTTTTTTTTAATGTAACATGTATTTGGACTATTTCATACCTTCTCTATCTATGTTGGCATAGAGTTGGTTCTAAACCTTGTGGCAAGTGAGGCGAGGGTAAGTCTACAATTGGAGTCCCAGTTGACAAAATTATCCACAAAAATGCAAAAAACAGGGTGTCTATTTTTTAGTGGTCAACCATTTTCATGTTGAAATTTTGACCCTGTCGACCTAATGTCTGTCTAACATATGGTGTCTATCTATTGACTGTCTAACTAGACACTGCCTATCAAACTGCAACCATCATATAGACCCTATCACTATGTCATCAACTAAATTTTAAAGTAAAAATGTATTAATGAACCTTGTAGATGAAAATAGTTTTACATTGTGGCTGATTATTATTCCAGTATTGGTGCTTCTTCAAACTTGAAAATTATTCCTAGTTTGGAGTATTGGTCCTCAATTGTGAAGTCCACAGGCTTGTCAGATGATACTTTGTAAATTGAAAATGATAAAATACATCCATAATTTTGAATTATTTATGGACTGCTATTGTCCTAGGAAGATAACTCTAGCTTCAAGCAGAATATTTTTTGATGTGAAATAACATTATTTAAGTAATGCACGTATTTTAAACAGACCTTAAATTATAAAAATTCACATCAGTCTCTGCTCCAGGGGAGTTTACAATATTTATACCCTCTCGTCTGTATATAAGTACTAAGACAGATTCCAACTCTGTCCTCGGGTCCCCAAACAGTTCATGTTTTCAAGTTCTAAACAAAGAATAATAATAGTTGGCTCCACCTGTTGATCTTTTAAAATGTCAGTGAGCAATGAGTATACCTAAGTTCATGATAGTTCATCTCTAAAATGTGCTCGGTTTGTGGTCCTGTGGACAGAGTCTGAGAAACATTGCTATATATCTATTATTAACTAACTTCAAAGTACATATGTAATTTGAAAAAATAAGATGACCAATATATCATGAAAAATATTTTTATTCATAGAAGCGGACCAATTAGAAGAAAGAAATAAAAGTAACAGCAAAGGGGAAATAAGCGCAACGGAATATGCTGCGCTATATAAGAAACTGTAAATAAATAAATAGCTTGATTGTACTGCATAGGTCTTCAATCTGTGGCCCTCCAGCTTTTGTGAAACTACACGTTTTAACATGCCTTAATATCAAAACTGGCAGGGGATGCTGGGATGTGTTGTTCCACAGCAGCTGGAGGGGCACAGGTTGGAAATTTGGACTGATTGGGGGGACCCTTGGTACATAGGGGTCAAAAGTCATGATCCTGACCTCTGGACACTTCAGAACACTTTGGTCCAGGTTTTGGGGGGTCCCGATCCACTTTGGAGCTTAGACCCCAATGGGGCACAGGTAGCCCCAGTGATTCTTTACCCCAATACGAAATTTCTAGTCTTTGGGGTCAAAAATGGGGGTGTTAGGCTCTGGGGGACACTACCCCCCCCCCCCACACCGCTTCCGGGCCATGCACCCCAAAATTTTGAAACTTGGTGGGTTGATAGAGAACAGACTCTTCTGTATGCCTACCAAATTTGGGGTCACTGGCAGCCCAGGAATGGAAGTTATAGCTTCAGAAGTGGACCCCACTTGACTTTTTTCCGCCTGCGGGAGAGCCCCGGGTAAGTCAATGGGAAAACACCGCTGGCTGGAAGTCATGGATCTCTGGTTCCCGTGGAGCTATTTAAACCCAATTTGAAACCCAATTTGTTACAGTAGTAGCAGAGTATCCCCTCTATATTTGGGCCAAATTTGGGGTCATTGGGTCAAACAACCGGAGATATAGACCGGTAAATCCCCCAACTTTTACCGGGGCTCTCCCGGGTAAGACAATGGCCAAGTACCGCTGTCTGGAAGTCATGGATCTCCGGTTCCTGTGGATCCCTTGACCCCAAATTTGGTACAGTAGTAGCTGAATATCATCTCTATATGTGGTCCAAACTTGGGGTCATTGGATCCAACAGAACCTGAGATATTTTGACCCAACTTTGAAACTTTTGGCCCCCGTTCAAAGAACCAGAGATGAGCTGCAACCAGCGCCGTTGTCATTAAAGTACTCTCCAAAAAGGGCTCCAGAAAGAAAAAATATGTGCCCCCCTAATGGCCCCCACCAGTGGAAGTGATGTTTTGGATCCAGGGTGTATGGAAGGGTCCCTGGGTTCAAAGAGGCCCTCCTGTCCTGGTGGGTGCCGTTTTGGTGAATCCCAGGTCGGGAACCAGGATATTTGTGGCCATAAGTCGGTGCTCTGGGAACTTGTACCGAAACAAGACTTAGTGCAATGAAATCAGCACATCAACAACTTCCAGGCGGTGGATGGTGGTCTTTGATTCCGGGGAGGGGGGTCAGTCGGGGTGGGCTTAATAGTCCATATTTTTTTGGAGGGGGACTGGTTCCCTTCCACCACTTATGGAGCTTGATCCTGGGAACATCACCAATTTTGGGCTGTTTTGGAGGTATGGAGCTAGGTCAACCGTCTGGTCACCCGTGATGACTTTACCCGGTCTGAGCCTGGGTAAGCAAGTGACCAAGTACTGGTGCCTGGAAGTCATGGATCTCCGGTTCCCGAATAGCCAAATTTATGGGACTTGTTAGACTGTTAGCAGAGTATCCCCTCTATATCTGGGCAACATTTGGGTTCATTGGGTCCAACAGAACCGGAGATATTGACCAACCAATCCCCAAAACCTGTAACCGTCAGAGCCTGGGTAAGCAAGTGACCAAGTACCGGTGGCTGGAAGTCATGGATTTCCGGTTCCAGAAAAGCCAAATTTATGAGATTTGGTACACTAGTATCCCCTCTATCACTGGGCCAAATTTGGGGTGATTCGGTCCAACAGAACCAGAGATATACCCCTTTAAACTTACCGCCACACTCTTCCCATGGATTTTAGTTGGGGAAATGATTGTATGGATTGAGCTCAGTTTCTGGAATCAAACTCCGGTTCCCGGGCAGGTAGAAACTTGGTTCCGGTACCGTTGGAAATCTGAATATCTCAGCTTTCAGGAGAACTTGGAACCAAGTTTATCGTTGCCCGGGATCCTAAGTTATGCCCGGTTGAGCAGTCAAAATCCCGCCTCAATGGGAGCGTTTTGGCCGGGTTTGAGCAGGTATATCTCCGGTTCCAAGAACAGTATAAAAAAACTGAGATATACGGAGGTGGAACATGGCTTTCATGGGAGCCATCCCCCATATTTCTACCGACTATGGAACCAGAGCTAGACCGTTTAAAAGTCTGGGTCATGTTTGAATGGCGGTTCTCCGTCTTTGATCCAGAATAACTCCGGTTCTGGACGGGCTAGAAACTAGGTTTCAACGGTTCCCGAATCCTCAGGATCAACTCTTTCCAACGAGCGCATAATTTTGGGGTGCAAGGGGGAGCAACTTGGAAGTCAGGCTGAAAAAGTGTGGACTTTGGACGGGGGTCGACTTTGAACGGTCATATCTCCGGTTCCCGGGTAGATACATTAAAACTTCTGGTACCCCCTGATAGCTGAGAGTCCCCTCTAATTTATGAGATCCTAGTCGGGCATGTGAGTCTAAAGGCGGTTGAGATATCAGGGTTCAGGCAGAAATTAATGGGTCCCATTATAGTCTATGGGAATTTGGGTGAACTTTGGCCGGTTGTATCTCCGGTTCCCGGGGGTCAATAAACTATCTGAGATATACGTTTTCTAGGTCTGGATCTCATCTCTGGGCAAGTACCAGCTCCACGAGGAAACGGAGCTACACAGGTTGAAAGCCAGTGCCCCGATCTGCTGGACCGAATCACCCCAAATTTGGCACAAATATAGAGGGGATACTCATCTACTAGTGTACCAAATTTGGAATAAATAGCTCCACAGGAACCGGAGATCCATGACTTCCAGTCACCGGTACTTGGTCTTTGGACTTACCCGATGAGTGCCCGGGTACATGTTTTTGAGTTTGACGGTATATATATATATATATATATATATATATATATATATATATATATATATATATATATATATATATATATATATATCTTATAGAGGTTATATACCTCTACTAGTGTACCAAATTGGTACACCTCTACTAGTGTACTTCCAGTCAGCGGTACTTCGCCATTTCTTTACCCGGGAGAGCCCAGGTAAAGATTTTTTACTTTGTCGGTCTATATCTCTGGTTCTCCAATACCGAATCACCCCATATTTGGCCCAAATATGCAGGTGATACCCCTCTACTAGTCTACCAAATTGTGTGTAAATAGCTCCACAGGAACCGGAGAACCATGAGTTCCAGTCAGCGGTACTTGACCATTAGCTTTCCCGGGAGTGCCCGGGTACAGGTTCATGACTTTTCCGGTCTATATCTCCGGTTCCCCTGGACCGAATCACCCCAAAATTGGGCCAAATATAGAGAAGATACTCATCTACTAGTGGGTGTAAATAGCTCCACAGGAACCGGAGCCCCATTACTTCCAGCCAGCGGTGTTCTCCCGCAAGAGATCACATGGGGTCCACTTATGGAGCTATATCTTCCGTTCCTGGGGTGCCAGGCATACAGAAGAGTCTCTTCTCTATCACCCCACCAAGTTTCAAAATTTTGGGGTGCATGGTCCGGAAGAGGTGGGGGGGCAGTGTCCCCCGAAGCCCAGCACCCCCGTTTTTGACCCCAAAGACTAGAAATTTCGTATTGGGGTACAGAATCGCTGGCGCTACCTGTGCGCTATTGGGATCTAAGCTCCAAAGTGGATCAGATCCCCCAAAACTTGACCTTTGACCCCGACCCCTATGTAGAAAGGGTAGCTCAGAATCTCCTCTCCAAAACGTATATCTCGGATTTTTGATGAAAATCAAGGGTCCGTGCAATCGGACCCCAAATCTGACCCCCCTAAAAAAAAGTCATACAGATTAGCTAGCCACTCAAGTATGCTAAAATTTTTGGGATAGGCTTGTTGGAAAGAGAAGAGTCTCCTGAACAAAACATATTTCGGAATTTTTATAGACCCCTTAGATCAGGAGATATCTGGGATTGAACCCCAACATGCCCATTGACTTTGAATGGGGGCTAGGGGCCCCTGGTTATACGGTCAATATCTCCGGTTCCTGTGAACCGATTGACCCCAAATTTCAACCACATGGACAGGGGTGTCTGGGCTCTCGTTGGTGAATCGGTACACAGGAACCAGAGATTCACCGGTGATTGCGAAAGTCCCAACTGGGGCATGGGGTCACCCGGTTGGGGCGACTATATCTCTGGTTCCGCTGGGCCCAAAGACCGGTTCCTGGGTTCATCCGAGAGCCAAGGGTCCAAGCTACCGTATGGCACTGGTTCAGTGCTTCTGGGTTCCCGGGTTCGCAAGATAATTTGTTTCAAGTGGACTGGGAAAACAGGTGCGAGGTACCCGGCTCAGGGCGTGAGGTCCCCGGCTTGACCGCTAGCCAGCACAGGGGTCCCAGAGACAGACTATACAGGTTTACTCTAGCTCAGATGGTGCTAACTCAAAGTCGAGTTTAATGGTTTCTGGGGGTGCTAGAGACCCCAAATTTGGCACGTGGACAGAAGGGGTGGTTCTGAACCAGCCCACCAAGTTTCACCAATTTGGGGTCTAGAGACTTGGGGGTCACCATTTTGGGGTAGCCCACAGTTGGGGCTACCTATGTTACATTGGGGGTTAAGCTCCAGGACATTTCGGGTGCCCAAAAATTGGGTCCAAATCGTTCGGAACGCTCCACAAGTCAGGGGCCATAACCTTTTACCGCGAACCCTATGGGTCAAGGATAGCCCAAAGAGTGCCCTACAAAATGTATATCTCGGATTTTCGATATACCCCCCCTGGACCGAGCAATCGCCCCCCAAAACTGACACCCCCCCACAAAAAACGTCACACGGAATATCTAACATTCCTGGGGTACTGGAAACTCAAGATTGGACTCAGCTGAACAAAACGTATATCTCGGAATTTTTATAGACCCCCTGGTTCCGGAGATATCGGGGTTCAAAGAGACTTGGAAACATGTTTTACATTGTAGCCGGACATTCTACCTTGGTATGCAGGATATGAGCACTAGTGCTCTAAAAAAAAATTCTTACATTGAAGGGAAAATGGCCTTCAAATGAAGCTGGCTAGTTCCCCTTCATCGTAAGAACCTGACAAGTAGGAGCTGATCCTCTAGGAGAGTGATTCTGAAACTCTGCCCGCAGGACTACAAACAGTTAATGTTTTACCACAGAATCAAAAGCGCTAATTTGCTCCAGCTGTGGATGTTTTAACATGTGTCAGTGAGTAATGCAAACACCTGTGCATCTGTCAGGTGACCTGCAATATGAACTGTGTGGGGTCCTGAGAACGGCAGATGTATTAACCTGTAGTAGACATAAGGAAGTGATAAACCAGTGATAAGTGCAAGGTGATAAATGTACCAGCCAATCAGCTCCAAGCTGTTAATTTACATATTGGAGTTGATTGGCTGGTATGTTATCACCTTGCACTTATCACTTCCTTATGTTTTCTCAAGGTTAATACATCTGCCCCAGAGTTTGAGAAACACTGCTCTAGAGTTTGAGAACCTGTGCTCTTGGAGTGTAAAAAAATCATTAAGGTTGAAGTTAAAATAGCATTTCTTTATAGCTGCTTTGTTCCCCTTAGTCATAAGCACAGAATCATCAGGTGGGTAAAAAGTGTCCTTTCCTCAAAGGGTAAAGAACATGTTTTGTGCTTGGTTGGTTAATTTAACTTCATGTGCAGGACCTGACCACTAATACCCTTTTCAGACATAAGACCCGGGTAATTTCCCTGCTTCAGACCTGGGATTTTCACTTTATAGATCAGTGGCATGCATTGAGGTCAGTGGCTGGTGAGGCGCTGCAACCATAATGTCCGCCGAATACTACCGATGCCCCCTACCGCCAATGCCCGCTGCCTGCCTGCTCGTCATACTTGTGATATATTGTACATTTTTAGAGAAAAATTAAAATGAGTGTTTGGGACTGGGGAGGGAGTGGGAGGAGCAATTTTGTTGCCAAGGGCTTCCATTAACTTAATAGCACCGTGGATGCGGCGCTATTAAGTTAATGGAAGTCCTGGTCAACAAAATAGCCAGAGAGAGGGTGACAGCAGTGGGTGACAGGGAGTGAGTGACGCCAGGGAGAGGGTGACAGGAAAAGCGTGACAGCAGGGAGAGGGTGACAGCAGTGGATGATGCCAGGGAGAAGGTGACGGGGAGGCTGATGCCAGAGAGAGGGTGACAGCAGTGGGTGATGCCAAGGAGAGGGTGACAGCAGTGGGTGATACCAGGGAGAGGGTGACAGCAATGGGTGATGCCAGGGAGGGGGTGATGCCAGGGAGAGGGTGACAGCAGTGGGTGATGCCGGGGAAAGGGTGGCTGTAGTGGGTGAAAGGGAGAGGGTGATGCCAGGGATAGGGTAGCAGCGGGTGAGAATATAAAAGAGAGAAGTAAAGGGTGATGGGAACTGAAGGGTTACCTCTTCTGTCTTGGTACATATTACTTTTTATATGATCAGTTTCCTTGTGGTGGTTACAGTGTAAAAGTGAATATTTCTATTTCCCTAGTGAAGGGTTAAAACATGCTATATGAACTCTTATGTGTTTGCATGGATGCGTGCTGCCCTGTGCTAGGTGCCTTTGTCTCTCATACAGATACCAGGCCTGTGTGGGTCTGGCATCCAAGGTCAGTTCCATACCAGATGAAACTTGTTCTTTCTACCCAAATATACTGTGTTACAAAAACTTTGTTAAATGTTTGTTTGAGAAACTTGTAGAAAACCCATATATGGACATCCGCCTTTTTCTGTTCTGCCTGGTAACTATTAACGAACCAATGGGAGTGTAACGACATGTCAGTTACACCCATATGCATTGTCATATATACTTTTGTTAACTTCATAATAAACAGTGTGAATTTTTACTGCTTGTGTTGTGCATGTACCTTGTGGTTAAAAGTTTACACTCCAGACGTCTAAGAGGCCATCACATCGAGGGTTAAGATATAAGGGCAAATCCTTTCAGCTGGGGGCTATGTCCGGAATTCAGTGATCGTCCCTGAATGGTAAGATAGAGAATTTATTGTCTGTCTTTGCCATACAGGATTGCGGTCATACACTGAAGCTGAATCCGTGTCAGTGTTCCGGGAACACGTGACAAGGTAATATTTAAGTCCGGGACTTAATATTACGAAGTTTTATGTAAAAGCATAAAACAGGTATCAGGGATACCATAGAATCTTTAATGTCTGGGACTTAAAGATACGTCTGAGAAAGGACCCGAGGTCCAAGCGCAATTCTCCAAAGACGTCAGTATCTGGGATACTTAAAAAAAAATAGACCTGGGAGTCTATACGTAACGTAGAGAATACCTCGATTTGATCGTCTATATTCTTGTATGTTTGTAGTGAGATAAGTTCTTATATTTGGTCCAGACGGCTGGTAAGTTTTCGTCTGCCAGATATCTTTACTCAAACACTTTTCTTGCTTCCTGTCTAAAACGCTGTATTTTTCTGACATCTTGTACGAATGGTAAGTATCGTACCGTCAAAAGATTTCATGTTCTCACTATACAGATAATATTGTGATATTGTCAATGACTAATTAACTGGTTAGCTGATGCATGTATAGTAGAGTTGTAAATTTTAGATATTTTCCTTTAAAGTTGTACTGTTGATTTATATTACTGTCTGACAATGGGCTCTAGTCAGAGTAAAAAAACCTGCATATTCCCCGCCCCTCCCTGGTGAGACATGCAAGATGTATGTCGCCCGCAACTCTACCTCAGAGTATTACTTAGTTAACCCATGGGTGGATAATTTAGCGGGATGGACAGAGAAAGCAGGACAGGACCCATTCCTACGGGAAGGCAGTAATTACCCTTTCTATATGGAGATTTAAGAAAAATGTCAGTTCCCAATAGCACAGAAGCGAAGCTGCAGAGAACTGTAAATCTTTGAAAATCCCTCTCGCCTCCCCCCTTTGCATTCCAATGTATCCTGCGCTCAGAGACACAAATCTCTTGGCAGCAGTAACCCTTTCACACTAGATGGGATCGCCTCCAACTTCACTGCTGGAGGGTGCGTCCACTAGCTCTATCCCTAGCACCAATAACCCAGAGTTTAGATAATAGTAAAACACTGTCCCAAGCCCACTATTACCCTCGATGGCTGTATATCTTATTTGCGCAAAGCTTGCAAAGGACGCAGCTATACACATATGAAGGAGGTCTTTAAAACCCGTGCTCCTTTGCCTGTGCTTTTTTGCCTGTCGCTGTGGCTTGTAAACAGAAACCTTCATAGTCTGTTACTGCGTTTTGGAAAAGGTTTAAGGACTGCTGGACAGATGACGCTGGCTTACCTTTGCTTAACTCAGAAAGCTTACTCATTTCCCCACCCACTCATGCCTATCAGACCTCCGGACGCTTTGACAGACAGAGCCGGCCCCGCAGTCAGGGAAGATTCCAAAGACCCCGCGCACTGACGGGGCCCGGAGGAGGGTATCCCAGCCTTTATTCAACTCTCCCGTCATAGTAAAGATTCACCTCTGCTGCCACTTATTATAAATGGAAGTAAAATTCCCTTTTTAGTGGACAGCGGTGCAACAACCAGTGTTTTGTGTTCTGACCTATGCAGTATCCCCTCTCACCAGAAAAGATAGAAGGTCTCCGCCCCATGATACAGCAATTCTTACAACAGGGTATTCTCAGACATATTGTATCACCATACTGTACTCCTGTGAACCCTGTTGCCAAAGCTGATGGCAGTATAAGATTTGTACAGGATCTCAGAGCGATCAATCAGTTAATTGTCCCAGATGTAAACTCACTCATTTCTGCAATCCCTGCAGATGCTGCGTTCTTCTCTGTAATTGATTTGAAGAATGCCTTTTTTTCAGCATACCTGTAGATTCACAGACACAATTACTTTTTGCCTTTTCTTTTGAGGGTAAACAACTTACCTGGTGCAGATTATTGACGCACCTGTTGTCTCCAGGCCACATTGAGGCCCTGGCAACCTCACCATGGTTCAGTCCTGCTACAGTATGCAGATGATCTGCTGCTCTGTAGTAAAACTGAGGAGGCCTGCCGAGAGGATGGTGTTTCATTACTAAACTGGCTTTGTGAATGTGGACACAAGGTGTCCAAAATAAAAATGCAATGGTGTAAAAAGCATGTTGATTACTTAGGTTTTGTGCTCACTCAGGGAGAGAGGAAAGTCAGTCCACAACGCATACAGTCTGTATTGGGCCTGGTCACCCCAACTACCCAGAAGGAACTACTGTCCTTCCTGGGTATGGTAAATTACTGCAGACAGTGGATATCTCATTGCTCTTATTATGATAACATTTTGAGACAAGCCACACTGAAGGACAAACCTAAAACTGTACAATGGTCACAAGAAATGTTAACTGCATATCAAAGTTTAAAATGTATGTTGATAAAAAGTCCGGCACTTGGCCTCCCCAATTATGTACTACCTTTCCATCTATATGCAAGGGACAATTGTAAAACCATGGCGGGGGTGCTCACACAGTTTCATGGAGGGAAGTTGCGCCCCGTGCATTTTTTTTCCAAAGTCATGCCAGTGTCTGTGCAAGGTATGCCTGCCTGCCTCAGGGCTTTGGCAGCCTGTGCAATGGTTGCAGAAATGGCCACTACCCTCACTTTAGGCCACATCACAGTACTCCACACCACACATGATGTCCTGGCAATACTTAAAGGCTTACACACACAGTACATGTCAGCACAACGCCTTAGTGGATATGAAGTACTCCTTTTCAGTAACCCTACCCTTACCATTAAGTACACTGCTAGTTCTTCTGGCCCTGCACCCATTCTCAATGCCCTTTTAGGCTTGAAAGGTCCCGAGGATGAACCACCCGACCTACATGACTGTGCTGCTTCCATTGAAGCTGAAACCTCTCCCAGACTTGACATGTCTCCCGTTCCCATACCAGGCGCAGACATAGTTTTTGTTGACGGCTCCTGTAGTAGGCCCAATGACAATGCATACCAGGCTGGCTATGCCATTGTCACCCTCCCTGACACTGTGTTGGAAACCCTACCAATACCTTATCAGTCCGCGCAAGCTGCAGAACTCATTGCACTCACTAGAGCATGTCCCTCCCTTGACAACGTCCATCTGCTCACTCAACTTCAAGCTGCTGCGACTAATACTGATCTCTCCGACTGAACTTACCCAATTCTGCAGAAAAAATCCTAAATCAGGATTAATCTGCAAAGAGGGGAAACCCTGTATACCCCAGTCCAGTGCCCCTTTGCTCGTTGCCCAGTGCCGTGGTGTTGGTCACCGTGGTGAAGCCACAACGCTCCTCCTACTAACCAATGATTTTTATGTTACTAATGCCAAATCACTTGTGGACCAGTATGTTAGCAGATGCATCACTTGCCTCAGGAACAACCCTAATAAAGCTAAACACCAGCATCTTGAATACCCCACAAAAAACTCTAGGATACTCACCCTTTGAAATACTAATGGGTAGACCCTTTTCCTACACCCTGGGCTAAGAAACCACTAGTAATACAGGAAGGAGATCTAGAACTCAGGTCCCTGATAACAAAACTGAATGAAATTGAACATGAGGTTGTTTGTAAAAACCCTTTGAATCCACAGGAACCTACACACCCCTTTAAAGTCGGAGACAGAGTCGTGGTGAAGGTGCTCCCCAGGAACAAGAGCCCAGGAGACTTCACCTATGGTCCAGAGACAGAGGTCGTAGCAGTTACCCGAACAGCAGTCCTGACAGAGGAAAGTCCTACCTGGATCCATGCATCCCGAGTAAAAAAGGTTCCTAGACCAGACCTAGAGAGGGAAGCAAGTGATTCCAGTGAGGTACGAACCGGGGCAGACAGCCCTGACCTCCCACCTAGCGAAGAAAGAAGAACAGAAGAAGATGAGGAACCTGTCCCCTATCTCTATCCTGGGGACTATCTCGATAGCCCTACTGGCCCTCATTCACCTCACAATATGTGAAGTCGACATCACACAAACAAATGGGATCCCCACCTTGTGGTATAATTCCTCTAACACACACGTAGCCACATACATCCTTGATTATTTCATGTTCCCTAAACTTGCTGACAACAAACATTTCACACAGCAGAAAAGGAAATCAGGAATGTCTGAGACAGTATATATTTGTGTTACTGACGAATGGTACTATGACATTAGATATTATGGATCTAATTGTAATTCCTGGGAAGCTGTGGGGTGGAATACAGGAGCAGATTGGAAATATGGCCCATCATTTGCAAAAAATAGATATAGCAAATATCCCCAAAACAAACCTTTAAAGCCCCATATTGCCACTTCTAAAGATATGGTGGCTATTACTAACCCTACCTTTGAAGACACCCTAGCTATTGAAACTGGTTTCCCTGACATTAATTTTTGGTTGGAATGGATGAAGTATAGTGCTAACAAACACAATAAAAGCAACTGTTATGTCTGTGGCAAATCTAGGCCCCACCTAGGTACAGTGCCCCTTAATATACCCCTAGAACAGGAAAATTGTTTTTTCAGCCTTTTTAATGATCACCGATGACCCCACTCCTCCCTCTAATACTCCTGCTAATCGAAAGAAAAGAGCACTCCCAGGAGGTAGCTTTGACCCCCACGTATACATTGATGCTATAGGGGTCCCAAGAGGTGTTCCAAATGAGTTCAAAGCTAGAGATGAGGTGGCTGCGGGTTTTGAGTCATTATTTCCTATAGTAACTGTAAATAAAAACGTAGCCTGGATTAATTATATATATTATAATCAACAAAGATTTGTTAATGATACCAAAGATGCTCTTAAAGGTATAGCTGAACAGCTAGAAGCCACTTCCCAAATGACATTTCAAAATAGAATGGCCCTTGACATGATTCTAGCAGAAAAAGGCGGTACATGTGTTTACATTAGTAAGGTGGAAGGCTGTTGTACATATATTCCTGACAACACTGGTCCCAATGGTAAGGTTACTTTAGCCATAAACAAGTTAGAAACCTTATCCATAGAACTTAAGAAAAATTCAGGTATTGATAACCCATGGAGCCAATATTTTGGGTGGTTTGAAAATTGGAAACAGGCTCTTGTGCAAATAAGCATATTCATACTTGTAACTTTAATTCTTGTAGGCATTATAGTTTATTGTGTAATTCCCTGTGGAAAGAAACTTACCTCCAAAGGCATTGATAAGGCCCTGATGTACTATGATATAACCACCAGTCCTGTCACCTCCTCTGATAGTGAGGGACCCGACGATTATGTCCAATATCTCAAGAACTGGAGGAACAAGAAAGGAGCCTCACTCAAGAATCATGTCATATAATAATCATGATTCTAAGAGGGGATTGAAGGGTTACCTCTTCTGTCTTGGTACATATTACTTTTTATATGATCAGTTTCCTTGTGGTGGTTACAGTGTAAAAGTGAATATTTCTATTTCCCTAGTGAAGGGTTAAAACATGCTATATGAACTCTTATGTGTTTGCATGGATGCGTGCTGCCCTGTGCTAGGTGCCTTTGTCTCTCATACAGATACCAGGCCTGTGTGGGTCTGGCATCCAAGGTCAGTTCCATACCAGATGAAACTTGTTCTTTCTACCCAAATATACTGTGTTACAAAAACTTTGTTAAATGTTTGAGAAACTTGTAGAAAACCCATATATGGACATCCGCCTTTTTCTGTTCTGCCTGGTAACTATTAACGAACCAATGGGAGTGTAACGACATGTCAGTTACACCCATATGCATTGTCATATATACTTTTGTTAACTTCATAATAAACAGTGTGAATTTTTACTGCTTGTGTTGTGCATGTACCTTGTGGTTAAAAGTTTACACTCCAGACGTCTAAGAGGCCATCACATCGAGGGTTAAGATATAAGGGCAAATCCTTTCAGGAACAGACAGTGAATTAATATTATATTGGTATTTACTTACATGGGCCTAGAACTGCGGGGATCGCCCGTGAGAAGAGCAGCCTGAACAGGAATCTGGGGTCGGGAGAGAGAGTGAGAGAAGCGGGAGATCGTGACCCCTCTGGCCAGACTGGACTGACGGGTATATTTACTAAGGTCCCGATTTCATTCAAGTTGGCTTTTTTTTCTAAGTGTGATCTCGGTAATTTACTAAACGGCAATCTCGGCAGTGTTGGGCCTATTTGTATTGAGATACACTGCCGACCACACAAATACGAATCAATAGACCATCGGTCAAACACGGCTGTTATTTAATAGAACTCTTTATTTACTAAGAATTTGTATTCTCAATCACTGCCGACAATAGCCAAACACTGCCGGGAAAGTATGGAATTTGTAATTTTTTAAATGCGTGGGGTACCCCCTCCTAAGTATAACCAGCCTCGGGCTCTTTAAGCCGGTCCTGGTTGTTTAAATACAGGGGAGAAAAATTGAGAGGGGTTCCCCGTATTTAGACAACCAGCACCAGGCTCTTAGACAAGTCCTGGTTCCAAAAATATGGGGGACAAAAGATGTATGGGTCCTCCATATTTTCAAAACCAGCACCGGGCTCCACTAGCCAGGGAGATATTGCCACAGCTGGGGGACACTTTAATATTGTTCCATGCGGCCATGGAATTACCCCCCCTAACTAGTCACCCCTGGCTGGGGTTCCCTAGAGGAGTGGGGACCCCTTTAATCAAGGTGTCCCCCCCCCCTCCTCCAGGCACCCAAGGGCCAGAGGTGAAGCCCGAGGCTGACCTCAGCACCCCTGGGTGGTGGGTGCCGGGCTGATAGGCATAAGTGTGTTTACAAAAAAAAAGGATATTGTTTTTTTTGTTGTGGAACTACAAGGCCCAGCAAGCCTCCCCCGCTTGCTGGAACTTGGAGAACAACAAGTACCAGCATGCGGGAAAATAACGGGCCCGCTGGTAACTGTAGTTCTATAACAAAAAAAATACCCAAATAAAAACACAACACACACCTTGAAAGTACAAATTTTTTAAAACACAATTACGCATTCACACATACTTACCTACATCCAACGCCGAGAATCACGTCCACTTGTCCATGTAGAATCCAATAGGGGTACCTGTAAAAATGAGAGATTACTTACCTACATCCCACACCGATCACGTCCACTTGTCCAGTAGAATTCCATAGGGGTACCTGTAGAGGAGAGAGGGCACACAATTTGCTTTGTAAACGACTTCCCTCCCTATACACTCAGGATAGAATTCAGGTTTTGAGAGAGGGAGACACACACGTTGGATGAAGCTGTAGATTCGGGTCTCCAGCTGCTCCTTCTGTTTCCGGCGGAGGGAGCAGGTCTGCAAGCGGCTCATTTCAGCACACCCCAGCGCGGACACAGAGACGCACAGGAAGGGGGAACATGCATCAGGTGTGGGTGGCCTTCTGTTGCAGGCAGAGGGAGCAGGTCTGCCAGCGGCTTATTTCAGAATCCACCGGCGCGGACACAGAGACACAGGTGGGAAAACATGTGGCAGGAGGGGGACTGTGGCTGACCAGGAAGTGGCCGCCTCGGGTAATGGAGAGGGAGGTGAGCACTCATCCTTCAGCGTATGGGTGATTGGACCAGCGGATCCAGCCCTGGATCCGTTGTCCAATCACACTGGCCCTATCGATGAGGCACTTATAAGAGTGCCGCTTTCTCGTCGATTTGCAATGGGTTTTTACAGGCCAGTGCTTGGCCACGCCCCCCACTTTATCCTCATTCTCATTCACAACGGGAGGCACTGTTATCGGTGCCTCCTAACCTACTTTCAGGGCTTACAATGAATATAATAATACAATGAAGATACTTATGACACAGAATATGTGTCATAAGTATCTTCCTTCTATTATTTTAATCAGTAATGACAGGAGAGGCACTGCTTCCCCTGACTGCACGTCCCTGCTATAGATGTCCGGTGGACACTTTTCGTGTTTTGGTTCTAATTCCACTTTAGTGTTTTGGTTTTGGGAAAACCACCCTTTCGTGTTTTGGATCTGGATGATTTTTGAAAAAAACAAACCTAAAAACAGCTAAAATCACAGAATTTGGGGGTAAATTTGCACCTACTGTATTATAAACCTCCATAACATTCCTTTCCAGTCTATTCTGAACACCTCACAATATTGTTTTTAGGCCCAAAAGTTGCACCGTGGTGGCTGTATGACTAAGCTAAGCGACACAAGTGGGCGGCACAAACACCTGGCCCATCTAGGAGTGGCACTGCAGTGTCAGACAGGATGGCACTATTAAAAAACTAGTCCCCAAACAGCACATGATGATAAGAAGCAAAAGAAGTGCAAGATGTATTTGTTCTTGGGCCCTCCCACCCACCCACCCACCCACCCACCCTTATGTTGTATAAACAGGACATGAACACTTTAACAAACCAATCATTTCAGCGACAGGGTCTGCCACACGACTGTGGGTGAAATGAGTGGTTTGTTTGGGCACCCCCCAAAAAAGAGGCAATCAATCTCTCCTTGCACAAACTGGCTTTACAGAGGCAAGATGTCGACATAATCCTCCAATTCCTCACCCCTTTCATTGTGTACATCCTCCTCCTCACAGAGAATTAATTTGTCCCCACTGGAATCCACCATCACAGGTTCCTGTGTACTTTCTGGAGGCAATTGCTGGCAAAGGTCTTCCCGGAGGAATTTATAATTAATTTTGATGAACATCATCTTCTCCACATTTTGTGGAAGTAACCTCCTACACCGATCGCTGACAAGGTGACCGGCTGCACTAAACACTCTTTCGGAGTACACACTGGAGGGGGGCAACTTAGGAAAAATAAAGCCAGTTTGTGCAAGGGCATCCAAATTGCTTCTTTTTCCTGCCAGTATACATACGGACTGTCTGACATGCCTACAGTGATGCTGTCACTCATATAATCCTCCACCATTCTTTCAATGGTGACAGAATCATATGCAGTGACAGTAGACGACATGTCAGTAATCGTTGGCAGGTCCTTGAGTCCGGACCAGATGTCAGCACTTGCTCCTGACTGCCCTGCATCACCGCCAGCGTGTGGTTTTGGAAATTTTATCCTTTTCCTGGCAGCTCCAGTGGCGGTAGAAAATGAAGGAGGAGTTGTTGGCGGGTCAAGTTCCGCTTGACTTGACAATTGTCTCACCAGCAGGTCGTTGAACATATGCAGACTTGTGTCTGCCGGAAAGAGATGCAACGTAGGCTTTAAACCTAGGATCGAGCACGTAGCCAAAATGTAGTGGTCTGATTTCAACAGATTGACCACACGTGAATCCTGGTTAAGCGAATGAAGGGCTCCATCCACAAGTCCCACATGCCTAGCGGAATCGCTCCATCTTAGCTCCTCCTTCAATCTCTCCAGCTGCTTCTGCAAAAGCCTGATGAGGGGAATGACCTGACTCAAGCTGGCAGTGTCTGAATTGACTTCACTTGTGGCAAGTTCGAAGAGTTGGAGAACCTTGCACAAGACAGAAATCATTCTCCACTGCGCTTGAGTCAGTTGCATTCCCCCTCCTTTGCCTATATCATAGGTGGATGTATAGGCTGCAATTGCCTTTTGCAGCTCCTCCAACCTCTGTAGCATATAGAGTGTTGAATTCCACCTCTTTACCACCTCTTGCTTCAGTTGATGGCAGGGCAGGTTCAGGAGTGTTTTCTGGCGCTCCAGTCTTCGGCACGCAGTGGAAGAATACCGAAAGTCCCCGGCAATTTTTCGGGCTAACGACAGCATCTCCTGCATGCCCATGTCATTTTTCAAAAAAATCTGCCCCACCAAATGAATAGTATGTGCAAAACATGGGACATGCTTGAATTAGGCCAGATGTAACTCACGCACAATATTGGTGGCGTTGTCCGATATCACAAATCCCCAGGAGAGTCCGATTGGGGTAAGCCATTCTGCGATGATGTTCCTCAGTTTCCGTAAGAGGTTGTCAGCTGTGTGCCTCTTAAGGAAAGCGATGATACATAGCGTAGCCTGACTAGGAACAAGTTGCCGTTTGCGATATGCTGCTAATGGTGCCGCTGCTGTTGTTGCTGCCGGAGGCCATACATCTACCCAGTGGGCTGTTACAGTCATATAGTCCTTAGTCTGCCCTGTTCCACTTGTCCACATGTCCGTGGTTAAGTGGACACTGGATACAACCGCATTTTGTAGGACACTGGTGACTCTTTTTCTGATGTCTCGGTATCGCCTGCCTAGATAACTGGAACCTAGATGGTTCTTGATACCAGGGACACAGTACCGCCAAACAATTCTCTAAGTCCCACGGAACTAATGGTCGATACCGGACGCACGTCTAACACAAACATAGCTGTGAAGGCCTCAGTTATACGCTTTGCAAAAGGATGACTGTTGTCATATTTCATCTTCCTCACAAAGGACTGTTGGACAGTCAATTGCTTACTGGAAGTAGTACAAGTGGTCTTCCGACTTCCCCTCTGGGATGACAATCCACTCCCAGCAGCAACAACAGCAGCGGCAGCAACAGCATGTGTAGAAATTACATGCGGGGAAAAAGGAATAAAACAGTTAGTATTGGGTGTATGCTATAGGCCGCCTGGTATCAACGCATCTGATGAGGAATTGTTACTAAAGCAAATTGAAAGAGCAGCAGGAGTAGGAGACATAGTAGTGATGGGAGATTGTAACTATCCAGAGATAAACTGGAAAAATTATTCATGTGATACTGCTAGGGGCAATATGTTTTTAAACACACTTAATGATAACTACTTCATTCAATTAATCAAGGAACCAACTGGTACAATGCAATCTTAGACCTGGTATTAACAAACAATGGGGATTTGGTATCAGGTATTATAGTAGGGGAAACCATAGGAAACAGCGACCACAATATGGTCACATTCAATATTAGTTTTCATACACAGCCCTATACTGGCTCAACTAGGACTCTAAACTTTAGCAAAGCGAATTTTGAAAAGATGAGGGTATTTTTCAGGGATATTGAATGGGAAGGTTTGTTTTTAGGAAAAAAAAATATGGAGAAATGGGAGGTAGTAAAATTCCTGCTAGCTAAAAATACACTCAAATTTATTCCTACCAGCAGCAAAAAAAGGAATAAAAATCATAAACCGATGTGGCTTAACAAAAAGATAAAGGAACTTACGGGCAAGAAAAGGCGAGCATTTAAAAAATACAAATCTGACGGGGAAGCAAAGTAGTTTCAGCACTATAAGGAATGTAACAAAATATGCAAAAAGGAAATAAGTGCGGCTAAAGTAGAAACTGAAAAACTAGTAGCAAAGGAAAGCAAAGCGAATCCCAAAAAATTCTTGAATACATTAATAGCAAGAGATTAAAGAAGTAGAGTAAAGGCCCTTTAAAAGACAAGTTGGGAGTCTTAAGCAAAAATGATAATGACATAGCGGACACACTAAATTAGTTTTTTTCAACAGTATTTACTAGAGAGGACCCAATTCAGGGACTAACACATAATCTCAATAATGAGAATATCCCACTGATAGGTAATTATTTAAGCGAGGAAATAGTCTGTGACCGATTAAAACATTTAAAGATGAATAAGTCACCAGGTCCCGATGGTATTCACCCAAGGGTTCTAATGGAGCTTCACTCTGAACTTGCATAACAGCTATTTTTGATCTTTAAGGATTCAGTAATATCAGGTATGGTTCCCAAAGACTGGCGTATAGCGGAAGTAGTGCCTATATTCAAAAAGGGAAGTAAAGCTGAACCAGGTAATTATAGACCAGTTAGTCTTACATCTATAGTGGGGAAAGTTATGGAAGGTATTCTAAGAGATAGTATTCAGAAGTTCCTTGAAGTCAATAAGGTCATTAAAAGGAATCAACATGGGTTTATGAAGGACAGATCCTGTCAAACCAACTTACTTGGCTTTTATTAAACAGTAAGCGCAAACCTAGATCAGGGTAAAGAGGTGGATGTAATCTTTTTAGATTTTGCCAAAGCGTTCGACACTGTACCACACATGAGACTTCTCTACAAGCTGCAAAATTCAGGGCTAGGAAGCACAATATGCACTTGGGTCTAAAACTGGTTAGATAATAGGGAGCAGCACGTTGTGGTTAATGGATCTTTTTCAACTTGGACTGAAGTACTAAGTGGTGTGCCGCAAGGCTCAGTATTAGGACCGCTATTGTTCAATATTTTCATTAACGACCTAACAGAAGGTCTAGAGAGCATGGTGTAAATTTTTGCTGATGATACCAAATTGTGTAAAGTTATAAATGTGGAGGGGGACGCTGAGTCGCTTCAGAATGACTTAAATTAGAAGCTTGGGCAGCGAAATGGAGAATGCGCTTCAATACAGACATGTGTAAAGTAATGCACTGTGGTAACAAGAACAAAAATAACACCTACCTACTAAATGGGGTAAAATTAGGGGATTCTGTATTGAAAAAGGACTTAGGTGTCCTCATAGATAGCAAACTAAGCAGTAGTACCCAAAGTAGGACTGCAGCAAAGAAGGCTAATAAGATATTCGCATGCATAAAATGGGGAATTGATGCTAGGGACGAGAGTATTATACTCCCGTTATATAAATCACTTGTGAGGCCACACCTTGAATACTGGGGGTAATTCCAAGTTGATCACAGCAGGAAATTTTTTAGTAGTTGGGCAAAACCATGGTCACTGCAGGGGAGGCAGATATAACATGTGCAGAGAGAGTTAGATTTGGGTGGGTTATATTGTTCCTGTGCAGGGTAAATACTGGCTGCTTTATTTTTACACTGCAATTTAGATTGCAGATTGAACACACCCCACCCAAATCTAACTCTCTCTGCACATGTTATATCTGCCTCCCCTGCAGTGCACATGGTATTGCCCAACTGCTAAAAAATTTCCTGCTGCGATCAACTTGGAATTACCCCCACTGTGTACAATTCTGGGCACCTTACTACAAAAAGGATATCCTGGCGCTAGAAAAGGTTCAAAGGCGGGCGACCAAACTAATTAAGGGTATGGAGACGCTGGAATACGAGGAAAGGCTTGCAAGGCTAGGCATGTTTACACTGGAAAAGAGGAGAATAAGAGGGAATATGGTCAACATTTACAAATATATAAGGGGACAATATACAGATCTTGCGCAGGACCTGTTTTTGGTTAGATCAACACAGAGAACTCGTGGACACTCACTCAGGTTAGAGGAGAGGAGATTCCGCACAATACGGCGTAAAGGCTTTTTTACGGTGAGGACGATACGTGTTTGGAATTGCCTGCCTGAGGGAGTTGTAATGGCCGACTCAGTCAACACCTTTAAGAATGGGTTAGATAAATTCTTAATGGATAAGTATATCCAGGGTTATGGGGCATAGTCACGCATATGGTTATTATAAAAAAGAGGGGTAAAACGTAACGGCAGTCATCAACTTCAGTCAAAATTTTATACAAAATAATCTTGCATAGGAGACCACAAATAGGTTGAACTCGATGGACAATTGTCTTTTTTCAACCTTAGATACTATGATACTATGTTACTATGTTACCACTCAAAGATCTTCAATAGGAATCCCGGTTGGGGGAGGACTCCTCAGTCTTGACAGTGACATGGCCTGCAGGACTACTGACGTTCCTGACTGAGGAGGAAGTTGACGTTGAGAGAGTTAGTGGTATAGCTTGCAGGAGCTTGGGTACAGGAGGAAGAAGGGATTTAGGTGTCAGTGGACGGCTTACACTCTTAACCAAAGTTTCACAACTTGACACTAACTTCTGATGAATGCGCAGCAAGTGGCATATAAGGGAGGATAATCCTAGGTGGTTAACATCCTTACCCCTACTTATTACAGATTGACAGAGGCAAGAGATGGCTTGACACCTGTTGTCCGGATTTGTGTAGAAATAATTCCACACCGAAGAGGTGGCTTTTTTGGTAGTTTGCACAGGCATCACAATGGGATTCTTCATCCCACGGACAACAGGTGTCTCCCCCGGTGCCTGACTTAAACAAACCACATCACCATCAGAATCTTAATCGTCAACTTCCTCCTCAGCGCCAGCAACACACATATCCTCATCCTGGTGTAATTCAACAGTGACATCTTCAATTTGAATATCAGGTACTGGACTGTGGGTGCTCCTTCCAGCACTTGCAGGGGGCGTGCAAATGGTGGAAGGAGCCACCTCTTCCCATCCAGTGTTGGGAAGGTCAGGCATCGCAACTGGACTCTCCTTGGGGATTTGTGATACCATCTCAAAACGCACAGTTCTTTTCTGTGCTTTTTCCAGCTTAACTCTAAATTTTTCTAGCGGGAGGATGAGGTCTTCCATCATCATGTGAAGCTGAACCACTAACCATGAACATAGGCCAGAGCCTTAGCCGTTCCTTGCCACTCCGTGTCGTAAATGGAATATTGGCAAGTTTACGTTTCTCCTCAGACGATTATATATTTTTTTGGTTTATTTTTAATGAACTTTGGCTTTTTGGATTTTACATGCCCTCTACTATGACATTGGGCATCGGACTTGGCAGACAATGTTGATGGCATTTCATTGTCTATGTCATGGCTAGTGGCAGCAGCTTCAGTACTAGGAGGAAGTGGTTCTTCTTGGTCTTTCACTATTTTATCCTCTAAATTTTTGTTCTCCATTATTTTTTGGGAGTTATGAGACAATATGCGGCACAGGAATGACGGGAATGACTGATGAACAGGACACTACCACTGGTTTGATGCAGCACAACACAACAACACTGTAAGGGACTTGTTGTTGTTGTTATTATTATTATATGGCAGCAGTGGACATATAGCAGCAGCGTATATCGTCACTGGAGTACTACCACTGGCCTGATGTAGCACAACACAACAAAACTTTATAGAGCTACACTGGATATATGGAAGCAGAGAACACCAAAACTGTGACTGGCTGGACAGATGCAGCACAATACACTGACTACACTGAACTGGACAGCACAACACAACACAGCACCACTTTATACAGCTACACTGGAAGGAGAGAACACCAACACTGTGACTGGCTGGACTGATGCAGCACAATACACTGACTACACTGGACTGAGCAGCACAACACAGCACAAGACTCGCCACCCCACTTTCCTGCCCCCACACAGACACTGGGCACTGAGAACACGTCCTCTCAATACACTCTCCGAGACTGGAGTGAAAATAGCTGCGACCCGCGGCTCCTGATATGGAATCCAAATCCCGTGAGAATTCGACAGTGGGATGATGATGTTTTGCCGCGTTTGAGTTTCCAATTCAGGCAGGAAAGTACGAGTCTTATATACAGACACACATACGTCACACTCGTACATTTACACACGTCTTACACATACACATGTCACACTCAAACACACATACATGTAATATATACACACATGCCAAATTCATATACACACATAAACTCACACTCAATCACACACACACTCTCACTCACCCCAACAGGCCTGTTTTTGGTTGCGCCGGCTGCTTCAACTATTCACAGCAACATGGACTCCAGCAGCCGGCGCACGCCCTCTCTTCACTCCGGCCTCCTTCAGGCAGCCACGCCAATTAGGGGCGACCTGGGAGCACCTTTCAGACCTAAACTGGGTTGTCTTCCCGGGTCTTCCCCTGGTTAATTGCAGGGTTGACGACCTGGATCACGTTCCTGGGTCAGTGCATTTCAGACATACCAAATTCCTGGGTTGATGCGCGTTCATGTGCAAAATCCCCCGGGAATTTAGAGCATGTCTGAAAGGGGTATAAGTAGCAAAGAGGTCCTTATGGCGAAGAGAGAATAGCATTATTTTCATTAATCTGGCTAGTTTCTCTTTGCCGTAAGGACATGACCATAAGAGGACTAAGAAATTCCTATCTGATAAGGACCTGACTACAATGTCCTTATGGCGAAGAGAAAAATAGCTGTTTTTAGCATTATCTGGCTATTTTCTCTTTGCCGTAAGGACATAACCATGAGAGGGATAATAAGGTCCTTTCGGATAAGAACGTGACCATAATGTCCTTATGGCGAAGAGAAAATAGCTGATTTTAGGAATATCTGGCTATTTTCTCTTCGCCGTAAGGACATAACCATGAGAGGGTTAATAAGGTCCTTTCGGATAAGAACGTGACAATAATGTCCTTATGGCGAAGAGAAAATAGCTGATTTTAGCATTACCTGGCTATTTTCTCTTCGCCGTAAGGACATAACCATGAGAGGGCTAATAAGGTCCTTTCGGATAAGAACGTGACCATAATGTCCCGATGGCGAAGAGAAAATAGCTGATTTTAGCATATTCTGGATATTTTCTCTTCGCCGTAAGGACATAACCATGAGAGGGCTAATAAGGTCCTTTCGGATAAGAACGTGACCATAATGTCCTTATGGCGAAGAGAAAATAGCTGATTTTAGCATTATCTGGCTATTTTCTCTTCGCCGTAAGGACATATCCATGAGAGGGATAATAAGGTCCTTTCGGATAAGAACGTGACCATAATGTCCTTATGGTGAAGAGAAAATAGCTGATTTTAGGATTATCTGGCTATTTTCTCTTCGCCGTAAGGACATAACCATGAGAGGGCTAATAAGGTACTTTCGGATAAGAACGTGACCATAATGTCCTTATGGCGAAGAGAAAATAGCTGATTTTAGCATATTCTGGATATTTTCTCTTTGCCGTAAGGACATAACCATGAGAGGGCTAATAAGGTCCTTTCGGATAAGAACGTGACCATAATGTCCTTATGGCGAAGAGAAAATAGCTGATTTTAGCATATTCTGGATATTTTCTCTTCGCCGTAAGGACATAACCATGAGAGGGCTAATAAGGTCCTTTCGGATAAGAACGTGACCATAATGTCCTTATGGCGAAGAGAAAATAGCTGATTTGAGCATATTCTGGCTATTTTCTCTTCGCCGTAAGGACATAACCATGAGAGGGCTAATAAGGTCCTTTCGGATAAGAACGTGACCATAATGTCCTTATGGCGAAGAGAAAATAGCTGATTTTAGCATATTCTGGCTATTTTCTCTTCGCCGTAAGGACATAACCATGAGAGGGCTAATAAGGTCCTTTTGGATAAGAACGTGACCATAATGTCCTTATGGCGAAGAGAAAATAGCTGATTTTAGCATATTCTGGATATTTTCTCTTCGCCGTAAGGACATAACCATGAGAGGGCTAATAAGGTCCTTTCGGATAAGAACGTGACCATAATGTCCGTATGGCGAAGAGAAAATAGCTGATTTTAGGATTATCTGGCTATTTTCTCTTCGCCGTAAGGACATAACCATGAGAGGGCTAATAAGGTCCTTTCGGATAAGAACGTGACCATAATGTCCTTATGGCAAAGAGAAAATAGCTGATTTTAGCATTATCTGGCTATTTTCTCTTCGCCGTAAGGACATAACCATGAGAGGGCTAATAAGGTCCTTTCGGATAAGAACGTGACCATAATGTCCTTATGGTGAAGAGAAAATAGCTGATTTTAGGATTATCTGGCTATTTTCTCTTCGCCGCAAGGACATAACCATGAGAGGGCTAATAAGGTCCTTTCGGATAAGAACGTGACCATAATGTCCTTATGGTGAAGAGAAAATAGCTGATTTTAGGATTATCTGGCTATTTTCTCTTCGCCGTAAGGACATAACCATGAGAGGGCTAATAAGGTCCTTTCGGATAAGAACGTGACCATAATGTCCTTATGGCGAAGAGAAAATAGCTGATTTTAGCATATTCTGGATATTTTCTCTTCGCCGTAAGGACATAACCATGAGAGGGCTAATAAGGTCCTTTCGGATAAGAACGTGACCATAATGTCCTTATGGCGAAGAGAAAATAGCTGATTTTAGCATATTCTGGATATTTTCTCTTCGCCGTAAGGACATAACCATGAGAGGGCTAATAAAGTCCTTTACATGAAGAGAAAATAGCTGATTTTAGCATTATCTGGCTATTTTCTCTTCGCCGTAAGGACATAACCATGAGAGGGCTAATAAGGTACTTTCGGATAAGAACGTGACCATAATGTCCTTATGGCGAAGAGAAAATAGCTGATTTTAGCATATTCTGGATATTTTCTCTTCGCCGTAAGGACATAACCATGAGAGGGCTAATAAGGTCCTTTCGGATAAGAACGTGACCATAATGTCCTTATGGCGAAGAGAAAATAGCTGATTTTAGCATATTCTGGATATTTTCTCTTCGCCGTAAGGACATAACCATGAGAGGGCTAATAAGGTCCTTTCGGATAAGAACGTGACCATAATGTCCTTATGGCGAAGAGAAAATAGCTGATTTTAGCATATTCTGGATATTTTCTCTTCGCCGTAAGGACATAACCATGAGAGGGCTAATAAAGTCCTTTACATGAAGAGAAAATAGCTGATTTTAGCATTATCTGGCTATTTTCTCTTCGCCGTAAGGACATAACTATGAGAGGGCTAATAAGGTACTTTCGGATAAGAACGTGACCATAATGTCCTTATGGCGAAGAGAAAATAGCTGATTTTAGCATATTCTGGATATTTTCTCTTCGCCGTAAGGACATAACCATGAGAGGGCTAATAAGGTCCTTTCGGATAAGAACGTGACCATAATGTCCTTATGGCGAAGAGAAAATAGCTGATTTTAGCATATTCTGGCTATTTTCTCTTCGCCGTAAGGACATAACCATGAGAGGGCTAATAAGGTCCTTTTGGATAAGAACGTGACCATAATGTCCTTATGGCGAAGAGAAAATAGCTGATTTTAGCATATTCTGGATATTTTCTCTTCGCCGTAAGGACATAACCATGAGAGGGCTAATAAGGTCCTTTCGGATAAGAACGTGACCATAATGTCCGTATGGCGAAGAGAAAATAGCTGATTTTAGGATTATCTGGCTATTTTCTCTTCGCCGTAAGGACATAACCATGAGAGGGCTAATAAGGTCCTTTCGGATAAGAACGTGACCATAATGTCCTTATGGCAAAGAGAAAATAGCTGATTTTAGCATTATCTGGCTATTTTCTCTTCGCCGTAAGGACATAACCATGAGAGGGCTAATAAGGTCCTTTCGGATAAGAACGTGACCATAATGTCCTTATGGTGAAGAGAAAATAGCTGATTTTAGGATTATCTGGCTATTTTCTCTTCGCCGTAAGGACATAACCATGAGAGGGCTAATAAGGTCCTTTCGGATAAGAACGTGACCATAATGTCCTTATGGCGAAGAGAAAATAGCTGATTTTAGCATATTCTGGATATTTTCTCTTCGCCGTAAGGACATAACCATGAGAGGGCTAATAAGGTCCTTTCGGATAAGAACGTGACCATAATGTCCTTATGGCGAAGAGAAAATAGCTGATTTTAGCATATTCTGGATATTTTCTCTTCGCCGTAAGGACATAACCATGAGAGGGCTAATAAAGTCCTTTACATGAAGAGAAAATAGCTGATTTTAGCATTATCTGGCTATTTTCTCTTCGCCGTAAGGACATAACCATGAGAGGGCTAATAAGGTCCTTTCGGATAAGAACGTGACCATAATGTCCTTATGGTGAAGAGAAAATAGCTGATTTTAGGATTATCTGGCTATTTTCTCTTCGCCGTAAGGACATAACCATGAGAGGGCTAATAAGGTCCTTTCGGATAAGAACGTGACCATAATGTCCTTATGGCGAAGAGAAAATAGCTGATTTTAGCATATTCTGGATATTTTCTCTTCGCCGTAAAGACATAACCATGAGAGGGCTAATAAGGTCCTTTCGGATAAGAACGTGACCATAATGTCCTTATGGCGAAGAGAAAATAGCTGATTTTAGCATATTCTGGATATTTTTTATCTTCGCCGTAAGGACATAACCATGAGAGGGCTAATAAAGTCCTTTACATGAAGAGAAAATAGCTGATTTTAGCATTATCTGGCTATTTTCTCTTCGCCGTAAGGACATAACCATGAGAGGGCTAATAAAGGCCCTCATTCCGAGTCGTTCGCTCTGTATTTTTCATCGCATCGCAGTGAAATTCCGCTTAGTGCGCATGCGCAATATTCGCACTGCGACTGCGCCAAGTATCTTTGCTATGAAGATAGTATTTTTACTCACGGCTTTTTCATCGCTCCGGCGATCGTAATGTGATTGACAGGAAATGGGTGTTACTGGGCGGAAACAGGCCGTTTTATGGGAGTGTGGCTGAAAACGCTACCGTTTCCGGAAAAAACGCAGGAGTGGCCGGAGAAACGGGGGAGTGGTTGGGCGAACGCTGGGTGTGTTTGTGACGTCAAACCTGGAACGACAAGCACTGAACTGATCGCACAGGCAGAGTAAGTCTGGAGCTACTCTAAAACTGCTAAGTAGTTTGTGAGCGCAATATTGCGAATACATCGGTCGCAATTTTAAGATGCTAAGATACACTCCCAGTAGGCGGCGGCTTAGCGTGTGTAACTCTGCTAAAGTCGCCTTGCGACCGATCAACTCGGAATGAGGGCCAAAGTCCTTTACATGAAGAGAAAATAGCCAAGTGTTAGTAGAAGTGGTTGATTTACTTTCATGTGCAGGACCTGACCACTAGGTGGCAAAAAGGTCCTTATCACGAAGGTAAAGTAGACTGCTCTGCATAGATTGAGATAATTTCTCTTCATCATAAAGACCACGTCCTTACGGCGAAGAGAAAATATACTCAACCGAACCGAAATGGTTGGTTCTATATCGGAGTGGCTGAAGGGACCTTGTGACGTATCATGGGAGGAGCTACGTCACCAGGGGGAGGAGCTACGGGCGAACAGGGTACCCGGAAAGTTCGCTCGCCACGCTTCGGGCACGGTGGCTCGCTCCGCTTCGCTCACCACCTAATTACTAAAGGTAATAGTTGGTGGCGTGGATAGTAGAGCAACTATCCCGCTGGCCTAGCTCCTCCCCCTTGTGTCGTAACTCCTCCCCCTTACGGAAAAGGTCCCTTAGCCCACTTGATTCTAGCATCTACCGAACGGAAATACGTTTTATTCTGGCGATAGGAACCAGTGACTGGTGTGTTGCGTCTATGTTACCCTCAAAAAAGGTTACTTTTCCAAATTGTTGGTGACATGGACCCAGCCACTCGGATCTAGCCTCAACCCAGGGGAATATGGGAAAGGGGCTTTCCACGAAGGGTAACTAGACGCTACCCTGCAGCGTCTAATTACACTTCGTGGACAGGACCTTTCCCATAATCTCCTGGGTCCATGTCACCAACTACCACGGGGGGGACATAGACACAACACGCCAGTCACTAGTTTCCTATCGCCAGCCGCAGGATAAAACATATCTCCGTTCTGTACGTTCCACTTTACTTCCAGCCTGTGCGTTGCACCGCATCTCCGGTTGCTGAGTTCTATCTTATTTCCGGTCTGTGCGTTCCACTTCCGGTTTGTGCGTTCCACCACATTTCCGGTCAGTGTTTGCCTCCCAATCACCGGCCGCCCCCTGCATTCCACGTGGAGATTGATCGCAGCCTCAGCGTGGGGTGAGGTCGCCGCCTGTGTCTCATCGACTGGGAAGAAGCATAGAGTTGGCTCCGTTGTTGTGTTTGACAACAAGTGGTTTTTATTATTATTATACAGCAGGTGGAGCAGACTATTGTAGCCTTGCTGTATTTACAAAGGTAGCCGTCCTGGGGCGTTTCTGTGTAATGCAGGTGTAGCAGACCCTAGTGCTGCAGGTGGGGAAGGCTGTGTTATCGATGTTTATCAACAAAACACGAGGGCTCTCTGAACTTTTACAGCTGTAACTGGGGATGGCCTCCACCCTCTATGGTTCTTCACCAGTGGGTGATGGTCTAGCCATGGATGGCAGGGCAGGCGGTGATACTTTCCCTTTGTTTTTTATGTGGCTGAAGTTAGCTTCTTATTCAGCCAGCTTATTATATTAAAATAAATTAAATAAGGATAGATCACTAAGTTAACATTGCATAAACGTCAAATAGTGTCTCTTACACCAATTTACATTGGGATGTACTAAAAGGATGATCACAGAAAGGGATGATCGGGATGATTGCCTGTAGTTCCTATTCACACCTCTAGATGTCACTATATTTTTTTACCTCAACTGAGAATTTACGAACTACAGCAAGCATATAAAGCTTTTAAATGATATACTGTATTCATAGTTTAAAAAAAAGTTACAGCATTTATATTGTTTCTGCATCGGTTTATATCAACAAAGCCGTATACTTAAATAAGGAAACCAGCATCCTAATATCATACCTCCCAACATTGACCCTACCTGAAGAGGGACACAAGCGCGGCGAAGTCGCGCGCGTTCCCAAAAGGGGCGTGGTCTATGGGAAAGTGGGCGTGGCTTCGCGGGAGGACCCACGACCGCGAGCCACGCCCCATTTTCGTCACTGAGGGGGCATGCCCAGCGCTCTGTGAGCCGCTGACATGCCTCCTCTCCCTCTGTCTGCACTGAATAGACGCACAGCGTCTATTCCCCGCTGCTCTGCTAAGCAGGGCAGCGAGAGACGGAGCCTCCCAACTGCCCCCCCCCACCGCGGGAAACTGCGGCCTGCGGGTGGGACAGCGGGACAGTCCCCAAAAAACGGGACTGTCCCGCGAAAATCGGGACAGTTGGGAGGTATGTAATATCAATATTGAGTCCTGGCACCCTCTACCATTTTCATACCTGGGACTGTTTTCTATGCGTTTCCAGTAGGATAATTCTGACATCTAGTGTCTTGGAGGTGAACTGCATGTAATCATCCCGATCATCCCTTTCTGTGATCATCCTTTTAGTACATCCCATTTACATTACATTTTGCATTAAACAAAAATGATTTGGGCATGAAAATGGTGGTAAAGTGAGCACAGGCACCAGATCTCATCATTTTTAATAAGAAGCTGTAGTTGTGCAAGGGTTAAACAGCGTTGGTCAAAAGATTTGACACTTTTAACTCATACAGGGTGATCACTTACATATCACTCACCTGCAATTTGCCTTGACCAGCAAGCATTTGGGCATGAAAATGGTGGTATAGGTTTCAAGTGTCAAAACTTTTGAGTAACGCTGTTTAACCTTTGCACAACTACAGCTTCTTATTCAAAATGATGAAATCTGGTGTCTGTGCCCGCTTTGCCACCATTTTCATGCCCAAATCCTTGTTGGTCAAGGCAAATTGCAAGTGGGTGATATGTAAGTGACCACCCTGTGTGAGTTTCAAGTGTAAAATCTTTTGACCAACGCTGTTTAACCCTTGCACAACTACAGCTTCTTATTCACAATGATGAAATCTGGTGACTGTGCCCGCTTTGCCACCATTTTCTCTGACGTCCTAGTGGATGCTGGGAACTCCGTAAGGACCATGGGGAATAGACGGCTCCGCAGGAGACTGGGCACATCTAAAGAAAGATTTAGGACTATCTGGTGTGCACTGGCTCCTCCCCCTATGACCCTCCTCCAGACCTCAGTTAGATTTCTGTGCCTGGCTGAGCTGGATGCACACTAGGGGCTCTCCTGAGCTCCTAGAAAGAAAGTATAGTTTAGGTTTTTTATTTTACAGTGAGACCTGCTGGCAACAGGCTCACTGCAACGAGGGACTAAGGGGAGAAGAAGCGAACCTACCTAACTGGTGGTAGCTTGGGCTTCTTAGGCTACTGGACACCATTAGCTCCAGAGGGATCGCACACAGGACCCGACCTCGTAGTCCGTTCCCGTAGCCGCGCCGCCGTTCCCCTTACAAAGCCAGAAGAAAGAAGGTCCGGAAAATCGGCGGCTGAAGACTTCTGTCTTCTCCAAAGTAGCGCACAGCACTGCAGCTGTGCGCCATTGCTCCTCATGCACACCACACACTGCGGTCACTGATGGGTGCAGGGCGCTGGGGGGGGGGGCGCCCTGAGCAGCAATATTTACACCTTGGCTGGCAAAACTAACCATATATAACCCCAGGGGCTATATAGGTGTAAAAATATCCCTGCCAGAATTACAAAAACAGCAGGAGAAAGCCCGCCGAAAAAGGGGCGGAGCCATCTCCCTCAGCACACTGGCGCCATTTTCCCTCACAGCTCCGCTGGAAGGATTGCTCCCTGGCTCTCCCCTGCAGTCCTGCACTACAGAAAGGGTTAAAAAGAGAGGGGGGGGGGCCACAAAAATTAGGCACAGTATATTATAATAATGCAGCTATAAGGGAAAACACTCTCTATAGGTGATATCCCTGTGATATATAGCACTCTGGTGTGTGCTGGCATACTCTCCCTCTGTCTCCCCAAAGGGCTTTGTGGGGTCCTGTCCTCTGTCAGAGCATTCCCTGTGTGTGTGCTGTGTGTCGGTACTGCTGTGTCGACATGTATGAAGAGGATAATGATGTGGAGGCGGAGCAAATGCCTGTGAATGTGATGTCACCCCCTGCGGGGTCGACACCGGTGTGGATGGACTTATGGAAGGAATTACGTGACAGTGTCAACTCCTTACATAAAAGGTTTGACGACATAGGACAACCGGCTACTCAGCTTGTGCCTGTCCAAGCGTCTCAAATGTCATCAGGGGCTCTAAAACGCCCGCTACCTCAGATAGCAGACACAGATACCGACTCCAGTGTCGACGACGATGAGACTAGTGTACCTTCCAATAGGGCCACCCGTTACATGATTGAGGCAATGAAAAATGTATTACACATTTCTGATAATACCCCAGGTACCACAAAAAAGGGTATTATGTTTGGTGAGAAAAAACTACCAGTAGTTTTTCCTGCATCTGTGGAATTAATATGAGGTGTGTGAGGAAGCGTGGACTTCTCCCGATAAGAAATTGATAATTTCTAAGCAGCGTACCCTTTTCCGCCAGAGGATAGGTCACGTTGGGAAATACCCCCTAGGGTAGATAAAGCGGTTACACGCTTATTAAAAAAGGTGGCACTACCATCTCCGGATATGGCCGCCCTAAAGGAACCTGCTGATAGAAAGCAGGAAACTACCCTTAAAGCTATATACACACACGTGCATTATATTGAGACCAGCTATTGCCTCGGCATGGAAGTGCAGTGCGGCAGCTGCGTGGTCAGATTCCCTGTCGGATAATATTGATACTATGGATAGGGACAATATTTTGCTGACAACAGAGCATATGAAAGACGCTGTCTTATACATGCGTGATGCACAGAGGGATATTTGCCGGCTGGCATCACAAATAAGCGCTATGTAAAACCATTGCCGCCAGGCGGGGGTTATGGACTCGGCAATGGTCAGGCGATGCCGATTCAAAACGGCACATGGAAGTTTTGCCCTATAAGGGGGTGGAACTGTTTGGGGATGGTCTTTCAGACCTCGTTTCCACAGCTACTGCTGGGAAATCAAACTTTTTGCCACAAGCTACCCCACAGCAAAAGAAAGCACTGTATTATCAGGTACAGTCCTTTCGGCCCCAGAAAAGCAAGAGGGCTAGAGGCTCATCTTTTCTGCCAAGAGGAAAAGGTAGAGGGAAAAAGCTGCAGCACACAGCTAGTTCCCAAGAGCAGAAGTCCTCCCCTGCGTCCGGTAAGTCCACAGCATGACGCTGGGGCTGCTCAGGCGGACCCGGGTACGGTGGGGGCCCGTCTCAAAAATTTCAGCGCACAGTGGGCTCTCTCACAGGTGGATCCCTGGGTTCTTCAAACAGTATCTCAGGGGTACAGGCTGGAATTCGAGACGTCTCCCCCCCACGTTTCCTAAAATCTGCCTTACCAGGGAGGCAGTGTTGGTGGTTATCCAAAAACTGTATTCACAGCAAGTGATTGTCAAGGTACCCCTCCTTCAACAAGGAAAGGGTTACTATTCCACAATGTTTGTGGTACCGAAACCGGAAGGTTCGGTGAGACCCATATTAAATTTAAAATCCTTGAACACATATATCAAAAGATTCAAGTTCAAGATGGAATCGCTCAGGGCGGTTATTGCGAACCTGGACGAGGGGTATTACATGGTCTCTCTGGACATCAAGCATGCTTACCTGCATGTCCCCATTTACCCTCCTCACCAGGAGTACCTCAGGTTCGTGGTACAGGACTGTCACTATCAGTTCCAGACGCTGCCGTTTGGGTTATCCACGGCACCGAGGGTCTTTACCAAGGTAATGGCCGAAATGATGATACTCCTTCGCAAGAAGGGAGTTTTAATTATCCCGTACTTGGACGATCTCCTCATAAAGGCGAGGTCCAAGGAGCAGTTGGTGGTGGGGGTAGCACTTTCTCGGGAAGTGCTGCAACAGCACGACTGGATTCTCAATATTCCAAAGTCACAGCTGGTCCCGACGACACGTCTTCTGTTCCTGGGAATGATTCTGGACACAGACCAGAAAAAAGTGTTTCTTCCAGTGGAAAAAGCCGAGGAGTTGTCCTCTCTAGTCAGAAACCTCCTAAAACCGGGACAGGTGTCGGTACATCAATGCACACGAGTCCTGGGAAAAATGGTAGCTGCGTATGAAGCAATTCCATTCGGAAGGTTCCAGGCAAGGATTTTCCAGTGGGACCTGTTGGACAAATGGTCCGGGTCCCATCTCCAGATGCAGCAGCGGATAACCCTGTCGGCAAGGACCAGGGTGTCGCTGCTGTGGTGGCTGCAGAGGGCTCATCTACTAGAGGGCCGCAGATTCGGAATAACAGGACTGGGTCCTGGTGACCACGGATGCCAGCCTTCGGGGCTGGGGTGCAGTCACACAGGGAGTAAATTTCCAAGGACTGTGGTCAAAACAGGAGATTTCACTTCACATAAATATTCTGGAGTTAAGAGCCATTTACAAAGGCTCTAAGCCAAGCAAGGCCCCTGCTTCAAAATCAGTCGGTACTGATCCAATCAGACAACATCACGGCGGTCGCCCAGGTAAACAGGCAGGGCGGCACAAGAAGCAGGAGGGTAATGGCAGAAGCCACAAGGATTCTCCGTTGGGTGGAAAATCACGTGGTAGCACAGGCATCAGAGTTCATTCCGGGAGTGGACAGCTGGGAAGCAGACTTCCGCAGCAGGCACGACCTCCACCCGGGAGAATGGGGACTTCATCCAGAAGTCTTCCAAATGCTGGTAAACCGTTGGGAAAGACCACAGGTGGACATGATGGCGTCCCGCCTCAACAAAAAAGCTAAGAAGATATTGCGCCAGGTCAAGGGACCCTCAGGTGATCACTGTGGACGCTCTAGTGACACCGCGGGTGTACCAGTCGGTTTATGTGTTCCCTCCTCTTCCTCTCATACCCAAGGTACTGAGGATAATAAGGAAAAGAGATGTAAGAACTATACTAATTTTTCCGGATTGGCCAAGAAGGGCTTGGTACCCGGAACTTCAAAAATGATCTCAGAGGACCCATGGCCTCTGCCACTCAGACAGGACCTGCTGCAGCAGGGGCCCTGTCTGTTCCAAGACTTACCGCGGCTGCGTTGACGGCATGGCGGTTGAACACCGGATCCTGAGTGAAAAAGGCATTCCGGAGGAAGTCATTCCTACCCTGATCAAAGCCAGGAAGGATGTCAGCCTCAAAGTCAGACGTTTGTAAAGGGAGTGCTGCATATTCAGGCCCCCTTTTGTGTCCCCAGGGGCACCTTGGGATCTCAATGTGTTTTTGGAGTTCCTGAAATCACATTGGTTTGAGCCACTTAAAACCGTGGATTTGAAATATCTCACATGGAGAGTGGTCATGTTGTTGGCTCTGGCTTCGGCCAGGCGTGTGTCAGAATTGGCGGCTTTGTCATGTAAAAGCTCTTACCTGACTTTCCATATGGATAGGGCAGAGTTGAGGACTCGTCCTCACTTTCTCCCGAAGGTGGTATCAGCTTTTCACTTGAACCAACCTATTGTGGTTCCTGCGGCTACTAGATACTTGGAGGATCCAAGTTACTGGACGTAGTCAGGGCCCTGAAAATTTATGTTTCCAGGACGGCTTGTTGGTCAAGGCAAATTGTAGGTGGGTAATATGTAAGTGACCATCCTGTGTGAGTTTCAAGTGTCAAATCTTTTGAGTAACGCTGTTTAACCCTTGCACAACTACAGCTTCTTATTCAAAATGATGAAATCTGGTGTCTGTGCCCGCTTTACCTGCCATCCCCCCGTGCGCCCTGTTGTTCTCTGCCCTGCCATCCCCCCGTGCGCCCTGTTGTTCTCTGCCCTGCCACCCCCCCCCCCCTGTAAGCCCTGTTCTTCTCTGCCCTGCCATCCCCCCGTAAGCCCTGTTCTTCTCTGCCCTGCCATCCCCCCGTAAGCCCTGTTCTTCTCTGCCCTGCCATCCCCCCGTAAGCCCTGTTCTTCTCTCCACTTTGACCCCCCCCCCCCCCCCCCACTTCCCCGTTTTCTCTCCCCTACTATCCCTCTGGCCTCCTGTTCTTCTCCACCCTGCCACCCTTCTGTGGTGCCCTGTTGTATGTTATGGTTCTTCTCAGCACAGCTGTAACATGGCAGCAGGTAGCTGCTCTCATATTTAGTATCAGTGCCACAGCAGGGCCGAATCTAGGATTTTTGTCATCCAGGGTAAGGCAGTCATTTGTATTCACCGGACCAGGCATCAGCTAAACGTGAGTCAGCGGAGCTCTGACTGGGGGATCCCCCTGAGAGTGGGGTCCGGGGGTACTTGAACCTGTGCCCCTGGCCCCCATTAATTAGGTCCTGGCCTACTCCCACCACTACATGCTTCCGGCTCACCGTGGGTTTCCCGCTTTTTGAGTCCAAACATCTCTGCACCCCTTCAAATTCGGTACGCAGAGCACGTGCCCCCACAGGGTCCACCACTAGTTGCAACCCTACCCACACTCCTCACAGGAGCTGCAGGGTAGATGCTATATACCAGCGGGGTCAACCAATGGCTCTTGAGCCTCATGCGGCTCTTTCTTTATTCAAATGTGGCTCCCAACACAGTAAATCATGTGACCACATCAGATCCAGAACCTGCTGCACTCCAGCCAGACACACAGCAGCACTACGGGTACTGAAAACTAAGGGGTCTACTTACTAAGCCTTGGATAGAGCTAAATTCGACGAAGATAACGTACCAGCCAATCGACTCCTAACTGTCATTTTTCAAACCCAGCCTGTGACATGGCAGTTAGGAGCCGATTGGCTCGGACTTTATTTCCGTCTGTCACGAACCGATCTCTCACCTCTGGGGTTCGTCCGTTGCCGGTGCGGTTGCTTGCGGTGCTGTGCGGCCGTGTGGGGACGCGGCGTGATCAGTGGCACAGGTGATGCAGGTTCTGGGAGCTGGGAGTGCGGGGACCAAATGGCCAAAGGCACCGCTGTGTGTCTGCAGTGTAGGAGGCGGCCATGTTGGAGACCAAATAAGCAATACAGAGCACTTGTGAAAACACCTGTGGGTAAGTGTAAGCCAATCCCGTGCTTGTGCTGCCTTTAAGTAGGCTGGGATTATGCTACTCTGGGCCAGTGCTTTGTTGTATCTACGCTATGCCCTAGCTCTGTGCTCTCTCCGTGCATTCCTGTGTGATTCCCGTGGTCCAGATATCGCCTCCGCTCCCAGAGGTCCGTCTGCTGCCTTCACTGCTAAAGATCCACCAGCTCCCTGCTGTGCTGTCAGTCAATCACTCTCCCAGTGGCAAACAAGTGAACTCCCAGAGTCTTGCAAGAGGTTACCCTGTCTGCCTGCTTCAACCACACAGACTTGGGAGGATTTCTACTGACATCAGCTGTTTGTTTGTTCTGCTCCAAACTTAACCCATTCATCACCAATGTCGTCTGCTGCAGTTTCACAGTGATCTTCAGAACTCGCAATTTCAGTATTGTATTTTCTGTGTTGCTACAATCAAGGACAATTCTCCACAGCCTTTCAGTTAAATCTCTAAGCTTCATTACAAGTCTCTACAGTTACTCATTTATGTCTGCATTATCCAGATTAACACTCTATGCAGTTCTGCATCAAATCTTGTTGCTTTTGGACAATTCATCATTCATTCAAGCCTGTTTTAAACTCAGTTCTATGAACATTTCCTCAATGTATCTTTAAGATTGTTCCTGTTTATCATTTCTCTGACGTCCTAAGTGGATGCTGGGGACTCTGTCAGGACCAAGGGGGAATAGCGGCTCCGCAGGAGACAGGGCACAAAAATAAAGCTTTAGGATCAGGTGGTGTGCACTGGCTCCTCCCCCTATGACCCTCCTCCAAGCCTCAGTTAGGTTTTTGTGCCCGTCCGAGCAGGGTGCAATCTAGGTGGCTCTCTTAAGGAGCTGCTTAGAAAAAGTTTTTAGGTTTTTTATGTTCAGTGAGTCCTGCTGGCAACAGGCTCACTGCATCGAGGGACTTAGGGGAGAGAAGTTCAACTCACCTGCGTGCAGGATGGATTGGCTTCTTAGGCTACTGGACACCATTAGCTCCAGAGGGAGTCGGAACACAGGTCTCACCCTGGGGTTCGTCCCGGAGCCGCGCCGCCGACCCCCCTTGCAGATGCTGAAGATTGAAGGTCCAGAAACCGGCGGCAGAAGGCTTTTCAGTCTTCATGAAGGTAGCGCACAGCACTGCAGCTGTGCGCCATTGTTGTCACACACTTCACACCATAGGTCACGGAGGGTGCAGGGCGCTGCTGGGGGCGCCCTGGGCAGCAATGTATAATACCTTTTATGGCTAAAAAAATACATCACATATAGCCCTTGAGGCTATATGGATGTATTAAACCCATGCCAGATATCTCAAACTCCGGGAGAAAAGCCCGCCGGAATAGGGGGCGGGGCTTATTCTCCTCAGCACACAGCGCCATTTTCCTGCTCAGCTCCGCTGTGAGGAAGGCTCCCAGGACTCTCCCCTGCACTGCACTACAGAAACAGGGTAAAACAGAGAGGGGGGGCACTTTTTTTGGCGATATTTTATATATTTAAGCTGCTATAAGGATACAACACTTATATAAGGTTGTTCCCATATATATTATAGCGCTTGGGTGTGTGCTGGCAAACTCTCCCTCTGTCTCCCCAAAGGGCTAGTGGGGTCCTGTCTTCGATAAGAGCATTCCCTGTGTGTCTGCTGTGTGTCGGTACGTGTGTGTCGACATGTATGAGGACGATGTTGGTGTGGAGGCAGAGCAATTGCCGATAATGGTGATGTCACCCCCCAGGGAGTCGACACCGGAATGGATGGCTTTGTTTATGGAATTACGTGATAATGTCAGCACATTACAAAAATCAGTTGACGACATGAGACGGCCGGAAAACCAGTTGGTACCTGCCCATGCGTCTCAGACACCGTCAGGGGCTGCAAAACGCCCTTTACCTCAGTCGGTCGACACAGACCCAGACACGGACACTGAATCTAGTGTCGACGGTGAAGAAACAAACGTATTTTCAAGTAGGGCCACACGTTATATGATCACGGCAATGAAGGAGGCTTTGCATATCTCTGATACTGCAAGTACCACAAAAAGGGGTATTATGTGGGGGGTGAAAAAACTACCTGTAGTTTTTCCTGAATCAGAGGAATTGAATGATGTATGTGATGAAGCGTGGGTTAACCCAGATAGAAAAGTGCTAATTTCAAAAAAGTTATTGGCATTATACCCTTTCCCGCCAGAGGTTAGGGCGCGCTGGGAAACACCCCCTAGGGTGGATAAGGCGCTCACACGCTTATCAAAACAAGTGGCGTTACCGTCTCCTGATACGGCCGCCCTCAAGGATCCAGCTGATAGGAGGCTGGAAACTACCCTAAAAAGTATATACACACATACTGGTGTTATACTGCGACCAGCCATCGCCTCAGCCTGGATGTGCAGTGCTGGGGTGGTCTGGTCGGATTCCCTGACTGAAAATATTGATACCCTGGATAGGGACAGTATTTTATTGACTATAGAGCAATTAAAGGATGCTTTTCTTTATATGCGAGATGCTCAGAGGGATATTTGCACTCTGGCATCGAGAGTAAATGCGATGTCCATATCTGCCAGAAGAAGTTTATGGACGCGACAGTGGTCAGGTGATGCGGATTCTAAACGACATATGGAAGTATTGCCGTATAAAGGGGAGGAATTATTTGGCGTCGGTCTATCGGATTTGGTGGCCACGGCAACTGCCGGAAAATCCACCTTTTTACCTCAGACCCCCTCCCAACAGAAAAAGACACCGTCTTTTCAGCCGCAGTCCTTTCGGTCCTATAAGAACAAGCGGGCAAAAGGACAGTCATATCTGCCCCGGGGCAGAGGAAGGGGTAAGAGAGGACAGCAAGCTGCCCCTGCCCAGGAACAGAAGCCCTCCCAGGGTTCTGCAAAGCCCTCAGCATGACGCTGGGGCTTTACAAGCGGACTCAGGAGCGGTGGGGGGTCGACTCAAGAATTTCAGCGCACAGTGGGCTTGCTCACAGGTGGACCCCTGGATCCTGCAGGTAGTATCTCAGGGTTACAGGTTGGAATTCGAGAAGTCTCCCCCTCGCCGGTTCCTAAAGTCTGCTTTGCCAACGTCTCCCTCAGACAGGGCGACGGTATTGGAAGCCATTCACAAGCTGTTTTCTCAGCAGGTGATAGTCAAGGTACCCCTCCTACAACAAGGAAAAGGGTATTACTCCACGCTATTTGTGGTACCGAAGCCGGACGGCTCGGTAAGACCTATTCTAAATCTGAAATCTTTGAACCTGTACATACAGAAATTCAAATTCAAGATGGAGTCACTCAGAGCAGTGATAGCGAATCTGGAAGAAGGGGACTTTATGGTGTCCCTGGACATAAAGGATGCTTACCTGCATGTCCCAATTTGCCCTTCACATCAAGGGTACCTCAGGTTCGTGGTGCAAAACTGTCATTATCAGTTTCAGACGCTGCCGTTTGGATTGTCCACGGCACCTCGGGTCTTTACCAAGGTAATGGCCGAAATGATGATCCTTCTTCGAAGAAGAGGCGTATTAATTATCCCTTACTTGGACGATCTCCTGATAAGGGCAAGGTCCAGAGAACAGCTGGAGGACGGAGTAGCACTAACCCAATTAGTGCTGCAACAACACGGGTGGATTCTGAATTTTCCAAAATCTCAGTTGACACCGACAACACGTCTGCTGTTCCTGGGAATGATTCTGGACACGGTTCAGAAAAAGGTGTTTCTTCCGGAGGAGAAAGCCAAGGAGTTATCCAAACTTGTCAGGAACCTCCTAAAACCAGGAAAAGTGTCTGTTCATCAATGCACAAGAGTCCTGGGAAAGATGGTGGCTTCTTACGAAGCGATTCCATTCGGCAGATTCCACGCACGAACTTTTCAGTGGGATCTGTTGGACAAATGGTCTGGATCGCATCTGCAGATGCACCAGCGGATAACCTTATCACCACGGACAAGGGTGTCTCTTCTGTGGTGGTTGCAGAGTGCTCATCTGTTAGAGGGCCGCAGATTCGGCATACAGGACTGGGTCCTGGTGACCACGGATGCCAGTCTGAGAGGCTGGGGAGCGGTCACACAGGGAAGAAACTTCCAGGGAGTATGGTCAAGCCTGGAGATGTCTTTTCACATAAATATACTGGAGCTAAGAGCGATTTACAATGCTCTAAGTCTGGCAAAACCCCTGCTTCAGGGTCAGCCGGTGTTGATCCAGTCGGACAACATCACGGCAGTCGCCCACGTAAACAGACTGTTATGATTCCCGAACTCCAGACCAGAGGAGATCTTATGGCAGAGGTCTGAGTACAGGGAAGATCTGCTGGTAGTGGGAGCAGGAGAGCCTAGTAACCCCTGGCGCCCTAACTCCGTTGTCTCGCCCGTGTTATCAGAAATCCCCTGCGAGACTATGGTTGCTTGAGCCCATGGCAGCCGCGTTCGATGGGCGGATTATGTCTGCCCAACCCCGATGCCCCCTCAGGTCTTAATGGGAGACAAAGGGAAATCCGAGACAGGGTGATAACAAGGGGCCCTCTGACTAAGCAACCAGGCCAGGGGTTACAAGCTAACTAACTTAAACCAAAGGTATGTGCGGACTAGCCGCCAGGGAAAAGGACAACCAAGGATCCACCGATCCGTTACTCCTATCCAGCACCGCTGGATACCAGAGTGGATCTGTGGGAGCGGAATCCTCCGCAAAAGCTCCAGAACACAAATATACTAAATAATAAACAGTAAGCGGACAAGCCGCAACACATGGCTGCGCCGCGACTCACGAACACCACAGGATGTTAAAGGTGCTCGGTCAGACTCCAGGAATGATGACAACTTTCCGAGTACAGGACCACTGAGGACAGGAACAACCGGATTGAGCAAGACTGGAACTCTCTGCAACTGACACAGGCAAACAGGAAGCTATCACCGGCGTCTGTGGGAAGTCCAAAGGGTGCTTATAACAGAGAACTCCCCAATCAGGAGCCAGACTGGGTAATCACAATGAATGCCGTGCAGCTTGCAAGCTGCACGGCCAGCACACCATAAAATAATTAGAACAGACCAAGCAACGGGGAACGCGGCCCGAACGTGGCGTCCCCGTTGCTAGGGTCAGAGCGGCTCCGTGCGCCCGGCGTCTAGCGTTGCCAGGGAGCCGGCGGCTGTACGCGCACGGCGTCCCTGGTTGCTAGGCGCCGGGCCGCACCGACGAGCGGACCCCGGCGCCTAACAGTACCCCCCCCTTGAGGAGGGGTCAAGGAACCCCTAAAGCCAGGTTTCCGAGGAAATTCTCGAAAAAATGCCCTTTTGAGCCTCGGGGCATGAAGATCCTCATCCAGGACCCAAGACCTTTCCTCTGGCCCATAACCTCTCCAATGTACCAAAAAATAAAGCCGACCCCGGGAAAACTTGGAATCGAGAACCTTCTCAACCAGGAACTCCTGCTGACCCTGTACATTTATTGGTGATCTCCCCTGAGATATTTTACGAGGAAATCTACTGGACGAAACATATGGTTTCAGCAATGAGCAATGGAAGGTATTTCCGATCCGTAAAGTTTTTGGTAAACGTAACCGGAAAGCAACTGGATTGACTTTTTTGATAATGTGAAATGGTCCAATAAATTTAGGACCCAATCTGGCTGAGGTTTGTCGAAGTTTAATGTTGCGAGTCGACAACCACACCCTATCTCCTACTTTAAAAGTGCACGGCCGCCGGAGCCTGTCAGAAAATCTTTTTTCCCGGAATGCCGCTTTTCTGAGAGCCAGGTGTACTTTTCTCCAAATGAGTCTAAGATGAGAGGTCAGGGCCAGTGAGGAGACAGAGGAATGTTGAAAAAATGAATTAGCCCTGGGGTGAAAACCAAAAACTGCAAAAAATGGAGACACATTGGTGGAAGAATGACAGGCATTATTATAAGCAAACTCCGCCAATGGAAGAAACTCAGACCAGTCATTTTGGAGTTTGGCCGAGTACAAACGCAAATATTGTTTTAGAGATTGATTAACTCGCTCAGTCTGCCCATTGGATTGGGGATGATAGCCAGACGTTAAAGATAATTTCATCTTTAATGAAGCACAAAAAGACTTCCAAAATTGTGCAATGAATTGTGGACCCCGATCAGAAACAATATCAGTGGGTAAGCCATGGAGTCTGAAAACATGGCGGAGGAACAAGACTGCCAATCCCTGGGCAGATGGCAATCGGGGAAGAGCAATGAAATGGGCCATTTTGCTAAAACGGTCCACTACCACCCATATGACTCGGCATCCGGCTGACAGAGGGAGGTCCACCACAAAATCCATGGAGATATGCGACCATGGCCTAAGAGGAACATTCAAGGGCATAAGTTGACCGATAGGCAAAGAACGAGGAACTTTATGCTGTGCACAGACCTGACACGAAAAAACAAACTCTTTAATGTCTTTGGAAAGACCAGGCCACCATACTGAGCGGGAGACTAATTCCAAAGTCTTAGCAATTCCCGGATGCCCGGCAACTTTGCTATCATGAAACTCCGTCAAAACAGTTGCTCTCAAAAACTCAGGGACAAAAAGACGACCAGCAGGAGTATTTTCAGGAGCTTGATGTTGAAGCAGCTTTAACTGGGTAAATACATCCTGTGTGAGGCCTGCCCGAATGACTGAAGACGGAAGTATGGGAGTAACAGGACTGTTGTCTTGAACTGGAAGAAAACTGCGTGACAGGGCATCTGCCTTAGTATTCTTGGAACCTGGCCTGAAGGTGATAATAAATTTGAAACGAGTAAAAAATAAAGCCCAACGAGCCTGCCGGGCATTCAGTCGTTTAGCTGATTCAATGTATTGAAGATTTTTGTGATCAGTCAAAACTGAAATGGTATGAGTCACTCCTTCAAGCCAATGCCTCCACTCCTCGAAAGCCCATTTAATAGCCAGCAATTCCCGGTTACCAACATCGTAGTTGGATTCTGCAGATGAGAATTTCCTGGACATAAAGGCACAAGGATGTAATTCGAGGGAATCCGGATCCTTCTGAGATAGGATAGCCCCTACTCCAACCTCCGAGGCATCAACCTCAACAATGAAAGGCAATTCTGGGTTGGGATGTCTGAGGACAGGGGCTGAGACAAAGGCTTGTTTCAAGGCCTGAAAAGATAACTCAGCTTCACGTGACCAATTGGTAGGATCTGCTCCCTTCTTAGTCAGTGCCACAATGGGAGCAACTAGGTCAGAGAAGGAGTGAATAAATCTTCTATAGTAGTTCGCAAACCCTAAAAAGCGCTGAATTGCTTTTAAGTTGGTGGGTTGCGCCCAACTAAGGATGGCTTGGAGCTTCTTTGGTTCCATACAGAATCCCCGAGGGGAAATAATGTACCCTAAAAAGGATACCTCCGTGACATGAAATTCACACTTCTCAAGCTTGGCATATAGGTGATTTTCACATAATTTTTTTAGAACCTGACGCACCTGGGTAACATGTTGTTCTACAGAGTCAGAATAAATCAAAATATCGTCTAAGTAGACTACAACGAACCTTCCAAGAAACTCACGGAGCACATCGTTAATGAGATCCTGGAAAACTGCCGGAGCGTTAGACAGGCCAAATGGCATAACCAGATACTCATAGTGGCCTGACTGAGTACTGAATGCCGTTTTCCACTCATCCCCTGACTTGATTCTGATGAGGTTATATGCTCCTCTCAGGTCAATCTTAGAAAAAATCACAGCCGAACGTAGCTGATCAAAGAGGACAGAGATCAGCGGCAGAGGGTAAGTATTCTTTACTGAGATTTTATTCAAAGCTCTAAAGTCAATGCAGGGTCTAAGTGAACCATCCTTCTTCTCTACGAAGAAGAAACCTGCACTTAAAGGGGATTTAGATGGCCTGATAAATCCTTTCCCAAGGCTTTCTTTCACATACTCATTCATGGCCACAGTTTCAGGACCAGACAATGCATATAACCTTCCTTTAGGCAACGTGGCACCAGGAATTAGCTCAATGGCACAATCATAAGGCCTATGGGGAGGCAGAATATCCGCATTGCCCTTGGAAAATACATCAACAAAATCCTGGTATTCCATAGGAATGGGTGCGGGAACGGCGGCAGCTACTCGGATAGGAAGCGTAATACATTCTTTATTACAGATGGTACCCCATTGTAAGATCTCCCCCGACTGCCAATCAATGATGGGATTATGAAAGGCCAGCCAAGGGTGACCCAGAACCACAGGAACTGCTGGACAATGGGTAAGGAAAAACTCAATCTTTTCAGAATGCAGAGCTCCTACCGAAAGTAAAACAGGAGGTGTACAGAGAGAAATAACCCCATTGGACAAGGGACTCCCATCTAAACCATGCATGGTGACACACCTACCCAAGGTTAACTGAGGAATACCTAAGGCCTTGGCCCATGTTAAATCCATAAAGTTCCCTGCAGCTCCACTGTCCACAAAAGCAGAGACCGAGGAACAGAGGCTGCCAAAGGAAACTTTAGCAGGAACTAACAGTTAATTATTTGAGGAGATAAGCTGCAGACCAAAGTGAACCCCCTCACAACTCACTTGGTCGGGTAGTTTCCCGACTTGTTTGGACAACTACGGGCAAAATGTCCCTTACCTCCACAGTATAAACAAAGACCAGAATTTTGCCTCCTGGTTCTTTCTTCAGGAGACAATTTAGAGAGACCTATCTGCATAGGCTCCTCCATGTCCACAGGAATGGAAAAAACACAAGGAGTAGATCCGACAGATGCTCCTTTTTCAGCCCTCCGCTCTCTGAGCCGACGATCTATCTTAATAGAGAGCTCCATGAGTTTATCGAGAGTCTCAGGAGCGGGATACTGAAGGAGACTGTCTTTTATAGATTCAGATAAGCCGAGGCGAAACTGACTGCGTAAGGCTGGGTCATTCCATCCACAGTCGTTCGACCAACGGCGAAACTCCGTACAATAAATCTCTGCGGGATTCCTACCCTGTCTGAGAGCACGCAACTGACTCTCAGCGGACGCCTCTCTATCAGGGTCGTCATACAATAGCCCTAAAGATTTTAAAAAGGCGTCTACAGACAATAAGGCCGGATCGTCTGTCTTTAAACCAAAAGCCCAGGTCTGAGGATCCCCCTGAAGCAGAGAAATAATAATTCCCACCCGCTGAGCCTCCGTACCTGAGGAGACTGGTCTTAAACGAAAATAAAGTTTACAAGACTCTTTAAAATTAAAAAACTGTTTTCTATCCCCAGAAAAACGGTCAGGCAGATGCATTTTTGGTTCAGGGATGACCCTCGGGGAAGTCCGTAACAGATCTTCCTGTGACCTCACCCGGAGGGACAGATCCTGAACCATCTGAGTAAGTTCTTGAATCTGACTAACTAGAAGTTGGCCAGGATTTGGCCCAACACCGGTGGGATTCATGAGGCCGACAAAATCTCCCAACTGAATAAGTGAAAAAAAATTAACTCCTTTTAATTTTCTTTTTTTTTGTCTGGCCGGTGATAATGTTATGATTCCCGAACTCCAGACCAGAGGAGATCTTATGGCAGAGGTCTGAGTACAGGGAAGATCTGCTGGTAGTGGGAGCAGGAGAGCCTAGTAACCCCTGGCGCCCTAACTCCGTTGTCTCGCCCGTGTTATCAGAAATCCCCTGCGAGACTATGGTTGCTTGAGCCCATGGCAGCCGCGTTCGAAGGGCGGATTATGTCTGCCCAACCCCGATGCCCCCTCAGGTCTTAATGGGAGACAAAGGGAAATCCGAGACAGGGTGATAACAAGGGGCCCTCTGACTAAGCAACCAGGCCAGGGGTTACAAGCTAACTAACTTAAACCAAAGGTATGTGCGGACTAGCCGCCAGGGAAAAGGACAACCAAGGATCCACCGATCCGTTACTCCTATCCAGCACCGCTGGATACCAGAGTGGATCTGTGGGAGCGGAATCCTCCGCAAAAGCTCCAGAACACAAATATACTAAATAATAAACAGTAAGCGGACAAGCCGCAACACACGGCTGCGCCGCGACTCACGAACACCACAGGATGTTAAAGGTGCTCGGTCAGACTCCAGGAATGATGACAACTTTCCGAGTACAGGACCACTGAGGACAGGAACAACCGGATTGAGCAAGACTGGAACTCTCTGCAACTGACACAGGCAAACAGGAAGCTATCACCGGCGTCTGTGGGAAGTCCAAAGGGTGCTTATAACAGAGAACTCCCCAATCAGGAGCCAGACTGGGTAATCACAATGAATGCCGTGCAGCTTGCAAGCTGCACGGCCAGCACACCATAAAATAATTAGAACAGACCCAGCAACGGGGAACGCGGCCCGAACGTGGCGTCCCCGTTGCTAGGGTCAGAGCGGCTCCGTGCGCCCGGCGTCTAGCGTTGCCAGGGAGCCGGCGGCTGTACGCGCACGGCGTCCCTGGTTGCTAGGCGCCGGGCCGCACCGACGAGCGGACCCCGGCGCCTAACACAGACAGGGCGGCACAAGAAGCAGGACAGCAATGGCAGAAGCTGCAAGGATTCTTCGCTGGGCGGAAGATCATGTGATAGCACTGTCAGCAGTGTTCATTCCGGGAGTGGACAACTGGGAAGCAGACTTCCTCAGCAGACACGATCTACACCCGGGAGAGTGGGGACTTCATCCAGAAGTCTTCCACATGATTGTGAACCGTTGGGAAAAACCAAAGGTGGATATGATGGCGTCCCGCCTCAACAAAAAACTGGACAGGTATTGCGCCAGGTCAAGAGACCCTCAGGCAATAGCTGTGGACGCTCTGGTATCACCGTGGGTGTTCCAGTCAGTGTATGTGTTCCCTCCTCTGCCTCTCATACCAAAAGTACTGAGAATTATACGGCAAAGGGGAGTAAGAACGATACTCGTGGCTCCGGATTGGCCAAGAAGAACTTGGTACCCGGAACTTCAAGAGATGCTCACGGAGGATCCGTGGCCTCTACCTCTAAGACGGGACCTGCTTCAGCAGGGACCGTGTCTATTCCAAGACTTACCGCGGCTGCGTTTGACGGCGTGGCGGTTGAACGCCGAATTCTAAGGGAAAAAGGCATTCCGGAAGAGGTCATTCCTACACTGGTAAAAGCCAGGAAGGAGGTGACTGCACAACATTATCACCGCATTTGGAGAAAATATGTTGCGTGGTGTGAGGCCAGGAAGGCCCCCAAGGAGGAATTTCAATTGGGTCGATTCCTACATTTCCTGCAAACAGGATTGTCTATGGGCCTCAAATTGGGGTCCATTAAGGTTCAAATTTCGGCCCTGTCGATTTTCTTCCAGAAAGAATTGGCTTCAGTTCCTGAAGTCCAGACTTTTGTAAAAGGAGTACTACATATACAGCCCCCGGTTGTGCCCCCAGTGGCTCCGTGGGACCTTAATGTAGTTTTGGATTTTCTCAAATCCCATTGGTTTGAGCCACTCAAATCGGCGGATTTGAAGTATCTTACATGGAAAGTAACCATGCTACTGGCCCTGGCTTCAGCCAGGAGAGTGTCAGAATTGGCGGCTTTATCCTATAAAAGCCCATATCTGATTTTCCATTCGGACAGGGCAGAACTGCGGACGCGTCCTCATTTTCTGCCTAAGGTGGTGTCAGCGTTTCACCTGAACCAGCCTATTGTGGTGCCTGCGGCTACTAACGATTTGGAGGATTCCAAGTTGTTGGACGTGGTCCGGGCATTGAAAATATATATTTCAAGAACGGCTGGAGTCAGAAAGTCTGACTCGCTGTTTATATTGTATGCACCCAACAAGCTGGGTGCTCCTGCTTCTAAGCAGACGATTGCTCGTTGGATTTGTAGCACAATTCAACTTGCACATTCTGTGGCAGGCTTGCCACAACCAAAATCTGTCAAGGCCCATTCCACAAGGAAAGTGGGCTCATCCTGGGCGGCTGCCCGGGGGGTCTCGGCATTACAACTCTGCCGAGCAGCTACGTGGTCGGGGGAGAACACGTTTGTAAAATTCTACAAATTTGATACCCTGGCTAAAGAGGACCTGGAGTTCTCTCATTCGGTGCTGCAGAGTCATCCGCACTCTCCCGCCCGTTTGGGAGCTTTGGTATAATCCCCATGGTCCTGACGGAGTCCCCAGCATCCACTTAGGACGTCAGAGAAAATAAGATTTTACTTACCGATAAATCTATTTCTCGTAGTCCGTAGTGGATGCTGGGCGCCCATCCCAAGTGCGGATTGTCTGCAATACTTGTACATAGTTATTGTTACAAAAAAATCGGGTTGTTATTGTTGTGAGCCGTCTGTTCAGAGGCTCCTACGTTTGTCATACTGTTAACTGGGTTCAGATCACAAGTTGTACGGTGTGATTGGTGTGGCTGGTATGAGTCTTACCCGGGATTCATTATCCTTCCTTATTGTGTACGCTCGTCCGGGCACAGTATCCAAACTGAGGCTTGGAGGAGGGTCATAGGGGGAGGAGCCAGTGCACACCACCTGATCCTAAAGCTTTATTTTTGTGCCCTGTCTCCTGCGGAGCCGCTATTCCCCCTTGGTCCTGACGGAGTCCCCAGCATCCACTACGGACTACGAGAAATAGATTTATCGGTAAGTAAAATCTTATTTTTACCACTTCATGCAATACGTCGCTTTTATATATGGTAATTTATAATTTGTCATTCAACTTCTTACTGAAATTGTTGCTTTCAATAAATATATGAAACGGAACTTTCTTCGTCCTCCCTGCTTCCATCATACCCCAGCACCTACACCTTTGGTTGGTCCAGGGTTAACGGATTCACAAAAACACCCGGCCCTGACACCGTCTGATTTATCTCCATCCAAGTCTTAGTAAATAGACCCCTGAGTGAGCCAGATACTAGAGGGGAGACACCCACCGGCAAACAGAGGAAACATTCGGGGCTGCTGCAATGGAGCGAGTTGGTGAGGAGCTGTAGTGTACATGAGGGTGGGCAGGAGTGACTCATTGGGAAGCTGGCTAGTGTGACACAGCAGGGTGCTGGCTGGAGTGACAGGAGGGTGTTAGCTGGAGTGATACATGGGGGAGCTGAATGGAGTGACATAGGAGTGTGCTGGAAGTGGTGACCTAGGAAACTGCTGGCAGGAGTGACTCGTACGGAGCTGGCTGTTGTGACATAGGAGGGTTCTGGCTAGAGTGACACATTGGGGTGCTGGCTAGAGTGACACATTGGGGTGCTGGCTAGATTGACACAGTAAGTTGATGGCTGGAGTGACACATGGGGGAGTTGAAGTGTATGCGATCTGGCTTTTTCAATGTATTTTATGTTAAATCTGGCTTTAAAAAAAATTATGTTATGTGGATCCGGCTGAGTCAATGTATTTTATACTGGGGCGTGGTCTAGCAGGCACAAGGCCACATCCCAATTCTGAATGCATGCCTTTGGCTTGATGTTGGCTCTTTGACGTACCTAACAAGGTTTTTGGGCTCTTTATCTCTGACTGGTTGGCCACCCCTGCTGTATACTTTCCCAAATCCTCTATAGAGGGAAGGGGTTGTATCTGTAAAATACACTCTCTTGTATATTATACACTATTCCTATAAAAAATAAATCCTGTTTGTGGATTTTAATTGATGTCTGTCATTACACAGTAGTGAAGGAGATATCTGGGGAGCGAGTGTCACCCAATAGTTGTCCCTTGGTGTCAGGAAGAGCCCCAGTGCCTTCACCTCACTAAAGGACCCACGAGAGACAACGACCAGAAGATCCTGGATCCCGCCAAAAAGATCATTCAGCTGCTGACTGGAGAGGTGACTGCTGGGAATGGAACATTATACAGTAACACCAGGGGAGGTGTCTGGGTGATGACTGGAGAGGTGACTGCTGGGAATGGGGCATTATACAGTAACACCAGGGGAGGTGTCTGGGTGATGACTGGAGAGGTGACTGCTGGGAATGGGGCATTATACAGTAACACCAAGGGAGGTGTCTGGGTGATGACTGGAGAGGTGACTGCTGGGAATGGGACATTATATAGTAACACCGGGGGAGGTGTCTGGGTGATGACTGGAGAGGTAATGCTGGGAATGGGGCATTATACAGTAACACCAGGGGAGGTGTATGGGCTGTGGCGTATCTAGCATGGGGCGAGCAGGGTGCTTGCCCTGGGCGCCGTGGCAGCCCCAGCAGAGGGGGGCGACACCTGCACCGCCCGCTCGCCCCATGCGACAGGGTTTGGAGCCGCAAGCGCTCCCGGCGGCGCTCTCCCTGCTTGCCGGCAGTGTATCACGCAGCTCACCGATGTGTGCATCCTCTGTCCAATCCACACACAGACTCTGGCGGCCGCTGGCTGCATGCAGGGAATCGGCTCCGCCCAGGCTGGTCACGCGGTTGGAGCTTGAGAGGCAGCGGCGACAACAGACTTTTATCACTCCCTAGTCCCACACTCAGCAGCAGCAAGGTTTGTGTGCGGGGAGCGGGGGGGAAGGCAGGCGCCGGTAGTTATGCTGGTCTGGTCACGGCACTCAAAGTCCGGAGTAACTGCAGCTCTTTCACCAGCATGAGGGGACTGGAGGGGGTGGGTAGACTTGAATATTGATGGTGTCTGTGCTGTCCATATTGGGGGGATGATGGTGCTTGTGTTCCCTGTCTATGAAGGGGGGGAGGGGGGGTGCTGGTGTGCGAATAATTATGGTGTCGTGATTGTGTTCCCTGTCTATGAAGGGGGGGGGATGCTGGTGTGTGAATAATATAATGGTGTCTGTGCTGTGTGTCTATGAGGGGCGATGGCGGCGGTTTGGGCGCTGTGGAGGGATCATGTGGTACTAGTGGCGGGGTGGTGTCTGACTATGGAATTGATGGTGCTTGTGCTCTGTCTATGGGGGGGGGAAGATGCTGGAATGTGGTGCTTGTGCTGTATATAGGTTGGTATCGATATCCTGGCTATCAGGTTCCCGGCACCCAGCATACCATACCGGCGCCAGGATCCCAACCGTCGGAATGCCGGCAGTGGGGTGAGTGCAAAAGAGACCCCACGCTGTTTATTCTCCCTCCAGTGGTGTTGTGGACACCCCAAGAGGGAGAATAGTTGTAGGTATCCCGGCAGTCAGGATCCTGCAACCAGTATGCAGAGCGCCGGGATCCCGACAGCCAGGATATCAACTGCATCCCGCTGTATATATTGTAACACTGTAGGGGTGCAAGGTGCCTTTTCCTGGGGAATATGGCAGCACGCAGCAGCTGAGGAACAACACAAGTCCAGTTTCTGGTACAACTGACCCCGGCCAGTTTTATTGAAACAGAAAATAAAACAAACCCCAAAATAAAAATACCTTGCCTGTCCGGCACTAACTAAACATAAGATGTTCCTAACTGTCACTAAACAAAACACAGAGTTCTTCAGTACATACTGTATAGCTTACTTGCATCAGAAAGCGTGTCTCTCACACACAGATCCTGCAGCCTTCCCAGGCAGTCTGCCCATACTAATCAGGTTAGAAGCACTATATCACTCTTACACAGCTGAAACCCTGATTAGCCCTCTGTGAGGCCAAAGACCCGAACTGGGCCCAATGTCTAGAACTCGCCTTATCTCTCTCTCAGAGCCTTTACCCAGCTTTTACAGCAAACTGAAAAGGTTCAGACAAAACAAAAAGCATTTTTCCTAGAAGTTAACATTTTCTAAAACATGTAAGACAAGAACCTGGGACAAATATACCTGCCCTCAAACACTATCCCAGTGTTCTTGTCACATATCCCCCTCCCCTGTTTCGACCTAGGGGCCGGAACACTTGTAGCCCCCAAACAGAAGATGCGAGACAATGCATCTGCGTTGGCCAATTGTGTTCCCGGTCTATGTTCGACAGTAAACTTAAAGTCCTGCAACGCTAGAAACCATCTAGTTACACGAGCATTCTTGCCTCTATTTACATACATCCATTTTAAAGGGGCATGGTCTGTCACTAGTCTGAATTGTCTACCCAAGAGGTAATATCTCAAGGTATCTAGTGCCCACTTAATGGCCAAAGCCTCCTTTTCCACAATGGCATACCTTTTTTCATGCTCATTGAGTTTCCTACTCAAATAAAATGATAGGGTGTTCGTCCCCATCTCTGGTTTGGGACAGCACAGCACCTATCCCTACCTCTGAGGCATCTGTCTGTACCACAAATTCTTTTGAAAAATCTGGTGTTATCAACACCGGTTGTGAACACAAAGCCACTTTTAACGCTTGGAACGCCTTTTCTGCATCAGGGTTCCATTTCACCACATTTGACTGCTTCCCTTTGGTAAGGTCTGACAACGGCACCGCTGTGGACGCAAAATTAGGAATAAACCGTCTATAGTACCCAGTAATTCCCAAAAAAGCCCTTACCTGTTTTTTATTCACTGGACGAGGCCAGTTTTGAATAGCATCAACTTTATTCAATTGGGGCCTAATCAGACCTCTGCCTATGGTGAAGCCCAAGTATTTGACCTCCTCCATTGCGAGGCAGCACTTCTTTGGGTTAGCAGTTAACCCTGCCTCTCTGATTGAGTCCAGTACTGCTTGTACTTTAACCTAATGTGACCCCCAGTCTGTACTGTGAATTACCACATCATCCAAATAGGCAGCTGCATATTTTCTATTGGGCCTCAAAATTTTATCCATCGCCCGTTGAAAGGTTGCTGGAGCCCCATGCAACCCAAAGGGTAACATCTTATACTGGTACAGCCCCTCCGGAACCGAAAAGGCTGTTTTTTCTTTGGCGCTATCAGATAAAGGTATTTGCCAGTAACCTTTGGTCAGGTCCAATGTGGTGAGAAACCTGGCTGTTCCCAGCCTTTCTACAAGCTCATCCACACGGGGCATGGGGTATGCGTCAAACTTGGACACCTCATTTAACTTACAAAAGTCATTACAGAAGCGTATGCTACCGTCGGGCTTCGGGATGAGCACTATGGGACTGGACCACTCACTGTTAGACTCCTCTATGACTCCAAGTTCTAACATGGTTTTAACTTCCTTAGAAATAGCTTCTCGCTGAGCTTCAGGAATCCTATATGGCTTTAAATGAACCCTGACCCCTGGTTCTGTGACAATGTCATGTTTTATTATGGTCGTTTGGCCAGGCAGCTCTGAAAATACCTCCCTATTTTGGATGAGAAATTCTTTAACCTGATTGTTCTGATCAGCTGATAATGTCTCTGACACCTTCACTGCGGGAAGCAACCGGGGTGAAGACACCGAAGGGCAAGGCTCCGCTGACAGAGACAACCTATCTTTCCAGGGTTTGATTAAGTTAACATGGTAGATCTGTTCGGGTTTTCTCTTTCCCGGCTGGTATACTTTGTAATTAACCTCATTCACTTTTTCCCTAATCTCAAATGGACCCTGCCATTTAGCTAGGAATTTGCTTTCCACAGTGGGTACCAAAACAAGAACTCTATCTCCAGGAGCAAATTCCCGTATCTTGGCACTCCGGTTATAGACCCTCTGTTGAGCACTTTGGGCCTGTTCCATGTGCTCTCTGACAACAGGTACCACGGCTGCAATCCTATCCTGCATTTGTGTTACATGCTCAATAACGCTTCTATAAGGAGTGGGCTGTCCTTCCCACGTCTCTTTGGCAACATCCAACAGCCCTCTGGGGTGTCTACCATACAACAAATCAAATGGAGAAAACCCCGTAGAGGACTGAGGAACTTCTCTGATGGCCATTAACAAGTAGGGCAACAAACAATCCCAGTTTTTCCCATCTCTCTCAACAACCTTTTTTAACATACTTTTTAATGTTTTATTAAACCTTTCCACCAACCCGTCAGTTTGGGGATGGTAGATGGACGTCCTGAGGTGAGTGACCTTAAATAACTTGCACAATTCTTTCATGATCCTTGACATAAATGGAGTACCTTGGTCAGTCAAAATTTCTTTTGGTATTCCCACTCTACTAAATACCTGCACCAGCTCCCTAGCTATCGCCTTGGTTGTGATAGTGCGTAAAGGGACAGCCTCAGGATATCGAGTGGCATAGTCCATAATTACCAGGATATACTGATGGCCCCGAGCAGACTTTAACAAGGGCCCCACGAGATCCATGGCTATTCTGTCAAACGGGACCTCTATAATAGGCATGGGAACTAGTGGGCTCCTGAAATGGGGTCTAGGGGCATGATACTGGCATTCAGGACAGGAAGAACAATATTCAGACACTTCTTTATAAACCCCTGGCCAAAAGAACCTTTGTAAAACTCTTTCAGTGGTTTTTTCTGCCCCTAAATGTCCTGCGGTAACGTGACTATGAGCTAAATCTAGTACCGTTCTCCGATAAGGCTGGGGAACTACCAGCTGTTCCACCACATCCTCACCCCTTTTGACAATGTGGTACAAGAGCTCATTACAGATGGCCATGTGGGGATACGTAACCCTGTCACCTGGTACCACAGGTTCCCCATTAACAATCTTAACATTCTCTCTAGCCTTTATTAAGGTAGGATCCTTTAACTGTTCAGACGCAAACAGATCCTTCTTTACCTCCAGGTCAGGCACGCTTTCAGTTCTAACTACTATGTCTCTGTTCCCGGCAAGAGGGTCCTCACTGGACTCCCCATCTGTCACTTCCCCAGCCAAACTAGCAAAAGGCAAAGGGCCAGAAAGTTCCGAAGACCCACGTACATCCATAAAATCACCGGTATTATCAACTGGCTTTTTACTTCTCACATCTGTTGATAACCGTGATTCCCACAGTTTCCAAAAATGAGGAAAATCCCTCCCTATTATGGCCTCATGCACCAAGGTAGGGACCAGTCCCACTTTAACCCTTGCTGACCCACAACAAGTTTCTATATTCACCTCAGCAGTGGCATAATATTGGGTATCCCCATGTATGCAAGTTACCCCAATAGGTATTTGCTGGACCTTTAAGGGGTTCACTAACCCAGCTTTCACGAGGGTAACTAAACTTCCTGAATCTAGCAAGGCCTCTACCCGGTTACCTTCTAAGAACACATCACACATTTGTTTTTCCAGCTCAGGTGAAGGTACCACAGTACAGGCTAACCTAGCAAAGAAAGACATTCTGCGACATTCAAAGGCAGCATCACATTGCATGGGTTCTTGCGTGACTGGGCAATTGGCAATAACATGACCTGGCATACCACACCTAAAACATTTAACCACACGATTATCAACCCATTTGGGCAGCATAGACCGTTCTAGCCCCATTGGCCTGTTTCCAGGGCCAGTGTTTACAGTCTCTCCAGCCTTGCGTTCTCTTAACCGCCCAGCAACGTTTTCCCACGGAACAGTCTTACCAGTCTTTACTGAAGGGCACTGTCGAGGATCTATGGGTTGCTGGGTGGTCATCAGTAGTTCCTCTGCTGCCAAATACCTCTCTACCATGTCCACTAATTGGTCAGCAGTACCCGGGTTTCCATGGCTCACCCACTTGCGCAGGACCATGGGCAAAGATCTCAAGTAGCGGTCCATGACGACTCTTTCCACCATCTGGGGACCAGTTAATGTCTCTGGCTGCAGCCATTTTTTGTTAGCTGAATAAGGTCGTGCATCTGGGAGCGCGGAGGCTTCTCCATGGCGTACAGCCAACGGTGCACCCGTTGTGCTCGTACTGACAGCGTGACTCCCAGGCGGGTCAGGATCTCAGTCTTTAGTTTATCATAGTCCCGAGCCTCATCAGGGCTTAAATCAAAGTAAGCTTTTTGGGGCTCACCTGACAGGAAAGGTGCCAGCAGACTGGCCCACTGTGCTTTCGGCCAGTTCTCACGCTCGGCAGTCCTTTCAAACGTGGTCAGATAGGCCTCCACATCATCAGCCTCTGTCATTTTCTGCAGGAAGTGACTGGCTCGTATAGAACTAGAGCTGGTTGGAGCACTGACGGCCACATCTCCAACCCGAGCTGCAAGTCTCTGCACCACTTCTGCTAAGGCCTCTCTATCCTGACGCTGTTGCCTGTAAAGTTCATCAACAACTGCCTGCTGTTGTCTCTTATTTTCCTCCATTGCCACCTGCTGCTGTCTGTTGGCCTCCTGCTGTAGTCTCCAATTTTCCTCCATTGCCACCTGCTGCTGTCGGTTGGCCTCCTGCTGAGCCGCTGTAGCTTGCAGCAAGGCTTTAAGCAGATCCTCCATGTCAACAGATTTTTCAGGCGGCTTTGCAGCTGCTTTCACCCAGGACATATATCAAACCCTCAGGGGTGAGTCTCAGTAACTTCACACTGGGCTGTATCTGCATAAACCACCGTTTTCTGCAGGCCTCACAAAGCTGCTGCTTTCACTTATGCGCAGAACGGCCTGCTCGCATTCTCCACCAAGTTGTAACACTGTAGGGGTGCAAGGTGCCTTTTCCTGGGGAATATGGCAGCACGCAGCAGCTGAGGAACAACACAAGTCCAGTTTCTGGTACAACTGACCCCGGCCAGTTTTATTGAAACAGAAAATAAAACAAACCCCAAAATAAAAATACCTTGCCTGTCCGGCACTAACTAAACATAAGATGTTCCTAACTGTCACTAAACAAAACACAGAGTTCTTCAGTACATACTGTATAGCTTACTTGCATCAGAAAGCGTGTCTCTCACACACAGATCCTGCAGCCTTCCCAGGCAGTCTGCCCATACTAATCAGGTTAGAAGCACTATATCACTCTTACACAGCTGAAACCCTGATTAGCCCTCTGTGAGGCCAAAGACCCGAACTGGGCCCAATGTCTAGAACTCGCCTTATCTCTCTCTCAGAGCCTTTACCCAGCTTTTACAGCAAACTGAAAAGGTTCAGACAAAACAAAAAGCATTTTTCCTAGAAGTTAACATTTTCTAAAACATGTAAGACAAGAACCTGGGACAAATATACCTGCCCTCAAACACTATCCCAGTGTTCTTGTCACAATATTTATTATAAATGAATGTGTGTATAATATATAGATATAGGCATATAGATATAGACTTTGTATGTCCGGCACTCCAGTCTGTATATAGTATAGTTGCCCGGTGCCCTCCGATGTGGACTTAAAATAGATTGTAATGGTGGCGACACTCACAGTAATATAAAAAAAGTAGTATTAAATACTTCTATGTTTCAGTTTTATTTAAAAAAAAGTTGGTTTTAATGAGTGCCACCACCATTACAGTATATAGATGTATGGAAACCCCCCAAAAAATCCACTGGCTGCTGTGCCTGTCACACTGTACAGGCAGCGGCAGCCAGGAGCCTCCCCTACTCCCCCACTCCCCCCTCCCCCCCCCTGCACAGTCTGCGTGCACGCGTTCACGACCTCGGAGGTGCGCGGCCTGGACGTGCACGTGAGCAGGCCGCCACTGTTTAAACTTTCCTGTCGGGGGAGAGAGTTGGTGGTGGGGGGGGGGGGTTGCGGTACAGTGTGCGTGTGTGTGGGACAATGTGCGTGTGTGTTAATTGTGTGTGTGTGGGACAGTGTGAGTGTGTGTAAACTTTTGCAGTCCAGTATGTGTGGGGGAGGGGAAGGTATGAGAATGTGTGTGTAGTCTGAGTGGGGTTTGGGGGTGGCCAGTGTGTGTGTGTGTAATCTACAGCGTGTGTGTGATCTACAGTGTGTGTGTGTGTGTGTGTGTGTGTGTGTGTGTGTGTGTGTGTGTGTGTGTAATCTACAGTGTGTGTGTGTAAGTAAGGGGGTGCGGCAGTCTGTGTGTGTGGGCGGGATGTCTTAATGGCCATTTACCGCAGAGGGATCACGGGCATGGAGATGCCCTTCTCATTCACCATCCAGCTGGGTGGCCGAGCCGGGCAGGTGGAAAGCCAGCAGCAGGGGCAGCATGCCGGATATCATCAGCCCAGGGTGCGGGCTGTAAGGCACGTGCGGAGCCCAGAGCCGGAGATCGGCAGCATGTTGCCCGGCAACAAGCGGCTTCTGCTTCCGCGTTCAACATGCTGCTGATCTCCGGCTTTGGGCTACGCAGGGTTTGGGGGATGGGTGTCCTCTGCCGGTGTACTGCAGCTCCGGGGGTGCGGGCTCCGGAGGCTCTCAGCACTGTTGAATATCCAGCTGCCTCAAGTATGTACAGCCCGCACCCTCGGCTGCTGATATCCGGCATGCTGCTGCTGCTGGCTGTCCGTCCCCCCCCCCCCCCCCCCCGCCCGGCTCGGCCACACAGCTGTACGGTGAGAAGGGCATCTCAGTTCCTGAGGTTTAATACATATGCCTCAGTAAATGGCCTCTGCGGTAAACTATACTAATGCTTACCGTGGCAGTAACAGCGGGGAGGACGGCGCACATCGGGATCCTGCAGCTGGAGAGAAGAATCCCTTCAGAGCGCAGCAGACCACACTGAAAAGGGTGCATCCCCGGTGCGGTGCTCTGCATCCCGGGTGATGCCGAAGACGTGGAGTGTAGGAGGTGGCAGAAGCGCCGCAGCTTGGGGTGAGAAACCGCTGCAACCCTTCCGCTGCTAAACTCTGTGATTAGTCAATTAAGGGGGTAGGCTCCCCTCATCACAGTGCCCCACAGGCCTTGTTAATTAAGGGGATAGGATCCCCTCACTATATAATGTGAATTTTGGCTCATACCATGTGCTGTAACGTGAATTTTGGCTCATACTGTGTGCTATAATGTGAATTTCGGCTCATACCGTGTGCTGTAATGTGAATTTCGGCTCATACCATGTGGGGTAATGTGAATTTTGGCTCATACCGTGTGGGGTAATGTGAACTTTGGCTCATACCGTGTGCTATAATGCGAATTTCGGCTCATACCGTGTGCTATAATGTGAATTTTGGCTCATACCATGTGGGGTAATGTGAATTTCGGCTCATACTGTGTGCTATAATGTGAATTTTGGCTCATACCGTGTGGGGTAATGTGAGTTTTGGCTCATACTGTGTGCTATAATGTGAATTTCGGCTCATACCGTGTGGGGTAATGTGAATTTCGGCTCATACCGTGTGCTATAATGTGAAAGGGGCACCAGTACTAGATAGTATAAGGGGTCCTACTACACTGAAGGACACGCCCCTTTTGAGTGACCGCGCCCCTTGGCGCGCGCATAATTGCTATCTGCACTCTTTCATTCCGCCTTCAAAAATTCTACTCCGACCACTGCACCTACATCTGTACATACACACCCTGACATCTTTATATACAGTGACACCAGTGGCGTCTGCACATACTTTCCTTTTGTATTTTTTTTTATGAAAAAAAAAAACACATTTTTTGGGGGGGCGCCATTATTGATCTTGCCCTGGGCTCCAAAAACCCTTGTTACGCCTCTGTGTATGGGTGATGACTGGAGAGGTGACTGCTGGGAATGGGACATTATACAGTAACACCAGGGGAGGTGTCTGGGTGATGACTGGAGAGGTGACTGCTGGGAATGGGGCATTATACAGTAACACCAGGGGAGGTGTCTGGGTGATGACTGGAGAGGTGACTGCTGGGAATGGGGCATTATACAGTAACACCAGGGGAGGTGTCTGGGTGATGACTGGAGAGGTGACTGCTGGGAATGGGACATTATACAGTAACACCAGGGGATGTGTCTGGGTGATGACTGTGTCATTGTGTGTGTCAGGTTCCTATAAGCGTGTCAGGATGTCACTGTCTATCTCTCCATACAGAAGTGGGAGTATATAGAGCAACACAAGGGTCTGTATAAAGACGTGATAATGGAGAATCGCTGTAAGAGGAGAATCGCCGTAAGAGGAGACTTTGATTTATTGTAAAGGAGAGAGCAGTTTTGAGGTCCTCCTAGATTCACAAAATACCTGATATTCACATACAGTATACACAATGTACTCAGTCACTGTGTGTCTCCTACAGATGGAGCCAGTAACAGAGATACCCCAGAGAGATGTCCTCATCCTCTTTATTCCCAGGACTGTACAGAGGAGAATCACAGGACCCCACAGGAGGATCAGGTAGATGGGATTTAGGGTCTCACAAAATACCAAAGTGATTTTTCCCTATATGATTCTACTGTTTAAGCTCAATTAATCATCCTGAAAGTGTTTTACTTATTTTGGGGTTAATCAGGGTGAAAACCCAACTGATATCAAGTTACAAAATATGAAGGAAGAAGAAGAGACGTATGTGAGGGGTGATCATCAGTGTAAGGAGGAGGAAATCCCTACAGATATCAGCACAGGTGAGTAATAATCACTTATTCCCCTTGTTATGTCACTACAGCAGTCTCTTATCATACACCCTCCTCTGTCAGTACAGACTACTGAGGACAATGTATATGCCCAATAGAGAAGTCATGAGCCATCAGCCCCTATTATACTCCTGCTCTCCCCCTCACATCATGTCACTGTGCATTACCAGCCAAGAGATCTGACCAGTCTCCTCCCCACACTCTCTGGTGTATCTCATACATCAGGAGCCATCAGCCTCTATTATACTCCTGCTCTCCCCTCACATCATGTCACTGTGTGTTACCAGACCAGAGATCTGACCCGTCTCCTCCTCACACTCTCTGGTGCATCTCATATCAGTACAAGGGACATCTGTTCCGTCATCATTCTATGTTGCTCTTTTGTATATTTTCTCTGACGTCCTAGTGGATGATGGGAACTCCGTAAGGACCATGGGGAATAGCGGGCTCCGAAGGAGGCTGGGCACTCTAGAAAGATTTAGGACTACCTGGTGTGCACTGGCTCCTCCCACTATGACCCTCCTCCAAGCCTCAGTTAGATTTCGTGCCCGGCCGAGGTTGGATGCACACTAGGGGCTCTCCTGAGCCCTTAGAAAGAAAGTATAATTTTAGGTTTTTTATTTTCAGTGAGACCTGCTGGCAACAGGCTCACTGCAGCGAGGGACTAAGGGGAGAAGAAGCGAACTCGCCTGCTTGCAGCCGGATTGGGCTTCTTAGGCTACTGGACACCATTAGCTCCAGAGGGATCGACCGTAGGCCCAGTCCTTGGTGTTTGGTCCCGGAGCCGCGCCGCCGTCCCCCTTACAGAGCCAGAAGCAAGAAGAGGTCCGGAAAATCGGTGGCAGAAGACATCAGTCTTCACCAAAGTAGCGCACAGCACTGCAGCTGTGCGCCATTGCTCCTCATGCACACTTCACACTCCGGTCACTGAGGGTGCAGGGCGCTTGGGGGGGGGGCGCCCTGAGCAGCAATAAAAACACCTTGGCTGGCAAAAATACCACAATATATAGCCCTAGAGGCTATATATGTGGTAAATTCCCCTGCCAGAATCCAGAAAAAAGCGAGAGAATAGGCCGCGGAAAAGGGGCGGCGCTATCTCCCTCAGACACACTGGCGCCATTTCTCCTTCACAGATCCGCTGGAAGGAAGCTCCTTGGCTCTCCCCTGCAGTCTACACTTCAGAACAGGGTAAAAACAGAGAGGGGGGGCACTAAATTTGGGCGCAATACATATATAATATAAAAAGCAGCTATAGGGGACATAACTTAGTTAGTCCCTGCATTATATAGCGCTCTGGTGTGTGCTGGCATACTCTCACTCTGTCCCCCCAAAGGGCTTTTGTGGGTCCTGTCCTCATTCGGAGCATTCCTTGTGTGTGTGCGGTGTGTCGGTACGGCTGTGACGACAAGTTTGATGAGGATAATGATGTGGAGGCGGAGCAGATGCCTTTAGAAGGGATGTCACCCCCTGCGGGGCAGACACCTGAGTGGATGGGCTTATGGAAAGTAATGAGTGCACGTATAGACTCCTTATATAAGAAAATCGACGACATGCCAAATGTGGGACAGCCGACTTCTCAGCTCGTGCCTGCCCAGGCGTCGCATGGGTCGTCAGGGGCTCTAAAACGCCCGCTACCTCAAGCAGACCCAGATGTCGACACGGATACTGACACCAGTGTCGACGACGATGAGTCAAACCTGATGCCCACTAAGGACATTCACTGTATGATTGAGGCAATGAAAGAGGTGTTAAACATTTCTGATATAACTACTGGTACCACTAAAAAGGGTATTATGTTTGGAGAGAAAAAAACTACCCGTAGTTTTTCCCCCATCAGAGGAATTAAATGAAGTGTGTGAAGAAGCGTGGGCTTTCCCTGATAAAAAATTGGTAATTCCTAAGAAGGTACTAATGGCGTTCCCTTTCCCGCCAGAGGATAGGTCACGTTGGGAAACACCCCCTAGAGTGGATAAAGCGCTCACACGTTTGTCTAAAAAGGTGGCACTACCGTCTCCGGATACGGCCGCCCTCAAGGAACCTGCTGATAGAAAGCAGGAGGCGATCCTGAAGTCTGTATATACACACACAGGCATTATACTTAGGCCAGCTATTGCGTCAGCTTGGATGTGCAGTGCTGCCGCTGCGTGGTCAGATAAACTGTCAGAAAATATTGACACATTAGACAGAGACACGATCCTGTTAACCATAGACCATATAAAAGACTCAGTCTTATATATGAGAGATGCACAAAGGGAAATCTGCCGATTGGCATCTAAAGTAAGTGCATTGTCCATTTCTGCTAGGAGAGGCTTATGGACTCGCCAGTGGACAGGAGATGCAGATTCAAAAAAGCACATGGAAGTGTTACCATATAAGGGTGAGGAATTATTTGGGGATGGTCTCTCGGACCTAGTTTCCACAGCAACGTCTGGGAAGTCAGCATTTTTACCCCATGTCCCCTCACAGCCTAAGAAGGCGCCGTTTTATCAGGTTCAGTCCTTTCGGACCCAGAAAAACAGGCGTGGAAAAGGCGGGTCCTTTCTGTCCAGAGGCAGAGGTAGGGGAAAAAGACTGCAACAAACAGCAGGTTCCCAGGAGCAAAAGTCCTCCCCCGCTTCTTCTTCTAAGTCCGCCGCATGACGGTGGGGCTCCACAGGCGGAGCCAGGTACGGTGGGGGGCCGCCTCAAGATTTTCAGCGATCAGTGGGCTCGCTCACAGGTGGATCCCTGGATCCTTCAAATAGTATCTCAGGGGTACAAACTGGAATTCGAGGCGTCTCCACCCCACCGGTTCCTAAAATCTGCCTTGCCGATTGCTCCCTCAGACAGGGAGGCGGTGCTAGCGGCAATTCACAAGCTGTATTCCCAGCAGGTGATAATCAAGGTACCCCTACTTCAACAAGGCCGGGGTTACTATTTCACACTATTTGTGGTACCGAAACCGGACGGTTCGGTGAGACCCATTTTAAATTTGAAATCCTTGAACACATACATAAAAAAATTCAAGTTCAAGATGGAATCGCTCAGGGCGGTTATTGCGAGCCTGGACGAGGGGGATTACATGGTATCCCTGGACATCAAGGATGCTTACTTGCATGTCCCCATTTACCATCCTCACCAGGAGTACCTCAGATTTGTGGTACAGGATTGCCATTACCAATTCCAGACGCTGCCGTTTGGACTGTCCACGGCACCGAGGGTATTTACCAAGGTGATGGCGGAAATGATGATACTCCTTCGAAAAAAGGGAGTTTTAATTATCCCGTACTTGGACGATCTCCTAATAAAAGCAAGGTCCAAGGAACAGTTGTTGGTGGGAGTAGCACTATCTCAGGAGGTGCTGCACCAGCACGGCTGGATTCTGAATATCCCAAAGTCACAGCTGGTTCCGACGACACGACTACTGTTCCTGGGTATGATTCTGGATACAGTCCAGAAAAAAGTGTTTCTCCCGGAGGAGAAAGCAAGGGAGTTGTCATCTCTAGTCAGAGACCTTCTGAAACCAAAACAGGTGTCAGTGCATCGCTGCACGCGGGTCCTGGGAAAGATGGTGGCTTCTTACGAAGCAATTCCCTTCGGCAGGTTCCATGCCAGAATCTTTCAGTGGGACCTGTTGGACAAGTGGTCCGGATCGCATCTTCAGATGCATCGCTTGATAACCCTGTCTCCAAGAACCAGGGTGTCGCTACTGTGGTGGCTGCAGAGTGCCCATCTTCTAGAGGGCCGCAGGTTCGGCATACAGGACTGGGTCCTGGTGACCACGGATGCCAGCCTTCGAGGCTGGGGGGCAGTCACACAGGGAAGAAACTTCCAAGGACTATGGTCGAGTCAGGAGACTTCCCTTCACATAAATATTCTGGAACTAAGGGCCATCTACAATGCCCTAAGTCAAGCAAAATCCCTGCTCCTACACCAGCCGGTGCTGATCCAGTCAGACAACATCACGGCAGTCGCCCATGTAAATCGACAGGGCGGCACAAGAAGCAGGATGGCGATGGCGGAAGCCACAAGAATTCTCCGATGGGCGGAGAATCATGTACTAGCACTGTCAGCAGTGTTCATTCCGGGAGTGGACTACTGGGAAGCAGACTTCCTCAGCAGACACGACCTCCACCCGGGAGAGTGGGGACTTCATCCAGAAGTCTTCCAGATGCTGGTAAACCGTTGGGAAAAACCGCAGGTGGACATGATGGCGTCCCGCCTCAACAAAAAGTTCAAAAGATATTGCGCCAGGTCAAGGGACCCTCAGGCGATAGCTGTGGACGCTCTAGTGACACCGTGGGTGTACCAGTCGGTTTATGTGTTCCCTCCTCTGCCTCTCATACCAAAGGTATTGAGAATAATAAGAAAGCGAGGAGTAAACACCATTCTCGTGGTTCCGGATTGGCCAAGACGAGCGTGGTACCCGGAACTTCAAGAGATGCTCTCAGAGGACCCGTGGCCTCTACCGCTCAGACAGGACCTGCTACAACAGGGGCCCTGTCTGTTCCAAGACTTACCGCGGCTGCGTTTGACGGCATGGCGGTTGAACACCGGATCCTAAAGGAAAAGGGTATTCCGGAAGAAGTCATTCCTACGCTTATTAAGGCCAGGAAAGATGTTACGGCAAAGCATTATCACCGCATATGGCGGAAGTATGTTGCATGGTGCGAGGCCAAAAAGGCCCCAACAGAGGAATTTCAACTAGGTCGATTTCTGCATTTCCTGCAAGCAGGAGTGAATATGGGCCTAAAACTAGGCTCCATTAAAGTACAGATCTCGGCTCTGTCGATTTTCTTTCAAAAAGAACTAGCTTCAGTACCTGAAGTTCAGACATTTGTGAAAGGAGTGCTGCATATTCAGCCCCCATTTGTGCCTCCTGTGGCACCTTGGGATCTCAACGTGATGTTGAGTTTCTTAAAATCACACTGGTTTGAGCCAATAAAAACCGTGGATCTGAAATATCTCACGTGGAAAGTGGTCATGTTATTGGCCTTGGCTTCAGCCAGGCGAGTGTCAGAATTGGCGGCTTTATCATGTAAAAGCCCTTATCTGATTTTCCATATGGATAGGGCAGAATTGAGGACTCGTCCCCAGTTTCTCCCTAAGGTGGTGTCAGCGTTTCACCTGAACCAGCCTATTGTGGTGCCTGCGGCTACTAAGGATTTGGAGGACTCCAAGTTGCTAGACGTTGTCAGGGCCCTGAAAATATATGTTTCCAGGACGGCTGGAGTCAGAAAATCTGACTCGCTGTTTATCCTGTATGCACCCAACAAGCTGGGTGCTCCTGCTTCTAAGCAGTCTATTGCTCGCTGGATTTGTAGTACAATTCAGCTTGCACATTCTGTGGCAGGCATGCCACAGCCAAAATCTGTAAATGCCCATTCCACAAGGAAGGTGGGCTCATCTTGGGCGGCTGCCCGAGGGGTCTCGGCTTTACAACTTTGCCGAGCAGCTACTTGGTCAGGGGCAAACACGTTTGCAAAATTCTACAAATTTGATACCCTGGCTGAGGAGGACCTGGAGTTCTCTCATTCGGTGCTGCAGAGTCATCCGCACTCTCCCGCCCGTTTGGGAGCTTTGGTATAATCCCCATGGTCCTTACGGAGTTCCCAGCATCCACTAGGACGTCAGAGAAAATAAGAATTTACTCACCGGTAATTCTATTTCTCGTAGTCCGTAGTGGATGCTGGGCGCCCATCCCAAGTGCGGTTTGTCTGCAATACTTGTAAATAGTTATTGGTAACTAAAGGGTTATTGTTGAGCCATCTGTTGAGAGGCTCAGTTGTTTTCATACTGTCAAACTGGATATAGTATCACGAGTTGTACGGTGTGATTGGTGTGGCTGGTAAGAGTCTTACCCGGGATTCAAAATCCTTCCTTATTATGTCTGCTCGTCCGGGCACGGTGTCCTAACTGAGGCTTGGAGGAGGGTCATAGTGGGAGGAGCCAGTGCACACCAGGTAGTCCTAAATCTTTCTAGAGTGCCCAGCCTCCTTCGGAGCCCGCTATTCCCCATGGTCCTTACGGAGTTCCCAGCATCCACTACGGACTACGAGAAATAGAATTACCGGTGAGTAAATTCTTATTTTCTTTTGCGTCCTAGAGGATGCTGGGGTCCACATTAGTACCATGGGTATAGACTGGTCCACCAGGAGCCATTGGCACTAAGAGTTTGAGAGTGTGGGCTGGCTCCTCCCTCTATGCCCCTCCTACCAGACTCAGTTTAGAAAATGTGCCCGGAGGAGCCGGTCATAGCTAGCGGAGCTCCCCAGAGCTTTTCTAGAGCTCCCTGCAGCGTGGGACTAAGGGGGGGGGGGGGGGGAGTAGTGTCCGCCCTGCGGGGACTGGGCCAATTACTCCGCTGACAGGACACTGAGTTCCTGAGGGGATAGATCGCTCCCCGCCACAGGGGATCGTTCACCCCAGCAGCATGTGGCGAGTAAGACACCGACCCCCCTTACAAGCGGGGGGTCCGTGTGAAGATGGCGGCAGCAGGGTAGGCTGCTCTCCGGGATGGCTCAGCGGTACATAGTGCGGCGTGTTGAGGGGCGCTCTGGGCCAGCGCTTACACCCTACACTGGTCACAAAGCCTGTCAGGGTCCCAGGATCTCAGCCAGCATCAATCCTCAGGCCAGTATAATCAGATGAAGAGTGGGAAGACAGTGCCATTTTGGGGGCGGAGCTTCTCCTCAGAGTGGACCCAGCAGCGCTCAGCGCCATTTTCCTGCCTGCACAGCGCTGATCAGGAGAAAGAAGGTCCCTCCACAGCAACTCCAGCTATCTCTCACTGCACCAGGAGGTTGTAGATGGGGGGGAGGCTGCAATTCGACTGTGTTTCCTATTAAGGTGCACAGTCAGCGCTGACAAGGGGTCTCCCTTTGGTTAGAAGCGTTGTGTGTGGGTTGGCTCCAATCTCTGTCTCTCTCTTGCCATTCTTGGGGGGGGGGGGGTACTCTGTCTGCCATCCCCTGTGTGTCTGTGTGGGGGGTGTTTTGTGGTCTCCTTTAGCTATGTCCAGGGACACTGTGTCATATGCTGCAGAGGATATGTCCTCCCAGGATGATCCCATTCCATGTAATCAGGATAGCACTGGTTTAGCACAGATTCCAGCAAGGGAACCTGAGTGGTTTTCCTCTACCAAATCTTGGATTTCTCAGATTTCAGATAGGGTTGCGTCAAAGGAATTAAATGCTACATTAGAGAAAGCATGGGAAAACTCTGAGAAAAAAAATTCCAGATCCTTAAAAGGGTCCAGGTGGCGTTTTCTTTCCCTGAGGATAGGAAAAAATGCGAAAGGCTGCCAATTGTTGACGCATCTGTGTCCAAACTCTCCAAAAAGGTGGTTTTACCTGTCCCGGGATCTACCGCCTTAAAGGAGCCGGCAAATCGAAAAATTGATAATATACTTAAATCACCGCTTCGGGGGCCATATTACGTCCCACGATTGCTAGTGCATGGATTGCAAAAGCTATAATAAAGTGGCCAGGCACCTTACTTGAGGATTTGGATACAATGGATAAGGGTGATGATGAATTGTTTTTGCGTTACATTCACGATTCAGCAGGTTTTATGGTAGAATCCATGAAAGACCTGGGTTCCATGGCTGCGTGTATCTCTTCCATGTCTGTTTCAGCTCATCGGGGACTGTGGCTGCGCCAGTGGTCAGCCAACGCGGAAACCAGGAAAAGTGTGGAGTCCCTACCCTACACAGGTCAGGCTCTCTTTGGGGAAGCTTTGGATGCGTGGATATCCACGGCTACAGCGGGTAAGTCTCCGTTCCTTCCCTCAGCTGCACCTGCTCCGAAGAAATCCTTTTCTTCATCAGCATCACAGTCCTTTCGGTCTAACAAGCCTAGAAAGGCCAAACCGTCCAATACCTTCTTTAGGGGAGGTCGAGCTAAATCCAAGAAACCTGCTGCGTCAGGATCCCATGAAACTAAGCCTGCTTCCAGTATGCCGAAGTCCTCCGCATGACGGTGGACCATGCGGCCCAGAGGTAGGCCCAGTGGGAGCGAGGCTCAGACAGTTCAGTCACGTCTGGGTATCGTCCGGCCTGGATCCCTGGGTGATAGATATTGTGTCCCAGGGATACAGGTTGGAATTTCAAATTCTCCCTCCTCACCGATTTTTCAATTCAGGCGTGCCAGTTCTGCTGGCGGACAGGACTGTCCTACAAGCAGCGGTCCAGAAGTTGGTGGAGGCACAGGTCATTGTGCTAGTACCTCCTCATTTGCAAGCCACGGATTACTATTCAAACCTTTTCGTGGTACCGAAACCATTCTGAACCTAAAATCACTGAACCCTTTTCTGAAGGAGTTCAAGTTCAAAATGGAGAGTCTCAGGGCAATGATATCAGGTCTGGAAGAGGGGGAATACCTAGTATCCCTGGATATCAAGGATGCGTACCTCCACATTCCGATTTGGCTACCGCATCAGGATTATCTCAGTTTTGCATTACTGGACTGTCATTTCCAGTTCCAGGCCCTGCCATTCGGCCTCTCTACAGCACCAAGGTGATGGCGGAGATGATGGTTCTACTCCGAAAACAGGGGGTAAACCTCATTCCGTATCTGGACGATCTACTGATAAAGGCATCATCCAAGGAGGAGCTTCTGCAGTCAATTGTACTCACAACCCGCCTACTCAGAGTCCACGGTTGGATTCTGAACCTTCCAAAATCTCATTTGGAACCAACCCGGAGGTTGTCTTTTCTGGGGATGTTCCTCGACACGGAAGTGCAGAGGGTGTTTCTTCCGCAGGAAAAGGCGGTGATACAAACAATGGTCCGAGATGTCCTGAAGCCAGCCCAGGTGTCGGTTCATCAATGCATTCGCCTTTTGGGGAAGATGGTGGCCTCTTACGAGGCTCTCCAGTATGGGGAGGTTCCATGCTCGGGCCTTCCAAGTGGATCTCCTGGACAAGTGGTCAGGATCTCATCTACACATGCACCAGAGAATTCTCATCTACGTATGCACCAGAGAATTAGCCAAAGGCCAGGATTTCACTCCTCTGGTGGCTACAATTGCCTCACCTTCTGGAGGGCCGCAGGTTCGGGGTCTCCATCTGGAGGTGTTGAAGGAAATAACAGACCTTTGAGGGTTACCCCAAGTAGACATGATGGCCTCTCGTCTCAACAAGAAGCTTCGACGCTAATGTTCCAGGTCGAGGGACCCACAAGCAGCGGCAGTGGACGCCCTGGTGTTTCCGTGGGTGTTCCAGTCGATGTACGTGTTTTCACCACTCCCACTTATTCCAAGAGTTCTAAAGCTCTTAAGGAGAACAAGGATTCAAGCGATACTCATTGCTCCAGACTGGCCAAGGCGGGCTTGGTACGCAGACCTTCTGAATCTCTTGCAGGCCTCTTCCTCTTTGGGAGGACCTGCTGCAGCAGGGGCCGTTCGCCTATCAAGACTTACCACGGCTACGTTTGACAGCATGGGGGTTGAACACCTGATACTAGCTTGGAAGGGCATTCCGAAGAAGGTCATTCCTACCCTGATACAGGCTAGGAAAGGGGTAACGTCTAAACATTACCATCGTATTTGGAAGAAATAGGTCTCTTAGTGTGAGTCCAAGAAGTTTCCTGCAGTGGAGTTTCAACTGTTACGTTTTCTCCTCTTCCTGCAAGCAGATGTGGATATGGGCCTGAGGTTGGGATCTGTGAAGGTCCAGATTTCGGCCCTGTCCATTTTCTTCCAGAAACAACTGGCTGCCCTCCCTGAAGTTCAGACCTTTTTGAAGGGAGTTCTGCACATCCAACCTCCCTTTGTACCGCCTACGGCGCCCTGGGATCTTAACGTGGTGTTGCAGTTTCTCCAGTCGGACTGGTTTGAGCCTCTACAGGAGGTTGAGGTCAAATTTCTTACATGGAAGGCTGTCACGTTGTTGGCCTTAGCTTCTGTAAGACGTGTGTCAGAATTGGGGGCTTTGTCCTGTAAAATCCCTTACTTTGATATTCCACGAAGATAGAGCTGAGCTCCTGACACGTCAGCAGTTTCTTTCAAAGGTTTGTCGGCATTTCATATCAACCAACCTATTGTGGTGCCAGTGGCTACTGACTCCTCAATTTCGTCAAAGTCCTTGGATGTTGTAAAGGCTCTGAAAATCTATGTGAAGAGGACTGCTCGTCACAGGAAATCGGACTCTGTTTGTCCTGTATGATCCCAAGAAAATTGGGTGTCCTGCTTCAAAGCAGACTATGGGGGTAATTCTGAGTTGATCGCAGCAAAAAGTTTGAAGGCAATTGGGCAAAACCATGTGCACTGGAGGGGGGGGGGGGGGCAGATATAACATTTGCAGAGAGTTAGATTTGCCCAGGGAGTAGCTGGGGGTGAATCAGAGAAGAGTAAATGAACCAAAGCAATGAAGAGAGTAAGGAGAGAATGGCAGGGAGACCTGGTGATGTGCTGCCCAGTTTTTAGTGAATGATTTTGCCTAATTATTTAAAGTGGGCTTCATGTATTTCTTGCGATAAGAGTACCGTAATTAGAGAATTTATCTGGGGAGGCAAGAGGCCGCGCTTGAAATTTTCCATAATGGTTAGGCAGAGAGACAAAGGTGGACTTCGCCTGCCAGATATACAGGGCTACTATCGACCCTGCCATCTCCAAAGGATATTTGCTCCTCTAGGGAAAATAATATTGTGAATACCTGACTACCACAACCGACTGTCACACATCTAATTACTACTGATATCTAGCACTTGGATATTAACGAACCACACTCTGTACAGAAAGTGTGAAAAGATAGTGGATCCAACTAATTATGAAGGTATCGCCAGCCCTTACAAATGAAGGTGCCTACCTTTAAGGGGTAATAATAGTGTGAATACCCGAACATCATAAGAGAGTGCCATATATTATATTGATATGAATAACTGAGGAAGATACTCCTCCCCTCAGAGTGTATTACACATCAAGAATAGATCCAGAGCACCACCTTATATTCTATATTTCTCTAACGTCCTAAGTGGATGCTGGGGACTCCGTCAGGACCATGGGGAATAGCGGCTCCGCAGGAGACAGGGCACAAAAATAAAGCTTTAGGATTAGGTGGTGTGTACTGGCTCCTCCCCCTATGACCCTCCTCCAAGCCTCAGTTAGGTTTTTGTGCCCGTCCGAGCAGGGTGCAATCTAGGTGGCTCTCCTAAAGAGCTGCTTAGAAAAAGTTTTTAGGTTTTTTATTTTCAGTGAGTCCTGCTGGCAACAGGCTCACTGCATCGAGGGACTTAGGGGAGAGAATTTCAACTCACTTGCGTGCAGGATGGATTGGATTCTTAGGCTACTGGACACCATTAGCTCCAGAGGGAGTCGGAACACAGGTCTCACCCTGGGGTTCGTCCCGGAGCCGCGCCGCCGACCCCCCTTACAGATGCTGAAGATTGAAGGTCCGGAAACAGGCGGCAGAAGGCTCTTCAGTCTTCATGAAGGTAGCGCACAGCACTGCAGCTGTGCGCCATTGTTGTCACACACTTCACACCAAGCGGTCACGGAGGGTGCAGGGCGCTGCTGGGGGCGCCCTGGGCAGCAATATTTAATACCTTTATGGCAAAAGAATACATCACATATAGCCATTGAGGCTATATGTATGTATTCAACCCATGCCAGATATCTAAAACTCCGGGAGAAAAGCCCGCCGAAATAGGGGGCGGGGCTTATTCTCCTCAGCACACAGCGCCATTTTCCTGCTCAGCTCCGCTGTGAGGAAGGCTCCCAGGACTCTCCCCTGCACTGCACTACAGAAACAGGGTAAAACAGAGAGGGGGGGCATTTTTTGGCGATATTTTGATATATTTAAGCTGCTATAAGGAACAACACTTATATAAGGTTGTTCCCATATATATTATAGCGCTTGGGTGTGTGCTGGCAAACTCTCCCTCTGTCTCCCCAAAGGGCTAGTGGGGTCCTGTCTTCGATAAGAGCATTCCCTGTGTGTCTGCTGTGTGTCGGTACGTGTGTGTCGACATGTATGAGGACGATGTTGGTGTGGAGGCAGAGCAATTGCCGATAATGGTGATGTCACCCCCCAGGGAGTCGACACCGGAATGGATGGCTTTGTTTATGGAATTACGTGATAATGTCAGCACATTACAAAAATCAGTTGACGACATGAGACGGCCGGCAAACCAGTTAGTACCTGCCCAGGCGTCTCAGACACCGTCAGGGGCTGTAAAGCGCCCTTTACCTCAGTCGGTCGACACAGACCCAGACACAGACACTGAATCTAGTGTCGACAGTGATGAAACAAACGTATTTTCAAGTAGGGCCACACGTTATATGATCACGGCAATGAAGGAGGCTTTGCATATCTCTGATACTGCAAGTACCACAAAAAGGGGTATTATGTGGGGGGTGAAAAAACTACCTGTAGTTTTTCCTGAATCAGAGGAATTACATGATGTATGTGATGAAGCGTGGGTTAACCCAGATAGAAAAGTGCTAATTTCAAAAAAGTTATTAGCATTATACCCTTTCCCACCAGAGGTTAGGGCGCGCTGGGAAACACCCCCTAGGGTGGATAAGGCGCTCACACGCTTATCAAAACAAGTGGCGTTACCGTCTCCTGATACGGCCGCCCTCAGGGATCCAGCTGATAGGAGACTGGAAACTACCCTAAAAAGTATATACACACATACTGGTGTTATACTGCGATCAGCCATCGCCTCAGCCTGGATGTGCAGTGCTGGGGTCGTCTGGTTGGATTCCCTGACTGAAAATATTGATACCCTGGATAGGGACAGTATTTTATTGACTATAGAGCAATTAAAGGATGCTTTCCTTTATATGCGAGATGCTCAGAGAGATATTTGCACTCTGGCATCGAGAGTAAATGCGATGTCCATATCTGCCAGAAGTATTGCCGTATAAAGGGGAGGAATTATTTGGCGTCGGTCTATCGGATCTGGTGGCCACGGCAACTGCCGGAAAATCCACCTTTTTACCTCAGACCCCCTCCCAACAGAAAAAGACACCGTCTTTTCAGCCGCAGTCCTTTCGGTCCTATAAGAACAAGCTGACAAAAGGACAGTCATATCTGCCTCGGGGCAGAGGAAGGGGTAAGAGAGGGCAGCAAGCAGCCCCTGCCCAGGAACAGAAGCCCTCTCAGGGTTCTGCAAAGCCCTCAGCATGACGCTGGGGCCTTACAAGCGGACTCAGGGAGCGGTGGGGGGTCGACTCAAGAATTTCAGCGCACAGTGGGCTTGCTCACAGGTGGACCCCTGGATCCTGCAGGTAGTATCTCAGGGTTACAGGTTGGAATTCGAGAAGTCTCCCCCTCGCAGGTTCCTAAAGTCTGCTTTGCCAACGTCTCCCTCAGACAGGGCGACGGTATTGGAAGCCATTCACAAGCTGTTTTCTCAGCAGGTGATAGTCAAGGTACCCCTCCTACAACAGGGAAAGGGGTATTACTCCACGCTATTTGTGGTACCGAAGCCGGACGGCTCGGTAAGACCTATTCTAAATCTGAAATCTTTGAACCTGTACATACAAAAATTCAAGTTCAAGATGGAGTCACTCAGAGCAGTGATAGCGAATCTGGAAGAAGGGGACTTTATGGTGTCCCTGGACATAAAGGATGCTTACCTGCATGTCCCAATTGGCCCTTCACATCAAGGGTACCTCAGGTTCGTGGTGCAAAACTGTCATTATCAGTTTCAGACGCTGCCGTTTGGATTGTCCACGGCACCTCGGGTCTTTACCAAGGTAATGGCCGAAATGATGATTCTTCTGCGAAGAAGAGGCGTATTAATTATCCCTTACTTGGACGATCTCCTGATAAGGGCAAGGTCCAGAGAACAGCTGGAGGACGGAGTAGCACTAACCCGACTAGTGCTGCAACAACACGGGTGGATTCTGAATTTTCCAAAATCTCAGTTGACCCCGACGACACGTCTGCTGTTCCTGGGAATGATTCTGGACACGGTTCAGAAAAAGGTGTTTCTTCCGGAGGAGAAAGCCAGGGAGTTATCCGAACTTGTCCGGAACCTCCTAAAACCAGGGAAAGTGTCTGTGCATCAATGCACAAGAGTCCTGGGAAAGATGGTGGCTTCTTACGAAGCGATTCCATTCGGCAGATTCCACGCACGAACTTTTCAGTGGGATCTGCTGGACAAATGGTCCGGATCACATCTGCAGATGCATCAGCGGATAACCTTATCGCCACGGACAAGGGTGTCTCTTCTGTGGTGGTTGCAGAGTGCTCATCTGTTAGAGGGCCGCAGATTCGGCATACAGGACTGGGTCCTGGTGACCACGGATGCCAGTCTGAGAGGCTGGGGAGCGGTCACACAGGGAAGAAACTTCCAGGGAGTATGGTCAAGCCTGGAGATGTCTCTTCACATAAATATACTGGAGCTAAGAGCGATTTACAATGCTCTAAGTCTGGCAAAACCCCTGCTTCAGGGTCAGCCGGTGTTGATCCAGTCGGACAACATCACGGCAGTCGCCCACGTAAACAGACAGGGCGGCACAAGAAGCAGGACAGCAATGGCAGAAGCTGCAAGGATTCTTCGCTGGGCGGAAGATCATGTGATAGCACTGTCAGCAGTATTCATTCCGGGAGTGGACAACTGGGAAGCAGACTTCCTCAGCAGACACGATCTACACCCGGGAGAGTGGGGACTTCATCCAGAAGTCTTCCACATGATTGTGAACCGTTGGGAAAAACCAATGGTGGATATGATGGCGTCCCGCCTCAACAAAAAACTGGACAGGTATTGCGCCAGGTCAAGAGACCCTCAGGCAATAGCTGTGGACGCTCTGGTAACACCGTGGGTGTTCCAGTCAGTGTATGTGTTCCCTCCTCTGCCTCTCATACCAAAAGTACTGAGAATTATACGGCAAAAGGGAGTAAGAACGATACTAGTGGCTCCGGATTGGCCAAGAAGAACTTGGTACCCGGAACTTCAAGAGATGCTCACGGAGGATCCGTGGCCTCTACCTCTAAGACGGGACCTGCTTCAGCAGGGACCGTGTCTATTCCAAGACTTACCGCGGCTGCGTTTGACGGCATGGCGGTTGAACGCCGAATTCTAAGGGAAAAAGGCATTCCGGAAGAGGTCATTCCTACACTGGTAAAAGCCAGGAAGGAGGTGACTGCACAACATTATCACCGCATTTGGAGAAAATATGTTGCGTGGTGTGAGGCCAGGAAGGCCCCCACGGAGGAATTTCAACTGGGTCGATTCCTACATTTCCTGCAAACAGGATTGTCTATGGGCCTCAAATTGGGGTCCATTAAGGTTCAAATTTCGGCCCTGTCGATTTTCTTCCAGAAAGAATTGGCTTCAGTTCCTGAAGTCCAGACTTTTGTAAAAGGAGTACTACATATACAGCCCCCGGTTGTGCCCCCAGTGGCACCGTGGGATCTTAATGTAGTCTTGGATTTTCTCAAATCCCATTGGTTTGAGCCGCTCAAATCGGTGGAGTTGAAGTATCTTACATGGAAAGTAACCATGCTACTGGCCCTGGCTTCAGCCAGGAGAGTATCAGAATTGGCGGCTTTATCATATAAGAGCCCATATCTGATTTTCCATACGGACAGGGCAGAACTGCGGACGCGTCCTCATTTTCTGCCTAAGGTGGTGTCAGCGTTTCACCTGAACCAGCCTATTGTGGTGCCTGCGGCTACTAACGATTTGGAGGATTCCAAGTTGTTGGACGTGGTCCGGGCATTGAAAATATATATTTCAAGAACGGCGGGAGTCAGAAAGTCTGACTCACTGTTTATATTGTATGCACCCAACAAGATGGGTGCTCCTGCTTCTAAGCAGACGATTGCTCGTTGGATTTGTAGCACAATTCAACTTGCACATTCTGTGGCAGGCTTGCCACAACCTAAATCTGTCAAGGCCCATTCCACAAGGAAAGTGGGCTCATCCTGGGCGGCTGCCCGGGGGGTCTCGGCATTACAACTCTGCCGAGCTGCTACTTGGTCAGGGGCAAACACGTTTGCAAAATTCTACAAATTTGATACCCTGGCTGAGGAGGACCTTGAGTTCTCTCATTCGGTGCTGCAGAGTCATCCGCACTCTCCCGCCCGTTTGGGAGCTTTGGTATAATCCCCATGGTCCTGACGGAGTCCCCAGCATCCACTTAGGACGTTAGAGAAAATAAGAATTTACTTACCGATAATTCTATTTCTCGTAGTCCGTAGTGGATGCTGGGCGCCCATCCCAAGTGCGGATTGTCTGCAATACTTGTACATAGTTATTGTTACAAACAAATTCGGGTTGTTATTGTTGTGAGCCGTCTGTTCAGAGGCTCCTACGTTTGTCATACTGTTAACTGGGTTCAGATCACAAGTTATACGGTGTGATTGGTGTGGCTGGTATGAGTCTTACCCGGGATTCAATATCCTTCCTTATTGTGTACGCTCGTCCGGGCACAGTATCCTAACTGAGGCTTGGAGGAGGGTCATAGGGGGAGGAGCCAGTACACACCACCTAATCCTAAAGCTTTATTTTTGTGCCCTGTCTCCTGCGGAGCCGCTATTCCCCATGGTCCTGACGGAGTCCCCAGCATCCACTACGGACTACGAGAAATAGAATTATCGGTAAGTAAATTCTTATTTATATCACATTCCTGATTTAATCAGATACATTAACGATTAATTCACTATATCCAATTTGAAACTAAACAGCTTAGAATAAATGTACATTTAGGGCATTACCACAACTGACACCGATGCCTCCTCCATAAATTTGAGATGGACTAAACACATGAATGAATACGGATTCAATTATGCAATAATAGACTACACTTACCTGGACACTAGAATAAAACACGTGGCCACACATTTTAATCTTAAAATCACCTTTATTTTCATTTTGCACCTTGTATGTCTTGTTTATGTCAATATTTTAACCTCTATGTTTCGCTTATACTCATGGTTATGTGTAAGTAATATACACCAGTTTTAAATAGATATCAATAAAAGTTAAATTTTATTAAAACATTGGTAGATGTGATAACCAGATCTAGTCTCCCTTATGTGCGCTGACAATACAGTTCTTTCCTTCTTCTTTCTTGTATTCACGACATACTGTAGTTGGCAGCACCCCCAATGTAGATGGTAATTATCACCAATTCAATAGGGGTTTATGACGGAACGGATGTTCCAAATATAGATGAGATAAAGATAGTGTGTGTGCAGATACAATTTTTTGCTTTTCATCTCCAAAGGATCCTTTGGTGGTCTAGAACTTCCCCATCTAAACAATGGGTGCAGATAGAGAGTCAGGTACTCCCGTCACCAACTGCTGTCGCTCCGTGGTTGCATACCCTCCCTGCCATTTCCCATCCCACTGTAGGCCCCACTCTGACGTGTTGGAAAGCGATTAGAAAATCCCCCTCTGTTTCCTCGCCGACTTCCGCTTACATGTCCTTTTTATTTAATGAACGATTTCTCCCTGGTATGGCCAAGCGGGCCTTCCGGTCTTGGTAGGACTTGGGACTCTGGAGGGTCGGACAGCTGATGGATGGGGGTGGGGATGTCTCCATTTTTGAATCTACAAGAGAAATGGCATTTGCCGCCCAGAGACTTTTGGCGTTATCTGCAAGTTCGCCACTTTCTGGTGTCTCTGGGTTATCCTGGAGGGAGGCCCCCGGCCCTCACACCGTTTGAACGCCTCTGCGATAGCCCGTCGCCCCCGCCCCACTCTATCTTTCTGATATACAACCTTCTCTTGACAGACTCCAGCCCAACTCTTCCTCCCTTTACTGAGACGTGGGATAGACATCTCGGCTTGGGAGCTTGGCGAGGACGTTTGGGAGAAAATATTCAAACTGGCTCATGCTTGCTCCCCTAGTACACTGGTAGTGGAGACCTAGTACAAATTGACCTCTCGTGGTATAGATGCCCTGATATTCTTTCTAAGATGGGTCTTGGTCTCCCCAATACCTGTTGACGCTGCTCTTCTGGCCCCGGGAACCCGCTCCATATATGGTGGTCATGCCCCTTGCTCCAACCCTACTGGAAGGAGATACTTTCACTTTCTGCTGAAATTATGGGTGATGAGGTACCAACGGATCCCCTGTTTTGGCTGTTTCACTACTCGTCCAAACCCATCTCGAGCTATAAACACTCCTTATTGTGCCATCTCAACAATGCCGCCAAGGCGGTGATTCCTGTCCGCTGGCGATCCTCCTCCCCTCCAACTGTTAGAGATTGGTTGAATAGAGTAGATCTTTATATGGATTTGGATGATATAATGGCATCTGCTGATGGGGGCTATTCATCCTTCAGAGATATGTGGGCTCGATGGCTACTTTTTAAAGACTCCCCAACCTTTAGGTCCATCCTTGCCTCCAGTTCCTCCACGTCCTCCTAGACATCTCCTCACCTCAATCTACAGCTTTTTGTTATGTGATAAGCAAGAGACTCGCGCTGTGGACCGGGTGATTCTGGTTCTTGTCCTTTCCCCCTTCTTTTTCTCCTCTACCTCTTTCCGTGTCTTTTCTTTCCTTTTCTTCTTTATCTTGTTCTTGCTTTTGGTTTAATAAGGTTAACAAGATATGTTTGACTATTAAATTATACCATTCTTTGTGGTCGAGCTGTTATGAAACATTGAGTATATGTTCTCTTGTTATTGACCACGGGAGCTAGACAGGCTTGCAGTTGTTTTACGACATTATTTGTTATTGCGACTGTCTGTATGTTAACCGTTTGTTATTGCTACTAATTTTTTCAATAAACATATTTTGCACTAAGAGTACCGTAATCGGCTAAATACAACGGAGTATGAGGGGGAATTTGAAGATTTCCAGTCAGCCGCTAGTGTATGGATGGCCACTAATGTTATAGAGTGTTTGATGGTTGCTAATGTTAGGTAGTAGGGGAGGGGGTTTCGGGTGTAGCAAGTAGTACTTGGGAGACAAAGAGAGATTTATGGACAGGATAGATAGTTTCGAGTCTGACCAAAAGCTAATAAGTCTCGGAACACGTCCACCAGATACGTTGGAAGGTGCCCAGAAGAAGACTGGGTTGGGGTATAATACCACTGATATGGCGGCTTATAAGCGTTCTATGTCATTTATACGAGTGAGGTCAGGGAAGAACCTGACACTACCGGCCATCTAGGATGTAGCGAATGAGGGCTTAAGTCCCGGGGCAATGGAAGGGTTCCCAACATCCATACGCTGTATTGGTTCTCTCCCAAGCAGATGAATTAGATGCAATTACCGGATGGGTCTTTACAGTGGCTGGGTGTTGACATTGAGGGAGAGAGAGGAGAGTGTAGGAATACAAATACTCTGCTTCAATAGAAACCCATACATTAGGAAGAGGTGCTATATTTCATTGGGCATACTGGGCGAGCTGCACTACAAGGTACTAGCCATTAGTTGGAAAGTCCAATTTAGTGAGAAACTTTAATGGACCCTACACATTAGGTGATATGCCGCCGATGTGCCCGACGTGCGGCTCGGCCGTGTGGGGGGGGGGGGGGTTACGTTTCTTAACTCACCCGGCCCCAAAGCAATGCATGCTAATATGGACGAAATTGTCCATATTGGCCTGCATGCATAAGCGAGCCGACACCAACGATGAACGAGCGCGGGGCCTACACACTGAAAGATATCAACGATATCTCGTTCATTAATAAACGAGATCGTTCATATCTTTCATTGATGTCGCCTAATGTGTAGGGCCTATTAGGGTTGTGGTGGAGAGTCTGATATGTAGAGCCCGAAAAGAGTAAAGTAGCAGCTGGAGAATTGTTTTTTGTCCGAACCAGGAGATGAAGTGTGTGTTTCAGTATGATCAATCCAAGTGATCATGTATAGGAGGTGGGGCAGTTTGGGGTAGTATTGAGCTGGTGATAATAGTCAGTGATACAAATATTTACATGTTGAAGACACCATGTGAAGGGGAATTGTGATTCTACAAGTATAACTAGCAAGGCCTCCGTGCGCTGCCAGAGTAGCAGCTGTCACAGGGGTTGTCAGCCACAAGCCTAGGCTAATAGAAAATAGAAATATTGATATAGAGACAGCGCTGTAAAGTATCATGTACTATAAAATATATTAATAGAATATTGGGTGGTTTCAAAATAAAGAGAACACATTTATTTCCTATATTGATGAAATAGGAAAATCCTTGAACGAGGACAATTGTGTCCTTATATTCAGGAAAGTTCTTTTGATAATACGATGGTATTAGAATCTGAGTAGAAGTAATAAAAGTGATTGTGGAGTTTTCTGTAGATGATAGTCCGGTGCTAAACATAAACCACCTAAGATTCTGCAATTAGCAGGAATGATGTTACTAGGTAGGTGGGATGATGTATCCGAGCAGTCCTTAGCAGGCAGGATCGCAGGTGATACAGAGCTGGTGGAGATATCCACAGGGTATCTAGTAAAGGAGTGTGGGAAGGTAAGTAGGAGTAGTCTTGACACGTTTCACTGGGTGTTACCCAGTTTCCTCAGAATCATCTGGATACGGTGGGGTTATCCTCTTAAATAGTTGCAACTGTGTGTTCAATCTTAATCAACTGAGCCATCCAATAAAATATATACAAATTTGAATTGAGTCAAGCTTATCTAATACACATATTACCTGTGCCACACGCTAGCCCAGGGAGGCAGAGGGAGATTAGGGAGGTAAATGTGTGGCTTAGAAACTGGTGTAGGAAAGGGGTTTGTGTTCTTGGAACACTAGGGGGACTTCTCAGTCAGGCGCCATCTTTTTTGTCGCAATGGATTGCACCTGAATGAGGAGAGGGCAGCAGTGCTGGGGGGAAGGATGGTTAGAAGGTTGGAGGAGATTTTAAACTAGGTGCCTGGGGGGAGGGATTAGCTAGAAATTATGGGTCAAGCAGTGAAAATAGTAAGGATTGAGGTGGTAAACTGGATGGGGGTGGAGAAGGGGGGAGGGAAAGAGCAGCTGGAAAAATAAGATTTTAAACCTACCGGTAAATCTATTTCTCCTAGTCTGTAGAGGATGCTGGGGACTCAGTAAGGACCATGGGGTATAGACGGGCTCCGCAGGAGATAGTTCACCTAAAAAGAACTTTGACTATGGGTGTTCACTGGCTCCTCCCTCCATGCCCCTCCTCCAGAACACTAAAAATGACACAAACTTTTAAGAGACCACACAACAATTACCACAAGACTACTTACACACACAATACAGCACTCAACAATCGCAAGAAACCTCCAAAACCGACCAACAAATCACCAACTCCAAAACACCAACTTCCTCTTACCTCTCCAGTAGCTAAACCCACGAGGTGCGGCTGGTTGGGGGCGTTTTTATACTAATGAGCACAGACACTCCTCCATGACAAACACAACCAATCATGGACGAGTGACGATGACGAAAGTAAGAAAATAACGCGGCCGGGAAGGGTCAAAAACACTGCCGTGGAAATTAAAGATACGAATTCATAAAAAGACCAACAAAATACGGCCGGAAAAACAAGAGTCGGCTGTGAACACATAAAAAATATACGAATGGCATCGACATCGGAAAATACGAAAACATAAATTACGAACGCTTAGTAAATGAGCCGTAAAAAAAACAAAAAGTTGCAAATTCACACTACCGATGTCAGTCGCATTTCAACTTCAAACAAATTCTGAACATTACGAATCTTAGTAAATATACCCCAAAGACTCAATAAATGTGCCAGACATGGGAAAAGGTTCCGGAGACCATTTGGATATTTTATACCATTTAGCAACAAGTTTCACACTCTCATCACCATACTTGTCTTTCATAAACGCACACGCACTTTCTTTTTCATCCATTAGGGGTCACTGGAGTACTCTTGGAATATGGACAGGTCATTTAGCAGGGATAGGCACATTTAAATATTTAAATTAGTAACTCTCCCTCCGCTCCATACTCCCAAGATGCCTCAGTGTTTTTTGTACCTACCAGGGAAGGCAGGTTCTGGACTCAGCTCCAGACTTGACTTTTTTGTTTTTTAAAATACTTTTTATTTTTTCAAGTCACTGCCCCTTCCTCGCTTACTGAGAAGCTTGGGTCCGGGACTGTGTGTGCTGCTAATAGCAGCAAAAAGGCTTGTCAGCGCGTGGATGAGAAGCCCCGCCATAGACCTTAATCAGTGTTAGCTGATTTCAGCCTTGGCTGCAGGAGCAGGTTGGTGCTTTGTGAGAAGCCGCGTCAGAGCCTCCAGACCCCGGCATAAGGTAAGGAGTGCTCCATGTGGGCATTTTTTTTACTATGGGCGGCCTGTAGCAGTCGGTCAGCTCATGCTGCCGCCGCTCCGTGTGTGGGATGTTACTGTATGTGATTGCTGCCGCAACGCTGGGCTGCGCCCATCACCGCTATCGCCAGATCCCCGCTGCTGCACTAAGTAGGCAGACGGTCAGCTCACACTTCCGCCGCTTCCTGGGAGTATAGCCGCCGGGCTGCACCATAATGCCTTCTCCCCAGTCTCGCTCACAGGTGGCCGGGGCTTCCTGCGCTTGGCAGAAAAGCACTGCAGCTCACTGCACTGTGTAGCAATAAGCGGTGGGGGAGATATAATGGCGGCTCCAGTCCAGCGATTCCCCTCGGCATAATGGGGAGGCGGCCATGGACAGTGTGCTTTCTGTGGTTACAATAGGTTTTAAACTTGTTGCATAGTCTAAGACTGGCTATTAAGCCTATGTTGAGCATATATAATATATACATTTATTATAGATATACAGATATATATTTTTTAAAAAAGCACATGGTGTGGATGCCATTTTATAATGATTTTCTGCTTCTGCAGGAATTTGGTGTCGGTCCTACAACACACGGCCACTGGAGGGGGCAGGGGTGCTAGTAAGTTTTTCAGTGAAGTACAAATTTAACAGGACTTTGTACCAGGGTGCGATGGACTCCGTCTTATATACACTTCAGTTATTTTTTACTGAGTCGTAAGGACTTTGTTTCACTGAATTATTGTCTGTGTGCATGATGACTGGAAAAGCAAATGCAACATCAAAAAAGCAGCTTGTCTGTGACAACTGATGTGTTTGGTGATGGAATTTCCACTTGCACAGTGTGTTTTGCAACTTTGGGTCCAAATAAAGACCTCTGCCCTGATCCTCCTTGGGCTATGATGGCAGGTGTGATGGCTGATTTGGCGTCAGAATTGTCCACTGCACGGAAGGACCATGAGTCTGCAAAGTCTGATCCAAGGTTAATGCCGTCTGAGCGGCTAGAGTGGCCTCAGGATATTTCGAGAACTTTGCATGTATTACAAAAGTCCATGAATAGTTCAAATCCTAAGAGTGGTCAGCGTTTGTCTCATAATTTACCGGTTTCCTCGATTTTACAATCTGACGATTCAATGCTAGACCTTGTATCTCAAGAAGAAGAGGAGGAAGGTGTATTGGGCCAGGAGTCAGATAGTGAGGTCACTGATAGCCCAGGCATTGATGATCTCATCAGGGTGGTACACTAGGTGCTAGATTTCACTGACATAGAGGAGCCTCTGTCAAAAGATGAGGTTTTATTTGCGAAGAGACAATGGGCATGTTTTCTTTTTTCAAATTCTCTAAATAAGCAGCTGATGGATAGCATGGCAAAATCCAGATAAACAGCTTTCTGTGCCAAAGCGATTTCTGTCTAACTACCCTTTCCCACAGTCTATGACAACTTAATGGGAAAATTCGCCACCAGTGTATTTTTCAGTTTCGAAACTTTCAAAGAAGTTAACCATTCCAGTTCTGGCTGCAACAATGCTTAAAGACCCATAAGCAAGCGTACGCTAGAGCATAAGCTAGAATCCATGCTAAAGTCCATTTATACAGCTGCAGGGGTGTTGCTTAGACCTTTAGTTGGAGTTTGGGTTAACAATGCTGTAGTAGCATGGGCGAAACAACTCAGGTTAGGCCTACAACAGGGTCTTTCCTCAGACCAGCTTATACTTCTAACCATTCACATTTGTGATTCAGCTGAGAATTTGGCTATGGCATCTATAGATGTGGACAAGTCAGTTCTTGGATTTCAGCCTCTATTATTGTGGGCCATCAGGCACTTTGGTTGTGGTCTTGGCAGGCAGAGGCTAAATAGAAAAGAGGAATAGAGGTGTTGCCTTATACTGGTGATATGTTATTTGGTCTTGAATTAGACAAATGGATTTCTTAGGCTACTGGAGGAAAATGTGTTCCTACCGTTGCCCACACCAGTACCTAAAAGGAAGTACTCTGGACCAGCATTCAGATCTTTTAGACCTCAGTCCTTTCATGGCCATGCTTGAGGAACAACCGTGCAGAGTAGAGGATGTGGTTTTCAACAAACCACTAACCGTCGTCAAGAAACAAAGCCAGCTGACAAACCAGTGGCATGACGGGCTTCCAGCCCATATTGGATCTTCAGTTGTGGGAGCACACCTTCAAACATTTCACTTGGCATGGTTTCAGACATCCAAAGATGGGTGGATCCACAATTTAGTGTGCAAGGATTACAAAATAGAGTTCGATTGTCTACCACCAATGCGGTTTTTCAAGACAGGTCTGACTGTGTCAGAAGACAAGAAGGCAGTTCTGCAGACCGCTATTCAGTCTCTCTTAGATTCAGTTTTGATTCAGGTACCAGTACACCAACAAAGACAAGGGTTTTATTCCAATCTTTTTGTAGTATCAAAGCCGGACGGCTCGGTCAGACCGATATTGAACCTAAAGGGGCTCAATCAGTACGTCACTTACTACAGATTCAAGATGGAATCGCTGCGGTCAGTGATTGCAAATTTAGAAACACAAGAATTAATTATTTCGCTGGGTCTCAAGGATGCGTACTTACACATTCCAATTTGGCCATCATATCAGGCATACTTAAGATATGCTGTACGACAAAACCATTATCAATTTCAGGCACTACCGTTTGGCCTCTCATCAGCACCTCGGGTATTCACAAAAGTGATGTTTGTGATGATTGCTTATCTCAAATTCCTGGTAGTGATAATAGTTCCGGACTTAGACAACCTACTCATTAACGCTTTGTCTCAACAGATACTCCTTCAAAATGTCTTACTAATGTACAATGTCCTACTTCAGCATGGTTGGATTGTCAACTTCAAAAAATCAAGCCTTGTCCCTTCTCAACTAATTCAATTTCTGAGAATGATTCTGGATATGGTAGATCAACGAATTTACCTTTCAGAGGTGAAAGCACAAAGTATTCGTCATCTGGTACAGTTAGTGTTCAAGCCATGTACACTTGTGCATTTGACTGTTAGGAAAGATGGTGGCATCTTTCGAAGCACTCCAGTTCAGAAGCTTTCACTCGTGTCTTTTTCAGCTAGATCTTCTCACACAGTGGTCAGGTTCTCATCTACAGATTCATCAAATGATGCGTTTGTCTCCAAGGGCCAGAGTGTCGCTGCTCTGGTGGCTCCAAATAAGAAATCTCACAGCGGGAAAAAGGTTCGGAGTCTGTAATTGGATTATTCTGATGACTGATGCAAGTCTCAGAGGTTTAGAAGATTAATGTCAATAAGCGAGACCTCGCTTGCTGGAGCCTTGTGGATGCTGCCGTGATCAGTGGCTGTGACACATCCTCCGGCTACGCTGCTGTAGCTCTGCTCTCCCCCGTCTGCCCGCGGCTCTCCCCCGTCTCAGCACCCGCATCTCAATTCAACTTTTTTAAAGTTGAATTGAAATTTCATTGAATAGCCCAGGTCGGATCCATTCCGAAAAATTCATGTTGGAATGGATCCGACTTCAATTGAATATATCACTTAAGCTGGGTACACACTGGCAGATATATCTGCTGTTCAATCGATCTGCACAAATATCTGCAGATGGTGGTTGTTCATACACACAGAAAGATGCACCAATGTATCTTAAAGATATATCTGCTGTTCAATCGATCTGCAGCAATATAAGCAGATGGAGATTGTTCATACACACTGAAAGATGCACTAATATATCTGCAGATATATTGGTCATCTGCTGTGTCGCACAGCAGATGCAATATATCTGTGAAAGACGTCTTTCACAGACGTATTGCTTGTACACACCTGCAGATCAGCAAAAGATATATTGGACAACCAACTGATTGGCCAATATATCTGCCAGTGTGTACCCAGCATAAGTCTTCATTGGCCTTCTATTCCTTAGACATAATATTTATGTGTTTTTGCGTAATCTCTCTGACATGGTCGCCTGTTTGGCCTTCATTTCTGCTTATTGCAGTTACATGCTATCTCAGTTAGCTCATTTGTTTATGTGAAAACTCAGACCTGTCATTATGTGTGAAAATTATACTTTTTAAACCTATATCCTACGCTAATAGCTTGACTAAATCAATGGGCAAGCAGGATGGCAGCCGGTTGCCGGACCCATGCTGTTTAAGGATGGCCCCTAACGTGACTGTGTAATGCCCACAAATGATACCTGTCAATCACTCTGCGAGAAGGTAAGCACTTTGAGTGGCATCGCTATTGGACTTTGGTGCATGCACATGGCAAAGCACATACATGTGAAATTTTCAGATAACCGCTCAATTGCAAAAACATTGTCATAGCATCCATCATCCCCACTTTTATAGGCTTCATAATGAAGCTTAGGCAATAGAATGTGTTAAAGAAGTGAAAAATGTCTGTCATTTATTTGGTAATTTTACAAATTGACTGTTAGTAAATCTCCGATTTGCATTCAGTAACATGGGAAAAATAGTACCAATGTTATACTGATGATTGAGTTTGACAGCAAGTCGATTTTTGCCTTTAGTAAATCTCTTAATCTGTAAAATCAACCAAAAATCCATGGAGAAAACATAAAATTGGACAAAATCGACCTTTACTAAATAGATTTACACGAGTACATTTTATTTCATTCGTTGACCTCATACACTGTTGAACAGAACCACTGGCTATAACCAATAACGATACTCAAACATTTTTAAAGGACCAGTGATCCTGAGTTTAAAATAATTTCTATTTACCCAACGATATCCCCCTGCCCTCCTACCAGTGTAGTTGCTCCTGTCACAGACATCCCTATCTTCTTTTTTTTTTTTTTATTCAATATGTTTTTATTGATTTTTCAGACAAACAAACCATAACATTGAATAAAAGAGAGTATGCACTATGGCCCTCATTCCGAGTTGTTCGCTCGTTCTTTTTCATCGCATCGCAGTGAAAATCCGCTTAGTACGCATGCGCAAAGTTCGCACTGCGACTGCGTCAAGTAACTTTACTATGAAGAAAGTATTTTTACTCACGGCTTTTTCTTCGCTCCGGCGATCGTAATGTGATTGACAGGAAATGGGTGTTACTGGGCGGAAACACGGCGTTTCAGGGGCGTGTGGCTGAAAACGCTACCGTTTCCGGAAAAAACGCAGGAGTGGCCGGGGAAACGGTGGGAGTGCCTGGGCGAACGCTGGGTGTGTTTGTGACGTCAACCAGGAACGACAAGCACTGAACTGATCGCACAGGCAGAGTAAGTCTGGAGCTACTCTGAAACTGCTAAGTAGTTAGTAATCGCAATATTGCGAATACATCGGTCGCAATTTTAAGAAGCTAAGATTCACTCCCAGTAGGCGGCGGCTTAGCGTGAGCAACTCTGCTAAATTCGCCTTGCGACCGACCAACTCGGAATGAGGGCCAATGTGTACACATAAAAAAAAAACCACCGAATGTTGTATGCATTAACAGAACTACCTAAATAAAGTTGCAAACAGCTACAAGTTATACATAATGGGTGTGGTGATTTCTTTACATTTGTTCATACAATGGTGATACATGAAGTGACCAGATATCAATGTGAGGCAGAAGTACGGGTGCACTGGTATATTGGGGATGATAACCACCTATCCCATATCTTATAGAATTTATCCGGGGCTTTCCTAGAAATATAAACAAACTTTTCATGGGACACAACCGAGTTTACTAACGGGATCCATTTATTAATGTCAGGGCCCTCAGTCGCCATCCATGAGCGTGCTATCAATACTTTGGCCAAAGCGCATAAATTAAGAATATATCTCCTAGAATGAGCATCCAATATCTCCTCATCTATGACCCCAAGGATACACACAAGGGGGGTAAACACATCAAAGGGGATTCCCGTAGTGGCTATCATCCGTATCACCGCTTGCCAAAAGTCCTGCACCACCGGACAGGCCCACAATAGATGCCAGAAGGTACCGTCCAGAGAGGCACACTTCGGGCACCTAGAGTCACTCCGCCCCCCTATATTAACAAGACGGGTGGGAGTGATGTAGACTCGGTGTAATATAAACAAGTGTATCTGTTGAAAACGAGCCGAGGTGGTAGCGGTACGTGAAGTCCCCAAGGCCTCCTCCCATACATCTAGGGAAACCGGTCCCAAATCAGCCTCCCATTTAGCTTTAAGGTGTGAGAGACTATCAGAATGATGGGCACCGAGCAGAGCGGAGTAGAGAGCAGAAACAGTCCCGGAGCCTGGAGTATCAGTCAGGAGCAGGTGAACCGGTGACTTCCGAAGGAGAGGTGGAGCAGCACTAAACTGAGACGCGCACGCATGGCGAAGCTGAATATATCTATAATAATAGGATGCGGGTATATTAAACTCAGTCTGCAGTTGTCCAAAAGAAATAAGCGTGCCCGAGGCGTACAATTGATTAAGGGAACAAACACCCCAGCGTCCCCACACCGATCCCATTTGTAGGGACATGAAATGTGTGAGAGCACGAGTGTGCATCAGTGGGGTGCCAGGATCCCATCCCCCCCCCCCCCCCCAACATAGAGTGTATCTGCCTCCAAACCATAATCGCTTGTTTAACCAACGGCATCTTAAGGAGTGCAACATTATCACTAAGTAGGAGCTGGAGGGGTGACAAATTTATTTCAGATGCTAGTAATACAGAAGAGATTAATAAATCCCCAGACGAATCAGAGACCCAAGGAATTAGATGGAATAACTGAGCCGCTAAGTAATAGAATCTAAGTTTAGGGAGGGCCAGACCACCCGAGTCCCGAGGTCTGGTTAGGGTATCGAGTTTAATCCGAGCTCTACGGTTGGACCAAACCAGTGACAAGAGACCATCTATGATACCAAATAATCTCTGGGGGAGATAGACAGGGGAATGTTGGAGGACATACAGCATTTTAGGTAATACAACCATTTTAATTAGGTTTATCCTACCCGTAACAGTAAGTGGCAATTTACTCCACACCCTGACCCGAGACCGTAGATAGTCCATTTGTGGACGTATATTCAGATCAATAAATTGCGAGGACCGGTTGGTAACCCATACCCCCAGGTATTTAAGAGTCCACCCAGCGAAGCGGCAGGTCCCCGGGAGGGCAGACAGGACAGGGGCCTCTAAGCGGAAGGACACAGGACTTGTCCCAATTAATGGACAAACCAGAGAATCCCCCAAAAGTGTCGATTACTTCCAAGATATGAGGCATAGTGGTAGAGTAATCAGGTACAAACAACAGGATATCGTCTGCATAAAGAGCTATTTTGTCTGTCCTGCCCCCCAACCGGAAGCCCGCCACCCGCAAGGAGGATCTAACAGTACAGGCCAGCGGCTCTACGGCCAGGGCAAATAGGATCGGGGACAACAGACAACCCTGTCTCGTCCCCCTCTGTAGAGAGAAAGTGGAGGATATGTGGCCGTTAACAGAAACCCTAGCCCGGGGTGCAGAATAAAGCAATTGGACCCACTTTTTAAAAATAGGTCCAATACCAAATCGGTCCAATGTCCCCCACAAGAAGCCCCACTCCACAGAATCAAACGCTTTAGCAGCATCCAGGGAAACTATAGCTGAGGAGCGGGACCCCCCGTGAGGGGCCTGGAGATGCGTATAGAGTCTACGTATATTAGGCAAAGTGGACCGGCCCGGCATGAACCCTGATTGGTCCTCATGTATCAATTGTAGAATCACAGCACTAAGCCTTGTCGCTAGTATTTTAGCTAAAATCTTAACGTCAGTTGTTAACAAGGAAATCGGACGGTAAGATTCGACTCGTGTTGGGTCTTTATCCGGCTTAAGGAGGACTATAATTAGGGCCTCAGCCATAGAGTCAGGCAACCTACCCTGCACAAAGAAATTATTATATATAGCAAGGAGTTTAGGGCCATAAAAAGGTAAGTGCTTTTTATACAGTTCCAGGGGTATTCCATCAAGACCCGGGGTCTTCCCTCCAGGAAAAGAGTTAACAGCGGATTCCACCTCAGTCAGCGTTAAAGGGGAGTCCAAAAACGTCACAGCGTCTTGGGACAGCGTGGGCAATGGAATATCAGATAGGTACATCTCTATTTCCGTCTCAGTGTGAATAAGCCTAGAACTATACAGCCGTCTATAGTAATCTACAAAGTCCCCCACAATATCGGGAGTATTAAAATGAGTCACATTATCATTGGTACAAATTGCAGGCACAGTATTAGATGCCCTGTTCGCACCCGCCAGTGTTGCCATAAAGCTACCAGGCCTATCCGCCGTTGCATAGTACGTGTGTTGAGCATAAAGTAGACGGTACTTAGCCTTAGCAGCCAAGCAATCGCGCCATTCAGCCTGCGCCAGCAACCACCTCTCCCTCGTAGTGTCAAGACCATCGGCCATATACTGCAACTCCAGCCTTCTACATCCTGCCTCAAGGTCACTCTCATCCCGGGCATAACCAGATTTCAAGACGGCCACAGTTTTGATCAGGGTGCCGCGGACATATGCTTTAAAGGCATCCCATAAAGTTGTGTCAGACACCGAGCCCTGATTTTCCAGCAAAAAGGCCTCCCACATCTCCACCAACTCCGCACCGGTGCCCATCTGAGTCAGCCAAAAGGAATTAAACCTCCAAAACCGTGCCCCCCTAACATCTCCCATGTCCAAACATAGAGTTACCGGGGAATGATCGGATATTCCCCTGGTAGCATACTGAACATCCACCAACCTGGGCAGCAAGCCTTTGGAAGTGAGGGCCAAATCTATCCTGGAGAAGGATAAGCAGGTCGGAGAAAAGTAAGAGTACTGTTGCGTGCCAGGATGGCGGACCCTCCACACATCGACTAAACCCAGACTGTCCACTAGCAGCGCAAAGTCCCTCCTGCGCACCACAGGAGCATCAGGGGACATTCTAGTTCTATCTAAAGGGTGGTCGCTGACGTTATTAAAGTCACCAAGACAAACAATAGCAATATTCGGATATAGCGAAATAAACTCTGCTGCCTTTTTGAGAACCTCCGGGGAGTAAGGGGGCGGTATATAAACAGCCAGGATAAGCAAAGACATAGAATAAACTTGACATTTTAGAAAAACATATCTGCCCCACTGGTACAATTGGACCTGACCAAGGACAAACGGGACCGACCTTCGAACTAGGATTGACACACCCCGCGAATGCGACGTATGGGTGGAGTGGTATGCCCAGCCCACCCATGTTTTCTTAAGAGCCAGGACCTTTGCCCCCACCAGGTGGGTCTCCATGAGGCAAATAATATCCGCACCATATTGTTTAAAGTGACGGTGCACTAATGAGCGCTTGACTTTATCGTTCAGCCCTCGGACATTCCAGGATACGAGTTTAGGTTGATTAGAGGCCATAAGTCAAGACGAAATAAAATATATGATCGGTCCCGCGTATCCCCGGCAGACCACCAACACCAGCACTAAATAAAATCGAAGAAATCAAAGAACCCATAGCGTTTTCAACACAGACAAAAAAGGAAAAAAAGAAAACAAATACCAAAATACAGTTCCTCCCATCCTGCCCCCCCCCCCCACCCTTTATACCCACCCAAACTGAGGCATACCTTTTCCCAATAAACTGTTCCCCCTTAACAAAGAAAAAGCAAACTATACCAACATAAAAGGGCAATGAATGAAGTGACCCAAAGACAAAGGCGTAGGTCTCCCACCCTTACATAAGAAAAGTGTGGAGACCCCACCCCGAGCCCTAAATATAGACATCAGTGAAGTGGAAAGGTAAACATTATCAGATACAACATAACATTAATCGGGTAACATACTGCAACATGGATATCAGCAAGAAACACTAGCATATATAGAAGGACATATCAGACATTAAGGATCAGCTGCAAGTGCCCGTCTAGCCGGGGCCCAGCGATCCAGCCACAGGGCAGCGTCCCGAGGCGTAGCAAAGAATTTTGTTTCTCCGTCTGCCACCACCCTCAGCCTAGAAGGAAAAAGCATTGCATACTGTAGATTAAGTTCCCTGAGACGCCTTTTAATCGGAACAAATTGTGCACTGTCCTTTTGCACCTCCAGCGCAAAGTCAGGGAACACAGAAACTTTGGAACCGTTCCACAACAGGGGACCTTTAGTGCGCACCAGGGATAAAACAGCGTCCCGGTCTCGGTAGTGGAGAAATTTCGCTATGAGTGTGCGCGGTGGCGCACCCGGCGGCAGCGGCCTGAAGGGAATTCTGTGAGCCCGTTCAACTGTGAAGAAAGGCGTAAAGGAGTCAGCCCCAAAGGAATTTTTCAGCCAAGATTCAATGAACTGCTCCGGAGTAGTGCCCTCCTCTTTCTCTGGAAGCCCCACAAAGCGGACATTATCCCTCCTCAGTCTGCCTTCCATATCTAGCATCTTGCCTTTTATATCGGACAGCTGACCATCAATGGCAGTAACACGGGAGCTAAGCGGTGAGATCTTATCCTCTAGCGTAGAGGTCCGGGTCTCGACTTCCCCGACCCGTTCTCTAACCTTCTGGATATCGTGATGGATTAAGGTCAGGTCGGCCTGTACGATGACCTATCTTGTCAGAGAGACGGGATTCGCTAGCCGCCAGGGCTTCCAACACTTTTTACAACACATCATCAGAAGCTTCACCAGAGGAGGATGATTAACTGGAGGACACCGGTGGAGGGGTATCCCCACCCCCCCATCCGGTGTTGCTGCATGCCTTCCAGGGGTATGCGAGTACCGCGCAAGCCGGGCCGCAGCAGATTTATGGTGGTTCCTCACCATTGTTAGATATATTAAAGTCAATCAGGATCGGCAGTTCAAGGGAGACACAGCAACAGCACAGAATTACGAGAAACCACGGCTGACAATAGATTAACGATAACGTGTGCACACACTTAAAGCAGGGGGACCCACAATCACAGCACTTCCTTCCAACAGATTCCAAAATCAGAAGACTGGAGAGGTATATATGGCGTGAGACCAGTTAGGAAAAATGTATAAAATATATATGTGACGTTATGAGTGGATGCTGAGCCAGTGGCAGTATAATCTGGGAAAGGGCTCACAGTGAACAAACTGTAGACTTATGCACTGTTCCAGGAGCAGAGCTGACTCTGTACAGTTTAGGGGAGCACTCCGGTGAACTCAGCCAGCACGGGAGAGGCAGACTCACCAGCCCACACAGTGGTAGAGGCCAGCGGCTCACGGCAGCGCGATTTCACCCCCCAGGGAGCGGCAGCGGTCAGTGTCCCAGCGGTAAAGCAGCAGGGAGGGCACAGCACAGGGAAGCTGCAGCCGCTGGCGGAGACGCGTCGCAGAGCAGCGGCTCTGTCCGGCAGCTCTTAGCGGCTCAGTGACACGGCACAGGGAGTCCCGGACCCTCAGCGGCGGGCAGTAGACACCACGGAGAGGTCACAGCCAGCAAAGGAAATGGGCGGGCTGGGACCGGAAGTCGCGGCGCCGGGCTAGCGCTCACAGATCCAGGAGCAAGCAGTCAAACTCCAGCGAACGCCGCACCGCAGACATCCAGCACTAGGCACCAGGATTCCAGATACCTTCCCCCACCAGTTATGTAAGTCTGGGCTCGGAGGGGTGCCCCAGGATATCAGTCACGGATAGTTGAGGTGGAGAGCGCCCAGCCAGAGCAGCTACTCCATGTCCCGCGTAGCCACGCCCCCAGACATCCCTATCTTCAGGTGATCACAATCACAGAGCTGATGGTCTTCATTGCCAACCTTATTTCCAGACCTCATCCTGACTATATAGTTTACACCAATTGTTCATTTGTACCTTAGTTTCTAGGGGTCCCAGGGTTCAGATCCCAAAGTGTAAAAGTAGGCAGAACCCTTCTATTGAAGTGCCCAGATTCTGGACCCTTATTTTTGACCCATCCTGATTATGTCTCATCTGGTAGCATATCTGTGGGTGAGGACCCCACAAGAGGATACGTAACAGCATAGGAGATTAGCTCTTTTAGCTTGTAATTACACGAAGGTTGAATGGTTTAATAATGAATAGGTCTGAAGGAAGTTTTGGGTTGGAATGTGAGCAGATAGTGGAGATTGTGATGCCCAGGGTTGAGGGTGCTCTTATGACAAGAGTGAGGTACTGGGCAGTAAATAAATGTTGAGCCATTTTGGGACACACTGTTGTCACCTGTGACAATAGGCATGTTTTAATTTTGCTGATTGAAGTTTTACATAGACTGACAATCACCAAACTTTACGATACTAGAACACAGGGATTTGAGGCTTGTTGGTTGGTCACTAATAGTGAAAGTGTTAGCTTAATGTTTTATTACTATATTGTGTTATAATAATCAAATGGATAAATACACATATAGGAGGTTTTGTGTTGAATAAAGAAGTGAGTTCCAAGTAAGGGCTGAATATGTTACAAGCCTCACTATATGAAACAGTATTAAGGAACTGTATTGAGCTTAGAGACAGTCAGCAAACTTGTCTGTACTATATTTGTCTATATGAAGTAAAGGACAGCTGGATGCATCTTATAAGTACAGAGTTAAGAATATACACTGTTGGTAGGGAAAAACATCTAAAGAAAGTGTATGATGTAACCAATGCTGTAAAAATGAACTGTACACTGCACATTTGCTGATTACCAAAGATGGAAAGAACATATGTTATACTGAGTGTGCCCCCACCTTCGGGGACAGTAATGTGAGCTGACCACCATGACTAATATGTACAATGTGCCTTATATATGCTATGAAGGACAACACAGTAAACAGATTACTTATGAGACATGCGGCTGTGTGTGTCTTATTGAGTTCACTCAGCAATACATTACGACCTGATATCCAGAGGTGACATGATAATTGAAGGAACCGGACCCAGCGCTACCTAGACAGCGCTATCAAAAGTTCCGGTACAAGCAAAGCTCCAGAATTGTTCAAAAACAGACTAAAAAGGTAGAGCAGAGCTTCTATCATACTTATCAGCCAGGATTATGTCGGTGACTATTGTACAGCTCACTTATCTACAGATGGTGAGAAGCCAATCTCACCAGAGGCATACTGTAAAGTATACATGCAATGAGAGCCTGGTCACATGCCACCACTACAGTAGAAGGGTAGTCAACCCTTTTTGTGGAGTGGCTTGTTCCACCAACAGCCAGTACCATGAGAACAAGGGAGACTTTCACGTCTTTGTTGCCGAATGTTTTCTCAGTCCTGTGATGAGCCATTTTTTTTCTTATTTTGCACTCATCACATTCAAACACCATTATCCTTTTTTTTATGCAATACACAAATTATGCATTTTGTTTCCAGAAAAAGGAGATTTATGGTAAGAACTTACCTTTGTTAAATCTCTTTCTGCGAGGTACACTGGGTTCCACAGGGATAACATCGGGATGTAGAGTAGGATCTTGATATGAGGCAACAACAGGCTAAAAGCTTTGACTGTTCCCAAGATGCTCAGCGTCGCCTCCGTGCACAGGAGCTCAGTTTTGTTAAACAGTCCAATGCAGTAGCAGGTAAAAGAGACGACAACTGTTAGTAACCACGTACACCACATTCTCACGACAGAAGAAGGTATCAGCGGCTAATGCCATACAAACCCAAATAAGCTAAGTGCATCAGGGTGGAACCCAGTGTACCTCGCAGAAAGAGATTTACCAAAGGTAAGTTCTTACCATAAATCTCCTTTTCTGCAGCGGTGTACACTGGGTTCCACAGGGAAAACATTGGAGATGTCCTAAAGCAGTTCCTCATGGGAGGGGACGCACTGTAGAGGGCACAAGAACCCGGAGTCCAAAGGAGGCATCCTGGGAGGTGGACGTATCAAAGGTATAGAACCTTATGAACGTGTTCACTGAGGACCACGTAGCTGCCTAGCACAATTGTTCAAGGGTCGCACCACATCGGGTTGCCTAAGAAGGTCCAACAGGCCAAGTAGAATGGGATTTGATGGTAGCAGGAGCTGGAAGACCAGCCTGTACATAAGCTTGTGCAATCACCATTCTAATCCATCTGGCCAGGGTCTGCTTATTCGCAGGCCAGCCATGTTTGTGAAAACCAAAAAGTACAAAGAGAGAATCAGACTTTCTAAGGAGGCTGTCCTCTTCACATAGATACGGAGAGCCCGTACCACATCCAAAGACCGCTCTTTGGAGGACAAATCAGGAGAGATAAGGGCCGGAACCACATTCTCGTGGTTGAGGTGGAAAGAAGACACCACCTTAGGTAGATAACCAGGGCGCGTTTTAAGAACTGCCCGGTCACGGTGAAAAATCAGAAAGGGAGACCTACAGGATACGGCACCCAAATCTGAAACCCGTCTAGCAGAGGCAATAGCCAGTAAAAACAAGACCTTAAGTGTAAGCCATATGAGGTCCACAGACTCGAGAGGTTCAAACAGAGACTCTTGTAGGGCATTCAGAACAACCGACAAATCCCAAGGACCCACAGGAGGAACAGAGGGAGGTTGAATGCGAAGAACACCCTGAGTGAATGTGTGAACATCAGGAAGAGTCGCAAGTTTTCTCTGAAACCAAACCGACAAGCAGAAATATAAATCTTGAGGGAGGCCAGACGAAGGCCTAAGGCCCTGTTACAGAAAAGCCAAAAACTTGGCAGTACTATGTCACGATCCTGACTGTAGTTTTCATTTTTGGTGACTTACCTCTGCCATCTCTGTCCTGGATCCTGCATCTTTCTGCTCAGTGGGATAAACAGCTTGCCAATACCATGAATTTCCTGAGTCCTGAGTTCTCTGCCTGGAAGGTAATAGTTAACGAGCTCCACCTGTGGTGATTAATCTTCTGTGTGAGTCTTAATTCAGCAATCTGAAGTTTAGGCCTAAAAGCCAGCATCCTCTGTTTGTTTGCAGAAGTTCAGGCTTCAGTGTTCTCTCGGCCTGCTAGGTCTCACTCCACATCACAGCCTAGTCTAGAGTGCTCACATAACAGTGACTGTTCACCTGACCCAGAGCTGTCTAATCCTGTGCCAGCCTGAGACTCTCTGAATCACCTGACACTGCTCACCAATCACCAAGGACCAGGAAGTACAAGTCAGGAGACTGAGTTGGAATCTCTGCCAGTTCCTTGTGTCACACAAAGCTGTGTGAGCTTTGAAGCTGAGCTCCCTAAAGGTAACCCTTGTACTTCAGTTCCTGTAAAAACTCTGTTCCTTTGCTACCCAGTTTGGATTACATTTGTGTTACTATTTGTAAATGCTGATTTACTTACAGGACTAAAAGCAATACTTTAATACACTCAATACACTTTAAAATCGAGACGCTGCGGCCGCTGTATTCAATCCTTAACCTACGTACTTTTTACTCAGTTAGCGTACAAAGGCCCGTACCGTGCACGCACTTTGCGTACACATGCCTCGACGGACGTACAAAGTACACGCAGTGCATACACACACACCGACATGCTGAGAGCACAATGCAGCTTCACGTGTGGCTGAAATACACTTATAACCTTAGCAGGGAAAGAGACACAACACCAATTGTATTTAAGATGTGGGAGGTGAAAAAAGAAAACTGGTACGACAACTGTCTTTGATCTTGTTGTTCTCCGCGCTAAGGTGCCGTTTCAACAGTCCTGCCTCTCAGCTTTCCCGGAACAAACACTCTAGTGATACGAGGTTCTCTTCACCTTGCTCTTTGTCACGAGTTTTCTCCGTGTCAGCGACCTTCTTGCAGTGGGACGAGTGGACCCAAGTCTCTTTCGGCGACCTTTAGTGCTGTCATGCTGGTTAACAAGACTTGGTACGGTCCTTCCCACCTGTCTATGAGGCAACCTGAGCGTAAGAAATTTCAAATCATCACATAATCCCCAGGCTCAATGTCATGACAGTTACTGTTCGGTAGGTCAGGAATCACCAGATTTAGATTTCTTTGTTGATTTCTCAGCTGCTGGCTCATCTTAACCAAATATTTCACAGTTATTTCGTTATTGCATTTCAAATCATCCTGGGGGTCTATCATTACAAGGGGCTGTCGACCAAAAAGAATTTCAACGGGTGATAAGTTAAGCAGTGACCTGGGAGTGGTTCTGATGCTGTACAACACTAGTGGCAAAGCTTCTGGCCACAGCAATCCAGTTTCAGCCATCACTTATTCTTAATAGTGCTGTTCATTCTCTCCACCTTCGCACTCGCCTGTGGTCGGTACGGAGTATGCAGCTTGCTATTAATTCCCATCAGTTTGCACATGACCTGAAATACATCACCTGTAAAGTGGGTACCCCTATCACTTTCAATCATTCTAAGGATACCATATCTGCACACAAATTCCTGCATGATTTTCTTTGCAGTGAACACAGCGGTATTTGTGGCAGCGGGGAATGCTTCTACCCAGTTGGAAAACACATCAGTACATACTAACACATATTTCAAATTCCTACAGGGTGGTAACTGTATGAAGTCAACTTGTATTACCTGAAAAGGTCCATCTGTAGGAGGGATATGGGATGGCTCCATTGGTATTGCCTTACCAATATTCTTCCTCAAGCGAGACATGTCATTGCTTTCTTACCTGCATGAGAAGAGAATACTGGTGCACTCCAGTAGGCTCTTACCAGCTTGCACATACCCTCCTTGCCCAGATGAGTCAGACCGTGTGCCACTTCAGCTAGACTTGGGAGATATGTTCTGGGGGCCACTGGCTTACCGTGTCCATCTGTCCAAAGTGCTGAGGATTCCTGGCCATATCCATTCGCCTTCCAGACTGCCTTTTCCTGTAGGGAACACAAATTTTGCATTTCAATTAACTGTTGCATGTTAACTGTTTCAAATGTCATCAGTGATGTGATGTTTGTTTGTATGGTTGTGCTTGCTGCTGATTTAGCAGCTTCGTCTGCCCGGCTATTACCAAGTGAGACTGGGTCTTGGTTGTAAGTGTGTGCTTTACACTTGATAAAAGCCACTCTATCTGGTTCCTGTATTGCTGGCAGGAGCCTTTTCGATGTGAGACGCATGCGCTACAGGTGTGCCAGCTGCTGTCATGAAATTTCTGAGGCGCCACAGGGCCCCAAAATCATGCACCACTCCAAAGGCGTACCTAGAGTCCGTGTATATATTAGCTGACTTACCTTTGGCCAACTCACATGCTCTGGTCAGGGCGACCAGCTCAGCGACTTGTGCTGAGTGTGGTGGGGAAATGGTTCTAAATTGCACACCCTCCAGTAATGAAAGGTGCTATGCTGCTGAGAATAAAGTAGTACACACAGACAAAAGGGGGTGCAGATGCACTAAGCGATCATTACAGTATAATATAGTAAATCATAAGAGGTTGTTAGTATATCGTTGGCCAAGGATATTGGCCTACCTACCAATCATCCAGGTCACCTCTTGTCGGGCAGGTTCCTAACACTATGGGGCCAACATCCAGAACGCAGGAAACCCCCAAGCATGATCCAGCAAAGGACCCACCCCAGGGCATCACACTAAAAATTAGTGATAGTAAAGGGATATAAAGTGTGAGTATATGGAGGTCCCTACTATGAGTTTAAAGGTAGAGAGTATGTGAAAAAAAATGTGCATACATAAATAATAGACAAAACAGGATATAAAAAGTGACTGTGTATTTAAATGGTGATGCCCTGAGACAGTCCAGCCAGAACAGGCAAGGGGGACCCTACGTCCAAACGCCGACCCCAAGTTGACTGACACTATGTATAAATAAATAGGACTTACTTAAAATTATGCCTGTGTCACTGTGCAGTCCTTGTTGGTTTCCCTGCTTAAAAACATAGAGGGTGGTGGGGGAGGGGTGCCAATCTAGATTTGAGGCATACTCAAACCTCAGGTGTGTATTTCTACACATATACATAGTAGGGAAATGGTTCTAAATTGCACACCCTCCAGTAATGAAAGGTGCTATGCTGCTGAGAATAAGGTAGTACACACAGACAAAAGGGGGTGCAGATGCACTAAGCGATCATTACAGTATAATATAGTAAATCATAAGAGGTTGTTAGTATATCGTTGGCCAAGGATATTGGCCTACCCACCAATCGTCCAGGTCACCTCTTGTCGGGCAGGTTCCTAACACTATGGGGCCAACATCCAGAACGCAGGAAACCCTCAAGCATGATCCAGCAAAGGACCCCCCCAGGGCATCACACTAAAAAATAGTGATAGTAAAGGGATATAAAGTGTGAGTATATGGAGGTCCCTACTATGAGTTTAAAGGTAGAGAGTATGTGAAAAAAAATGTGCATACATAAATAATAGACAAAACAGGATATAAAAAGTGACTGTGTATTTAAATGGTGATGCCCTGAGACAGTCCAGCCAGAACAGGCACGGGGGACCCTATGTCCAAACGCCGACCCCAAGTTGACTGACACTATGTATAAATAAATAGGACTTACTTAAAATTATGCCTGTGTCACTGTGCAGTCCTTGTTGGTTTCCCTGCTTAAAAACATAGAGGGTGGTGGGGGAGGGGTGCCAATCTAGATTTGAGGCATGTTGGCCCCATAGTGTTAGGAACCTGCCCGACAAGAGGTGACCTAGACGATTGGTGGGTAGGCCAATATCCTTGGCCAACGATATACTAACAACCTCTTATGATTTACTATATTATACTGTAATGATCGCTTAGTGCATCTGCATCCCCTTTTGTCTCTGAGTGTGGTGGGCCAAGGGGTTCAGCTTCTATGATACCTTCATCATCTACAACTGCATATCCGGTGCACAGGTCTCCCGATTCCGTCTGTCTGTGGCAACTACCGTCAGTGTAGAAGGTAAAGTCTACTCCTTCCAGTGGGTTGTCACTGATGTCAGGTCTCGCAGTGAAAGTTTGGTTCAGGTATTCCATACAATCATGCGTATCAGTATCTGCACTAAATGCTCCTTCACCATCATTCTCATCCTCCACCCTTTGTGCCTGTCCAGGCACACTTGGCAAGTTGCAGGATTTAGTGAGCTGCATCTCTTAATGGTGATGTTTACAGGGGCCATCAGTGATAATTCCCACTTTGTAAACCAAGCAGATGAGACATGTCTGGTTTGGGGCGGAGTTCAGCAAGGCTGATACTGTATGAGGTGTATGGATGGTCAAGTCATGTCCTAACACTACGTACTTGCTTTTACTTACCAGCAAAGCTATCGCTGCAATGCTTCGCAAGCAAGTGGGGAAAGACCGCGCTATGGTGTCCAACTGTGCACTGTAGTAAGCTACCTGTCTGCTGGCATCACCATTTCTCTGTGTTAAGACTCCTGCCGCGCACCCAGCACTTTCAGTACCATACAATTCAAAGGGCTTCTCATAATCTGGCATACCTAACGCAGGTGCTTGTGATAAACACTGTTTTAGTCTCTCAAATGCCAGTTCGGACTCCTCTGTGTGAGAGACCCGTTCTAGTTTGTTTGAAGAGACCATCTCCTGTAACGGTAGTGCCAGTATGGAGAACCCTGGAATTCAGTTCCGACAGTACCCACACATTCCGAGGAACGTGCAGATGTTGTTGAGTTTGCGGCAGAGTCATGTCGCGAATTGCCTGTATCCTATCAGCGGTCAGATGCCTAAGTCCTTGTGTCAAGCAGTGTCCCAAGTATTTAACCCTGGTCCGGCACAACTGCAGCTTATCCTTTGAAGCCTTGTGTCCTGTCTGGGAAAGATGAAACAGAAGCTGTTTAGTATCTGCCAAGGACGATTTGAGCGAGTCAGAACACAAGTCATCAACATATTGTATTAGCACTGATCCACTTTCAGGTTGAAAGGATTGCAAACAGTCATGCAAGGCCTGGGAGAAAATACTCGGGCTGTCAATGAAACCTTGGGGGAGACGAGTCCAGGTGTACTGTACTCCCCTGTACGTAAAGGCAAAGAGGTATTGGCTGTCAGGGTGAAGAGGGACAGAAAAGAAAGCAGAACAGAGGTCAATGACAGTGAAGAATTTTGTGGTAGAGGGAATTTGCATAAGGATGACAGCTGGATTGGGCACTACGGGGAATTGGCTCTCAACTATTTTGTTTATCCCTCTTAGATCCTGCACTAGCCTGTAACCCCTCCCCCCACTCTTTTTCACAGGAAAGATGGGACTATTGGCTGTGCTGGATGTCCTGACTAGGATGCCCTGTTGTAGCAAGCGCTCTATGACTGGGTACACTCCTAATTTCACCTCTGGTTTCAGAGGATACTGAGGGATTTGTGGAGCTATCCTGCCATCTTTTACTTGTACTACTACTGGAGCTACATTCGCCATCAATCTAGTCTCCTGCCCATCTTTGGTCCATAGGGAACGCGGTATTTGTGAGATCATTTCTTCCACCTTCCTTTTGTCTTATGGAGATTTTATTCCAGTTAACAACAGTAGGGAAATATACTCCTAATTGCAGGTTGATTTGCCGTACATTCTCCTGATTGTACTCATCAGCGAGAGGTACCTCTGCATCTAATTTACAATCCGTTATGAATTTTGTGATGTCAATATTTGAGGGTAGACACACCCGTAGCACTGTTTGCCAATCTTTATTCATGGGCGTTACCTAACTCTTTAACGAATTTCTGCCATCCGACTAGATCTTTCTGGGATCGGGGAATTCTGACATCATTGACCTTAACTCTGCTCGGGACCAAGGACAATGCATGGCAATGTTCCTGATGGGAGTTACTCCCTGACTATCAGTTCTCCCATTGGGAACTGCAATCACCCGGACAGGATTTAGTTCAACTATATCATTTTTGTTTGATTCTATAATGCGGGGAGCTATCATCTCTGCATAGTGTATGGTACAGTACTTACCAGTGGACACAACCTCACTCACCCCTCCGCTGGGGTGTATCGCTACTACTCTTGGTGGTGGAGCCGTGCCCACCTGGGTGTCCTGTATGGTGGCTGCTAGAGAGAGTGCCGATATCGTGCTGGGCTCATCTTCCTGCTCACAATCCTGGGGAAAATTTAAAATGGGATACAGCTGGCAAGGGTTAGGGTTAACACATGGATTAACTACTTTCCTATCCTTTACCAATGCACCATTGCTTGTAGCCAATTTCTCCCCATCAACATGTGGTGGTGGTGCGCTCGCAATCGCTTTCCCGCTAGGTTTGGAACCTGCTGTCCGAGCCAGTTCCTTCTGCACCTCCCCCTCTTGTTGCCACAGATTTAAACAATTGGTATGTCTGATCCTTTGTTTTCTAGATTTGATCAGACATATTCTAATCCTTATGTTCTGTAACACCTCTGATTCAAAGCTGCCCATCCCAGGGAATGAGGCCCTATCTTCAGCAGTCATACGTACCCATTCATTGCAAAAAGTCTCCGTGTGTGAACCATATTTCTCACACATAATAAACCTTGCTGACCCCCTGGGCCGCAATTCTCCAGCCTGAACCCTGCATACTGAACGTCTCTCACTTGAGCAACTGGCTCCCATAATTGTGGGTCTTTTCCCACAAACACCAAAATACTCAATGCAAGCAGACGGTGAAAGTTACTCGAGCGCCTTGCACACGCTCTCGCCCACGCTGGCCAATACAACGATACACTGTCGATAGTGGATCGGAATGTACACAACTTAGGGCTCCTATAAGACCTTACAGCACCGTAATTTCTTTCGGTGGAGGTTCTGTTGGAATATTTTCCTGAGAGGCAGCAAAAAATTCCTTTTCGGTATCTTTCCACTGGAATTTTTGTAGGGAGAAAAAAACAGTTGCCTAATAACTATTGCTTCACCCTTTCCAGTGGAAGTACACCAGTGAGATTTCCCGACGCTATCAAAGAAAAACCCCTTTGTTTACACAATCACTTCTGCGTATGCTTTCCACAGCGCATATGACACAATGGTATCACGTTGTGCTGTGTAGAACACACGGACGTTCAATCACACAGCCTATAGATACTAGTTATCTATATGCCCTTCACAAGCTGCGATCCTCAGCCGGAGTGTAACAAAAACTATATGGGGTCACAATTCTCAATTCACAATTCCCTACCACGCTCCTGTGCAAGTCTCCTCACGACTTGCATATTTCCACAATATGTTCACGTAAGGTAGCGGTCCTTACGCCACCGGGCCTCTACTAACCCAGTGTTCCCACGGGACCCGAATTTCCGGGGTTCAGCTCCACTCACTCCGCTTTCACTCACTCAAATACACCTTGTTTTTCTTTTCTATACAGAAAATTTCCACTCCCTTAGGTTGGTTACTTTACCCCAGAGGTACTTACAGTTTTAAACTAAATTTAAGGTAACCTGCTTTTGAAATCGGATAGTTATGTGCTATTGTATTAAATGTATACTATTCCGCCTTTAATTGAACAACTATCATGTGATTTGTATTTAGCGTCCGTACTCCTACGCAACCTTGCATACACACGCTACCGTGCGTGCCTTTTATGCCACGTGTGCGACGCTGTACTTTGTCCGTGCCACATGTACAAATGTACGTCCGCAATAAAACAAACCACACAATCTTTATAAATGTGAGCGATAAAAGCTACTTTCGTTCACAAACACAACCAACTATTTTTCCGTATAAACCTAAGTGACCAGGCCGGAACTGCGTTTTGTGTTTTATAATTACAACCTTAATACATTTATTTCAAATTTATCTATATAGCAAACAAATGTATCAGATTTCACACAGATCTATAATGACTAATAACCTATGGCAACAATATGTGGGAGAGTATGCAAAATATCGGTACCCTTTGTGCGCCAAAAAAATTACAGATTTTTAAATAGCTTTTTTCCTGTTTACCTCCGGGTTCTATCAGCATCTCTGCAGACCAGACAGAGCAGACGCAATCTAACAGTACAAAAATAGGGTTTCAAAACATCCAAGCAACCAGGAAAAGGTTTTACTTAAAGCTGTATCTCCACCCTTTGCTGATAGATAAAAGTCTGCTATGATCTGCTAGTCTATAAGCGTGTGAAAAACCGGATCGAGCCCCCAATTGTCAATGCTGATTTACTTACAGGACGAAAAGCAATACTTTAATACACTCAATACACTTTAAAATCGAGCCGCTGCGGCCGCTGTATTCAGTCTTTATCCTACGTACTTTTTACTCAGTTAGCATACAAAGGCCCGTACCGTGCACGCACTTTGCGTACGCACACCGCGACGGACGTACAAAGTACACGCAGTGCATACACACACACCGACACGCTGAGAGCACAATGCAGCTTCACGTGTGGCTGAAATACACTTATAACCTTAGCAGGGAAAGAGACACGACACCAATTGTATTTAAGATGTTGGGATCCTACCCGCCAACATATAATTGATAAAAGGGGGTTACAACAGATATACAATTACAATAAGAGAAAAGAGGCTACAATACAATGGTACATACATTTTGTTTCGCCAGCGCCACACGGTCCGGTGCTCAGTCAATCAGCAAGATGACCTTCAGAGAGAGATTGAGTGACCGGCTAGGCAGTTAAGCTTTTATACAGTTGTTAAAAACACAATACAATGGAAACTGTAACCTCTTCATCCATAGGTCAAAGGGCTGGTCATTTACAGTACAGGAGGGGTCATAGGTTGGTTTGAATAGGTGGGCGATGTCTGTTCCAGGTGTGCTTGCAGTTGGTCTCCACTGGGTTCCCTCCGAATATCAGAGTACAGTAAACACAGTATAATAGTAATATTCTGTTCCTGCGCATAATTATGTGCAGGAGCGTGCTATCTTCTGCAAACTGCTACCGGAATGTTGCCCTTAAAATACCCTACAGTTGGATACCAAATACCACCTCATAACCTAATACTGTCCCCTCATATCCTGTAAAGGTGAATCCCTTTGTTGTTGTACCTTCTAAACAAGTATAACTTGCTGGTGTGGTGAGTGTGGGCTATGTGTACATTGTGCACTATGTGGATTAAATATGAAATGTGTCTTTGTGGCTTTTCCATGCGAGTACCAATGCTACCGTAATTACCCATACTACGCGCTAATACGCAGGACCGCGTGAGCAGTCATACGCAACTTGCGAATATGCGCACGCACGGCAGAACAAGTACGCGCACGGAGGCCATCTGTGTGGAGTTTGTACGTGATGTGTGTACTGTAATATTTTCCGACTTCGACACATTGATATCCAGTATTTCTACAGTTTCATCTTCAAGGCACAGTTGCAGTATTCCATAGTTTCATCTTAAAGTCACAGTCGCAGTATTCCACAGTCTCAACTTAAGGGCACAGTTGCAGTATTCCATAGTTTCATCTTAAAGTCACAGTCGCAGTATTCCACAGTCTCAACTTAAAACCACAGCTGCAGTATTCTACCGTCTCATCTTAAAGTCACAGCCGCAGTGTTCTTCAGCCTCGTCTTAAAGTCACAGCCACAGTCATCGTTCTACTTTCAGTTGCGTTTCCAGTTATATCCGGTACCATCCCGGATTGAAGTTGCATTCCAGTCTCAGTAACCAGCCCGGTTCTCAGTTTCACCAGTAACCAGTCCGTCTTACTATCTCGCCAGTAACCTTGAGTACATAAGCACCTACTCCTTTGACACTATATCCAGTACAGTCTCACCTATACATTCATCATCCTGCTATCAAAGTCCCTGGTGATCCAGTGGTCAGGATACGGCTTCCTCCTCCGAGGCCCGGGTTCGATCCCCGGTCAGGGATTGCTCCTTCTTCTAACTGGTTCCTACAGACTAGCCTAATATTCACATAGTCCTCCAGTTTCCCACACAGACTTCACTAACACCAGGTTCACAAAAACCACAGTCATGACAGTAGGAACTGGCCACATGGACCCGGCCGAAAGTGTTTGTCTGATGCAGGACCTCCTAAGCAATATTGCAGGATGCTTAGAGGGTCATGACATACTGACATACTGAACTTGAAAGCATCACAATTCTTAGCGGCACACCAGGTGAAGTAAGAATTCCAGACCCTATGATAAATCTGGGCAGAAGTCGGCTTACAGGCCTTTAACATAGTTTGAATGACCGCCTCAGAAAAACCCTTGGCTCTCAGTACTGAAGCATCAAAGCCAGCCGGGCCAAATCCCGGTAGACACAGGGGCCCTGAACAAGGAGGTCTGGTCGTTGCAGAAGCAGAAGAGGACGCTCTATCGAGAGACCCTGTAGGTCTGAGAACCAATGCCATCTGGGCCACGCTGGAGCGATCAGAAGTAGGATTCCTCCTTCATGTTTGAACTTCCTTATTACTCTGGGCAGGAGGGAACAGGTACGGCAGCCGAAAGTTCCATGGAATTGCCAGTGCATCCACGAACGCTGCTTGAGGATCCCTTGTCCTTGCTCCGAAGACCGGAACCTTGTGATTGTGTCGAGATGCCATCAGGTCTACATCTGGTAGGCCCCACTTGTCCACTAGGAGTTGAAAGACTTCTGGATGAAGACTCCACTCTCCGGCGTGTACGTCCTGGCGACTGAAGAAGTCTGCTTCCCAGTTGAGGACTCCCGGAATGAACACTGCCGATATGGCTGGCAGATGGCGTTCCGCCCAACAATTGATTTTTGATACTTCCTTCATTGCCATGCGGCATAGAGTGCTGCCTTGATGATTTATGTACGCCCCCGTGGTGGTGTTGTCTGAATGTACTTGAACAGGCCGGTTCTGTACTAGAGGAAGGGCTAGTGTCAACACATTGAACACTGCCCACAATTCCAGAATGTTTATCGGGAGGAGAGATTCCTCCCTGGTCCACCGACCCTGAAGAGAGTGTTGCTCCAACAACGTGCCCCAGCTCCGCAGACTGGCATCTTTCATCAGAAGTACCCAGTTGGAGATCCAGAAGGGACGACCCCTGCTCAGTTGCTGGTCCTATTGCCACCAGCTCAGTGACAAGCAGACCTCCGGAGTCAAGGAGATCATGTGGGTCCTGATCCGGTGAGGCAGCCCGTCCCACTGGGAAAGTATCAACCTCTGCAGGGGGCAGGAATGAAATTGAGCGTACCCTACCATGTCGAAAGCCGACACCATGAGGCATAGTACTTGCATTGCCGAATGTATCGACACACTTGGGCGAGAGAGGAAGCATCATATCTTGTCCTGAAGTATCAGGATCTTTTCTAGGAACAAAAACAACCGCTGGTTGTGGGTGTCCAATAATGCTCCCAGGTGCACCATGCTCTGAGCAGGGACCAGGGAAGATTTCTTCCAGTTGATGATCCACCCATGGGCTTGCAGGAATTGGACCATCTGTTCCAGATGACATTGGAGGACCTCTGGAGAGTTCGCCAGGATCAACAAGTCATCCAGATACAGCAGGATCCTGATACCCTGACGGCGGAGTCCGACCGAAAGGTAAGGCCTGGAATTGAAAATGTAGGTTGCCAATAGCAAACCGCAGATACGACACTGCAACAGGAATATGCAGGTAAGCATCCTGTATGCCCAGGGATACCATATAGTCCTTGGGCTCCAAAGCCAGAACAATAGAACGAAGCGTTTCCATACGGAATTTAGAAAGTTTCACAAATTTGTTCAAAGGCTTGAGATTGAGAATAGACCAAGAGGACAAATTCGGTTTCGGGACTAGGAACAGCGTGGAATAGTGCCCCCTGCCTCTCTGAGCCAGAGGAACCGGTACTATCACTCCTGTATCCAGGAGAGATTGCACCACCAAATGGAGAGCTTTTGCTTTTACCGGATCCAAAGGGATGTTTGGTGAGCAAAACTGTCGAGGGGGACGTTTCTTGGAAGAGATGGCATATCCGTGAGTGACGACTTCCGTTACTCAGGCGTCCGAAGTGATCTGTAACCACGCCTGAGCAAACCGTAGAAGTCGGCCTCCCACCCTGGGATCCCCCAGGGGGAGGCCTGCCCCATCATGCAGCAGGCTTGTCTATTTTGGAAGCAGGCTGACGGGCAGCTGAGGCACGTTTAGGTTTGGGCTTAGAGGTTTTTGGAAGTGTGAGTGTGTTTCCGGTACACCTGACCCTTTGCTTCACCTGGAGGTCGAAAGGAACGAAAGGAAGTACTCTTAGCCTTCGGAGCTAAAGGAGAAGTACTAGGCAGACATGCAGTCTTAGCTGAAGCTAAGTCAGTAGCAATCTTGTTGAGATCTTCCCCAAAAAGAATGTTTCCTTTAAAAGGGATCACCTCCAAGGTTTCTTTAGAGTCCAGATCTATGGACCAGGACTGCAACCAGAGGATCCAGCGAGCCAGAATAGACGTAGTAGACGCTTTGGCCACCAGGATACCTGCATCAGATGCCGCCTCCTGAATATAATTAGAGGCTGTAATAATGTATGAAAGACACTGTCTAGTATTATCAGGAAAATCAGACGGTAATTCCGCTTCCACTTCCTGAACCCAGGCCTCTATAGCCTTAGCAGCCCAAGAGGCCGCAATAGTGGGCCTATGTACAGCTCCAGTAAGAGTGTAAATGGACTTCCAGCAACCCTCCACACGCTTATCCGTCGGTTTGTTCAGCGAGGTGACGGTAGTGACAAGCAGAGCAGAGGACACCACCAGACACGACTTGTGAATCCACCGGCGAAGGTGTTTCCCAATTTTTACTCAACTCTGCAGCGAGGGAAAACGGGCTAGCATCTTTTTAGACAGAGCAAATTTCTTTCCAGGATTCCTGATGAATGTCAACCAAGCGGTCAGAATGAGGTAAAACTAATTTAGTAATCTTCTGACATTTAAACTTCTCTGGTTTCTTAGAGGTAGCTGGAGGCTCTTCGTCTTTGAAGAATCAGCCCGATAGCCTCCAAGAAGTCAGGAATATCCACTTGTGTCAGAGATTTCCCATCAGAAGCATCTGCATCAGTGTCTGAAGGGTCAGTGTAAGCGCCATCTTCATCGGATGAGGTATCCAAAACATGTGTGGATTGTGAGGAAGTAATAGCCCGTTTAGATGACCCCTTGGTCTTGGACGGGTGAGAGTCAGGATTTTTCTTATCCAGAGACTGATTTAATTGCTGTAACTGAGAAGGCAGAGTATCTGCCCATGGCGGATTAACTGCAGGGACAATATGTGGCTGTAATGTTACAGGAGGTCCCATAAGGGGCGCAAGTCTAGTTACTAACGTAGTCAGTAAATTATAGAAAATAGCCCAAGGTGGGTCTTGATTTGCCCCCGTTGCTGCAGACTGACCAGGGGGTATAGAACCCCCAGTACCTGAACCCTCAGCTGCTAGTAATCCGTGGCATCAGCACTGCATGGTGCAGGAGTAGCCATAGATCGACCTCCCTGTTTAGCAGACATTATATGTAAGCGTAACCTTAGGGTGTAACAGTTCAATATAAGGAGACAAATTACCTGACATAAACCCCCTGTATAGTGTGACTACAAGCAGAGGACAAACAGAGGATTTAAGAGGTATATGGTGACTGTAATACACAGAGAAAAATACCAAAGTAATAGATCCTGTGAAACACTATTTATGAGGACCCTGATGCACTTAGCCCCCTCAGGTTACAGAATATAGGGATAGCAATATGTGTGGGATACACAAAATAGAGATCACACAGCAGCTATTGGCACACAGTCACATATACAATGCAGAAATTATTACCAACAATAAAACTGCACTGGACTAGCAATACTAAGTACAACTGTACCACTAAGTAAAGCTATGTAGGTATATAGGGGGTAATTCCAAGTTGATCGCAGCAGGATTTTTGATAGCAATTGGGCAAAACCATGTGCACTGCAGGGGAGGCAGATATAACATGTGCAGGGAGAGTTAGATTTGGGTGTGGTGTGTTCAATCTGCAATCTAATTTGCAGTGTAAAAATAAAGCAGCCAGTATTTACCCTGCACAGAAACAAAATAACCCACCCAAATCTAACTCTTTCTGCACATGTTATATCTGCCTCCCCTGCAGTGCACATGGTTTTGCCCAATTGCTATCAAAAATCCTGCTGTGATCAACTCAGAATTACCCCCATAGATATAACAATGCACAGTAAAGACTGGATGTATATCACAGGGTACTTGTACTAAATATCCCTGTAGTAATAAATGCACTTGTTCTTAACTAACACTGTCTAAATGACATGTAGAATACTTAAGTGTCCTGTAAATGCACAGCGCTGATGATGCAGGCGGCTTTACAGAGGAGACATTGCCCAGCAGTCCCAGAATCAGCTCAGCATGTTGTGATGGCGCCAAAAGCTGACAGGGAGTGAGGGAGACAGAGAGATGCAGCTCCAGGGTGGGAGCATTTACTGTAAATGGCGCCCAGGGGCTGGGGGAGGGGCTACAGGTCAGAGCCTTATCCCCTTGCTGGACTTCACCACCAGGTACTGCGGGCCTTAATAAAACGGATTATAGGAGAATCTGACCTGTGCTCCTGCCCTGGTGGTCTAGTGGGGTCCCTGTACCAACACAATGTCCACGCCAGCGCGCGTGGCCCATCTCCTAATGACGGCGTCGGATCGCAATTTGCAGCGGGTCCTGCCTGGGGGACCCTCTTACCTCCTCCCTAGAAGCATCCACGCAATCCTGGAGAGCTGCGGCAAGTGTGTGTGCCTGATGAGAAAGACTGGAGCCCTCTGCTGTAAGTACCAGGCAACCAGGGCACGGGAGTATACAGCGCTGCTGGGGGAGGTGATTGAGTTGCAGCATGAGATGTCAAAATGACATCTAGCAGAGTGCCTACGCTGCAGCCCTTGAAGTCTTCTGTCTTCTTAAAAAGCTCTTTTCAGGGCTGCTCCAGTGTCCTGCACTGCAGGCACCAACTTGCAAACTGCTCGTGTGCACGGAGGTGGGGTTATAGAGGAGGCGGTGCTGAGCATCTTAGGAACAGTCAAAGCGTTTAGCCTGTTGGTGCCTCGGATCAAGATCCTACTCTACACCCCGATGTTATCCCTGTGGAACCCAGTGTACCCCGCTGCAGAAATACCATTCGTTTTTGTTTTTTCTCTTACGTCCTAGAGGATATTGGGGTCCATATTAGTACCATGGGTATAGACGGGTCCACTAGGAGCCTTGGGAACTTTAAGAAATCAATAGTGTGCACAGGCTCCCCCCTTTATGCCCCTCCTACCAGACTCAGTTTAGAAAATGTGCCCGGAGGAGCCGGTCACGCTTAGGTAAGCACCTGAAGAGTTTTCTGCATTTATTTTTTCTGTTTGTTATTTTCAGGTAGGTCTGGTTGGCACCAGCCTGTCTGCTTCATGGGACTTAGGGGGGGAAGACGCGGCTCAACCTCCTATAGGGTTAATGGTCCCGTTCCCACCTGACAGGACACTGAGCTCCTGATGGACCTATTCGCAAGCCCCACCACGGTGAGAGTACAGTCCCGCAGCATGCTGCCACCCCTAACAGAGCCAGAACACAGAAGAGTGGTGAGTACTATACCGGCATCCCGGTTAGAGGGTCGCCAGCTATTATGGCGGCACAAGGGTAGGAGCGCAGCTTTGAGTACAGGCTGCATCTCCAGGGCTCATATCAGCATGGCTGCACCGCTTGAGGGGCGAGCTGAGCACACATAATACCCAGTGGCAAAGTGCTTACAGGGGCTCTGGCCCACTGTTAAGCACCAAAAATCACCTCAGCCAGTACAAAAAACTGGGAAGACTGCGCGCCATTGAGGGTGCGGGGCTTCACTATGAACGGATCCAGCGGCTCACCAGCGCCATTTTCCCTCTGCAGCTTCACACAGACAGCCGGTCAGAGAAGCGCAGCTCCTCCACAAGGACTCCATACTACCTCAGTGGTACCAGGGATTCATAGCAAGAGCGTTATTAGACTACTAAGCCCCTATTAAGGGTACTTGGTTTGCGACCCAGCTAAGTTTACATTAGCAATAAGGGCGCAGTGTGGCTGGCTCCATCATACTCTGTGTCTCCCTAGTGGGCTCTGTGTGGGTTAACTGTGCTTTAACCTTTTCCTGTGTGTGTGTGTGTGTGTGTGTGTGTGTGTATTCCTTCACATCTACAATGTCAAGGGACTGTGTTTCATGCACTGCAGAGTGTTTGTCTTCCCCCGGGGGTTCATTACAGTGTACTCAGGATAGTACACATACTCAGGCTAGTGGGTCCAACCCAGTATGGTTGGATTCCCTTAAAGGGATGATCTCAAATATTTCCAATAAATTGTCCCAAAATGAGAGACGCAATACTTAAGACAGTCTTTGGATGACCTAATGAATAGAGATTCAGTGCCCATACCAGCGTCTAAGACCCCTACCATTTGTCCACAAAAGCGTACACTGGTCCAAATCCTGCATGCTGACACTCATGATGACGTATCAGACGCAGAGGAGGGTGAGGTGGACTTGGGAGGGGGGGATGCATCTATGTCACAAGGAATACAGGCCCTGATAGAAGCTATTAGAGAAGTCCTGCACATTCCTGACAAGGTGGCGGTGGTGGAAGAGGAATCTTATTTTAATGTAAAAGATAAATCCTCTGCTACTTTCCCTCCTTCAAAGGAGTTAAATTCTCTGTTTGAAGAAACTTGGGTTAATCCGGACAAAAAGTTTCAGATCCCTAAAAGGTTGCTCACATCCTTCCCGTTTCCACAGGATGACAGAAAAAAAGTGGGAAAATCCACCGATTGTTGACGCATCGGTGACTCTGTTGTCACATAAAATAGTCTTACCTGTCCCTGGGGCAGCCTCCTTAAAGGATACGGCTGACCGCAAAATTGAGACCACTCTCAAATCTCTGTACACGGCTGCTGGGGTGGCCCACAGACCCACTATTGCTTGTGCACGGATCACTAGGGCCATTGCAAAATGGTCAGGCAATCTAATTGAAGGGTAGATTCCTTATCCAAGGGGGAGATAAATTTTATTACTACAGCATATTCAGGACTCTGCTAATTTTATGGTGGAAGCCTTAAAGGATATTGGTTTGCTCAACGCACGCACCACTGCCATGGCAGTGTCAGCGCGCAGGAACTTGTGGCTACGCCAGTGGACTGCGGATGCGGATTACAGGAAAGGCGTGGAAAGCCTACCTTTCACAGGTGAAGCCCTTTTCGAAGATGAAATGGAAACGTTATCCAAGATGAACTGGATATCTAAGGCTACGGCGGGTAAGTCTACATACCTTCCTTCCGCAGCACCCCCAGCTAGGAAAACCTATTCTGCTCCAACTCTACAGTCCTTTTGGACAGCAAAATGTAAAAGTAAATCCAAAGGTTCTTCTACAGCCTTCAAAGGCAATAGAGGTAAACCCAGAAAACCTGCAACTGCAGGTTCAAAGGAACAGACCTCCGGTTCTACTTCCTCAATGCCTTCAGCATGACGGTGGACCACACTGCCCGGAAGACAGGCACATGGGAGCCCGATTAAGATATTTTAGTTACATATGGCCGACATATGGATCCCTGGGTCAAGGATCTTATTGCCCAAAGCTACAGACTGGAGTTTCAGGAACTCCCACCTCACAGATTCTTCAAATCAGGTTTACCAGCTTCTCCAGAAGTAAGCATGAATTTACAGGCAGCAATTCAAAAACTGGAACAGACTCAGGTCATTATTCCAGTTCCACCTCACCTACAAAACAAGGGTTATTATTTCAACCTGTTTGTGGTACCAAAACCAGACGGTTCGGTAAGGCCCATTTTAATTCTCAAGTCACTGAACCCATACTTACGGGAGTTCAAATTCAAAATGGAGTCTCAGAGCGGTAATCTGAGGTCTGGAGGAGGGGGGATTCCTGGTGTCTCTGGATATCAAGGATGCGTACCTTCATATTCCGAATTGGTCGCCTCATCGCTTATCTACGGTTTACATTACAGGACTGTCACTACCAGTTCCAGGCCCTGCTATTTTGCCTCTCCATGGCACTGCGGGTGCTCACCAAGGTAATGGCAGAGATGATGTTTCTACTCCACAAGCAAGGAGTGAACATAATACCGTACCTGGACGATGTGCTGATAAAAGCACCTTCCAGTGAGAGGTTGTTAGACAACATTGCCCTCTCAACCAGACTACTCCAGGATCACGGGTGAATTCTGAACCTGCTAAAATCTCACCTGGAACCAACACGGAGGCTTCCGTTCCTGGGGATGATACTGGATACGGAGGCACAGAAGGTATTCCTTCCCTTGGAAAAGGCATTAGTAATTCAGTCGATGGTGCGCGATGTTCTAAAACTAACCCAGATATCGGTGCATCTATGCATTCACCTTCTGGGAAAGATGGCCGCCTCCTACGACGCTCTGCAGTACGGACGGTTTCACGCTAGACCATTCCAGCTGGATCTGTTGGACAAATGGTCCGGATCGCATCTTCAAATGCATCAGAGGATACGTATGTCGCCAAAAGCCAGAATTTCTCTTCTGTGGTGGCTTCAGACTTCTCACCTGACCGAGGGCCGAAGGTTCGGGATTCAAAATTTAATTCTGCTAACCACAGATGCAAGCCTCAGAGGTTGGGGAGCAGTCACCCAGGGGGAACAGTTCCAAGGAAAATGGTTAAGTCAGGAAACCATTCTTCCAATCAACATTCTGGATCTAAGGGCCATATACAACGCCCTTCTACAGGCATCACATCTTCAAGATCAAGCCATTCAACTTCAGTCGGACAATGTGTCGGCAGTAACATACATAAATCAACAAGGTGGAACAAATGGCAGAGCAGCAATGTCAGAGGTAACAAGGATTCTCCTCCGGACAGAAAGACACGCTGTGGCGCTGTCCGCAATCTTCATTCCAGGAGTAGACAACTGGGAAGCAGACTTCCTCAGCAGACACGACCTCCACCCTGGAGAGTGGGGCCTTCACCCGGAGGTGCTTGACACGTTGGTGGGGAATTCCACAAATCAACATGATGGCCTCTCATCTCAACAAGAAGCTCAAGCGGTATTGTTCCAGGTCAAGGGATCCACAGGCAGTGGTGGTGGACGCACTGGTGACTCCATGTATCTACAATTGAAAAGGAGAGAAAAGACAAAAAACCCTTGTTTGGGAGCACTCGTTTGTAATGATTAATATAATGTAAAGTGAAATGAATAATGAGATGAGATAAAACTTAACCTTTAATTGTTTCTTGAATAAAAGAAAAATAAATGTGAAATAATTTTGAGACTCGTGTCTGATGTTGAGAGTAAGAACCTTGTTTAACCTTTTTAACAAATGAGGTACAAGGTAATAAAGGAAGGTGAAAATATCAGAAAAAATGTGTTAAATGGATACCATGGATTTCTGATGAAGTGAGGGTATCCAGAAGAGTCACTGTACATGCCTTATGATGAAGATTTTGATTATAACGTGATATGGTAGCAAAGTTGGGTTAAGGTAAAGAGAGATGACAGAAAAGAATGATGGCAAAAAAGAATAATGGCAAAAAAGAATATATGGGGGGGGGGCACTGCACCTGGTATTCTCAGGAGGTTTCCCTTCCTGATACTGACCAGGCCATACCTGCTTAGCTTCCGAGATCGGACAAGATCGGGCGTATTCAGGGTAGTATGGCCGTGGGCCTGTTGTTAGAAATGTGAGAAAAAAGATAATGTGAGAGAAAGGATAAGGGAAAAAAAAAAAAAAGATAAGGGGAAAAAAATCGACTCCTATTATCTGTACTGTACATAAGTCAAAACCATGGATAGTCTGGGAGGGTTTTTCCAGAAGCAGGGATGTGTAAAGTGTCGGATGGGATTTTTCCTTTTTAAAAGGGCCACTGCACCTGGTATTCTCAGGAGGTTCACCTTCCTAGTACTGACCAGGCCATGCCTGCTTAGCTTCCGAAATTGGACAGGATCGGGCGTATTCAGGGTAGTATGGCCGTGGGCCAGTGTAGAGGAAATATATATGAGATGGGAGAATATACACACTCTGCTTTCTGTACTTCACACTCAACCGAGGCTATAGACAGTCTCAAAATGGTATTTCCAGACAAAAGTGTGTCAGGATAATTCTGAGTGTCTAGGATTTATTGGAGTACAGGATGAATTAGCGGTGTAGTGTAGTGGGTAGAATTTATTGCAGATCATGAGCTCTCATAGAGATGCTGAATGAAGATATATACTGTGTATGTGTGTATCTCAAAAAAACACAAATGTTGATAAATGGGGCTCACAACTCAAAAACGGCTTATAAATGACAAATTGTTGTAATTGTTAGTCCCCTAAGGGGAAACAGGTAAGTGGTCATATGCTGGCAAAGAGCTCAAGGCTGGCTTACAGATGAAACATATAGCCTTTGTAGTGAGAGTGAGAGTGAACGATACCAATTGTTGAAGAACAGAGTTCAGAGCTGACTCAAAAATGGTTAGGTAACAAATAGCATTATGGTTACCGATCTCCTGGAGGGAGGTCAGATGAGTGCTCATATGTTGATACAGAGCTCAAGGCTGGCTCACAAATGGTACAATAGTATGAGTAAGATTAATTAATACTAAATGCAGATAAATAAAAATTGCTACCATAGATAAAGTTATAAGAAAATAAGGGTAATGTATCAAAATAGTACAAAAACCATAGAGGCATGGGCGGGGAAAAAGTGCAAATAAACCACAATTCTGAGACAGAGGAGAGTGTGGTGGTATACAGAGGTCTAGTATCTGTTACCACTCACATTAGGTAAGCTGTCAACTCTTTACACACTGATAGTGAGTATAAACATGAATTTGAACCCTGGTGGTCTAATGAGATTCACCTCAGTATTAGTATAAATGACAGCAAGGAAAAAACGCGACAGCACAAAACGGGTATATAGTCAGTGTTAGGCAGGGGATAAATTCCCGTAGTGCCCAGAAGATCTAATGCTTTTTGTCGTAGTACGCTTAAAACCCTGGTGGTCTAGTGTTAGTTACCACGGCCGCAAGGTATGCGGCGGATGCTGTACTGGTTTCCTCTGTCCGAAGTCCCGCTGCAGTGACGAGCGCGGCCGCCCGCTTACGGACTGGGCGTAGCCGCGATGACGTCACTATGGACGTTCTCGACGTACGTTTCACCTATTCAGGCTTGGTCACGAGAGCTCTTGCAGTGACGAGCGCGGCCGCCCGCTTCCGGACTGGGCGTAGCCGCGATGATGTCACTATGGACGTTCTCGACGTACGTTTCACCTATTCAGGCTTGGTCACGAGAAGCTACAAAATTGCAATGCAGTGATGATAGTAATCAAATGTTTGGAATGTGATCCATAAATCAGTGATTTTCTCCTCAATGAGAGATCTGATGTCTAACAAGATCACATTTTTGAGCAAAACATTTTGCACACTTAGAACAAGAAAATGGCTTCTTACCTATGTGACTTCTCTGATGGGCCAGAAGACCAGACCTCTGTGTAAAACATTTCCCACACTCAGGACACGGAAATGGCCTCTCACCTGTGTGACTTCTCTCATGTGTAACAAGATTTGATTTTTGTGTAAAGCATTTACCACACTCAGCACATGGAAATGGTTTCTCACCTGTGTGACTTCTCTCATGTCTAATAAGATTTGATTTCTGTGTAAAGCATTTCCCACACTCAAAACACGTAAAAAGCTTCACACCTGTGTGGCTTCTCTGATGTAGAACAAGAGCTGATTTCCGTTTAAAACATTTCCCACACTCAGAACATGGATATGGTTTCATGCCCATGTGAGTCGTCTGATGTGCAACAAGGTGTGATTTCTGTATAAAACATTTCCCACACTCAGAACATGGAAATGGTTTCTCACCTGTGTGACTTCTCTCGTGTGTAACAAGAGCTGATTTCTGTGTAAAGCATTTCCCACACTCAAAACAAGTGAAAATCATCTCACCGGTGTGGCTTCTCTTATGTAGGTCAAAAGCTGATTTCTTATTAAAACATTTCCCACACTCAGAACATGGATATGGTTTTATACACATGTGAGTTGTCTGATGTGCAACAAGTGCTGATTTCTGTGTAAAGCATTTCCCACACTCAGAACACGGAAATGGCTTCTCACCTGTGTGACGTCTCTCATGTCTAACAAGATTTGATTTCTGTGTAAAGCATTTCCCACACTCAAAACATGTAAAAAGCTTCTCACCTGTGTGGCTTCTCTTATGTAGAACAAGTCGATTTCTGTTTAAAACACTTCCCACACTCAGAACATGTATATGGTTTCACACCGATGTGAGTTGTCTGATGTGTAACAAGATGTGATTTCTGTGTAAAACATTTCCCACACTCAGAACACGGAAATGGTTTCTCACCTGTGTGACTTCTCTCATGTGTAACAAGAGCTGATTTCTGTGTAAAGCATTTCCCACACTCAAAGCAGGTAAAAATCTTCTCACCTGTGTGGCTTCTCTTATGTAGAACAAGAGCTGATTTCTTATTAAAACATTTTCCACACTCAGGACATGGTTTCACACCCATGTGAGTTGTCTGATGTGTCACTAGATGTGATTTACGTGCAAAACATTTCTTACACTCAGAACAAGAATATGGCTTCTCCCCTGTGTGACTTCTCTGATGTTTAACAAGATCTGATACCTGTGTAAAACATTTCCCACACTCAGTACATGGAAATGGTTTCTCTCCTGTGTGAAGTCTTTGATGTGTCACAAGAGTTATTTTATGTCCAAAACATCTGCCACACTCAGTACATGAAAATGGTTTCTCACCTGTGTGACTTCTCTGATGCAGAACAAGTTCTGATTTATGTCCAAAACGTTTCCCACACTCAGAACATGTAAATGGCTTCTCACCTGTGTGAATTCTCTGATGTCTATAAAGATTTCCCTTTTGTGTAAAACATTTTCCACACTCAGAACAGGAAAAGTTTATATCACCTGTAAGGGCTGTACTATGTGTAACAATATTTGAGTTATCAGATGAACATTCCATATGGTTAGAGGGATGAGATGACGTATCTGTACTCTGATGCACTGGATGTAAACTTAGGGTAATTGGGGTTTCTCCTGGAGAATCTCCATTGATGTTATCTTCTATTTTAAAACCTGGAGACAAAGTGAGATTTCCCTCTGACATATTGCTGCTTTTGCATCCACCTGCTGGAAATAAATGTTTGGAATTACTGAGGACCAACATTTAATACTCTAAACAAGTTAAAGAGGTTCAGTTGTTTGATTTCCATTTGCAAACTGTGTAATCTTCATTAGAATAATAAAATGTGCAAAGTGTAATTAAGGAATTATGAATTTGTTCAAAAGATAAAACCACAACCACATTACCAAGCACATGGCATAGACCTAGTCGTAGAGAAGCCACACTGGATGATGTGCATATTCTGATAACATTACTCAAGCACGTGGCTGAGCCTGAATCATAAAACAATGCCTCAGTAGCCACTAATATTGTTAAACAATAACACCAACACTGCCCTTACACACAAACACTGGCAGCCTTGGAAGTGCAGTAGATACAGTCTAAATTAGAAGAACACCTCAGACATGGTGTTCCACAACTCGTAAGTTCTCAAGGAGGCCATATAGGTAGAAAACAAAAACAGTAAAGTAGCCTTTATATGCCCCTCTGATCAACCTCAGTTAGAATTGCCCTATGGCTAAAGAGATCCACACTATAAGGTCTCCAACTTTGCCTTTCCTTTGGTTACACAGATAGCCAACAAAAATAGCTCCTTCCAGGAGAGGAACTAGAAATGCAAAGTCATAAGACTGGATAACATAAGTGGTTGAATGCGGAAGCCTCCAGAGGGCAGAAGGTCAATCTCCAAAGCTAGCCAATGTTGGTTTAAATAGATGAGCTTGAAATCGATAAAAGGGAGGGTCAATCTTGTCAAATCAGCCAAACAGTCCAATCCACCTTGGGATTATTGGTGTGTGATCAAAGGAAGATCATAGTGACAACCAAGTTATCTGAACACCAAGTCCACAAATCAGTAGAAACAGGGTTTCAACTAGGCATGCAAACAGGCCAGGCATGACATCATGGACAAAGACACAACAGGAAGTTCAACCACAGAACAGTCAGTGAAACACCTATGAATACCTGCTGAGGCCTGGCATTACACAGTTCTAAACTACTAAGTTTAATGGAGAGGCAAGCATATAAACTCCACAGATCTGCAAACAGGTGAAGGCCAGAAGGTGAAAAGATCACTGTCCTGTGATGGAAGTGTCAGGACAAACGAGCTATGGTTAAATACCTATGGTTAACTATACTGTATATTTCTGTTGATATGTGGGCTAAAACTACCTCAGATTTTTACACATAAAGAAATTCAACTAATGAAGCGCTGTACTACCACAATCTTTTGTTTAAAATTCAATTTATAATTTATCCCACCATATCCTATAACAAAAATACATAAAAACAAAACAAAAAACCACACACGGCCGGTGTCAATATTTCATTAAAACATTTAAATAAAACACCACACTGAATCATTGGTCATTTCATTAGATGATTCAACCACCTTCTCATAGGGAGCAATTAATTAATGCTTAGCTGGAAAGATAAAATTCCCCCCAACACAATAAATGAATAAAGGATCCAATCTAAATAACCAATGTTCATTACAACAATTTCATTTCTATGATGCTTAATTTAGCCCTCGAACATGATTAATATCAGGCAGAAAATCAGAAGTAATCAATACTTATGTTCCTACTGATCAAATTGAACCTTTAAAACAATGATTAGCCTGAAATTGGCAGTGAATTATTTATCTCTGCTGTTTCTTATAATCATCCGTTTAGTGATAGGCCCTACACACTCGGCGATGTGCCGCCGAGCTGCCCGACCGCCGATACGGGCGACGGGCGACCCGGCGGCGGGGGGGGAGTGAAGTTTCTTCACTACCCCCGTCACCCGGCTCCGTAGACTTGCAGGCAAATATGGACGATCTCGTCCATATTGGCCTGCATGCACAGCCGACATGGCCCCAGCGATGAACGAGCGCGGGGCCGCGCATCGTTCATCGCTGGTGCCTCCACACTGCACGATATGAACGTTATCTCGTTCATTAATGAACGAGATCGTTCATATCGTGCAGTGATATCGGCATGTGTGTAGGGCCCATTAGTCCGGCAGTCTCTTAACTAGAGTTCATTTGATTCAAGTTAGTATATTAGTGTACACTTTTTCCAATGTTCACATTCACATGAGATTATAATTAGTAGCTGAAATCCTCTAGTAAATCCAACAGTCTTTTCCAACTATCCTTTTGATTAGAAACACAGTCTCTTAATTAGAGCACAGTCAGCTCTGGCAGGTATATTAATATGCACTTTTTGTGCAGCTCACACTCATATGGAATTATGGTTGTTAGTTAGCCTCATCTCATGAGTCCAGCAGTTGTTAATATATCAGTAATCAGAGTCCAGCAAGCATCAGTATGTTAATAATCAGTGCAGTCTGTCAATTCAGGCAGTTAGTATTCACAGTATTTGTTAGCTAGGTCACAAGCATAAGGTCACCTCTTAGAAAGAATATTTTGTTTTTACACATAAAGTCTTTTTTTTTTTTTTATTGAGGAAAAGGATCCTCCCTCTATGCCCCTCCTGCCAGACTCAGTATAGGAACTGTGCCAGAGGAGACGGACAACTTTGAGAGAAGGATTTTGTACAGATAGCGAGATTCACACCTGCTCACACATACAAGGCAAACCAAGCTAACCAGCTTGAAAACTCAGCAACGGCTGAACAAGGTCACTTAACCAAGTTACAAAACAGTACTTAACCGAGAACTAAGCAGTACTGAACTAAGCAACCACTGCAGGATCACGAAGTGCTGGGTGGGCGCCCAGCATCCTCTACGGACTACGAGAAAAGGATTTACCGGTACGCAATTAAAATCCTATTTTCTCTTACATCCTAGAGAATGCTGGTATCCACATTAGTACCATGGGGATGTACCAAAGGTCCCAGAACAGGAGGGAGAGTGCGGAGGCTCCTGCAGAACTGATTGACCAAACTTCAGGTCCTCATAGGCCAAAGTATCGAACTTGTAAAACTTAGCAAACGTGTTCGACCCAGACCAAGTAGCCGCTCGGCAAAGCTGTAAAGTCGAGACACCCCGGGCAGCCGCCCAGGAAGAACCTACCTTACGAGTAGAGTGGGCCTTAACAGATGTAGGACACGGCAATCCTGCCATAGAATATGCATGCTGGATAGTGAACCTGATCCAGCGAGAGATTGTCTGCTTAGAAGTAGGACATATGGAAACGGGGCCTGGACTGCACACCCTGGCTTATTATAATGGGATGTGCTACCTTGCTGGGACTAAGTACTGTAGTACTACAACTTAGGAACAAAGGGTGCAGGTGCACCATACACCATTAAAATTATTATAACCGTAATATAATATTCGAGGTTCTTGGCATATATTGGCCAGTATATGAGCCTGCCCACCTGCTTCACGGTGACCTCATCGGACAGGTCCCTAACACTATAGGGGTTCACCTCCGGGACGCAGAGCACCCCCAGACCACCCCAGCTAAACCACCCCAGGGCATCACACAGAAAAAGGATAGGAGTGAGAGATCAGTGTTAAGCAAATGAAAGAGGCTGCTGAATATAAAAGAAAAGAGGAGGACAGCAGTAAAGTATCAGAATGTGAAGTTTAGCTGAGCAGTGTTATAAGTGTAAGAGATATGTGAAAAAAGCGACATAAATATAAAACAAATACAATGTGATATAAGTGTTAAAAGTAAATGTAAGGTGGTGATGCCCCAAGGTGGCCCAGCCAGAGCAATACAGGGAGCCCCACGCCCCAAAAGCTCACCCCCAAACTGACTTTGTATATAATTAAAAGGATCATACCTGTGTCTTTTGTGCAGTCAGAATGTGCTGGTTCCCTGTTTAAAATCATGAGAGGCAGTGGGTGGGGTGCTAATCCAGAAATAAGGGCTGTCCCAATCCCTCAGGTGTGTATACACACACATAATATAGACTATATGGAAACGGGGCCTGGACTGCACACCCTGGCTTATTATAATGGGATGTGCTACCTTGCTGGGACTAAGTACTGTAGTACTACAACTTAGGAACAAAGGGTGCAGGTGCACCATACACCATTAAAATTATTATAACCGTAATATAATATTCGAGGTAGGACACCCAAGTTCCTTGGGATCAAACAGGACAAACAAAGAGTCCGATTTTCTGTGACGAGCAGTCCTCTTCACATAGATTTTCAGAGCCCTCACAACATCCAAGGACTTTGATGAAATTGAGGAGTCAGTAGCGACTGTCACCACAATAGGTTGGTTGATATGAAATGCCGACACAACCTTAGGAAGGAACTGCTGACGTGTCCGGAGCTCAGCTCTATCTTCATGGAAGATCATGTAGGGTCTCTTACAAGACAAAGCCCCCCACTCCGACACACGTCTAGCAGAAGCTGAGGCCAACAGAGTGACAGCCTTCCACGTGAGAAACTTGACCTCAACCTCCGGTAGCGGTTCAAACCAATCCGATTGGAGGAACTGTAACACCACGTTAAGATCCCAGGGCACCGTAGGTGGCTCAAAGAGAGGCTGGATGTGCAGAACCCCTTTCAAAAAAAGTCTGAACCTCAGGGAGGGAAGCCAACTGTTTCTGAAAAAAAATGGATAGGGCCGAAATCTGGACCTTTACAGATCCCAACCTCAGGCCCATATCCACACCTGCTTGCAGAAAGAGGAGAAAACATCCCAGTTGAAACTCCATCGTAGGAAACTCCTTGGACTCACACCAAGATACATACTTTTTCCAAATGTGATGGTAATGTTTAGATGTTACTCCTTTCCTAGCCTGTATCAGGGTAGGAATAACCTTGTTCAGAATGCCCTTCCGAGCTAAGATCTGGCGTTCAACCTCCATGCCGTCAAACATAGCCGCGGTAAGTCTTGATAAGTGAACGGCCCCTGCTGCAGCAGGTTCTCCCGAAGAGGAAGAGGCCTCGGCTCTTCTAGCAGTAGATCCAGAAGGTCCGTGTACCAAGCCCTTCTTGGCCAGTCCGGAGCAATGAGGATTGCCTGAACTCTTGTTCTCCTTATGAGCTTTAGAACTCTTGGAATGAGTGGAAGTGGAGGAAACACGTACACCGACTGGAACACCCACGGAGTTACAAGGGCGTCCACCGCCACTGCCTGCGGGTCTCTTGACCTAGAGCAACACCTCTGAAGTTTTTTGTTGAGGTGGGAGGCCATCATGTCTATTTGAGGAACCCCCCAAAGATTTGTCACCTCCGTGAACACCTCTGGATAGAGGCCCCACTCTCCTGGATGGAGATCGTTTCTGCTGAGGAAGTCCGCTTCCCAGTTGTCCACTCCCGGAATGAAGATTGCTGACAGCGCCACCGCGTGCTTTTCTGCCCAGAGGATGATTTTGTTACCTCTGACATTGCAGCTCTGCTCTTCGTTCCGCCTTGTCGGTTTATGTAGGCCACTGTCGTTACATTGTCCGACTGAACTAGAATGGCCTGATCTTTCAGAAGATGTGCCGCTTGCAGAAGACCGTTGTACATGGCTCTTAGTTCCAGAATGTTTATTGGAAGACTGGATTCCAGGCTTGACCACCTTCCATGGAAGGTTTCCCCTTGAGTGACTGTGCCCCAGCCCCGGAGACTTGCATCCGTGGTTAGAAAGATACAGTCCTGAATCCCGAACCTGCGGCCCTCCAGAAGGTGAGACATTTGTAGCCACAAGAGGAGTGAAATCCTTGCTTTCGGCGACAGACGTATCCTCAGGTGGATCTGTAGATGAGAACCCGACCACTTGTCTAGGAGATCCAATTGGAAGGATCGAGCATGAAACCTTCCGGACTGCAGAGCCTCGTAAGAGGCAACCATCTTCCCCAGAAGACGAATGCACTGATGAATCGATACCCGGGCCGGCTTCAGGACATCCCGGACCATTGATTGTATCACCAAAGCCTTCTCAACCGGTGGAAACACCCTCTGCATTTCCCTGTCGAGGATCATCCCCAGGGAAGACAATCTCCTTGTCGGCTCCAAATGTGACTTTGGAAGGTTCAGGATCCAACCATGGACCCTGAGCAGATGAGTCGTGAGAGCAATGGACTGCAACAGCTTCTCCCTGGACGACGCCTTTATCAGCAGATCGTCCAGGTATGGAATTATGTTCACTCCCTGTCTGCGGAGAACCATCATCTCTGCCATCACCTTGGTGAACTCCCTCGGTGCCGTGGAAAGACCAAATGGCAGTGCCTGAAACTGATACTGACTGTCGTAACAGTGCAAATCTGAGATAAGCCTGGTGTGGAGGCCAAATCAGAATGTGGAGATACGCATCCTTGATATCTAGGGATACCAGAAACTCCCCCTCCTCCAGACCTGAGATCATTGCTCTCAGAGACTCCATTTTGAATTTGAACTCCCTTAGATAAGGGTTTAACGATTTCAAGTTCAAAATTGGTCTGACCGAACCATCCGGTTCCGGTACCACAAAAAGGTTTGAATAGTAACCCACGTTGTGCATATGAGCTGGAACTGGGACAATGACCTCTGACTTTTCCAATTTCTGGATAGCTTCCAGTAGGACAGTTCTGTCTGTCAGTAAAGCTGGCAAGCCTGATTTGAAAAATCGGTGAGGTTGGGTTTCATGAAACTCCAGTCTGTACCACTGGGACACAATATCCTGTACCCAGGGATCCAGGCCGGACGACACCTAGACGTGGCTGAAATGTCTGAGCCTCGCACCCACCAGACCGTCCTCCAGGCTGCGTGGTCCACTGTCATGCTGAGGATTTTGAGGTACCAGAAGCAGGCTTCTGGTCCTGGGAGCCTGCGGGTGCAGGCTTTTTGGATTTTGCCCGCCCACCTCTAAAGAAGGTGGTAGGAGGCTTGGACTTTTTTGTCTTAGCGGTCCGAAAGGACTCCTTCGTAGCAGGCGTAGCTGAGGGAAGAAATGGTGACTTACCTGTGGTTGCCGTGGAAATCCACGCATCCAACGCTTCCCCAAATAGAGCCTGACCTGTGTAGGGTAGGTTCTCCACACCTCCTGGATTCCGCGTCTGCAGACCATTGGCGTAGCCAGAGTCCTCTGCGAGCTGAGACAGACATGGAAGACATCCTTGCAGTCAGCGTACCCAGGTCCTTCATGGGTTCCACCATAAATCCTGCAGAATCCTGTATGTTACATAAAAATAATTCAATGTCACTTATATCCATTGAATCCAAATCCTCTAGTAACGTGCTTGACCACTTTACTATAGCTTTAGAGATCCATGCGCAGGCAATAGTAGGCCTCAGCGCCACCCCTGAAGCAGTGTATATGGATTTGAGCGTAGCGTTAATCTTACGATCAGCCGGTTCTTTTAACGCGGTAGATCCAGGGACAGGTAAAACCACCTTTTTAGACAGTCTGGAGACAGATGCGTCAACTATGGGTGTGTTTTCCTGTTTTTTCCTATCTTCCTCAAGGAAGGGAAAGGCAACCAGAATCCTTATTGGAATCTGGAATTTTTTCTCCAGGTTTTCCCAGGATTTTTCAAATAAAGAGCTTAATTCTTTAGACGCAGGGAAGGTTAGCGAGGCTTTCTTATTGTCTGTGAAGTAAGCCTCCTCAACCTGCTCAGGTGTTGTGTCAGTAATATTTAACACATCTCTAATTGCCTCAATCATAAGCTGCACCCCTTTTGCAAGGGATGCCACCCCCCTCAGCACATCCCCATCGCCGTCTGCCGTGTCAGAGTCAGTATCCGTGTCACCTTGCGTAATCTGGGCAAATGCATGTTCCTGTGGGTATATGCTAGGGGATTTTGAAGTAATAGGAGCAGAACCTGACCAAACTGCCATAGACTTCTTTAAAACATGAGTTTCAGTCTCAGTATGAGCTACGCTAGTAGAGATCTGAGAGATCATACCCTTAATAGAGGTTAACCACTCAGGCTCATTATTGGGGATCTGAGACAAGACATTACATTCCTGTGCACATGGAATGGATTCCTCCTGAGAGGAAATGTCCTCTGCAGCATAAGACACAGAGTCCCTAGACATGGCTATGTGAGACAACAACACACACACACACACACACACACACACACACACACACACACACACACACACACACACACACACACAGGGAAATGTCAGACACAGTTTCCCCCCAAGTATGCCACAGAGAGACACAGAGATTGGAGCCAACCCACACACATCGCTTCCCTAGGTAGATATAATACCACTACCTAGCGGTTACGGTGTACCTTAATAGACTACACAGTATTTACACAGCCTCCCCCTCCTTCTACAATCCCCTGGTACCGCACAGGATAGCTGGAGTTGCGTGGAAGGACAGCTCTCCCTGTCAGCGTCTCTGTACAGGATCTGTAGGCAGGAAAATGGCGCTGAACGCTGCTGGGTCTGCTCTGAGGAGACGCTCCGCCCCCTGAACATGGCGCTGCTTCCCGCTCTTCAGTTCTTTATACTGGCCTGAGGATTGTTGCTGGCAGTGTAACCGAGGTCCCTGACAGGCTTGTTACCAGTGTAGGGTATAGGCGCTGGCTCAGGGCGCCCCTCACAGCGCCGCACTATGTACCGCTGAGCCTCCGGAGCGCAGTCAGTACTGCGCTCCCACCCTGTTGCCACCATCTTCACACCGGCTCCCCACTTGCCAGGGGGGCCGGTGACTCACTCGCCACCGGAATCTTCTGGCTCTGTAAGGGGGCGGCGGCATGCTGCGGGAGTGAGCGGTCGCCTGGGGCGGCTAACGATCATCACCCTCAGGAGCTCAGTGTCCTGTCAGCAGAGATAGTGGCTCGAACCCCGCAGGGAGGACACTACTCCCCCCCTTAGTCCCACGAAGCAGGGAAGTTGTTGCCAGCAGCCTCCCTGTGCCTAACTACTCTTAGAAAAAGAAAAGAAAAAAAACTAAAGAAGCTCTAGGATCTCCCCTAGCTGTGACCAGCTCCTCCGGGCACATTTTCTAAACTGAGTCTGGTGGGAGGGACATAGAGGGAGGAGCCAGCCCACACTCTCAAACTCTTAAAGTGCCAATGGCTCCTAGTGGACCCGTCTATACCTCATGATACTAATGTGGACCCCAGCATCCTCTAGGACACAGGTTCTCAAACTCGGTCCTCAGGACCCCACACAGTGCATGTTTTGCAGGTCTCCTCACAGAATCACAAGTGACATAATTAGCTCCACCTGTGGACCTTTTAAAATGTGTCAGTGAGTAATTAATACACCTGTGCACCTGCTGGGTTACCTGCAAAACATGCACTGTGTGGGGTCCTGAGGACCGAGTTTGAGAACCACTGCTCTAGGACATAAGAGAAACTGGATTTTTGTACCTTTTAAAATAAATCCTTTTCTCTGATTCCATCTAGGGGGCACTACACCATGGGACTTGAGGAGACCAGAGGAGCTGGCACTCAGACTAGTATAACTGTAATAGAGTAGCTCCTCCCCTCTGCACCCCAAAGTATTCAATACAACTTCAAAAGTAGCCCTAAGCCAAGGGTGAGCCACTTACACCCCTTTTACACTGCCCTAAATATCCCGGGTTATTGCACGTGTTGAGAGACCCAGCATATCAACCTGGGTATCAAGCAGTGTTGAACCAGCTTGTGGTGCAGTGTAAACAGGTAATACGCGACGATGCGACCTAGCACCTGTTCACACCATTGAAAAAGCCGGAGCTTGGAGATGATCTCATCTCCAAGTGCTGGCTCAGGAATAGTCATTGGTGACATCACCAACCTGGTAATAAGCTGGGTTGGGCCGCCAGTCTGAAAGTGGTCTCAGCCGGATCGCACCCGTGTACATAATCTCGGGTACGACGCAGCTTTAGCGGTGTGAAAGGGGTAATAGTGTAACACACAAATCAACCACAACCATCTCACAAACTGAGTGTAAGGGTGGGGGCACAGTGTCCCCCAGATGGACTCAGAGAAAAGGATTTAATGGTAAGTACAAAAATCCAGTTTTACCTTTCCTCCAATGTGGAGAACACTGGACCATGGCATGTTCAAACTCCGGCAACCAGACTGTCCAACCGAAAATAGCATATTTGGGTGTTGGTACTGGAAATCAAGAAAGTGGTGACCCTGTTGGTGAACTAAGCAGTCACCGGCATTGCAGTTCCCACGAAAAGGCTGCAGCTCACATAGAGGGAGCCTGATAGAATTGGACAACAAACCGTGTGAGTTCAGTAGGGAGCCACACTTCAAGGAATGCATGCATACTAGACAACAAAGCACTACCCACAGAGAAAAGAAATAAGCATAGATATCACTTAACAACATAATAAAGAAACACTACAAATAAACAAAAAACTAATTTAAAGTACAGGGCTGCAGAGTAATGAAGACAACCCAGCTTCCATGGGCACTTCAAACATTGAAGACCACGGGTTGCAGTGGGGAGGAGCACATAGGGAAGGAACTACTCTCTTAAAATTATACTAGTCTAATTAAGTGAAAGTTCCTACGGTTCTCTCAAGCAACCTCATGGTCCATTATCCCCCATATAGAATGAAAGAGAAACAAGTGAGTCACCATAGAATGTGGGGAGGAGACTGGTCAGATCTCTGTACTGGTAACACACAGTGACATGATGTAAGGGGGAGAGCAGGAGTATTATAGGGGCTGATGGCTCCTGATGTATGAGATACACCAGAGAGTGTGGGGAGGAGACTGGTCAGATCTCTGGGCTGGTAACACAGTGACATGATGTGAGGGGGAGAGCAGGAGTATAATAGGGGCTGATGGCTCCTGATGTATGATATACACCAGAGAGTGTGGGGAGGAGACTGGTCAGATCTCTGTACTGGTAACACACAGTGACATGATGTAAGGGGGAGAGCAGGAGTATTATAGGGGCTGATAGCTCCTGATGTATGAGATACACCAGAGAGTGTGGGGAGGAGACTGCTCAGATCTCTGGGCTGGTAACACACAGTGACATTATGTGAGGGGGAGAGCAGGAGTATTATAGGGGCTGATGGCTCCTGATGTATGAGATACACCATAGAGAGTGTGGGGAGGAGACTGGTCAGATCTCTGGGCTGGTAACACGCAGTGACATTATGTGAGGGGGAGAGCAGAAGTATAATAGGGGCTGATGGCTCCTGATGTATGAGATACACCAGAGAGTGTGGGGAGGAGACTGGTCAGATCTCTGGGCTGGTAACACACAGTGACATGATGTGGGGGGGAGAGCAGGAGTATAATAGGGGCTGATGGCTCCTGATGTATGAGATACATCACAGAGTGAGGGGAGGAGACTGGTCAGATCTCTGGGCTGATAACACACAGTGATATGTAAAGGACAGCAGGTGTCTAATATATACATTTTCCTCAATAGTCTGTACTGACAGAGGAGAGTGTAGAATAAGAGGCTGCTGTAGTGACAAAACAAGGAGAATATGTGACCCCTTTCTGTAATAAGTGATTATTACTCACCTGTGCTGATATCTGTAGGGATTTCCTCCTCCTTACACTGCTGATAGCCCCTCATATATGTCTCTTCTTCTTCCTTCATATCTTCTACCTTAATATCAGCCAAGTAATCACCCTAATGAGCCCAGAAAACAAGAACACTTTAAAAACATTGGACATCCCTGAGAGTAAACAGTATAATATCAGTGTATAAAACACAAACACAGCTTCTGTAGATCATACAATAAAAGGTCATTTTGGTATATCAGTATTTCTGAAGATCCTAAATCCCACCTACCTTATACTCCTGTGGGGTCCTGTGATTCTCCTCTGTACAATCCTGGGAATAAAGAGGACGGGGACATCTCTCTGGGGTATCTCGGTTACTTGGTTCATCTGTAGGAGATGTACAGTGACTGGGTACATTGTGTATATATGATTATCAGACGATGTGTGTATCTAGGATGCCCATAAAATTGATCACTCCCTAAAAATAAATCAAAATCTTCTTTTACCCAGTGATGTGAGGGGCCAGTGAATCGCATCATCTTGTCCTTGTACAGATCCTTGTATCCCTCTATATACTCCAAATCCTCCATGGAGAGATAGACAGTGACATCCTGATACCTTATAGCATGGGTCTTCATCCTGTGGCCCTCCAGCTGCTGTGAAACTACACATCCCAGCATGCCCTGCCACAGTTTTGCTATTAAGGTATGCTAAAACTGAGGCAGGGCATGCTGGGATGTGTAGTTCCACAGCAGCTGGAGGGCCGCAGGTTGAAGACCCATGCCTTATAGGAACTTGACACACACAATGACACAGTCATCACCCAGACACATCCCCTGGTGTTACTGTATAATGGCCCTCATTCCGAGTTGTTCGCTCGTTCTTTTTCATCGCATCGCAGTGAAAATCCGCTTAGTACGCATGCGCAAAGTTCGCACTGCGACTGCGCCAAGTAACTTTACTATGAAGAAAGTATTTTTACTCACGGCTTTTTCTTCGCTCCGGCGATCGTAATGTGATTGACAGGAAATGGGTGTTACTGGGCGGAAACACGGCGTTTCAGGGGCGTGTGGCTGAAAACGCTACCGTTTCCGGAAAAAACGCAGGAGTGGCCGGGGAAACGGTGGGAGTGCCTGGGCGAACGCTGGGTGTGTTTGTGACGTCAACCAGGAACGACAAGCACTGAACTGATCGCACAGGCAGAGTAAGTCTGGAGCTACTCTGAAACTGCTAAGTAGTTAGTAATCGCAATATTGCGAATACATCGGTCGCAATTTTGCTAAGCTAAGATTCACTCCCAGTAGGCGGCGGCTTAGCGTGTGTAACTCTGCTAAATTCGCCTTGCGACCGATCAACTCGGAATGAGGGCCAATGTCCCATTCCCAGCAGTCACCTCTCCAGTCATCACCCAGACACATCCCCTGGTGTTACTGTATAATGCCCCATTCCCAGCAGTCACCTCTCCAGTCATCACCCAGACACCTCCCCTGGTGTTACTGTATAATGCCCCATTCCCAGCAGTCACCTCTCCAGTCATCACCCAGACACCTCCCCTGGTGTTACTGTATAATGTCCCATTCCCAGCAGTCACCTCTCCAGTCATCACCCAGACACCTCCTCTGGTGTTACTGTATAATGTCCCATTCCCAGCAGTCACCTCCCCAGTCATCACCCAGACACCTCCCCTGGTGTTACTGTATAATGTCCCATTCCCAGCAGTCACCTCTCCAGTCATCACTCAGACACCTCCCCTGGTGTTACTGTATAATGTCCCATTCCCAGCAGTCACCTCTCCAGTCATCACCCAGACACCTCCCCTGGTGTTACTGTATAATGTCCCATTCCCAGCAGTCACCTCTCCAGTCATCACCCAGACACCTCCCCTGGTGTTACTGTATAATGTCCCATTCCCAGCAGTCACCTCTCCAGTCATCACCCAGACACCTCCCCTGGTGTTACTGTATAATGCCCCATTCCCAGCAGTCACCTCTCCAGTCATCACCCAGACACATCCCCTGGTGTTACTGTATAATGCCCCATTCCCAGCAGTCACCTCTCCATTCAGTAGCTGAAAGATCCTGTTGGTGAGTTCCAGGATCTTCTGGTCTGAGGGGGTCATTCCGACCTGATCGCACGCTGACGTTTTTCACAGCGCAGCGATCAGGTCACTACTGCGCATGCACAGGCACATTGTACGGGTACAAAGCGGATCGTTGCTGGGCGATGGATTTAACGAAGAATTCATTTGCACAGCCGATCGCAAGAAGATTGACAGAAAGAAGGCGTTTTTGGGTGCCAACTGACCGTTTTCAGGGAGTGGTTGGAAAAACGCAGGAGTGTCCAAGCGTTTGCATGGCGGGTGTCTGACGACAATTGCGGGACCGGACAGGCTGAAGTGATCGCAGCGGCTGAGTAAGTTCAGACCTACTCAGAAACTGCGCAAACTGTTTTTGTACCACTCGGCTGCACAGGCGTTCGCACACTTGCACAGCTAAAATACACTCCCCAGTGGGCGGCGACTATGCGTTTACATGGCTGCAAAAAGTAGCTAGTGAGCGCAGTGGCGTCACAAGGCGGGTGCGGGGGGTGCAGCCCGCACCCGGGTGTGACACCTGGAGGGGGTGACACCAAATGTCAGCTCCTCCGCAGTGACAGGAGCCAGGTGCTGCAGTGTGAAATTCCGCTACAGCACCCGGCTCCTGTCAGAGCAGAGGAGCCGACAGCACACTGAGACCGTCTCTGGGGGAAGCCCAGCATCTCCGGAGATGCTGGGCACGCCCCCAGAGTGACGATCCCGGTATTCCCGCGAAGCCACGCCCCTTAGCTGTAAGGCCACGCCCCCTTTTTGCCGCGATCGCGGCAGTACATCAGGGGTGCGCACCGGGTGTCACCACACCTGGTGACGCCTCTGAGTGAGCGATCAACTCGGATTGGCCCCCTTAGTCTCTCTCATGTATCAGTGAGTGAGGCGGAGGCACTGTGATGGGGCTCTGGGTGCTGCACAGTCATCCTGATACCCAGGGATGGCTACTGGGTATAACACACTCACTAGATGTCTTCCTAACTACTGTGTAATCCTGTGTAATGAGAGACATCAATTAAAAATCACCTGTATGATGATTGATATTTTTTTAGAAGTTAAATTGTCCATAATACACAAGAAGAGTTTATTTAATAAAATGCAACCACTTCCCTATACATAGCAAAGGGGACAGTATATGGCGCCTCTCCTGCATACTTTGGGCAATGTAATAATCCCAGCTCCACTGAGGACTGATGCCATTATCTGACAGAGAAAACGGACACATTCATGTTACCAAGAGAGCAGAGAGGATCATGGGAAGGAAAAATCATATCATTCACACGGGTATTTATACAATGACACAAATATTAAAAGGTTTACCTTATGTACACGTTACATTAGATTTCCACTCTTAGGGAGAATTCAATTCACTGCACAGGGTTTTTCCTGCAACTGCTGGGCTTTGCTATTCAATTGCAAGTGAGAAAATGGGAAGCTGTGATTTCTATAAAAATCACTGGGTCTTTTTTCATGTATACGCAGAGCTAGTCAGATCTTTCCTAAAATCGTTAATTTTAGGAAAAATTACAGGGAATAGCTCTGGCACTCCTTAGCTTAATTAGTCTGTAATTACTCAACTTCCAAAAGTGTTATCAGCCTCAGGATCCAGACTTCTGCAGAAGCAGTATCTGAGGTGTGTGTAAGTGTGGGCGTGTGCGTCACCGTCTCCTGTGTAGTGTAATCACCATCAGATGCACATCTCCCAGCAGCCATTGAGACCCCAGTAGAAGACCCCCTTCAGTGGAAAGGAGGGGAGACGTGCCTTAGGGTTTTCAGAGCTGAAAGACCTGCGACCATTTTTTTAATTATTGGATTCTGCAAGTATTCCTCGGTAATCCAAAATTGAGTGCGAGGTCTGCAAGATATTTTTACCTTGTGCCCAATTGAATTCCCCTTATTCTCCACTTTGTATACTCACAACAGATATAGATCCCATGTACACAGCTCTCTGCCCCTGCTATAAAGATTTGCAGTGACTTTAGAATGTTCCTTCCTTTGTCTTGACTAATATTTGCTCTGTCTCAGTCTTCCCATCTGGTGCCGGGGCATCTTATACCGATGAGATGGGGCCCACGTACATTTCTGAGGGCCATACTCCTCTGTCAAAGCCAGACCTGGTACCAACTGGCCTGTGGCTGGGAGGAGGCATGGTTGGTGGGTGAGGGACCCCCATGCTGCGGGGACCCCCATTATGGCTCCACCAGCCGAGGCAGAGTGTGTACCATTGTCCACCTCAATTTTCCTTCTCCCAACTCAGTAATTATTAAACTTCATATACATTCCATTTAGGATTTATCATAATCACAGTGTGGATATTATTATACAGAGTGGGCACTAGGGGGAAATTTGTTATTAGGAAGGAACAAGGGGAGAACGATGCCGCTGTCAGATGGGCACAACAGGGTGAGGGGTACAGGGAGGGGGCACTATGAGGCATATGAGGGGGGGGGGGGGGGGGGAATGCGGAGATGAGCTGGGAGATGTCTGTGCTGCGGGATATGACGCAGTTACATTGGGAAATGGAGTCATATGTGCGGGTACTCACTTATTCGGCCTGTGCGTTCCAGTTTATTTCCGGTCTGTGCGTTCCACTTTGCTTCCGCCTTGTGCGTTCCAGTTTACTTCCGCCCTGTGCGTTCCAGTTTACTTCCGGCCTGTGCGTTTCACTTTACTTCCGGTTTGTGCGTTCCACCATATTTCCGGTCAGTGTGGTCCTCCGAATTATCGCCCGCCGCCTACATTCCACAGGGCGATTTCCTGCGGTCGCCGCTTCATCGTGGGGAGGCCGCTGCCTGTGTTTCATCGAAGGGGAAGAAGCAGAGAGGAGGCTCCATTGTTGTGTCTGAGAGCAGGTAATTATTATTATTATATAGCTGGTGGTGCAGACTCTATTGTAACCCTGCTGCATACTTGCCTACCTGACCCTCTCCTTGAGGGAGAAAATGCTCTGTTCCTGGACTTTCCTGGTAATGTATGATTGCCATCACCTGTGGTGAGCTAGGTAATTGATAAGAAAGGTGTTTCACCACAGGTGATGGCAATCATACATTACCAGGAAAGTCGAGGAACAGAGAATTTTCTCCCTCAGGTAGGCAAGTATGCCCTGCTGTATTTACAATGGGATCCGCTTCTGTAATGCAGGTGGAGCAGACTCTAGTGTTGCAGGTGGGGCAGACTGTGTTATTATCAATGTTTATCAACATAACATGAGGGCATTGTCGCTCTCTGACCTTTTACAGCTGTAACTGGGGATGGCCTCCTTCTTCTGAGGTTCTCCACGGTGATGTTCTAACCATGGATGGCAGTGCAGGTGTTGATACTTTCCTTTTGTTTTTTGTATTTTACTTAATCTTTCTTACCCAGCGCTCATGCTAATGGCCACGGACAGATAAACACTGGGCGGTGTGACTATACAGTGAGAATGCTGATTTATATACAGGAATGAAAAGCTATACCTTAAACACACTTTAAATACTTTAACATGGAGCCGCTGCGGCCGCTACACTTAATCCTCCGCCTACGTACTTCTTACACTGTTAGCGTACAGAGTCCCGTACCGAGTACGGACTTTGTGTACAAACGCCGCGCTGGCTGTACAAGGTACACACAGCGCGTACACACCCAATGATACACCGTGAACCCTTAACAGTTATGTATGCGATAGTAATACACTGTAAACCTTAGCAGGGAAAGGAAGACACGACACCAGATTGTAATTAAACTACTGGGTTCTGACACCACAGCGTATTATTACGGAAAGGGGGTTACAATAACAAAGCAATACAATACAAAAAAATAATGGCTACAGTCAGTGGTACATACTTTTGGTTTCGCCTGCGCTTCCCGGTCCGGTCCCCAGTCATCAAGGGTGATGACCTTCAGAATCTGTGATAGTGACCTTGCATGCAGCTGGCTCTTTAGATAGTAGATCAAAACATAATACAATAGACACTGTCTGCTCTTCTATTGGTTCGGGGGTGGGACATATCCTGTGCACCGGGGATCATTGGTCAGCTCAAGAAGTGGGCGATGGCTAAGACTTGAGATGTGGTTTCTGTTGTTTGCATCTGAGTTCCCGCCCCATGACCAGTTAAACCCATCACATTAATCATACATAAATCTGGTATTATTAATAATTTAATGTGGTAATATATAATAATATTCTTATTCCCACCAGATTAATGTTTACGTGACTCTGAACAATATGATCCCACACATGATATGATTATCTATTTCCATCCTCAAGATATACATATATCCACATACTCATATATACACATACACACACATACTCCTGCTATTACAATTTGTTAAGAATTTTATATATATATATACAAACACATACACATACATCTCCAAGAGTTTAGACTATGAATGTTAATATCTCAGAATTCTAAATGTCTGGTTTGTATTTTTGTTAGCTATTGCTAATTGAGTTTCTCACAACTTAGGTTCCTGGGTATTGTCTCTTTATTTGTTTTGTCTTCAGGTAAGACAATGACAATCCAGTACTTATACTTTCAATAGAAACTTGGCTACCCTAGTAAGCAAAGGTGTTTGCCTTCTTCATAGAATTTCAAAGCTTAGTGTAAATAAGGCCATTGTATTTTAGTCTCTGGGAGTTTAATTTATGTGTGACCGATCTTCATGCTATTTAGAAGAGGAAGCAGACAATGTGGGATTTATACAATGTATAGATTAGATTTATGATATGTCTTTGTGGCTTTTCCATGCGAGTACAAACTCCACTGTAATTACTCATACTACGCTCTAATGCGCAGGACCGCGGGAGCGACCATATGCAATTTGCGAATATGTGCACGCACAGCCGATTATGTACGCACACGGAGGCCATCTATGTGGTGTTTGTACGTAATGTGTGTGTTGTAATATTTTCTGACTTCGACAACGGGTGTGTAGCTGTACAGATACTCCCATAGTATGAGGTGGTACATCTGGCTGCTGCGGCTCTTTAGGAATTGCTGCATATTTTGTGTGGATGGGGTTTCTCTGTGTATTTAGGGCCTGATACTGAGACACACATCGGTCTGCAATGTAGCCATATTACTAATGCGGCCGCACTGCTAACGCCAGTGTTCTGGTGTCTACATGTGTGCGCCTAGCGCCTCCTGCTGCTTCTGGTCCGGACTTGCAGCGGCCATAACTAGTATTGGCACTTACACCTGCCCCATGCTGGGTGCACGAGGTCAGTCTTCAAAGCAAACGCGTGGCTCAGAGTAGGTAGTAATCCTGGCTACATGCCCACAGCACTCCCAGGGAATGGCGCTCTGACCTGTGTTCACATTGTTGCTGCCCAGTTACCACCCAGATGAGCCTATTTCATGGACAGAGAGAAACAGCGGAGATCCATCCAGTGAAGCAGATATACTCCTCTCCGATCCTCTTCTACACTCTTCTATACTCCTACCCCTTTTCGCTTCCATTTTTGTTACCCCTTCTTTTCTCCTGTGTACCCTCCCCTTCCACCACAATGTTCCCTGTTCCCCTCTCCCCATGACCTTGCTGCTATTGATTACAGTGTGCTCTTTCCCTTTACCCCTGTCCCACCTATTATTTTGTCCTGCACTCACACCCCTGTGCTTCCAGATCTCCTTCCCAATGTTTTTTTTTTTAATTCCCCCTGATCTTCTCTCCCCTGCCAAACCTGTGTGCCCTGTTCTTGTCTCTCCTGCCACCCCTGTGCCTGGATGGCGGTCTTTAGATCGACATGTACTAGGTCGACATGGAAAAAGGTTGACATGAGTTTTGACCTTTTTCATACATAATGATCCACGTGGACTACAATTGGGAGTGGTAACATGTGCTGAACGCGGCGGTAGTGGAGTGAGTCACCATGCCAGAAGCACGGCGAGCGGTCACGGTGCACTAATTGGGGTTCCCCATTACTTCGAAAAAAAACAACACCAAAAAAGACTTGTGTCGACCTAATGAACCACACCCCCTCTGCCCCCTGGTCTTGTATCTCCTGCCACCCCTCTGCCTCCTGGTCTTGTCTCTCCTGCCACCCTTCAGTGCCTCAGTCTCCTCATCAGCACAGCTGTAACACGGCAGCAGGTAGCCACTCAGATATAGTATCAGTACCTCAGTCCTCTCATCAGCACAGATGTAACCGGGCAGCAGGGAGCCACTCTCAGATACAGTATCAGTGCCTCAGTCCTCTCATCAGCACAGCTGTAACCGGGCAGCAGGGAGGTGCTCTCAGATATAGTATCAGTGCCTCAGCCCTCTCATCAGCACAGCTATAACCGGGCAGCAGGGAGGTGCTCTCAGACATAGTATCAGTGCCTCAGTCCTCTCATCAGCACAGCTGTAACCGGGCTAGCAGGGAGTCACTCTCAGATATAGTATCAGTGCCTCAGTCTCCTCATCAGCACAGCTGTAACCAGGCAGCAGGGAGCCGCTCTCAGATATAGTATAAGTGCCTCAGTCCTCTCATCAGCACAGCTGTAACCAGGCAGCAGGGAGCCGCTCTCAGATATAGTATCAGGGCCTCAGTCCTCTCATCGGCACAGCTGTAACCGGGCAGCAGGAGCCGCTCTCAGATATAGTATCAGTGCCTCAGTCCTTTCATCAGCACAGCTGTAACCGGGCAGCAGGGAGGTGCTCTCAGATATAGTATCAGTTCCTCAGTCCTCTCATCAGCACAGCTGTAACCGGGCAGCAGGGAGGTGCTCTCAGATATAGTATCAGTGCCTCAGTCCTCTCATCAGCACAGTTGTAACCAGGCAGCCGCTCTCAGATATAGTATCAGTGCCTCAGTCCTCTCATCACCACAGCTGTAACTGGGCAGCAGGGAGGTGCTCTCAGATATAGTATCAGTGCCTCAGTCTCCTCATCAGCACAGCTGTAACCAGTCAGCAGGTAGCCGCTTAGATATAGTATCAGTGCCTCAGTCCTCTCATCAGCACAGTTGTAACCGGGTAGCAGGGAGCCGCTCTCAGATATAGTATCAGTGCCTCAGTCATCTCATCAGCACAGCTATAACCGGGCAGCAGGGAGGTGCTCTCAGACATAGTATCAGTGCCTCAGTCCTCTCATCAGCACAGCTGTAACCGGGCTAGCAGGGAGCAACTCTCAGATATAGTATCAGTGCCTCAGTCTCCTCATCAGCACAGCTGTAACCAGGCAGCAGGGAGCCGCTCTCAGATATAGTATAAGTGCCTCAGTCCTCTCATCAGCACAGCTGTAACCAGGCAGCAGGGAGCCGCTCTCAGATATAGTATAAGTGCCTCAGTCCTCTCTTCAGCATAGCTGTAACCGGGCTAGCAGGGAGCAACTCTCAGATATAGTATCAGTGCCTCAGTCTCCTCATCAGCACAGCTGTAACCAGGCAGCTGGGAGCCGCTCTCAGATATAGTATAAGTGCCTCAGTCCTCTCATCAGCACAGCTGTAACCGGGTAGCAGGGAGCCGCTCTCAGATATAGTATAAGTGCCTCAGTCCTCTCATCAGCACAGCTGTAACCAGGCAGCAGGGAGGTGCTCTCAGATATAGTATCAGTTACTCAGTCCTCTCATCAGCACAGCTGTAACCAGGCAGCAGGGAGCCGCTCTCAGACATAGTATCAGTGCCTCAGTCCTCTCATCAGCACATCTGTAACCAGGCAGCAGGGAGCCGCTCTCAGATATAGTATCAGTTCCTCAGTCCTCTCATCAGCACAGCTGTAACCGGGCAGCAGGGAGGTGCTCTCAGATATAGTATCAGTGCCTCAGTCCTCTCATCAGCACAGCAGTAACCAGGCAGCAAGTAGCTGCTCTCATGCGTAGTATAATTTTTGTCACCAGGGAAAGGCATTCATTTGTATTCAACGGACATCAGCTAAAGATGGGGCAGGGAAGCTCCAGCTGGGGGGTCCACTGAGAGGTGGACCCAGGGTACTTTCCCCCTGATCTTGCTTTGCCCACAGTATGCAGGAGAGATGCTATATTCTTTCTCTATTCGTATATAGAGGGAAGGGTTTGTATTTGTAAAATACACTCTTGTAAATTATATACAATTCCTTAAATTATAATATCTGTGGATTTTAATTGATGTCTGTAATTTCACAGTAGTGAAGGAGATATCTGGTGAGCGAGTGACACCCAGTAACTGCCCCTGGGTGTCCGGAAGACTAAGGAGGACCCGGAGCCCAAGTGCCTTCACCTCACTAAAGGACACAAGAGACGATGAGCAGAAGATCCTGGAACTCACCAACAAGATCATTCAGCTGCTGACTGGCGAGGTGACTGCTGGGAATGGGACATTATACAGTAACACCAGGGGAGGTGTCTGGGTGTGATTGTGTGTATCATGTTCCTATAAGGTGTCAGGATGTCACTGTCTATCTCTCCACTCAGGAGTGGGATTATATAGAGGACACAGGGTCTGTACAAGGACGTGATGATGGAGGATCATCGGCCCCTCACTTCACTGGGTAAGAAGAGACTTTGATGTACAGGAGAGAGCAGTTTTGAGGGCCTCCTAGATACACACATTACCTGATAGTCACATATGCACAATGTACTCAGTCATTGTGTGTCTCCTACAGAAGTACTCGGTAACAGAGATACCCCAGGGAGATGTCCTCATCCTCTCTTCTCCCAGGACTGTACAGAGGAGAATTATAGGACCCCACAGGAGGATCAGGTAGATGGGATTTAGGGTCTCACCAATATACCAAAGTGACTCACTATATGACTCTCCTGTCTAATATCAATTAATGTCAATCTTTATTAAAAAGTGTTTATTTGTGGGTTAATTAGGGTGAAAACCCAACTGATATCAAGGCAGAAGATATGAAGGAAGAAGAAGAGACATATGTGAGCGGTGATCAGCAGTGTAAGGAGGAGGAAATCCCTACAGATATCAGCACAGGTGAGTAATCACTTATTACAGCAGTCTCTTATCCTACACCCTTCTCCGTCAGTACAGACTACTGAGTACAATATATCTGCCCAATAGAGAAGTCAGGAGCTATCAGCCCTATTAGACTCCTGCTCTCTTCCTCACATCAAGTTACCATCCCAGAGATCTGACTAGATTCCTCCCCACACAGCCTTGTTGTCTCAAATCTAATAGACTTTAACAACCATGGCAAATAGTGATTTTTTTGGGGGGTAAAATCTCCATATAGTGACCTTAAAGCACATGGGACAGATTTATTAACCTGGAGGCATAAGGAAGTGATAAACCAGCAAGGTGATAAATGCATCAGCTAATCGGCTCCAATATGTAAATTGACAGGAGCTGATTGGCTGGTGCGTTTATCACTGTGCACTTATCACTGCTGCAAATATGTAAAGCAGGGCTGGCCAAACCGGTCCTCGAGATCTACCAACAGTTCACATTTTCCACACCACCTAGCTGGTGCACAGGTGTAGTCATTACTAATTAAGATGTGCTGCATTCACTCCTAACTGACAATTCTACAGATCTCCAGGCGGCCTGGAAAACATGAACTGTTGGTAGATCTCGAGGACCGGTTTGGCCAGGCCTGATGTAAAGGGTCATTACAAGTAGTTAGCAGGGGATCTGTTTATTAAAAGAACTCTATGTAGGACATGTGGGCACTCGCTGAGGCTAGAGGAGAGAAAATTCCGTACACAACGTAGGAAAGGGTTCTTCACGGTAAGGGCAATAAAGATTTCTCTGGCTGGGTCCACAGGATTATCCACAGGATAACATTGGGATATTGTCGAGCGACAGCGAAAATGGCACCAACATGGTCACGAGCTTTCTGGCCTCCCAGGATGCATTGGGGCCCTCTCCATATAGTCCCGCCCACTGACTCAGTGAGATCAGTTTTTTGCTTGGTGCGGCAGGAAGCCGCATGGTCACAGGGCTGCTGTGAGAGCAGCCTCAAGCTTTTATTATTTTATTTTTATAGACTTACTATATTGTTTTTTTTTAAGCGACTTCTCTTAACAGCATCTTAAACGCATACTAGAAAGAGTCTCTCCAACAACTCCCCACCGGGTCGCAACAACGCTTACCTTCGGGTATCAGTGCTGTCTCGACGGGCGTCTGTGTCGGATGTTCTAGCAGGTCCAGCAGACGTTACCAGGCTGTGGCCGGAGCATGGGGAGACAGTGAGTATATGGACTTCCTCTTACTACAGGGGTCAGGACACAGCTACACTGATTTGGTGGAGACTACAAACAGTGTGTTGATGCGCCGAACATCTCGAGTGTGACAGCGCTATGCTCCGGGGATCATAGGCGCCAGGACTAGGTAGAGACCGCGATCCTGGGAGTTCAAGTCAACAGGGGGATTCAGACGCTCTCCTGGCCGCCCCTCCTCCGAGTTCATGGCCAGTTCCCGCGTGTCTCTCGTTTCATGAACTGAATGACCTCACTTCCGGCTCAGACGCTACCACGAGGGTACTCGGTCGCAGCTTAGACGCTGCGGTTGTGTACACTGGAGATAAACCCGCCAGACCGTGTCGCAGGCCTTAGCGTCTGCATACACGTGGAAGTCGCTCAGCGTCCGTGTCCATCAGTGAGCGTCCGTGTCCGTTATCAGCGTCTTACGAGCGTATTTGCTTGGATATGGAAGTGTGGTGAGTCTCCCTGTATCCCGCTCTCCGGAGGCAGGGTATACAGTACTAAGAATTCCTTCTACTTGTTAGTATGAATTGTTAATTTTTAGTACCTATTGCATATGAGACCTGTATATTACTGTGTTTTCTGCATGTTATGTTGAAATAAGAGCCAGTCAAAACAGAAGTACAATTTTCCTACTTATGTATAAGTTGTTATGGATGTTGTATTCTCATATGACAAGGTCTAATGCTTTAACATGTGACTGACTGCTAGTATGTGTACTGACTTTTCTGTAATGTCAGTCCTGTTCTGACCCTCAAATCAGGTGCACTGTGGTCAGATTGATCTCACCTCTATATACTGACATATAAGGTGACTTTCAGTCACAAATTGTGTAGTCAATATCAGATTAATACCATGTCTGTGAGCGGCAAAAGTGATGAGGAGAATTTATCAAGCACTCCTACAGCCCTAACATGCTTATCTTGTAAGTCAGGGGTAATTGATATGAATCAATTGGTCACTTATGAGGGTTTGTGTGCAAACTATTTCGCTTTTCAGCAAAGTAAAAAACAGGAGTTGGTTCAACCACCAACAGCCACCATGGAATATGTTCGCAAAGACTCTGTCTTCTATAGTGGACAAGTTAACTCCAGTAGCACCACCTCAAGAGTTAGGTTACACTATGAACCCATACATGCAGCTACCTTCCTACGCCTTGGTTCCAGTAGCCTCTACAAGCAACCAAGAGACAGGTAAGACTAAGACAGAAACGTCTATGTGGCAGACTACACAAGAGGATACATCGGATGATGATAAAACAGATTCAACTCTGTATGATGATCAGTCGCAGAGTTTTAGTTCAGATGATGTAGCTGAATTTATTAATGCTGTGAAGGCTGTTCTCTCGTTGGAAGAGCCAGCCAAGACAGTGTTAAAAGCTATAGCACCTGTATTTAAATGAACAAAGGCAGTGAAAGCTGAATTCCCAGCGTCAGATGAGCTGACAGAAATGATGGATGAGTCTTGGGCGGCGCTCAGTAAGAAGTTTAAGATTCCTAAAAGATGGGATTCTTATTATCCATTTCCAGCTGTGGATTGTTCGAAAAGGGAGATCCTCCAAAAGTAGATGCACATGTTCTGCGACTCGTGCATAAATCTGCTTTACCACTGTCATCTACCACACTAAATGATGTCACTGACAGAAGGGTAGATAGCCTTTTGAAAAGTATTTTCTCTGACGTCCTAGTGGATGCTGGGACTCCGTCAGGACCATGGGGAATTAGCGGCTCCGCAGGAGACAGGGCACAAAAGTAAAAGCTTTAGGATCAGGTGGTGTGCACTGGCTCCTCCCCCTATGACCCTCCTCCAAGCCTCAGTTAGATTTTTGTGCCCGGCCGAGAAGGGTGCAATCTAGGTGGCTCTCCTAAAGAGCTGCTTAGAGTAAAAGTTTTGTTAGGTTTTTTATTTTCAGTGAGTCCTGCTGGCAACAGGCTCACTGCTACGAGGGACTTAGGGGAGAAGAAGTGAACTCACCTGCGTGCAGGATGGATTGGCTTCTTAGGCTACTGGACACCATTAGCTCCAGAGGGATCGAACACAGGCCCAGCCATGGAGTCCGGTCCCAGAGCCGCGCCGCCGACCCCCTTGCAGATGCCGAAGAGTGAAGAGGTCCAGAAACCGGCGGCAGAAGACTTTTCAGTCTTCATGAGGTAGCGCACAGCACTGCAGCTGTGCGCCATTGTTGTCAGCACACTTCACACCAGCGGTCACTGAGGGTGCAGGGCGCTGGGGGGGGCGCCCTGGGCAGCAATGAAAGTACCTATACTGGCTACAAATACATCACATATAGCCCCTGGGGCTATATGGATGTATTTAACCCCTGCCAGGTCTCAGAAAAACGGGAGAAGAAGCCCGCCGAAAAGGGGGCGGGGCCTATTCTCCTCAGCACACAGCGCCATTTTCCCTCACAGAAATGCTGGTGGGAAGGCTCCCAGGCTCTCCCCTGCACTGCACTACAGAAACAGGGTTAAAACAGAGAGGGGGGGCACTTATTTGGCGATATGATTATATATATTAAGATGCTATAAGGGAAAAACACTTATATAAAGGTTGTCCCTGTATAATTATAGCGTTTTGGTGTGTGCTAACAAACATTCCCTCTGTCTCCCCAAAGGGCTAGTGGGGTCCTGTCCTCTATCAGAGCATTCCCTGTGTGTGTGCTGTGTGTCGGTACGTGTGTGTCGACATGTATGAGGACGATGTTGGTGAGGAGGCGGAGCAATTGCCTGTAATGGTGATGTCACTCTCTAGGGAGTCGACACCGGAATGGATGGCTTATTTAAGGAATTACGTGATAATGTCAACACGCTGCAAGTATCGGTTGACGACATGAGACGGCCGGCAAACAAAATAGTACCTGTCCAGGCGTCTCAAACACCGTCAGGGGCTTTAAAACGCCCATTTACCTCAGTCGGTCGACACAGACACGGACACTGACTTCAGTGTCGACGGTGAAGAAACAAACGTATTTTCCTTTAGGGCCACACGTTACTTGTTAAGGGCAATGAAGGAGGTGTTACATATTTCTGATACTACAAGTACCACAAAAAAGGGTATTATGTGGGGTGTGAAAAAACTACCTGTAGTTTTTCCGGAATCCGATAAATTAAATGAAGTGTGTGATGATGCGTGGGTTTCCCCCGATAGAAAATTATTGGCGGTATACCCTTTCCCGCCAGAAGTTAGGGCGTGTTGGGAAACACCCCTTAGGGTGGATAAGGCGCTCACACGCTTATCAAAACAAGTGGCGGTACCGTCTCCAGATAGGGCCGCCCTCAAGGAGCCAACTGATAGGAGGCTGGAAAATATCCTAAGAAGTATATACACACATACTGGTGTTATACTGCGACCAGCGATCGCCTCAGCCTGGATGTGCAGCGCTGGGGTGGCTTGGTCGGATTCCCTGACTGAAAATATTGATACCCTTGACAGGGACAGTATTTTATTGACTATAGAGCATTTAAAGGATGCATTTCTATATATGCGAGATGCACAGAGGGATATTTGCACTCTGGCATCAAGAGTAAGTGCGATGTCCATATCTGCCAGAAGATGTTTATGGACACGACAGTGGTCAGGTGATGCAGATTCCAAACGGCACAAGGAAGTATTGCCGTATAAAGGAGAAAAAGACACTGTCTTTTCAGCCTCAGTCCTTTCGTCCCCATAAGGGCAAGCGGGCAAAATGCCAGTCATATCTGCCCAGGGATAGAGGAAAGGGAAGAAGACTGCAGCAGGCAGCCCATTCCCAGGAACAGAAGCCCTCCACCGCTTCTGCCAAGTCCTCAGCATGACGCTGGGGCCGTACAAGCGGACTCAGGTGCGGTGGGGGGGTCGTCTCAAGAGTTTCAGCACGCAGTGGGCTCACTCGCAAGTGGACCCCTGGATCCTACAAGTAGTATCCCAGGGGTACAGATTGGAAATTCGAGACGTCTCTCCCTCGCAGTTTCCTTAGGTCTGCTTTACCAACGTCTCCCTCCGACAGGGAGGCAGTATTGGAAACAATTCACAAGCTGTATTCCCAGCAGGTGATAATCAAAGTACCCCTCCTACAACAAGGAAAGGGGTATTATTCCACACTATATTGTGGTACTGAAGCCAGACGGCTCGGTGAGACCTATTCTAAATCTGAAATATTTGAACACTTACATACAAAGGTTCAAATCAAGATGGAGTCACTCAGAGCAGTGATAGCGAACCAGGAAGAAGGGGACTATATGGTGTCCCGGGACATCAGGGATGCTTACCTCCATGTCCCAATTTGCCCTTCTCACCAAGGGTACCTCAGGTTCGTGGTACAGAACTGTCACTATCAGTTCAGACGCTGCCGGTTGGATTGTCCACGGCACCCCGGGTCCTTACCAAGGTAATTGCCAAAATTATGATTCTTCTTCAAAGAAAATGGACGATCTCCTGATAAGGGCAAGGTCCAGAGAACAGTTGGAGGTCGGAGTAGCACTATCTCAAGTAGTTCTACGACAGCACGGGGGGATTCTAAATATTCCAAAACCGCAGCTGTTTCCGATGACACGTCTGCTGTTCCTAGGGATGATTCTGGACACAGTCCAGAAAAGGGTGTTTCTCCCGGAGAAGAAAGCCAGGGAGTTATCCGAGCTAGTCAGGAACCTCCTAAAACCAGGAAAAGTGTCAGTGCATCATTGTACAAGGGTCCTGGGAAAAATGGTGGCTTCTTACGAAGCGATTCCATTGGGCAGATTTCACGCAAGAACTTTTCAGTGGGATCTGCTGGAAAAATGGTCCGGATCGCATCTTCAGATGCATCAGCGGATAACCCTGTCTCCAAGGACAAGGGTGTTTCTTCTGCGGTGGCTGCAGAGTGCTCATCTACTAAAGGGCCGCAGATTCGGCATTCAGGACTGGGTCCTGGTGACCACGGATGACAGCCTGAGAGGCTGGGGAGCAGTCACACAGGGAAAAAATTTCCAGGGAGTGTGATCAAGTCTGGAGACTTCTCTCCACATAAATATACTGGAGCTAAGGGCAATTTACAATGCTCTAAGCTTAACAAGACCTCTGCTTCAAGGTCAGCCGGTATTGATCCAGTGGGACAACATCACGGCAGTCGCCCATGTAAACAGACAGGGCGGCACAAGAAGCAGGAGGGCAATGGCAGAAACTGCAAGGATTCTTCGCTGGGCGGAAAATCATGTGATAGCACTGTCAGCAGTGTTCTTTCCGGGAGTGGACAACTGGGAAGCAGACTTCCTCAGCAGGCACGACCTCCACCCGGGAGAGTGGGGACTTCATCGGGAAGTCTTCCACATGATTGTGAACCGTTGGGAAAGACCAAAGGTGGACATGATGGCGTCCCGCCTCAACAAAAAACTGGACAGGTATTGCGCCAGGTCAAGAGACCCTCAGGCAATAGCTGTGGACGTTCTGGTAACACCGTGGGTGTACCAGTCGGTGTATGTGTTCCCTCCTCTGCTTCTCATACCCAAGGTACTGAGAATTATAAGACGTAGAGGAGTAAGAACTATACTCGTGGCTCCGGATTGGCCAAGAAGGACTTGGTACCCGGAAATTCAAGAAATGCTCACAGAGGACTCATGGCCTCTGCCGCTAAGAAGGGACTTGCTTCAGCAAGTACCATGTCTGTTCCAAGACTTACCGCGGCTGCGTTTGACGGCATGGCGGTGGAACGCCGGATCCTAAGGGAAAAAGGCATTCCGGAAGAGGTCATTCATACCCTGGTCAAAGCCAGGAAGGAGGTGACCGCACAACATTATCACCACATGTGGCGAAAATAGGTTGCGTGGTGTGAGGCCAGGAAGGCCCCACGAAGAAAATTCAACTCGGTCGATTCCTGCATTTCCTGCAAACAGGAGTGTCTATGGGCCTCAAATTGGGGTCCATTAAGGTTCAAATTTCGGCCCTGTCAATTTTCTTCCAGAAAGAATTGGCTTCAGTTCCTGAAGTCCAGAAGTTTGTCAAGGGAGTACTGCATATACAACCCCCTTTTGTGCCTCCAGTGGCACTGTGGGATCTCAACGTAGTTCTGGGATTCCTCAACTCACATTTTAAACCGCTCAAATCTGTGGATTTGAAATATCTCACATGAAAAGTGACCATGCTGTTGGCCCTGGCCTCGGCCAGGCGAGTGTCAGAATTGGCGGCTTTGTCTCACAAAAGCCATATCTGATTGTCCATTCGGACAGGGCAGAGCTGCGGACTCGTCCCCAGTTTCTCCCTAAGGTGGTGTCAGCGTTTCACCTGAACCAGCTTATTGTGGTGCCTGCTGCTACTAGGGACTTGGAGGACTCCAAGTTGCTGGATGTTGTCAGGGCCCTGAAAATATATGTTTCCAGGACTGGAGTCAGGAAAACTGACTTGCTGTTATCCTGTATGCACCCAACAAACTGGGTGCTCTTGCTTCTAAGCAGACGATTGCTAGTTGGATGTGTAGTACAATTCAGCTTGCACATTCTGTGGCAGGCCTGCCACAGCCAAAATATGTAAATGCCCATTCCACAAGGAAGGTGGGCTCATCTTGGGCGGCTGCCCGAGGGGTCTCGGCTTTACAACTTTGCCGAGCTGCTACTTGGTCAGGGGCAAACACGTTTGCAAAATTCTAAAAATTTGATACCCTGGCTAAGGAGGACCTGGAGTTCTCTCATTCGGTGCTGCAGAGCCATCCGCACTCTCCCGCCCGTTTGGGAGCTTTGGTATAATCCCCATGGTCCTGACGGAGTCCCAGCATCCACTAGGATGTCAGAGAAAATAAGAATTTACTTACCGATAATTCTATTTCTCGTAGTCCGTAGTGGATGCTGGGCGCCCATCCCAAGTGCGGATTGTCTGCAATACTTGTACATAGTTATTGTTACAAAAATCGGGTTATTATTGTTGTGAGCCATCTTTTCAGAGGCTCCGCTGTTATCATGCTGTTAACTGGGTTCAGATCACAGGTTGTACAGTGTGATTGGTGTGGCTGGTATGAGTCTTACCCGGGATTCAAAATCCTTCCTTGTTGTGTACGCTCGTCCGGGCACAGTATCCTAACTGAGGCTTGGAGGAGGGTCATAGGGGGAGGAGCCAGTGCACACCACCTGATCCTAAAGCTTTTACTTTTGTGCCCTGTCTCCTGCGGAGCCGCTAATTCCCCATGGTCCTGACGGAGTCCCAGCATCCACTACGGACTACGAGAAATAGAATTATCGGTAAGTAAATTCTTATTTTTTCTTTAGTAGGAGCAGTGGTAAGACCTACTATGGCTTCGGCCTGGGTAGCAAAGGCAATGGGCGAATGGATAGAGGAACTAGAGAATAGCATCCCTTCTCCTACTAGGTAGCAAGAGGATCATTTTTGCCATTTAAGACAATCTGGCCAGTATTTGGAGGAAGCAGCAATTGATGTAGGTACAGTTGCTTCTAAAGCTTCAGCCTTGACAGTAGTCGCTCACCGAGCAATTTGGCTACGTACGTGGAAGGCAGATGCGGAATCCAAGAAAGAATTGGAAGCATTGCCTTTTGTTGGTAATATAATATTTGGAAAACCTTTATCGCATATCCTAGAATCAGAGACTGAATCGAAAAAGGTCAGATTTCCGGCTACCTATAACCCTACGTCCAAGGGTTTAAAATTTCTCTCTTTTCGTTGGCAAAGCAAAGCGAAAGCAAAAGAGGAGCCTAAACAACCCCAGTTTAAATCCAGGGGTAGGAAGCAGTGGGCTAGCAAGAAGCCAGTTTCCAAACCTGAAAAGAAACCCTCAGCCTGAAGAGACGGGCCTTCGTTTGGAGGATTCCAGGGTTCGGGGCCGACTCCTTCATTTTGCACACATATGGCAACAGATGCTTGGGTGCAGAAGGTAGTATCTCAGGGTTATGAGTTCCCATTCAGGAGGCAGCCTCCTCAAAGATTTTTTTGCACCAGCCCGTCTTGTATAGAGTTGAAGGACAATGCCCTGCAAGAAGCAGTCCAAAAATTACTGCATTCAGGTGTGATTGTCCCTGTACCTCCATCACAAATGGGACAGGGGTTCTACTCCAATCTATTTCTAATCCAGAAACCAAATGGGTCATATCGACTAATTCTAAATCTGAAAATGTTGAACAAATACATATGGATCCCGAAGTTCCACATGGAGACGCTACGCTCCATAATGTTGGCTATGGAACCGGGAGATTACATGGTATCTCTGGATGTACGGGATGCTTACCTACATGTGCCTATAGCACTATCACATCAGTGTTACCTCAGGTTTGCCATCCTCCAGGAACATTTCCAGTTCCAAGATCTGCATTTCGGGATAGCTACAGCACCCAGGGTGTTTACCAAGATCATGGTGGTTATGGCAGCTGGTCTGCGCAAACAGGGGATAAGAATATTCCCATACCTCGACGACCTGTTAATCTTAGCACAGACGCCAGATTTAATGTTGAGCCATCTTCAACAGACGATAGTTTGTTTACAGAGACACGGGTGGCTCATAAATTGGGAAAAGTCCATGAATCCGTCACAGCGGATGGTTCATTTGGGGGCCATATTGGATTCAGACCTACAGAAAGTTCTCTTACCAGAGAAAAAGATAGTCAAGGTGCAGGTCATGGCTCAGGAAGTGTTGCAAGCCCAGACAATGTCAGTCCATGCAGCAATGCGACTGTTGGGTCTGATGGTATCAACTTTCGACATGGTGGAATATGCGCAATTCCACTCCAGACCTTTGCAGCACCTTATTTTGACCAAATGGAACGGAAATCATCAGACGATAAAGAAGCAGATGATAAAGATTCCAGTAAATGTCAAAAGGTCTCTAGCGTGGTGGCTGTAGACAGACCATTTAAACAAGGGGAGACCCTTTTGTATAAAAGAGTGGCAAGTCCTGACAACAGATGCCAGCCTGCAAGGCTGGGGGGCGGTACTCGGAAGCCTATGGTTCCAGGGAAAATGGACCGCAAGGGAAAGTCGCCTGTCGATAAATCTGTTGGAGATAGGGGCCGTTTACTTGGCTCTAGTTTAGGCAAAGGACAATCTACAAGGAAGACCAGTCCAGATTCGCTCAGACAATGCGACGGCAGTAGCGTACCTCAATCATCAAGGAGGAACTCACAGCAATAGACTGATGGAGGAAGTAACTCCCATTCTAAAATGGACAGAACTCCATCTCCCAGCATTGTCGGCAGTATTTGTCCCGGGTGTACTAAACTGGGAAGCGGATTTTCTCAGTCGGCACACCATTCAGGAAACCGAATGGGCACTACACCCAGAAGTGTTTCAGACACTGGTGAATAGATAGGGTCTACCGGAGATAGACCTTATGGCGTCTCGTCTAAACTACAAAGTTCCGAGGTACGGATCGAGAACAAGGGACCCAGGAGCGGTCTTTGTTGACGCACTGTCTGTAGAATGGAGGTTTCAGCTGACATATCTGTTCCCTCCAATATCTCTGTTACCCAGAGTAGTGAGAAAGATAAAACAGGCAAAAGGAGCAATCATTCTAATAGCTCTAGCTTGGCCAAGAAGGCATTGGTACACAGATCTACTGAGAATGTCCGTGGAAGCACCGATACTGCTCCCTCAACGTCCAGACCTGTTAATGCAGGGTCCTTGTTGTCACATTTATCTGGATCGCCTATCTTTGACGGCGTGGCTGTTGAAACCTCTATCTTAGAGGCTAAGGGATTTTCGAAACAAGTAATCCAAACTATGCTTAGAGCAGGAAAGCCTTCTTCGGTCCGTGTGTATCATAGAATATGGCAAGCCTATATTCACTGGTGTACTGGAATTTTTTTCGAAATGAGATCTTTTAAAGTAGCTAGGATTTTGGATTTCCTTCAGGCAGGATTGGATAAAGGGTTGAAAGTTGCTTCCTTGAGGGTTCAAGTCTCAGCGTTAACTGTATGGTTTCAGCAGAAGGTTGCTGATTTACAGGATGTACGTACGTTTTTTCAAGGAGTAGTATATATTCAACCTCCATTTGTTCCTCCTGCAGCTCCCTGGGATTTGAATTTAATTCTTAAATTTCTCCAGGGTCCTCTGTTTGAACCACTTGAGAGAGCAGATCTTAAGTGGTTAACGGTTAAAGTTCTTTTTTTACTGGCAATGGCGTCAGCCAGAAGAGTGTCAGATTTAGGAGCATTATCGTGTAAGTCTCCTTTCCTAAGTTTTTTTCCAGACAGAGCAGTTCTCAGAACGAGATCTAGTTATTTTCCAAAGGTGGTATCAAAGTTTCACCTGAATGAAGAGATTGTAGTCCCAGCTTTTCAGGTATCGGGACTATCTGTGGGAGAAGCGTTGCTGGACGTGGTCCGGGCTTTAAAAATCTACATAGATCGTACTAGTGCCATCAGGAAAACAGATTCTCTCTTCATCCTCTACGGATTCCATAGAAGAGGATGGCCTGCTAGTAAACAGACGCTGGCGAGATGGCTCCGAAATGGTAATATCAGAAGCTTATTCTCATGCAGATCTCCCTATTCCGGCTAATGTCTCTGCACACTCTACACGTAAGGTAGGTTCTTCTTGGGCAGCACAACAAGGTGCTTCAGCAGAACAGATATGTAAGGCAGCCACATGGTCTTCCATAAACACATTCATTAGACATTATGCCTTGGATACTTTTGCCTCTCCTGACGCAGACTTGGCAAAAGACCGGGCGAAAGGTCCTCCTGTGCAATCAGGAGCGTCCCCACCACTAAAATGGCTTTGGGAATCCCAATGTTATCCTGTGGATAATCCTGTGGACCCAGCCAGAGAAATATACGTTATGGTAAGAACTTACTGTTGATAACGTGATTTCTCTTATGTCCACAGGGATCCCACCCTGACTCATCTGATTTGAGGATCTAGACAATCACTAAAACCTCTTCCTTCTTGTATGGAAGGGTGTGCATGTGTGTTCTTATCGCCTAAACAGGTCTCTGCCTGATGTTCCTGCCTAAAATCGCTGTGGAAAGAACTGATCTGACTGAGTCAGTGGGCGGGACTATATGGTGAGGGCCCCAATGCATCCTGGGAGGCCAGAAAGCTTTTGACCGTGTTGGTGCCATTTTCGCTGTCGCTCGACAATATCCCAATCTTATCCTGTGGATACCTGTGGACATAAGAGAAATCACCTTATCAACGGTAAGTTCTTACCATAACGTATATTTGGAACTCCCTGCCGGAGAAGGTAATAATGGCAGACTCTGTAAATGCATTTAAAAACGGACTGGACAAATTCCTAACTGGAAAAAGTATCCAGGGTTATAGCATTTGACATATGGACATTAATCTGGGAGTGGTAAGAATCATTGTTGTCAATTGGTACTTAACCATTACTTCAGCAGGCGCATTATAATATGAACAGCTTAGCACAGAATACAGGTTGAACCCGATGGGCATTTTGCCTCTTTTCAACCTCACTAACTATGTAACTTCCTGATGCCGTCTCAAGGCTTAATACATCTGCCCCATTGTTCTGAAAACCACAACACATTAATTTAGGATTCTTGTTCCAGCAATAATCCGCCTTTGCCGAACAGTAAAGGGCAGGAGTCTATGTATAAGTTTTCATTACAAAATCTGTACTTTAAAATAATGCACTTTTGTATTTTTTTTTTGTTTTTTTTGTTTTTCCCCCCACTGTCTAACGTGTAGGATTGATAGGGTCACCCAAGTAAATCTACCACATTCCATGAAGGGGACTAATTTTTTATATGACAGAACATGGAGATTTAAGCATTACACCCTTCCTATCTGTGGAAATTGATGGTTTTTTTTTTGTTTTGATTTATTAATTGTTAATAACTACTAAATGGGCACATTGCTTAGTTGCTTAAATCGTGATTACACAACACACTCGACAATAGACCGGCACAAATGAAATAAAGGTATAGACAGAATAAAATGGTACTCTGTATATATTGGTATAATAACCGTATAATAGTATCCTGTTCGCAGTCATATAATACCGCTTTCAGATCGCAAATGCCGGATTCCACCGGTAAGAGAAACGTGTCCTTACCGGGTGGGATCCGGCATTTTCTCTGCTTTGCTGGCTTTCCAACCCGGCAATATACCGGGTCGGTTGCCATAGCAGCGGGGGTGGAGGCGGCGCTGGGAGATAAGCTCATCTCCTGCACAGCCTCTCCCTATGCTGTGAATGGGAGCCGTGTCACACCGAAGCTGCTCCCATTCACACTGCGCCTGACCCAGTATTCAACCCAGTAATAACCCTTCTGCCGCTAATTCGGCAATATGCCGTGTCGATACCGGGTTATTTGTGCGATGTGAAAAGGGGTATTAGATGATACTCCGTTCTCTTTCTTATCTCTCCGATAGTCCTCTCCGTGTTAGCCCAGCTGTATTCACGCTCTCCTTCTTTGGGGTAAGAGTCGGAAAATGCTGTCTTGTCAGAAAGATGGCAGTTTCCGATTGGAATAGGTCGGAAGGGGTTCCGACCTATTCAATACAGGCAATTATTTTTTTCGACAAGTCGGGAAACCCGACTTGTTGGATCGGCAGAATACCAGCCGATCCACCTGCTGCTGTCGGAAACTGGGCCAAATCCTACAGGTTTTGGCCCCCTTTCAGGCAAACTCAATCCGACTTGAAAACAAGTCAGATTGAGGTGAGAAGACGGGGAGTGGTGCGGCGAGCTACGGGGATTGGGGATGAGAGGTACCTTGACGGCTGTCCCCCGGCCAGGCACCTCTCTCCCTGCAGTGCCTCTTCCCCCGCCGCAGACATCACCCTCGCTGCCAGCGCCGGCCGCCACACTGTTCCCCCTGCTGCCGCCGCTCACTGTTCCGCCTGCTGCTGCTGTCAGAGCACCCGGCAGATAGCGGCAGGACAAGACACAGGGAACGGCCAAATCCGATAGTCTGATTTGGCCGCTCTTTGAATAGGGGTTGTCGGGTCCATTCCGACAACTCCATGTCGAAATGGACCCGACTCTTATTGAAAATACCCCTTTGTCTCAATGGTACTCCAAATATTTCCCTTTTGGTATAAGACATAATTTGCGGTGTTTCTCTTACGTCCTAGAGGATGCTGGGGTCCACATTAGTACCATGGGACATAGACGGGTCTTCTAGGAGCCACTAGCATTTTAAGAGTTTGAGAGTGTGGGCTGGCTCCTCCCTCTATGCCCCTCCCACCAGACTCAGTTTAGAAAATGTGCCCGGAGGAGCCGGTCACAGCTACGGGAGCTCCTAGAGCGTCTTTAGTTTTATTGTTTTCTAAGAGTTAGTTTAGGCACAGGGAGACTGCTGGCAACAGCCTCTCTGCTTCGTGGGATTAAGGGGGGGGAGTAGTGTCCGCCCTGTGGGGTCTGAGCCACTATCTCCGCTGACAGGACACTGAGCTCCTGAGGGTGATGATCGTTGGCTGCTCCAGGCGACCGCTCACTCCCGCAGCAGGCCGCCACCCCCTTACAGAGCCAGAAGACTTCGGTGGCAAGTGAGTCACCGGCACCCCAGGCAAGCGGGGAGCCGGTGTGAAGATGGCGGCAACAGGGTATGGAGTGCAGTACTAATTGTGCTCCGGAGGCTCAGCGGTACATAGTGCGGCGCTATGAGGGGCGCCCTGAGCCAGCGCCTATACCCTACACTGGTCAGCAAGACTGTCAGGGTCTCCGGATCGCTGCCAGCAGAAATTCTCAGGCCAGTATAACATAATGTAGAGCGGGAAGCAGAGTCATGTTCGGGGGTGGAGCTTCTCCTCAGAGCGGACCCAGTAGCGTTCAGCGCCATTTTCCTGCCTGCAGTTCCTGTACACAGACCCTGACAGGGAGAGCTGTCCCTCCAAGCAACTCCAGCTATCCTGTGCGGTACCAGAGGGTTGTAGAAGGGGGGGAGGTTGTGTAAAGTCTGTGTAGTCTATTAAGGTACACAGATAGCGCTGGTAGTTTTATTAGTTCTACCTCAGAAAGCACTGTGTGTGGGTTGGCTCCAATCTCTGTCTCTCTGTGGCATACTTAGGGGGGAAACTGTGTCTGACATTTCCGTGTGTGTGTGTGTGTGTGTGTGTGTGTGTGTGTTTAATATCTCACATAGCCATGCCTAGGGACTCTGTGTCATATGCTGCAGAAGAGGTTTCCACTCAGGAAGGATCCATTCCATGTGCACAGGATTGTAATGCTTTGTCTCAGATCCCTATTGTTCAACCTGAGTGGTTAACTTCCATCAAAGGAATGATCTCTCAGATATCTACTAGGGTAGCTAATACTGAGACTGAAACTCAGGTGTTGAAGAAGTCTATGGCAGTTTGGTCAGGCTCTGTTCCTATTCCTGCAAAATCCCCTAGCATGTTCCCACAGAAACGTTCACTTGCCCATATTATGCAAGATGACATGGATACCGATTCTGGTACTGCAGACGGTGCTGGGGCGGTATCCCTTGCTAAGGGGGTGCAGCTCATGATTGAGGCCATTAGAGATGTGTTAAATATTACTGACACAACACCTGAGCAGGTTGAGGAGACTCACTTCACTGACAATAAGAAAGCCTCGCTAACCTTCCCTGCGTCTAAAGAATTAAACGCTATATTTGAAAAATCCTGGGAAAACCCAGAGAAAAAATTCCAGATGCCAAAAAGTGTTCTGGTTGCTTTTCCCTTCCCTGAGGAAGATGGGAAAAAATGGGAAAACCCACCCATTGTTGACGCATCTGTCTCCAGACTGTATCAAAGGGTGGTTTTACCTGTCTCGTGATCTACCACGTTAAAAGAACCAGCTGATCGTAAGATTGACACTACGCTGAAATCCATTTACAATGCTTCAGGAGTGGCGTTAAGGCCTACTATTGCCCGTGCATGGATTTCTAAAGCCATAGTAAAGTGGTCAGGCACATTGTTAGAGGATTTGGATACAATGGATAGAAGTGACATTGAATTGTTTTTACGTAACAGGATTCTGCAGGGTTCATGGTGGAATCTACGCTGACTGCACGGACATCTTCCATGTCTGTCTCAGCTCGCAGTGGACTCTGGCTACGCCAATGATCTGCAGATGTGGAATCCAGGAGAAGTGTGGAGAACCAACCCTACACAAGTCAGGCTCTATTTGGGGAAGCGTTGGATGCGTGGATTTCCATGGCAACCGCGGGTAAGTCACCTTTCCTTCCCTCAGCTACACCTTCTACGAAGAAACCATTTTCTTCAGCTGTGCCGCAGACCTTTCGGACCACTAAGGCAAAAAAGTCCAAGCCTCCTACCACTTTCTTTAGAGGTGGTCGTGCAAAATCCAAAAGGCCAGGACCAGAGACCTGCTTCTGGTTCCTCAAAATCCTCAGCATGACGGTGGACCGCAAAGCTTGGAGGATGGGCTGGTGGGTGCGAGACTCAGACGTTTCAGACACGTTTGGGTGTCGTCCGGCATGGTTCCCTGGGTACAGTATATTGTGTCCAAGGGGTACAGACTGGAGTTTCAAGAACTCCCGCCTCACAGATTCTTCAAATTAGGCTTGTCAGCTTTGCTGACAGACAGGGCTATCCTACAGGAAGCCATCCTAAAATTGGAAAAGTCACAGGTCCTTGTCCTAGTTCCATCTCCTATGCAAAACAAGGGTTATTATTCAAACCTTTTCGTGTTACCGAATCCGGATGGTTCGGTCAGACCAATTTTGAACTTGAAATCATTGTACCCTTACCTAAGGGTGCTCAAATTCAAAATGGAGTCTCTCAGAGCAGTGATTTCAGGTCTGGAGAAGGGAGAGTTTCTGGTATCCCTGGATATCAAGGATGCGTACCTTCACATTTCGATTTGGCTGCCGCACCAGGCTTATCTCAGATTTGCCCTGTTTGACAGTCCCTATCAATTTCAGGCACTGCCATTCGGCCTCTCCACAACACGAGGTTGTTCACCAAGGTGATGGCAGAGATGATGGTTCTCCTCCGCAGACAGGGGGTGAACATAATCCCATATCTGGATGATCTGCTGATAAAGGCATCATCCAGGGAGACGACGATGCAATCCATTGTTCTCATGACTCGTCTGCTCAGGGAACACAGTTGGATTCTGAACCTTCCGAAATCACATTTGGAGCCGACCAGGAGGTTGTCTTTTCTGGGAATGATTCCCGACACGGAAGTGCAGAGGGTGTTTTTCCCGAGGCTCTACAGTACGGAAGGTTTCATGCTCGGTCCTTTTAACTGGCTCTCCTGGACAAGTGGTCGGGATCTCATCTACACATGCACCCGAGAATACGTCTGTCGCCGAAAGCCAGGATTTCACTCCTTTGGTGGCTGCAACTACCTCACCTTCTGCAGGGCCGCAGGTTCAGGATTCAGGGCTGGATCCTTCTAACCGCGGATGCAAGTCTCCATGGCTGGGGCGCATTCTCTCAGGGGGAAACCTTCCAAAGACGGTGGTCAAGCCTGGAATCCAGCCTTCCAAGCGGGCCATCTTCTGCGAGATCGAGCCATTCAAGTGCAGACAGACAATGTAACACCGGTGGCTTACATAAACCGACAGCGCGGAACGAAGAGCAGAGCTGCAATGTCAGAGGTAACAAAAATCATCCTCTGGGCAGAAAAACACGCATTGGCGCTGTCAGAAATCTTTATTCCGGGAGTAGACAACTGGAAAGCGGACTTCCTCAGCAGACACTATCTCCATCCAGGAGAGTGGGGACTCCATCTGGAGGTGTTCACAGAGGTAACAGATCTTTGGGGTGTACCTCAAATAGACATGATGGCCTCTCATCTCAACAAGAAGCTTCGGCGGTATTGTTCCAGGTCGAGGGACTCGCAAGCCGTGGTGGTGGACGCCCTATTGACTCTGTGGGTGTTCCCGTCGGTGTACGTGTTTCCTCCACTTCCACTCATTCCAAGAGTTCTAAAACTCATAAGGAGAACAAGAGTTCAGGCAATCCTCATTGCCCTGCACTGGCCAAGAAGGGCTTGGTATGGGGATCTTCTGGATCTACTGCTAGAGGAGCCAAGGCCTCTTCCTCTTTGGGAGGACCTACTGCAGCAGGGGGCCATTCGCTTATCAAGACTTACCGCAGCTACATTTGACGGCATGGAGGTTGAACACCAGATATTAGCTCGGACAGGCATTCCGAACAAGGTTATTCCTACCCTGATACAGGCTAGGAAAGGAGTAACGTCTAAACATTACCATCGTATTTGGAAAAAATATGTATCTTGGTGCGAGTCCAAGAAGTTTCCTACGGTGGAGTTTTAACTGGGACGGTTTCTCCTCTTCCTGCAAGCAGGTGTGGATTTGGGCCTGAGGTTGTGATCCGTAAAGGTCCAGATTTCGGCCCTATCTATTTTCTTCCAGAAACAGTTGGCTTCCCTCCCTGAGGTTCAGACTTTTCTGAAAGGGGTTCTGTACATCCAGCCTCCCTTTGTGCTGCCTATGGTTCCCTGGGATCTTAACGTGGTGTTTCAGTTCCTGCAATCGGATTGGTTCAAACCTCTACCGGAGGTTGAGATCAAGTTTCTCACGTGGAAGGCTGTCACTTTGTTGGCCTTAGCTTCTGCTCGACGGGTGTCGGAGTGGGGGGCTTTGTCTTGTTAGAGCCCCTACTTGATCTTCCATGAAGATAGAGCTTAGCTCCGGACACGTCAGCAGTTCCTTCCGAAGGTTGTGTCGGCATTTCATATCAACCAGCCTATTGTGGTGCCAGTTGCTGCTGACTCCTCATTTTCATCAAGTCCTTGGATGTTGTAAGGGCTTTGAAAATTTATGTGAAGAGGACTGCTCGTCAGAGACAATAGGACTCTAACCTGTATGATCCCAAGAAACTTGGGTGTCCTGCTTCTAAGCAGACGATCTCTCACTGGATCAGGTTTACTATCCACAAATTATGTCTTATAACAAAAGGGAAATATTTTGAGTACCATTGAGACAAAGAAGTAGAGTGTGAATACGGCTGGGCTAACACGGAGAGGACAATCTGAGTGATAAGAAAGAGAACTGAGTATCCTCTTATAAGACTGTGAACATGATACTATTATCTGGTTATTATCCCAATATATACAGGATACTATTGAAAGGGACAGCATTATACTAAAGTAGTTTTCAGCCATCTTGCATCACAGTAGCCATTTGTCTGAATATAAAGAAATGCTTTTGCTAAAAACTTATAAGTAATGCTGACATTTCTGTAGTTAGAGAAGTACCTCTGGGATATAAGGTCGAGCTAATAATCACTTATCTTCTGGAACATGTTGATGGAACAGTGATGTTGTGAGAACAAGTGATGTTGTGAGAACAGTGTCTACAGACTGATTCTCAAGGATTGTAATGTCTCATGATTTCTATATGTGAGAAATGACGCTTATGCTTATGTTTTGTAACGTGTAACAAATTCCTGTATATGCCTATAAGAACCCCTAAACAATAAACTGATTCGGGCTCATTCTGATCAACATAACCATGTGTGATGTCTGCTGATTGAGTCTCCCAATCGATTGGTCAAAGGTATTTAAACAGACAACCGAAGGAAGTTGGTACAGGAGAAGGTTTTATCTCCAGCAATATCACCCGGTTATTATACCAATTTATACAGAGTACCATTTTATTCTGTCTATACCCTTATTTAATTTGCGCCGGTCTATTGTGTTGTGTATGTACAGGGCATTTGTGTAACTGGAGCGCATCATTTTGTCTAGTCACATAAATCGTGATTAGTCCAATATGGGGGAGATAGGACACATACACATCTGATAAGAGAAAATACAATGTACTCATTCCCTGTGTGTCTCTTACAGATGGAGCCAGTAACAGAGATACCCCAGAGAAATGTCCCCATCCTCTTTGTTCCCAGGACTGTACAGAGGAGAATCACAGGATCCCACAGGAGGATCAGGTAGATGGGATTTAGGGTCTTAGCAAATACTGATATACCACAGTGCCGTATACCCTGATATTCTACTATTTACTCTTGGGGAAATTAGACATTTCTAAAGTGTTCTTTCATGGATTAATTAGGGTGAGGGTCTGGCTGATATTAAGATAGAAGATATGAAGGAAGAAGAAGAGACATATGTGAGGGGTGTTCAGCAGTGTAAGGAGGAGGAAATCCCTACAGATATCAGCACAGGTGAGTAATAATCACTTATTACAGAGAATAGTCACATATTCTCCTTGTTCTGTCACTACAGCAGTCTCTTATCGCACACCCTCCTCTGTCAGTACAGACTAATGAGGGAAATGTATCTTCCCAATAGAGAAGTCAGGAGCCATCAGGCCCTATTAGTCTCCTGCTCTGCCCCTAACATCATGTCACTCTGTGTTACCAGCCCAGAGATCTGACCAGTCTCCTCCCCACACTCTGGTGTATCTCATACATCAGGAGCCATTAGCCCCTATTAGTCTCCTGCTCCTCCTCACATCATGTCACTGTGTGTTACGAGCCCAGAGATCTGACCAGTCTCCTCCCCACACTCTCTGGTGTATCTCTTACATCAGGAGCCATCATCCCCTTTTATACTCCTGCTCTCCCCCTCGCATCATTTCACTGTGTGAACTAGCCCAGAAATCTGATCAGTCTCCTCCCCACATTCTCTGGTGGCTCTCGCTATGCCCGATTTTGACTATGCGATTTCCCTTGAACTCCCCCAGAGCCCAGATATAGTTCAGATTTTGATTGTGTGCTTGAGGTTTTGTCTATGTAAGATTTTGATTAAGTGCCCATTTTGACTATACTTTTTACTAGATAGACTGTGCAGGGGGTGGGGGGAAATCATATGCATACGGTGGGGGTATCCTCTTTAATAGTTGCAGCTGTGTGTTCAATCTTAATCAACTGAGCCATCCAATAAAATATATACAAATATGAATTGACTGAAGCTTATCTAATACACAGATGATATAAATGGATACAGTTTATTTATGAGAAACATGATAGAGATAATACCACATGATCTGCTAGCAGCCAATCACATATTGTGTAAACAACACCAAGGTTATGTTAGAATGGAAGATACGTTCAGTTGGTGTAAGGATCCTAGCAGTATGTGGCAGAGTTTGAAAGATATTTCTGATTATAAACCCAACAAGGTAGCGTTAAGTGGAGTAAATAGTGTATTGGTGGAAGTTCTAAATACATTTTATTCATGGTTTGACAAAAGTGTTAAGGTGACTCGTTCTGGGGAATTATCCTTAGTGCAGATATTCTCAAATGCGGTCTTCAGGGCTCCCCAACAGTCCAGGTTTTAAGTAGATCCATGCTTGGACACAAATGGCTTAATAAGCACCTCAGTCAATTTGATTCAACCATCTGTCCTGAGCCATGGATGTACATAAAACCTGGACCATTGGGGTGCCTTCAGGACCGCGTTTGAGAACCTCTGCTTTAGTGTTTGATGAATTAACAGTCCTGGGATGTCTGCATAGGGGATGCGGTCAAGATCCCGCCGGTCAGAATATAGACACCGGGATCCTGACCGCCACAATCCCGACATATTCTCCCTCTGTGGGTGTCCACGACACCCATAGAGGGAGACTAAATTAGTGTGACGAGTGCAGCGAGGCACCGTGCCTGTCGGGATTGTGCCGGTCGGGATCCCGGTGTTGATATTACAACCGCCGAGATCCTGTCCGGCGGAATCTCGTACTGATCCACTGCATAGTGTTAGTCCTGGTAAAGCTGCAGATCTGTATGGGATCCAAGAGAAAGTTCTCGGTGTTATGATCGATTAGCTAGGACCTTTATGTTAATATTTAATGTGTCACTTGCTCACTGGTTACTAAATGTTTTTGAGGCAACAACTGTTATACCTCTACCAGTGGTGTACCTAAATGCTTCAACCAGTGGTTCCCAAACTGTATTAAATCATGGCACCCCTTGGTCAAATGTTTGAGAAATCTAGAAAGAAATATGAAATTAAGGAAATTGTGTTTATATATCATCCTTATGTTCAGTTGTGTGGTGAGGTGAGGGACAATATTTGTTTCTGTTTGGCCACATATTTTATGACTGGCAGCCACCAGCACTGGTTTTGCCCATTACATTGACCATAAATAATTTGAATTGGTCCTGGACCACCAACCCAAGGTACTTTGCAAGTGCCCTTAGACTCCCCAGGGTGCCACGGTACACAGTTTGAGAACCATTGGCTTAAACGATTAATGCCCCATCACTTTGGCCTCTCCTGAGCATGAAGTGCTTCGTGCATCTGGTGCTGAGACATCAAATATTATTTGGCTGTTGACTCCGATCCCTTTCAATGTGCTTATGGGATGAATTGCTTTACAGACGCTGCCTTAACTTCTGCTCCAGGCTCAGAATCACTTAGAGCAGAAGAGGTCCTATATTATAATTTTATTTGCTGATTAGAGTTCTGCTTTTTATACTATAATCCAATTTTCTTTAGTCTCCAAGCTTTTTTTTAAAATTTATTTAGGGTTGAATGGGTGTATGTGCAATCGTGTTTTAAACTTCTTGACCAATAGGCCCCAAGTAGTCAGGGTGGGGGAATTTATTTCAGGGGAAGTTTTGCTATAAACAGGTGTACTGCAGGGGTGCGTTCTGAGGGGGTTATTCGGGTTTGTTAACTAACCAAAAAAGCACACAACTGGGCAAAATCATGTCGCACTGCAGGTGGGGCAAATGTAACATGTGCAGAGAGAGTTCAATTTGGGTGGGTTATATTATTTTTGTGCATGGTAATTACTGGCTACTTCATTTCTACACTACAATTTAGATTTCAGTTTGAACACACCCCACCCAAATCTAACTCTCTGCACATGTTACATCTGCCACACCTGCAGTGCACATGGTTATGCCCATTAGCTAACAAATTTGCTGCTGTGATCTGAATTAGGCACATAGGGGGTCATTCATCAGAAGGATACCTAGGATACCAGCCATCAAATATATGCACGCTGGACTCTGTACATCTGCAGAGGAATTTTAAGTGCTTCATGAAGGGATTAGTCTGTGCCTTTCACTATTGATTGTCCATCGTTTGGCATTGTGGACTGTTTTTGCTACCAGCGGACCCACTGGGGCAATATAGAACACAGGCCAGACCTCTTGCCTCACAAGCAGAAGGGCACTTTATGCAGTTGTATACTGTTTAGAATTTCAAGTGATATTTACACTGCTCTATCCAATAATATTTTACGGTTTATGTAAATGATTTGTTACTTATTCTATTAAACAGTGTTATTTTTGATACATTAGTTGGATGTTTGAACTATAGCATTTCTTAAGGCGCCACTCATTTTGCTTATAGTGGTTTACAGAATTTTCCTAAAAGGGGAACTGGTTTAACCCCGAGTTAGCAGCCTTCCAATTTTAAGCAAACTTGGATTGGGAGCGCTGTATCCATTCTTCTTTAACATATTTTTTTGTTTTACTTTTATTTATTATTACTGATCTCTACAGAGAAGACTGCAAGATACTGCAGACTACCTGCCCTGTGGCAGCCACCGAAGGGACCCGCCACTGCTTACTGAGGCCAGTGTTCCGGGTCCCTGGGCAGAGGGTCACTGGCCCCTGTGTGCTCCCTGTGCACTGGAAGGCAGGCAGAGGTCAATATCTCCCACCACCCTTGATTATTAGAAAGGGGTGGGCTTTTTAGTCGTGGGTCCCCCAGCCTATAGGATGCCTCTTAGAATGCAGCCATGTAAGCAGCACCAGTGTGTTAACATTCTGTGCAAGGGGGTTCTCTGTCACCAGTGTCCCCCACATTGCAGCTGCCATAATTAGAGCACTTTATTGGCAGATTTAAAAAATGTAATCCAATATGGCCGTGCAATCTGCCCTTCCCTATGACAGGTTCTATACAGTGTGTTCTGTAATGTGGTTTTATCTTTTGAACAAATTCATATTTACTCTTTATTGTAAAGAAGCGTACACTTTTTGCAAGTTGAAGTCAAACAACTGAACATCCTGAACTTGTCTTTTAGTATTATATCTTGGTCCTCAGTATTTCTATACATTTATTTCCAGCAGGTGCACACAAAAGAAGGAAGATATCGGAGGGACATCTCATTTTATCTGCAGATTTTAAACTAGAAAATAACATCATAGGAGATTCTCCAGGAGAAACCCCCATTACCCTAAATATACATCCAGTACATCACAGTGCAGATATATCTTCTCATCCCTCTAATGATGTGGACTGCTCTACTGATAAGTCAGATATTGTTACACATAGTACAGCTCATACAGGTGATATAGATTTTTCCTGTTCTGAGTGTGGGAAGCATTTCGGATATAAATCAGCTCTTGTTGCACATGAGAGATGTCACACAGGTGAGAAACCATTTCCATGTTCTGAGTGTGGGAAATGTTTTACACTGAAATCAGTTCTTGTGACACATCAGAGAATTCACACAGGTGAGAGGCCATTTTCATGTTCTGAGTGTGAGAAATGTTTTAAACAGAAATCAGAACTTGTTATACATAAGAGACTTCACGTAGGTGAGAAGCCGTTTTCATGTACCGAGTGTGGAAAATGTTTTGTTGCTAAAGCACGTCTTCTTAGACATCAGGGAAGTCACACAGGTGAGAAACCATTTCCATGTTCTGAGTGTGGGAAATGTTTTAGAGATAAATCTGCTCTTGCTGTACATCAGAGAAGACACACGGGTGAGAAGCCATTTCCATGCTCTGAGTGTTCTAAATGTTTTAGGCAAAAATCGCTACTAATTTATCATCAAAAAAAGCATGCAGGTGAGGAGCCATTCCAGTGCTCTGAGTGTGGGAAATGTTTTACACAGAAATCAGCTCTTGTTTCACATCAGAGAAGTCACACAAGTGAGAATCCATTCCAGTGCTCTGAGTGTGGGAAAAGTTTTACACAGAAATCAGCTCTTGTTTCACATCAGAGAAGTCACACAGGTGAGAATCCATTCCAGTGCTCTGAGTGTGGGAAAAGTTTTACACAGAAATCAGCTCTTGTTGTACATCAGAGAAGTCACACAGGTGAGAGACCATTTCTATGTTCAGATTGCGGAAAATGTTTTATACAAAAATCACAACTTATGAATCATCAAAGAAAGCACACAGGTGAGAAGCCATTTACATGTACCGAGTGTGGAAAATGTTGTACGCAAAAATCGGACCTTGTTTCACATCAGAGAATTCACACAGGGGAGAAGCCATATTCTTGTTTTGAGTGTGGGAAACTTTTTGGACATAAATCAGCTCTTGTTATACATCAGAGAACTCACACAGAGGAAAAGCCGTATTGTTTAGAGTGTGGGAAATGTTTTACACAGAAATCCAGTCTTGTTACACATCAGAGAATTCACACAGGGAAGAGCCCATTTCCATGCTCTGAGTGTGAGAAATGTTTTGCATATAAATCAGCTCTTGTTACACACCAGAGAAGTCACACAGGGGAGAAGCCGTTTTCCTGTTCTGCGTGTGGGAAATGTTTTACACAGAAAGCCAGTCTTGTTACACATCAGAGAACTCACACAGCGAAAAGCTCATTTCCATGCCCCGAGTGTGAGAAATGTTTTGCATATAAATCAACTCTTGTTAAACATCAGAGAACTCACACAGGTGAGAAGCCATTTTGCTGATGAGTGTGGGAAATGTTTTACACAAAAACAACTCTTGTAAGACATTAGAAATCTCATTAGGAGAAAATTAAATTTTTATGAGTTGATATATGCAACTGTCACATGGACACTAACTATTGTAAAAGATGTTGATAGTAATGTAAATTATAAACATTAACAAACTGTATATCTGATGGCTTGATGACATCACTGAGTTATGTCACATAATCCAAACATTGTAATCACTATCCACAGACACACGTGGAATTAATGTAGATCATCAACAAAAGCCTGGAGAACAGAACACTGAACTTATTGCAGTTTCCTAATTCTATTGCAGAGCCGAATCACTCTCCACAGTAATTATAGACCAAGGGCCTAATTCAGTTGCTGTGAAATCACAAACGGACGCTTTTTAGCCAGCTGCGCATGTGCAGAGTACGCAGCGCGTGTGTGCGGGCATTCACATAGCGATCGCATCCCAGAAGGATATCACTATGTGATTGACAGATAGCGAACGTTCGGGGGCATCGACATGGCTTTGATGGGCAGGGCACAAGAAAGGCAGGCGTGTCATGTCCGTTTTCAGGGCGGCCCGATGATGTCACCTGCGTTTCCTGTGATCAGAAACATGGCGCCCTTTGCAGCCTGGCTGCGCAGGCATGGGGCTACCCTTATTCTTTTGATTTCTGCGATGCAATTGCAATTATATTGTGAGCACAGCGCAGGGCAGCGTTTTTCATCCTGGGCGGCCCCCAGGATGAGATTTTTGCGATTTAGCAAAAACTTCTGCTGGTGCTGAATAAGTCTAAGTCTCCATCTGTTATGGGCTTAGTATATGGTCTTTTTCATGAAAATGAGAACAAATCTCCCATATGAGACACTGTAAAAAAAAATCTGTTTATCGAGTTTTCAACATAGGTTGACAAGTTTAAATTATAGCTCTTTCTCATAAAAAAATAACAGGCTCTTTATATGGAGTTGAGCTGACTTATAAAGTAGAAAGTTTAGTTTACAAAACATTGGTGGACTTTGCTTGTCACATGTACATGACCATTAATTTTTTTATTTATGGGGCAGATGTATTAAGCCTGGAGAAGTGATAACGTGGAAGGTGATAACGCATCAATCATCTCTTAACTGTCAAGTTACTGCCTCGGTTTGAAAAATGATAGGAGCTGATTGGTTGGTGCGTTATCTTCCACTTTATCACTGCTCCAGGCTTAATACATCTGCCCCTGTGTTTTGTTTGTTATAACGGAGAAATATATTTTTTGGTTTACCTAAAAAATAAACCTAGTTAGGCATTGTGATATTACATCCATCTTTAGAAAAAAACTTTCTCGTGTTGTTTTAAAAAAAATTGTTATGTTAAAACTTGTACAAATGTCCCGTATGTGACAGTGGAATGGCCTATATGTCAACACCATAATGTCGACGCATTCAGAATGTTGCATGGCTACAGTTCTGCTAAAGGCAAATCCTAAGCCAAATTTCAGCATGTCAATATTTTGACTGTCGACATTCATATCTCTAATTTTATAGAGGTTCCTAAGTATTATACAAACCCAGAAATAAGATGGAGTTATAACGTGGGTCTGAGGGCACTTATTACATTGAAGTTGTGAAATGGTTCATATAATAACCTCTGCAATCTGTTGCAATTAATGGGAAGCATTTAACATGCTGTAAACGAGTAGGCCTACAGTGAATTGCAATTTTGTGGCTACTATTCTACAGACGTGCCAGTTTTATACAGGTATGTGCATGGGTAAAAATGTTTTCTCTTTATGAGGGGATCTAAGTGGATCTAGCCTCCATGTTGGTTTTTCTGGTTAGTGGGTGTCTGCAGGACCCTTCCCCCTGCAAAATGACTAGGATTTAACATTTGCTTAGAGTTGGTCAGGCCTCGGCCTGTATATGTAAATAGGATGCGTTTTTTACCTTCCTGGCGCATTTTATATATTAAAAAAAATGTGGGTGTCAGAGGTTTGTGAAAGTTTTTTATGGTGAGAGGTTGAAGATGTTATTGTCAGAGATCAGTGATTTAGAAATATTCCACCAAAATCAGTAGTGCGGCAGAGTGCACTGGTACATAACTGCATGGTAATCTGTGACAATGTATGTGTCACAGATTACCATGCAGTTATGTACCAGTGCACTCTGCCGCACTACTGATTTTGGTGGAATATTTCTAAATCACTGATCTCTGACAATAACATCTTCAACCTCTCACCATAAAAAACTTTCACAAACCTCTGACACCTACATTTCTCTCTCTTCTGCTTCTGATAGCTGGTGACGTTACACCAAATCCAGGACCCAACCACTTGCATCGCTCACATTCACCTGATTCACAGCAACATAGAAATCCAGCTAACCTTATAAACATCGCATGTCTTCCATCACCCTCCAGATCACTAAAATGTGCCTTATGGAATGCACGCTCTGTTTGTAACAAATTAACATCCATCCATGACCTCTTCATATCTAACAACTTCAATCTGGTGGCTATAACAGAAACCTGGCTCACACAATCAGACACAGTTGTCCCTGCAGCACTGGCATATGGTGGTCTCCACTTTACACACACCTCCAGGCCTGGTAACCATAAAGGAGGAGGAGTTAGACTTTTTTACTTTCCCAATCTTTTGCATACACTGTTCTACCACAGGTTCCATCGCTCACATTTACATCATTTGAATTACATTCCATCAGGGTTTACTCTCCTTTCTCTCTGCTTGTTGCAGCTATCTATTGCCCACCTGGGCATCCCAAACAATTTATGGAAGATTTTTCTGCCTGGCTTCCTCACCTCCTATCCTCTGACATCACCATCATCATGGGTGATTTCAATATTGCTCTTGATTGTCCAAAATCTGCTGCTCATGCCTCCAAACTACTCTCTCGGCCTCTCCCAATGGACTGACTCCTCTACTCATCAGGAGGGCCACTGCCTTGATCTAGTATTCACCAGACTATGCTCCGTTTCTGAACTCACTAACACTCCTTTCCCCCTCTCAGATCATAACCTTATCACCTGCATGCTCCGTTAATTCAAACTCTGTGTTGCTGAAGTCCCCCAATCCTCCTCAAACCCACAGAAATAATAACACAATTAATCTTCAAGAACTTTCCACCTCACTCCATAAACTTCTTTCACCTATTTCTGCAATCACCTCTCCTGAGATGGCTGTATCACACTTGAACGAGACTCTAGAACTAGCCCTTGATAAAGTGGCTCCAGCTACCCATCACTCTTCACGTAGGCCTAGATGTCAATCATGGCACTCTAAATTAACAAGACAACTACAAAAACTCACGTAAACTTGAACGTCACTGGCGTAAATCTCGTATTTCAAGTGACTTTTTCACATATAAGACTGTCTACCACTCTTATAGAAATGCCCTGGACACTGCCAAACAAACATATTTCCAAACTCTTACCTCTGCTCAAGCTCTAACCCCAAACGACTCTTTAATACATTTAAATCACTTCTGAATCCTCCCTCGCCTACCCCACCAGCCACTATCAAGGCACAGGATCATGCTTCCTACTTCAAGGAGAAGATTGATAAGATCCGAGATGAAAGGTTCCGGTATGAATGGTCGACAGTCATTAGGTCAACCACTATTGGTCGACATTGACATGGACACATGGTCGACACATGAACATGTCGACGTGAGTTTTTTTACTTTTTTGTGTCGTTTTTTGCGTAAAGTGACTGGGAACCCCAATTAGTGCACCGTGTCCCCTCGCATGGCTCGCTTCGCTCGCCATGCTTCGGGCATGGTGCCTTTGCTCCGCTACCACTTCGCTCAGCACACATTACCGTTCCAATCGTAGTCCACATGGATCGTAAAGTATGGAAAAGTTCCCCAAAAGAAAAAAGTTTCAAAACTCATGTCGACCTTTCCATGTGTCGACCATCTGTCCATGTCGACCATGTCAATGTCGACCAATAGTGGTCGACCTAATGACTGTCGACCATCTGAACGGATACCGAGGTGAAATGGTATGCTCTTCGACAGCCAGTGACCTGCTCAGTTCTTTACCTGAACCCTCTGGCACACTCTCTTCATTTGATCCCACAAATGAAGATGAAGTATCATCACTCTTCTCATCCTGCTTCTCTACTACCTCTCATCTTGATCCTTTACCCTCACAAATAAGTCAAGCTCTGTCTCCGGTGCTCATCCCTACCTTAACTAACATCTGTAATCTCTCTCCCTCCCTCTCTCTCTCCTGGTATTTTTCCTTCACTCTTCAAGTATGCAGTGGTTACTCTCATTTTGAAAAAACAAAATTCTAACCCTAACTCTCTCTAAAACTACCGCCCTATCTTTCAGTTCCCTTTTCTCTCTAAGCTACTTGAGAGACTTGCCTACAACTCAACTCACACACTTTCTTAACTCACACAATTTATTGGACCCACTTCAGTCAGGCTTTCGTTCCCAACACTCCACAGAGACAGCACTGACTAAAGTGGTTAATTATTTGGTCACTACAAAGTCTAAAGGCCATTACTCACTACGTATTCTTCTAGATCTGTCTGCTGCCTTTGACACTGTTGACCACTCTCTTCTCATACAAACACTACAATCCCTAGGTCTTAAAGACACAGCCCTTTCTTGGTTACTATCCTACTTATCTAATCGCTCCTTCAGTGTTCGCTTCTCTGAATCTACCTCCTCTTCACTACCTCTTTCAGTTGGGGTACCGCAAGGCTCAGTCTTGGGTCCTCTGCTTTTCTCTATCTATACCTCATCTCTTGGTAAACTAATCAGCTCTCTTGGATTTCAGTATCATCTGTACACAGATGATACTCAAATCTACCTATCCTCCCCTGATTTGTCCCTATCTGTACTGGGCTGTGTCACTGAATGCCTTTTGGCCATTTCATCTTGGATGACCTCTCGTCACCTCAAACTTAATATTTCAAAAACAGAGTTAATTATATTTCCACCGACCAATAGTAGTTACCAACCTGATATCTCCATCACTGTTGAAAACTCAACAATCAACCCTACCCCACAAGCTCGCTGCCTAGGTGTCATCCTTGACTCTGATCTGTCCTTTGTTCCCCTATTTCAATCTGTCTCAAAATCATGTTACATGCATCTAAAAAACATATCCAAAATACAACCATACCTTACACAAGACACTGCTAAAACTCTAATCCATGCTCTCATTATCTCCCGCATTGATTATTGCAATAGTCTCCTAACCTGTCTTCCCAAAACGAGACTCTCACCATTACAATCCCTTTTCAATGCAGCTGTGAGGCTAATCTTCCTCGCTAGACGTTCATAGTCTGCAGATACACTCTGTCAGTCCCTCCATTGGTTACCTGTATTCTACTGTATTCAATATAAAATACTTTTTTTTTTAATAAAGTAATTTTTATTCAATAGTCTGGAGATTTAAGGTACAGACATTGCATATCATAATCATATCTCAAACATTACATCCATTCATGTTGAATCAAAGCCATGTTTTACACATATCCTACATCAATAGGATATCAGAATATTTTCAATAAAGATGTATACTAGGATTTCCCAATGTTCAGACTCTCATGATCTACGAAGTCCGCAACCATCTATATTAGTCTTCATTAATTTTTATATTTAAACCCGCAACCTAAACTATAAGAAAATAACAAACAACTAAAGAAAGGGCAAGGGAGGCAATTTAAGAAGGAGAGTTAGATTCAGGGCTCCACTAGTCATACACATAAGTAAGTAAGAGGGCTCGCAGGGCCCAGCCGTCATCATCTCAGTACACATCAGGCGCATTAGGTTATTGACAAGCTTGCACTTCAGTGTCTACTATATTTGGGGAACAAGACGAGAGTGGGGGGAATCTAGCCATGGAGACCAAACTCTTTCAAACTTAGCTGATGCACTTTGCTTCATGTAAACATATCTTTCCTTAATTATAGTGTCATTAATTAAGGCCTTAAGTGCAGATATTAACGGTCCTTTGGGGGCCATCCACATTCTTGCAATGCAAACCTTAGCCAAGGCACATACATTTAGAGCATAGAGACCCCTTGAAACTGACCCAGGAGCAAGGCACCCCATTCCCAAGATACAGAATTGTGGGGTAAGCAGTCCGCCAGGCACTCCCGTACTCTCCAGAATTGACCCGACCCCCGACCAGAACACCCTCAACCTCGGGCAATCCCACACCAGATGCCAGAATGTTCCCACCGCCCCCCCACACTTAGGACAGAGATTAGATCTGCCCGTCCCGAACGTAGCCAGCCTAGCTGGAGTCATATATGTTCTGTGTAAGATGAAGAATTGAATCTGCTGATATCTAAGGGACTTGGTAACCTTAGCAGGGTATTCTAAAGCGAGGGCCCAGTCCTCCTCATTTATTAGACCCAAATCCTCCTCCCACCTTCCACGGAGACGCGTCAAAGGGTCCGTATGGAGCTTGGTAAGAAGATATCCATACGCAAGTGAGACCATCTTAGCCTGACCCAAAGTGGTCACAAATGTCTTGATGGGAAATGGGAGGATTCGCGGAGGTGATTCAGCAAATTGGGTCTGGAGGGCATGCCGAAGCTGGAGGTATCTGAAGAAGTAGGAATTGGGTAGGTCAAACTCATCCCTCAGTTGTTGAAAGGATTTTAATGTATTATCTAGATAAAGTTGAGAGACAGATATCACCGATCTAGGGGCCCACACCTCCCGCCCCTCAAGTGCATGCAGTTCAGGGAGCCAGTCAGAGTACCACAAGGGGGTATCCGGGTCTAGGTCGTCATATCTCAAAAGGTCTCTCAGGGCCCGCCAAATCTTTAGGGCCTGAAAAATGATAGGGGGAAGAAATCTAGCTATGCTCCCACTTAGTAACACCTGCATAGGAGAGAGGTAGGGAAAGTAACAACGGATAAACTCACAATGCAAAGAGTCAGTCCCCGAGTTTTGTGCCCATATAGTGATATGAGTCAGCTGAGCAGCGAAGTAATATATCTGAAAGTTAGGTAGAGCCAGGCCGCCGTCAGATCTCTGTCTGGTAAGGGTATTTAGCTGTATCCTAGGTCTTTTATTAGCCCAGATCAGTGAGGACAGAACGCTATTCAATTTTCTAAAGAATATTGGATAGATATACACCGGGGATTGGAGAATAATATACAGGAGCTTGGGGAGTATAATCATTTTAATGAGATTAACCCTGCCAGAGACCGTTAGTGGAAGCTTACACCAAGTCTTAGATTTGCCCATGACCCACTGAGTGGTCGGATCTAGATTCAGGGGGACAAAATCAGAAGGGTCATTAGTTATTTGGATTCCAAGGTACTTAAATTGTACCGTCCAACTCAAAGGCAGGGGGATTCTGGAAACAGTAGGAGGGGGGCCTATAACTGGCATAATGTATGATTTAGGCCAGTTAATTCTAAGGCCCGAATGATCTCCAAAGCCTTCTATCACACTCAGCAGGCTGGGCATTGACCTGGTGTAATCCTGCAAAAACATCAACATGTCATCGGCATATAGAGCTATCCTATCCTCACGTGAACCTGTACATATTCCCACAATATCCGGGTGCGATCTAATCAAGCATGCCAGGGGCTCGATGGCCAAGGCAAACAGCGTAGGGGACAGGGGGCAACCCTGCCTAGTGCCTCGGGTCAATTGAAAAGATGGGGACACATAACCGTTCACCAAGATCCTGGCAGTCGGATGTTGATACAATAGTTTAATCCATTTTATATAATTGGGTCCAAATCCCATACGAGCCAACACCTCCCATAAATAAGCCCACTCAATGCTGTCAAAGGCCTTGGCCGCGTCCAACGAGACCACAGCCGAGTCAGAGGGGGATTCATGCGGGAGCTGTAAAATGGTATATAGTCTACGTAAATTGATAGACGTGGACTTTCCTGGCATGAAGCCGGTCTGGTCCGGATGAATTAGGGAGGTTATCACTGAGTTGAGCCGTATTGCCAATATCTTTGCCAGGATCTTGGCATCGGTGGGAATCAGGGAAATCGGTCTATAGGAGTCCAGAGATTTAGGGTCTTTACCGGGTTTTGGAATCACTATTATAATTGCCTCTGACATGGAGGGGGGGAGATCGTTACTGGCAAATATATCTAAGTACAGGGCATGCAGCTTGGGGCCAAAAAAATCAATATGATTCTTGTATACCTCGGAGGGGATTCCGTCACATCCCGGAGCCTTGCCATTAGGGGACATACCAATGGCCGCAGTCACCTCCTCCAACGTCAAAGGTGCCTCCAGCAGCTCTCGGGCCTCAGAGGAGAGCGCGGGCAGCGGAACACCCCCCATGTAGCATGACAGATCTGAAGCAGAGCGCTGCAACTGTGAATTATAAACCTCAGAGAAGTAAGAACGGAATAACAGCGCAATGTCCGGTGTGGTGTCGACAAGAGAGCCATCCGCTCCGGACATTTGGGTGATTGTGGTCCCAGGACGATCGTAATGTATAAGACGGGCCAGGAGGCCTCCCGTTCTATCAGCCTGCATATATATATTAGTAGCTTTAAAAAGAAGGGAGCGAGAGTTTCTATCAGACAGGTGGGCCAACCAAACTGACTGAGCCATCAGCCATCTTGTCTTTGTCGCGGGGGCGCTGTCAGATAGATATTGGGACTCTAGGTCCCTAGCATCTTTTTCAAGGGCCTGTTCTCTCTCCCTAGAGGCCATTTTATGAGCCGCTATTCGTCCAATATATGATCCTCTCAAGAACGCCTTAAACGAGTCCCAAACTACTGTACCCGGGGCAGACCCTACATTGTCGCCAAAGTACCCCTCCCATTGAGTCTCCAAGTCACCGCAGTTCCCCAGCTGGGTCAGCCAAGAGGGGTGCAATTTCCAATAGGAGTGCCCCCTCTGACTTTCCACAGCAAGAGTCATCATCAGAGGGGAGTGGTCGGAAACCCCTCGAGCCTCGTAGTGAACGTCAATTATCCTAGGGACGAGGGTGGGGGACACCAGCATCAGGTCAATTCTGGAGAAGGAGCCACGAGTGCTGGAGAAGCAGGAGAACTGACGAGCCGCGGGATGACGAAGTCGCCACACATCTACCCATTGCAAACTATTCAAAAAATCCGCAAACTTGGTAGGACCACCTCCCACCAGCGCAGCCTGTGGGGAGTGCCATCGGTCCATAGACATATCCAGGACGTTATTAAAATCCCCCAAGCAAATCACTGGGGTATTAGGGGAGGGAGCTATGAAGGACGCAGCTTGTTGCAGCACATTATATGAGAACGGAGGGGGGACATACACTGCTAAGATGTAATATGGCTGGGAGTTCAGCTTACACTCTATAAATACATATCTTCCATACGGGTCAGTTTTAATCGATATCAACTCGAACTGCACTGTCTTTTTAATCAGAACGGAGACACCTCTAGAAAAGGAGGAGTGGGAGGCATGATATGCCCAGCCCACCCAGGCCCGTCGTAAGGACAGTAACCTATGTCCCTCCAAGTGGGTCTCACTGAGGCATGCAATATCCGGGTCATATTTCTTAATCATATTAAGTATCAAAGAACGTTTGATGTTGTTATTCAGACCTCGAACATTCCATGCCAGAATTTTCAGATTAATCATGACCCCCTATATGCTCTAAACACCTTCCGGATGGACCTCTCCCAGAATACATTTTGAGTATAAGCATTATCAACACCCACAAAACATGACGTATATGAGCCCTGCATTGTAAGCCATAGCATCTGAATATAAAACATCCTTGCCTCAGTAAATACTTGAATAAGAAAAATAACAAACTAAAGAAAAAAATAAAACCCCAAAAACAGCAAAGGGAGGCGCAACTAGCAGCTTCCCAATTAACCTTTCCCACCCCGTATACCACCCCGAACTTCGGCATACTTATATCCCGAACAATCAAGCTAACTACCAAGCGCTAGGAAGGCTAGATTCTTAGCTGAACCTCCAACCTTCTCTGACCAATGCCGCTTGGCCGTGCAAGTCTTGAGCCACCAATGCAAAGAGGGGGGGCTCCCCGAACCATGATCAAGCCTCCGGCAGACCAGGTCCCGGGCTGCTTTCATAGGAGATCAGTCCGGAGCCAGTTGCCGAGCACCCGGTGCAAATCTGTCCAGCCACTGGGCCGCCTCTCTAGGGGAGTTGAAAAACTTGGTCTCCCCATCCGCCACGACTCGGAGCCTTGAGGGAAACAGCATGGAATATGAAATGTTAAGGTCTCGCAGTCGTCTTTTGATGGGCATAAACTGGGCACGATCCTTCTGGACATCTGCGGCAAAGTCCGGGAAGGCCGACACCTTGACTCCATTGCGGACCAGTGGGCCCTTCGTGCGACCTAAGCGGAGAACCGAGTCACGGTCCTTATAGTGCAGGAATTTAGCGATGAAGGTGCGAGGAGGGGCTCCTGGGGGTAAAGGCCGAGATGGTATCCTATGTGCTCGCTCCACCGTAAACTGGGCCGTAAAGGACTCAGCGCCATACATTTCTGTAAGCCAGGATTCAAGGAATTCCTCCGGCTGCGAACCCTCTTCTTTTTCAGGCAGGCCTACGAATCTGACGTTGTTCCTACGCAGCCGTCCCTCCATGTCTAAGAGCTTGGTTTGAAGTGAGGAGACCTGCTGGGTCACCGTGGATACGGACTGCTTAAGGGGGCCACATAAATCTTCCAGGTTGGAGACCCGTGTCTCCGCCTCACCCACTCGCTCTCGGATACGTTGTACATCTTGGCGGAGCAAGGAGAGATCACACTGCACCTTTTCCATCTTATCGGAGAGACGTTGTTCACTGCCGGCTATAGCCTCCAGCACTTGTTGAATAGACGGCGCCCCCACTGCTTCCGGGGAATTAACCGCTGTCTCAGGAGGGGAGGTCGAATGTATTGGAGAGGCTTCACGAGAAGGAGCCGGTGCAGCCCTAGGGTTGGGTTGTCTGGTAAATTTTTCAAGTTTGGCCGCGGCCGCACTCCGGCCGCCCCCCACCATGTTGAGCGGGAGCAGTCACACTCTTCCCAGAGTAAGGCTATAGTATAGGGTTGTAGCTAGATGACGGGCGCAGCCAGGCCACGTATAATCAGTGGCGGGAATCAATCGTCCAGTCAATATGTCAGAGGAATAAAGTAGGATGATGGTACGTAGTACACTGTGGGAGGCTGATGCAGCACAGCAATGTAGGCAGATCTGATCTATGTGCAGTTCCTGATGTTATATTGGGAGGGCCGTGCAATATAAATAGCTGGCTTTGTCTCCAATCTCAGGTAGGTATTAGCATAGTTATTAGGAGAGTAGTAGAAGGAGATATCAGAATGTATGAAAAAAGTTCCTGTGTGCATAAATAGATCACTGGGCAGCAGAGATGAGAGCAGCCCTTCCAAGCATGGAGATCAGTTTCCCTTCTCACAAAATGGCCGCAGTGTCTCTTCCCCTTCCCCAGAGGTACCTTTTATTTTTCTCCTCTTCTCTGGGTGTTAGGGCTCCGGGCCGCAGCCAAACTGGGAGAGGAGAGGCAGCTTCCACCCCCCAGCCTTCTTAGGGTGTTTGCGGATGTAATCTTCCCGTCGCTCTAGCTCCGGTTTTTCCGCGGCCGAGGGCGCCGAAATCGAGGCCGGGGATCCGGAGGAGGCCTAGGCCGCAGGGCCGGAAATCAGCCAGCACCGTCCCTCGAGTCCCGGAGACCGCGACAAACGGCCTCCCGCAGCGCACGGCAGCACAGGGGAGGTATGCAGCCCGGGCAGGCTCACCAGGAGGGTCAGGATGGGTGACAGGAGAAGTTTGTTCGGGGAGCTCCCGAGATCCGCTCCCTACTCCGTTGCTGCCGTGGCCACGCCCCAATATAAAATACTTTTACTTACATACAAGACTATTAACCATACTATACCAACGAACATCACTTCGCTTATCTCAAAATATCTCCCAACCCGACCTCTTCGCTCTTCACAAGATCTGTGTCTCTCATCCACACTCATTACTTGCTCCCACTCACGATTGCAGGACTTTCAACGGGCTGCACCCACTCTGTGGAATGCCCTACCATGCACCAGAACCGCCCACATAACTTTCATAAACCTTCCTATCAAATTGCATCCACTCTGCACAGTCCACACACATCCTCACATGTCTTCTCATCCTTCCTCCCAACCCCGGTTCATCATTGCTGTGTGACCATATCATACAGCCCACCAAGAACCTTTGCAATCTGGCGGACAACTATGCAATAAATAGCACCTTTCCTTGTGTATAAATGCCTATTTCCCTATAGATTGTAAGCTTGCAAGCAGGGCCTTCCTACCTCTATGACTGTTTGTTATTACCCAGTTTTGTTATATCATTATTTCCAATTGTAAAGCGCAAAGGAATTTGCTGCGCTATATAAGAAACTGTTAATAAATAATCACTGATATCGAGATGGTTGTGGTTTTGCTGAAATGTGGTTGGTTGTAGCATTATCAGAAAGGGGTGTGACTGATTTTGTTCTGATTCTTCATGGGTGTTTGGAGGTATGCCTATGCATAAACTGACAATAAATAGGTGTATTTGTGTATAATTATGTGTAGCTGTATTTTTTTACCCTTTAGTAACTTATTACCATTGGATCCAGCAACTCTCTGGTTGGATAAAGGGATTCCTCATCTTTCTAGATAGTATGAACCTCTCTCATCACCTTCTGAAATGTGTTGAATTGACATCTTGAGGTCTCATTTCTGTTGCATAATGGAGAAATGGTGATAAATGACTTAGGACACGGATACCAATGACTCTGCCTTATTATGCATAAATGTTCCAGACTCTGGATATTCAGGCAACAGGGTTGCTTTCCTGTGGGGAGTCTGTATTTTTTATGTTTAATAGGGGTTGGACCTTTATCCAAAGATCTAACCAGTATGGAGACACGTTGGCAGACAAAGGATGGATTAAAAAGGCAAAATAACATACATGGCCAAACGGTCAATCCTAACTTTATTAATAACATTCAAAAGCACAAGTTTGAGTGTCTTAACTGGATAACGTCATGCAAACAAATATTTCACGGTGCTCAACACAGAACAATAAAAGCAGTGAGCCACAGCGCTGGATCTTAGATGTGAAACAACAAATTTAAGTAATGCTACAATTAAATTTATCTTAAATATAAATTTGATTGGTCCCTTTATGACCCCCCCGTCCCCCTCCATGATATCAGCAATAACAGGGTTCTCTAAGGATCCTCTCCGATATGTTATAGAAGTAAGGAAGGGGAGAGTGAGAGTGTATCAATACATACATGGTTTATTCCAGCAAATAAAAGTTGTTATAACACAATACATAAAAGGTGAGCGGTAAGATATAGAGCAGATCGTATCCTCCAAATGAAGTGGCTGCGCACTGTGCCTGAGACAGTCCCGGGTTGTCTCAGAAGGCTGGTCCGGCGGCAGCCTCAGGCTTAGAGTTCGGCACTGATCTCCATGTTCTCCTGAACATGCTCCACATTGCAGCCTCAACACGTTTCAGAGGAAAGCTTGCTTTCTCAAGATGTACTGTTGCATGTCTGATCATTTCTATAAAACTTCCTCCTTCCTTTTGATAGGTTGGTGGGTAATGCGTGCTTGGCACCAGGTGTAATTCACTCACATTCAATCAATGATTAAATATACACTAACATGGATCAATAAAAATATCCGCATTAATGGGAAAAGTATACTAAGCTGCTCAAATAAAATACTGGATGAATTAAAAAAAAGTGCTAGATAATTTTAATATTATGTGGCACCTGTGAAAAAAAGAGACGTTAAAACAACTGTTTAGGCTCCTTTACGGAAATGAGGGATGCAGCATTCTGCCAGAAGTCATATTGAGTACGCAATTGTCTGTCCCTAGTATGCCCTACCTCTAACCTGGGCCGGTGTGCAGTCTCAGAGTATTTTTTGATGTTTGCTTCTCGCTTATTTATTAGAAAAATAGCTATGATTCAGGTGCCACAATTGTTAGATATAAAATGTTTTGTGTTATGTACATATATAAAATATACACGTCATATGCAAATGAAAACAAAATATAAAAATGTGTCTACTAAATAAATGTAAACAGGCCTTTAGTAATACTATTTATTCATAAAAAAAGGGTTAGCTCAAAATCTATATTTAGTCCATTTGGCTCCAATGTTTGGAGCGCATAGATCCATCTAGATTGTGTTCTTTTCAATTCTTTTACTTGGTCTCTCTAATTTTGTTTGATACTTTGTATAGCTATGAACTGTAGTCCTGCTGGGTTTTTTCCATAGACTTGTATCTGTAGGCTTTGTGTAGTTCCTGGTACGGATACAGTTACCAGCTACATAAATGGTTAAATTAGCAATCAGTATTAATTTTTGGTTAAATCCCAAAAATGAATACTGATTGCTAATTTGGAAGGAGAGTTCTATATTTCTGCATTCAGGTGCTCACAAAACACATCCAATAAAGACCTCTCATCCTTCCAAATAAACAATGTGGCCATCACCGCTGACTCCTCCCAATGCACCATAAATAGGTTCACATAACTGGGTGCCAACCTGGTGCCCATCGCTATACTAATACACTGTAAATAAGTCCCCACCATACCTTTTAAAAGTTCTTTTTAAGTATAATTAATACACCATCAACATAAATTGTTTATATGCCAATGTATAACATCTTTTATTCAAATGAAAATCTATCCCTTCTAGGCCATGATTGTGCTGTATATTAGTGTATAAAGCCATTACATCAGCTGTAACTAATACATAATCCTGTTTCCAATCAATAGTGGATAGTTTATTAATAACTGAAATAATGTTCTTAAAGCAGTGATTTTCAACCTTTTTAAACCCGTGGCACACTAAACAAGATTTTAAAATTGCTAAGGCACACCATCAGTTTTTTTAATCAAATATAATATATAATAACAAATTTCAACATATATTTGCCTCCACTGTAATAAAACAAATGCTTTTACCCTCACAGTAATAAAATACATCGTCCCCCACTGTAATAAAGCACATTTGGCCCCTGCAGTAATAAAACACATTGGCCCCCGGCAGTAATAAAACACAATGGCCCCCACAGTAATGCCACACACTGTACACACAGTAATTCCACTCATTGACCTCCCCCCAGTAATTCCACAAACTGTCCCCCCATATAAAGTCCACACAGCCTGCCCCCCCCTCCCCCCTTCCCAGTAAGACTACAAATACATAAAAATAATTTTTATTTAACCTGCGGCAGTCAGTGGCGGGAGCAGTGAGGAGTGCTGAGAAGGCATGGAGAGTTGGAGACTCATGCATCACGGAGTAGCAGCGGGCAGGCAGGCTACATGGTGTGCGTGACCTATGAGTCATGCTATGTCACCATAGGTCACGGACCATCCCGTGGAAGAGTACTCAGCACATTGCTGCCCAAGACAGATAGTGGTGGTGGCAGCAGCCAGGCAGGCATCTTTGGCGGCGGCCAGCAGCAGCGGCATCTTTGACTGGTGGCGGCAGCAGGCAACTCTGGCGGGTAGCGGGCATCTGTCAACCGCCTGCGGCACAGCAGTTGAAAAACGCTGCCCGATTTATTCTTGGTCACAAGGGGTTGGAATTGATGATCTAAATAACAAGATAAATTAGAAGTGACAGAGTTCACCCCTGCTACAATAGGGTGACAATGGGGTTTGGTGGGACTCTTATGCACCTTTGGGAGTATATATAACACAGGTATTGAAGGTCTATTTTTATATATGCTACCTCCTCATCCGGGATAGTTCTATTAGATACATAGCTATAAGGGATCAACCAAAACATTTAACTTTAGAAAGGTTAACTTCAGTATGCTGAGATGTACACTAAACGACATTGACTGGGAAGTTTTGTTTCATGGCAAGAACACTACGGAAATATTCACAAATTCATTCCCATGGGCAGTAAACGCAGGAGTACGAAACTCAAACCGATGTGGCTTACTAAGAAGTTCAAGGAAGAAATGGATAAAAAGAGTGCTTTCAAAGCATTTAAATCTAATGGAAAGGAGGAGTCATTCCAGTACAAGGAATGCAATAAAAGATGCAAAAAAGCAATGAGTAGCTAAAATTGAAAACGAAAAGCAAATCACTATAGAGAGTAAAACCAATCCTAAAAAGTTTTTTAAATACATAAACAGTAAAAGGTTTAAAAAAAAGGAGAACGTAGGTCCAATAAAAGATGAATTTGGAGTATTGATAAAAGCCGAAATACTGAACAAATTTTTTTCATCAGTGTTCACAAGAGAAGAACTGACTGGAGTAGTGCATAACGATAGTGACCACAATGATTTGTGGCTAGATACTTGTTTAAGTGAAGAAGTCCGGGAGAGGCTAAGCAAAATTAAGATTAATAAATCACCTGGCCCAGATGGACTTCACCCGAGGGTTCTTATGGAGCTTAGGTCATAACTAGCAAGACCCCAATACTTGATTTTCAATAGTTCAATTAGATCAGGCATGATCCCGAAGGATTGGCACATCCGGGTAACTACAGAGCTGTTAGTTTGACATCTATAGTGGGGAAAATATTGGAAGGAATGTTAAGGGATATCATACAGGAGATTCTGCAGACCACTAAGATTATTAGCAAGAACCAGCATGGGTTTGTGAGGGACAGATCATGTCAAACTAACTTAGCTTCTATGAGGAAGTGCACGACAATCTTGACCAAGAAAAAGCAGTGGATGTGGTCTACTTAGATTTTGCAAAAGCCTTCAATACAGTGCCTCACGGGAGACTGATAATCAAGTTAAAGGAGCTTGGCCTAGGAAAAACTGTACATGGATAAGTAACTCGCTGGATAACAGGGTACAGCGAGTAATGGTCAATGGGATGTCCTCCAGCTGGGCACCAGTAGTTAGCGGAATAACACAAGGGTCCGTACTCGGGCCACTACTGTTCAACATATTTATCAATGACCTAGAAATAGGTCTGGAAAGCACAGTGTCAATCTTTGCAGATGATACCAAACTGTAGGGTAATTTATTCGGAAATAGATGTGGAGTCTTTGCAGTATGACTTATCTAAACTTAAAATCTGGGTGTCTAAATGGAGAATGAGGTTCAATATAGAAAAAGGCAAAGTTATGCTTTTTGGGGCTGAAAACAAATTTGCATCCTACATATTAAATAGGGAAAACCTAAAGGTAACAATATTGGAAAAAGATTTTGGGGTACTCATTGATAATAGGTTTAATAACCGTATACAATGTCAAAGTGCAGCAAAGAAGGTAAATAAGGTGCTAGCGTGCATAAAATGGGGAATTGAGATAAGGGATGAGAGAGTAATCTTACCACTGTACAAATCATTGGTACGTCCGCATCTGGAATATTGTGTTCAATTTTGGGCACCATATTATAAAAAAAGATATCTGAACTCGAAAGGGTTCAAAGGCAAGCTACTAAAATTGATTAAAGGGCTAGAGGGACTGGATTACGAGGAAAGGCTATGTCGAATATGTATACACTGGAAAAGAGGTGTCTAAGAGGAGACATTATTAATATCTTCATATATGTAAAGGGACATTAAAAAGTTATCAGAGGAACTGTTTATTAAAAGAACTCTGTATAGGACATGAGGGTACTCGCTGAGGCTAGAGGAGAGAAAATTACGTATGAAACGTAGGAAAGGGTTCTTTACTGTTAGGGCAATAGGGATTTGGAATTCCCTGCCAGAGATGGTGGTAATGGCGGACTCTGTAAATGCATTTAAAAACAGATTGGATACATTTCTGACTGAAAAACATTTAAAATATTGAAATTGAATAATTTATAGTTGTTAACTAGACCTAAAACATTACTTCAGCAGGTACATTATAAATGAACTCGGCTTAATACAGAATACAAGTTGAACCCGATGGGCATTTTGCCTCTTTTCAACCTCATTAACTATGTCACTATATAAAGTTTCTTTGAGACCACTTCTCTAGGGTTGCCCCGTAACTTCTTTTAAGTACTTTGATCAGAAAGCTGGTTCATGACATCAGCAGGCTAATCATTTGTTTCATATTACTACCCCCTCCCCCCATTTGTCTGCTGGCTTCACCACTATTTGATCATTGCTTTTCAAATATTTATCAGTTTTCCTCTGATTTTGGGTGAGATTAACACATCTAGAACACTTAATGTCCATTCTTTCCAAAGCATTAGCCTTACATACTGATGCAGCACAGAACTAGAATGGCTAAATTCCTTTTCATTGGGCTACCACTAAACGTACATATTTGGGACTCCAGATAACCATTGCCCCATCTGACATACACAGCTAACTTCCCACAGATTATAAATCGCATCCTATCTGATTTCCAAGCGTGGAGGCATTTGCCTATTTCCTATTTAGGAAGATGCCAATTAATAAAACTGGTTTCGTTTCAAAGGTTATTATACCCAATTCAGATGTTGCCTTTATTATTAATGGAAACAGAATTAAAGATTTTAGCCAAAGCCTTTAGCGGGGTTCATCCGGTCGCATCAAAACCTAGAATATCCCTTTTTGAACTGAGTCAACATCTAAAATTGGGCAGTGTAAACCTCCCTTGTATTGGGAGTTATGTTCTGGTTGCGAATTACCGCTATGTGGTGGATTGGTTGCAGGAGCCTGAAGACTTCGCTAACACTGTCCTGGAGCAAGCCTTCTGCCCTGACATCCCAGTTTTTAGCCTCGTACATTTGCGTCCTTCCTCCTTTCCTCAGTCTATAATGAATAATTTATTGAAAACTACCCCCTGCACTGAATGTAGATTGGCATGCTCTAGAATGGGCATCTCCACTCACAACACTATCTTCAACCCATTACTTCATAACGTAGGGTTTAGAGGGACCACAGTCCATACGACTTTTTACTTCATGGAGACATCAGGGTATACACTCAGTCTATCAGCTATTGGATCAATAGACACTTCAGAGACTCACTTATACATGCCTTAGAGCAGGGGTTCTCAAACTCGGTCCTCAGGACCCCACACAGTGCATGTTTTGCAGGTAACCCAGCAGGTGCACAGCATACCCTCCAACATGACCCGCCCCACTAGGTACAAAATGCTCTGCTCCTGGACTTCCCTCTTAATTTATTATTGCCACCACCTGTGAAGAAACCGCTTTCTTATCATTTAACTAGTTCAACACAGGTGATGGAAATCATAAATTAAGAGGGAAGTCCAGGAACAGAGCACTTTGTACCTAGTGGGGTGGTTCATGTTGGAGGGTCTGGCACAGGTGTATTAATTACTCACTGACACATTTTAAAAGGTCCACAGGTGGAGCTAATTATTTCACTTGCAATTCTGTGAGACCTGCAAAACATGCACTGTGTGGGGTCCTGAGGACCGAGTTTGAGAACCTGTGCCTTAGAGAATTGTGTCCACATCTTAACATACCTGTTTATTTCCAAATTTGCAGTTTCATTGTTAAATTTTTATCTATATTGACTGACATGGACAAAACTGATGAGCTGGATGGTGTTTTGTGCCACCGCCCCAACTCTGTTTTATATACCCACATTAGGAGACCTATTGGGAAGAAACCCAAACTGAGCTATCCAAGTGGACACTGGATTTTTCCAGTATTATGGTTAAAACTACACTTACTGCCTTCACTCGCTTTAATAAATGTCTCATCTCGGCTTCTTACGCCAAAATTAATTATCAACTATTACATCGTTCTTGCATCACTCCAAAGTTAAGAGTTAATATGGGAATTTCATCAAACTCAGAATGCTTTAAATATCATACACCGGAAACAGACATTTAACATGTGGAGTTGCCCGGTGGTTTATAAGTTTTGGGCTCTAATCCAAGCTTTGATGCCTCGAGTATCTTATCTATTTCACATGGAATGGTTGGAAATGGCAATAAAGAGAAGAGTGACAAAATTCTTTGAAATATGGCTACCATATATGCGCATACTCTTCCCACCCCGTAAGAGCCCCTTAGAAAAGCGGTGACCCGCTCTACATGGTATAATCTTAAATCACTATCCTTTGGACATCCCCCCTTTTAGGAACAGATACCTCCTATATGTTTGATGTTCGCTGTATTTTGTATCTGTATGAGGTGTGGTCTTTTTCACTAACTACGTCCTGTCATAATGAAACTTCACTGTTATTTTGGTTTATGGTAGCATTGTTCACTATACATGCTGATTTATATGATATTTGCATTTCATAATGTATTTTTGTTGTGCAGTTGTCCAATAAAGTACTTTGGGGGGAAAAAAAGTCCATTCTTTCCAAATCCTCCTTTACCAACCTTTCAAAACTATCTATAAAGTATCCCATGGTGGGATGGTGGAGAAAAACATTTTTTTATTTCTTTTTAAAGACTTTTGCTGAGGGGTCATAAGTTATTCTATTTCCTCTGTCTTTTGCTCAGAGAAAAAAAATAATAATATCCACTTTCTGATGAACTTCTGAAGGTCAACAAATGTTTCAAAAGTTTTTTTTTATTGGAGGGCACAAATTTGTATCCTCTTTCCAATATATCCTATACGTGTGTGTGTATAGTCACTTAAATTATATATATTTTTGTTTTTTCTACATCATTAACATTATCGGCAGACTCCTCTATGGTATTTCATGTGGAGATTCTTCTTATCTTTTATTTGCAGACAGACTCTATTTGAGACTTTGTATGCCACCCCTTTAACCTCTTTTTTTTAGGTTTCTGGGGTCAAATGATCTCGACATAAACTACTTCCCCATTTCATCCCTATTCCTCAGTAATTTCCTATTTGTGTTCGGCCTTGGGCTGTCTGGTCTAATTCTATCATTCTGATATTATTTGCCTCAATTGGTAACTATCACTCTCTATATCTTACAGAGTAGGTCTCTCTGTCTAAATGGTTATCCAAATGGCAGGATTGCTTTTCTCTAACTGATCTTTTTCTCTACTTCATCTTTTGTCCTGTTTTATAAAAACCAATACAAATTACTGTTTAAAAAAAGGAAAAATTGTAGTTAAGCTTTAATGTCACATGCCATACCATATAGGGACACACTCTCTGATGTACTGTCTTTGGCGACGACTCGTTTAGCCCGTGTAATAATGCCCCTTTTGTGGTAATGTCTAAAGGGGAATTACCACAGGGGTGCAACAGGTTGGCCTCAAAAACAGTACACCAGGAGAGTTGGGCAATGGGAGAAGGAAACTTACAGATGGAGAATATAGTCTTCAACTTCAGACAGATCACTTACCTCAGATGAAGTGTCCTAAACAAAGGTATCTTCTTTTGTTCCAACCAATTATCCTAACTCATTAAGAAGTCCGATAGACCCATACAAGTTTAATCGCCAACTCAAATTGAAGGAATTTTTTGGGATGAATTCCAACCTCCAAATAAATGGGCATACTTTTTAATAAAAGAGTTTTATGGTAAGAACTTACCTTTGTTAAAACTCTTTCTGCGAGGTACACTGGGCTCCACAAGGATGGACATAGGGGTGTAGAGTAGGATCTTGGTCCGAGGCACCAACAGGCTGAAAAGCTTTGACTGTTCCCAGAATGCATAGCGCCACCTCCTCTATAACCCCGCCTCCCTGCACAGGAGCTCAGTTTTTAGTTAACCAGCCCAATGCAGTAGCAGGAAAAGAGATGACAACGGTTAGTAGCCACATACACCACGGCGGGCCGCCCAAGAAGGTCCCACAGACCGAGTAGAATGGGCCGTAATGTGAGCAGGAGCCGAGAGGCCAGCCCTCACATAAGCATGTGCAATCACCATTCTAATCCATCTGGCCAAAGATTGCTTGTGAGCAGGCCAGCCCCGTTTGTGAAATCCAAACAGCACAAAGAGAGAATCAGATTTCCTAAGAGAAGCAGTTCTCTTCACATAGATACGGAGAGCCTGTACCACATCCAAAGACCTCTCTTTTGAAGACCGATCAGGAGAAACAAGTGCCGGAACCACAATCTCCTGGTTAAGGTGGAACGAAGAAACCACCTTACGTAAGTATCTGGGACGAGTCCTAAGAACCACCCGGTCACGGTGAAATATCAGATATGGGGAACTACAGGACAAGGCACCCAAATCCGACACTCTTCTAGCTGAGGCAATAGCCAGCAAAAACACCACCTTAAGGGAAAGCCACTTAAGATCAGCTGAACCAAGAGGTTCAAACGGAGACTCTTGTAACGCCTCCAAAACCACCGACAAGTCCCAAGGAGCCACAGGCGGGACATAGGGAGGTTGGATACGCAACACACCCTGAGTAAAGGTATGCACATCAGGTAAGGTTGCAATTTTTCTCTGAAACCACACCGACAAGGCAGATATTTGAACCTTGAGGGAGGCCAGATGCAGGCCTAAGTCCAGGCCCTGCTGAAGAAAAGCCAACAACTTGGCTATACTAAACTTGGAAGCGTCATAATCGTTAGATGCGCACCAAACAAAGTAAGAATGCCAGACCCTTTAGTAAATCAGAGCTGAAGCCGGTTTCCGGGCCCGCAACATAGTTTGAATGACAGCCTCAGAAAACCCTTTAGCCCTTAAGACGGAAGCTTCAAGAGCCACGCCGTCAAAGACAGCCGGGCTAGGTCCTGGTAGACACAAGGGCCCTGAACGAGGAGGTCTAGGCGTTGTGGAAGTAGAAGTGGACGCTCTGACGATAGGCCTTGCAGGTCTGAGAACCAGTGCCGTCTGGGCCACGCCGGAGCTATGAGAAGCAGAATTCCTTTTTCTTGCTTGAACTTCCGAATTACCCTGGGCAGGAGTGACACCGGAGGGAACACGTACAGCAGCCGAAACCTCCACGGCACCGCCAGTGCATCCACGAATGCTGCTTGAGGATCCCTTGTCCTTGCTCTGAAGACCGGAACCTTGTGTTGAGACGCCATCAGATCTACGTCTGGAAGACCCCACTTTTCCACAAGGAGTTGAAATACTTCTGGATGGAGGCCCCACTTGCCGGCATGTACGTTCTGATGACTGAGAAAGTCCGCTTCCCAATTCAGGACTCCCGGAATTAATATTGCCGATATGGCCGGTAGATGGCGTTCCGCCCAATGTAGAATCCGTGAGACTTCCTTCATTGCCAAATGGCTTTGAGTGCCACCTTGATGATTTATGTTAGCCACTGTGGTGGCGTTGTCCGACTGTACTTGAACAGGACGGTTCTGAATTAAATGCTGGGCCAGGTTCAATGCATTAAATACCGCCCGCAATTCCAGAATGTTGATTGAGAGGAGGGACTCCTCCTTGGTCCACCGACCCTGAAGGGAGTGTTGCTCCAGCACCACACCCCAACCTCTTAGACTGGCATCCATCGTCAACAGGACCCAGTTGGATATCCAGAAGGGATGGCCCCTTCACAATTGTTGGTCCTGGAGCCACCAGAGTAGCGACAGACAAACCTCCGGAGTCAATGAGATCATGTGAGACCTGATCCAGTGAGGCAGGCCGTCCCACTTGGCTGGAATTAGCCTCTGGAGGGGGTGAGAATGGAATTGAGCATACTCCACCATGTCTAATGCTGAGACCATGAGGCCCAGCACCTGCATCGCCGAATGTATCGACACTTGCGGATGAGAAAGGAAGCAACGAATCCTGTCCTGAAGCTTCAGGACTTTCTTCTGAGACAAGAACAACCTCTAGTTGTGAGTGTCCAATAGCGCTCCCAGGTGCACCATGCTCTGAGCAGGGACCAGGGAGGATTTCTTCCAGTTGATGAGCCACCCGTGGGCTTGTAGAAACCGGACAGGCATATCCAGATGACGTAGGAGAAGTGCTGGGGAATTTGTCAGGATTAACAAGTCGTCCAGATACGGCAGTATCCTGACCCCTTGACGGCGGAGTACCACCGTCATGACTTTGGTGAAGACTCGTGGAGCCGTAGTTAAACCAAAAAGTAACGCCCGAAACTGGTAATGGAGGTTGCCAATCGCAAACCTCCGGTATTGCTGATGTGACGCTGCTATAGGAATATGCAGGTAAGCATCCTGTATATCCAGGGAGACCATGTAGTCCCCAGGTTCCAAGGCCAGAATTATATAGAGCGAAGGGTTTCCATACAGAACTTGGAAACCTTCACAAACCTGTTCAATGCCTTGAGGTTGAGAATGGGCCGGGAGGACCCATTCGGTTTCGGGACTAGAAACAGCGGAGAATAGTACCCCCGGCCCTTCTGCGAAAGAGGCACCTGTACTACGACTCCTGTATCCAGGAGGGTCTGTACCACCGAATGTAGAGTTTTTGCCTTTGTCCGGTCCAACGGGACGTCTGTCCGGCAAAATCATTGAGGGGGTCGGTTTTTGAAGGCCATGGCATAACCTCGAGTGACGACTTCCCGTACCCAGACATCTGAAGTGGTCTTCAACCATTCCTGGGTATACCCTAGAAGCCGGCCCCCCACCCTGGGATACCCCAGGGGGAGGCCCGCCCCGTCATGCGGCAGGCTTATCGGTCTTGGAAGCTGGCTGACGGGCCGCCCAGGCTCTTTTGGGCTTTGGCTTACCAGGTTTGGAAGTGCGGGTCTGCTTGTTGTACGCCTGACCTTTTGCTTTACCTGAAGGACGAAAGGGGCGAAAGGAAGTACCTTTAGCCTTCGACACAGAAGGAGTGGTACTTGGCCGACAGGCAGTTTTGGCAGTAGCCAAGTCAGCCACTATCTTATTTAAGTCCTCCCCAAACAGAATAATATTGAAAGGGAGTACCTCCAGCGTTTTTCTTGAGTCCAGATCCACAGACCAGGATCTCAGCCACAATATCCGGCGAGCCAGGACTGACGTAGTAGAGGCCTTGGCTGCTAGGATACCGGCATCAGAAGCCACCTCTTTAATATAGCGAGAAGCTGTGACAATATATGACAAGCATTGTCTAGCATGGTCAGAGGAGATATCAGCTTCTAACTTTAAGGCCCATGCTTCAATAGCCTCTGCCGCCCATGTAGCTGCAATGGTGGGCCTTCGTGCAGCACCCGTGAGGGTGTAAATCGCTTTTAGACAACCCTCGACACGTTTATCCGTAGGCTCTTTTAGAGACGTGACGGTAGTGACAGGTAGAGCTGAGGAAACCACCATCCTAGCCACATGTGAATCTACTGAAAAATGCACCAGCCAATCAGCTCCTAACTTTCAATTTACATTTTGGAACTGATTGGCTGGTGCGTTTATCACCTTGCACATATCACTGGCTTATCACTTCCTTATACCTTCTCCACGTTAATACGTTTGCCCCAATGAGGCTGATATACGTGGGGTTTAGTAGAAGATCCAAAATATAGGAATAAGGAACAAATCAAGTACCGTATATACTCTAGTATAAGCCGACTTTTTCAGCACTTGTTTGTGCTGAAAAAGCCCCCTCGGCTTATACTCGAGTCAGTGGGAAGGAGGACACGGAGGGCACAGCGCGCACCTCTCCTGTGTTCCTCCTGCGTCTGCGGCGGTAGCGGCGTGTGTGTGTTAAATGAAGTGCCGATTCGTGAGCCAATCAGAGCTCACGAATGGGTACTTCATTTAACACACACACGCCGCTGCCGCCAGAGACGCAGGAGGGACACAGGAGAGGCGCGCGCTGTGCCCTCCGTGTCCCTCCTTCACAAGACAGCATGGCAGCGGCGGAGGGTAAGTTGCAACTGGCACTGGGGGAGCATATTTGGCCCTTGGAGGGGGGGCATATCTGGCAGTATGAGGGCATATCTGGCACTGTGAGGGCTGTGTACGGCTAGAGCTGCATTTCCCACCCTAGGCTTATACTCGAGTCAATAAGTTTTCCCAGGTTTTTGTGGTAAAATTAGGTGCCTCGGCTTATATTGGGGTCGACTTATACTCGAGTATATACGGTACATGGACCTGCCTTTTGGTCCAAATGAACAATTCCCTAGATCAGGGGTTCTCAAACTCGGTCCTCAGGACCCCACACAGTGCATGTTTTGCAGGTAACCCAGCAGGAGCACAGGTGTATTAATTACTCACGGATACATTTTAAAAGGAACACAGGTGGAGCTAATTATTTCACTTGTGATTCCGTGAGGAGACCTGCAAAACATGCACTGTGTGGGGTCCTGAGGACCGAGTTTGAGAACCTGTGCCCTAGATCAAAGGGCAGTGAGAATGTCAGAACTAATTTTGAGGAACCTTTAATTAAAAATACTGCATTAAAAAAAAAATCAAATATTCAAAAAAAATCTGTATAGTCTTATAGTATTATTATTTTTCACTCAGTGTGCATTAGGGAACACAAATTGTTTTTTCTTCCACAGAATTACCCCTCCCTTTTAGCACCTGAGTGAAATCACAATCTGATTGAGCAGCTCACCATCATATGTGCATTGTATTTAGAGAGGCATGGATGGGTCAGCATTAGGAGGGATTGCTGAGTCCAGAGTGCCATTGGAGAAGCCAGGGGTGTCTCCAGGTAAGCTGGCTCTCAGATACAGTGGCGGAAGTCTGGGAGGCAATGGAGTCGGATGCCGCCGGGCTCCAGCAATGAAGGGGGCACCTTCTCCATTGCCTCTGACAGTGTGGTTGTCCGGCTGTGGCTCCCGTCTCCCGAATGACACCCCGGCTCCTGCCCCCTGAGAAGTGCGGCTGCCCGGCTCCAGGATGATGATACCGCGACGCTTCAGCTCCCGCCCCCCATAGCGCAGCTACCCGGACAGACTGATGACATCACGGCTGGCCGGCTCCCGCCCCACAGTGCCGCTACCCAGCTCCTGCACAACCACAGCACAGCTTCCCGGCTTCAGCTCCAGCCGCACAATGCCACCGCACAACGCCGCTGCCCAACTCCTCCTGCATGCTTACACTGAGGCAGGTGAGAAGAGGTATCTTATGGAGGAAAGTGTCAGTGTGTGTGTGTGTGTGTGTGTGTGTAGATGTATGTGTATTTGTATAGATGTGTATGTGATTGTATGTATATATGTGGCTATGTGTGTATATATGTGGCTCTGTGTGTATAAGTGGTATAATGTGTGTGTATATATGCTGTGTGTATATGTGGTTGGGTGTGTATTTGTATATATGTGAGTGCGTGTATGCATATATATGTGGCTGTGAGTGTATACCTGGACTGGGCCGCGGGGGGGCAATATAAACTTTTTCGCCTCCGGGCGTCTTATTATAACTTACGCCCCTGCTCAGATACTGTAGGAGCCATTATCATGTGGCCTTACATTGGGAATTTAGACCCAGACATATATGTAATTATTTATGGGGTGCGGTGGCCCCTGTGTCGGTGTGGCTGGGCGGCTTCAGGTCGGCACACCCTAACACTTTATTAACACTTATGATTTTCCCTATCACTTTGTATATATTTTTGTATTATTTTAATCACACCACTTACATAGCACTTATTAACCCTTATTATTTTTCACCTCTGTGCTGACCTGGGGTGGCCGACCTGATGGGGTCCTGCACCCCGGACCCATACCTAGTATTAGGGACCCCAGTGACGGAGAAGCCTTGGCGATCGGCCTGGGGGCTTAACCCTATATCTGCAGATATACGCAACTAAGATCTCCGTATTATCTGATTATTATGTAGTATTATTATTTTTCAGTCAGTGTGCATTAGGGAACACAAATTGTTTTTTCTTCCACAGAATTACCCCTCCCTTTTAGCACCTGAGTGAAATTACTATCTGATTGAGCAGCTCACCATCATATGTGTATAGTCTTAAATGGATTCTACACTCAGCATAGCTGAGTAAAATCCACTGGTGGATGACGATAAGGTGCTGGTGAGGGTGGCTGTTGTGGGAGGGGCAACTGACGTACGAAATGGGGGGGGATTGAGGGAGGATTTGACTGCGGTGGAGGGTGGATGGTGGATTTGGACACAGGTGGATAGTTGGGAATGTGGCTGAGAAGTGGTAGATGCCACTATGATGGGGCACTCAGACAATTGATTTTTGGTCCCATTAACGAAGCAGCATTTACAACTTTCTTGAACCGAAGTGCTTGTTCTGGTGTCATATCTCGCAACTCGGCAGCCACATGCATTCCATAAATTGAAAATTTGTCCTATGGCTTTTGAAGAAAATCCTCCGCATTCCTCAAAACTTGTTCTGACAGTGAAGACGTCGAACTCGATGCCGTAATTCTTCTCCTCTTTGCTTGGTAAATGGGGAGTTGGAGTTGGCTTTTGCGGCTCACTCTCAAGCACATCGGCGTTTGGCAAACCTGCTGCCTTCATTCCCAAATCTGGAGTTGGATGAAATTAGAAAAAAATTATTAAACACATGTAATATACTTTGTAACTTGAAGAACATGGTATGGAAAAAAAATGATTTACTTACCGGACCCACTCTCTCAGGATTGGGCTCTGCCATCTTCCCGATGGTGTGGCTCCTCTGAACTCTGGGATTGGGTGACGACTTCTTCATCCATGGTGAAAAAGAGATGTTCTTCATAGTACCATAAGGATGGCATATGGACTTGACTTGTTCCTGCACCGGAACGTTGTGAATCTTTTACTTTATTATATTCTTGAAGATGGTCTGCAAATTTTGTATTTTCTTCTTTACCAAATTGATGTGTGTTTCTCTAGCTGAGCATTTGAAATATACTGTACAGCAAAAATAGTAGCAACAAAATAATAATTCTTAAATGTCTTTGAGCATAATAGATATCCAGTATAGCATAATATAAGGATATGCCACTCTTCCCCTGCATACTTTGTATATGGATTCAATTGAGTCATGTAACAGCTGGGAATGAATATATATTGTTGATTATTATAAACACAGTTACTATTCTATATATGATCCATATGGGACTCACCTCATCTGCATTATAGATGTGATAATAAGAATCACGGTCAGCAGATAAGGTAATTACATGTGACAGACACAAGCCCATAGTGGCATAACAGTACCATCTATAAGAGAGGAGTAATTCTCCATGGATAATCCGATGTTTAATTACTAATCTGCACAATAGACAGTGTCAGCAGATAAAGTAACGTTGATAAATTGTACAATAGGAGAGTCATGTCACATATTCATCATATTCACCCATATGGACCAATTCCATAGAGAAAATAAATTATTTATTTATTTTAAAAAAATATATATATAATTTTTTTTCATCAAACACTCTAAGGAGCGTTTTTGCCAATACTCACTCCTTCATGCACTGTACAATAGACATGACTACAGTATATGTCATTATTAGCAGGCTTAATAACCAAAGAGTAACTGTGTGATACAAGTCTGCCTTTTTGACAGCAAGACAGTCTTACATCAACCAGCCATAAATTTGAACTGTATTCATACTATATGTTACAATTTATAAACCAGCAAAGTGGAATACTGCCTTTATTTACCTAATGATAAATAATAGGAGCAAAGAAATAATAATATAAAATAAAAAATTGATTAATACTTACCTGGGTGTTTGAGTAAAAATAACATATTTGAATACACTGAAAAGGAGGACCACAGTGAGAACAGTACATAGGAACGAAATATTGTGATTCACTGCATATACAATTTTTGAAGCAAAATTAATAGGAAGACAGTAAAGCACGTATTTTGAATTTCACCTTTATTTATCTTTCACATCTTTATATGTATGTATGTCATATATCACAAACCAGCTGATTTTTTATTATAATACAATAAGTTATTTTTATGTAGATTTCTAGTGCGCCAACAAAAAAAGACAACGCCTCCTTTTTTCTCTCCTCTTTTCCTGTACCAGCCAAATTTATGTCAGCCTCATCGCTGTAATCCTCTTTGCTATAGTCCACCAATTGTTGGAATGCCTTTAACTACTTGTTTTTGTCAAAGTAATCTCGGCTTTTGGTTCGCCACAGGCATTCATTCTCGCCATACAATTCTATGAATCCAGTCCAGAATTTTAGGTCACGTAATTGTGGCATTTCTGTTTAGATTTTTTTCAAACACAATAAAAAAATATAGCAACATACAATATGCTGGCTGACAAGGTTTCCGGCGGACAGGGTATGTTCCCACTTGTGGGGTCCGCGACCACCATAGAGGGGGAAGAGAACCTTGTGGCAAGTGGTGTGAGCCATCAAGGGGCCTCGTTGCGCTCCTCAGCTTCCGGCAATCCGCTGGTCAGGATCCTGACAGCCGTTATCATGACCGGCGAAAAAGTGTACCCAATGCATATTTAGGTAAATATATTATAGCGGCACACTTCGTGCTGCTCTAACCAGTGCCAGATTTCCCAGTAGGCACATGCTTAGGGGCGGCATGGCAATCCCCCACCCATTAGAGAAGCGGATGTCAGTCTCCCCTGGGCCCCAGCCATGTACCCACATTGTGCACAGTGCAGCTGCTGACTGTATAAGCAAGAAGATCCGCATCAAACAACATGATTTACCACCTTGCTGGCGATGATGAGGGAGCGTGCATCATCCGCTCAGTGATCTTCACCCGCCCATACACACTAGATTTTGAGCTCAAAACGCCAAAAGCGAGCTACTTTGAGCTCAAAATCTACTAGTGTGTATGCACCTTAAGATCTATCGTCAGTTGGCAGACTCGAATGTCTATGAAAACTTGACTCCAGCCCCATCACTGACATTCAAACAGGCAACTTAAGTACATTTTGGGATCGCAGTTGAAAATGGTCTTGTGTACAAAAAGAACAGAGAGCCTTGTTCCAGAATATCCCAGGATTCCAGTTCCCTATACCTTGCCCAAACTACATAAAATGGGATTTTAAATACCTACCTTTAAATCCTTTTCTCCTTCATCCACTAGGGGCCACTGGAGCGTAGTTACAATGGGGAAATAGTAGGCAGTAATTGGGAGCTGGCACTTTAAAATTCTCACACTGTGGCTAGCTCCTCCCCTACTATCTCCCCTCCAAGCCAGTTTGTGCCCGAGGTGAGCTGGTTCACTTGGGTTTAGCTGAAGAATTTTCTATTTTTTCTTTATTATTTTCTTTTTCTTTCTTACACACACAGACTGGCAGCTCTGCCACTGCCAGTCTGCACCGCGGGAGCTGCCGGCGGGGTCCCATCGCAGCTGCGTGCGGCTCGGGATGGGCCCTGGCTGAGGGAGACACTAAGCTCTCCTGAGTTGGCGGACACCGCTGCGTGCGGCGCGTGTCGGGACCACTCCATCCAGCAGAAGATTCCGGCAGCATGGCAGCGGTGAGTATCAAAAGTGTCCGGACACCGCTGCGTGCGGCGCGTGTCAGGGTCACTCCGATGGCAGAAGATTCCGACAGCAGTATACGTGGCCGGACACCGCTGCGTGCGGCGCGTGTCGGGGCCGATCAGTCGAGCAAGACACCGCTGAGTGCGGCGCCTGACGACACTACATCAAGCGGTGAGTACAATCTTCCCCCCCTCCAGACTGATGTAGGATCTTACTTGTTTTAATGTACTCAGAAGGGCGCACTTACTGATTTAAACTGGGCGCCATTATGTGGGGGGCGGAGCTTCAGCCCGCTCTGTAAGCGGGCTCAGCGCTCTAAACTACCCGGCAGGCAGCCGGGTGATATATATATATATTACAAAATCCCAGCGGGTAACAGTGCGGTGTTAATTACGGAACAGGGGGGCGGAGCTAACTCCCGCTCCGTTCGGCGGGCTCAGGCTTCTCCCCGGCCGCAGCATACAGGCGGCTGGGGGATACACACTAAAGCTACAAGCACTCCCGGGCCGCAGCATACAGGCGGCCGGGGGTTACATAAGTACCGCTCCCCGGTCGCACACTTCTCCCCGACCGCAGCATACAGGCGGCCGGGGGTTACATAAGTACCGCTCCCCGGCCGCAGCATACAGGCGGCCGGGGGTTACATAAGTACCGCTCCCCGGCCGCAGCATACAGGCGGCCGGGTAGATACATTTTACATAAGCTCAGCTCCCCGGCCGCAGCATACAGGCGGCCGGGTAGATACATTTTACATAAGCTCAGCTCCCCGGCCGCAGCATACAGGCGGCCGGGGGTTACATTGCAATTGACACCTCCGGCCGCAGCATACAGGCGGCCGGAGGACACTTGGCGCTTTCCGCTGAATATGCAGCGGATTTGAATTGGGCGCCAAAGCGGGGGGGGGGCGGAGCTAACTCCCGCTCTGTACGGCGGGCTCTCTCCGCTCCCCGTGCCGCTGCTGCAGGACGCCGCGCTACAGTCCCCCGCTCCCCGGGCCGCTGAAAGCTCCCTAGTCATAGAATAAGGTATGAGGGGGGAGGGGGTGATGACTTATAACCCGCTTTACTCAGCGGGCTCCCAGCACGGTTAAGGTCTCTAGGTCCTGTCTCTGGGGTTTTTAGTCTTTCTATGCACTGCTGAAATATAGCTACATTCCTTCCTGCCCGTTATTTTATACAAAAATTACTGTGCACTATTTCTTTACTCCTATTAGGTTCACATCACTGTGGTGTGTCTATGTATGTATGTATATATATATATATATATATATATGATATATAGATATATATATATACATATGTGTTTATATATATATATATTTAAGTGTGTGTGAGCTGTATATAGATATGTGCATACAATAATAAAACAAGCAATACCATTTTCCCCCATCTTTTCTCACAGGCTGGCCACCATTCTGGAAAGCCAGCGGAACCTACATAAATTAACGGTACACTACATACAGGAGGGTTGCCTTCCCTTTGGTGTGACTAGTTACTAATACTATTAGTAATTTGGGGAATGTGCGTAAGACATCAGACAGTACGCTAGTAGCGGGTATCTGTACTAGGGGGGGGGGGGGAGATCCTATAGCCTAGGGCTAAGACTCCTGTCCCACGGCGCAGCGCTACTGGTTCAGGTCTCCGCTGCTCCAGAAAGTTTATTTGAATCGTGTCGGTCACTATACATTATAGTGCAGACCTTGCATAGGGCTGTGTTTATTTAACCGCCTTTTCTCCTTTCGTTTGTCTCACCTGGGATAGTCAAGGAACTCCCTCTTAGGTGTACAGTATGCGGTGGAGCCATCTGCATAGCCCTCCACGCACCTGCAGGACACTCCTGTTTGAACAGCTCAGATTATGCAGGTAATGTCGCTGTTAACCAGAGATCTTGTACGTCATTTCACCTCTCCAGGTTTCTAAAGGAACCTTGCTAACCTCCATGTTACCATACTAATGATGTCTGTTTTCTGTGGAGTCTAAACCGGTGTCTCAGAATAGCCAGGTGCATTATACAGCAGTTCGTCTGATACTGCAGGTGAAAGAGGTGGACACGTCAAGTCCCTCAGGGGTCGACGCCGATGACGAAATGACAGCGACTGGTCCAGTTTCGGATGAGCTGGGCGGGCTCCGGTAGGCGACCGGCAGACACCCGAATACACAATTTCAGGTATCAAACAATGTTTGTTTTCCTATCCTTTCCCCGCAGACGGCAGGAAAGGGTATCAGAACCTCTCCAGGGTATACCCCTCGATGTATCGCTGGTCCAACAAGCTGCCGTTTTCCTGAGGCAACATGGCTCAGGGATCCATCGAAGACATATATACGGCAGCAGGGTTCTACCTGGTCCGGAGCAGGTAGGTTGTGGAACAATTGTCCTCTAGGTTACAGGATGTTTCGCATCAGGAGAATCACGATTCTACGTTATGTTTCTTTGGAGGTCTCCACGTCTGCAGGCTCGGAACCTGCATTTTCGCCTGGGCTGTCCTAACCCGACGACCTCTGGGGCTGCGACAGTGACAGGTGAACATGAAAACCTACGGGGCAGATGGTTCAGAGAACTTTCTGCAGGATTTCTTGAACCATTGGAGGTAAGTCCACTTTGCTTTCTCCTACTACTGCTCCAGCTCCAAGACAGACCTTTACCGGTTTTTCCTTTAGATTTTTCCGTGCCCTTTCAAGCTTTCGACTCCACACGGGAGATATCTCAGTAGCCAGGGGATCTCAGGGTAAAAAGGCTGAAGCAGAGGTTCAACATCCTCGGTCCAGTCTGATTTTAGGTCATCCTATACACCCACTACAGGTCAGACTTTCCTACCACCTGGAGGGTCCCAGGGTAGGCGCAGGTCGGTGGGAGAAGGCTTGGGCGGTTACAGACTAGATTTGGAGGTACAACCGTCTCAGGAGTCACTCGGCATGGATCGGCCGATTTTACGATGACAAGAGAGTCATACTGCAGGCGGCGCTCCATATGCTTCTAACCGCAAAGGGTGTTGATCCCTGTTTTTGAATCGGGACAGTTCTCAGGCCTTTGTTTTCTTTTCACGTTCCGAAGCCAGTTGGCTCGGCCAGGCCTATTCTGGCCTTAGAATCCTTTCAGTCGGTGATTGCGAGTTTGAACAAGAAAGGGAGTTTTACGTGTCCCTTGTCTTCAGAGATGCCTGTTTACTGATTTCGGTTGGGTTTCCTCATCGGGCCTTTCTCAGATTCGCATTACAGGATTCTCATTTTCACTGTCAGTCCTTTCCTTTCGTTCTCTCTTCCGATCCCACAGGGTTCAGGAAGTTCGCAGAATAACTATTTTTCAAAGGCAGGAGGTGACGTTGGTTCCCTAATGGGACAATCTACTGCTACTATCCCACTCTGTACATTAGGGGATTCTGAATGTCTGGAGGATCCAGAAGCTTCTGGTTCGACACAGATCCAATTTATGCCCCTCATAGACGTTTTCTCAACAGGCTGCGACGTAATGAGTGGTCGCCTACACTCCCCTCGGAGCGGAGGACAACAATCTTCTTTCCACCAGGTCAGACTCCCGGATGAGGGAACATCCCCCGGAGTTTTGTCAGCTGGTCCGCTGTGGGCGGAGATTTCGGATCGACCTCAGGGCGTTCTGACTGACTCTTTAACCCTTTACTACTCTCGGACGTGAGCTCTGGCGGCAATAGCCGAGGATGCCCTCAGGGTTCCTGGGAGTTTCGGGTTATTCTATCCTGCCTCCTTTTCTATTTCTACCTCAGGGTCGATAACACAGGAGGGGAATATGCGTTCTAGTCATCTCGGTGACTCTGGTTGGGCCTAGCATGATTTGAAGATACAGCTACACCTGTTGTCAGTAGAGGAGCCTTGGCTCCTACCTCGACGGGACTGTCTACTTCAACAGGGTCCTTTTCTTTGTTCAGCTTACGCTGGTTTCGTTTGACCGTGTGATTGTTCACGAGACCTCAGAAGGGTTACCTCTTCTCGCTTTTGCCACTTTTGGAAAACTTTAGGGGTCATAAAAAAAAAAAAAAAAAAAGGGGTTTTCCCCTTCTTTCAGTTACCATTCAGCCGTCATCCTTAGTTTCTCTGGGAGGTTTTGCTCGGCTGTGCTTCAAACCACATTGACCTGAATTTTAGGTCTCTTTCTTTTTTCAGTTTTCTTCCAAAAGAGATTGGCCTAGCAGCCGTAAATTCGTGCTCCCCCGGCCGTAAATTCGTGCTCTTTTTCAAGGAGCACTCTATTGACAACTTCCCCGGCTGAGCTTCGGCCTCAGCGGTCGTCCCTTCCAGAGGGGATGTCCGTTTTTCATATAAATCTGACACTAGGGTCTTTCAGTCCTCTTTGAATGTTGTCAGGGCTCGCCGTCTCTCTCTACAGCGGGGCTGGCTGGGCCGGTCCTCGGGGTCTGCCGGCGGTTCATGTTTTCCAGGCCTCCTGGAGATCGGTAGAATTGTGAGTTGGGAATGAATGCATCACATCCTAATTAGTAATGACTGCACCTGTGCACCAGCTAGGTGATCTGGGGGATGTGGGCCGTTGGTGGATCGCGAGGGCCGGTTTGGCCGGCCCTGCTCTACAGAGATCATAGGCTATTTGACAAAGTGTTTTTCCTCTTTGTTCTGTACGAGGCTCCCGTACGAGGCTCCCGTACTACATAGCAGGGGTCCCAGCATAGGCTGGGCTATTGGATACATCTGACCATCAGACAGTCTTCTTGGCGGTTGCTCGAGAGCCTCCGTTTTCCATTTCAGCGCACTTTACGCGCGTTGTGGGACCTTTGTGGGCAGCTGCCCGTGGGGTCTCCACGAATACTTTAGGTCGGGCGGCGACTGGGTCGAACCGACATTCGTTTTGTCAAATTCTACAAGTTTGACACTTTTGCGGCCTCTGCATCACAGTTTGGCCGAGCGGTTTTACAGGACTCTCAGCGCTCTCCCACCCGTTTTGGGAGCTCTGGGACGTCCCCATTGTAACTACGCTCCAGTGGCCCCTAGTGGATGAAGGAGAAATCAGGATTTTGGTACTTACCGATAAATCCCTTTCTCCGATTCCACAGGGGCCACTGGACGCCCGCCCAGCGCTGTTCCTCCTTGTTTTTTGCTTAACGATTTGCAGATCACCATATGACTGCTTGTTGAGTTCAGGCTAGCCTGGTTTTTTGTCAGGTTCTGTTCCAGATTTAGTTTGGGTTATCCTGGTTTACAGGGCGTCATTAACCTCCTCTACCTTAAGGTTTGTTTATTACAGCTCTCCTCGGGCACAGTTTTACGTAGACTGGCTTGGAGGGGAGATAGTAGGGGAGGAGCTAGCCACAGTGTGAGAATTTTAAAGTGCCAGCTCCCAATTACTGCCTACTATTTCCCCATTGTAACTACGCTCCAGTGGCCCCTGTGGAATCGGAGAAAGGGATTTATCGGTAAGTACCAAAATCCTGATTTCTTGTAGTCCATAAGGGATATTGGGGACAGAATTAGTACGATGGGGTATAGACGAGTCCAAAGGAGCCAGTGCACTTTAAATTTCTTCCACTGGGTGTGCTGGCTCCTCCCCTCTATGCCTTCTCCTACAGCTCAGTTATAGGGAAAACAGTGCCCGAAGGAGAATGACATACTTGAGAGAAGGAACATAACAGGTGTGGTGAGATTTAAACACCAGCATACCAATCATAAGTCGGCCAGCAAAATCTGGCAACAAAACATAACTTAGCCAGCAAGGTCTGGAAACATTAACAGCAACCGCTGAACAGGAACAGGTAACAGAGAACCTGCAGAAAGTCACTGCACAGAGGCGGGTGCCCAATATCCCTTATGGACTACGGGAAAAGGATTTGCCGGTAGGTATTTAAAATCCTATTTTCTCTAGTATCCATAAGGGATATTGGGGACGATGGGGATGTCCCAAAGCTTTCAGAACGGGCGGGAACATGTGGAGACAACTGCAGCACCGCCTGCAAAAACTGGGTATCCACTTTGGTCAGGGTATCAAATCTACCCTTTAGCATTTGACAGCAAGATTACCATTAGGAACAATGTTGTATGATATCCATTTATTGCACATGTTTATGTACATTCATGCACATGTATATACTTTTATATGGATCTATATTTACATAGAGTTTTGTTGTCATGCATTTTATTTATTCAATCCCATTGAACATGGACGTGGGACTGTAGTTTACCAAACTAACCTGGTTTTAGCCTTAAATGGAAGGCTGGAATTCCTAAGATTGACAGTATCATGGACCAATCAGTGACTGAACCAGATGGACCAATGGGAGGGTAGAACTCCCAAGACTGACAGCATCACTGACCAACCAGGAACTTAATTAGTTGGACCAATAGGAAATGCCCTCTTTGAGACCTGCAGAAGGCGGGGTATTTGAAATGAAACCCTTTATAAAGAGCACCCACGGAGAGGACATGCAGAGACTCCCAGAGGAAGGCCCCTAGTGGGCTGAAACGTGTTGGAGAGACACACATTGGAAACCACCTCGACAAATTACAGGACCCGTGCACGGGAGAAAGAGAGGACACTAGGCTGAGAACGCGTGATCGAGAACTCCGCTAACAAACACTACAAGGCGACACCAGAGGAAGAAGCCGGTGACGGGAGGCCATTATTGGCAGTGACAGGTGAGCAGAGTCAACTTCCCTACATAGCGGGGGAGGCGGTCAGCGGTTCATTGAGCCGCGACTGTTCTTCATCCCCCGTGCAGACGTTTCTTGCCTCCACGGCTGACTGACATCTGGTGAGCGTCCGTACACTGACGCGTCACCGGAGTTCAGGTCTGGGGTGGCTTGATTAGTCCCCCGTTCAGACAGTTCGTGCTTCAGCGGCTGACTGAGATATGAGAACCATATAAACAAGAGGTAGAATTCAAGGCTTTATCAGACTTGACCACCACAAGGATTTTGAAAAGGGAAAGCAGACTAATAGAAATCAAAAAGAAGAAAATACTCAAGAGATAAGTTGGGTCCAAGGAAACCATATCACAAAACAAAAAGAGTAGATACATTGCAACAGAAGAAGACGAGGGAGAAAACATTTATTCGACAGAAAGAACCACTCCTAAAGACGAACACCCCAATTTACAAGAAACTTAACCTCACCTATCAACAGTACATGTCAAAGATACACCACGGTCCCACACAAACGATTGGAACAGACGCAACCCTCCGTAGATACTACATTAGACGACACAGAGACAGAATTATCATTCTCTATCTATGAGATTGTGGATAACCTACAGTACGAGAATTTAGCCAGATTATCACTAGAAGAAGGCAGGGTGAACAGTAGTAACACTCATTTCTTTGTCACCGACAGAAGCCAAAAGGAAAGGCCGGTCTTGGAGACAAAAGGTGAAGATAGCTCCAACAAGGACAAGCCAGATAGCAAGAGAGAGACACATATCGCAATATTGCCACCACAAAAGACATCTCCCACAAAATGTGCTACTCAGACTTCTTTTTTAGGGGTCAGTCAACTGGAGCAACACGACACACAGACCAACAGTACCCCCTTGAAAGGGGGAAAAAGGAAACTAGAAGAACTAGGAGAGGATGTAGGGGGGGAGAAAAGAACAAAAACCACCAAACACTGACAATAGAAGAACTTGGGAAAGGTATCTTCAACCTTAGCGACACTCCAATTTCAGAGGAACACTTAAGACTACTTGACAAAGGATTAAAATTCGCCCCCACTAAGAAGTTAGACAAATTTCATACCTACTTAGACCTGCAGATTTGCACGTAAATTGACTCTTAAAAAGTATTTTGCATCGACCACTCCAGCAGCCATACGCAATGAGTGTACGGACAACTTTAGACACACACAACTCAAATCTCCCTCCCAGTTTTACCTCTGTCATTTACAAGGACCACAGATCAGTGCTTTTGTGAAGATGGTAGAGAAAGACATTGAGAATTTAACTTTCAAAAAACCATACACGAATATGTCTAAACAAGAATGCATTGCACTAAAAGAATTACAGGACAAAAATGCAATTATAGTGGAACCAGCGGACAAAGGTAGGGGGGGGGGGAATAGTCATCTTGAATAAAACAGAATATTTAAAAGAAGCACATAGGATTCTAGACGACACTCAAACATACAAGAAACTCAAACCGGACCCCACGAACATATTCCAGAAACAACTCGAGACACATCTTCAGAAGGGCCATGGGGCAGGTATTCTTAACAAACAGGAATATCAATTCATACAAACACAACATCCAATCATTCCAGTGTTCTATTATCTGCCCAAAATTCATAAAAACTGCACCAACCCACCGGGAAGACCGATCATTTCAGGGATAGGTTCACTTACATCCAACTTATCACAGTATCTAGACTCCTTTTTGCAGCCATATGTACTGAAACAACGCTCCTACTTGAGAGACACATCGCATATACTGAACCGTCTACAAGAAGTAGTTTGGGATGAAAATACTTGGCTGGTGACCACAGATATTACATCACTGTATTCAGTCATAGACCATGAACAGGGTATTGAGAGTATTGAATACCACTTAGAACAGGACCAAGATCTCACACCGCTACAACGTAGTTTTATCATTGACAGCATAACCTTTATACTGAAGCATAATTACGTATGGTTTGAGGGCATCTACTATTTGCAGACTACGGGGACAGCAATGGGCACGGGATTCGCCCCAAGCTACGCCAATCTTTTCATGAGCTGGTGGGAGGACCATTACATCTGGCCCGAGGTGGGGCTTGGGGAGAATCTCGTGCTCTGGACCAGATACATTGACGATATCTTTTTCATCTGGCGGGGGGATGAATGTACTCTCACGGATTTTCTCACACACATGAACACCAATAACAATAATTTGAAATTTACCACCCATTACAGCAAATCAAACGTAGAGTTCTTAGATCTCAACATCTTTATTGATAGTGGGAGCATACAGACCAACACATTCAGGAAAACTGTCGATGTTAACAGCTTCATTTTATCCTCCATGTGGACACCACCCAAGCTGTCTCAAAACAATTCCAAAGGGACAGTTTACTAGACTAAGAAGAAATTACTCAAGAGTAGGTGACTATAGGACACAAGGGAGCGAACTTGCGAAACAGTTTAGGGAGAAAAGGTACGAGAACAGGCTTTTAAAGAGGTCGAGGAAACAGACAGGACTAAGCTACTTGAGTAAAGAAACAAGGACAAGACAACAGGGATGCAAGAGATCAAATTCATAACAGACTATTCCCAACAAGCACCATTATTGCAAAACATCTTAAAGAAACATTGGCCTTTATTGTTGAAGGATGAATCCTTAGGAGAGCATATACAGGCAAGACCTAAGGTCGTTTACAGGAAGGCACCCGATCTAAAACAATAATTAGTCCACAGCCATATTCCACCTAAGAAAACAACGCAGTTGACCATTAACAACTCTACACCAAAAAAGGGCTTTTATCACTGCGGTACATGCATGGGGTGTAGTTATTCAAGAACAATCGGTACTAAACCACAATTGGGATTCAAATCCAACAATACAGAGTGTACGACATAAGGGATAGGATCACATGCACCACCAAAGGGGTCATATACCTGTTGGAGTGCGCCTGCTCGAAACAATATATAGGTAGGACGACAAGACAGCTCAAAACAAGAATCAGCGAGCATATTTACTATATAAAACGAGGCTATGAAGACCATTCCCTGTCCAAACATTTCAAAGACTACCATAATAAGGACCCCCGCTCATTAACATTTTTAGGGATACAAGAGGTACAACACAATTGGAGAGGGGGGGGGACTACACAGAGAGGATTAACACCATTGAGTTACGATGGATGTACGAACTTAAGACACTGACCCCACACGGTCTGAACAAAGACAACAAAGTAAAATCCATCGTTTGCAGAAAAAGACATTAGTCCTAGTATTTACCGAGATCTGTAGTAAGGTTTTACCACATGGTTTTTAGATCCAATTTCCCATTACGGCATGTGAAACCATATATACATGGATGTATCATCATATATGTGTACATGGTTTATGTTTCCGACTCATTTATACAGAAACATTTAGAGTGTGATGTACAACATCTGTTTTTAACAAAATGCTAGCGAACAAAAGAACAAAACTTGCTACGACAGAGATAATAAGTACCTAAATTACCATAAGGAATTATATTACGCAGGGAGCTGTACCCTTTAGCATTTGACAGCAAGATTACCATTAGGAACAATGTTGTATGATATCCATTTATTGCACATGTTTATGTACATTCATGCACATGTATATACTTTCATATGCATCTATATTTACATAGTTTTGTTGTCATGCATTTTATTTATTTAATCCCATTGAACATGGACGTGGGACTGTAGTTTACCAAACTAACCTGGTTTTAGCCTTAAATGGAAGACTAGAATTCCTAAGATTGACAGTATCATGGACCAATCAGTGACTGAACCAGATGGACCAATAGGAGGGTAGAACTCCCAAGACTGACAGCATTACTGACCAACCAGGAACTTAATTAGATGGACCAATAGGAAATGCACTCTTTGAGACCTGCAGAAGGCGGGGTATTTGAAATGAAACCCTTTATAAAGAGCACCCACGGAGAGGACATGCAAAGACTCCCAGAGGAAGGCCCCTAGTGGGCTAAAATGCGTTGGAGAGACACACATTGGAAACCACCTCGACAAAGTACAGGACCCGTGCACGGGAGAAAGACAGGACACTAGGCTGAGAACGCGTGATCGAGAACTCCGCTAACAAACACTACAAGGCGACACCAGAGGAAGAAGCCGGTGATGGGAGGCCATTATCGGCGGTGACAGGTGAGCAGAGTCAACTTCCCTACATGGCGGGGGGGGGGGGGGGGGGGGGCGGTCAGCGGTTCATTGAGCCGCGACTGTTCTTCATCCCCCGTGCAGACGTTTCTTGCCTTCATGGCTGACTGACATCTGGTAAGCGTCCGTACACTGACGCGTCGCTGGAGTTCAGGGCCTGGGTGGCTTGATTAGTCCCCCGTCCAGACAGTTCATGCTTCAGCGGCTGACTGAGATCCGGCGAGCGTCCGTACACCGACGCGCCGCCGGAGTTCAGAGCCGAGGCAGCCTGACTAGTCCTCGGGGGAGTAGTTTGACAGACCCTATCCGTACGGCAGGGAACACGGCGAGCATTGCACACAGCCGCTGCCGTGATACACTCCCTGCCGAGACAGGTCCCTGCTTACACAGCACACGATCACCCAGGTAACGCTGGTGAACCGGTGCCCTGCAGGGGAAAGGGGCTGCAATAGGGCGGACCAGTCCGGAGGGTATTGCTCCCAACACACACCCGGTCAATACCCACCGAACACCGTGAAGAACTACTCCCATAAGGTATACCTAAGTGCAAGTAGCTACTCGGACGAGCAGGCCGCCGCCGCCCGAAGGACATTCGAGACTGTGTTTCCCTTAGTCTCTTTGGTCACTCACCAAGGGTCAGGTACCGCTCACATTACCGTGTTGACCAGGAGGTTAATATCACTTGTTGCGGGACATTATACTCTAATTTACTTTACTTTGAATTTATTTGCAGGAGTAACTGCATTTAATCCTTACGTTACTTATATTTCTCATTTGTTTGGAAGATCTATGTCATTAATTACTTTTTGAATTGATCAGTAAAAATTTATTACATATATTGTGCAAGGTCCATATTTCTACACATTGGCCATTTTCCTATTGTATATACAGGAGACACCCACACAACGAATAGGGCCAAGCGCAGCATTTAATCACCAACCAGGGTATCAAATCTGTAGAACTTCACAAAGGTGTTAGGCCCCGACCAGGTAGCAGCTCGGCATAGTTGCAGGGCCGAGACTCCACGGACAGACACCCAGGAAGAACCCACCGATCTAGTAGAGTGGGCCTTCAGACTGTGGAACCGGTAAGGCTGCCGACGCATAGGCTTGTTGGATAGTAAGCCTAATCCAACAAGCAATGGACTGCTTTAAAGCAGGGCAACCCTTTTTCTGCGCATCATACAGCACGAACAAAAATCAATCTTTCTGATCCGAGCCGTCCTCTTGACATATATTTTCAAGGCTCGTACAGCATCCAATGCTTCCGGAAGAATAGCAGAGGCAGAACCAGATGGAATCAAAATAGGTTAATTCAAGTGAAACGTGGAGACCACCTTTGGCAGGAACTGCTGTCTGGTCCTGAGCTCCGCTCTGTTCTCGTAAAAGACCAAGTATGGACTTTTGCACGACAAGGCCCCCAATTCTGAAACATGCCTAGCAGAAGCCAGTAACACCACCATTTTCCACATGAGGTACTTATCTTCTACCATCGTCAGAGGTTCAAACCAGGAGGACTGTAGAAAGCGTAACATTACATCCTGATCCCAATGTGCCGTAGGTGGCACGAAAGGAGGTTGTATGCGAAGCACTCCTTGCAAGAAGGTCTGAACTTCCGGCAAGAGAGCCAACTTCTTCTGAAAAAAGATGGAAAGAGCTGAAATCTGGACTTTAATGGATCCCAGACACAAACCTTTATCCACTCCAGCCGCAGAAAATGGAGAAACTTTCCAAAGTGGAATTCTGCAGAGGGATATTTGCATTCCTGGCACCACGAGACATATCTCCGGCAGATATGATGATCGTGTTTTGACATCACAGGTTTTCTGGCTTGCACCATAGTGGCAATGACCTTTTTGGAAAGACCCTTGGGAGCTATGATGTTCCGCTTAACTTCCATGCCATCAAACGAAACTGCTGCAAGTCCGGGTAGATGAACAGTCCTTGCTGAAGAAGATCCCTACTTAGTGGTAGAGGCCAAGGGTCCTCTACGGACAAATCCATGAGAGCCGTGCACCATGCTCTTTGGGGCCAAGACGGGGCAATCAAGATTGCTTCCACTCTTTGATGTCTGATCCGCTTGAGCACCCTTGGGATCAGTGGAATCAGAGGAAACAGGTAGACCAGCTGGTAAGGCCAAGGCGAAGTCAGCGCATCCCCTGCGCTTGCCTGAGGGTCCCTGGTTCGTGAGCAATAGCAGCGAATCTTCTTGTTAAGACGAGAGGCCATCAAGTCGATCTGTGGGCAACCACACCTGCTGACATGCAGTTGGAACACCTGAGGGTGTAGTCCCCACTCCCCCGGGTGGAGGTTGTGGCGACACAGGAAGTCCGCCTCCCAGTTGTCCACTCCCAGAATGAAGATTGCGGACAGCGCTCTTGCATTTCTTTCTGCCCAGAGGAGTATTCTTGACGCTTCTCGCATGCAGGCCCTGCTTCTTGTCCCTCCTTGTCGATTGATGTACGCCACTGCCGTGGCATTGTCATACTGTACTACCTGGATCGCCCGATCCCGCAAGAGGTGAGACACCTGAAGCAGAGCATTGTGGATAGCCCGAAGTTCCAGAATGTTAATCGGAAGTAGGGCAGACCACCTGCCCTGGAACTGCGCCCCTTGGGTGACACCTACCCATCCTCTTAGACTCACATCCGTCGTAAAGCGGATCCAATCCTGAATCCCAAAACTTCATCCTTCCAGGAGGTTAGAAGACTGTAGCCACCACAGGAGTGAACTCCTGACCTGGGGTGACAGCTGAATCAGCCGGTGCATCTGAATATGGGAACAGGACCACTTGTTCAGGATGTCCAATTGGAAGGGTCTGGCATGGAACCTGCCATATTGTATCGCCTCGTAGGAGGTCAGCATCTTTCCCAATAATTTTATGCAAAGATGAACAGAGACTCAAGCAATTGGAGAACCATGCAAACCAGTTCACGCCTTTTCCTCTGGGAGGAATACTTTTTGCGCTACAGTATCCAGTAGCATCCCCAGAAACAGGAGCCGCTGAGATGGTTCCAGGTGTGACTTCTGCAGATTGAGTATCCACCCATGTAGACAGAAGTTGGATAGTGCAATCTATATGGAGCAAGAGAAACTCCCTGGAACACGCTTTTATCAAGAGATCGCCGAGGTATGGAATCACATTGACCCCCTGGACCCTGAGCTGAAACATAATTTCTGCCATCACCTTTGTGAATTGTCAGGATTTCAAGTGACCCTGTGGATGCCACCAATCAAATTTATACTCTCTTAACCAAACCTAATATGGGCTTTATCCCCTAAAAATTTGAAAAAGGCTAAGGAAAGAGCACTGGCTGTCTCTAGGACTGTAGCTTTGTTGTCCATTAAAAAAAAATAGACTAAAGAAAATCGGATCATTTGGCCCAATGATTATATGTACGGCCAAAAAAATCTGACCAGATGTCAGTTTTGACCCACACCTTCCAGCTATAAAGAACTCTATTCATTATACCAGGATATAGAAGAGAGATAGGTATTAAGGATGCTGTGGTGCACAATGACATTAAGCAAATTAAATCTTCACAGTCAACACACTTTTTGACAAGTAAAACCTGTCAACTGCAGCTGCCTGGGATGCAGCACCTGTACTTACCTTGAAGCTAGTGCTACATTCCATCCAAAATCAGAAAGAAAATGTTATTTATCCCCTGACCTTTTAGATGTTAGTGTAAATTGATTTTTATTGGTTTATAGTGAATAAACAGACAAATTTAAATGTGTAAATCTCAGTTCACATACATATAAAGAATAAGGAAAAAAACCATAGTATAAAAATAGCAAAAATAGGGATTTTTGTTAACTTACCGTAAAATCTTTCTCTGATTCCATCTGGGGGACGCTGCGCCGTTACTTGTGGGTTAGAGGTGTGTGGTAGTGGAGTTTGGCACAGAACCTATTCAAAACTGACTCATCCCCCCTCTAACCCCTCCCATCTCCTTCCTGCCTAGCCAGCAACTCTGTAAACGTTTAGCCAAGGCAAAGGTGATAGACCAGAAAATAACCGTTTAAACCAGACAAACATACGGGAGGGATCACAGCGTCCCCCAGATGGACTCAGCGAAAGAGATTTTACGGTAAACAAAAATCCCTATTTCTTTCATCTATCTGGGGGACGCTGCGCCGTTACTTGTGGGATTTCCCAAAGCAAGCTAATGAGAAAAGGGAGACTTAGACGGCATAGCTGTCTGTAAGATTTGACGCCCAACAGAGGCAGTCTCCAAACCGAAAGTATGAAAACGGTAAAACTTTGTGAAAGTATTCACGGACGACCAGGTCGTCGCCCTGCACAGCTGCTCAATAGATGCACCACCACGAACAGCCCAAGAGGCTCCAACAGCTCTAGTCGAATAAGCCCGAATTGAGTCAGGAACCGAAACATCTGAAGACGTGTATGTCTGTCTGATGGCCGAAGTTACCCAACGAGCCACTGTGTTCTTGGAAGCCTCGTTTGGGCGCATCAATTAATACCAACAACGTATCCGTACGACGAATAGATTCCATTTGAGACAAATAAATGCGTAAGGCCCTAGTCACATCCAAGAGAGCCAAATGGGAGTCCTCTCCGGAAGGAGAAGGAGCAAACGCTGGAAGGACAATGTCCTGATTTAGGTGGAACGCTGATAACCTTCGTTCGGAAGGAAGGCTTTGTCCGCAGAACCACCCGGTCATCATGAAATATCAACAAGGGTGGTCTGCAAGAAAGAGCCGCCAACTCAGATACCCATCTAGCGGAGGCAATAGCCAATAGGAAGACAACCTTGAGTGTTAGATACCGCAATTCTACAGATTCCAATGGTTTTTGAAGAGCCGTAAGGACTAAGTTTAAATCCCAGGGAGGAATAAAAGGTGGTTGAATCCGCAGTACTCCCTGAAGGAATGTCTGAACCTCTGGTATGATAGCTAGTCTCTTTTGAAATAGAACCGACAAGGCAGAAACCTGACCTTTTAGTGAAGAAAGTCTCAGACCCTTATTGAGACCTTCCTGAAGGAAAGATAATAGATGAGGAACTCTAAACAAATCCGGTGTCAACCCGCGCTTTTCACACCAAGCAATGTAAATACGCCACACCCTGTGGTAAATTCCAGAAGTCACCGGCTTTCTATCCTGAATCATCGTTTGTACATCAGGACGAGAAAATCGTTTTGCCCTTAAAATGTTGGATTCAAGAACTAAGCCGTCAAAGCCAGCCGACTTAAATCTTGGTGGAGACATGGTCCTTGAAGAAGATCTGGTCGCAGGGGGAGACGGAAAGGTTCTCCGACGACCATGCTGCGCAGAAGAGTGTACCACTGCCGGCGTGGCCAATCTGGGGCCACCAGAATGATTGTGATACCTTCTCGCTGAATGGGTTGAAGTAGACGTGGAATCAGTGGAATTGGCGGAAACACATATCCCAGTTGAAACTGCCAAGGGGCTGTCAGGGCATCGATTAGAATTACTTGAGGGTCCTGAGTATGCGACCCGTAGTGAGGGAGCTTCTTGTTGAGACGAGATGCCATGAGATCTACGTCGGGCATTCCCCACCGAGACACTAGAGACAGAAAATAGGATTTTAATACCTACCGGTAAATCCTTTTCTCCTAGTCCGTAGAGGATGCTGGGGTCCATTTCAGTACCATGGGGTATAGACGGTTCCGCAGGAGCCATGGGCACTTTAAGACTTTTCAAAGGGTGTGAACTAGCTCCTCCCTCTATGCCCCTCCTCCAGACCTCAGTTAAAGGAACTGTGCCCAGGGAGACGGACATTTCAAGGAAAGGATTTACTTTTAAACTAATAGTGAGATTCATACCAGCTCACACCTCAACCATGCCGCACAACATGGCATTCAACATAACACACGCCAAGTGGCATGAACTATTTGCAGCAACATGCTGAAAACAATTGTAACACAACTTGTGTAACTATAACTAAACAAACTGCAGGTAAAGTACGCACTGGGTCGGGTGCCCAGCATCCTCTACGGACTAGGAGAAAAGGATTTACCGGTATTAAAATCCTATTTTCTCATACGTCCTAAAGGATGCTGGGGTCCACTTCAGTACCGTGGGGTTATACCAAAGTCCCAGTATGGGCGGGAGAGTGCAGATGACCCTGCAGCACCGATTGACCAAAGTTGAGGTCCTCATCGGCCAAGGTGTCAAACTTGTAAAATTTAGCAAACGTGTTTGCCCCTGACCAAGTAGCTGCTTGGCAAAGTTGTAAAGCCGAGACGCCCCGGGCAGCCGCCCAGGATGAGCCCACCATTCTCGTAGAATGGGCCTTTACCGATTTCGGTACCGGCAAGCCTGCCGTAGAATGAGCGTGCTGAATCGTTCCTCTGATCCAGTGCGCAATAGTCTGCTTAGAAGCAGGACACCAAATCTTATTGGGAGCATACAGGACAAACAGAGCCTCTGTTTTCCTTATCTAAGCTGTTCTTGCGACATAAGTTTTCAAAGCTCTAACCACATCAAGAGACTTTGAAGCAGCGAAGGTGTCAGTAGCCACTGGCACTAAAATAGGTTGGTTTATGTGGAAAGACGAAACCACCTTTGGAAGAAATTGTTGACGAGTTCTTAACTCTGCCCTATCTTCATGGAAGATCAGGTTAGGGCTCTTGTGAGACAAGGCCCCCAAATCAGACACCCGCCTTGCGGATGCCAAGGCCAAAAGCATCACCACTTTCCAAGTGAGAAACTTCAACTCTATCTCCTGTAGAGGTTCAAACCAACTCGATTGAAGGAACTGCAACACCACATTAAGGTCCCATGGTGCCACTGGAGGCACAAATAGAGGCTGGATGTGCAGAACCCCTTTCACGAACGTCTGAACTTCTGGAAGGGAGGCCAATTGTTTTTGAAAGAAAACTGACAAGGCCGAAATCTGGACCCTGATTGATCCCAATCTTAGGCCCGCATCCACACCAGCCTGCAGAAAATGGAGAAAACGTCCTAACTCAAACTCTTCCGTAGGAGCCTTCTTGGATTCACACCAAGACACATATTTTCTCCAAATACGGTGGTAATGTTTAGACGTTACTCCTTTCCTGGCCTGAATAAGAGTGGGGATGTCTTCCTTGGGAATACCCATAAAGGCTAGGATCCGGCGCTCAACAGCCATGCCGTCAAACGTAGCCGTGGTAAGTCTTGATACACGCACGGCCCCTGCTGTAGCAGGTCCTCGCGAGGAGGAAGAGGACGAGGATCTTCTATGAGCAACTCTTGAAGATCTGGATACCAAGCCCTCCTTGGCCAGTCTGGGGCAATGAGGATCGCTCGAACTCTTGTTCTTCTTCTTATTTTGAGAACTTTTGGTATCAGTAGAAGTGGAGGGAAGACATATACCGACCGAAACACCCACTGGGTCACCAGTGCATCCACTGCTATTGCTTGAGGGTCTCTCAACCTGGAACAATATCTCTGAAGCTTCTTGTTTAGACGAGATGCCATCATGTCTAATGAGGAACTCCCCCAAAGACTTGTCACCTCTGTGAAGACTTCTTGGTGGAGGCCCCACTCTCCTGGATGGAGATCATGTCTACTGAGGAAGTCTGCTTCCCAGTTGTCCACTCAACGGAATGAAAATTGCTGACAGAGCTCTTACATGTCTTTCTGCCCAGAGTAGAATCCTTGTCACCTCTGCCATTGCCGCTCTGCTTTTCGTTCCGCCTTGCCCGTTTATGTACGCGACTGCTGTTATATTGTCCGACTGGATCTGCACGGGATGATCTTGAAGAAGATGTACCGCTTGTAGAAGGCTGTTGTAAATGGCTCTCAATTCCAGCACGTTTATGTGAAGGCAGGTTTCCTGACTTGACCATTTTCCTTGGAAGCTTTCCCCCTGTGTGACAGCTCCCCAGCCTCGGAGACTTGCATCGGTGGTTACCAGGATCCAGTCCTGAATCCCGAACCTGTGTCCCTCTAGTAGGTGAGAACTGTGTAGCCCCCACAGGAGCAAAATCCTGGCTTTGGGGGGACAGGATTATCTTCCGGTGCATGTGTAGGTGGGATCCGGACCACTTGTCCAGCAGGTCCCACTGGAATACTCTGGCATGGAATCGGACAAACTGTATGGCCTCGTAGGCCGCTACCATCTTCCCCAACAACCGAATGCATTGATGGATCGACACACTTGTTGGTTTCAATATTTGTTTGACCATTTTCTGGATTTCCAGAGCGTTTTCTGCTGGAAGAAATACTCTCTGTACTTCTGTGTCCAGAATCATCCCTAAAAAGGACAATCTTGTCGTCGGTTCCAACTGCGACTTTGGAAAATTCATGATCCAACCGTGTTGTTGGAGTATTGACAGGGAGAGTGCGATGTTCTGCACCAACTGCTCCCTGGATCTCGCTTTTATCAGGAGATCGTCCAGATAAGGAATTATATTGACTCCTCTTTGACGAAGGAGGACCATCATCTCCGCCATCACCTTGGTGAATACCCTCGGTGCCGTGGAGAGTCCGAACGGCAACGTCTGGAACTGGTAATGGCAATCCTGTACTGCGAATCTCAGATAAGCTTGGTGAAGAAAAATGGGAACATGCAAGTAAGCATCCTTTATGTCTACTGACACCATGAAGTCCCCCTCCTCCAGACTGGAAATCACTGCCCTTAGGGATTCCATCTTGAACTTGAACCTTTTCAGGTAGAGATTCAGATTTTTCAGGTTTAAAATTGGTCTGACCGAGCCGTCCGGCTTCGGAACTACGAAGAGGCTTGAATAAAAACCCATCTCCTTGCTGTGACAAGGGTACCAGGATAATGACCTGATCCTGACACAATTTTTGAATTGCCGTTGTTACTGCCTCTCTTTCTGGAAGAGAAGCTGGCAAGGTTGATTTGAAAAATCGGCATGGGGGGATGTCTTGAAACTCCAGTTTGTACCCATGGGACACTATTTGTAAGACCCATGGGTCCAGGCCAGACTGAATCCAGATTTGACTGAAAAGTTTCAGACGTGTTCCCACCCGAGCGGACTTCCGCAAGGGAGCCCCAGCGTCATGCTGTAGATTTGGCAGAAGCAGGTGTTGACTTCTGCTCCTTTTTTGCCGGTGCAGGAGCATAAGGCAAGAATGTCGACTTACCTGCTGTAGCCGCCGAAACTAACGCATCCAGTCCCTCACCAAATAAGGCCTCACCTTTATACGGGAGAGCCTCCATATTTCTTTTGAAATCTGCATCAGCATTCCACTGGCGAATCCACAACGCCCTCCGAGCCGATACTGCCATGGTAGCGGCTTTTGAACCCAAGAGTCCAATATCCTTCATAGCTTCCAGAATGTATGCAGCAGCGTCTTTGATATGATCTAACGTTAGGAGTATCTCATCTCTATCTATCGTATCAATTTCCGATAACAAGTTATCTGACCATTTTTCGATAGCACTACTCACCCACGCGCAAGCAATGGTGGGCCTGAGTAGCGTACCATTGGCCACATAGATTTTAAAGTATTCTCCATTTTGCGGTCTGCCGGCTCCTTTAGTGAAGCCGTCCTAGGTGCAGGGAGAATCACCTTTTTTGTTAACCTTGACAGTGAACTGTCTAACACAGGGGGTGACTCCCATCTTTTCCTGTCCTCTAATGGGAAAGGATAAGCAATCTGAATCCTTTTGGGAATATGAAATTTCTTTTCAGGATTCACCCAAACTCCCTCAAAAAGAGTATTTAGCTCGTGGGAAGGAGGGAAAGTTACCTTACTTTTCTTTTCCTTATAGAAATAAGCCTTCTCCTGAGGTACAGGAGGGGCTTCCTTAACTTCCAAGACATCCCTTATAGCAACAATCTTATATTGAATGCTTTTTGCCAATTTAGGATCTATCCCCCTGGAATCACTATCGTCGACACAGGGATCAGAGTCCGTGTCGGTATCAGTATGTACAATGGGGGTCATTCCGAGTTGTTCGTTCGTTATATTTTTCTCGCAACGGAGCGATTAGTCGCTAATGTGCATGCGCAATGTCCGCACTGCGACTGCGCCAAGTAAATTTGCTATGCAGTTTGGTATTTTACTAACGGCATTACGAGGTTTTTTCTTCGTTCTGGTGATCGTAATGTGATTGACAGGAAGTGGGTGTTTCTGGGCGGAAACTGGCCGTTTTATGGGTGTGTGCGAAAAAACGCTACAGTTTCTGGGAAAAACGCGGGAGTGGCTGGAGAAACGGAGGAGTGTCTGGCCGAACGCTGGGAGTGTTTGTGACGTTAAACCAGGAACGAAACTGACTGAACTGATCGCAGTTGCCGAGTAAGTGTGGAGCTACTCAGAAACTGCTAAGAAGTGTCTATTCGCAATTTTGCTAATCTTTCGTTCGCAATTTTGATAAGCAAAGATTCACTCCCAGTAGGCGGCGGCTTAGCGTGTGCAAAGCTGCTAAAAGCAGCTTGCGAGCGAACAACTCGGAATGAGGGCCAATGTTTGCAAACGGTCTCTTATGTGACCCAGAGGGGTCGCCTATGGATGAAAACGCAGAACCCTGAAAAATCACATCTTCCACTGATTTTCTCCAGCTTTCAGCATGAGACTCAGACTTATCTAATCTCCTACTGATATGACTCACACTATCACGTATTTCTTTCACCCATTCAGGCTTGTGGTGTGCTGGCAGCGCCACCACATTACAACTGTGTCCCTAAAATGGCTCCCTCAGGGGAAGAACTCCCTGCCTCAGACATGTCACACACGTGCACAAACACAACACAGACACTCCGGGACTTACAGGGGACAGACCCACAGTAAAATATGTTAGAAGGACACAGATAGGAGCAGCCAGCTCACAAACCCAGCGCCAGTAACACAATGTCTGTGAAAACACAAATGCCCACTGACATGCAGCGCTTTTTATGATGTAAATACACACTATAAAGCACCAATTTCACTGTGCCCCCCCCCCCCCCCCCCCCCGTTTTGCACCCTGATACTTGTATTCAGTAGTGGAGGAGGACCAACGTTGTCTCTGCAGCCTGAGGAGAGAGAGAAAATGGCGCTGAGCAGTGTGCTGGCTGACTGAGGAGGAAGCTCCGCCTCCGCAATGGTGCATCTCTCCTCAGCATTTATTAGGTACATTTTTTATACTGGCGGGGGTAGGGCTGTGCCTCGGCATCTTATGTCCTATTTCTGCCAGTTTTGTAGGTTATATGCTGCCCAGGGCGCCCCCCCCAGCGCCTGTGTATGTGTGGGCAGCAATGGCGCGCTGCGCTCCCGCCAGCCGCGCGGTACCTTTAGCCGTCACCTTGATTGAAGATCTCTCTTCTAACACTCACCTGTCTTCTGACTTCTGGCTCTGCAAGGGGGGTGACGGCGTGCTGTGGGAGTGAGCATCTAGGCACAGCTAGCGTTCAGTTCCCTTCAGGAGCTAATGGTGTCCTGTCAGCCAGAAGCAGAGCCATGAAACTATTCAGGAAGTTGGTTCCTACTTCTGCCCCCTCAGTCCCACGAAGCAGGGAGACTGTTGCCAGCAGTCCTCCCTGAAAATAAAAAACCTAACATAAGTCTTTTCAGAGAAACTCAGTAAGAGCTCCCCTGGAGTGCATCCAGTCTGTCTGGGCACATTTCTAAAACTGAGGTCTGGAGGAGGGGCATAGAGGGAGGAGCTAGTTCACACCCATTGAAAAGTCTTAAAGTGCCCATGGCTCCTGTGGAACCATCTATACCCCATGGTACAGAAGTGGACCCCAGCATACTCTAGGACGTATGAGAAATACCTCCTGGTGAAGCTCCTACTCTCCCGGATGAACCATGTGACTGCTTAAGAAATCTGCTTCCCAGTTCTCGACTCCTGGAATGTGAATCGCGGATATGGCCGGAACCCAACGTTCCGCCCACGTGAGACTCTGAACGACTTCTTTCATGGCGGTCCAGCTTCGAGTTCCTCCCTGCTTGTTTATGTAAGCCACTGCCGTGGCGTTGTTGGACTGAACACGAACTGGATGACTCTGTACCATGGTTTGAATCCGAAGGAGTGCATACCGTATTGCCCTCAACTCCAAGATGTTGATCTGTAATTTTAACTCCTGACTGCTCCAGAGCCCCTGAAAGTGACGAGTTTGAAACACCGCCCCCCAACCCCTGAGGCTTGTGTCTGTGGTGACCATCATCCAAGACCAAATCGTGAACGGAGCTCCCTTGGTCAAATTGTGGCTGTGAAGCCACCAGTGAAGCGACTGACAAGCCTGTACCGACAAGCGGATCAGCTGTAATTCGAGATGAGTCTGAAGGGGTCGGGCATGAAATCTGGCATATGGGACTGCCTCGAAGGTTGCAACCATCTTGCCTAACACCTGAAACTACTGGTAAGTGTAACAGTGTTCGAATTCTGGACTGTAGGTCCTGAATCTTGTCCTGAGGAAGAAACACCCTCTGGCTGTTGGGTGTCGAATAAGAGTCCCAGAAATATAATTCTCTGGGAAGGAAGCAAAGATGACTTTGGAAAATGTATTATCCATCCGAATGACTGCAGAGTCTCTATCATGAGACGCAAGTTCTGGTGCAGGATCGACTCTGACGGAGCCTTAACAGATCAACCAAATACGGAGTAATGTTGACTCCCTGACACCACAGAACTGCCACTACATGGCCCATGACCTTTGTAAACACCCAATGAGCCGTGGATAGACCAAAGGGGAGAGCCTGAAACTGAAAATGCCAAGGGCCAACTGCAAAATCTCAGAAGAGATTGATGACCCGTTCAAATAGGAACATGTAGGTAGGCGTCTTTTATGTCTATTGAAGCCAAATATTCACCTGGCTCCATGGCGGCGATAATCGAACGGATGGATTCCATTTTGAATTTCTGGGTTGAGAGATATGGGTTTAGTCCTTTGAGATTTAAAATGGGTCAAAACGAACCGTCCGGTTTGTCCATGAGAAAAAGACCCAAGTAAAATCCCTGACCTCTCTGCTGAGTGGGAACCGTAAGAATACTCCATTGCGTAAGAGAGTGGCTGTTGCATGAAGAAGAGCTTGACGTCTGGAGGGATTGTTTGGGAGAGGAGTGATGAACACACGATATGGGACTGGTTCCTCGAAATCCAACATATATCCTTTGGATATGACCCCCGTCACCCACCGATCTGGTTTCGACAGGAGCCACACCTCCTTGAACTGTAGTAACCGAGCCCCAACAGTCATTGATCCCTCTGGAGATCTTGAAACGTCATGCAGTAGGCTTGTCGGTAGGTTTACTGGCTGGTCTACGAGTCGCCTGTGTTCCTCTACCTCTGAATGCCCCTCTTCGTGGAAATCTGGAGAAAGCACGAAAGGAATGGAAACTACCTCTGCCCTGCGTACGAAAAGACCGAAACTTCATGGTTTTCGGTTTCTGAGGAGCAACTGGAAGAAAAGGGCTCTTGCCTCCCGTAGTATCTGAAATAATCTTCTTTAATTCTGACCCAGAAAGAAACTCCCCTTCAAAGGGTACAGCCGTCAAGGTCTGCTTTGAGTCAGAATCAGCATTCCAAACCCGAAGCCAGAGACCATCTTGCTGTCACTGTCAAGGCAGAAACATGGGACTGTAGCGCAGCAGAGTCTAACAAGGCCTCACCCACGAGATCTGCTCTGCTAATTGAATGGCTTCCAATGGATCGTCAGACTGCATTCCAGATACGACCTGTGCTAGCCAGTCATCCACGGCCTTAAGGACCCGAGCGCCAGCGAGAATTGGGCGTAGAGAAACACCTGATACAGAAAATACAGATTTAAGTATTGCTTCTATATTCCTATCTGTAGGATCTTTCACAGACTGTACAGAGGGAATAACTGTAGCTTTGGCTAAATGTGAAATAGGAGCGTCTACCTTTGGGGCTGCTTCCCAAAATGTTGTGTCCTCCTCTGTAAAAGGATATAGAAATCTCAATTTCTTAGGGGCCTGGAAACGAGAATGCTGTTTAAGCCAGGGCTCCTTTAAAATATCCTTTAAAATATCCGCAAAGTGTTAGTAAGAAGGAAAGACAGTAACTTGTCTTTTCTGTCTTTTGAAGAAGGCAGAGGAAGTCTCCGCCACTGCCGTATCCTGAATATTAAGAGTCTGACGGATGGCTTCTATCAGCAATCTAACCCCTGAGCTAGTAGATAGCTCATCTTCCCAAGCCGAAACCTCGTCCCACTCTGGGTCTACTTCCCCCTCCTCCAATGGGGATGTCATAGTGTACAGGGGGTAAAGCTGCACGGAGCGCACACAGGGGGTCATTCAGAGTTGTTCGCTCGTTGCTGATTTTCGCAACGGAGCGATTAAGGCAAAAATGCGCATGCGCATGGTACGCAGTGCGCATGGGCTAAGTATTTTAGCACAAAACTTAGTAGATTTACTCACGTCCGAACAAAGAATTTTCATCGTTAAAAGTGATCGGAGTGTGATTGACAGGAAGTGGGTGTTTCTGGGCGGAAACTGGCCATTTTCTGGGAGTGTGCAGAAAAACGCAGGCGTGTCAGGGAAAAACGCAGGAGTTCTGGAGAAACGGGGGAGTGGCTGGCCGAACGCTGGGCGTGTGTGTGACGTCAAACCAGGAACGAAACTGACTGAACTGATCGCTATTTATGAGTAGGTCCGGAGCTACTCAGAAACTGCTAAGAATTTTCTATTCGCAATTCTGCTAACCTTTCGTTCGCTATTCTGCTAAGCTAAGATACACTCCCAGAGGGCGGCGGCGTAGCGTGTTCAGTGCTGCTAAAATCAGCTAGCGAGCGAACAACTCGGAATGAGGGCCACAGTACACAGTACAGAAATAGAACTATGTATAGAAATAGGAGGATCAGCCCAATACGGTCAGGGACAGATTGTGACTGTCCTGTACCTCATCACTGCCGGCATCCTGTTCCAGAGGGAGGAAGAAAGCCCCAGTGGCTGAAGTGTGGTGGCCCTCCAGCGGCAGAGTAGAGTGGGAAAAACTTCTTTCTAACTAACCCCACTCTAGCAGTACCTGTATATAGGGACTAGGTACTCCAGAAAAGCTCATAAAATAACAAAAAATCTCACTAAACTCTAAGGAGGAAAAAAAACAAAAACTGTCTGTACTCCACAGGCACAAAACTAAAAACGGAGTTGCTGGCTAGGCAGGAAGGAGATGGGAGGGGTTAGAGGGGGAGGAGTCAGTTTTTAATAGGTTCTGTGCCAAACTCCACTACCACACACCTCTAACCCACAAGTAACAGAAGTAATGGCGCAGCATCCCACAGATGGATGAAAGAGAAACATACAAGACATTATCGAAATAAATCAAAACAGGCCAACATCACAAATAAAAATGAAAATAAATAAAACCTCATAATGGCAAAATGAAAAAAGAATAAACAAACATTGGCTAGGAAAGGGAAGAGAAAGAAGAGCAGAAGGAAAAAAGAGGATTTTGGTACTTACCGATAAATCCATTTCTCTGAATCCTCTAGGGGACACTGGAGTCTTATACAGTAGGGGTGTGAAGCTTGCAACCAGAGGTGTGGCACAATCTAAAAATTAGCATTGTCTGCACAGCCAGCTCCTCCCCCTTCACATCCCTCAGTTTGGAAAATTTGACTGAGAGAATAGGACATGATACTATAGCACATGGCGAGGAACCGAACCGTACAACATATCAAACAGCATCCAAGAAACTCTTAACAGAAAAACTAACGTGTTTGCACGAACTGTTTGAACAAGAACGTTGAACACAGCAGGTTGACAGCACCGAGGCGGGCGTCCAGTGTCCCCTAGAGGATTCAGAGAAATGGATTTATCGGTAAGTACCAAAATCCTCTTTTCTCTTTCATCCACTAGGGGACACTGGAGTCTTATACAGTAGGGGACGTCCCAAAGTTATCCCCCAGGGAGGGAGTGCTGTCGGTGGCCTGCAAAACTAAACGTCCGAACTTAGAGTCTCCGGACGCAAAGGTGTCAAATTTGTAAAATTTTGCGAACGTGTGGGCTGAGGACCCCGTCACCGCTCTGCAAAGTTGAGTAGTGGAAGAACCTCTGGCATCATGAGGCTGGTGGTATGAGCACCCGTCTGAACCAGAACCTGTTTGCCACAGGAATTATAAGCTTGCCAATTGGCAAGTCTAATCCATCTAGACAAAGACTGCTTAGATGCTGGCCAACCCTTCTTTGGCCCATCATAAAGAACAAACAAATGGTCCAACTTTCTGAAGGACGATGTAACTTCTACGTATACCCGTAAAGCTCGGACAACATCCAAGGACACATCCCCATCTGCGAGACCCTGGAAAGATGGGACCACAATTGGCTGGTTTACGCGAAACCCCGAAACAACCTTAGGAAGGAAATCTGCTCTTGTACGGAGTTCTGTCCTATCCTCATGAAAAATTAAAAAGGGACTTTTACACGATAAGGCTCCCAACTCAGAGACCTGCCTGGCCGAAGCCAAGGCAAGCAATAACGTGACTTTCCAAGAGAGATATCTCAGGTCTGTTCTTGCTAACGGCTCAAAAGTTGATGGCGCAGTGGGAGGAGGAAAAGGGGGTTGTATGCTCAGGACCCCCTGTAAAAAGGTTTGAACCTCTGGCAAGGATGCTAACCGCTGTTGAAATAGGATGGAGAGAGCCGAAATTTTAACCTTCAGAGAGCCCAGCCTCAGTCCTCCTTCTAGACCGGCTGAAGGAAAAGTGGAAGTTCGTCGAATTTCACCCATGTTCCTGACACCAGTCCATGTACTTCTTCCAAATCCTGTAGTAGTGCATGTCAGTGACCGGCTTCCTAGCGGCAATCATCGTAGGAATGGCCGTTCTTGGTATCCCTCTGTTTCTTAAGATCCGGGTTTCAATAGCCACGCCGTTAAACGCAGCCTCTTCAGGTCTGGGTGTTGGAACGGTCCCTGAGATAGCAGGTCCTCTCTCTGAGGTAACCGCCAAGGATCTTCCGCTAGTAACCCTCGCAGGTCTGAGTACCAACTCCTGCAGGGCCAATCTGGTGCGTTTAGAATTGCCCACACTCGTTCTCGTTTCAACCTTTTCAGAACCCTGGGTATGAGTGGGAAAGGTAGAAAAATTTAAACCCTCCTGTAACACCAAGGAAGTGTTAATGCGTCCACTCCTTCTGCTGCTGGATCTCTTGTCCTGGACACATATTTGGGCAGCTGATGGTTTTGCCGAGACGCCATTAGGTCCACTTGAGGTAGACCCCATCTCCTCACCACCATGTTGAAAATCCGTGGATGTAGGCACCACTCTCCCGGATGCATGTCCTGGCGACTGAGATAATCTGCTTCCCAGTTCTCCACACCTGGAATGAACACTGCCGAGAGGATGATGTTTCACCTTTCTGCCCACAACAAGATCTTTGTGGCTTCCTTTAACGCCATCCTGCTCTTTGTTCCTCCTTGACGGTTTATGTAAGCTGTCATCGTGACATTGTCCGACTGTATCTTTACGTGCTGACCCATGACTAGGTCTTCAGCTAAGAGAAGTGCATTGTAAACTGCTCTCAGTTCGAGAATGTTTATGGGTAGGCTGCTCTCCAGTAACGTCTAATCTTTGTAGGTCCTGGACCTTGTTCTCTGGTAGGAATACTCTCAATTGTACCGTGTCCAAGATGAGACCGAGGAATTGAATCCGTTGAGTTGGTATGAGGTTGGATTTCTGGAAATTGACAATCCACCCATGTTGAATGAGAAATTGATGAGATGTCTGAACATCCTTGATCAGCTGTTTCTGAGATGATGCCTTGATCAGTAGATCGTCTAGATAAGGTATAAATCGTGACCCCCGACAGTCTCAATCCTGCAACCATGATTGCCATGATCTTCGTAAAGATTCTTGGGGCTGATGATAGACCGAATGGCAAGGCCCTGAATTGGTAGTGATCAGTCACCAGTGCGAACCTTAAGTAAGCCTGGTGAGGAGTCCAGATTGGGATATGCAGATATGCATCCTTTATGTTCATGGATACCATGAACTCGCCTTGTTCTAAGCCTGCAATGACCGACTGGATTGATTCCATCTTGAATTTGTAGATCCTTAGAAACTGGTTTAAAACTTTTAAATTTAATATCGGTCTGACCGTCCCGTCTGGCTTTGGCACGACAAAAAGATTGGAATAGAAACCCGTTCCTCTCTGAGAGGCGGGAACTGGAATAATGACCTCTGACCGTAGCAATTTTTGAATTGCTGTCAGTAGTGCTTTTGCTTTCTGAGAGCACCGAGGCAATCCCGTTGTAAAAAACTGACTGTGAGGCCTCTGTTGAAAATCCAGTTTGTACCCCTGGGAGATTATGTTGTTTATCCAAAGTTCTGGTGACGTTTTGGCCCAGATGTCCCGAAAACCTTCCAGATGTGCGCCCACCAAGGGGGACCCCAGGTGAGCTGGTAGGCCATCATGCCACGTTTTTTTCAGCAGGTTTATCCTGCTTTCTGGTTGCTGCCTGTAAGCGGCCTCTACTTCTGCACCCACGTACTTGTGTATCGAAACCTCTTCCTCGGGCTCGAAAGGACTGTGATCTAAATGAATTAAACGCTGGTCCCGAATAACCTCTCCTAACCTGTGGAGTGGCTCTCGTATAAGGAGTAGGCAGAAAGGTGGACTTCCCTGCTGTAGCTTGCGAAATCCACTTGTCCAACTCTGGACCGAAAAGCATCTCACCCCCAAAGGGGATGGATTCTACCGCCTTCTTGGTGTCAGAGTCTCCTTGCCATTCTCTGAGCCATAAAATCTGTCTAGCCGATATGGCTGATGCGGAGATGCGCGATGCTATCCTGCTAATATCCTTTGAGGCTTGACACAAGTATGAAGCAGATTCTCGAATGTGTTCCGCCAGTTGGGTAATCTCTTCTAAGCTATTATCCTCAACAGCCTGTACAATACGTCCAGACCATGCTCCCATGGCCTTGTTGACCCAAGTGCAGACGATCGTAGGTCTCTGTGCAGTACCTGCTGCTACAAAAATTGACTTTAAAGCTGTGTCAACCTTACGATCTGAAGCATCCTTTAAAGTCGTTACATTAGGTATTGGTAAGATTGTCTTCTTCGACAACCTTCCTAGGGAAGCATCCACTACTGGTGGAGTCTCCCACTTATCCATTACACCCTTAGGTAGGGGATAAGTTACTTGAAGCCTCTTCGGAAATTGAAAGCGTTTGTCAGGTTGTTTCCAAGCCTCCTCCATTTGAGATTGGAGAGATTTAGGAATGGGAAACACTGCTGAACACGGTTTTTGGGATTCGAACAATTCGAAATCTTCTGGCTCCTTTACCTCTTCTACCTTAGAGTTTAGGATCTCCTTTACCACGTCAATTAAAGAATCAAGACCCGAGATTGCCGTGTCCTCTTCCGGAAAATCGGCGTCTAGGTTAGATTCAATTAACTCACCTTCCTCTGTATCAATGAGAAGACCCTCTTCCTCCTCTGATTCCGGTATAATAGGAAGAGTTCTTTTAACTGCCTTGCGCACATTCGTTTCTGCTTGTGCGGGCGGTGTTAACCTGATGAGAAATTCCTCCATCGTCTTTGAGAATCCCACAGCCCATTCCGATTGCTGCTTGCGTGATTCTGCCATCTCCTTGGAGATTCTATGTGCCAGGTTGTCCTCCCATGACCTAGCCAGAGCACTGCTTCCAGGTGGAGCGTCCTTGTCTAAGCAGGAGTCGCACACCCCGGAGCTGCCAACCTGCGTGCTCTTCTTGTTACATTTCGCACAAACATAACAGGTCTTCGAGGTCTTGGTTGGTGCTTTAGACATGTTGTTTAAACCCCCTACCAGGGTAGTATGCGGCGCTTTCACCCTTTAAACTAGGAAGAGAAAGGCTGTGAGAGATGACGGAAGCAAAGGTATCGGATTCGGCTGGAATTACTGTTCCCTTCCTTACATAGAAAAAGGAACAGGACACAATAGAGAAATAAATTTAAAAAAAAAAGTTAAACACCAGCCGACATGTAACCCTCACACCTCAACTGTAACACGGCTACGATGGTAGAGTTGGCTTCACATGCTTCCTTGTATTTTCAGTAGGTTCTTTCTAATAGAATTCCTTTGAAAATAAATCATATTCATATTTGTTATTACAGGAGATCCTCATAGTATATATATATATATATATATATATATATATATATATATATATATATAGTCAGGTCCATAAATATTGGGACATCGACACAATTCTCATATTTTGGGCTCTATACAACACCACAATGGATTTGAAATGAAACAAACAGGATGTGCTTTAATTTGAGGGTATTTACATCCAAATCAGGTGAACAGTGTAGGAATTACAACGGTTTCTATATGTGCCTCCCACTTTTTAAGGGACCAAAAGTAATGGGACAAACTAAACAATCCTATATTAAACTTTCACTTTTTAATACTTTGTTGCAAATCCTTTGCAGTCAATTACAGTCTGAAGTTAGGAATTCATAGACATCACCAGACGCTGGGTTTCATCCATGGTGATGCTCTGCCAGGCCTCTACTGCAAATGGCTTCAGTTCCTACTTGTTCTTGGGGCATTTTCCCTTCAGTTTTGTCTTCATCAAGTGAAATGCATGCTCAATCGGATTCAGGTCAGGTGATTGACTTGGACATTGCACAACATTCGATTTATTTGCATAAAAAAACTCTTTGGTTGCTTTCACAGTATGCTTCGGATCATTGTCCATCTGCACTGTGAAGCGCCGTCCAATGAGTTCTGAAGCATTTGACTGAATATGAGCAGATAATAGTGCCCGAAACACCTCAGAATGCCTCCTGCTGCTTTTGTCAGTAATCACATTATCAATATAGACAAGGGTATCAGTTCCATTGGCAGCCATACATGCCCACGCCATGAAACTACCACCACCACCATGCTTCACTGATGAGGTGGTATGTTTTGGATCATGAGCAGTTCCTTTCCTTCTCCATACTCTTCTCTTCCCATCACTCTGGTACAAGTTGATCTTTGTCTCATCTGTCTATAGGATGTTGTTGAAGAACTGTAAAGGCTTTTTTAGATGTTGTTTGGCAAACTCTAATCTGGTCTTCCTGTTTTTGTGGCTCACCAATGGTTAACATCTTGTAGTGAACCCTCTATATTCACTCTTGTGAAGTCTTCTCTTGATTGTTGACTTTGACACATATACACCTACCTCCTAGAGAGTGTTCTTGATCTGGGCAACTGTTGTGAAGGGGTTTTTCTTCACCAGGGAAATATTTTTTTTTGGCATTCACCACAGTTGTTTTCCGTGGTCTTCCGGGTCTTTTGGTGTTGCCGAGCTCTCTGGTGCGTTTTCTTTTTAAGAATGTTCCAAACAGTTGATTTGGCCATCTCTTTGATGGGTTTGTTTTGATTTTTCAGCCTAATGATGGCTTGCTTCACTGATAGTGGCAGCTCTCTGGATCTCATATTGAGAGTCAACAGCAACAGATTCCAAATGCAAATGTCACACCTGGAATCTACTCCAGACCTTTTACCTGTTAATTGATGATGAAATAACGAGGGAATAGCCCACTCCTGTCCATGAAATAGCTTTTGAGTCGGTTGTCCGATTACTTTTGGTCCCTTAAAAAGTGGGAGGCACATATACAAACCATTGTAATTCCTACACCGTTCACCTGATTTGGATGTAAATACCCTCAAATTAAAGCGGAAAGTCTGCAGTTAAAGCACATCTTGTTTGTTTCATTTCAAATCCATTGTGGTGTTGTACAGAGCCCAAAATATGAGAATTGTGTCGATGTCCCAATATTTATGGGCCTGACGGTGTATGTGTGTATATACGTGTGTGTGTGTGTGTGTGTGTGTGTGTGTGTATATATATATATATATATATATATATATATATATATACACACACTGCTCAAAAAATTAAAGGGAACACTAAAATAACACATCCTAGATCTGAATGAAAGAAATATTCTTATTAAATATTTTGTTCTTTACATAGTTGAATGTGCTGACAACAAAATCACACAGAAATGATCAATGGAAATCAAATTTATTAACCCACGGAGGTCTGGATTTGGAGTCACACTCAAAATTAAAGTGGAAAAACGCACTACAGGCTGATCCAACTTTGATGTAATGTCCTTAAAACAAGTCAAAATGAAGCTCAGTAGTGTTTGTGGCCTCCACGTGCCTGTATTTCCTGACCTACTATAATTTTACAATATTGTTCACTCCATGTGATTTGGCGCCTGCATGAATTTTAATATGGCCGCCACTGTAAATTTCTGGACACATCATTTAGGAGGGGGATTTTCCACCGGTGAGCCCCACTGCCTACACTATTGTACTGTTTGTTTTACGAGGCTGCTTCCTGAAGGGAGCCTCTCCTGTAGTGGTCGCCACTGTATGCGTCCAGCGGCTGAGGAAATCTCAGCCGCGTGCTCACTACAGCGTCTCCCGCTACCCGCCTCCGGCGGCTGAGGGTATTTGCTCAGCCGCGCGGCATTGTGATCTCCCGCTGGCCAGCGTGCGCTGGGACCGCTCTCATCGGGTCCCTCTCTCATGCTGACAGGGGAGACTTCTGCTGGTGCGCTGCTGAAGGGATCCCGGGCCGCTTCACACTGTTGTTACATTTCGTGCTGACTGACCGGCGCGCCGCTGCGGGGATCTGAGCAGAAATTTAACTTCTCTATAAGGGAGCCTCTCCTGTGCTATGAATAAAGCTCTTTTAGGAAAATAATAAACAAAACAAAAAAACCTATGCTAACTGGCCCTTCTAACAACCAGTACTCACAGACTTGATGATAGACCGAATTGAAGAGGATCTCCTGTGAGAGATGCAGGTCCCTTCAAAAGGGATCTCTGTCTCTCAGTATTATCAGGCTTTGTCCTCCTTTTCATAGGGAGACGCAGCACATATATTTTCTTTATAGTGTAGGAGCTCAATGCCCCCACGTGCTGTACCTCCAGCACAATTTTTTAAACTGAGGGATGAGGGATGTGAAGGGGGAGGAGCCAGCTGTGCAGACAATGCTAATTTTTGATTGTGCCACACCTCCGGTTGCAAGCTTCACACCCCTACTGTATAAGACTCCAGTGTCCCCTAGTGGATGAAAGAGAAAAAAGGGGGAAGGGGAAGAAGGAAGGAACAGCTTCATGTCCTACAAAAACAGTCAAAATAGAAGCAAGCTCCACTCAAACAAATCCAAAGACCAGCAAAATTAAGAAAACCAAATCAGTGTTGAGACCAGGGGGCGATGTACCCTGAAGGCCTCACATACCATACGGCGGTTTATGAGGGAAGAGATAGAATATCCTTAAAAGGTTTGAGTCCTTGCAGTCCATCCTGTGGAACCATATAGAAATGTATTTTATTGAACCAGTCTCTAACCGTTGGAGAAGAAGAGAAAAGCCACCTTATCGGGATAATTGACTTAGCAGCATTATTAAAATGGAACAACAGAGATTTTTTTTTTTATATATCTTGAGGGGCAGGGGACAGGTGCAATAACCAGAACGGATCAGGAGGAACTGGTTCTCCTATAATGAGTGTAGAAAGTTTAAGAACTTCCGAACAAAATTAATGGAGGTAGGAGCATTGCCACCATATGTGAAGCGGGTTTCTAGGGGCATTTGAATACCTGCAGCATATATTGGGCATGCTAATTCCCATCTAAGAGAGGGTATCTGGACACCAATACCAACAAGATATTCACTTGTACTGGGTTTCCTGAACACCAATAATAGGAGAGCAAGCGTGTGCCAAACAAAATATTTTAACCCAGTTGGTCTTCCCCACCTCTTCACCTAACTCCAGGTCTCATGTTTTAATAAAATGTGGAAGACAGACTCGCATCCCGAGAAAGATTATACATCAAAGAAGTAGTATGAGAAGGAGGTGAGGAACCAGCACAAAGTAGTTCAAAAGGTGTCAGAGCAGTGCGAAGGGTTCAAGGAGGACGAGAAAAGAGTAAGTGGCAAACTTGTAAGTATCGCCAAAATTCCCCCTTAAGAAAATTCCAATTCCCTTGTATGTCAGCAAAGGGTGCAATTTTGCCCCCACTCACTAGCTGTCCGACTCAAAAGAGGCTCCTATCTAACCAACACCTAAAAGCTCGGAGACCTAACCCAATAGCGGAAGTGAACATTTGACAAGAAAGATACAAACTTGGAGGTCTTCGTTGAGATGGAGGGATTCCTGCGATGAGACCTCTTAACTGGACAATGCAGGCCCAATGGTAGGATGGGAAGAGTTGGGAGGGGTAGTAAGCCATGGAGCTATGGAAATGGGGACTGCTATTGCCTGCTTTTCAATCTGCACCCATTGCTTCAACATGTCAGCTCTCGACCATTCCAAGATTCTAGTGAGGAGACATGCATGGTAGTAACCCTGAATATTGGGGAGCCGAAGACCCCCTTCTAGGTGTAGCCCCGTACATCAGGTCCAATTTCAAGCGTGATCTCACCCCTCTCCACACAAAATATCTAATAAGGGCATGGATATTTAAAAACCATCGCGGGGTATCTTAATGGGCAAAGTTTGCAGACGAGATACAAAATCTTAGGGAAACAATTTTTAGTATACCTAACCTATCTTTTAGGTTGTATTGCTGGTCTTAATTTAGATTCCCGGCCTCTTATAACTAAGTGTTCATTAATTGAATATTACTGCTAAGTGTCCCTATATGGTATGGCTTTTGTGCAATTAAGTCTTAACTATTACTTTTCCTTTTACTTTATTATAGCACATTTGGGCAAAAGCACACCTATCTCGATATCCATGATTTGGAACTGTTCTACCAAAATCAGTAGTCAGGCAGTGTGCCAGGAAGGTACAAGATGCATCCTATTTACATATACAGGCTGAGGCCTGACCAACTCTAAGCAAATGTAAAATCCAAGGCCCTGCAGATACACACTAACCAGAATGGCCAACATAGAGACACACTCCCCTTTTGTACCACAATAAATATCTCACTATGTAAAACATTATTTCTCCATCTTATTTCTGGGATTGTATAATACTTAGGAACCTAAATAAAATTAGTGATGTAGTCATAAGGATGAGATATTATGAATATAGACCAGGGATGGGGAACCTTTGGCCCTCCAGCTGTTGTTGAACTACACATACCAGCAATGCCTTGCTACAGTTTTGCTATTTTGCCATGCAAAGACTGTTGCAGGGCATGCTGGGATGTGTAGTTCAACAACAGCTGGAGGGCAGAAGGTTCCCCAATCTCCAATGTAGGCAGTCAAAATACTGACATACTGAAATTAAGGTTAGGATGAAATATGGGTTAGGATTAGCCTAACGCAGCACTGTAGACTTGCATAATGTCAACATTCTGAATGTGTCAATATTATGGTGTTGACATAGACCAAACTCATAAAAGATAGTCTGTTATAACTGTGGAGAGCGATTCTGATTCTCAATAGAATTAGGAAACTGCAATAAATTCCACATGCAAGCGATGTTTTCCAGGTTTATACTGATAAGTAAAATTAATGTAGATTATGTCTGTGGATAGTGATTACAACATTTTTGGATTATGGCCCAGATTTATCAAGCCTTGGAGAGTGAAAAATTGCATGGTGATAAAGTACCAGCCAACCCGAGCCTAACTGTCATCTCACAGGCTGTGTTTAAAAAATGGTGCGGATTGGTTGTTACTTTATCACTGTGCAATTTACAGGTTGAGTATCCCATATCCACATATTCCGAAATACGGAATATTCCGAAATACGGACTTTTTTGAGTGAGAATGAGATAGTGAAAACTTTGCTTTTTGATGGCTCAATGTACACAAACTTTGTTTAATACACAAAGTTATTAAAAATATTGTATTAAATGACCTTCAGGCTGTGTTTATAAGGTGTATATGGAACATAAATGAATTGTGTGAATGTAGACACACTTTGTTTAATGCACAAAATTATAAAAAATATTGGCTAAAATTACCTTCAGGCTGTATGTATAAGGTATATATGAAACATAAATGCATTCTGTGCATAGACTTAGGTCCCATCACCATGATATCTCATTATGGTATGCAATTATTCCAAACTACGGAAAAATCCCATATCCAAAATACCTCTGGTCCCAAGCATTTTGGATAAGGGATACTCAACCTGTATTACTATTCAAAGCTTGATTAATCTGGCCCTATGTCACATAACTCAGTGATGTCAAAAAACCTTCTGATATAGTTTGTTAATGTTTATCATTTACATTATCAACATCTTTTACAATAGTGTCCCTGTGTCAGTTTTGTGTATATCAGCTCATTAAAATTGAAGTTTCTCCTGAATGAGATTTCTGATGTCTTACAAGAATTGATTTTTGTGAAAAACATTTCCCACACTCAGAACAGCAAAAAGGCTTCTCACCTGTGTGAGTTCTCTGGTGTGTAACAAGAGTTGATTTATCTTGAAAACATTTCCCACACTCAGAACATGGAAATAGGCTGTTCCCTGTGTGAGTTCTCTGATGTATAACAAGACTGGATTTCTGTGTAAAACATTTCCCGCACTCAGAACAAGGGTATGGCTTCTCCTCTGTGTGACTCCTCTGATGTGTAACAAGAGCTGATTTACGTATAAAACATTTCCCACACTCAGAACAAGAATATGGCTTTGCCCCTGTGTGACTTCTCTGATGTATAACAAGAGCGGATTTATGTCCAAAACGTTTCCCACACTCAGAACAAGAATATGGCTTCTCCCCTGTGTGAATTCTCTGATGTGAAACAAGGTCTGATTTCTGTGAACAACATTTCCCACACTCTGTACACGCAAATGGCTTCTCACCTGTGTGTCTTCGTTGATGATTAAAAAGTTTTGATTTGTGTGTAAAACATTTTCCGCAATCTGAACAAAGAAATGGTTTGTCACCTGTGTGACTCCTCTGATGTACAACAAGAGCTGATTTCTGTGTAAAACTTTTCCCACACTCAGAGCACTGGAATGGACTTTCACCTGTGTGACTTCTCTGATGTGTAACAAGAGCTGATTTCTGTGTAAAACATTTCCCACACTCAGAGCACTGGCACGGCTCCTCACCTGCATGCTTTTTTTGATGATAGAGGAGTAGCGATTTTTGCGTAAATGATTTGGAGCACTCTGAGCATGGAAAAGGCTTCTCACCTGTGTGTCTTCTCTGATGTACAACAAGAGCAGATTTATCTCTAAAACATTTCCCACACTCAGAACATGGAAATGGTTTCTCACCTGTGTGACTTCCCTGATGTCTAAGAAGACGTGCTTTAGCAACAAAACATTTCCCACACTCGGTACATGAAAACGGCTTCTCGCCTGCGTGAAGTCTCTTATGTATAACAAGTTCTGATTTCTGTTTAAAACATTTCTCACACTCAGAACATGAAAATGGGCTCACACCTGTATGACTTCTCTGATGTATCAACAGAGCTGGTTTCTGTTTAAAACATTTCCCACACTCAGAACATGGAAATGGTTTCTCACGTGTGTGAAATCTCTCATGTTTAACAAGAGCTGATTTATGTCTGAAATGCTTCCCACACTCAGAACAGGAAAAATCTATATCACCTGCATGAGCTGTACTATGTGTAACAATATCTGACTTATCAGTAGAGCAGTCCACATGGTTAGAGGGATGAGAGGATATATCTGCACTGTGATGTACTGGATGTATATTGAGGGTAATGGGGGTTTCTCCTGGAGAATCTCCTATGATGTTATCTTCTAGTTTAAAATCTGCAGATAAAATGAGATGTCCATCCGATATTTTCCTTCTTTTGTGTGCACCTGCTGGAAATAAATGTATAGAAATACTGAGGACCAAGACTTAATATAAACAAGTTCAATAAAGAGTAAATATGAATTTGTTCAAAACATAAAACCACAATCACATTACCAAACACACTGTATAGACCTAACCATAGGGAAGTGCAGATTGCATGGCCACATTGGATGAAATGCTGATTCTGGTAACATCATTCAAGCACACTGCTGAGCCAGAATCATTAGGCAAGAAGCCTCATTAGCCAGTGATATTGCCACACACAACACTCAGACACTGCCCTCACACACAAACACTGGAAGCACACCTTGAACATGGGGTGTTACACTACTCATAAGTTCTCCAGGAGGCCATATAGGTAGCAAAAGAAAACAGTAAAGCAGCCTGTAAACAGATTTGTTCTCTCTCATCATTTGTGTGAGCATGGGTCCCCCCCAATAAAAATATATTTTATTTGCATCACTATAATAATTGGAAAAGATTAATAGCCTCCCGACAGAGGTATTAGAGGCTAAGACAGTTGAGCAAATTACACATGCTTGGGATAGGCAGATGAATGTCCTTACAAATAGCTAATGATCAAATAGGGTTGAGGTTACCTAAACAATAAAAGATTTCAAGATTAAAAAAAAAAAAGGGGGGGGGGACTGGATGGGGCAAGTGGTTCTCGTCTGCATAGAAACATCAATTCTGAGAAGACACAATCAGAGGTTGCTGATTAAAATGATATGTAACATGCCTATATTTCGTGTGCGACTGCAGCTGTATCTGCATATGAAATGCTACATTACAGTGTTCTCTTGGACTCATTCCTCAGAACTTGAAGCCATTGCTAGGATGCTGCCTCAAGATGATAAACTCAATGGTGAACACACATTTTCTTCTTGACTGTATATCCCTCATTCTATCTCCCAATTTTTTTATTTTTTTGGACAACTTTTATCTCCAGGTGATGGGAACGGCCTTGGGGTCAGGTTCAGGACTTTAAAGACGCTCATGTATGGGAAGGCAGCTGAGATGTTGTCCCTGGTCTTCTATAGCCTTTATATAGATGACCTTTTTATTATTTGGGATGAGGATCTATCCACCACCACTCAATTTGTTTCTTCTTTAAACACCAACACTTTTAATTTGTCCACTTACATGACAGAAATCACAGACTTCCTATATGTAACCCTTTAGGCTTTTCACAACATTATCACTTCAAATGACGTTAATTTAGAGAGCACAAGTTCATATTTTTACTATCATGAAAGCTCAATATTCCTAAAAGTCAACTTATGCGCCTTAGATGCAGCTGTTCCCAATTAGAGTCTCCAACGTAAGCATCAGAAATGTTGGACTCTTTTTGACAAAGGGGTTACCCAGAACCGCTTTTACAACAAATAGAATGTCCCTTCTCCAAACTAATAAGTCTAACATTACTCTATCAAGCATGAGAAACTGATGATTAATGAGAAGCTTTCATTTGCAAATATAATGTTTGCTCTATGGAAACACATTATCATAATATTTTAAGACAGGATAATATATGGGTAGGAGACTGGTCAGATCCCTGGGCTGGTAATACACAATGACATGATGTGAGGGGGAGAGCAGGAGTATAATAGGGGCTGATGGTTCCTGAATTCCTTACTGGGCAGATACATTGTCCTCAGTAGTCTGTACTGACAGATCATTATGGGCGATTGGCGATTTCAATATAGCTCTTGACAGTCCACAATCTGTTCATGCATCCAAACTCCTCTCTCTAACCTCCTCTCTTGGCCTAACCCAATGGTCCAACTCCTCTACTCACCAGGAGGGCCACTGCCTTGATCTTGTGTTCACCAGGCTCTGCTCAGTTTCCGAATTCATTAACACTCCTTTCCCTCTCTCTGATCACAACCTGACCACCTTCACAATCTCTTCCATTACTTTAAATTCTAGGACACTAAAACCAAGCAAGCCTCCTCTAACCCGCAGAAATACTAACAATATAAATTATCAACAACTTTCCACTTCTCTGCAACAACTCCTCTCACCAATCTCTACATTCCCCACACCTGACACTGCTGTATCCCACCTGCACCAGACCCTAGAGAGTGCCCTTGATGAAGTGGCTCCAGCTACCCATCACACTCCACGTAGGCTAAGATGCCAACCATGGCACTCTAAATCAACAAGACACCTACAAAAACTGTCACGTAAAGTAGAACGTCAGTGGCGGAAATCTCAGAATCCAAGTGACTTTCTCACATATAAGACTACCTACCACTCCTGGGGGGCGTGGCCTGACAGCAGACTCAAGCAGATGTGCTGACCTGGAGCTCCTGCTTTGGGCACATATTTTAAAAATTTTGACTGCTCCCTGGAGATTTTGGGGACCCATTTCTGCCTCCTGGAGCCCACTTGCGCTGGATTGGGGGGTGCGCAGAGCCGGCAGATGCGCTCTGCGTCTGTGCAGGTTGCGGCCTACCGATCCACTAGAAGCCGGGTCCTCAATTTATCTGCTGACCCAGGAAAGTGGACCCTCACCTTCAGACCACTTTCTGCTGTGCCCTCTGGCTCCCCTGGCCGCCTCTGAGAGGAAACATATAGAGCTGGGCGCCACCTTACAGCCCACGACGACTGCTGCCTATAGCACTTCTGGAAGCCGGGGCCTGAGGTTTAGAGACTGCCCAGAGGTGAGCTCCGAGAGCGCTGTGCGGCCGAGACAGAGCCATCCGGCGGCTTGAAGACACCCACCCCACCATCCATAACCCTCCCTGCTCCCTCCACACCTCTCCGGATCCACCCTGGTGACCGCTGGCTGCTGCCTCTGCGCTGCTCTGGGAGCTGTGTACGTAGGCCTGCGGCCTACGCTTCCTCCGGCGGCCGGGGCCTCTAATTTGGAGCGTCCCCGCTGCGGACTTCCGGGATGTGCGGGTCGCGATCGACGGGTGTCTAGACACCCATTCAGCCCCCTGCTGCACTCACCCTGATCACCGCTGGCCTCCGCACCTCCCGCCACCCATACCACAGCTCTGACCAGGTTCTTACCTGTCTCGGTATCCCCAGGAGGCCCCCTTCTTCCTGGGTCCTGTGCTCTGGCAGCCATCACTCCCCCTCTCCTGCTGCACTGTTACCTGGCCTTGGGGGAATCCTGGTCACTGGCTGGACCCTGGCCGGGCCTCATCCTGTAGGTGAGCTCCCTATCTTGGCACTAGTGTGGGGGTGGAAGATCTCGGTCCTGGAGAGGCATCATACTGCTGCTCCCTGATTCCGGTTCTCCTTGGCCTGCAGAGACGCGAACTCCGAAGCTGCGTTGTAGCTGCCAGTTCCTGGAGCTGCACATTGGAAGCCAGCTGCATTGGAGGTACTGTGGTGGGGCCGCCAGCTCTTGTTCTTCCCCTGAAGCAGCCTAATCCCTGCTCTCTTCAGCCTGCAGGGAGTTGTGCTCCTGGGCCGTACTGCAGCCACCTGCTTTCGGTGCTTCGCACTGGTTATCTGCCGCACTGTTGGGACAGCTGTAACTCCACCGGCTTTTGCTTCTCCCTCCAGACGCACCACTGTGTGTTCGTATTTTATGGGCATATATTCTCTGCAGCAGTTGTTACCGATAGAGCGCCCATAGAACCCTTTCTGTAATTTTAGCACACCCTTAGGGCACTATCCCGGGATGCTGACCTAACGCCGCAATTTATCCTACCTGGACCGCGATATTTTTATTATACCTCCCCAGTTTTCTACTTAACATACATCTATCAAACAGCGTCTGTCTCCTTTTACGTTTGGGACGCCCCGCCTAACCTATTGGCCCCCCACAATGGCACAAAGAAATAAGAAAAATACACAGGCCCCCACAAATTTTTTTGGACCAAAATCTAAGGGTCCTCCAACTCCTGCATTGCTCACAGACTCTCCTTCCTCCCCCTGTTCATCAGAGATGGGTATAGACCCACAGATCCAAGCAGTCATGACAAGTTTACTTGAGGGGGTCCAATCTACCTTTAAGCAAGAACTTTCCACAGCCATTGCAGACTTCAAATCTGATCTCACAGCTCTAGGTAATCGTACAGACACTCTTGAATCTAAGACAGACTACCTTTGCCGATCTTAGCAACGCCTGGACTCGGAACTCTCTAGACTCCATGATGAGATGGAGGATCTCAAAGAACGACAAGAAGATCAGGAGAATCGCTCCCGTCGCAATCATTTGCGTATTCGCAATATAGCGGAATCAATTCTAAGCTCCGCCCTACCGTCCTTTTTGAAAGACTTTTTTCAGCACATATTGCCTGGTCTCTCTGATGGCGACTGTGTCTGTGAGAGAGCTCACAGGGCGCTCCGAGCGAAACCTGCTCCGTCACAACCACCTAGGGACGTCATAGTTCGTCTACACTATTATCGCTCAAAAGAAAGGATCCTGATGTCGGTTCGAGATTCCCCAGTAATCGATTTCCGGGATATGCAACTGCAGATTTTCCAGGATCTGGCCCCGTCTACTATTCAGAAGCGACGAGATCTCCAGCCCGTTACCAGGATACTACGACAGCATCAAATACGTTACAGATGGGGATTCCCTTTTATGTTACAGATTACAGCGAACAACTCCACCCATTCCGTTAAAACTTTAGCTCAGGGTCAGGACTTGTTCGCTAAACTAGATCTCCTCCCAGTACCGTCGCCTGATAGTGAGGCTGCCTCTCCCTATGGATCACGCCGCCCTCAGATCCCATTGCCTGAATGGACAAGGGTGACCTGTCATCGCAATGACCCTCCCTGATTTTGACAGACACTCTCAGTTACAATAAGATAATTCCCACTGTTCTAGGGATGTGTCTCCTTATCATATGTTTTTTGTGGCCAGATGGGGGCTATGGCTTCCAACTTACCTTCCTTATATGAATGTTATTAGTTTTGATATGGACTACTGAGCTTTAATGTTTGTTATATGCTGTGCCTAGTCTTATGTTATTACGCTGGGCTTGCCTTGCTTACCCCGATTTCCCTTTGTCTCCTTTTCCATCCCCTATCCCTCCTCCCCCTTGCCCCCTTCCCTCTTTCCCCCTCCCCCTTTTTTTTTCCCTTCCTTGTCACGACACAGTACATTTTGTTTGGTTTTTCTTTTTGTTGTTGTGTGTTTTGAGTTAAATAACTGCTTCTTCGGATATTACCGCTTTAATTATTGCGGTCCAGGAGGATTTGCTTCTCCTGCATTGGTTCTCTGCTCCCACTACCCCCGTGCTCCCTTTATTTGTGATTTCGTATATAATGTCTATTATTGGTATAACGGTCCTTGATTGGGACCCTATGTTTCAGGATGTTTTCCCATATGGGTTTCCTATCACTCTCTCTTCTTCTACATCTCTGCTCCTTGTTTCTTGCTGTCCCTTTTCTTCCTTTTTTTCTTTTCCTCCCCGGGATGGGTTTCTGTTGATCCTTTTCCATTCTTTGGTATCACATGGCACTTAAGTTATTCTCTGTAAATGTTAACGGGCTTAATTCTCCCAAGAAACGTATAGTAATGTTGTCCGCTTGTAGGAGAGAAAAGGCTGACATACTTCAGGAGACCCACTTCACTGGTGCACACTCTCGACTTCAAGGTAAGCAGTTTACCCAAACCTATTTTGCTTCTGCTGATTGTAAGAAGAGGGGGGTGGCTATACTGATCCATCGTAACATCCCATTTGTACACACTACAACCATAGCTGACCCTGAAGGCCGATACATCATAATGATTGGTACGCTTAACACAGAAACTCTGACACTTGTGTCTGTATACGCCCCGAATCAAGACCAATCACGTTTTTTCCGCACACTCTTTCTGCGTCTTAATAGAGTAGCACAGGGCACCATCATTTTAGGTGGGGGACTTTAATACTGTGATCGATCCCCTCTTCGATAAATCTAACTCTCCAAAAAATAAGAAGGAAGCATCCCCGACTGAGGCCTCTCTCACGTTAATATCCTCCCTCACCCGGCTTAATCTAAGAGATTCCTGGCGTCTTAAACACTCCACAGCTAGGGATTATACCCACTTCTCTGCACCTCACCAACACTACTCTCGGATCGATATGATTCACGTGTCTCATTCACTCACGACATCAATTTCTGATGCAGGCATCACTCCTTGTTCAAGGACGGATCATGCGGGAGTTTATATCCCGTTAGAACTCTACAGAACCCCTAAAAAGACACGTAAATGGCGTCTGGATGACACTCTTCTTTCACATCCCTCCACCCTTTTAGACACTAAATCAACCCTAGAATTTTTTTTCAAAGAAAATGTTTCCCCAGAAGTCTCTCCTAGTATTGTTTGGGAAGCGCACAAAGCCACTATCCGTGGTCAACTTATGTCCAAGGCCTCGGCCATACGTAAGAAAGCAGCAATGGAAGTTTCCTCATTGGAATCTCAAATTTCTGCGCTCTTAGCGCAACATAAAAATTCCCTGAGTGACTCCTTACTTTCACAGATCAACAACCTCAGAGGTCAGTTAAATACTCTTTTATCGCGACGTGCGGCAGCCATTCTACAGAAGCTACGTCAAAAATTCTATGTTAAAACGGATAAAATAGATAGTCTTTTAGCCAATAAATTGAGAAGTAAGCGGGCTATGGGAATGATAGAAAAATTATACTCCAGTACACTGAATACGCTCACTTATGACTAAACTGATGGTGGAGGAATTTCGAAGGTTTTATAGCTCCTTATATAATCTTCCTGCCCCTCCTCTCTCCTCTGATGGCCCAGAGGGTGTATGTTCACATCTCTTGGATACTCCCTTGCCGTGCCTGACGGGGCGGCAGGTCTCTCTTCTTAATGGGGCTATCTCATTGGAAGAGACGGTCGCCGCTGTCAAATCTATGCGAATGTCAGCCGCACCTGGCCCAGATGGCTTCACCGCACAATATTACAAAACATTCCTCACAGAACTAGGCCCTCATCTTACCTCACTTTTTAATAATGTTTTTGAAGGAGCATCGTTTGCGCCGGCAACTGTGCAAGCTGACATTATTGTGATTCCGAAACCGGAGAGAGATCCCACACAATGTTCCAATTATCGCCCGATCTCATTGCTGAATGTTGACCTTAAGATACATGCTAAAATTTTGGCAAACCGCTTAGCTCCCCTACTCACGCAATTGATTCACCCAGACCAAGTAGGCTTTATCTCTGGCCGTTAGGCCTCCGATAAAACCAGGAGAGCCATAGATCTTATATATTCTATTCATAAACAGAAGCTACCCTCACTGCTACTAGCACTGGATGCTGAGAAGGCTTTTGACAGGATATCTTGGTCCTTCACCTTCTCGGTACTCCGAAAGATGGGCTTCTCTGGCAAATTTCTGGATGGTATCCCAGCGCTTTATAGATCCCCTACTGCCACGGTTTCTGTCAATCGCCTCACCTCCTCCACTTTTGGAATCACTAATGGCACCAGGCAGGGATGCCCGCTCTCCCCCCTGCTATTTGCCTTGATTATGGAACCGCTGGCAGCAAGGATCCGAGCTAATACAGATATAGCTGGAGTGCGGGTAGGCCCTTCTGAGCATAAAATTGCATTGTACACTGACGATGTCCTATTATCCCTTGGATCCCCGACTCAGTCGCTGCAGCTGCTCCTCTCTGAAATAGACCTCTATTCTAAGCATTCAGGTTATAAAATCAATGCGAGTAAAACTGAAGTGTTGAATTTTTACATTCCTGGCCCGATTAGGCGCTCTTTAGAAAATTCCTTTCCATTTCAATGGCACAAACAAAAGATTAAATATTTAGGCATTTTCCTAACACATTGTCACCATCAACTATATCAAGCTAATTTCCCTAGACTTTTGGAACGAATAAAATCGGACTTGTCTTCTTGGTCTAACCTCTTTATCTCCTGGATAGGCAGGGTGAATTCGGTGAAAATGAATGTGCTCCCTCGGGTACTGTACCTATTCCAAACCCTTCCGATATTTATCCCTCCATCTGCCTTCAAATTCTTACAGTTTCACACGTCTCAATTTATATGAGCAAATAGGCATCCCCGAGTCCGACTAAAACTATTACAGCGCCCCACCTGTAGTGGCGGTCTGGGCATCCCAGACTTTAGAAGATATAATTTAGCCACGCAGCTCTCACAGTGTGTACAATGGTGTAACCCTGAGTCTCGGAGGGTCTGGATATCTATGGAAGCTGCCGAACTAGGTCTCTCTACTCTTCTTCTCTTCTTTGGCTTCCGAAATCTTGCCGCCCTAGAATTGTGGCCTCTCACTTCATAGTGTCCCGCTCACTGACGGTTTGGGACTTTGCCAATAGGAAATACAGTTTGGCCCCAGCCCCCTCCCCCATCATCCCAATATTACACAACACAGCATTTTCCCCAGGCACACACAAGCTATTATTTACCCCCTGGCAGGATAGGGGTATCTTATATCTGAATGATATCACCAGAGACACTAGTTTTCCTCAGTTCTCACAGATTTAAGAAGATATTGCTATCCCATCCAAATATTTTTACCAATTTTTACAACTTAGACACTTTCATTCCGCAATGAGCCACGTTCTCTCTAGCAGACCTCTGACCACGTTCGAGGCAGTATGTTTCAGACGTCACTCAACCACAGGTCTAATCTCCCTCTTATATGCCACTCTTAATGGGGAATCACCTTCTCAACGTGACCCTCACGAGAGGGCATGGGAACTGGATCTAGGCTCGGCTTTAGATGATGTGGAATGGTCTGAAGCCTGGGGTAACGCAGCATCTAGCTCTATCTGCGTTAGAATTAAGGAGAATGTTTACAAATTATTATATAGATGGTATTATGTACCATCTCGCTTAAGCAGAATGTACCCGGATACATCAGACAGATGTTGGAGAGGATGTGGCGCAGAGGGCTCCTTCCTACATATATGGTGGTCATGCCCTAAAATAGTGAATATTTGGAGAGATGTGATCAATCTTATTACTGACCTATTACAGATTCCTATTCCTTATGATCCTAAATACATTCTGCTCCCCCTAAACCTGCCAACGCTGACAAAATTTCAAAATAAACTGGTGCGACATATAGTTTCTGCAATGACATGTCAATTGGCCGCAGACTGGAAAAACCCTACGCCGCCCTCCATACAATCTATAATTGCCCGCATCTGGTATGTTTACCGTATGGAATACATGACTAGTATCATTAATTGCTCCTCAAAGCCGTTTGATAAAATATGGAGTCCGTGGCTAACTAACCAACGTGCCCCTTCACCCTTCAACTAACACCGCCCTGTGCTGTAACTGATGGAACCCTCCCTATCCTATTCTATCTCTCTGCTTCTTTCTTTCTCTCTATCTTCTCCTGCACTACTCCTTAATATCAGTCAGCTGAACTTTCGGCTGCCATTCTTTTTGTTTTATATTACCCGCTTCTTGGGTCAATAATGGATCACCTTTTTTTTGAAATTCTATATACGTACCTACTGTCAGGATGTATTTGCAATGTACTATGCTATTATTGTCACTTGTTGTTTCCTGTTTGTATTTTGTGATCCCACGAATAAAAATTATGTTAAAAAAAAAAAAAAAAACTACCTACCACTCCTATCGTCAGGCCCTGGACACTGCCAAACAAACATATTTTCAATCTCTCATCTCTTATCATGCCACCAACCCCAAGCGACTTTTTAATACATTTAAATCACTTCTTTACCCTCCCTCACCTCCCCCACTAGCTACTATCAGTGCACAAGAACTTGCTTACTACTTCAAGGATAAGATTGATAAAATCCGAGATGAAATGGTATGCTCTAACTCAGCCAGTGACCTGCTCAATTCCCTACATGAACCCTCTGGCACTTTCTCTTCATTTGATCCCACAAGTGAAGATGAAGTATCAACACTCTTTTCATCCTCCTACTCCACTACCTCTCCTCTTGATCCTATACCCTCATAGGTCAGTAAAACTGTCTCCTGTGCTTATCCCAACCTTAACTAAAATCTGTAATCTCTCTCTCTACTGGTATCTTTCCCTCTCTGTTTAAACGGGATCGGTATGAAATACCTCCAATCAAAATCCCGACGTTCAAAATCCCGACACCAATTGACCGATGGTCAAAATCCCGACAAGGTCAAAATCCCCACATGGACAAAATACCGACATTTAAAATACCGACAAGGTCAAAATACCGACATGCGGTTTTTGTTGTTTTTGTGTGTGCATGTCGACATAAGTCAACATGGACACCATATAAAGTGTACCGCTGCGCTCGCCATGCTTCGGGCACGGTGCCTCGCTGCGCTCGGCACACTATTATATTCCCCCTCTAGGTCCACTGGGATGGTAAAGTATGAACAAGTCGATTTCAATGAAGAAAATCATGAAAAACTCATGTCGGTATTTTGACCTTGTCGGTATTTTAAATGTCGGTATTTTGTCCATGTCGGGATTTTGACCATCGGTCAATTGGTGTCGGGATTTTGAATGTCGGGTTTTTGCTTGGAGGTAAAATGACTGCATCCCGTTTAAACATGCAGTGATTACTCACATTCTAAAAAAACACAACTCTGACCCAAACACACTCTCTAACTACCGTCCCATTTCTGAGCTACCCAGTCCCTCCAAGCTACTTGACAGACTTGCCTACACTCGCCTTACACACTTTCTTAACTCCCACAACTTATTGGACCCACTTCAGTCAGGCTTTCGTGCCCAACACTACACAGAGACGGCACTGACCAAAGTAGTGAATAATCTAGTCACTGCTAGATCAAAAGGCCATTACACACTACTTATTCTTCTAGATCTCTCTGCTGCTTTTGACACCGTTGACCACTCTCTTCTCATACAAACACTACAATCCCTAGGTCTTCAGGACACAGCCCTTACTTGGTTCTCATCCTACCTATCTAATCGCTCTTTCAGTGTTCACTTCTCTGAATCTACCTCCTCTTCTCTAACTCTATCAGTTGGAGTACTGCAAGGCTCAGTCTCAGGTCCTCTGCTTTTCTCAATCTCTACCTCCTCTCTTGGTAAACTTATCAGCTCCTTCGGATTTCAGTATCATTTGTACGCGGATGATACTCAAATCTACCTATCCTCCACAGATTTGTCACCATCTGTATTGGCTCGTGTCACTGGATGCCTGTCTGCCATTTCATCTTGGATGTCATCTCGCCACCTCAAACTCAATATTTCCAAAACAGAATTAATTATTTTCCCACCAGCTAAGAGTAGTTACCAACATGATATCTCCATAACTGTTGACAATGCAACTATCCACCCTACCCCACAAGCTCGCTGCCTAGGTGTCACCCTTGACTCTGAACTGTCCTTTGTTCCACACATTCAATCTGTCTCTAAATCATGTTACATGCACCTTAAAAACATATCCAAAATACGCCCTTATCTTACACAAGACACTGCAAAAACTCTAATCCATGCACTAATCATCTCCCGCATTGATTATTGTAATAGTCTCCTAACTGGTCTTCCCAAACATAGGCTCTCACCACTTCAATCCATTTTAAATGAAGCTGCAAGGCCAATCTTCCTCGCCAGATGTTCTTCATCTGCTGATCCGCTCTGTCAGTCCCTCCATTGGTTACCGGTATTCTACCGTGTCAAATATAAAATACTTTTACTTACATACAAGGCTATTAACCAAACTGCACCATCATACATCTCCTCACTCATCTCAAAATATCTCCTTACCAGACCTCTCCGCTCTGCACAAGATCTGCGTCTCGCATCCACATCTATTACCTGTTCCCACTCAAAATTACAGGACTTTACCCGGGCTTCACCCGCTCTGTGGAATGCCCTCCCACGCACAATAAGACTCTACTCTAGTCTCCAAACCTTTAAACGTTCCCTGAAAACTCATCTCTTCAGACAAGCCTACCAAATTCCAGACCCACACACATAACCTTCAATGCTTCCGTATCCAGTTACATCCCCTCTGTACAAGTCTACATAACCTCACATTTTGTCTTCCAACATTGCTGGGTGATCACATCATACAACCCATTAAGAACCTAGCAATCTGGGGAACCATTATGTAACAGGTAGCATCTATCCTTGTGTATCAATGCCTATTTCCCTATAGATTGTAAGCTTGCGAGCAGGGCCTTCCTACCTCTATGTCTGTCTGTCTTTGCCCAGTTTTGTTCTATAACTGTTCTAATTGTAAAGCGTAACGGAATATGCTGCGCTATATAAGAAACTGCTAATAGAATTAGATGCTGTAGTGACAGAACAAGGAGAATATGTGACCCATCTCTGTAATAATAAGATTTTACTTACCGGTAAATCTATTTCTCGTAGTCCGTAGTGGATGCTGGGGACTCCGTAAGGACCATGGGGAATAGACGGGCTCCGCTGGAGACAGGGCACTTTAAGAAAGAATTAGGAATACTGGTGTGCACTGGCTCCTCCCTCTATGTCCCTCCTACAGACCTCAGTTAAGGAAACTGTGCCCAGAAGAGCTGACAGTACAAGGAAAGGATTTTGGAATCCAGGGCAAGACTCATACCAGCCACACCAATCACACCTTATAACTCGTGATAAACTTACCCAGTTAACAGTATGAACAACAACAGAGCATCAGATAAACCTGATGCAACTATAAAATAACCCTTATTTAAGCAATAACTATATACAAGTATTGCAGAAGAAGTCCGCACTTGGGACGGGCGCCCAGCATCCACTACGGACTACGAGAAATAGATTTACCGGTAAGTAAAATCTTATTTTCTCTAACGTCCTAGGGGATGCTGGGGACTCCGTAAGGACCATGGGGATTATACCAAAGCACCCAAACGGGCGGGAGAGTGCGGATGACTCTGCAGCACCGAATGAGCAAACTCAAGGTCCTCCTCAGCCAGGGTATCAAACTTGTAGAACTTTGCAAAGGTGTTTGAACCCGACCAAGTAGCCGCTCGGCAAAGCCGTAATGCAGAGACCCCCTCGGGCAGCCGCCCAAGAAGAGCCCACCTTCCTTGTGGAATGGGCTTTTACTGATTTTGGAGGCGGCAAGCCAGCCGCAGAATGAGCCTGCTGAATCGTGTTACAGATCCAGCGAGCAATAGTTTGCTTTGAAGCAGGAGCACCCAGCTTGTTGTATGCATACAGGATAAACAGCGACTCAGTTTTCCTGACTCTAGCCGTTCTGGCGACATAAACCTTCAAAGCCCTGACTACATCCAGTAACTCGGAATCCTCCAAGTCACGAGTAGCCACAGGCACCACAATAGATTGGTTCATATGAAAAGAGGACACTACTTTTGGCAGAAATTGCGGACGAGTCCGCAATTCTGCCCTATATCCATATGGAAAACCAGATAGGGGCTTTTTATGTGACAAAGCCGCCAATTCTGACACACGCCTCGCCGAATCCAAGGCTAATAGCATGACCCCCTTCCACGTGAGATATTTTAACTCCACGGTTTTAAGTGGCTCAAACCAGTGTGATTTCAGGAAACTCAACACCACGTTAAGATCCCAAGGTGCCACTGGAGGCACAAACGGGGGCTGAATATGCAGCACTCCCTTTACAAACGTCTGAACTTCAGGCAGAGAAGCCAGTTCTTTTTGAAAGAAAATTGAGAGGGCCGAAATCTGGACCTTAATGGACCCCAATTTTAGGCCCAAAGTCCCTCCCGACTGTAGGAAGTGAAGGAAACGGCCCAGCTGGAATTCCTCTGTAGGGGCATTCCTGGCCTCACACCAAGCAACATATTTTCGCCATATACGGTGATAATGTTTAGCCGTCACGTCTTTCCTAGCCTTTATTAGCGTAGGAATAACCTCATCCGGAATCCCTTTTTCTGCTAGGATCCGGCGTTCAACCGCCATGCCGTCAAACGCAGCCGCGGTAAGTCTTGGAACAGACAGGGCCCCTGCTGCAACAGATCCTGCCTTAGAGGCAGAGGCCATGGGTCCTCTGTGAGCATTTCTTGCAGCTCTGGATACCAAGTCCTTCTTGGCCAATCCGGAACAATTAGTATTGTTCTCACTCCTCTTTTTCTTATGATTCTCAGTACCTTGGGTATGGGAGGAGGAGGAGGAGGAAACACATAAACCGACTGGAACACCCACGGTGTCACTAGTGCGTCTACAGCTATTGCCTGAGGGTCTCTTGACCTGGCGCAATACCTCTGTAGTTTTTTGTTGAGGCGGGATGCCATCATGTCCACCTGTGGCCGCTCCCACCGACTGGCAATCTGCGCGAAGACTTCTTAATGAAGTCCCCACTCTCCCGGGTGGAGGTCGTGCCTGCTGAGGAAGTCTGCTTCCCAGTTGTCCACTCCCGGAATGAACACTGCTGACAGTGCTCTCACGTGATTCTCTGCCCAGCGAAGAATCCTGGTGGCTTCCGCCATCGCCACTCTGCTCCTTGTGCCGCCTTGGCGGTTTACATGAGCCACTGCGGTGATGTTGTCTGATTGAATCAGCACCGATTGGTCGCGAAGCAGGGTCTCCGCTTGACTTAGGGCGTTGTATATGGCCCTTAGTTCCAGGATATTGATGTGAAGGCAAGTCTCCTGACTTGACCACAGACCCTGGAAATTTCTTCCCTGTGTGACTGCCCCCCACCCTCGGTGGCTTGCATCCGTGGTCACCAGGACCCAGTCCTGAATGCCGAATCTGCGACCCTCGAGAAGGTGAGAACTCTGCAGCCACCACAGAAGAGACACCCTGGCCCTGGGGGATAGGGTGATCAGCCGATGCATCTGTAGATGTGATCCGGACCACTTGTCCAACAGATCCCATTGAAAGGTCCTCGCATGGAACCTGCCGAAGGGAATAGCCTCGTATGATGCCACCATCTTCCCCAGGACTCGCGTGCAGTGATGCACCGACACCCGTTTTGGCTTTAAGAGGTCTCTGACCAGTGTCATGAGTTCCTGAGCCTTCTCCGTCGGTAGAAAAACCTTCTTCTGGTCTGTGTCCAGAATCATGCCCAGGAAGGGCAGACGCGTCGTAGGAATCAGCTGCGACTTTGGAATATTCAGAATCCAGCCGTGCTGGTGTAACACTTCCCGAGAGCGTGCTACGCTGATCAGTAACTGCTCTCTGGACCTCGCCTTTATGAGGAGATCATCCAAGTATGGGATAATTGTGACTCCTTGCTTTCGCAGGAGCACCATCATCTCCGCCATTACCTTGGTAAATATTCTCGGTGCCGTGGAGAGACCAAACGGCAACGTCTGGAATTGGTAATGACAATCCTGTACCACGAATCTGAGGTACTCCTGATGAGGTGGATAAATGGGGACATGCAGGTAAGCATCCTTTATGTCCAGAGACACAATAAAATCCCCCTCTTCCAGGCTTGCAATGACCGCTCTGAGCGATTCCATCTTGAACTTGAACCTTTTCAGGTAAATGTTCAGGGATTTTAAATTCAAAATGGGTCTGACCGAACCATCCGGTTTCGGTACCACAAACATTGTGGAATAGTAACCCCTTCCCTGTTGAAGGAGGGGCACCTTCACCACCACCTGCTGGAGATATAATTTGTGAATTGCCGCTAACACTATTTCCCTCTCCAAGGGGGAAGCTGGCAGGGCCGATTTGAGGTAACGGTGAGGAGGCATCACTTCGAATTCCAGCTTGTATCCCTGAGATACAATCTGTATAGCCCAGGGATCCACCCGTGAGCGACCCACTGGTGGCTGAAATGTCGGAGACGCGCCCCCACCGATCCTGGCTCCACCTGTGGAGCCCCAGCGTCATGCGGTGGATTTAGTGGAAGCCGGGGAAGACTTCTGTTCCTGGGAACTAGCTGTATTGTGCAGCTTCTTTCCTCTACCCCTGCCTCTGGCAAGAAAGGACGCACCTCGGACTTTCTTGCCTCTTTGCGATCGAAAGGACTGCATTTGGTAATACGGTGCTTTCTTAGGTTGTGAGGGAATATATGGCAAAAAATTTGACTTCCCAGCCGTAGCTGTGGAAACTAGGTCCGAGAGACCGTCCCCAAACAATTCCTCACCCTTATAAGGTAAAACCTTCATGTGCTGTTTTGAGTCGGCATCACCTGTCCATTGCCGAGTCCACAGGACCCTTCTGGCCGAAATCGACATTGCATTTATTCTGGAGCCCAGTAGGGTAATATCTCTCTGGGCATCTCTCATATATAGGACAGCGTCTTTTATATGCCCCAGGGTCAGTAATATAGTATCCTTGTCCAAGGTATCAAGTTCCTCAGATAAAGTATTTGTCCATGCTGCGACAGCACTACACATCCAGGCCGACGCAATTGCCGGCCCTAGCAGAGTACCTGAATGTGTATAAATGGACTTCAGAATACCTTCCTGCTTTCTTTCCGCAGGATCCTTTAGGGTGGCCGTATCCTGTGACGGCAGGGCTACCTTCTTAGATAAGCGTGTCAAAGCTTTGTCTACCCTAGGGGAGGATTCCCAGCGTAACCTGTCCGTTGGCGGGAAAGGATACGCCATAAGCAACCGTTTGGAAATCTGCACTTTCCTATCTGGAGATTCCCAAGCTTTTTCACATAACTCATTTACCTTATGTAAAGGGGGAAAGGTCACCTCATGCCTTTTTTCCCCAAACATATAAACCCTCTTGTCAGGGACTGTTTTTTTCTCTGAGATGTGTAAAACATCCTTCATTGCTATAATCATGTAGCGGATGGCTTTAGCCATTTTAGGCTGCAACTTTGCATCATCGCCATCGACACTGGGGTCAGAATCCGTGTCGATATCTGTGTCAACTATTTGGGATAGTGGACGCTTCTGAGACCCTGACGGCCCCTGCGTTGTAGGGTCAGGCATGGGTTGAGACCCTGACTGTCCCTTATCCAACCTTTTATGCAAGGAATTATCATTATCATTTAAAACCTTCCACATATCCATCCAATCGGGTGTCGGCGGCGATACCACATTCATCTGTACCTGATCTGCTTCCACGTAGCCTTCCTCGTCAAACATGTCGACACAAGCGTACCAACACACCACACACACAGGGGATGCTCTATTTGAGGACAGAACTCCCACCAGGCCCTTTGGAGAGACAGAGAGAGAGTATGCCAGCACACACCCCAGCGCTATATGACCCAGGAATTACACAGTAACTTAGTGTTTACCCAGTAGCTGCTGTATACACTGATTTTGCGCTAAATTTATGTGCCCCCCCCCCCTCTCTTTTTACCCTCTTTCTACCGTGATTCTGCAGGGGAGAGCCTGGGGAGCTTCCTCTCAGCGGAGCTGTGGAGAGAAAATGGTGCTGGTGAGTGCTGAGGAAGAAGCCCCGCCCCCTCAGCGGCGGGCTTCTGTCCCGCGATTTTGTGTAAAATAATGTCGGGGGCTCATGCATATATACAGTGCCCAACTGTATATATGCTCTTTTATGCCAAGAGGTACTTAATTGCTGCCCAGGGCGCCCCTCCCTGCGCCCTGCACCCTACAGTGACCGGAGTGTGCGGGTTTAATGTGGGAGCAATGGCGCACAGCTGCAGTGCTGTGCGCTACCTCATATGAAGACAGGAGTCTTCTGCCGCCGCTTTCGAAGTCTTCTTGCTTCTCACGCCGGCTTCTGGCTCTGCGAGGGGGACGGCGGCGCGGCTCTGGGATCGGACGACCAAGGGTGCGTTCCTGTGTTCGATCCCTCTGGAGCTAATGGTGTCCAGTAGCCTAAGAAGCACGACCTATCCACAGTGAGTAGGTCTACTTCTCTCCCCTCAGTCCCACGTAGCAGAGAGTCTGTTGCCAGCAGATCTCTCTGAAAATAAAAAAAACTAACAAAATACTTTCTATTCAGCAAGCTCAGGAGAGCTCACTAAAGTGCACCCAGCTCATCCGGGCACAGATTCAAACTGAGGTCTGGAGGAGGGACATAGAGGGAGGAGCCAGTGCACACCAGTATTCCTAATTCTTTCTTAAAGTGCCCTGTCTCCAGCGGAGCCCGTCTATTCCCCATGGTCCTTACGGAGGCCCCAGCATCCACTAGGACGTTAGAGAAAAGTGATTATTACTCACCTGTACTGATATCTGTAGGGATTTCCTCTTCCTTACACTGCTGGTCATCCTTCACATGCGTCTCTTCTCCCTTCTTATCTTCTTCCTTAATGTCAGCCAGGTTATTACCCTAAGTAACCCATAAAACAAGAACACATTAAAAATGTCCGACTTTCTCAAGAGTAAAGAGTAGATATCAGTGTACACGGCTTCTCTCTATAGATCATACAATGAATAGTCCCTGTGATATCAGTATTTGCAAAAACACCAAATACACCTACCTGATCCCTCTGTGGGGTCCTGTGATTCTCCTCTGTACAGTCCTGGGAATACAGAGGACGGGGACATCTCTCTGGGGTATCTCTGTTACTGGATCCATCTGTAAGAGACGCACAGATACTGAGTACATTGTTTTTTCAATTATCAAATAATGTGTATGTGTCCTATCTCCCCCATATTGAACTAATCACATGATTTAGGCCAGTGGTTCTCAACCTCGGTCCTCAAGTATCCCCAACAGTTCATGTTTTCCAGGTCACCGAGCAGTTGAACAGGTGTATTCATTACTCACTGACACATTTTAAAAGACCCACAGGTGGAGCAAATTATTTCACTTGCAATCCTGTGAGGAGACCTGGAAAACATGAACTGTTGGGTGTACTTGAGGACCGAGGTTGAGAACCACTGATTTAGGCCACTATGGAGAGCAGGGAATCCTGTCTTTAAAACAATGTGGCCAGGGGCGTGGCCTGGAGGCTGAATCGATAGGCAGCACAAGTTCAGAGCTCTGCAGAAATTGAGGTGATTTGCCCTCAATAACTACCTCCTGCCTCAGAAAACCCCTCCAAACTTGTTCCCCCTGACGGAGGGAACACTCAGCGGTGGTGGGATAGTGTTGCGGAATCGGGGAGCCGGTTTACCGGCTCCTGCGGGTTGCGGCCTACCCACCACTCCGAAGCCGGGGCCTAAATTTAGGAAGGACCAGCGGCGGGCCGTACGGAACCTCAGCCCCAGCCCTACGGTGTTCTCCAGCGCCCTGAAGTGGATCCCCTGGGAGCCGACACACGCTCCCCCAGACTGACGCTGCATCAGAGGTGGCAGAGGAGAGGGGGAATCGGCCGGAGCACAGACGCCGGGGACCCGGAGCTCCGGGAGCGGCGGCCATTTTGGTTCTCGGACCCTGAGGCAGAGCGGCGGTCCAGGGACTCTGCAGCCTTCAATATACCCTGAGGTGAGCTGCTCCCCCAACACAACATCTCCCCCACCGTTACCCGCACTCGAGGCCGGCTGGAGGCTGCTGCGGGACACTCCGCGCTGAACGCCGGAGGGGAACGCAGCAGCGCAGCACCTACACCTGCTGCCTCATCACTGGCGCCTGGCGGTGGGGCCCCTACAACCCTCGACCCTCCTCCGTTCTCACCTGTCAGGTGGCCCCCGACCCGCGGTCCTCACCTGATCGCTGGGGTGCCCCATTCATCTATTCCCACGGATGCTGGCGTCTGCCCTTCCCCCCCCCTCCCTGCTTCTGGGCACAACTGAGCTGAACGGATTGCCATCCTCTCGCACCACAGGGGCTCTATATATGTTCTAATGCCCCCCCAGCATTAAACTTTCTTATAACCCGGGAGAGACTGCGGCTGCGGGACCCGGCAGAACGTCACACTCCTGCTCTCCCCCACCAACGCTTACCTACTCCCGCTTCTGCCACATCCAGCCGCACTCAGCGTGTGACCGCAGACGTCTCCCTCACGGCCGGCCACCAGGTGACGGCTCTGACTGGGATCATCTTTGGGGGCTGTCTCCCGTCCTCCAGACCGGACTCAGTGGGCGTCGGTCTCGTGCCGGGGTCGACGACGCTCAGCCCTGCACCCGGCGAGGTGTGGATGATCCGGCCCGGCGGGACGTGCGACCCGAGGTGACAAGCTCCAGGGCTCTGTGCAAACACGCTCCACCTGACTGCTGAGCCCTGCTCCCTCTCCCTCCTGGACCCACAGAGTTGAGCACGCACGGTACTTCAGGGGGTCCTGACTGAGGTTAGCTCGCCCCCACACACGCTGGCACACCATCCCTCTCTCCAACATTTGCTCTAAACCTGACCACGGGAGGTACCTCCTGGCCCTTTTTGTGAGGCCTTTTTTCATTAGATCCCTTCTCACTCACTCTCCCCCTAAGTGCCACCTATAACCACATATAACTGGGGCTTCCTGTATCTATCTCAAGGCACTGGACTCTTCCTATATCACAACCTAAAGTCCGGGGGTGCCACCCCCCCTACCCAATGCCGGCGATTCTCTCTATATGACACCCTAGTCCCCCATGATCTCTTTAAGCGGGGGAATGTCCTGCTGAGTCCCTATGGGTGCGACCCGGGGGGTCTTCTCATGTTCTATCTCCATGCAGCCTACATGATGGATCACTAATTACTTACGTTATACCTCAGCTGTGACCTATGACTTTCATTATCCCCGGGACTGTCCTACACTATGCCTAAATCTAAATCCAAGTCTAAGAAAACCACAGCGTCGGCGGAAATCTCGACCTTTATTTCCAAGATGAAGTCTAGTGCGGCCAAACCTCCAATTGCCCCCCCCTCTGACCTGGTTTCGGAATCTGAGGAAGATCCGTCAGCCCCTGAACCCTCCATGAAAGATTGCTTCTCCTCAATTTTAACAGAAATGAAGTCGCTGAAGCAGGCTTTTCACTCGGAGATCCACAAAGCCATCTCCGGCCTTAAGGTCGAGATATCTGATCTTGGGGCCCGCACTAATGATGTGGAACAGAAAATCGATGAAGTTATCACCTTCCAACAGGAGCTGGAGCACTCGGTACAAGTCATGCAGGAGGATATATACCTACTCCAGGACCAACAAGAGGACGCTGATAACCGCGCGCGACGTAACAACTTGCGTATTAAATATATCCCAGAGTCAGTAGAATCAGCCCAACTGGAGGCCTTCCTCCTCAGGTTCTTTCAACACCTTCTACCGGACACTCCTTGTGAGCAGTTCCTCTTGGACAGAGCCCATCGCTCACTGCGTCAAAAGCCCTCAACCTCGTCTCCCCCACGAGACGTAGTTTTGCGCTGTCACTATTTCAAAACTAAAGAGAAAATTTTGTCGGCTGCCCGGAATAAAGACGTATGTCTATTCGAATCACATAAGCTACTGGTGTTTCAGGACTTATCCCCTACTACTCTCAAAAGGCGCTTCGATTTGAGGGAGTACACCCAAATCCTCAGGAATAATCAAATCCGCTACAGATGGGGCTTTCCTTTTGCCTTAATTGTACAACTGGATGGGAAGAGATTGTTGGCACGATCCAAAGAAGAGGCCCATAGGCTCCTGTTGAGACTGAACTTACCCCCCCCGGAGGCCAGCAAACCTTCCTCTCCACGGGATGCTCCAGATCTCCGACATTCTCCAAACTCACCCCTCCCTCAGCGAGCACCTAGACGTCTTTGGTCGACAGTTCCGGAGAAAACTTCTACAAGTCATGACCCGCCGTGAAAATCTCTGCACAGATGTGCTATTGGGTCACTATACGTTAAATGTTACTGTTTTATAAACTAGTTTAGAGGTTTAAGAACTTTTTCTTGAGCTGAGATTATTCACTTATTTACTTATGTAATTCCAATGATGGTCCATTGTGACGGGCTGTTGCAACGACCCCCTTGGTCGCCCCCCCCTATGTTTAACTGGTGGGCGTCCCGGTGGCCGGAGCCGCGCCCTCCACCGAGCCTCCATAGTCAGTTTTGAGCATAAGGGAGTTCTCTTCTCCCTTACATTCCCCATACGGGTGCTCAAACATACGGACCCGTACGCAACGTACAATGGGTCGATGGCTCGGTCAATTCTATTTGTTTATGTTACAGTTTCTTAAATGTCTTTTTGTGACTCTTTTGATTTTTCTTCTCTTTCTTCTTCTTTTTCTTCTCCTCTCCTTTCTTCCCCCACTTCCCGCTCATCCTCTTCCCCTCGCTCCCCTTGTTCCACAGGGAGACTACTTATGGTTCTTTAAGATTACTCATGCTATACTTACACTTGTAACACTATGTCTGTTAACGTAATATCCTACAATGTGAAGGGCCTCAATAGCCCTCAAAAGAGGTCCAAATTATTTATTTTTCTGAAGCAGGTGAGGGGAGATCTGGTATTCCTTCAGGAGACGCATTTCAAAGGGACTTCCCACCCTGAACTACGTTCTAGACGCCACCCCGTTGCCATACACGCCTGTGATCGCACTCAAAAGAAAAGAGGGGTCGCCATTTTGATCCCCGCTCATTTACATTTGGAATCAGACCGAATCATTAAGGATGGGCGCGGTAGGTTTCTCATTATAGTAGGTAAACTTAATAATGTTCCTATCACCATGGTTAATGTCTACGCTCCCAATATTAACCAGGCCTCGTTCTTTGCTTCCTTAGACTCCAAAATCGCCCAGTGTAGGAAAGGTGACCTCTTAATAGCAGGAGATTTTAACACCATACTACACCATAGTCTGGATCGCTCCCATCCCCTCCCACGGTCCCAGTCCCATCTCAGCACCCGCAACTCTAGAGCCCTACAGTCGCTGCTCAAAAATCACCTTCTATTTGACTCCTGGAGGGTTGTCGATCCCCTAATTAAGGATTACACATTCTATTCCCCAGTCCATAATCTATATACTAGAATTGATATGATTATGGTCGGGAGAGATCTAACATCTAGAATTCAGAACTGCTGTATTTATCCAATCACGTGGTCTGATCACGCCCCAATTTCTCTGACTTTGACTGGGCTAGCTCGCACTCCTTCCCCCCCCTCCTGGTCGCTTAACGATGCCCTCCTCCAACAACCTGAAGTGTTACAGCAAACTAATCAGGTATTAACTGATTACTTCAATGAGAACCAAACCCCCGGCATATCCGATTTGACCCTGTGGGAGGCACACAAGGCGGTCCTCCGGGGCCACTTCATCCAGACTGCGGCCAGGATCACCAAGCAGCGCTCCCAAAAGATTCTGGAGTTATCTACTCGGCTCCACCAATTGGAGGAAGTGCATAAGTCCTCTCTAGACCCTGCTGATTTAGAGAAGGTACTTAAAACCAGAGGCGATCTTAATTTACTGTTGTCTCATAAGACTGAAATGTGCCTTAGACGTCTTAACCAGATTTACTACGAAAAAGGGGATAAGGCGGATAAACTATTAGCCAGAAAACGGAGGGCTCAGATCTCTTCCAAAAATATCTTATCCATTCGCACCAAACAAGGGGCTCTGACCCATGATCCTGACCGCATTCTGGGTGAATTCGAAGAATTTTACAAATTGCTGTACAACTCGGAAATTACCCCCCCCTCATCACCGAGACTTGAAAAGGGAATTGACGCCCTCCTAGACAAATGTAACCTACCGTCACTGAGCGGCGCGACAGTGTCCCAATTAGGCTCAGAGATCACTATCGAAGAAATAGAGAACGCACTTAAAACTCAGAAACCAGGTAAGGCCCCTGGACCTGATGGGATGTCAATTACTTATTATAAGAAATTTAAGGGGACGATTCTGCCCCACCTTTGCCGGCTCTTCAATGGTTTCCTAAGTGGTAATCCTCTATCACCCCGTACCTTAGAGGCACGAATAGTTTTAATCCATAAACCTGGGAAAGATCCCAACTCCTGCGCCAGCTACCGCCCCATTTCCTTATTAAATAACGATATTAAGTTATTCGCCAAAATTATAGCCTTAAGATTAAACCCAGTTCTCCCGCGCTTAATACACGCTGACCAGGTGGGCTTCATCCCAGGCCGACAAGCCAGAGACAATACACGAAGAACTATTAATCTGGTCCATCTTATTAACAAAACTAAATTACCTTCCATCCTTCTTTCGCTAGACGCAGAGAAGGCTTTTGACAAAATACTATGGCCTTTCATGTTTGCCACTCTACGTAGATTCGGTCTGGGGGGAAGCTTACTTCAGGGCATCCAGGCACTTTACTCCAATCCCTCCGCTAGAGTTCGGGTCAACGGCAAGGACTCTCAACTCTTTCACATTAGCAACGGTACACGCCAGGGGTGTCCCTTGTCACCACTAATTTTTGCCATGACGATCGAACCTTTGGCGTGTATGGTTAGGGCCAACCCTGATATCAAAGGCATCCATGTTGGTGGGGAGGAATTCAAATTGTCATTATTCGCAGATGATGTCCTCTTGACTATCTCCTCTCCCAATATATCCATCCCTAACCTATTTAAAACCCTCTCATTATACTCTCATTACTCTGGATATCGTATTAATTACTCCAAATCGGAAGCCCTTCCACTGCATCTTGATGAGAATACCAGATCTCTCCTAGCTGTTAACTATAACTTCTCTTGGCGCTCCAAGAAAATCAAGTACCTTGGCGTGTACATCACAAACTCCTACGACTCTCTATACTCTGAAAACTTCCCTGCCCTCTTCAAGTGTATAGAGTCTGACCTTAGAGCTTGGGACAAACAGATTATAGCCTGGTTTGGACGGATAGTTTCAATTAAAATGAACGTTCTCCCGAGGATCCTATATCTGATCCAAACAATCCCCGTGGGCATCCCCGCTGAGGCCTTATGTCGAATGCAGAAGCTATTTGTTAAATTTATATGGTCTGGTAAGCCCCCTAGAATCAAGACCTCCACTCTGATACGTGACCCGCTGGCGGGAGGTAGGGGATTGCCGGATATTCGTAAATATTATCATGCAACCCACCTGAGTCAGGCTCTGGCATGGTTCTCCCCTGCCCCCCACCTGCCTTGGATCCGAATCGAGCTTCTGGCGGCCGGGGTCTCCTCCTTGGTCTCCCTCCTCTCACCGACCAAGCCACTACGGTCATTACAAACTTGTGTCCCTTCGACAAAACTCACCTGCGCCTTGTGGTTTTTCTGCATTCGACATTATGGCCTGTCCACTTTCCCATCTCCTATCACGTCCATCTGGGATAACAGGGACTTCCCCCCAGGTTCCACTTTGCAATCTCATTCGTGGCTTCATCTGAACCCACGCCCGGGTCTTATATTTGATTTTATAGACGGATCCTCATGGCGTTCCCTACAATCTTTATGTGACAGATACGATATCTCCCAACCCGTATTTTATGAATATTTACAGCTCCGCTCCTTTTTAAGCTCCCTGCCCAAAGCCCAGGTTATTCGCCAACTCACCCCCTTGGAGCGGCTATGCATTTACTCTCCTATGCGGCAGGGTATTATCTCTATACTCTACGCATTATTACGTTCCCTGAAGGCAACAAACATTCTCCCCCATGAACGTAAGTGGGAGCAGGACCTAGGCCCTCCACCTGATGAAGACTCATGGGAAACCATTAGACAAAAAGTAGCCCAATCATCAATTTCCTCTCTTGTGAAGGAAAATTCTTATAAAGTCTACACTAGATGGTATCGGGTCCCAGCAACAATGCATAAGATCTTTCCCGGGTCCTCCCCACTGTGCTGGCGTGGATGTGGCCAAACTGGAGACTTTATACACATCTGGTGGTCATGCCCCAAAATGCACACGTTCTGGGCTCAGGTGGAGGCTCTCTTAGGCTCTGTCTTTGGCTCACGGATAACCCTAGGCCCATGGTCAGCCCTGCTGGGCCTACCTTTACCCAACCTAGATAACCAGGCGAACAGCTTAGTTCTCCAAATCTTACATGCAGCTCGCTGTGTGGTAGCAAAAAATTGGAAAAACACCAACACTCCCCCTAGGAGCATGCTAATAGCAAAAATTTGGCATATCTCCACGATGGAGAAAATCACAGCCTCCTTACATGACAGATCGGACAAATATAGGAGGATATGGGAACCATGGTTCACCTATACTACGCCCCCCGCTACCGGGATTTGATGGGATAGGTCACAGTATGAAGCAGCTCTCTACACCACACAGGTCCCAATAAACATAAGAGATGAAACACAGACCCCGGTTGTTCAGTTGATATGATTTGTAGCTGGGAAGTATTACTCTCCCATCTCATATACTCACCTAGTTCGTTTCTCTGACGAACCACCACTCTCCCATCCCCCCCCCCTCTCTTTTCCCTCTCTCCCCCACTATTTTTCTCTCTCTTCTTCTTAGAACCTTTCTTATTATTTTCTTTTTTACTTGTCTGTTGTTTAAACATAAAAAACTGTGATGGTCGAGACATGCATATACTTGGTATTGTCATAATACTCCCTTGTTTCTGTATTATTTGGTTATTCCCTAGGGGATAACTGGTTTGTGATTAAGCATTTACTTGGAGCTGTCATTTCATCTCCTGTTTGTTCTGTACTTGCATACTCGACTCTTCTTTAATAAAAATATTAATTAAAAAAAAAAAAAACAATGTGGCCATTTAGTAGTTATTAACAATGAATAAAAATAAAAGAGGGTCTCCTTTATGTAATATAGTTTTTTTTTTAAGTTAAAAAAACAACAACCCATATACCCCATATGTACAGTGCTGTTTCGGCGGGGGTCTGTGTCGAATGTATTAGCAAGTCCAGCGGGCATTACCAGGCCGTCGCCAAAGCACGGGGAGAAGGTAAGGCGTCGGTTCTGCTTAGCGGTGGAGACGCAAGACACAGCCGCACTGTTTTCGGAAGGAGACTACCGAACAGTAGCTGACACGGCTGCCACCTCGGGTGCACCAGCGCTAGGCCCCAGGGATCATAGGCTCCAGGGACTAGTGTGAGGCTGCGATCCCTGGGGTTGAAGTCAGCAGTGGGGAGTAAGACGCTCCCCTGGTCGCCCCTCCCCCCCGTTTCATGACCAGTTTCCTCCAAGTTTCCCGTCATGAACGGATTTCCCGCTTCCATCTGAGACAATGTTTATCTAAAAGAACCCAGTCGTAGCATAGGCGACTGTGTGACTGGTGCGTCTGTGATCATTGGTGCCAATCTGCTGACGCTACCTCATATCCCAATGTTTATCCTGTGGATAACCTGTGGACCCTGCAGGAGAAAGAAGCGAGATAACCCTCAGCAGAAAAGGGGTTAAAGTTTTGCTCTACGACCTCATGGTGATCACATTAAAGTGCAGAAAATATACGTTATGGTAAGAACTTACCATTGATAACGGTATTTCTCCTATGTCCACAGGTTTCCACAGGATAACAATGGGATATGATGGAGCGACAGCGGATTGGCACCAAACGATCACAAGCTTTCAGTCCTTCCAGGATGCAACGGGCTCGTCCATATATCCCCGCCACTGGCTCAGGCAAATCAGTTGGATTTCAAAGCATTTAGGCAGGAGCATTATGTAGAACCCTATTCAGGCGAGAACAACACACACATACACACCCTTCCATGCAAGAGGGAAGAGGTTAGTGAGTATAAAGATCCTCAAATCAGGTGCGTCAGGGTGGGATCCCGGTGGAAACCTGTGGACATAGGAGAAATACCGCTATCAACTGTAAGTTTTTACCATAACATATATTTCTCCGGCAGGGTCCACAGGTTATCCACAGGATAACAATGGGATTTCCCAAAGCAATTTTTAGTGGTGGGGACGCTCCTGAATAGGCAGGAGAACCTTACGCCCGAACTCAGCGTCATGAAAGGCAAAAGTATCCAAGGCATAATGTCTAATGAATGTGTTAATGGAAGACCATGTGGCTGCCTTACATATCTGTTCTGCTGAAGCACCATGTTGTGCTGCCCATGAAGGACCTACCTTACGAGTAGAGTGAGCAGAGACATTAGACGGAACAGGGAGATCAGCTCGAGAACATGCTTCTGAAATAGTCATTCGAAGCCATCTTGCTAGCGTCTGTTTAGTAGCAGGCCATCCCCTCTTGTGAAATCAACAGAGAATGAAGAAAGAATCTGTCTTTCTGATGACACTGGTATGATCCACGTAGATTCTTAATGCACGGACTACGTCCAGTGATGCTTCTCCCGCAGAAAGTCCAGATACCTGAAAAGCCGGGACTACAATTTCTTAGTTAAGGTGAAATCTAGATACCACCTTAAGAAGATAACCAGACCTAGTTCTGAGAACAGCTTTATCTGGATAAAAAAAAATCAGAAAAGGAGATTTACATGACAGCGCTCCTAAATCTGACACTCTTCTAGCTGATGCCATAATCAGTAGAAAGAGTACTTTAGCTGCCAACCATTTAAGATCCACTTTATTAAGTGGTTCAAACGGAGCACCTTGAAGGGCTTTGAGAACCAGACTTAAATCCCAAGGCACTGCAGGAGGAACAAAAGGTGGTTGAATGCGCAGCATTCCTTGGAAAAAAGTACGCACATCCTGTAAAATTGCCAATTTTCTTTTGAAACCATACAGTCAATGCTGATACTTGCACTCTCAAGAAAGCCACCTTCAAACCCTTATCCATTCCTGCCTTAAGGAAATCTAAGACCCTGGATACTCTGAAAGATTTTGGGTCCATACTTTTTTCACTGCACCAATGAATATAGGCTCGCCATATTCTGTGATAAATGCGAGATGAGGAGGGTTTCCTTGCTCTGAGCATAGTTTGAATTACCTGTTGTGAGAATCCTCTTGACTTCAGGAGAGGTTTTAACAGCCACGCCGTCAAAGACAGTCAATCCAGATGCCTGCGATAACAAGGACCCTGCATCAGTAGATGTGGACGTTGAGGGAGCAGAAGTGGAGCATCCATCGACATCCTCTGCAGATCTATGTACCAATGCCTTCTTGGCCAAGCTGGAGCTATTAGAATCACGGCACCCTTTGCTTGCTTTATTTTCCTCACCACCCTGGGTAACAGGATGATTGGAGAAAATAGATAAGCCAGATGAAAGTCCCATTTTACCGATAAGGCATCTACAAAGATCGCTCCGGGATCCCTTGTTCTTGACCCATATGCGGGCACTTTGTTGTTCAGACGGGATGCCATGAGATCTATCTCTGGCAACCCCCATTTGTCTACTAGAGTCTGAAAAACCTCCGGGTGTAGAGCCCATTCGCTTGCTTTAATGGTGTGTCGACTGAGAAAGTCTGCTTCCCAGTTTAGGACTCCCGACACGAACACTGCGGAAAAGGCTGGAAGATGGAGTTCTGCCCACTTTAGAATGTGACTTACCTCCTTCATTGCTTTTTGGCTGAGTTCCTCCCTGATGGTTGAGGTACGCTACTGCTGTCGCATTGTCCGAGCGGATCTGGACTGGTTTTCCTTGCAGAGTGTCCTTTGCCTGAATCAGTGCCATGTATATGACCCGTAGTTCCAACAGGTTTATTGGCAGGCAACTTTCTTCTGTGGACCACTGTCCTTGGAACCATAATTTTCCGGACACTGCTCCCCAGCCCTGAAGACTGGCATCCGTTGTCAGGATCTCCCAATCCGATATCCAAAAGGGTCTCCCCTTGTCGAGATGGGATGTCTGCAGCCACCAGGCTAACGACCTTTTTACCTTTACTGGAAGTACCATCGTCTGTTTCTTTATTGTCCGATGTACTCCACTCCATCTGAACAGAATCAGACGCTGCAGAGGTCTTGAGTGGAATTGTGCATACTCCACCATGTCGAATGCTGACACCATCAAACCCATCACTCGCATTGCTGCGTGAATTGATATTGTTTGACTGTGTAACAACTCCTAAGTCATTAACAGCACCTTGGATATCTTGTTCTGAGGTAAAAATATTTTCTGCAGACTTGAATCCAATACAGCCCCCAAGTGAATCATCAGTTGTGACGGAATCAGAGATGACTTTGCCCAATTTTTGAGCCATCCTGTAGACAAGTTATTGTCTGTTGGAGATGGCTCAAGAGCAATTCCTGGGATTGTGCCAGGATTAAAAGATCGACGAGGTATGGAAAAATTCTTATCCCCTGCTTGCGGAGATGAGCTGCCATAACCGCCATAATCTTGGTAAATACTCTGGGGGCTGTGGCCAACCCAAAGGGTAAGGCCTGGAACTAAAAATGTTGCTTGAGGATGGCGAACCTGAGGTAACACTGATGAGACAATGCTATAGGAACATGCAAGTAAGCATCCTGTATATCCAGAGATACCATGTAATCCCCTGGTTCCATGGCCAAAACTATGGAGCGTAACGTCTCCACGTGGAACCGTGGTACCCAAATGTATTTGTTTAACATTTTGAGATTGAGAATGGGCCAAAACGACCCATTTGGCTTCTGAACCAAAAATAGGTTGGAGTAAAAACCCTGCCCCCGTTGTGCAGGGGGTACTGGAATAATTACTCCAGACTGAAGCAATTTCTGAACTGCTTCTTGCAGGGCTCTGGCCTTCGCCTCTATTCCAGACGGACTGGTGCAGAAGAACCTTCGAGGAGGCTGCTTCTTGAAAGGGAAAACATAACCCAGAGATACCGCTTCTTGCACCCAAGCATCTGTTGTCGATTGCTGCCATATGTGTGCAAACTGAAGAAGTCGGCCCCCTACCCTGGGGTCCCCCAGGCGGAGGCCCGCACTATCAGGCTGATGGCTTATGTTCTGGTTTGGAAGCTGGCCCTCTGGTGGCCCATTGCTTCTTTGCCTTACCAAACTTATTGTATTGGGGCTGCTTAGAATCACTTTTTCCTTTTGTTTTTCCTTGCGACCGAAATGGCCGAAAAACCGAACCCCTAGGCCTGGGGTTATAATTGGCAGGAAATCTGACCTTCTTGGATTCTGCTTCTGATTCCAGAATATCTGTCAATTCCTTACCAAACAGAATATTCCCAACAAAAGGCAAAGATTCCAGAACCTTCTTAGATTCTGAATCAGCTTTCCATGTACGGAGCCAAATTGCTCTGCGAGCAGCTACCGTTAAGGCTGATGCTTTGGAAGCAAAAGTACCCATATCTATTGCCGCTTCTTCTACCGCCTTTGCCATCCAAGCTGAGGCCATAGTTGGCCTTATGACTGCCCCTGACAAAGAAAATATGGCTTTCAAAAACCCATCCACTCTTCTGTCTGTGACATCATTTAATGATGTTGACGGTAAAGGCAATATAGATTATCGCACTAATCGAATGACGTGCGTATCTACCTTAGGAGGCACCTCTCTTTTTAAACAGTCCCCAGTTGGAAAAGGGTAATAGGAATCCCATTTTTTTAGAATTCTGTATTTTTTTATTGGGTGTAGCCCAAGCTTCCTCCATGATTTCCGTCAGCTGATCTGACCCTGGAAATTCAACCCTAACTGTTTTGGGACAGTTAAACACAGGTGCCTTAGTTTTTAACATTGGCTCTGCTAAATCCTCTAAGGACAGAATAGCCTTCATTGCTCCAATTAATTCAGCTATATCCTCTGAGCTGATACATTCTACCTGTTCTTCATAAATGAAGCAGAGTATATAGAGCTATCATCATCTGATGTATCATCTTGTGTAGTCTGTAACCATGGTCCGGCTCCTGCCGCACCAAACAAAAAACTGATTTGCCTGAGCCAGTGGGAGGGGATATATGGACGAGCCCGTTGCATCCTGGGAGGACTGAAAGCTTGTGATCGTTTGGTGCCAATCCGCTGTCGCTCCATCATATCCCATTGTTATCCTGTGGATAACCTGTGGACCCTGCCGGAGAAAAGACTTTTAACACCGTCCATATGACATGGCTTGTTAGAATGAGCAAAAGTCAGTCCAGATAGACTCCTCCATCCAGTACTATGAGTTATCAGTAGAGAATGTCTAGCCATTGGTAAGGCGCCATTTCAAGCTTAGGAGACTCTGTAGCTTCCCTGGCTGTCACCTAAGTTTGCAGATGAGAAGGGATCACCATTATCCTCATTTGTAGGATCATGTTTCTAGGCAGGAAGATGTGGTTCGCCTATTTTATATGCATTCACAGCTTCACACCAAATCACACACCCCCAGAGCCTGAATTATTTCCCATGGGGAGTTGTACAGCTACAATACGGCTTATCTCAAAATAAAATTAAAAGAACGTACTGTAGTGTTTCCTTTGAAGTGCAGAATGTTTTGTGTTAGTATTAGTGCTCAGAGTGGATCATGCATAGTCACACATGCTAGCACACAAGGAGGATTGTGTGTAATGTCACCCTGGGTTTCATGCCATTAATCAGTGACTGAATCACTATGGGGACATGCCTTGTACTTACGTATGAGATACACAATAGTGTGTGTGGGTGTGTTTGTGGGTGGGGGGGGGGGGGGGGGGGGGAGTGGGGAGTATGAGTATGAGATACACCAGAGTGTGCGGAGGAGACTGTTCAGGGGATGTAGTTGATAAACCGACTGTCGGGATCACGTCGTTCAGGATCCAGATGCCAGAATCCAGACAGCCGGTAAAATGCCAGTGGTCAGAATACTATCTGCTCCCCAGTATTCCCACTCCGGTGGTGGGTCCACACCAACACCCGAGGGAGAACAGAACCTCGAGAAGCTTGCCACTGGGCACAAAGTGTGGCGAGCGCAACAAGTCTGAGCGGGGACTTTCTGCCGGTTTTATGGCTGACGGGATGCCGCTGTCGGGATCCTGACAGCCGTCTCCATTCCCTGTTCAGGGGCCTAATTCAGACCTGATCGCTGCTGTGTGTTTTCGTACAACAGCCGATCAGGTCTGAACTGCGCATGCGACGGCACCGCAGTGCGCCAGCGCATGCCAGACAGCCGTCTCAGCCCTGCGGTCGCTGGGCGGGAGGGGGCGGGATGGCGCCGTTTGGCCGCCATTTAGGGGGCGCGGTCTAGTCAATGCAGGCATGCCCGGACCGTTGGGAGGGCGGCCCGCGGCGGCTGCGTGACGTCACACGCAGCCGCTGCGACCCTCAAAGCAACGAGTAGCTCCTGCCAGCGTGCAGACGCTGCGCTGGCTGGGAGCTACTCCTGAAGTACAAAAGCATCGCCGCTGTGCAATGCTTTTGTACTTGTGCGGTGGGGTCGGGCCTGACATGCGGGGCGGACTAGCCCTGTGCTGGGTGTCCTCCCGCATGTCTGAAGACTGATCATTGATGTGCTAAATTTAGCACATCTACGATCAGGTCTGAATTAGGCCCCAAATGTCTGGGTCAAGGGAAGAGCAGGGGTCTAGTAGGGGCTGATGGCTCCTGATGTATGGAGATACCCCAAAGAGTGTGAGGAGGAATCTGGTCAGATCTCTGGGTTGGTAAAACGCAGTGACATGACGTGAGAGTGAGAGGCGTTTAATATGGGTTGATGGCTATTGACTTCCCTATTGAGCAGATACATTGTCCTCAGTTGTCTGTAGTGACAGAGGAGGGTGTATGATAACAGGCTGCTGTAGTGACAGAACAAGGAGAATGTGACTTTTACTGTATGTAATAGGTGATTATTACTCACCTGTGCTGATATCTGTAGGGATTTCCTCCTCCTTACACTGCTGATCACCCCTCACATCAGTCTCTTCTTCTTCCTTCATATCTTCAACCTTGATATCAGTTAGGTTTTCACCCTAATTAACCCCAGAATTAATAAAATAACACTTTAATAATATCGGATATTAATAGAGATAACAGTAGAATCATAGTGAAAAATCACTGGTATTTGGTGAGACCCTAAATCCCACCTACCTGATCCTCCTGTGATTCTACACTGTAAAATCCTGTGCGTAAAGAGGTCAGGGACATCTCTCTGGGGAATCTCTGTTACTGGCTCCATCTGTAGGAGACACACAGAGACTGAGCACATTGTATATATGTGATTATCAGATGATGTGTTTATCTAGGAGGCTCTCAAAACTGTTCTTTCCTTTACAATAAATTGAGGTCTCCTCTTACTCAGTAATGCGAGTGGTTGGTGATTCTCCATCATCACATCCTTGTACAGATCCCTGTGTTTCTCTATATTCTCCCCCTCCTGCATAGAGAGATAGACAGTGACATCCTGACACCTTATAGGAACCTGACACACACAATGACACAGTCATCACCCAGACACCTCCCCTGGTGTTACTGTATAATGCCCCATTCCCAGCAGTCACCTCTCCAGTCATCACCCAGACACATCCCCTGGTGTTACTGTATAATGCCCCATTCCCAGCAGTCACCTCTCCAGTCATCACCCAGACACCTCCCCTGGTGTTACTGTATAATGTCCCATTCCCAGCAGTCACCTCTCCAGTCATCACCCAGACACCTCCCCTGGTGTTACTGTATAATGCCCCATTCCCAGCAGTCACCTCTCCAGTCATCACCCAGACACCTCCCCTGGTGTTACTGTATAATGCCCCATTCCCAGCAGTCACCTCTCCAGTCATCACCCAGACACCTCCCCTGTGTTACTGTATAATGTCCCATTCCCAGCAGTCACCTCTCCAGTCATCACCCAGACACCTCCCCTGTGTTACTGTATAATGCCCCATTCCCAGCAGTCACCTCTCCAGTCATCACCCAGACACCTCCACTGGTGTTACTGTATAATGCCCCATTCCCAGCAGTCACCTCTCCAGTCATCACCCAGACACCTCCCCCGGTGTTACTGTATAATGCCCCATTCCCAGCAGTCACCTCTCCAGTCATCACCCAGACACCTCCCCTGGTGTTACTGTATAATGCCCCATTCCCAGCAGTCACCTCTCCAGTCATCACCCAAACACCTCCCCTGGTGTTACTGTATAATGTCCCATTCCCAGCAGTCACCTCTCCCGTCATCACCCAGACACCTTCCCTGGTGTTACTATATAATGCCCCATTCCCAGCAGTCACCTCTCCAGTCATCACCCAGACACCTCCCCTGGTGTTACTGTATAATGTCCCATTCCCAGCAGTCACCTCTCCAGTCATCACCCAGACACCTCCCCTGGTGTTACTGTATAATGCCCCATTCCCAGCAGTCACCTCTCCAGTCATCACCCAGACACCTCCCCCGGTGTTACTGTATAATGCCCCATTCCCAGCAGTCACCTCTCCAGTCATCACCCAGACACCTCCCCTGGTGTTACTGTATAATGCCCCATTCCCAGCAGTCACCTCTCCAGTCAGCAGCTGAATGATCTTGTTGGTGAATTCCAGGATCTTCTGGTCGTTGCTTCTCTCTTGTATACTTTAGTGACGTGTAGACACTGGCGCTCTGGGTTCTGCTCAGTCCTCCTGACAACCAGGGATGGCTACTGGGTGTCACTCGCTCACCAGATATCTCCTTCAATACTGTGTAATCCTTTGTAATGAGAGATCAATTAAGATCAACTGATATTATTTTTTCGGAGTTAAATTGTGAATAATATACAAGAGTGTATTTTATAAATACAACCCCTTCCCTCTATATACAAATAGGGAGAGTATATAGCATCTCATATGCATACTGTGGGCACAGTAATATCCGAGTTCCTGTGAGGACTGTAAGCAGGGCCACAACTAGGGGGTCCCTGAGGGGGCACGTGCCCCGGATTTGGGGGGCTGCGGAGATGGTCGGACACAAAGTGGGGAACCTATGATGAGTCAGAAGCATGCCATGGTGGTAGGCCAGTGCCGGATTAAGGGGGTGCACAGGGAGCAAGTACTCCGTGGGTCCCCCCTCAGGGGGTCCTCTGGCCGGAGCTCCCCTGACCCTTCTTTAGCTGGGTGACAAAAATTCTAGTTTCGGCCCTACTATAGCACTAACTAATACTATACCTGACAGAGGCTCCCTGCTGTCCGGGTACAGCTGTGCTGATGAGAGGACTGAGGCGCCGATACTATATCTGAGAGCGCCTCCCTGCTGTCCAGTTACAGCTGTGCTGATTAAAGGACTGAGGCACTGATACTATATCTGAGAGCGGCGCCCTCTGCCCGGGTACAGCTGTGCTGATGAGAGGACTGAAGCACTGATACTTTATCTGAGAGTGGCTCCCTGCTGCCTGTTTACAGCTGTGCTGATGAGAAGATTCATAACATACCATAGGGAATTTACTTTTATATGGGGAATACATAACAATGACACAGATATTCTAAATAAAGTTTACCATTTATGTAAGTTATATTTGATTTCCACTTTTATTCTTTATATTTGTTCACAACAGATCCCATGTACACAGCCCAGTGTCACCGCTATACACAGAGCTCTGTAGCAACTTTAGAATGTTCCCTCCTTTGTGTAATACATACCTCCTATTATCTACATGATGGCGTCTGTTCTCACTTTAATCAAATTTGCTCCGTTTCAGTCATCCCATCTGGTGCCAGGGCCCACACATATTTCTGAGGGTAATACTTCCCTGGCAACGCCAGACCTGGTACCAACTGGACTGTGGATGGGAGGAGTCACGGTAGGCGGCCTCCCATGCAACGAGGACCCCCTCTATGGCAACACCAGGCCAGGCAGATTTTGTACTGTTATCTACCTCATTTTCTCTCCTCCCACCTCTTCAGTTATTACATTCTATCCATTCAGTTTAGGGTTCTTATCAGCTGTGAAATTATTTTACTCCATGTACTGTGCAGTAGTTGTAAACGGAATAGAAAAGGAGAACAGAGAGCACGAGGGCTAGTAGGAGGCAGAGGGGTCATAGGGAAGAGAAGAACAGTGGGGCACAGGGGTGGCATGGGAGAGAAGAACAGGGGGGCACAGGGGTGGCATGGGAGAGAAGAACAGGGGGGCACAGGGGTGGCATGGGAGAGAAGAACAGGGGGGCACAGGAGATAAGAGGATCAGAGCAGTGGCAGGGGAGAGAGCAACAGGGAGCAGAGGGGTGACAGGGGAAAGAAAAACAGGGAGCAGAGCGGTGGTAGTGGAGAGAACAGGGGGCACAGGGGTGGCAGGGGAAAGCAGAACAGGGTAAAGGGGTGGCATAGGAGAGAAGAACTGGGAGAACAAAAGTAAGACATCAGGAAAGAGATCCAGAAGCATAGGAATGTGAGTGGTAAGCATGCGGGACAGAATAATAGGTGGGACAGGGGTAAAAGGAAAGAGCACACTGAAATCAATAGCAGCAAAGTCATGATGAGAGGGGAACAGGGAGCACGGTGGTGGAAGGGGAGGGTACACAGGAGAAAAGAAGGGGTAATAGAAATGGGAGAGAACAGGGGAAAATGGGTACCTGGAGATGGAAAGATATTTCTACAAGAAATTGCAGACACTGTTGCTGGCCTGGTTCTGGAACATCAAAGATGGCTCATCCTCGGGGATTTCAATGCATGGGTGGATGATGAGCTCTCACGCCTTGGCCAAGACCTCCTGTGCACAATGAATGGTCTGGGCTTCACACAGATAATTCCCTCTGCCACACATAAAAGTGGTCACACTCTTGATCTTGTCTTTCAGATTGGATTAGAAGTCACTGACCTAAAAATAAACCCAGTCATCTGGTCAGACCACTACTCCCTCTGGTTCTCAGTTGCAACCCCTCAAATAAGATCTCTGCCCGTGGAGTTGACCAGGTACCGTCCAAGGAGGGGTATGACTCCCCAGGCTCTTGCAGCAAATATGGATCTCTCTGCTATACTGGGTGCCTGTGAAGATCCCTGTTCCCTAGTCCGTTATTATAATAGGGATGTTAAGGCTGCAATTGATATTATCGCCCCTGTGCGTATAAGACCTCGTAAACCACATCGTCAAGCTCCATGGTACGACAACAGTGTTAGTGAGCTCAAGAAAAGGGGGCGTAGACTGGAAAGACGATGGAGGAAGACTAACCTAGTGGATGACAAAATAAAACTAATAAAGCATAACGAAGAATATCAATCGACAATCACTCGCAAGAAATCACAGTTCCTGTCAAATGAGATCACAGCAGCAAACAATAGGCCAGCTCAACTTTTCCGCACAGTGGAGATGCTTTGCAAGCCAGCATGCCTGCAGACTGATGAGACCCTTTCCCAAGCAAGATGCAACGAGTTTGCAAACTTCTTTGCAGATAAAATATCCACCATCCGGGCTGGAATATCCACAGTGCCATCAAAGGAGAGCCAAACTACAAAGCCTGCCAATATAAGCTACCTGCCTTCATGGACCAGCTTTGACCCAGTGGATGTAAAGGACACTGCTGAAATTGCTCGGATTTTGCGTCCCACCACCTGTGGCCTGGACCCAGCCTCAACCAAGCTTCTAATAGGTTGTACGGATATAATCGGTCCTGTCTTTGCAAAAATTGTTCAATGCTCTTTGCAGACAGGCATTTTTCCTGGACCCCTAAAGGAAGCAATTGTTAGACCACTTCTTAAAAAACCTAATTTAGATCCCGACTGCATGTCCAACTACAGACCGGTATCAAACCTTCCTTTCCTAGGAAAGGTTATTGAGAAAGTGGTTGCAAATCAACTGGAAACTCGCCTGACAACCCATGATATTTATGATCCATTTCAATCAGGATTCAGGAGAAGACATAGCACTGAAACAGCCCTGGTGTGTGTGTTAAATGATCTTCTGATGGCAAAAGACAGAGGTGACTGTTCAATATTAATCCTTCTGGATCTCTCGGCAGCATTTGATACCGTGGACCACGGGCTTCTGATTGAGCGACTGATACACTTCTGTGGTCTGGATGGCACAGTCCTAAACTGGTTCAAATCATTTCTCACAGGCAGGTCACAGAGAGTATCATCTGGATTATACTCATCACCACCAGTGCCATTGCCATGTGGTGTCCCACAAGGTTCTATACTATCCCCCATGCTTTTTGCAGTATACATGCTCCCATTGGGCGAAATAATCAGGCGCCATGGCCTGGTCTACCACTGCTATGCAGATGATACACAACTGTACTTGTCCTTTGCTCCGGGCACTGATAACCCAGTAGCAACCCTGAATGGCTGTCTAGCTGAACTACAGGAGTGGATGAGCGCCAGTTGGCTGCGACTGAACCCGGATAAAACAGAGGTCCTTATAATACGACCGCAACATCAAAGGACAAGACTGCAGCATAGCCAACCAACTGGACTTACACTCGGGGATTCAGAATTACAGACCAGTGATCATGTGCGGAATCTTGGCGTTGTCCTGGATGATGGCTTGACACTTAAACATCAGATATCAGCCACAATCAAATCCTCATTCTTTCACCTGAGGAACATAGCCAGAATCAAGCACCTAATTCCCTCAGATGATATGCCAAAAGTCATACATGCATTTGTATCATCTCGATTAGACTACTGTAATGCCCTCTACCTTGGTCTACCAGCAAAAGAATTGCAACGCTTACAGCTGGTGCAAAACACAGCTGCCAGGCTGTTAACCAACCAGCCCCGTTCCAGCCACATAACACCCATCCTCTACTCCCTTCACTGGCTGCCTGTAAGATGGCGAATCCTCTTCAAGATTGGCTTACTGAGTTTCAAAGCATTACATGACCAAGGCCCAAGGTACCTGAAACAGCTTCTGATCCCATACTGCCCCACTCGATTACTGCGATCTGTAGATGAAGGACTTTTAGCAGTACCTAGAATCTACCGTAATTCATCTGGGGGTCGAGCTTTTAGTCATGCGGCTCCGACTCTATGGAACTCACTTCCCAGCACAGTGCGAGAGGCCCCAACTATAGAATCCTTCAAAAGTAGACTCAAGACTTTCCTGTTTACTCAAGCATTTCCATAGTGTTTCTTTTAGTATCTTCATGCTTCTGTATTTTATGAAAAATGTACTTCATTAATTTTCTGTACTATATTATGCTGTGTATCTGTTAAGCGCCTTGAGTCCTATTGGAGAAAGAGCGCTATATAAATAAAATTATTATTATTATTATTATAATAAAAGAGGATCGGAGAGGAGTACTGTATATCTATGTGCTTCATTGGACAGATCTCTGCTGTTTCTCGCTGTCCATGAAATAGGGTCATCTGGGTGGTAACTGGGCAGCAACAATGCGAACACAGGCCAGAGCGCCATTCCCTCCGAGTGCTGTGGGTATATAGCCAGGATTACTACCTACTCTGAGCCACGCGTATGCTGTGGGTGAAGGAACTCTTGCACCCAGCATGAGGCAGGTGTAAGTGCACATGGGCCCTCATTCCGAGTTGATCGCACGTAGCAACTTTTTGCTGCTCGTGTGATCAACTTGACGCCGCCTATGGGGGAGTGTATTTTAGCATAGCAGGGCTGCGATCGCTTGTGCAGCCGTGCTATGCTAAAAAAAGTTTCCTGCAAAACAAGACCAGGGTCAGACTTGCTTACCCTGTGCGACGGATCCAGCGACGAAGGTCCCGGGATGGACGTCAGACATCCGCCCTCCAAACGCCTGATTTCGCCTCACCACGCCTTGAAAACGGTCAGTTGACGCCCCGGAACGCCTCCCGCCTGTCTTCATGTAATCGCTGCTGCAATCACTTTCTGCGATGGCGACCACCGTCCCCGAGCAACGACGCACATGTGCATTGCGGCCGCCGCGCAGCCCTGATCCGTTCGCATTGCAGCAAAGAACCGCTGCGTTCGAACGGGTTGGAATGACCCCCTATACTAGTGATGAAACGGAAGCAGCAGGCAGCGCTGCGTGCACACATGAATACACCAGAACACTTGCGTTAGTAGTGCGGCTGCATTAGGAATGTGGCTACATTGCGGGGGATCCGGTCTCTAGGTCGACAGTAACTAGGTCGACATGTCGAAAGGTCATGAGTTTTTCACTTTTTTTTTTTACCTTTCCATACTTAACGATCCACGCGGACTACGACTGGGAATAGTAACCTGTGCCAAGCGCAGCGGAGCAAGGCACCTTGCCCAAAGCATGGTGAGCCATGCGAGGGGACATGGTGCACTAATTGGGGTTACCGGTCACTTTACGAAGAAAATGACACCAAAAAAACATTAAAAACTCATGTCGACCTTTTGACTTGTCAACCTAGAACATGTCGACCTAGTTACTATCTACCTTCCATAGCACACCCACATTGCGGACCTACGTGTATCTCAGCATCAGGCCCTAAATGAACAGAGAAAGGCCATCCACACGAAATATGCAGTAATTCCCACAGAGCCGCAGCAGCCAGATGTACCACCTCATGCTAATGCCGGTATCTGTACAGCTACACACGCGTATAGTCACACCGCCCAGTGTTTATCCGTCCGCAGCCCCATCATGAGCGCAGGGTGAGAAAGATCAGTAAAATGCAAAAAGTAAAAGTAAAGTATCACCACCTGCCCTGCCATCCATGGCTAGACCATCAGCCACTGGTGGAGAACCTCAGAAGGAGGCCATCCCCAGTTACAGCTGTAAAAGGTCAGAGTGCTATAAAAATAATTACAGTCTATCTCGCCTAAATTATAATACACCACACTAGAGTCTGCTCCACCTGCATTACACAGAGGCGCCCCAGGACGGCTCACCTTGTAAATACAGCAGGGTTACAATACAGTCTGCACCACCTGCTGTATAAATAATAATAATAAATATAATTACCTGCTCTCTGACCCAACAACGGAGCCCCCTCTCTGCTTCTTCCCACTCGATGAGACACAGGCGGCGACCTCCTCCCACGGTAGAAGCTAGAATCGACCTCCTCCCACGCGATCGCAGCCAGGAACTCTCCCTGTAGAATCAGAATGCAGGGGCCTGGCGCTGATTCGGAGGACCACACTGACCGGAAGTGTAGTGGAACGCACAAACCGGAAATAAGCTGGAACGCACGGACCGGAAGTAAAGTGGGACGCACACGTGCAGGCCGAATAAGCTTTTGGTAGAGGCTCATAAGCTTTTATCGGCCGCGGGTGAAAGGACGCAGTGAGTGGCGCGGAGGTAAGTGTCCGCACATACATATGACTCCAATATTCCGCAGCACAGACATCTCCCAGCTCTTCCCCGCATTTCTCCCGCCGTCACCTCCTCATATGTCTCCCCAGCTAGTGCCCCCTCACCCTGCTGTGCCCATCTGATAGCCTCATCGTTCCTAATAACAGTCTCTCCAGCCCCTAGTGCCATTTGTATAGTCCTTATATCCTCACTGCAATACCTGCCTTACATTCATACTGCCCATTACACAGACTCCTGGTACCGAGGTGCATGCAGCTGCATAGGTGGCCATAACAAAGGAATTTTAGCATCTGTGGAATGAGTGGGTTTTGGGCGCATGCTAAGGAACCGACTTGTGCCAAGAGTGGAGTTTGTCTCTGTTAGTCTGGTTTTAAGGAACAATTGATCTAAAATTGGGTTGTGTACACAGTATAGAGCGAGCACTCGTGTTAGGACCCCAGAGTTATATTTCTGCCAGCCAGCTGGTCTGCCCACAGATCAGCCTTATGCGTTGGTCTGGCCTTTATAATACCTGAGGGTAGTTGCATAATAATAATTATTCATTAATATAGCGCTCTTTCTCCAACAGGACTTATAAAAAAAAATAATACCTGGAAAACTCACCTTTTTATTGTGTAACAACACACTGCACAAACAGTAGCAAATATGTGACAATTGGCATGCAGTGTACCACGTAACAGCCCTAAACACAACACTATGCTATTTAGGCGTATCTTCTCTGTAGCGTAATGCCAGCTGCCCAGCCACTTTCTTCACTCCTCTACCTAAGTGTTAGGGCAATTCCCACGGTCATCTCTCTATTAGCAGCTTCCTAAAGTACCAGAGTCTGAGTCCTCTCCCATTACTTTGTGACCATTCCTTTGCCACTCTGCGATCAGTCCAACCAGTGCCATTACCCTGTGTCAGCGCTGATCTCGCAAAGTCCAACACACTGCTCTGCGTGTGTACCCTTATAAACTCCCTGGATCTTGTGGGTATTCACTCACGGTAGATGCTAGAACCAAGTTGGAGAAAGGACCTCTGATGTCAGGGGGAGGAGCTAGGCCAGCGGGATAGTTCTGTTACTATCTACGCCACTAACTTTTCCCTTTAGTAACCCGGTGGTGAGGTCACTCTCCGGGTACCCTGTTCAGGCATGGCTCCTCCCCCTGGTGACATCAGAGGTCCTTTCTCCATCTTGATTTTAGCCATAACCATTCACTCACCTGGACAGTCTCTTGACACCCTCCCCCCCCCCTTTCCCGCCCACTATAGCCACCACCTGCAGCCTAGCTCCAGCATCTCTGCTTGTATGTTATGTATATACACACGTGCAGTGTATAACTCAGGCATGTCCAAACTGCGGCCCTCCAGCTGTTGAGAAACTACACATCTTAGCATGCCCTGACACAGGTTTAGCATTCTCCGACAGCAAAACTGTGTCAGGGCATGCTGGGATATGTAGTTTCACAACAGCTGGAGGGCCGCAGTTTGGACATCCCTGGTATAACTGCACGTGTGTCTATACATAACTACTTGTAGCAATTGCACACTAGCTAGCAATCAGTTGGACCTCACCTGGTAACATTCCAGTATTACACGAAAGTATTGTGCACTTTACACACACATATTATAATATATATATACCATTGCATTGCAATTCATGCTATATTACAGCAGTTTGGTGAGATGGTGATGTATCTTACTGGGCAGATCTTTGGGGTATATGTATTAACCTTGAGAAGGTATAAGGAAGTGATAAACCAGTGTTAAGTGCAAGGTGATAATGCACCAGCCAATCAGCTCCTAACTTAATTTACATATGGGAGCTGATTGGCTGGTGCGTTTATCACCTTGCATTTATCACTGGTTTTTCACTTCCTTATGCCTTCTCCAGGTGTGAGGATACTGGGTTCCAAATCACTCAGTCACGGTGGTAGATGAAAACCAACAGTGGTTTATTGAACAGAATGGGTTATAAACAGCTCAGCACACTTCTGTGATCCAATTCTACACGACAATCCCTCCTGGAGCTCCTGACAGAACATTACTTCTTAGTCAGTCTCCTGCCACTCTCTCAACTTCTGTCTCAGATCTCCCCTTTTTGCTATTATCAAACCTTTGTCTTTTCTACAATAAGGCGACACCCCCAGACAGTTTCAGAGCAACCCTATTTTCACATGCCCAGGCATGTCCCCTAGGCCACAATAGATGTTAACTAAAGTAACCTTACTTAATCTGATTGTGTGGCCTGGAATCCATTGTGTGGGGAAGAATGAGGGGGGTGTATGGCCTGACATCTGAGACTGGCTGTATCTTCCCAGACAGAGCAAATACATAGGTTATCTGATCGTCACATGGGGAAACATTATTTTACAAACTATAGCAGAATAACCAATACATTCATATATATACATTGAAAACATAACTGTACCCTTGTAACAATAATATCATACAATATAATACAATATTGCCTAACATATAACTAATAACATATTGGCAATTGATGAAGTCCATGTGTAGGACCAGGGCTAGGAAAGTAACCACGTGTCTTTTACCACTGAGCGACACGACGCGCCAGCTGTGTCATCACATGTCGTCACATTACCTTCCCCTACTTTCTCGCCCTGTGTCCTAAGTAGATTAAGTTTGCTGAGCGCAGTGATGCTCTTCTACATCAGACAGTCTGTGCCCCATCATAACAATGACTGGCTGGTTTCTCATGTGGGTCTGGTGGTTTTTGGGAATAGCACTTTACAGTTTGTACGGAGCCCACCAGCGTCCCAGGTCCAAAGTCTGTGGTAATTGTCATGAGGCTTGTGTGGGAATTTCTTTCCCCGGTCTGGTGGGTGCGTGGCCCACAGTACATAAATCAATACAGTCTTACCAGGGTCCGGTGGAAACGTGATCAGCAGTCCATAGTTCTTGTATTTCCCCCCGGTGTCAAATCCAAATATATTAATCAAAGTCCCCTTTGTAGACAGCCGCTGGGTTGGGGTAACAGCATGTGCAACAGTGTAATTCAATAAGTCCCATAACTGCACCTGGGGACCTAATAATTCCCCTACACCCAACTGGGTAACCTCACATTGCAGATAGTCACAATTTTCCTCCATAAACAAAATCTGATCTCTGGGGCCCTCACTCTCCCTCCCCAACAATGTATTCCCTGGGAACCCCACTTCCATCACCTCTGGTGCATCAGGACAGTGGCTTCCCTCCCCCAAACATGATCCACGGGTATGGTAATTGTCAGGGCACAATGGGGATTCCTGCATGCCAGAAGTTTCTTCTGTGCTATCCTGGGTAAATGCTTCCTCCAGCCTGGCTGGCTTGGTACTTTGTGGGATCCTACTCTGAGTCCTGTATGCTTTGACCTGGAGTACAATCTGCTCACCTCCCTTGTGTGTACCCACCAACTCGACCATGGTTGTACTGGAACATGGATGTAGGTTCACAGGGACAGTGGCATTACCTTCTCCATTCACTGCTACATGTCCTGGCTGAACACCATTGCCCTGGTTAGAGTCAGTAATTTCACCTTGCACACAATGCCAGTCCAAAACACATTCAGGTGCCCTAGAGTAGAGCAACATGTTCCCTTCCAGTTCCTGAGCTGATGCTATTTTCACCAGGTCTGATCCCTGGATTTTCTCTGAGTCATAGGGAAGATTCTGGCATTCAGACTGCAGCTCCTTACCATCAAGTTCACTGAATGGGAACAGACCTCCAGAATCTTCTGGGAGAGATGCAGTAGCTGGGGATACACTGGGCCCTTCCTGAACATCCTTTTCTGATAAAATAACGGGGGCAGCAATGAACATAGCTTCACAATAGGCCTCCCTCAGCCGAATATGCTGATCAGCCTGAAGTGAGACACTCTTTGCCCTAACCATGCTTATAGTTGGTACATTACCACCTACTGCTGCCCTCGCAGAGATCTCCTCTTCCACCTCTGCCAATAGGAAGGCATAGTGCATCTTCTCCTGGGGTGTTTGGATGACAGACCCCACTTCCTTCTCATTTTCAGTAGCCTCCCCCAAACACAACACTGTAAATGGCTCAATAGCCAGGACTGGTTGGTGCTCACCTGAAGGATTCCCTTGGAGGCTCTGTTGCTGAAGTGGTGGTCGGGTGATAGTGGCAACTTCTTCCTCAATGTCTCGCTGGCACTCTGCGATGGTTTCTATATCCTCCAAGCCCGCAAATGGCCAGTTGTAACACAGCTCAGACTGGTCACCAAGTGTTTTACTGCGACATTCCCCCAGGGACAAGAGAACGGGTTGCAGACAGTGCTTCCTTGCATCAACCTGGTCAAGGTCATCCTTTTCCAGTGTAACATACTGGGCAGACAGTTCTTGACGCTCTCTCACTAAGTCCTCATCTTCCGTCTCAGCAACAGGGAAGTTGTAGTGCAGTTCCTCCTGGGGTGCCTGGATTGTGCTCACTGCTTTCTTCACTTCAACGCGTGCTTCCTTCCATATAGACCACTGGGCAACTTCTTCCCTTGGGTATGGGAGAAGCTGTTGCAGGTGGTGCCTTTCCGCATCCACCCTGTAACCCTGGTCTCGCCATGCTGGGGTATCTAGGGGCCCCTGATCCAATGCCACTTCCTTTGGCTCTGTCCGGGAAGGCAATTTACTCTGCACTTGCCCCTCCGTCTCTGTATATCGTATCCTTTGTGTCATTTGGGCCACTGTGGCGATCACTTCCTCCCTGAATTCCTCAAACTCTGGCTCCCCCAGCAGATTCCATGTGGCTGCTTCACTTCTGCAGTGCATGAACGCATTCCCCAGATGACACAACTTGTCCTGTATGCTGGATACTCTCCACCTGCTGATTTCCCACTGAGCTTCATTCCAGTACTCCCAAATGTACTGCATTTTGGAAACTATAAATAAAAGATCCGGCTTCCCAGCCTGCCGATATGCTGAAAAACTTCCAACCACAAGCTCCACTGCCCTGGTTCCATTACTGGTCTCCTCCGCTGAGGCCTGGACCATATCCTCTTCTTCCTCCTTATCACAAGGGTGCTCAACGTCCCATTGAGCCAGTTTTCCAATTAGGGATTCCTTGGTATCCACTGTGTTGATTACAATTTTTCTTCCATGACACAGTCCTTGCAGGACTCCCTTCTTGATGTCTTTGTAATATTGTGCTGCTGCCTCCAATCTGCTGTAATATCTTGCATCCATGCTTGTAACCTGAGTGATCCCATCACTGCCACCAAATGTGAGGATACTGGGTTCCAAATCACTCAGTCACGGTGGTAGATGAAAACCAACAGTGGTTTATTGAACAGAATGGGTTATAAACAGCTCAGCACACTTCTGTGATCCAATTCTACACGACAATCCCTCCTGGAGCTCCTGACAGAACATTACTTCTTAGTCAGTCTCCTGCCACTCTCTCAACTTCTGTCTCAGATCTCCCCTTTTTGCTATTATCAAACCTTTGTCTTTTCTACAATAAGGCGACACCCCCAGACAGTTTCAGAGCAACCCTATTTTCACATGCCCAGGCATGTCCCCTAGGCCACAATAGATGTTAACTAAAGTAATCTTACTTAATCTGATTGTGTGGCCTGGAATCCATTGTGTGGGGAAGAATGAGGGGGGTGTATGGCCTGACATCTGAGACTGGCTGTATCTTCCCAGACAGAGCAAATACATAGGTTATCTGATCGTCACATGGGGAAACATTATTTTACAAACTATAGCAGAATAACCAATACATTCATATATATACATTGAAAACATAACTGTACCCTTGTAACAATATCATACAATATAATACAATATTGCCTAACATATAACTAATAACATATTGGCAATTGATGAAGTCCATGTGTAGGACCAGGGCTAGGAAAGTAACCACGTGTCTTTTACCACTGAGCGACACGACGCGCCAGCTGTGTCGTCACATGTCGTCACACCAGGTTAATACATTTATTCTCTATGCCTGACATGCCACATCTTGCAAAAACTCAGTAGATGTTAAGGTTATACCTTCCTCCTACCTGTACTTGGAGTGTCTTATTTTACGTGGTGTGAGATCATGTATTACAGTGTGCATCCTTAGAAATTTTAGTACCTTAATATAGTTTTGTAATTGACAGTAATATACACCAAAATGCTACACTGATATTAAAAATACATTTTCACACTTAGTAGTACTTTATTTTTTTGTGGGTAAAATAGGGTGAAGACATGACTGATATTAAGGTGGAAGTTATAGAGGGTGAAGATGAGATGTATATGAGTGATCAGCCATGTAACGTGGAGGAGAGCCCTACAGATATCAGCACAGGTGAGTAATAAACACTTGTTATTATAGAATCTTATTCTGCACCCTCCTCTGTCCGTACAAAGTAATTAGGAAAATGTATCTGACCAATGAGGGAGTTAGGAGCCCAGAGATCTGACCGGTCTCCTCCCCACACTCTCATACATCAGTACAAGGGACATAACTGTGATTTCATCATGTATCAATGGGTGGGTGTGTGGTTCATTAGGTGGACATGCGTTAAGTTGACTTGATCGCTAGGTCGACATGAGGTTTTTTTAAAACTTTTTTTGGTGTCGTTTTCTTCAAAAAGTGACGGGAAACCGCAATCAGTGCACCGTAACCACTAGTCATGCTTCGGGCACGGTGCCTCACTCCGCTGTGCTCTGCATAGATTACCGTTCCCAATTTTAGTCCACGTGGAACGTTAAGTATGAAAAAGGTCAAAAAATGAAAACATTTGTGAAAAAAAAACTCGTGTCGACCCAATGTATATCAACCTAACTCATGTCGACCCAATGACTGCCATCCTCAATGGGTATGCAGTAACTCAGTAGAGCGGTAGTCATGAATGAGCTGATGTCTGGTACTTGGTACACTAACCTTGTAGAGCTGTTGTCAGGAATAAGCCAGGTACACTGTAACCTTTTAGAGCTGTAGTCAGGAATGAGCCCGGTACACTGTAACCTTGTAGAGCTGTAGTCGGGAATAAGCCAGGTACACTGTAACCTTGTAGAGCTGTAGTCGGGAATAAGCCAGGTACACTGTAACCTTGTAGAGCTGTAGTCGGGAAGGAGCCCGGTACACTGTACCCTTGTAGAGCTGTAGTCGGGAATAAGCCCGGTACACTGTAACCTTGTAGAGCTGTAGTCGGGAATAAGCCCGGTACACTGTACCCTTGTAGAGCTGTAGTCGGGAATGAGCCAGGTACACTGTACCCTTGTAGAGCTGTAGTCGGGAATGAGCCAGGTACACTGTAACCTTGTAGAGCTGTAGTCGGGAATGAGCCAGGTACACTGTAACCTTGTAGAGCTGTAGTCGGGAATAAGCCAGGTACACTGTAACCTAGTAGAGCTGTAGTCGGGAATAAGCCTGGTACACTGTAACCTTGTAGAGCTGGAGTCGGGAATAAGCCAGGTACACTGTAACCTTGTAGAGCTGGAGTCGGGAATAAGCCAGGTACACTGTAACCTTGTAGAGCTGGAGTCGGGAATAAGCCAGGTACACTGTAACCTTGTAGAGCTGGAGTCGGGAATAAGCCAGGTACACTGTAACCTTGTAGAGCTGGAGTCGGGAATGAGCCAGGTACACTGTAACCTTGTAGAGCTGTAGTCAGGAATGAGCCAGGTACACTGTAACCTTGTAGAGCTGTAGTCAGGAATGAGCCAGGTACACTGTAACCTTGTAGAGCTGTAGTCAGGAATGAGCCAGGTACACTGTAACCTTGTAGAGCTGTAGTCGGGAATGAGCCAGGTACACTGTAACCTTGTAGAGCTGTAGTCGGGAATGAGCCAGGTACACTGTAACCTTGTAGAGCTGTAGTCGGGAATAAGCCAGGTACACTGTAACAAGAAAAATATTTTTGTAACTGTGGAGACCTTAGGAATGTTATTTCATAGCTTTTGTGTCTCTCCAAAAATCAATCACTATTGGTAGATGCCTCACCACGTTTAAAGGAATTATAAGCTCTATAATCCTTTAAAAAAAAAAAATCTTATTATCCTTTATTTATATGGCGCCACAAGGGATCCACAACACCCATTTACAGAGTACATAAACAAAAAATAGTGACTTACAGTTGAAGACAATATAGGACAAGTACAGGGTAAATAAACATGGCTACAGCAGCGGGTGACACTGGTGGCAGAAGACTGCTGGAGTTGATGCAGTTGAAGATTATTAAATAAGAAAAGGATAAGCACATGAGGGAAGAGGGCCCTACTCGTGAGAGTTTACATTCTAAAGGGGAGGGGCAGACAGACAGGGGTGACACAGATTGGGTAGACAGAGAGCGTGGAATAGAAGGTTAGGATGAGATTAGGATTGGTTTGGTGAAGAAGTGGATCACAGTTTGAAAGTTTTGTGGAGAGTCTAAGGGGGAGAAGTAGAAAATTCCAGAGAGAGAGAGCAGCAGATGAGAAATCATGAAGGTAGGAGGGGGAGGAAGTAATTAGTAGGCAGAAGAGGCAGCGCACATTAGCGGAGTGAAGAGGAGGGGTGGTAGTGTAGGGGGAGATAAGGTCAGAGATGTAAATGGGAGAGTGGGTGAGGGCTTTGTGTGAGTGAGAAGTTTGAACTGGATTCTAAATGGGAAGAGAAGCCAGTGAAGGGCTTGTAGGCAAGGGAAGGTAGACGTAGTACGTTTGGTGAAGATGATGAGCCAGGCTGCAGCATTGCAGAGAGGCATTTGTCAGGGATGCCAGTTAGGAGATAACTTTAAGGTTTTAACATAAGAGTTCTGTCTGTGTCTCTGTCTCTGTCTCTCTCTCTCTCTCTCTCTCTCTCTCTCTCTCTCTCTCTCTCTCTCTCTCTCTCTTTCTCTTTCTCTTTCTCTTTCTCTTCAAAGATATAAATTTAGCATAGGAAACTAAGCTTTCCTTATCAAGCTATGGTACGCTTAATTTTATATACACACATTGTCTGATAACAGAAATAATGTACTCAGTCTCTGTGTATCTCCTACAGATGGACCCAGGAACAGAGATACCCCAGAGAGATGTCCCCGTCCTCTTTATTCCCAGGACGGTACAGAGGAGAATCACAGGACCCCACAGGAGGATCAGGTAGGTGGGGTTTAGGGTATTAACAAATTACCAAAGTGACTTTTGCACCGATATTCTGTTTAATATCATGAAACCAGACATTACTAAAGTGTTATTATTGGTTTCCGTGTTATTTAGAGTGAAAGCATGACTGTTATTAAGGTAGAATCTGTAGATGGAGAAGAAGAGACGTATGTGAGGGGTGATCAGCAGTGTAAGGAGGAGGAAATCCCTACAGATATCAGCCCAGGTGAGTAATAATCACTTATTACAGAGAGAGTCGCATATTCTCCTTGTTCTGTCACTACAGTAGTCTCTTAATATAAACTATCTGAAAGTGATTATCCATGTGTGCATATACTGTATTACTAAAGCAGCAGAGCGGCTTATTTCTGTCACAGCACACACTGAATACATCCTCTGGGCCTACTCCATTTTCCTACTCTGTCCTGACCCTCTTTTGCTACTCTGTGCTGTCATCAGTGTGTGTTACTCTCTTCTACTTTGCTGTAGTCCTCTGCTCTGCAGCTCTTTTTCCTTCTCAGTGCTTGACTACACCAAATCTTAAGCCTAAAGGGGCATACACACGGGGAGATTTAGACATTAAGCACAAATCACTATGTGTACACCCCATAGCAATGCGCGTCACCATCGCAGGTTCAGATCTTGTGTGTATGCAGCCAAAATCTAGTCAGATTGCTTAGCAAGTGAGTTCAGATCGCTGCGTGTGTATAGAATGAGTGATAGCGATTTACGTCACCCCGGACCACTCCCTTGCCTCTCCCTGGTATTTTAAATTGTGTTTTTCTTTTTTCTCACAGGAATGGTTTCCAACGTGGACCGAACTTTTACAACTAGGTTCATCGATATATATCGGGCCAGCGATTGTCTGTGGCAGGTCAGCAGCAGGGACTATTCCAACAAACAGAAGAGGGATCAGGCCTACAAACAATTGGTCCAGTACAGTAGAGCCAAGAAAAATGGTGTTGATCTAGCTTGGGTGAAGAAGAAGATCGCGAATTTGCGGACGGTGTTCGTGAAGGAACACGGCCGAGTGATTGAGTCGAAACGTTCTGGAGCCGGGATCGATGAGGTCTACAAGCCGACACTATGGTACTATGATCAGATGAAGTTTCTTCTAGAGAGAAAGTCTCAGAGAATGAGGCAAGAGGTGGATGAGATCATTGATCTGGTGAGTTAAGTCACATTAATATGTTCAACTTTATCATTGTCAATCATGGTCCTAATGGTTTTTTTTTTTGTTTTTTTTACAGGAATCTAACCCGGAGCTGGACGTGGACACTTCCACAACCACAGAGGCTGCAGAACTGGAGTGTACCGGAGAGCAGTCTGCAGCTACGTCTCTGCGATCACCACCATCCAAGCAGAGGCGAAAGACATCCAGTTCTGCGGCCACCAGCTCAGAGCACTTTTTCAAACATGCAGAGAAAATGCTTAATAGGCCACTGGACAACACCCGGCAATTTGCCAATATGATTGAGTCGCAGATGCGCGAAATGCCTGAAAGTATTCGTCGTACTTTCAAACGCATAATTTTTGATGCATTGGGAAGGGCAGAGGATAACGACCTTTCTGATGACCTGGATCTTATGCCAAATCCTATGCGGCACGCGCGACATGCCCCCCAGCCCCAGTATCCATACCACCAACCCTTTACTTATCCGCCGGAAACGACTCCGCCCCAGCACCCAGTTTTTCCGTTGGGACCCACACTAACACCCACCCTGCCCACTCGTCCCACCAGCACTCTGTCCGGTGGAGTGTGCTCAGCAATGCAGAGTACACAGGCCCCCGCACAGGACAATGCTGACTTTTGAAATTGTTAAATTTGTTTTTTTACATCTCGGTTTTTTAGGTTTCTTTTTGTTTGATTTTTGAGAAATTGTTCTGCCATGTTTCCTCGACTCCCTCGTATTTTTTTTTTTTTTTTTTTTTACCAAGGACTTTATCTTAGTCGTATTTATCATAGTTCGGTTTCTAGACATCATTTGTCCTAGACATTTGAACGTTGATATCGGTCATGTTTGCATAGTCCTTGCAATACAGACAATCGTTGGCCTGATGTTATGTCGATGAATCCAGTTGTAACATTTTTATTTTATTTTTTACATTTGTTCAGTAAATTATTTAAACAAAACAAAAAAAAATGGTGGTCTGTCTTTCATGGATAACAAACTGTTTACATTTTTCGCCCCCAGGAAATGTGATGGCATTTTCAGGTATGATCTGACTTTATCCACACTTATTCCCCCTTAAAAAAACATGTTTAATAAGGGGGAATAAGTGAGGACAAATGGTGCCTAGAGTGTGTACGAAGCTACTTTCAAGGTAAAGGTAACATTTATTACACGTACGCTGGTCTGGGGCCTAATTCAGTAAACATAGCAAATTCTACTAATTAGTAGGATTTGCTATACTTTGGCGCGCATGCTGGGGGAGCCCATCGCTTGGCAAGGCCGCCCAGCATGCTGACCAGAGCCCCCCATCCCCTTTAACAAGCAAAAATTGCAATCAGAATGTTAGCAGAAACAAAGGACGGCTCTCTGGAAACGGAGCGTTGCACGCCCCCCGCGACCGATCAGGCACCCCTGCAGAAAGTGCGGGCGCATGCTCAGGATGGGTGCGGGGCCATCATAAAGATTCTGGTTGGATCGCGATTTGCAATCCCAACCTGAATTAGCGCCTTTTTCCACACTGTATCATACCTCCCAACATTTTAATATTCAGAAGCGGGACTCCCACGCGCGCGCCTGAAAAAAGGGGTGTGGCATATTTGAAGGGGGCGTGGCCTCATGTCAGTGCTACGATCGCGAGTCACGTTCCCGTTTGCTGCCTCTGAAGGGGGCATGACCAGCGCTCTGAGCTGCTGGCGTGTCCCCTGTCCCTCCGTCTCCATTGAACAGACTCTGAGTAATAGGAGTCTCCCAACTGCCCCTCCCACCGCGGGACACTGCGGCACGCGAGTAGTACAGTGGGAAAGTCCAAAAAAACGGGACTGTCCCATGAAAATCAGGACAGTTGGGAGGTATGCTGTAGGACCCATTTGTTCACACTTATCCCCACTTAAAAAACAACATAGCCATGAAGTGTTCTGGGTATACTTGATCCCAGAGCTCCTCATGGCTACATTGTTTTTTCTCTGACGTCCTAGTGGATGCTGGGGACTCCGTAAGGACCATGGGGAATATACGGGCTCCGCAGGAGACTGGGCACTCTATAAGAAAGATTTGGTACTCTGGTGTGCACTGGCTCCTCCCTCTATGCCCCTCCTCCAGACCTCAGTTAGATTTCTGTCCCCGGCCGAGCTGGATGCACACTAGGGGCTCTCCTGAGCTCCTAGAAAGAAAGTATATGGTAGGTTTTTTATTTTACAGTGAGACCTGCTGGCAACAGGCTCACTGCAACGAGGGACTAAGGGGAGAAGAAGCGAACCTACCTGCTTGCAGCTAGCTTGGGCTTCTTAGGCTACTGGACACCATTAGCTCCAGAGGGATCGACCGCAGGACCCGTCCTTGGTGTTCGTTCCCGGAGCCGCGCCGCCGTCCCCCTTACAGAGCCAGAAGCAAGAAGATGGTCCGGAAAATCGGCGGCAGAAGACTTCAGTCTTCACCAAGGTAGCGCACAGCACTGCAGCTGTGCGCCATTGCTCCTCATACACACTTCACACTCCGGTCACTGAGGGTGCAGGGCGCTGGGGGGGGGCGCCCTGAGCAGCAATAAGAACACCTTGGCTGGCAAAATAACCACAATATATAGCCCCAGAGGCTATATATGTGGTAATTACCCCTGCCAGAATACAGAAAAAAGCGGGAGAAAAGTCAGCCGAAAAAGGGGCGGAGCCATCTCCCTCAGCACACTGGCGCCATTTCTCCCTCACAGTTCCGCTGGAAGGAAGCTCCCTGACTCTCCCCTGCAGTCTACACTACAGAAAGGGTAAAAAAGAGAGGGGGGGGCACTAAATTTAGGCGCAGTATAACTTATAGCAGCTATAAGGGGACATAATTCAGTTAGTCCCTGCATTATATAGCGCTCTGGTGTGTGCTGGCATACTCTCTCTCTGTCTCCCCAAAGGGCTTTTGTGGGGTCCTGTCTCCTTTAAGAGCATTCCCTGTGTGTGTGCGGTGTGTCGGTACGGCTGTGTCGACATGTTTGATGAGGAGGCTTATGTGGAGGCGGAGCAGATGCCTATAAATGTGATGTCACCCCCTGCGGGGCAGACACCTGAGTGGATGGACTTATGGAAGGAATTACGTGCAAGTGTCGACTCCTTACATAAAAATTTTTACGACATGCCAAATGCGGGACAGCCGGCTTCTCAGCTCGTGCCTGCCCAGACAATTCAAAGGCCATCAGGGGCTCTGAAACGCCCACTACCTCAGATGGCAGACACAGATGTCGACACGGATACTGATACCAGTGTCGACGACGATGAGTCAAATTTAATGTCCACTAGGGCCATTCGTTGCATGATTGAGGCAATGAAAGAGGTATTACACATTTCTGATATAAACCCAGGTACCTCAAAAAAGGGTATTATGTTTGGGGAGAAAAAAATAGGATTTTGGTACTTACCAGGTAAATCCTTTTTCTTTGAATCCATAGGGGGCACTGGAGTACTCTTGGGATATGGACGGCTTCCGTAGGAAACAGCACTGAATATTTAAATTTAGCACACTCCACCCCTCCATATCCCCGAGTACCTCAGTGTTTTTTACTGAGCCGAACAGGAACTATAGAGAGGTTGACAATGGAGTATTACATATAACATAACGGACAACAACGGAGTTGACACATAACGTTACTGACAACTAAACAGTTGACACCATAACCAGCACTTGATAATTTGAACCAGTCGGTGAGAGTGTGTTACCATAAGATCCTCAGAACTTACCACAAACCAGGTAAAACTGCTCTGGGTGGGCGTCCAGTGCCCCCTATGGATTCAAAGAAAAGGATTTACCTGGTAAGTACCAAAATCCTATTTTCTTTTTCATCCACTAGGGGTCACTGGAGTACTCTTGGGACGTACCAAAGCTTCCCCCGTGGGCGGGAGAGCTGTTTGGCACCTGTAACACTAGGCGGCCAAAGCTAGATGCTGATGCCGCAAACGTATCAAACTTGTAAAAGCGCACAAACGTGTGCACTGAAGACCATGTAGCCGCACGGCAAAGCTGCGTCGTAGAAGCTCCCCGACCAGCTGCCCATGAAGTTCCCACAGAACGTGTGGAATGAGCGGTTACTGATGTAGGCGGCTGTAACCTAGCATGAAGGTAAGCCTGACGTATGGTCAGTTTTATCCATCTGGATAAGGTTTGTTTAGACGCTGGCCAACCCATCTTGGCAGCATCATAGAGTACAAACCACGTATCCGTTTTACGAACTGAAGATGTTCGGGATACATAAACGCGTAATGCGCGTACCACATCCAGAGTTCCAGAATGTGCTGTCAACACAGGAACTACTATTGGTTGATTGATGTGAAAAGATGACACTACCTTTGGTAAGAAAGCGGGATTCGTCCGAAGTTCCGCTCTGTCATCATGAAACACCAAATACGGTGGCTTGCATGACAAGGCACCCAAATCTGAAATACGCCTTGCCGAAGCTAAGGCTAGAAGAAAAATTGTTTTCCAAGTGAGAAACTTTATATCCACTTGCTGTAAGGGTTCAAAATATGAAGACTGTAAGAAATCTAAAACCAGATTCAAGTCCCATGGCGCTGTAGGTGGAATGAATGGAGGCTGAACTCTGAGGACACCTTGGAAAAAAGTTTGTATAGACGGCAATAGAGCCAATCGTCTTTGAAAGTAAATTGACAAAGCAGATACCTGCACCTTTAGTGTAGATAAACGCAGTCCTCCATCTAAACCCGTCTGTAGAAATAACAAAAGGCGGGATAACTTGAAAGATGATGTCGGAAACTTCCGAGCTTCACACCAACCTATATAGGTACGCCATATTCTGTAATAATGAGCTGCCGTAACCGGCTACCTAGCTCGTAACATGGTTGGTATAACCGATTCTGGGATGCCCTCTCTTCTTAAGAGGGCGGTCTCAACAGCCACCCCGTCAAACGCAGCCGCACTAAATCGGGGTAAAGGAACAGACCCTGTTGTAACAGGTCTGGACGTAGTGGGAGCGGCCAAGGATCGTCTGCGAGTAGTCCTCGGAGATCCGAGAACCAAGCTCTCCGAGGCCAGTGAGGCGCCACTAGTATGACTGTGACAGACTCTCTTTTGATCCGTTTTAGCACCAGAGGGAGCAATGGGAACGGTGGAAACAGTTACACAAGGCTGTACGGCCACGCAACGGTGAGAGCATCCACCGCCACTGCCTTTGGATCTCTTGTTCTGGACACATACTGGAGCGTTTGGTGATTGTGGCGAGACGCCATCAGGTCCACCTGAGGATAACCCCATCGCTGAACCAACATGTGAAACACTTCTGGATTTAATGCCCATTCTCCTGGATGAAAATCCAGACGACTGAGATAATCCGCTTCCCAGTTGTCCACTCCCGGAATGAACACGGCCGACAATATCACCTGGTGGTATTCCGCCCAATTGAGGATTCGAGCTACTTCCCGCATTGCCATGCGGCTTCTCGTTCCTCCTTGTTTGTTGATGTATGCGACCGCCGTCGCATTGTCTGACTGCACTTGGACAGTCTGAGAGCGAAGCATGTGCACTGCTTGTCGTAGCGCATTGTAAATTGCGTGGAGTTCCAGGACATTTATAGACAGCAATCTTTCGTGATCCGCCCAGAGACCCTGAAGCTGACAATTTTGAACTACCGCTCCCCAACCTCTGAGACTGGCGTCGGTCGTTAGAATTATCCAATTCCAGCCTCCGAACAGTTTCCCTGCGGTTAAATTGTGTTCCTTGAGCCACCAGAGCAGAGACACTCTTGCCCTTGGCGACAACCTCACCCTGTGGTGAATCTGCAGATGCGAGCCCGACCACTGGGCGAGCACATTCAGTTGAAATGGACGCGAGTGAAATCTTCCGAACTGAAGCGCTTCGAAAGCTGCCACCATTATGCCTAAGAGGCGAATGCACAAATGTACAGACACTGTGCGTGGCTTGAGCACTAATTGTACTAGATGGCGTAGAATCTGTACTTTCTGTTGTGGTAGGTAAATTCTTTGATTGACCGTATCGAGAATCATACCTAGGAATTGAAGGCGTTGAGACGGAATTAGATGTGATTTCTTGAAGTTGACAATCCAACCGTGGTGAACCAGTACATTGTACGTTAGCAGCGCATGTTGGAGAAGCATCTGTTGAGACGGAGCTTTGATGAGCAGATCGTCTAAATACGGAACTATTGTCACTCCCAGGGATCTGAGATGAGCTATCATCACAGACATCACTTTGGGGAATACCCGAGGCGCTGACGACAGGCCAAACGGTAGAGCCTGAAACTGGTAATGGTTCTGGCGTATTGCAAACCGCAAGAATTTCTGATGAGGCTGTCAAATTGGAATGTGCAAGTACGCATCCTTGAGATCTAGCGCAATCATAAATTCCTTTGGCTCTAAACCCGCAATCACGGAACGCAGAGACTCCATCTTGAATCTGTAGTAAGTTACGTACTGATTGAGACCCTTTAAGTTCAATATTGTTCTGACTGAGCCATCCGGCTTCGGTACCACAAACAGACTGGAATAATAACCCTGACCCTGTTGATGTACAGGGACCGGAATCAAAACTGCTGAATCCAGTAGGGACTGAATGGCAATTTGCAGAACCGCCCTCTTGTCGTCCGACAGAGGCAATCATGTCTTGAAAAACCGCAGAGGCGGGAGACAGTCGAACTCTATTTTGTAACCTTTTAACACTAAATTGCGGATCCACCCATCCGCGGATGTCTGGAACCACGCCAACTGGAACGTCTGAAGGCGTGCTCCCACAATCGGAGAACCGAGATGGGCTGGTAGCCCGTCATGCCACTGGCTTGTCGGTAACCTTAGCGTCCTAACGACTTGTGTTGGTTTGTTGAAAACCATGTCCACGACCACGTCTACCAGGCGTGGCTGTTCCTCTGCCACGTCCTCGAAAGGACTGAGGTCTAAAAGATTTGAACGAAGGTCCAGAGTACCTCCTTCTTGGTACCGGTGGAGGCAATGGTAAGAAAACCGACTTTCCTCCCGTAGCCTCAGCAATCCATGTGTCCAATTCAGGAACAAACAACTTCTTGCCATCGTAAGGTAACGCCTCTATACCTCGTTTGACCTCTGCCTCCGCTTGCCAAGCACGCAGCCAGAGTGCTCGTCGTGCTGTAACTAGCGACGATGAAATACGAGAAGTGAGCTGACAGACGTCAGTAGAAGCTGTACAGAGATATTCTGCAGCCTCACACATTTGATCAGCAAGAAGTATAAGGTGTTCGTCATGTAAGGCAGACTTAAGTTCTGTTATCCATACTATGAGCGCCTTAGTGACCCAGATATCAACCAAGCCAGGTCTCAGCAGCACTCCTGCTGCTACATACATGGACTTTAGCATATTTTCTATTTTGCGGTCTGAAGGGTCTTTAAGCGTAGTAGCCGCTGGCACTGGTATGGTTAATTTCTCTAACGTCCTAAGTGGATGCTGGGGACTCCGTAAGGACCATGGGGAATAGCGGCTCCGCAGGAGACTGGGCACATCTAAAGAAAGCTTTAGGACTAACTGGTGTGCACTGGCTCCTCCCCCTATGACCCTCCTCCAAGCCTCAGTTAGATTTCTGTGCCCGACGAGAAGGGTGCACACTAGGGGCTCTCCTGAGCTTCTTAGTGAAAGTTTTAGTTTAGGTTTGTTATTTTCAGTGAGACCTGCTGGCAACAGGCTCACTGCATCGAGGGACTAAGGGGAGAAGAAGCGAACTCACCTGCGTGCAGAGTGGATTGGGCTTCTTGGCTACTGGACATTAGCTCCAGAGGGACGATCACAGGTCCAGCCTGGATGGGTCCCGGAGCCGCGCCGCCGGCCCCCTTACAGAGCCAGAAGAGCGAAGAGGTCCGGAAAAATCGGCGGCAGAAGACGTTCCTGTCTTCAATAAGGTAGCGCACAGCACTGCAGCTGTGCGCCATTGCTCTCAGCACACTTCATACTCCGGTCACTGAGGGTGCAGGGCGCTGGGGGGGGCGCCCTGAGACGCAATAAAACATGACAGAAATACCTTACATGGCAAAAAATACATCACATATAGCTCCTGGGCTATATGGATGCATTTAACCCCTGCCAGAATATACAAAAAACCGAGAGATAAGGCCGCCGAAAAGGGGGCGGAGCCTATCTCCTCAGCACACTGGCGCCATTTTCCCTCACAGCTCAGTTAGAGGGAAGCTCCCTCGCTCTTCCCTGCAGTCACTACACTACAGAAAGGGTTAAAAAAAAGAGAGGGGGGCACTAATTAGGCGCAGTATTAAAACATACAGCAGCTATAAGGGGAAAAACACTTATATAAAGTTATCCCTGTATATATATATATATATAGCGCTCTGGTGTGTGCTGGCATACTCTCCCTCCGTCTCCCCAAAGGGCTAGTGGGGTCCTGTCCTCTATCAGAGCATTCCCTGTGTGTGTGCTGTGTGTCGGTACATTTGTGTCGACATGTATGAGGAGAAAAATGATGTGGAGACGGAGCAGAGTGTCTGTAACAGTGATGTCACCCCCTAGGGGGTCGACACCTGAGTGGATGTACTGTTGAAAATTACGTGACAGTGTCAGCTCTATATAAAAAAAAACAGTGGTTGACATGAGACAGCCGGCTACTCAGCTTGTGCCTGTCCAGACGTCTCTTAGGCCGTCAGGGGCTCTAAAGCGGCCGTTACCTCAGATGGCAGATACAGACGCCGACACGGATACTGACTCCTGTGTCGACGGTGAAGAGACAACCGTGATTTCCAGTAGGGCCACACGTTACATGATTGAGACAATGGAAAATGTTTTTATACATTTCTGATAATACGAGTACCACCAAAAAGGGGTATTATGTTCGGTGAGGGAAAAACTACCTGTAGTTTTCCAGAATCTGAGAAATAAAATGAGGTGTGTGATGATGCGTGGGTTTCCCCCCGATAACAATTGATAATTTCTTAAAAAGTATTGGCTGCATACCCTTTCCCGCCAGAGGTTAGGGTGCGTTGGGAAACACCCCCTAGGGGGGATAAGGCGCTCACACGCTTGTAAGAACAAGGGCTCTACCCTCTCATGAGATGGCCGCCCTTAAGGATCCTGCTGATAGAAAGCAGGAGGGTATCCAAAAAGGTATTTACACACATACTGGTGTTATACTGCGACCAGCTATCGCCTCAGCCTGGAGGTGCAGTGCTGGGTTGGCATGGTCGGATTCCCTGACTGGAAATATTGATATCCTAGATAAGGATAGTATATTATTGCCTATAGAGCATTTAAAAGATGCATTTCTATATATGCATGATGCACAGCGGAATAATTGCCGACTGGCATCAAGTATAAGTGCGTTGTCCAATTCTACCAGTAAAATGGTCAGGTGATGCGGATTCCAAACGGCATTTGGAAGTATTGCCTTTGAAAGGGGACATTTGGGGTCGGTCTTTTAGACCTGGTGGCCACGGCAACAGCTGGGAAATCCACGTTTGTACCCCAGGTCGCCTCTCAAAATAAGACGCCGTATTATCAGGCGCAGTCCTTTGTTGGCAAAGGGGACAAAAGGTTCCTCTTTTCTGCTCGTGACAGAGGGAGAGGAAAAAGGCTGCAGAGATCAGCCAGTTCCCAGGAACAGAAACCCTTTCCCGCCTCTGCCAAGCCCTCAGTATGACGCTAGGGCTTTACAAGCTCAGGCACGGTGGGGGCCCGTTCTCAATGAATTTTAGTGCGCAGTGGGCTCACTCGCAAGTAGACCCCTGGATCCTTCAGGTAATATCTCAGGGATACATATTGGAATTCGAGACGTCTCCCCCTCGCCGTTTCCAAAAGTCGTCTTTACCGACGTCTCCCTCTGACAGGGAGGCAGTTTTGGAAGCCATTCACAAGCTGTATTCCCAGCAGGTGATAATCAAGGTACCCCTCCTGCACCAGGGAACGGGGTATTATTCCACACTATTGTGGTACCGAAGCCAGACGGCTCGGTGAGACCGATTCTAAATCTAAAATCTTTGAACACTTACATACAGAGGTTCAAATTCAAGATTGAGTCACTCAGAGCAGTGATTGCGAACCTGGAAGAAGGGGACTACATGATGTCTCGGGACATCAAGGATGCTTACCTTCATGTCAAAATTTACCCTTCTCACCAAGGGTACCTCAGGTTATGGTACAGAACTGTCACTATCAGTTCAGACGCTGCCGTAGGGATGGTCCACGGCACCCCGGGTCTTTACCAAGGTAATGGACGAAATTATATCCCTTCGAAAGAAGGGAATTTTAGTTATCCCTTACTTGGACGATTCCCTGATAAGGGTAAGATCCAGGGAACAGTTGGAGGTCGGTGTAGCACTATCTCAGGTAGTGTTGCGGCAGCACGATTGGATTCTCAATATTCCAAAATCGCAGCTGGTTCCGACGACTTGTCTTCTGTTTCCTAGGGATGATCCTGGAAACAGTCCAGAAAAAAAAAAAAAGGTGTTTCTCCCGGATGAGAAAGCCAGGGAGTTATCCGAGCTAATCAGGAACCTCCTAAAACCGAACCAAGTCTCAGTGCATCAATGCACAAGGGTTCTGGGTAAAAATGGTGGCTTCCTACGAAGCAATCCCATTCGTTAGATTCCACGCAAGAACTTTCCAGTGGAACCTACTGGACAAATGGTCCGGGTCGCATTTTCAGATGCATCAGCGGATAACCCTGTCACCAAGGACAAGGGTATCCATCCTGTGGTGGTTGCAGAGTGCTCATCTTCTAGAGGGCCGCAGATTCGGCATTCAGGACTGGGTCCTGGTGACCACGGATGCCAGCCTGCGAGGCTGGGGAGCAGTCACACAGGGAAGGAATATCCAGGGCTTAGGGTCAAGCCTGGATACATCACTTCACATAAATATCCTGAAGCTAAGGGCCATTTACAATGCTCTAAGCTTAGCGAGACCTCTGCTTCAAGGTCAGCCGGTGTTGATCCAGTCGGACAACATCATGGCAGTCACCCACGTAAACAGACAGGGTGGCACAAGAAGCAGGAGGGCAATGGCAGAAGCTGCAGGGATTCTTCGCTGGGCGGAAAATCATGTGATAGCACTGTCAGCAGTATTCATTCCGGGAGTGGACAACTGGGAAGCAGACTTCCTCAGCACGACCTCCACCCGGGAGAGTGGGGACTTCACCCAGAAGTCATCCACATGATTAAAAAACTCGACAGGTATTGCGCCAGGTCAAGAGACCCTCAGGCAATAGCTGTAGATGCTCTGGTAACACAGTGGGTGTACCAGTTAGTGTATGTGTTCCCTCCTCTGCCTCTCATACCCAAGGTACTGAGATTGATAAGATGGAGAGGAGTAAGCACTATATTCGTGGCTCCGGATTGGCCAAGAAGGACTTGGTAACCGGAACTTCAAGAGATGCTCACGGAGGATCCGTGGCCTCTACCTCTAAGAAGGGACCTGCTCCAGCAAGGACCCTGTCTGTTCCAAGACTTACCGCGGCTGCGTTTGACGGCATGGCGGTTGAACACCGGATCCTGAAGGAAAAAGGCATTCCGGATGAAGTCATCCCTATCCTGATCAAAGCCAGGAAGGATGTAACCGCAAAAACATTATCACCACAATTGGCGAAAATATGTTGCGTGGTGCGAGGCCAGTAAGGCCCGACGGAGGAAATTCAACTGGGTCGATTCCTACATTTCCTGAAAACAGGAGTGTCTATGGGCCTGAAATTGGGGTCCATTAAGGTTCAGATTTCGGCCCTGTCAATTTTCTTCCAAAAAAGAACTAGCTTCAGTCCCTGAAGTTTAGACGTTGTAAAAGGGGTACTGCATATACAGCCTCCTTTTGTGCCTCCAGTGGCAATTTGGGATCTCAATGTAGTTTGGGTTCCAAAAGTCACATTGGTTTGAACCACTTAAATCTGTGGAGTTAAAATATCTCACATGGAAAGTGGTCATGCTGTTGGCCCTGGCCTGGGCCAGGCGCGTGTCAGAATTGGCGGCTTTATCCTGTAAAAGCCCTTATCTGATTTTCCATTCGGACAGGGCGGAATTGAGGACTCGTCCTCAGTTTCTCCCTAAGGTGGTTCCAGCGTTTTCACCTGAACCAACCTATTGTGGGGCCTGCGGCTACTAGAGACTTGGAGGAATCCAAGTTGCTGGATGTTGTCAGGGCCCTGAAAATATGTTTCCAGGACGGCTGGAGTCAGGAAATCTGACTCGCTGTTTATCCTGTATGCACCCAACATGCTGGGTGCTCCTGCTTCTAAGCAGACTATTGCTCGTTGGATTTGTAGTACAATTCAGCTTGCACATTCTGTGGCAGGCCTGCCACAGCCAAAATCTGTAAAAGCCCATTCCACAAGGAAAGTGGGCTCATCTTGGGCGGCTGCCCGAGGGGTCTCGGCTTTACAACTTTGCCGAGCAGCTACTTGGTCAGGGGCAAACACGTTTGCTAAATTCTACAAATTTGATACCCTGGCTGAGGAGGACCTGGAGTTCTCTCAATTGGTGCTGCAGAGTCATCCGCACTCTCCCGCCCGTTTGGGAGCTTTGGTATAATCCCCATGGTCCTTACGGAGTCCCCAGCATCCACTTAGGACGTTAGAGAAAATAAGAATTTACTTACCGATAATTCTATTTCTCATAGTCCGTAGTGGATGCTGGGCGCCCATCCCAAGTGCGGATTGTCTGCAATACTTGTACATAGTTATTGTTACAAAAATCGGGTTATTATTGTTGGGAGCCATCTTTTCAGAGGCTCCTCTGTTATCATACTGTTAACTGGGTTCAGATCACAAGTTATACGGTGTGATTGGTGTGGCTGGTATGAGTCTTACCCGGGATTCAAAATCCTTCCTTATTGTGTACGCTCGTCCGGGCACAGTATCCTAACTGAGGCTTGGAGGAGGGTCATAGGGGGAGGAGCCAGTGCACACCAGTTAGTCCTAAAGCTTTCTTTAGATGTGCCCAGTCTCCTGCGGAGCCGCTATTCCCCATGGTCCTTACGGAGTCCCCAGCATCCACTACGGACTATGAGAAATAGAATTATCGGTAAGTAAATTCTTATTTTCTTTGTAAGCTTCGACACTGACGAATCAACTATTGGTGGATTCTCCCATGTACAGGTCACAGAGTCTGGAAACGGGTAACTAGACTTAAACGGTTTTCTATACCTCGCAGATTTATCTGGAGTCTGTCGTGTTTCTACTAACATCTGATTAAGAGATTCCGACACAGGAAAACTTATTGGAGTTCTTTGTCGTTTAGTAAATACGACCTGATCATTTGTGAGAGGCTCTTCAGTTTCTGTGAACTTCAGAGACTGACGCACCGCTCTGATGAGATTATCAATGCCGGAGCTGTTAAAATCCTCACTATCTGACTCCACTTCGCCCTCCTCACCCTCATCTTGTGCCGTGAGGTCTGGCATGGAATCGTCAGAATGCAACATAGCAGAAACTGGTAAATCATAAGACATATGAAATTTATCCCCTCTACCCAAAATGGATTTGGACCTTTCGCAAGGCTGAGAGGCCTCCGGTAGTTCTGGCAGTCTCATCCTAGACTCAGCTCTTGCCGTTTCCTGCTCCTGTCGAGCGGCGGTCAATTCTGATTGCAACCCAGCCAGTACATTGGCTAGCATTTCCCAAGGAGGGTTCGGTGAGGAAATCGGCTTTAAAACCGGAGCAGAAATTGTATTCTGAACCGAATCCACAAAACATACTGTACATGTGGTAGATCCATCCGGTAACACACTGCTACAGACTTTGCAATTATGCTTTTTAGTTTTTGCTGGTGCCTTACTCATTATGGCGACAGACAACACAATACACAAAAAACAGACACTTGCACGACTCAGTAAAATAGTAGTAAGGTGTCTCTATATATATATATATATATATATATATATATATATCTATCTATCTATCTATCTGGCCAAGTGCAGTACACGTGGCCAGTACTATGAAATGTGATCCCAAATTCCCACTAACACCCCTGCGCCTCCGGTGGAGTAGAGATGTAGTACTGGAATCACAGAGGAAGACACAGGAAGCATGGTTAAAATGGCTGCCATGCTTAAAGTTATAACCACAATACAGGTTACCACCTTAAAGTGACATTTATCCTGTGTAATTAACCCTGCAGCCTAGTATACTGCTGTTGCTGCAGGGTATCCCCCCTCATGCCCCTTATAGTATATCACCGTAATGCCCCCCCCTTGTACTCCGTGCAGTGCGGGCGGCAGCGTGTGGGGCCGCCAGCGGGAGCCGGGTATCGGGACGCAGGGACCGACAGCGGGGAGCGCGTATTGCAGCGCCGGATCAGCGGTGAGGGCCGGAGCATCGGTGGGGGCTGGCGACGGCCGGAGCAGCGGTGGGGGCTGGCGACGGCCGGAGCAGCGGTGGGGGCTGGCGACGGCCGGAGCAGCGGTGGGGGCTGGCGACGGCCGGCTGTAGAGGTTCCCGGCGTCAGCATAAAAACAATGTCCCCACACAGCGGGGCGGCAGCGGGAGCTGACCGCCCCGTTTCACATACCTGCACTCCTGCTGCTTTTGGTAAGGCTCCGACGGGGCTTCTCAGTAAGCGCCGGCCAGCCAGTGTGCAGGAGATCTGTGTGTGGCTGTGAGGGTGCTCATTCAGTGAGGACCGACACACCACTGCTGCTATCAGCAGCTTGCACTATCCCTGACCCTGCCTTTTGGAAGGGGGAAAGGGATGTGTATAAAATAGAAAAAAAAAAATACAAAGTAATTGTGGCTCAGCCACAGAGCTGTTACTACGTAGAGCACAGAAAAAACACTGAGGTACTCGGGGATATGGAGGGGGTGGAGTGTGCTAAATTTAAATATTCAGTGCTGTTTCCTACGGAAGCCGTCCATATCCCAAGAGTACTCCAGTGACCCCTAGTGGATGAAAAAGAAACTACCAATAGTTTTTCCCCCATCTGAAGAATTAAATGAAGTGTGTGAAGAAGTGTGGGCTTTCCCCGATAAAAAATTGGTGATTTCAAAAAAATTACTAATGGCGTTCCCTTTCTCGCCAGAGGATAGGTCACGTTGGGAAACTCCCCCTAGGGTGGATAAAGCGCTCACACGTTTGTCTAAAAAGGTGGCACTACCGTCTCCGGATACGGCTGCCCTAAAGGAACCTGCTGATAGAAAGCAGGAGGCTATCCTAAAGTCTATATATACACACACTGGTGTTATACTGAGACCAGCTATTGCTTCAGCGTGGATGTGCAGTGCTGCTGCTGCTTGGTCAGATTCCCTGATGGAAAATATTGAATGGACTCGGCAGTGGACAGGGGATGCAGATTCTAAAAGGCACATGGAAGTTTTGCCTTATAAAAGGGGTGAGGAGTTATTCGGGGATGGTCTCTCAGACCTTGTTTCCACAGCAACAGCTGGGAAGTCAGCATTTTTGCCCCATGTCCCCTCACAGCCTAAGAAAGCGCCGTATTATCAGGTACAGTCCTTTCAACCCCAGAAAAACAGGCGGGGAAAAGGCGGGTCCTTTCTGTCTAGAGGCAGAGGAACGGGAAAAAAGCTGCAACACACAGCAGGTTCCCAGGAACAAAAGTCCTCCCCCGCTTCTTCCAAATCCGCCGCATGACGGTGGGGCTCCACAGGCGGAGCCAGGTACGGTGGGGGGCCGCCTCAAAAATTTCAGCGATCAGTGGGTTCGCTCACGGGTGGATCCCTGGATCCTTCAAGTAGTATCTCAGGGGTACAAGCTGGAATTCGAGGCACCTCCCCCCCGCCGTTTCCTCAAATCGGCCTTACCGACAACTCCCTCGGGCAGGGAGGCTGTACTAGAGGCAATTCACAAGCTGTATTCCCAGCAGGTGATAGTCAAGGTACCCCTACTTCAACAAGGACGGGGTTACTATTCCACACTGTTTGTGGTACCGAAACCGGACGGTTCGGTGAGACCCATTTTAAATTTGAAATCCTTGAACACATACATAAAAAGATTCAAGTTCAAGATGGAATCGCTCAGGGCGGTTATTGCAAGCCTGGACGAGGGGGATTATATGGTATCCCTGGACATCAAGGATGCTTACCTGCATGTCCCAATTTACCTTCCTCACCAGGAGTACCTCAGATTTGTGGTACAGGATTGCCATTACCAATTCCAGACACTACCGTTTGGACTGTCCACGGCACCGAGGGTGTTTACCAAGGTAATGGCAGAAATGATGATACTCCTTCGAAAAAAGGGAGTTTTAATTATCCCATACTTGGACGATCTCCTAATAAAGGCGAGGTCCAGGGAGCAGTTACTGGTCGGAGTAGCACTATCTCGGGAAGTGCTACAACAGCATGGCTGGATTCTAAACATTCCAAAGTCACAACTGGTTCCTTCCACATGCTTACTGTTCCTGGGGATGATTCTGGACACAGAACAGAAAAAAGTGTTTCTCCCGCAGGAGAAAGCCAAGGAGCTGTCATCTCTAGTCAGAGACCTCCTAAAACCAAAACGGGTATCGGTGCATCACTGCACACGAGTCCTGGGAAAAATGGTGGCTTCATACGAAGCAATTCCATTCGGCAGGTTCCATGCAAGGACCTTCCAGTGGGACCTCTTGGACAAGTGGTCGGGATCGCATCTTCAGATGCATCAACTGATCACCCTGTCCCCAAGGACCAGGGTGTCTCTACTGTGGTGGCTGCAGAGTGCTCATCTTCTCGAGGGCCGCAGATTCGGCATACAGGACTGGGTCCTGGTGACCACGGATGCCAGCCTTCGAGGCTGGGGCACAGTCGCCCAGGGAAGAAATTTCCAGGGACTTTGGTCAAGTCAGGAGTCGTCCCTACACATAAATATTCTGGAACTGAGGGCCATTTACAATGCCCTAAGTCAGGCAAGGCCCCTGCTTCAAAACCAGCCGGTTCTGATCCAATCAGACAACATCACGGCAGTCGCCCATGTAAACCGACAGGGCGGCACAAGAAGCAGGATGGCGATGGCAGAAGCCACAAGGATTCTCCGATGGGCGGAAAATCACGTACTAGCACTGTCAGCAGTGTTCATTCCGGGAGTGGACAACTGGGAAGCAGACTTCCTCAGCAGACACGACCTACACCCGGGAGAGTGGGGACTTCATCCAGAAGTCTTCCTGCTGTTGGTAAACCGTTGGGAAAGGCCACAGGTGGACATGATGGCGTCCCGCCTCAACAAAAAGCTAAAGAGATATTGCGCCAGGTCAAGGGACCCTCAGGCGATAGCTGTGGACGCTCTAGTGACACCGTGGGTGTACCAGTCGGTTTATGTGTTCCCTCCTCTGCCTCTCATACCAAAGGTACTGAGAATAATAAGAAGGCGAGGAGTAAGAACGATACTCGTGGTTCCGGATTGGCCAAGAAGAGCTTGGTACCAGAACTTCAAGAAATGTTATCAGAGGACCCATGGCCTCTACCGCTCAGACAGGATCTGCTACAGCAGGGGCCCTGTCTGTTCCAAGACTTACCGCGGCTGCGTTTGACGGCATGGCGGTTGAATTCCGGATCCAAAAGGAAAAGGGCATTCCGGAGGAAGTCATTCCTACGCTGGTAAAAGCCAGGAAAGAAGTAACCGCAAACCATTATCACCGCATCTGGCGAAAATATGTTGCGTGGTGTGAGGCCAGGAAGGCCCCTACAGAGGAATTTCAGCTGGGTCGTTTTCTGCACTTCCTACAGTCGGGAGTGACTATGGGCCAAAAATTGGGTTCCATTAAGGTCCAGATTTCGGCTCTGTCGATTTTCTTCCAGAAAGAACTGGCTTCACTGCCTGAAGTTCAGACTTTTGTAAAGGGAGTGCTTCATATTCAGCCCCCTTTTGTGCCTCCTGTGGCACCTTGGGATCTCAATGTGGTGTTGAGTTTCCTAAAATCACATTGGTTTGAACCACTTAAAACGGTGGATCTGAAATATCTCACGTGGAAAGTGGTCCTGTTATTGGCCTTGGCTTCGGCCAGGCGTGTGTCAGAATTGGCGGCTTTGTCATGTAAAAGCCCTTATCTGATTTTCCATATGGATAGGGCAGAATTGAGGACTCGTCCCCAGTTTCTCCCTAAGGTGGTATCAGCTTTTCACTTGAACCAACCTATTGTGGTGCCTGCGGCTACTAGGGACTTGGAGGATTCCAAGTTACTGGACGTAGTCAGGGCCTTGAAAATTTATGTTTCCAGGACGGCTGGAGTCAGGAAAACTGACTCGCTTTTTATCCTGTATGCACCCAACAAAATAGGTGCTCCTGCTTCTAAGCAGACTATTGCTCGCTGGATTTGTAGCACAATTCAGCTGGCGCATTCTGCGGCTGGATTGCCGCATCCTAAATCAGTGAAAGCCCATTCCACGAGGAAGGTGGGCTCATCTTGGGCGGCTGCCCGAGGGGTCTTGGCTTTACAACTTTGCCGAGCTGCAACTTGGTCAGGGGCAAACACGTTTGCTAAATTCTACAAATTTGATACCCTGGCTGAGGAGGACCTTGAGTTCTCTCATTCGGTGCTGCAGAGTCATCCGCACTCTCCCGCCCGTTTGGAAGCTTTGGTATAATCCCCATGGTTCTTACGGAGTCCCCAGCATCCACTAGGACGTCAGAGAAAATAAGAATTTACTCACCAGTAATTCTATTTCTCGTAGTCCGTAGTGGATGCTGGGCGCCCATCCCATGTGCGGATTGTCTGCAATACTTGTATATAGTTATTGCCTAACTAAAGGGTTATTGTTGAGCCATCTGTGGAGAGGCTCAGTTATATTTCATACTGTTAACTGGGTATAATATCACGAGTTATACGGTGTGATTGGTGTGGCTGGTATGAGTCTTACCCGGGATTCAAAATCCTTCCTTATTGTGTCAGCTCTTCCGGGCACAGTATCCTAACTGAGGTCTGGGGGAGGGGCATAGAGGGAGGAGCCAGTGCACACCAGATAGTACCAAATCTTTCTTATAGAGTGCCCAGTCTCCTGCGGAGCCCGTCTATTCCCCATGGTCCTTACGGAGTCCCCAGCATCCACTACGGACTACGAGAAATAGAATTACCGGTGAGTAAATTCTTATTTTTAACATGCATGCAATACACACAGGTACATACTCTGACAGTGGGATTAGGTGTGGACTGTGACCTTTCAGTCCACATCGGGGTCCATGGGCAGAGTAGTAGATGGGGGGACAATTGGGGTGGTCTTACGCCGCATATAATTGTGTAGAACATAGAAGGCCAACATCACCCAGTCTACTTTATTCACCCTTAGGTCAAAAGCAGAGTGGAAAATTTGGAATCTACTATTCAAGGTGCCGAATGCATTTTCAACTATGTGGCGGGCCCTTGATAGCTGATAATTGAAAATGCGTTTTTACTTGGATCAGTCCCTTTGTGGGTAGGGCTTCATCTGCTACAAACACATGGTTCAGACTGTGTCTGCAGCTTTCGGGAGGTCCAATTGGTTTGAAAGCAGCCTCTCATAAAATAGTGTCTTTCAGCGATCCACCGTCGGCGGCTCTCCCATTTTTGCCCACATCCACAAATAGAAACTTATAGTTTGCATTTACTGTAGCCATCAAGACACTGCTAAAGTATCCTTTGTAGTTATAGTACAAAGATCCACTTCATGCAGGAGGAGTGATGCGGACATGCCATTGATGGCTTCTCCGCAAGTGGGGAAATTCCAATGAACCTCAAAGTCCCGGGCAATTTCTTTCTACTCAGTATTAGTGGGAAACTAGAAAGCAAACATAGAATTCATTAATAAACATTGCATTTAAAAGCACATTTAGAGATTTCCGGTTTCGGCTTGATGGAGTGAGGAGCTCTGTTTCTGAGCTCCGTTCCCCGATCCCCAGACATCACCTTTTTACAAGGCTTTTAAGCCTACTTTCAGCTCCGGACCCCTCCACAGTATCCGTATCACAGCTGGCGCCGCTGATGGGCCGTTTTCTTGCCCCCCAGACACTGCAAGCCCTGAAGCAGCCACAGCCTCCACGACAGGCGAAGAGGCGCGTAGCACGAAATATGGCGCCAGAGGCCGCTGCTGAGAGTGCTCTCCCGCTGCACAAGAAGCCCGCGGCTGAGAGATCGCTATCTGGAGGGCATGTGAGTTTGGGCTCTGATGGTCACTTATAGGGAGTTGGCAGAAGCCATTACAGCCACTATGTCTCCCCTCCTTTCTAAAGCGCTGGCTGACATCACTGGCCAGTTGCAGCAATTGAATCATCAGGTATCTGTTAATGAACAACAGTTTGGTGTAGTCTCCCATGATATTGGTGATCTGCAGCACTCTGTTAAACGCCTCAAGGTACTGAAAACTATCCGCTTTCGAACAAGATCGATGACTTAGAGAATATATTGTGTCAAAAAAATATTAGGCTGGTTGGTCTGCCTGAATCTATAAAGGACAGCTTTGGCCCATTTTGTCCGCAACATCCTCCCCTTGCTCTTAGGCATAGAGGCAGTTTGCCAAGACATGGTTATCGAGAGTGTTCACAGGGTGGGTCCAACACCAACTCCTAACAGATCGAGGCCCCGTGTTACTCTGTTCCATTGCTTGAACTATCTGCAAAATATGGAAATCTGGACGGCATCTCGCACGGCTAAAACCTTATCATGGGAAGGCCACAAGTTACACATTTTTCAGGACTATTCCACTGAGCTGTGCAGGGCTAGAAAGTCCTTTTTACCTGTATGTTCCCGTCTGGTTGCTGAGGGTTGTAAATTTGGATTGCTGTATCCTGCCAGGCTATGCATATATGATGGAACCTCTTTTAAAAATTTCTCCAATCCACTTGATGCCATGGCTTTCTTCCAGGAACTCTCCCTAGCCAAAGACGCTGACATCAGCGACTCCATAGGATGATACCTATGCCCCATACGGTATCCTTTCCTGACCTACTGATACACTCCCGCCTTCTCTCCATTGGTGACTGTGTTTGATTATGGCGCAATATATGCATCCTCCTCTGCTCACACACACTTGGCGGTTTTCCAATTTGATGTTTATATATATATATATATATATATATATATATATATATATAATGTTTATAGCATTATGTTGGTTTTTATGATATGCATTTTCTATGTTTATTTTTCTTTTTTCTATGCTCACTGTGGAGGTCTCCCGGCCTCGGTTTCCGTATTCTCTTATCTGGGGGGAGGGAACGGATCTGTTGTTTCCTAGCGGATGAATGTAGTTGTTGCTCTGTTATCCCTTCTTTCACATTTAGGAAGTCCAGCATCAAACACGTGCGTTTGCTTGCCCTTTTTACCTTGGTCTCTCCCAGTTTCCCGCTTTCCTCTTGTTGTCTTCCTATTCCCCCACCCTCCTTACCTCTCCCCTCCTGCACTACCTTCTACTCTACGGATAGGTTAGATGATGACATATTGTATTGGGTTTATGTACTGGCAGTCTATTGATTTTGTATAACTTTCCTTGATTGATGCCTGATCTACATTACGCTACCTGGAACGTCGATGGGATTAATTCTCCGGCGAATAGGCGGAAACTGCTGCTCTATTTGCAGAAGAGCAGCGTGGAGATGGTATTTCTCCAGGAAACACATTTAACGCCCCTTGAGATGGCAAAATTGAGTATGATTGGTTGGTCTGTGTTGGCTTCTACTTACAATTCAAGGGCCCGTGGTTTAGCTATTCTGGCTAGACTCTCCCTCCCCTTTGAAATTCTGCACGTGAACCCTGACGTCCTTGGTAGATTTGTCGTGGCCTCTGTTAGTATGTTAGGCAAGCGGTTCACGCTAGCCAATATATATGCTACCCCCCCCCCCCTCCCTCCCCTCTGCAGGTCTTTTTTCCAACAGCTAATTACTCTTCTGACCCCCTCTATGGGAGATAATCTTATTATTGGGGGTGATTACCATTTGATTTCTTCTCCATTACTGGATAAATCAATGGTGCGTGGAACTCCTCCCTCTCTCTCTAAGGTGGGTGTGCCCCTTTTTTCCAAAACGCTGCATGTTGTAGATTTATGGCATGCTTTACACCCGAGTGATAGGGATTACACCTGTCTCTCAGCGGCGCATGGCTCTCTCTCCCGCATTGATTACCTTTTTGTCTCTCACGCTCTGTACTCTCAAGTCACTAATTGCAAATATTGCCCATATCTCCTGCCTTGGGGGGAAATTCCAAGTTGATCGCAGCAGGAATTTTGTTAGCAGTTGGGCAAAACCATGGGCACTGCATCGGAGGCATATATAACGTGCAGTAAGATTTGGGTGGGTTATTTTGTTTCTGTGCAGGGTAAATACTGGCTGCTTTATTTTTACACTGCAAATTAGATTGCAGATTGAACACACCGGGATCAGTACGTAATCCCGCTGGACGGGATCCCAGCGGTCGAAATACCGACGCCGGAATCCTGACCACACAATCCCGACAGGGGTGGCGAGCGTAACGCAGCCCCTTGCGGGCTCGGCACACTATTATATTCTCCCTCTATGGGTGTCGTGGACACCCACAGAGGGAGAATGTCGGGATTGTGGCAGTCGGGATTCCGGCGTCGGTATTTCGACCGTCGGGATCCCGTCCAGCGGGATGTTGACCGCAACTCAAAACACCACACCCAAATCTAACTCTTTCTGCACATGTTAAATCTGCCCCCCCTGCAGTGCACATGGGCCCTCATTCCGAGTTGTTCGCTCGCTAGCTGCTTTTAGCAGCATTGCACACGCTAAGCCGCCGCCCTCTGGGAGTGTATCTTGGTTTAGCAGAATTGCGAACGAAAGATTGGCAGAATTGCGAATGGAAATTTCTTAGCAGTTTCTGAGTAGCTCGAGACTTACTCTGCCATTGCGATCAGTTCAGTCAGTTTCGTTCCTGGTTTGACATCACAAACACACCCAGCGTTCGCCCAGACACTCCCCCGTTTCTTCAGGCACTCCCACGTTTTTCCCAGAAACGCCAGCGTTTTTTCGCACACTCCCAGAAAACGGCCAGTTTCCGCCCAGAAACACCCACTTCCTGTCAATCACAGTACGATCACCAGAACGATGAAAAATCCTTGTTATGCCGTGAGTAAAATACCTAACTTTTGGGTAAAATAACTAAGCGCATGCGCTCTGCGAACCTTGCGAATGCGCAGTAAGCGACTAATCGCAATATAGCGAAAATCGTCAATGAACGAACAACTCGGAATGACCCCTCATGGTTGTGCCCAACTGCTAACAAAATTCCTGCTGCGATCAACTTGGAATTACCCCCTTAGTTTCATCTACTATTCATATTCCTGATGAACTGGGTTCGTCTAGGTTGTGGAAGTTCCCATCCAGATTGTGTCGCGCCTCTACATTAAATCCTTCTTGGATGCTGCCTGGGATGATTTTTGCACGACTAACTCTGAGCATATTCAGTCAGACCCTTACTTGTTTTGGATGTCAGCGAAAGCTGTGCTCAGAGAGGCGATTACCTCATTCAATGCAGCTTCCAATAAGAAATATTCTGCCCAATACCTATTACTCCAGGATTCCCTATCCAAGGCCTTTCAGTTATATAAGTTATCCCCCTCCCAGGCTCAGATCGGCCGATTTCCCTGCTGAATCTAGATTATAAATTACTTGCTAAAATTCTAGCAGATCGCTTTAAAATTATATTTCCTCACATTGTCCACCCAGATCAGACTGGCATTATATCTGGCAGACACTCGGTGGTTAATGTGAGAAAGGTGATTGCGGCCACCTATGCTTGTCAGCATTTTGCTTCCCCCTCTGGTAATGCTATCCTATCCCTAGATGCAGAAAAAGCCTTCAACCTTATTGCCTTATTGAATGGTTACATTTATATACCACCTTACGTCACTTTCACTTCCCAGAAACCTATTTCTCTGACGTCCTAGTGGATGCTGGGAACTCCGTAAGGACCATGGGGAATAGCGGGCTCCGAAGGAGACTGGGCACATCTAAGAAAGAATTAGGACTACCTGGTGTGCACTGGCTCCTCCCTCTATGCCCCTCCTCCAGACCTCAGTTAGAATTCTGTGCCCGGCCGAGCTGGTTGCACACTAGGGGCTCTCCTGAGCTCCTAGAAAAGAAAGTATATTTTAGGTTTTTTATTTTCAGTGAGATCTGCTGGCAACAGACTCACTGCTACGAGGGACTTAGGGAGAGAAGCGAACCTACCTGCTTGCAGCTAGCTTGGGCTTCTAGGCTACTGGACACCATTAGCTCCAGAGGGATCGAACACAGGCCCAGCCTCGGTCGTCCAGTCCCGGAGCCGCGCCGCCGTCCCCCTTGCAGAGCCAGAAGCAAGAAAAACGTCCAGAAAATCGGCGGCTGAAGACTCCGGTCTTCATTAAGGTAGCGCACAGCACTGCAGCTGTGCGCCATTGCTCCCCATGCACACCACACACTCCGGTCACTGATGGGTGCAGGGCGCTGGGGGGGGGGCGTCCTGGGCTGCAATAAGAGTACCTTATATTGGCATAAAACACATAATATAGTCAGTAAGTCTATATATGTGTAAAATCCCCTGCCAAAAATATCCTTAAAAAAGCGGGAGAAGTCCGCCGAGAAGGGGGCGGGGCTATCTCCCTCAGCACACTGGCGCCATTTCCTCTCACAGCTCCGCTGGAATGACGCTCCCCAGGCTCTCCGCTGCAGTTTCCAGGCTCAATAGGGTAAAAAAGAGGGGGCACTAAATTTAGGCGCAATCTGTATATTTATAGCAGCTATATGCGAAAAATCACTGTGTGTAGTGTGAATCCCTGCATTATATAGCTCTCTGGTGTGTGCTGGCATACTCTCTCTCTGTCTCCCCAAAGGACTTTGTGGGGTCCTGTCCTCAGTCAGAGCATTCCCTGTGTGTGTGCGGTGTGTCGGTACGGCTGTGTCGACATGTTTGATGAGGAGGCGGAGCAGGTGCCGCTAAATGTGATGTCACCCCCTGCGGGGTCGACACCTGAGTGGATGGATATGTGGAAGGAATTACGCAACAGTGTCAACTCCTTACATAAAAGGTTTGACGACATAGCAGATGTGGGACAGCCGGCTTCTCAGCCCGTGCCTGCCCAGACGTCTCAAAAGCCATCAGGGGCTCAAAAACGCCCGCTACCTCAGATGGCAGACACAGATGTCGACACGGATACTGACTCCAGTGTCGACGACGATGAGACTAGTGTATATTCCAATAGAGCCACACGTTACATGATTACGGCAATGAAAAATGTGTTGCACATTTCTGACATTAACCCAGGTACCACTAAAAAGGGTATTATGTTTGGGGAGAAAAAGCAACCAGTGGTTTTCCCCCATCTGATGAGTTGAAGGAAGTGTGTGATGAAGCGTGGGCTTCCCCCGATAAGAAACTGGTGATTTAAAAAAAATTACTAATGGCGTACCCTTTCCCGCCAGAGGACAGGATACGTTGGGAGACATCCCCTAGGGTGGATAAAGCGCTCACACGCTTGTCAAAAAAGGTGGCACTGCCCTCTCCGGATACGGCCGCCCTAAAGGAGCCTGCGGATAGAAAGCAGGAGGCTATCCTGAAGTCTGTATATACACACTCAGGTATTATACCGAGACCGGCTATTGCTTCAGCATGGATGTGCAGTGCTGCAGCTGCGTGGTCAGATTCCCTGTCTGAAAATATTGATACCCTAGACAGGGACACTATATTGCTAACCATAGAGCATATTAAAGACGCAGTCTTATACATGAGAGATGCACAGAGGGATATTTGCCGGCTGGCATCTAGAATTAATGCAATGTCCGTTTCTGCCAGGAGAGTATTGTGGACTCGGCAGTGGACAGGTGATACAGATTCTAAAAGGCACATGGAGGTTTTGCCTTACAAGGGTGAGGAATTGTTTGGGGACGGTCTCTCGGACCTAGTTTCCACAGCAACAGCTGGGAAGTCGACATTTTTACCCCATGTTCCCTCACAGCCGAAGAAAGCACCGTATTATCAGGTACAGTCCTTTCGGCCCCAGAAAGGAAAGCGGGTTAGAGGCGCGTCCTTCCTGCCCAGAGGCAGAGGTAGAGGGAAAAAGCTGCAACATACAGCCAGTTCCCAGGAACAAAAGTCCTCCCCCGCTTCCTCTAAGTCCACCGCATGACGCTGGGGCTCCACAGGTGGAGCCAGGTGCGGTGGGGGCCCGTCTCAGACACTTCAGCGACCAGTGGGCTTGCTCACGGGTGGATCCCTGGATTCTACAAGTGGTATCTCAGGGGTACAAGCTGGAATTCGAGACGTCTCCCCCTCGCCGTTTCCTCAAATCTGCCTTGCCAACAACTCCCCCAGACAGGGAGGCAGTGCTGGAGGCGATTCACAAGCTGTATTCTCAGCAGGTGATAATCAAGGTACCCCTCCTTCAACAAGGACGGGGATACTATTCCACAATGTTTGTGGTGCCGAAACCGGACGGTTCGGTGAGACCCATTTTAAATTTTAAATCCTTGAACACTTATATAAGAAGGTTCAAGTTCAAGATGGAATCGCTCAGGGCGGTTATTGCAAGCCTGGACGAAGGGGATTACATGGTATCACTGGACATCAAGGATGCTTACCTGCATGTCCCCATTTACCCTCCTCACCAAGAGTACCTCAGATTTGTGGTACAGGACTGTCATTACCAATTCCAGACGTTGCCGTTTGGTCTGTCCACGGCACCGAGGGTGTTTACCAAGGTAATGGCCGAAATGATGATACTCCTTCGGAAAAAGGGGGTTTTAATTATCCCGTACTTGGACGATCTCCTTATAAAGGCGAGGTCCAGGGAGCAGTTGTTGGTCGGAGTGGCACTATCTCGGGAAGTGCTACAACAGCACGGCTGGATTCTGAATATTCCAAAGTCGCAGCTGGTTCCTACGACACGTCTACTGTTCCTGGGGATGGTTCTGGACACAGACCAGAAAAGAGTGTTTCTCCCGGAGGAGAAAGCCAAGGAGATGTCATCTCTAGTCAGAGACCTCCTAAAACCGAAACAGGTGTCTGTGCATCACTGCACGCGAGTCCTGGGAAAGATGGTAGCTTCTTACGAAGCAATTCCATTCGGCAGGTTCCATGCGAGGATCTTTCAGTGGGATCTGTTGGACAAGTGGTCCGGATCGCATCTTCAGATGCATCGGCTGATAACCCTGTCTCCAAGGACCAGGGTGTCTCTGCTGTGGTGGCTGCAGAGTGCTCATCTTCTCGAGGGCCGCAGATTCGGCATACAGGACTGGGTCCTGGTGACCACGGATGCCAGCCTTCGAGGCTGGGGGGCAGTCACACAGGAAAGAAACTTCCAAGGACTATGGTCAAGCCAGGAGACTTCCCTACACATAAATATTCTGGAACTAAGGGCCATTTACAATGCCCTAAGTCAGGCAAGACCCCTGCTTCAAAACCAGCCGGTGCTGATCCAGTCAGACAACATCACGGCGGTCGCCCATGTAAACCGACAGGGCGGCACAAGAAGCAGGATGGCGATGGCAGAAGCCACAAGGATTCTCCAATGGGCGGAAAATCACGTGCTAGCACTGTCGGCAGTGTTCATTCCGGGAGTGGACAACTGGGAAGCAGACTTCCTCAGCAGACACGACCTACACCCGGGAGAGTGGGGACTTCATCCAGAAGTCTTCAAAATGATTGTAAACCGTTGGGAAAGGCCACAGGTGGACATGATGGCATCCCGCCTCAACAAAAAGCTGAAAAGATATTGCGCCAGGTCAAGGGACCCTCAGGCGATAGCTGTGGACGCTCTAGTGACACCGTGGGTGTACCAGTCGGTTTATGTGTTCCCTCCTCTTCCTCTCATACTCAAGGTACTGAGGATAATAAGAAGGAGAAGAGTAAGAACTATACTCATTGTTCCGGATTGGCCAAGAAGAGCTTGGTACCCAGAACTTCAAGAAATGATCTCAGAGGACCCATGGCCTCTGCCGCTCAGACAGGACCTGCTGCTGCAGGGGCCCTGTCTGTTCCAAGACTTACCGCGTCTGCGTTTGACGGCATGGCGGTTGAACACCGGATCCTAAAAGAAAAGGGTTTTCCGGAGGAAGTCATTCCTACACTGATTAAAGCTAGGAAAGATGTGACCGCAAAACATTATCACTGCATATGGCGGAAATATGTTGCGTGGTGTGAGGCCAGGAAGGCCCCAACGGAGGAATTTCAGCCAGGTCGATTTCTGCACTTCCTACAGTCAGGGATGGCTATGGGCCTAAAATTGGGTTCCATTAAGGTCCAGATTTCGGCGCTGTCAATTTTCTTCCAAAAAGAACTGGCTTCGTTGCCTGAAGTTCAGACTTTTGTGAAGGGAGTGCTGCATATTCAGCCCCCTTTTGTGCCCCCAGTGGCACCTTGGGATCTCAACGTGGTGTTGGATTTCCTAAAGTCGCATTGGTTTGAGCCACTTAAAACCGTGGAGCTAAAGTACCTCTCGTGGAAAGTGGTCATGCTGTTGGCCTTGGCGTCGGCCAGGCGTGTATCAGAATTGGCGGCCTTGTCATGTAAAAGCCCTTATCCGATTTTTCATATGGATAGGGCGGAATTGAGGACTCGTTCCCAATTCCTTCCTAAGGTGGTATCAGCTTTTCATTTGAACCAACCTATTGTGGTGCCTGCGGCTACTAGGGACTTGGAGGATTCCAAGTTGCTGGACGTAGTCCGGGCCCTGAAAATATATGTTTCCAGGACGGCTAGAGTCAGGAAAACTGACTCGCTATTTATCCTGTATGCACCCAACAAGCTAGGTGCTCCTGATTCAAAGCAGACTATTGCTCGCTGGATCTGTAGCATAATTCAGCTTGCGCATTCTGCGGCTGGACTGCCGCATCCTAAATCGGTAAAAGCCCATTCCATGAGGAAGGTGGGTTCTTCTTGAGCGGCTGCCCGAGGGGTCTCGGCTTTACAACTTTGCCGAGCTGCTACTTGGTCGGGTTCAAACACATTTGCTAAATTCTACAAGTTTTATACCCTGGCTGAGGAGGACCTGGAGTTTGCTCATTCGGTGCTGCAGAGTCATCCGCACTCTCCCGCCCGTTTGGGAGCTTTGGTATAATCCCCATGGTCCTTACGGAGTTCCCAGCATCCACTAGGACGTCAGAGAAAATAAGAATTTACTCACCGGTAATTCTATTTCTCGTAGTCCGTAGTGGATGCTGGGCGCCCATCCCAAGTGCGGATTGTCTGCAATACTTGTATATAGTTATTGCCTAACTAAAGGGTTATTGTTGAGCCATCTGTTCGAGAGGCTCAGTTGTTGTTCATACTGTTAACTGGGTATAGTATCACGAGTTGTACGGTGTGATTGGTGTGGCTTGTATGAGTCTTACACGGGATTTCAAATCCTTTCCTTATTGTGTCAGCTCTTCCGGGCACAGTTTCCTAACTGAGGTCTGGAGGAGGGGCATAGAGGGAGGAGCCAGTGCACACCAGGTAGTCCTAATTCTTTCTTAGATGTGCCCAGTCTCCTTCGGAGCCCGCTATTCCCCATGGTCCTTACGGAGTTCCCAGCATCCACTACGGACTACGAGAAATAGAATTACCGGTGAGTAAATTCTTATTATTTGTGCTGTTTGTGCAAGCCCTATATTCATCACCTTCCATCCGAATCCCTTCTAACGGCTTTCTTTCTGATCCTTTCATCATAGGAAAAGGGAGCCGACAGGGCTGACCACTTTCCCCACTCCTTTTCGCCAATTGCCCTTGAACCCTTAGCTATGGCCCTTAGGTTGTCTAAAGAAGACACAGGTATTCATATTGGTAACATTGAGCTTAAGGTTGCTCTGTTCGCCGATGACATGTTGTTAATATCTCTAATCCGCCCTCCTCAGTTCTGGAAATCTTGCGACTGATTACGGACTTTGGGAAGACATCGGGCTATAAGATTAATGTCACCAAATCTGAGCTATTGCCTATACACATCCCCCCCCCATTTACTCTCTTACCTTACAAGTTCCTCTCCCTTTACGATTACTTAATCACATTTTAAATATTAAGGGGTTAACGTTTCTTGTGCTGTGTCTAATATTTACGATCTGAATTTATCTCCAGTTGTTTCTGCTACAAATGTCAGATTGGAAGGATGGGCTACTCTTCCCCTTTCCTTGCTGTCCTCAAATCTGTAATTTTTCTCAAAATATTTTACATTATGCATGCACTCCCAATACGTCTTTGTGATCCGGACGAACTCCGCCTACGCAGAGTGATGACACGCTTTCTGTGGCAGGGGAAGAAATCAAAAATTGCCTACTCGAAACTTGTGGTGGATAAATTAGCCGGTGGTGCTGGCGTCCCCAATTTCTCTAACGTCCTGAGTGGATGCTGGGACTCCGTAAGGACCATGGGGAATAGCGGCTCCGCAGGAGACTGGGCACAACTTAAAGAAAGCTTTAGGACTACCTGGTGTGCACTGGCTCCTCCCACTATGACCCTCCTCCAGACAGTTAGAATTTTGTGCCCGGCTGAGCTGGATGCACACTAGGGGCTCTCCTGAGCTCCTAGAAAGAAAGTAATAGTTTAGGTTTTTTATTTTCAGTGAGATCTGCTGGCAACAGACTCACTGCTACGAGGGACTAAGGGGAGAAGAAGCGAACCTACCTGCTTGCAGCTAGCTTGGGCTTCTTAGGCTACTGGACACCATTAGCTCCAGAGGGATCGAACACAGGCCCAGCCTCGGAGTCCGGTCCCGGAGCCGCGCCGCCGTCCCCCTTACAGAGCCAGAAGCAAGAAGGTGGTCCGGAAAATCGGCGGCAGAAGACTTTGGTCTTCCACAAGGTAGCGCACAGCACTGCCAGCAAGGTCTTAATATTGCTGCCCAGGGCGCCCCCCCCAGCTGTGCGCCATTGCTCCTCATGCACACCTCACACTCCGGTCACTGATGGGTGCAGGGCGCTGGGGGGGGGGCGCCCTGGGCAGCAATATTAAGACCTTGCTGGCAAAAAGACACACATAATATAGCCCCAGAGGTTATATATCTGTAAAATACCCCTGCCAGAGATTTACAAAAAAGCGGGAGAAGTCCGCCGAAAAAGGGGCAGAGCTATCTCCCTCAGCACACTGGCGCCATTTTCCCTCACAGCTCCGCTGGAAGGATCGCTCCCAGCCTCTCCCCTGCAGTTTCAGACTACAAAAGGGTAAAAAAGAGAGGGGGGGCACTAAATTTAGGCGCTGTAGTATACATATAAGCAGCTATAGGGGAAAATCACTCATATATAGTGTTAATCCCTGTGTTATATAGCGCTCTGGTGTGTGCTGGCATTCTGTCTCCCCAAAGGGCTTTTGTGGGATCCTGTCCTCAGTCAGAGCATTCCCTGTGTGTGTGCGTTGTGTCGGTACGGCTGTGTCGACATGTTTGATGAGGAGGCTTATGTGGAGGCGGAGCAGATGCCGATAAATGTGATGTCACCCCCTGCGGGGCCGACACCTGAATGGATGGTAATGTGGAAGGAATTACGTGATAGTGTCGACTCCCTACATAAAAGGTTTGACGACATAACAGATGTGGGACAGCCGGCTTCTCAGCTCGTGCCTGCCCAGTTGTCTCAAAAGCCATCAGGGGCCCTAAAACGCCCGCTACCTCAAATGGCAGACACAGACGTCGACACGGATACCGACTCCAGTGTCGACGACGATGAGACTACGGTACATTCCAATAGAGCCACCCGTTATATGATTGCGGCAATGAAAAATGTCTTGCACATTTCTGATATTACCCCAGGTACCACAAAAAAGGGTATAATGTTTGGGGAGAAAAAAACTACCAGTGGGTTTTCCCTTATCTGATGAATTAAATGAAGTGTGTGAAGAAGCGTGGGCTTCCCCTGACAAGAAACTGGTAATTTCTAAAAAGTTACTAATGGCGTACCCCTTCCCGCCAGAGGACAGGTTACGCTGGGAGACGCCCCCGAAGGTTGATAAAGCGCTTACACGTCTATCAAAGAAGGTGGCACTGCCGTCTCCGGACACGGCCGCCCTCAAGGAACCTGCAGATAGAAAGCAGGAGACTATCCTGAAGTCTGTTTATACACACTCAGGCATTATACTGAGACCAGCTATTGCTTCAGCATGGATGTGCAGTGCTGCAGCTGCGTGGTCAGATTCCCGGTCACAAAATATTGATACCTTAGACAGGGACACTGTATTGCTAACCATAGAGCATATTAAAGACGCAGTCTTATACATGAGAGATGCACAGAGGGATATTTGCCGGCTGGCATCTAGAATAAATGCACTGTCCATTTCTGCCAGGAGGGGTTTATGGACCCGGCAGTGGACAGGGGATGCAGATTCTAAAAGGCACATGGAAGTTTTGCCTTATAAGGGTGAGGAGTTGTTTGGGGATGGTCTCTCGGACCTAGTTTCCACAGCGACGGCTGGGAAGTCAGCATTTTTACCCCATGTCCCCTCACAGCATAAGAAAGCACCGTATTATCAGGTACAGTCCTTTCGGCCCCAGAAAGGCAAGCGGGTTAAAGGCGCGTCCTTTCTGCCTAGAGGCAGAGGTAGAGGGAAAAAGCTGCAAAATACAGCCAGTTCCCAGGAACAAAAGTCCTCCCCCGCTTCCTCAAAGTCCACAGCATGACGCTGGGGCTCCACTGGTGGAGCCAGGTGCGGTGGGGGCCCATCTCAAGTACTTCAGCGATCAGTGGGCTTGCTCACGGGTGGATCCCTGGATACTACAAGTGGTGTCTCAGGGATACAAGCTGGAATTCGAGACGTCTCCCCCTCACCGTTTCCTAAAGTCTGCCTTGCCAACGACTCCCTTGGACAGGGAGGCAGTGATAGAGGCAATTCACAAGCTGTATTCGCAGCAGGTGATAGTCAAGGTACCCCTCCTTCAACAAGGAAGGGGTTACTATTCCACAATGTTTGTGGTACCGAAACCGGACGGTTCGGTGAGACCCATTTTAAATTTGAAATCCTTGAACATGTATATAAAGAAATTCAAGTTCAAGATGGAATCGCTCAGGGCGGTTATTTCAAGCCTGGAGGAAGGGGATTACATGGTATCACTGGACATCAAGGATGCTTACCTACATGTCCCCATTTACCCTCCTCACCAGGAGTACCTCAGATTTGTGGTACAGGACTGTCATTACCAATTCCAGACGTTGCCGTTTGGTCTGTCCACAGCACCGAGGGTATTTACCAAGGTAATGGCCGAAATGATGATGCTCCTGCGAAAAAAGGGAGTTATAATTATCCCGTACTTGGACGATCTCCTTATAAAGGCGAGGTCCAGGGAACAGTTGTTAATCGGAGTAGCACTAGCTCGAGAGGTGCTACAACAGCACGGATGGATCCTGAATATTCCAAAGTCGCAGCTGGTTCCGGCAACGCGTCTATTGTTCCTGGGGATGGTTCTGGACACAGAACAGAAAAGGGTGTTTCTCCCGAAGGAGAAGGCCAAGGAGTTGTCATCGCTGGTCAGAGACCTCCTAAAACCAAAACAGGTATCGGTGCACCACTGCACGCGAGTCCTGGGAAAGATGGTAGATTCGTACGAAGCAATTCCGTTCGGAAGGTTCCATGCAAGGATCTTTCAGTGGGATCTGTTGGACAAGTGGTCCGGATCGCATCTTCAAATGCATCGGATGATAACCCTGTCTGCAAGGACCAGGGTGTCTCTTCTGTGGTGGCTGCAGAGTGCTCATCTTCTGGAGGGCCGCAGGTTCGGCATACAGGACTGGGTCTTGGTAACCACGGACGCCAGCCTTCGAGGCTGGGGAGCAGTCACACAGGGAAGAAATTTCCAGGGACTGTGGTCAAGCCAGGAAATGTCCCTACACATAAATATTCTGGAACTAAGAGCCATTTACAATGCCCTAAGTCAGGCAAGACCCCTGCTTCAAAGTCAGCCGGTACTGATTCAGTCAGACAACATCACGGCGGCCGCCCATGTAAACAGACAGGGCGGCACGAGAAGCAGGATGGCAATGGCAGAAGCCACAAGGATTCTCCGATGGGCGGAAAATCACGTGTTAGCACTGTCAGCAGTGTTCATCCCGGGAGTGGACAACTGGGAAGCAGACTTCCTCAGCAGGCACGACCTCCACCCGGGAGAGTGGGGACTTCATCCAGAAGTTTTCCAGCTGATAACAGACCATTGGGAAAGACCACAGGTGGACATGATGGCGTCCCGCCTCAACAAAAAGCTAGAAAACTATTGCGCCAGGTCAAGGGACCCTCAGGCGATAGCAGTGGACGCTCTAGTGACACCGTGGGTGTACCGATCGGTTTATGTGTTCCCAACTCTTCGTCTCATACCAAGGGTGCTGAGGATAATAAGAAGAAGAGTAAGAACTATACTCATTGTTCCGGATTGGCCAAGAAGAGCTTGGTACCCAGAACTTCAAGAAATGATCACAGAGGACCCATGGCCTCTACCGCTCAGACAAGACCTGCTGCAGCAGGGGCCCTGTCTGTTCCAAGACTTACCGCGGCTGCGTTTGACGGCATGGCGGTTGAACACCGGATCCTGAAGGAAAAGGGCATTCCGGAGGAAGTCATTCCTACACTGATCAAAGCTAGAAAGGATGTGACTGCTAAACATTATCACCGCATATGGCGAAAATATGTTGCTTGGTGTGAGGCCAGGAAGGCCCCAACGGAGGAATTTCAACTGGGTCGATTCCTGCACTTCCTACAGTCAGGGGTAACTATGGGCCTCAAATTGGGGTCCATTAAGGTCCAGATTTCGGCTCTGTCGATTTTCTTCCAGAAAGAACTGGCTTCGCTGCCTGAAGTTCAGACTTTTGTAAAAGGAGTGCTGCATATTCAGCCTCCTTTTGTGCCTCCAGTGCACCTTGGGATCTCAACGTGGTGTTGAATTTCCTTAAGTCGCATTGGTTTGAGCCACTTAAAACTGTGGAGCTAAAATACCTCACGTGGAAAGTGGTTATGCTGTTGGCCCTGGCTTCGGCCAGGCGGGTGTCAGAGTTGGCGGCTTTGTCGTGTAAAAGCCCTTATCTGATTTTCCATATGGATAGGGCGGAATTGAGGACTCGTCCCCAATTTCTTCCTAAGGTGATTTCAGCATTTCATCTGAACCAACCTATTGTGGTGCCTGCGGCTACTAGGGACTTGGAGGATTCCAAGTTGCTGGATGTAGTTAGGGCCCTGAAAATATATGTTTCCAGGGCGGCTGGAGTCAGGAAAACTGACTCGCTATTTATCCTGTACGCACCCAATAAGCTGGGTGCCCCTGCTTCTAAGCAGACTATTGCTCGCTGGATCTGTAGCACAATTCAGCTTGCACATTCTGCGGCTGGACTGCCGCATCCTAGATCAGTGAAAGCCCATTCCACGAGGAAGGTGGGCTCTTCTTTGGTGGCTGCCCGAGGGGTCTCGGCTTTGCAACTTTGCCGAGCAGCTACTTGGTTGGGGTCAAATACGTTTGCAAGATTCTACAAGTTTGACACCCTGGCTGAGGAGGACCTAGAGCTCGCTCATTCGGTGCTGCAGAGTCATCCGCACTCTCCCGCCCGTTTGGGAGCTTTGGTATAATCCCCATGGTCCTTACGGAGTCCCAGCATCCACTTAGGACGTTAGAGAAAATAAGATTTTACTCACCGGTAAATCTATTTCTCGTAGTCCGTAGTGGATGCTGGGCGCCCATCCCAAGTGCGGATTGTGTGCAATACTTGTATATAGTTATTGTTAAACTAACGGGTTATTGTTGGAAGCCATCTGTTGAGAGGCTCCGTTGTATTTTATACTGTTAACTGGGTATAATCTCACGAGTTGTACGGTGTGATTGGTGTGGCTGGTATGAGTCTTACCCGGGATTCAAAATCCTTCCTTATTGTGTCAGCTCTTCCGGGCACAGTGTCCTAACTGAGGTCTGGAGGAGGGTCATAGTGGGAGGAGCCAGTGCACACCAGGTAGTCCTAAAGCTTTCTTTTAGTTGTGCCCAGTCTCCTGCAGAGCCGCTATTCCCCATGGTACTTACGGAGTCCCAGCATCCACTACGGACTACGAGAAATAGATTTACCGGTGAGTAAAATCTTATTTTTCTTTCTTACTCTCTGACCATCTTCCTTCACGATGCTGCTGATTGGCTTCCAGGCAAAAGTACCTATACTGATTTGGTGTTGAATGTTAATGTTTTTAGACCCTTTTCCCCCTGTGCTCTTCTACATACGAAGAAGTCTTCTATCTCTCCCTCTATTCTGGAACATCCTCTGTTTTCGGGATACTTACTTTAGTTGGGTGAAACTACACAAAAAATTGAGTGATCACACCGCTTCCCCTTATGTATCCCTATGGGGAAACCCAACCTTCATTCCTTCTATTCATAATGCTCTGTTCCTCCAATGACGGGAAATAGGGCTAGGCTCTGCTAATCAGATCTTTGACCTGGGTGGCCATATTACCCAGTTTGCTACGCTGAGAGACAGGTACTCCCTTCCATCCTCACACTTTTGTATGCTCCTTCAAACTAGGCACTATCTATCCTTGCTGAAATTTGAGACCTATCTCCCTATACTTTCTTCTTGCGAAGGTCCTTAAACACTGGGAATCACACCCTTATAAAATTAAATAAGATTTTACTTACCGATAAATCTATTTCTCGTAGTCCGTAGTGGATGCTGGGGACTCCGTCAGGACCATGGGGAATAGCGGCTCCGCAGGAGACAGGGCACAAAAAGTAAGCTTTTAGGATCACATGGTGTGTACTGGCTCCTCCCCCTATGACCCTCCTCCAAGCCTCAGTTAGGTACTGTGCCCGGACGAGCGTACACAATAAGGAAGGATCTTGAATCCCGGGTAAGACTCATACCAGCCACACCAATCACACCGTACAACCTGTGATTTGAACCCAGTTAACAGTATGATAACAACGAAGGAGCCTCTGAAAAGATGGCCCACAACAATAACAACCCGATTTTTGTAACAATAATTATGTACAAGTAATGCAGACAATCCGCACTTGGGATGGGCGCCCAGCATCCACTACGGACTACGAGAAATAGATTTATCGGTAAGTAAAATCTTATTTTCTCTAACGTCCTAGTGGATGCTGGGGACTCCGTCAGGACCATGGGGATTATACCAAAGCTCCCAAACGGGCGGGAGAGTGCGGATGACTCTGCAGCACCGAATGAGAGAAACTCCAGGTCCTCCTCAGCCAGGGTATAAAATTTGTAGAATTTTACAAACGTGTTCCCCCCTGACCACGTAGCTGCTCGGCAAAGTTGTAAAGCCGAGACCCCTCGGGCAGCCGCCCAAGATGAGCCCACCTTCCTTGTGGAATGGGCATTTACAGATTTTGGCTGTGGCAGGCCTGCCACAGAATGTGCAAGCTGAATTGTACTACAAATCCAACGAGCAATAGTCTGCTTAGAAGCAGGAGCACCCAGCTTTTTGGGTGCATACAATATAAACAGCAAGTCAGACTTTCTGACTCCAGCCGTCCTGGAATTATATATATATATATATATATATATATATATATATATATATATATATATATATATATTTTCAGGGCCCTGACAACGTCTAGCAACTTGGAGTCCTCCAAGTCCCTAGTAGCCGCAGGCACCACAATAGGTTGTTTCAGGTGAAACGCTGACACCACCTTAGGAAGAAACTGGGGACAAGTCCGCAGTTCTGCCCTGTCCGAATGGAAAATTAAATATGGGCTTTTGTAAGACAAAGCCGCCAATTCTGACAATCGCCTGGCCGAGGCCAGGGCCAACAGCATGGTCACTTTCCATGTGAGATATTTCAAATCCACAGATTTGAGCGGTTCAAACCAATATGATTTGAGGAATCCCAACACTACGTTGAGATCCCACGGTGCCACTGGAGGCACAAAAGGGGCTGTATATGCAATACTCCCTTGACAAACGTCTGGACTTCAGGAACCGAAGCCAATTCTTTCTGGAAGAAAAACTACAGGGCCGAAACTTGAACCTTAATGGACCCCCAATTTGAGGCTCATAGACACTCCTGTTTGCAGGAAGTGCAGAAATCGACGTAGTTGAAATTTCTTCGTGGGGCCTTCCTGGCCTCACCCACGCAACATATTTTCACCACATGTGGTGATAACGTTGTGCGGTCACCTCCTTCCTGGCTTTGACCAGGGTAGGTATGACCTCTTCCGAAATGCCTTTTCCCTTAGGATCCGGCGTTCAACCGCCCTGCCATCAAACGCAGCCGCGGTAAGTCTTGGAACAGACATGGTACTTGCTGAAGCAAGTCCCTTCTTAGCTCCCGAGGCCATTAGTCCTCTGTGAGCATCTCTTGAAGTTCCGGGTACCAAGTCCCTCTTGGCCAATCCGGAGCCACGAGTATAGTTCTTACTCCTCTACGTCTTATAATTCTCAATACCTTGGTTATGAGAAGCAGAGGAGGGAACACATACACCGACTGTTACACCCACGGTGTTACCAGGATGTCCACAGCTATCGCCTGAAGGTCTCGTGACCTGGCGCAATACCTGTCCCGTTTTTTGTTCGGGCGGGACGCCATCATGTCCACCTTTGGTCTTTCCCAACGGTTCACAATCATGCGGAAAACTTCCCGATGAAGTTCCCACTCTCCCGGGTGGAGGTCGTGCCTGCTGAGGAAGTCTGCTTCCCAGTCGTCCACTCCCGGAATGAACACTGCTGACAGTGCTATCACATGATTTTCCGCCTAGCGAAAAATCCTTGCAGTTTTGCCACTGCCCTCCTGCTTCTTGTGCCGCCCTTTCTGTTTACGTGGGCGACTGCCGTGATGTTATCCCACTGGATCAATACCGGCTGACCTTGAAGCAGAGGTCTTGCTAAGCTTAGAGCATTATAAATTTGCTCTTAGCTCCAGTATATTTATGTGGAGAGAATTCTCCAGACTTGATCACACTCCCTGGAAATTTTTTCCCTGTGTGACTGCTCCCCAGCCTCTCAGGCTGGCCTCCGTGGTCACCAGCATCCAATCCTGAATGCCGAATCTGCGGCCCTCTAGAAGATGAGCACTCTGTAATCACCACAGGAGAGACACCCTTGTCCTTGGATATAGGGTTATCCGCTGATGCATCTGAAGATGCGATCCGGACCATTTGTCCAGCAGATCCCACTGAAGAGTTCTTGCGTGAAATCTGCCGAATGGAATCGCTTCGTAATAAGCCACCATTTTTACCAGGACTCTTGTGCAATGATGCACTGACACTTTTCCTGGTTTTAGGAGGATCCCGATTAGCTCGGATAACTCCCTGGCTTTCTCCTCTGGGAGAAACACCTTTTTTCTGGACTGTGTCCAGAATCATCCCTAGGACCAGCAGACGTGTCGTCGGAACAACTGCGGTTTTGGAATATTTAGAATCCACCCGTGCTGTCGTAGAACTACTTGAGATAGTGCTACTCCGACCTCCAACTGTTCTCTGGACCTTGTTCTTATCAGGAGGTCGTCCATTTTCTTTGAAGACGAATCCTCATTTCGGTCATTACCTTGGTAAGGACCCGGGGTGCCTTGGACAATCCAACGGCATCGTCTGAAACTGATAGTGACAGTTCTGTACCACGAACCTGAGGTACCCTTGGTGAGAAAGGCAAATTTTGGGACATGGAGGTAAGCATCCCTGATGTCCCGGGACACCATATAGTCCCCTTCTTCCCGTTCGCTATCACTGCTCTGAGTGACTGCATCTGGATTTGAACCTTTGTAAGTGTTCAAATATTTCAGATTTAGAATAGGTCTCACCTAGCCTTCTGGCTTCAGTACCACCATATAGTGTGGAATAATACCCCTTTCCTTGTTGTAGGAGGGGTAATTTTATTATCACCTGCTGTGAATACAGCTTGTGAATTGTTTTCAATACTGCCTCCCTGTCGGAGGGAGACATTGGTACAGCAGACTACAGGAACCTGCGAGGGGGAAACGTCTCGACATTCCAATCTGTACCCCTTGGATACTACTTGTAGGATCCAGGGGTCCTGTACGGTCCCAGCGTCATGCTGAGAACTTGGTAGAAGCGGTGGAGGGCTTCTGTTCCTGGGAATGGGCTGCCTGCTGCAGTCTTCTTCCCTTTCCTCTATCCTTGGGCAGATATGACTCTTATAGGGACGAAAGGACTGAGGCTGAAAAGACGGTGTCTTTTTTCTGCAGAGATGTGACTTAGGGTAAAAAACGGTGGATTTTCCAGCAGTTGCCGTGGCCACCAGGTCCCATGGACCGACCCCAAATAATTCCTCCCCTTTATACGGCAATACATCTTTGTGCCGTTTGGAATCTGCATCACCTGACCACTGTCGTGTCCATAAACATCTTCTTGCAGATATGGACATCGCATTTACTCTTGATGCCAGAGTGCAATTATCCCTCTGCGCATCTCGCATATATAGAAATGCATCCTTTAAATGCTCTATAGTCAATAAAATACTGTCCCTGTCAAGGGTATCAATATTTTTAGTCAGGGAATCCGACCAAGCCACCTCAGCTCTGCACATCCAGGCTGAGGCAATCGCTGGTCGCAGTATAACACCAGCATGTGTGTGTATACTTTTTAGGATATTTTCCAGCCTCCTATCAGCTGGCTCCTTAAGTACGGCCCTATCTGTAGATGGTACCGCCACTTGTTCTGATAAGCATGTGAGCGCCTTATCCACCCTAAGAGGTGTTTCCCAACGCGCCCTAACTTCTGGCGGGAAAGGGTATACCACCAATAATTTTCTATCGGGGGAAACCCACGCATCATCACACACTTCATTTAATTTATCTGATTCAGGAAAAACTACAGGTAGTTTTTTTCACATCCCACATAATACCCTTTTTTGTGGTACTTGTAGTATCAGAAATATGTAACACCTCCTTCATTGCCCTTAACGTGTGGCCCTAAAGGAAAATACGTTTGTTTCTTCACCGTCGACACTGAAATCAGTGTCCGTGTCTGGGTCAGTGTCGACCGACTGAGGTAAATGGGCGTTTTACAGCCCCTGACGGTGTTTGAGACGCCTGGACAGGTACTAATTTGTTCGCCGGCCGTCTCATGTCGTCAACCGGCTTGCAGCGTGTTGACATTATCACGTAATTCCATAAATAAGCCATCCATTCCGGTGTCGACTCCCTAGAGAGTGACATCACCATTACAGGCAATTTGCTCCGCCTCCTCACCAACATTTTCCTCATACATGTCGACACACACGTACCGACATACAGCACACACATAGGGAATGCTCTGATAGAGGACAGGACCCACTAGCCCTTTGGGGAGACAGAGGGAGAGTTTGCCAGCACACACCAAAACGCTATAATTATACAGGGACAACCTTTATATAAGTGTTCCTCCCTTATAGCATTTTAATATATATTCATATCGCCAAATCAGTGCCCCCCCTCTCTGTTTTAACCCTGTTTCTGTAGTGCAGTGCAGGGGAGAGCATGGGAGCCTTCCCACCAGCATTTCTGTGAGGGAAAATGGCGCTGTGTGCTGAGGAGAATAGGCCCCGCCCCCTTTTCGGCGGGCTTCTTCTCCGGAGTCTGTGATATCTGGCAGGGGTTAAATACATCCATATAGCCTCAAGGGCTATATGTGATGTATTTTTCGCCATACAGGTATTATACATTGCTGCCCAGGGCGCCCCCCCCCCCCGCGCCCTGCACCCTCCGTGACCGCTGTGTGAAGTGTGCTGACAACAATGGCGCACAGCTGCAGTGCTGTGCGCTACCTGATGAAGACTGAAAGTCTTCTGCCGCCTGGTTCCGGACCTCTTCAATCTTCAGCATCTGCAAGGGGGGTCGGCGGCGCGGCTCCGGGACGAACCCCAGGGCGAGACCTGTGTTCCGACTCCCTCTGGAGCTAATGGTGTCCAGTAGCCTAAGAAGCCAATCCATCCTGCACGCAGGTGAGTTCACTTCTCTCCCCTAAGTCCCTCGATGCAGTGAGCCTGTTGCCAGCAGGACTCACTGAAAATAAAGAACCTAAAAACTTTTTCTAAGCAACTCTTTAAGAGAGCCACCTAGATTGCACCCTGCTCGGACGGGCACAAAAACCTAACTGAGGCTTGGAGGAGGGTCATAGGGGGAGGAGCCAGTACACACCATGAGATCCTAAAAGCTTACTTTTTGTGCCCTGTCTCCTGCGGAGCCGCTATTCCCCATGGTCCTGACGGAGTCCCCAGCATCCACTAGGACGTTAGAGAAAACAAATTTATATTCTTATAGTGAACCTGCCCTCTCAACCTTGTTTAAATAAATTGATCTCTTCATGGCAATCAGATATCCTGGGCATTGCTTCCTATGACTCCCTATTACAGCATCATCGCTCTACCATGACTATTTTAAACTCGGCAAACCTACAAGAAGGACATATCAAATCTATCCACAGAGATTATCTATCTCTGTGTATTCAAGCATTTATCGACCCTACAGTTACTGATAGATGCCCCAAATGTAGAGTGGCAAGAGCCACGTTCTACCACTGTTTCTGGAATTGTACTAAGATTAGGCGTTTTTGGAATAAGCTATTTATGTTTGTCAACCAGCATTTCTCTATATCTCTTAGGCTTGACCCCCTGGCATGCCTATCTATCAACTTCTGTGTGGGATAATGTTAAGGGTGTTAAATTGCGTATTCCTATGCTAACTATGCTTTTCACTATCGCAAAAAAGGCGATCCTGAAACACTGGATCGCCCCCTCAGCCGAATTGTTATTTTGCAATATTTATATTTTGACCGTAAATTCACCGTTCTCACTGGGCATTCTGGCCTTGCAGGTTTTTATAAGAAATGGGGCCCATATATGTCTACATTGGATCATGTTACTCAATCTCAGATAACCTCGGCTTTTGATTCTATGCACATTATGTACGGTCTGTTATTTATTGTAAAATAAGAATTAAAAAAACTGTTTAATATAAAAAAAAAGCACATTTAACGGTGAAACACAAAGTCACACACCATTTCTAGAAAGGAAGTATTATTGGGGGGGGAAGGTAAATTCACCAATGCCTTCCTAAAAATAAAAACAAGCCACTGATTAAGTGCTCCAAAAATAAAGATGGAAAGTCTGCAAACAATTTACAGGCATTACGTGGTATCCTGCACCCAAGTTAAACTACATACATGTATTAAAAAATAAGATTTTACTTACCGGTAAATCTATTTCTCGTAGTCTGTAGTGGATGCTGGGGACTCCGTAAGGACCATGGGGAATAGATGGGCTCCGCAGGAGACAGGGCACTCTAAGAAAGAATTTGGATATTGGTGTGCACTGGCTCCTCCCTCTATGTCCCTCCTCCAGACCTCAGTTAAGGAAACTGTGCCCGGAAGAGCTGACAGTACAAGGAAAGGATTTTGGAATCCAGGGTAAGACTCATACCAGTCACACCAATCACACCGTATCACTTGTGATAAACTTACCCAGTTAACAGTATGAACAACAATAGAGCATCAGATCAACCCTGATGCAACTATAACATAACCCTTATGTCAGCAATAACTATATACAAGTATTGCAGAAGAAGTCCGCACTTGGGACGGGCGCCCAGCATCCACTACGGACTACGAGAAATAGATTTACCGGTAAGTAAAATCTTATATTCTCTAACGTCCTAGTGGATGCTGGGGACTCCGTAAGGACCATGGGGATTATACCAAAGCTCCCAAACGGGCGGGAGAGTGCGGATGACTCTGCAGCACCGAATGAGCAAACACAAGGTCCTCCTCAGCCAGGGTATCAAACTTGTAGAACTTTGCAAAAGTGTTTGAACCTGACCAAGTAGCTGCTCGGCAAAGCTGTAATGCCGAGAACCCTCGGGCAGACGCCCAAGAAGAGCCCACCTTCCTTGTGGAATGGGCCTTTACTGATTTTGGCCACGGCAATCCAGCCGCAGAATGAGCCTGCTGAATCGTGTTACAGATCCAGCGAGCAATCGTTTGCTTTGAAGCAGGAGCACCCAGCTTGTTGGAAGCATACAGGATAAACAGCGACTTAGTTTTCCTGACTCTAGCCGTTCTGGCTACATAAATCTTCAAAGCCCTGACCACGTCTAGTAACTCGGAGTCCTCCAAGTCACGAGTAGCCACAGGCACCACAATAGGTTGGTTCATATGAAAAGATGACACCACCTTTGGCAGAAATTGTGGACGAGTCCTCAATTCCGCTCTATCCATATGAAAAACCAGATAGGGGCTTTTATGTGCAAAGCCGCTAATTCCGACACACGCCTCGCCAAGGCTAATAGCATGACCACCTTCAACGTGAGATATTTTAACTCCACGGTTTTAAGTGGTTCAAACCAATGTGACTTCAGGAAACTTAACACCACGTTAAGATCCCAAGGTGCCACTGGGGGCACAAAAGGTGGCTGAATATGCAGCACTCCCTTTACAAATGTCTGAACTTCAGGCAGCGAAGCCAGTTCTTTTTGAAAGAAAATAGACAGGGCTGAAATCTGGACCTTAATGGAACCCAATTTCAGGCCCAACGACACTCCCGACTGTAGGAAGTGAAGGAAACGGCCCAGCTGGAATTCCTCCGTGGGGGCCTTCCTAGCCTCACACCAAGCAACATATTTGCACCATAAACGGTGATAATGTTTTGCCGTTACGTCCTTCCTAGCCTTTATCAGCGTAGGAATGACCTCATCCGGAATGCCTTTTTCTGCTAGGATTCGGCGTTCAACCGCCATGCCGTCAAACGCAGCCGCGGTAAGTCTTGGAACAGACAGGGCCCCTGTTGCAACAAGTCCTGTCTTAGAGGCAGAGGCCATGGGTCCTCTGTGAGCATCTCTTGCAGATCTGGATACCAAGTTCTTCTTGGCCAATCCGGAACAATGAGTATTGTTCTCACTCCCCTTTTTCTTATAATTCTCAACACCTTGGGTATGAGAGGAAGAGGAGGGAAGACATAAACTGACTGGAACACCCACGGTGTCACTAGTGCGTCTACAGCTCTCGCCTGAGGGTCTCTTGACCTGGCGCAATACTTCTATAGCTTTTTGTTGAGGCGGGACGCCATCATGTCCACCTGTGGCAGTTCCCACCGACTTACAATCTGCGTGAAGACTTCTTGATGAAGTCCCCACTCTCCCGGGTGGAGGTCGTGCCTGCTGAGGAAGTCTGCTTCCCAGTTGTCCACTCCCGGGATGAACACTGCTGACAGTGCTCTCAAATGATCCTCCGCCCAGCGAAGAATTCTGGCGGCTTCCGCCATTGCCACCCTGCTCCTTGTGCCGCCTTGGCGGTTTACATGAGCCACTGCGGTGATGTTGTCTGACTGAATCAGCACCGATTTGTCGCGAAGCAGGTTTTCCGCTTGACGCAGGGCGTTGTATATGGCCCTTAGTTCCAGGATATTGATGTGGAGGCAAGTCTCCTGACTTGACCACAAACCTTGGAAATTTCTTCCCTGTGTGACTGCCCCCCACCCTCGGAGGCTTGCATCCGTGGTTACCAGGAACCAGTCCTGAATGCCGAATCTGCGTCCCTCTAGAAGGTGAGCACTCTGCAGCCACCACAGGAGCGACACACTGGCCCTGGGGGATAGGGTGATCAGACGATGCATCTGTAGATGAGATCCGGACCACTTGTCCAACAGATCCCATTGAAAGGTCCTCGCATGGAACCTGCCGAATGGAATGGCCTCGTACGATGCCACCATCTTTCCCAGGACTCGCGTGCAAAGATGCAACGACACCTGTTTTGGTTTCAATAGGCCTCTGACCAATGTCATGAGCTCCCGAGCCTTCTCCATCGGGAGATAAACCCTCCTCTGGTCTGTGTCCAGAATCATGCCCAGGAAGGGCAGACGAGTCGTAGGGATCAACTGCGACTTTGGGATATTCAGAACCCAGCCGTGCTGCCGTAACACATCCTGGGAGCGTGCTACGCTGATCAGCAACTGCTCTCTGGACCTCGCCTTTATGAGGAGATCGTCCAAGTATGGGATAATTGTGACTCCTTGCTTTCGCAGGATTACCATCATCTCCGCCATTACCTTGGTAAATATTCTCGGTGCCGTGGAGAGACCAAACGGCAACGTCTGAAATTGGTAATGACAATCTTGTACCACAAATCTGAGGTACGCCTGATGAGGTGGATAAATGGGGACATGTAGGTATGCATCCTTTATGTCCAGAGACACCATAAAATCCCCCCCTTCCAGGCTTGCGATGACCGCTCGGAGCGATACCATCTTGAATTTGAACCTTTTCAGGTATATGTTCAGGGATTTTAAATTTAATATAGGTCTGACCGAACCATCCGGTTTCGGTACCACAAACATGGTCGAATAATACCCCTTCCCCTGCTGAGGGATGGGAACCTTGACCACCACCTGCTGAAGATACAATTTTTGAATTGCAGCTAACACTATTTCCCTCTCTAAGGGGGAAGCTGGCAGGGCCGACTTTAGGTAACGGTGAGGGGGCATCTCCTCGAATTCTAGCTTTTATCCCTGAGACACAATCTCTATTGCCCAGGGATCAACCTGGGAGTAAACCCACTTGTGGCTGAAATTTCGGAGACGCGCCCCCACCGGGCCTGGCTCTGCCTGTGGAGCCCCAGCGTCATGCGGTGGATTTAGTGGAGGCCGGGGAGGACTTCTGTTCCTGGGAACTAGCTGTGTTGTGCAGCTTCTTTCCTCTACCCCTGCCTCTGGCAAGAAAGGATGCACCTCGTACTTTCTTGCCTTTTTGTGAACGAAAGGACTGCATTTGGTAATACGGTGCTTTCTTAGGTTGTGAGGGAACATATGGCAAAAAAATTTGACTTTCCAGTCGTAGCTGTGGAGACCAGATCCGATAGACCCTCCCCAAACAATTCCTCACCCTTATAAGGTAAAACCTCCATGTGCCTTTTTGAGTCGGCATCGCCTGTCCACTGCCGAGTCCACAGGACCCTTCTGGCAGAAATCGACATTGCATTTATTCTAGAGCCCAGAATGCTAATGTCTCTTTGAGCATCTCTCATATATAGGACAGCGTCTTTTATGTGCCCCAGGGTCAATAATATAGTATCTTTGTCCAAGGTATCAAGTTCCTCAGACAAGGTATCCGTCCATGCTGCTACAGCACTACACACACAGGCTAACGCAATTGCCGGCCTTAGTAAGGTACCTGAATGTGTATAAATGGACTTCAGGGTACCCTCTTGCTTTCTATCTGCAGCATCTTTTAGGGTGGCCGTATCCTGTGACGGCAGGGCTACCCCTTGGATAAGCGTGTCAGAGCTTTAGCCACCCTGGGGGAGGATTCCCAGCGTAACCTGTCCGTTGGCGGGAAAGGATACGCCCTAAGCATCCGCTTGGAAATCTGCAGTCTCTTATCCGGAGATTCCCAAGCCTTTTCACATAACTCATTTAGCTCATGTGAAGGGGGAAGGTCACCTCTTGCCTTTTTCCCCCATACATATGAACCCTCTTGTCTGGGACTGGGGTTTCCTCTGTGATGTGCAACACATCCTTTATTGCTATAATCATATAACGGAAGGCTTTAGCCATTTTAGGCTGTAATTTTGCATTATCGCACTCGACACTGGATTCTGAATCCGTGTTGGTATCTGTGTCAACAATTTGGGATAGTGGGCGCTTTTGAGACCCTGACGGTCTCTGCGACACAGGATCAGGCATGGGCTGTGACCCCGACTGTCCTAAGGTTTCAGCTTTATCCAACCTTTTATGCAAGGAATTAACATTTTCATTTAAAACCTTCCACATATCCATCCAATCAGGTGTCGGTGGAAACACCTCTGTCAACAGCTCCCGCTCTGTTTCCATATAGCCTTCCTCGTCAAACATGTCGACACACTCGTACCGACACACCACACACACAGGGGATGCTCTTTTTGAAGACCGTTCCCTCACAAGGCCCTTTGGAGAGACGGAGAGAGAGAGTATGCCAGCACACACCCCAGCGCTATATGTCCCAGGAATCACACAGTTACTTAGTGTTAACCCAGTAGCTGTTGTATAATATGTTTTTGCACCTAATTTATGTGCCCCCCCCCCTCTCTTTTAACCCTCTTCTACCGTGATTCTGCAGGGGAGAGCCTGGGGAGCTTCCTCTCGGAGCTGTGAAGAGAAAATGGCGCTGGTGAGTGCTGAGGAAGAAGCCCCGCCCCCTCAGCGGCGGGCTTCTGTCCCGCGATTTTGTGTAAAATTAATGCCGGGGGCTCATGCATATATACAGTGCCCAACTGTATATATGCTTCCTTTTGCCAAGAGGTACCTAATTGCTGCCGAGGGCGCCCCCCCTCCCAAATTTCATTATACACATCCATTTTACATGTACAGCCACCCATCTATAGTCTCCCGTTATAGCCTACAGCAAATCAGAACTGTAACTGGGTATGATGGGATGTGTAGTTTGACATCTTTAGAGAAAAATGGTTTATCGTTAAAATATGCTGCATTTAAATTCTGCTCCCATAGTGACCCTCACAGTGCAAGATAAAGCTGCATGTTCTTACCTTCAGATACTCCTTTTGGAGTACACTATATAAGGCCTTGCAGGTCTCTGGAATGATGGCCCCCAAAGCCTGAGGGGAGATCAGTGTGGAAAACTTCAGGTCCCGTAGCAATCTCTCAGTAGCCAGATAGCGCGGGGTAGCCACCAGCCTGTCCTGCGCAGAAATGGCCTTGCACATGTTTGTGTCTAGCTTCTCGATGAGGAGAGTCATAAGTTGCAGCAGCTCCTGAAACATCTCCTTATCCATATGCAGGTAGTTCCTGTAGTCCTCAGGATTATTCTCCCGAATCTTGTGTAGCAGTGGCGTATGAGATAGGGAGTCCCTCTTCACAAATCACTTAGCACAGATCGCTACGTGTGTATGGGCGATCTAGACAGCAGGAAGTTCAAGGGAAATCGCCTAGTCTAAATTGCTGAGCACAAAAGTTAACCACAAATCTCAACATGTGTATGCCTCTTAAATTAGTTTCATTACTTTGGCCAATTCTGCCTTCGGTGGACTTATTTATTATTATTATTTATTTGATTTATTACCAGTTATTTATATAGCGCACACATATTCCGCAGCGCTTTACAGAGAATATTTGCCCATTCACATCAGTCCCTGCCCCAGTGGAGCTTACAATCTATATTCCCTATTACATGTACACACAGACACATTCACACTAGGGCTAATTATTGGTTGGAGCCAATTACCCTACCAGTATATTTTTGGATTGTGGGAGGAAACCGGAGTACCCAGAGGAAACCCACGCAAGTACGGGGAGAATATACAAACTCTGCACAGTTAGGGCCATGGTGGGAATCAAACCCATGACTTCAGTGCTGTGAGGCAGTGATGCTAACCATTACACCATCTGTACTGCATAATGTGGAGGCATTTACTTTTGCTACCTATATGGCCTACATGGGTGGCTTTTATTGGGAATTTGTTTAAGGCAGTGGTTCTCAAACTGGGTGCCTCAGGACACTTGCAGGGGCGCCCTGGGTTGGTGGTCCAGGACCAATTAAAACTATTAATAGGCAAAACCAGTGCTGGTGGCTGTCAGTCATCAAATAAGATGCATATATTGTCCCTCACCACACAATTAAACCCCAGGATGACAAACACAATTTACCTAATTTAATATTTCTTTCTAAATTTCTCAATAAGAAACCATTGGCCTAGGGGTGCCGTGAAAAAAATTCTAATACTCTAGGGCGCCGTGATTCAAAAAAGTTTGAGAACTACTGGTTTAAGGACATTATAGGGTACACTGTTTGACTATATAAATAAATAGACCATTCATGTACTGTATATGCATGCCAGCCATTGTTGTACCCAAGTTCCTGTAACCTGAAAGTATGCATACAACCCTCTACATCAGGGGTGGCCAACCAGTCAGAGACAAAGAGCCAAGAAATCTTGTTAGTTACATCAAAGAGCCGACTTCGAGCCGAAGGCGCGCTTGCAAAAATGGGGTGTGACCTTGTGCCTGCTAAGCCACGCCCCTGGTATAAAATACATTGAAAAAGCCATATCCAACATAAAATACAATGAAAAAGCCACTTCTACATCAAGTAATTGAAAAAGCCAGATCCGCATAAAATATATTGAAAAGCCAGATTCACATAATTCACTTCAGTTCCCCCATGTGTCACTCCAGCCAGCACCAGCCTGTGTCACTCCAGCCAGCTCCCCTGTGTGTATTTGGCTCCCTAAGTTCTCAGTCTACGTAGTGTTGCTGCGTGTCTGGCTGGAGTGCAGCGGTTTACAGATCTCTTGTGGTCACATGACTTTGAGTGTTGGGAGCCACATTTGAATGACGAAAGAGCCACGCGTTGGCCACCACTGCTCTACATCACCTACAAGTAAATATATTGACACACAGTTTCAACTATACTTCATATATAAAAATAAACAAAATTTCAACATTGAACAAATAAGCAGAGTGCGCGGTGGTGTACATTGAATTGAAGCTGTTTTTTCTTAAATCAGGCTTGTCCCCGAAAACACACTTTCTTGTAACACCTGGAAACCTTTCCCATATGGCAGAAACTTACATTCTCTGACCTGCAGACCTTTAAATGTATCTTTATTTCCCTTCTTTAAACCCAACAGCAGTTAAAAGATATGCAGCAGACACTTACATTAAAATCCTGTCTCGCATTCACATAACAGGTTCTTTAATCCTCCATATACACTGGTACTGTATATGGAGGATTAAAGAACCTGTTATGTGAATGTGAGACAGGATTTGAATGTAAGTATCTGCTGCATATCATTTTACTGCTGTTGGGTTTAAAGAAGGGAAAATAAAGATACCTTTCAAGGTCTGCGGGTCAGAATTTTAATGTAAGTTTCTGCCATATGGGAAAGGTTTCCAAGTGTTACAAACCAGTCAAAAGTTTGGACACACACTTTCTCATTCATTTGAATGAGAAACTGTGTCCAAACTTTTGACTGGTACTGTACATCCGGACACAGGCTGGCTCCAAAACCAAGTTTTAATATGAAGAATAAAATGTAACAAACATCAAAAGTTCACAGGTACAATGTAACAGACAGAGTGTAGCAAGTGTGTGAAGACTTTGGATCTTACATGTGGCACTGTCCGGCTGCAGACACAGACTAGGTCAGTGATGGCTAACCTTGACACTCCAGCTGTTGTTTAACTACACATCCCAGCATGCCCTGCTACCGTTTTGCTATTTGGCCTTGCTAAAACTGATGCAGGGCATGCTGGGATGTGTAGTTCAACAACAGCTGGAGTGTGAAGGTTACCCATCACTGGATTAGGTGATAAATAGCAGCAGCACACGTCCTCCCTCACCGGCAGATGTAACAAGCAGCTAGTTATAAAGTCCCGATCACGGCTAGCTCGGACGCGTTTCCGGGATATCGATCCCCTTTGTCAGAGTGCCGTGTTCTCCATTGGATCAGAATTTAACTGAAGCAGTCCCAGATCATGTGATTCCTGTGTCCAATCACACAACATGTATGCCAGCCTCTTTTTTTTATTATATCATATCCCTCTACAGAATTAACCTATTCCTGGACATTGCTCAAAACATTAAATCTGCAGTGACATGTTTTCTCCTGCTGCAAACATATCTAAACCTATTCCTAGGTGTAAATAATCAGTCAACCATATATATAATAGCAATAAATATACAAGATACCACAAAAATATACTCATATAAAAGCACGATAATCATAAATCTTATAAATAATAACATTAAATGAAAGCATGGTCCTATCATCACCTATGCATAATATCTGCATGTTAACAGTACAGTCGGAGCAATCACAATTGCATATATCTATCATCGCAAGATAAAAAACAGGAATTAGTCATGTATCAATAATTTAGCATCCTGCAATCAAAAGTGGGTTAGAGTCCCACTGGGTAATATTGCAACCAACTTTATATAAACCATTTGGTCTCAAATTCACTGTTGCGGCTATTTGGCACTAAGGTTCTAAGTTCAAAAATGGTACGCATCTCATTCTTAGCAAGGACCTCCTCAGTGGGGGTCATTCAGATCTAATCGCTGCTGTGCGTTTTTGCGCAGCGGGCTAATCAGATCCGAACTGTGCATGCATATGCACTGCACTGCGCCGGTGTACCACACGGCTACAACGGGCATCGGCACCCTGCGACGGAATGGTGTGAAGAATCCATTTGCACGGGTGATCACAAAGAGATTGACAGGAAGGGTCATTTTGTGGGTGGCAACTGACCATTGTCATGGAGTGTCCAGAAAAACACAGGTGGGCTCAGGCATTTTCAGGGAGGGAGTCTGACGTCGGCTCCGGTCCCGATCAGCAGGATTCAATCGCACAGGATAATTAAGTTCTGGGCTGCGTAGAGACTGCACAAAATCAGTTTGTGCAGCTCTGCTACACATGCGATCACACACTTGCACAGCGAAAATACACTCCCCCTGTAGGCGGCGACTATCTGATCGCAGGACTGCAAAATTCGCTGCCCAGTGATGAGAGCTGAATGCCCCCGACTGTTTCTTGTTCTCCAACTACTTTTTGCTAGCTTGATGCCACAAAAACTCTTCAAATGTTTGATATCGCATTTATGTTGATTTTTAAAATGTAAAGATACACTATGAAGCTCATAACCCTTCTTCACATTCCTTATATGTTCACTCGTGCTCTTTTAGCATGTGACTGGTTCTACTGGTGTATTGCAGGCCACAGTCGCATTCCAAAAGATAGATGACATTCTTACTGCAGCAGGTTATAAAATCCCTTATCCTATAGGAATGCTGGGTTATAGGATACTTATATATATTCGGATGTTGACCGAATAAATTGAGATACGGACGGTCTCCACCCCACATAAACACGAGGTAATCGATGTAGTGGGCCCAGTGCACCAGGCTGGCACCCCACTGGTGGCCGGACCATACTGGCCTGTCCTCCCAGTGGGCCATGAATAAATTGGCATAACTTGGCGCCACCCTAGTGCCCATAGCGGTGCCCACCTGCTATAAATAAGAATCACCATCATACCAAGAAAAATTGTTATTCAAAATCAAAGCAATACCCTCTACAATGAACTGTTGTTCATTAGTATCATACACTGCTCAAAAAAATAAAGGGAACACTAAAATAACACATCCTAGATCTGAATGAATGAAATATTCTTATTAAATACTTTGTTCTTTACATAGTTGACTGTGCTGACAACAAAATCACACAAAAATTATCAATGGAAATCAAATTTATTAACCCATGGAGGTCTGGATTTGGAGTCACCCTCAAAATTAAAGTGGAAAAACACACTACATGCTGATTCAACTTTGATGGAATGTCCTTAAAACAAGTCAAAATGAGGCTTTTTAGTGTGTGTGGCCTCCACGTGCCTGTATAACCTTCCTACAACCCACACAAGTGGCTCAGGTAGTGCAGCTCATGCAGGATGGCACATCAATGCGAGCTGTGGCAAGAAGGTTTGCTGTGTATGTCAGCGTAGTGTCCAGAGCATGGAGGCGCTACCAGGAGACAGGCCAGTACATAAGGAGATGTGGAGGAGGCCGTAGGAGGGCAACAACCCAGCAGCAGGACCACTACCTCCGCCTTTGTGCAAGGAGGAACAGGAGGAGCACTGCCAGAGCCCTGCAAAATGACCTCCAGCAAGCCACAAATGTGCATGTGTCTACTCAAACGATCAGAAACAGACTCCATGAGGGTGGTATGAGGGCCCGACGTCCACAGGTGGGGGTTGTGCTTACAGCCCAACACCGTGCAGGACATTTGGCATTTGCCAGAGAACACCAAGATTGGCAAATTCGCCACTGCGCCCTGTGCTCTTCACAGATGAAAGCAGGTTCTCACTGAGCACATGTGACAGACGTGACAGAGTCTGGAGACGCCAAGGAGAATGTTCTGCTGCCTGCAACATCCTCCAGCATGACCGGTTTGGCTGTGGGTCAGTAATGGTGTGGGGTGGCATTTCTTTGGGGGGCAGCACAGCTCTCCATGTGCTCGCCAGAGGTAGCCTGGCTGCCATTAGGTACCAAGATGAGATCCTCAGACCCCTTGTGAGACCATATGCTGGTGCTGTTGGCCCTGGGTTCCTCCTAATGCAAGACAATGCTAGACCTCATGTGGCTGGAGTGTGTCAGCAGTTCCTGCAAGATGAAGGCATTGATGCTATGGACTGGCCCGCCCGTTCCCCAGACCTGAGTCCAATTGAGCACATCTGGGACATCATGTCTCGCTCCATCCATTGCACCACAGACTGTCCAGGAGTTGGCGGATGCTTTAGTCCTGGTCTGGGAGGAGATCCCTCAGGAGACCATCCGCCACCTCATCAGGAGCGTGCCCAGGCATTGTAGGGAGGTCATACAGGCACCTGGAGGACACACACACACTAAAAAGCCTCATTTTGACTTTTTTTAAAGGACATTACATCAAAGTTGGATCAGCCTGTAGTGTTTTTCCACTTTAATTTTGAGGGTGACTCCAAATCCAGACCACCATGGGTTAATAAATTTGATTTCCATTGATCATTTTTGTGTGATTTTGTTGTCAGCACATTCAACTATGTAAAGAACAAAGTATTTAATAAGAATATTTTATTCATTCAGATCTAGGATGTGTTATTTTAGTGTTCCCTTTATTTTTTTGAGCAGTGTAGTTTTCCTTATTCAAATAGTAACGGATGGCCTGTAAGCCTTGTTCATGTTGAATAATCTTTTAAAACGATCTAACATTGGCAGTAATCAGAAAGTAATCCGATTTCCACATGATGTCAGTCAACCTATTATTCACAGCAATAGTATCTTTGAGGTGTGTCCTGGTATTCAATGTCAATGGTTGAATCTTTGAATCCAAATATTCATATAGAATTGAGGTTGCAGAATACACCCCGACCACTATAGGGCAGCCCGGGGTGGGGTTCTGCAGACTCTTGTGCACCTTAGGCAACAGATATATAACAGGGATGGATTCTCTATTTTAATGTAGTCTTATTCCTCATTAGTTATCACTCCTTTCCCAGTATATAACCCTAAGAAGACATCAATCTTCTTTTGCATGTTAATAGTAGTGTCTATTTTCAATTTTTTGTAGGTATACCTATCTGCCAATTGCCGCATAACCTCCTTGTGGTAGTCATCTCTATTGAGAATGACCACGCCTCCGCCCTGGTCTCCGTGCTTCACTACAATTTGGTTATTTTCTTTCAAGGAGAGCATATTTTTCCTTTGTTCTGTTGTGAAATTGTCTTTCTTAGATGTTTAGAAAGCAGATTTTTCAATGTATCTCAGTTTAGAAGGCCGGCCAGAGCTCTAGGCAGAGTCCTGGTGGTTCCGAACTTCTTCCATTTACGGATGATGGAGGCTACTGCGCTCATTGGGACCTTCAAAGCAGCAGATATTTTTCTGTACCCTTCCCCAGATTTGTGTCTCGAGACAATCCTGTCTCAGAGGTCTACAGACAATTCCTTTGACTTAATGCTTGGTTTGTGCTCAGACATGCACTGTCAAGTGTGGGACCTTATATAGACAGGTGTGTGCATTTCCAAATCATGTCCAATTTACCACAGGTGGACTCAAATTAGGCTGTAGGAACATCTAAAAGGATGATCAGTAGAAACAGGATGCACCTGAGCTCAATTTTGAGCTTCATGGCAAAGGCTGTGAATACTTATGTACATGTGATTTATTAGTTTTTTATTTTTAATAAATTTGCAAAAATCTAAAATAAACTTTTCACGTTGTCATTATGGGGTATTGTGTGTAGAATTTTGAGGAGAAAAGGATATTTATGGTAGACTTACCATTGTTAAATCTCTTTCTGTAAGGTACACTGGATTCCACCGGGAATACATCGGGGGTGTAGAGTTGGATCTTGATTCGAGGCACCAACAGGTTAAAGCTTTGACTGTTCCCAGGATGCACCGCTCCACCTCCTGTATAACCCCACCTCCAGGCACTGGAGCTCAGTTTCGTTAACCAGACCAATGCAGTAGCAGGCAAAGGAGACGGTAGATGTTAGTCACATAGAACCACATTCTCACGACAGGAGAAGGGACCAGTGGCTAATGCCCTATAAACCCTAAGTGCGTCAGGGTGGGCGCCCTGTGGAATCCAGTGTACCTCGCCGAAAGAGATTTAACTATGGTAAGTCTACCATAAATCTCCTTTTCTGCAGTGGGGTACACTGGGATTCTACAGGGAATACATCGGGGATGTACTAAAGCAGTTCCTCAAGGGAGGGGATGCACCTTAGTGAGCATGAGAATCCAGCATCCAAAGGTAGCATCCTAGGAGGCTGAAGTATCAAAGGAATAAAACCTAATGAACGTGTTCACTGAAGACCATGTAGCCTTGCACAATTGTTCAGCGGGCCGCCAAAGAAGGTCCAACAGACCAAGTACAATGGGCTTTAATAGCAGCAGGAGCTGAGTGTCCAGTCTGTGCAATCACCATTCTAATCCATCTGGCCAAGGTTTGCTTATTCGCAGGCCAGCCACGTTTGTGAACACCAAAAAGTACAAACAAGGTATCTGACCTCCTGATAGAGGCAGTCCTATCTACGTAAATACAGAGTGCCCTTACCACATCCAAAGACCGCTCTTTGGTGGACAATTCAGAAGAGTTGAAGGCCAGAATCACAATCTCTTGGTTAAGGTGAAAAGATGACACCACCTTAGGCAAATAACCTGGATGAGTTCTAAGAACTTTGCGGTCACTATGAAATATCAGAAAGGGTGGACGACAGGACAATGCTCCTAAGTCCGATACCCTACTAGCAGAGGCAATAGCCAGTAAAAACAGGACCTTGGCCTTCAGCCATTTAAGGTCCACTGTCTCAAGAGGTTCACATGGAGACTCTTGCAGGGCATTCAGGACAACAGACAGATCCCATGGAGCCACAGGAGGAACATAGAGAGGCTGAATCCGCAATTTTTCTCTAAAACCACACCGACAAGGCAGATATGTGGGAGGCCAGACGAAGTCCTAAATCCGGGCCTTATTGCAAAAATGCCAGAAGTCTGGAAGTACTAAACTTATAAGCATCGTAATTCTTAGCAGCACACCAGGTGAAGTAAGAATTCCAGACCCTATAATAAATCCGTGCATAAGCCAGATTGCGAGCCTTTAGCATAGTTTGGATAACCACCTCAGAGAATCCTTTGGCCCTCAGGAGTGAAGCTTCAAGAGCCACGCTGTCAAAGCCGGTCTGGCAAGATCCGGGTAGACACAAGGCACCTGAACGAGGAAGTTTGGTCGTTGAGGAAGTAGAAGAGGACACTATCGATCGACCCTGCAGGTCTGAGAACCAATGCCGTCTTGGCCACGCTAGAGCGACTAGAAGTAGTATTCCTCTTTCTTGCTTGAACTTCCGTAGTACCCTGGGCAGGAGTGACACTGGAGGGAACACGTAGGGCAGTCAAAAGTTCCATGGAATTGCCAGTGCATCCATGAAAGCTGCTTGAGGATCCCTTGTCCTTGATCAGAACCTTGTGATTGTGTCGAGATACCATCAGGTCTACATCTGGTATGCCCCACTTGTCCACTAGAAGTTGAAAGACTTCCGGATGAAGGCTCCACTCTCCGGCGTGAACGTCCTGACGACTGAGGAAATCCGCTTCCCAGTTAAGGACTCCGGGAATGAACACTGCCGACATTGCTGATAAATGGCGTTCCGCCCAACGGAGGATTTTTGATACTTTTAGCATTGCCATGCAGCTTCGAGTGCCGCCTTGATGATTTATGTATGCCACCATGGTGGCATTGTCTGATAGTACTTGAACAGGCCTGTTCTGTACTGGAGGCAGGGCAAGCGTCAGCGCATTGAGCACTGCCCTCAATTCCAGAATGTTTATTGGGAGGAGAGATTTCTCCCTGGTCCATCAACCCTGGAGAGAGTGTATCTCCAACACTGTGCCCAAACATTTCAGACTGGTGTCCATTGTCAGAAGGACCCACTTGGAGATCCAGAAGGGACAGCCCCTGCTTAACTGTTGGTCCTGTAGCCACCAGCTCAGTGACAGACAGAAGGAGATCATTTGAGACCTGATCCGCTGAGGCTGGCCATCCCACTTGGAGAGGATTAACCTCTGCAGAGGGCGGGAATGAAATTGAGCGTACTCCACCATGTTGAAAGCCGACACCATGAGACCTAGTACTTGCATCGCCGAGTGTATCGACACTCCTGGGCGAGAGAGGAAGTATCTGATCCTGTCCTGGAGTTTCAGGACTTTCTTTGGAGACAGAAACGATCTTTGACTGTGTGTGTCCAGCAGTGCTCCCAGGTGCACCATGCTCCAAGCAGGGACCAGTGAGGACTTTTTCCAGTTGAGGAGTCACCCGTGGGCTTGTAGGAATTGGACCGTCAGTTCCAGATGACTGAGGAGAACATCTTGGGAGTTAGCCAGGATAAGCAAGTCATCCAGATATGGCAGGATCCTGATTCCCTGACGACAGAGGTGGGCCGTCATCATGGCCATTACCCTTGGTGAAGATCCGAGGAGCCGTGGTCAGTCCAAATGGCAGAGCCTGGAATTGGTAAAGTAGGTTGTCAATAGCAAACCGCAAATATTGCTGATGTGATATGGCAATAGGTATGTGCAGATAAGCACCCTGTATGTCCAGGGATACCATATAGTCTTTGGGTTCCATGGCCAGTACAATAGAGCACAGAGTTTCCATACGGAATTTGGACACTCGCAAATTTGTTCAATGATTTGAGGTTGAGTATAGGCCGGAAGGACCCATTTGGCTTCGGAATTAGAAACAGGGTTGAATAGTATCCCCTGCCTCTCTGGGACAGAGGTATCGGCACTACCACTCCTGTGTCCAGGAGGGATTGCACAACCAAGTGTAGAGCTTGTGCTTTTAACGGATCCGAAGGGATAACTGTTGAACAGAACTAGCGAGGGGGACGTCTCTGGAAAGAGATTGCTTACCTATAAGAGACAACTTCCCACACACAGGCATCCAAAGTGGTATTTAACCAGGCCTGGGCGAATTGCCCCCCAGGGAGAGGCACCTGCCCCATCATGCAGCAGGCTTATCTTGCTTGGAAGCAGGCTGACGGGCAGCCCAGGATTGTTTAGGTTTAGGCTTAGTGGTTTTGGAAGCACGAACCTGTCTCGGGTACACCTGAACTTTTGCCTTCCCTGTAAGTCAAAAGGAACGAAAAGTGGTACTCTTAGCCTTCGGAGCAGAAGGATTAGTACTTGGGAGAAACGCAGTCTTAGTAGACGCCAAGTCAGTGACAATCTTGTTCAGATCCTCCCCAAATAGAATGTCTCCTTTAAAAGGGAGCACTTCCAAGGTCTTTTTAGAGTCCAGGACCTCAACCACAAAATTCGGCAAGCCAGTATAGATGTAGTAGACGCTTTGGCGGCCATTACACCTGCTTCAGAGGCCGCCTCCTGAATATAGTGGTAGGCTGTGGTAATATAAGAAGGTATTGTCTGGCAGTGTCAGAAAAATGAGGTAGCTCACCCTCGATTGCCTGAACCCATGCTTTAATTCCTCTCGCAGCCCAGGAGGCTGCTATAGTGGGTCTATCTACAGCACCAGTAAGCGTGTAAATAGACCTCAGGCATCCCTCCACACGCTTATCCATCGGTTCCTTTAGTGAGGTGACGGTGGTGACAGGCAGAGTAGATGACACCACAAGACGGGCGACTGGAGTACACCGGCGGTGGAGTTTCCCACTTGTTACTCAACTCCGCAGGGATAGGATAATGAGCTAGTATCTGCCTAGACAGGGAGAATTTCTTACCTGGAGAAGACCAGTGTTGTCAATTAAATGGTCAGAATGTGGTAAAACTACTTTAGTAACCTTCTGACGTTTGAACTCGTCAGGTTTCTTACACGCAGTAGTGGGCTTGATATCATCTATTTGGAGAGTCAGATTAATAGCCTCCACTAGGTCAGAAACATCAACCTGGGTTGTAGAATCCTCGTCAGAAGCGACTGTATCAGAGTCTGATGGATCAGTATATTCCCCATCTTCATCAGAAGAATTATCCGAAATATTCTTGGATTGTGAGGAAGAAATGGCCCACTTAGATGACCCCTTGGCCCCAGAAGTGCATGGGGTAGACTTCTGTCTTAACCAAAGATTGATTTAATTGCTGCAACAGGCTAGACAGGTTGTCTGCCCAAGGCGGATTAACTACAGGGACAATATGTGGCTGTAATAACACAGGAGGTCCCACAGGGGGCGTAAGACGTGTCACAAACGTATTCAGCATACTTGAGAACGCTGCCCAAGGTGGTTCATGATTGGCCACAGGTGCTGCGGGTTGACTGGAAGGTGTATGGCACCCAGTGCCTGAATAATCAGCTAAACCTTCCCCCTCCGTTAAATCATTTGGAACAGATACTGTACATAGGTTCAGACTGGAATACAGGTTGAGTATCCCTTATCCAAAATGCTTGGGACCAGAAATATTTTGGATATCGGATTTTTCCATATTTTGGAATAATTGCATACCATAATGAGATATTATGGTGATGGGACCTAAGTCTAAGCACAGAATGCATTTATGTTTCATATACACTTTATACACACAGGCTGAAGGTCATTTAATACAATATTTTTTTTTTTTCATCATATGATTTTTATTTTATGTTAGAAACAGATGAGTCAATTGTCGATGTACAAGCAGTAAACAAGAGATTGTAAAAACAGAAAGGTCATTATAGAAACAAAACATGTAAGTAAACTTCTTTGAGAGAACAATGGGAAAGTGTGGTATGATTGATAGGGAGAAGAACTGGAAGCCGAAGAATCCAGAGCTATGTGGGGAGGGAGCAAAGGAATTGAACTGTGGCTATAATGGGACGTGAGTCTAGAGGATGGGAGGGAAAAATAGAAGAGAGAGGATAGGGTAGAGAAAGAGTAAAAGGAGAAGAGAAAAAAAAAATAGATAGGGGGGAGGGGATATTGAAGGAGGGGTTGTGGTTGCACGGTGGGGTCTTTAATTAGTTAAGTCCTGGGAGGGGGCGGTCGTGGAGCCTATACCATGGGAGCCAGGTGGAGTGGAACTTTTTAACTGTGTTATGACGAAGGCTAGTAATGTATTCCATGTTTGCCACAAACCAGATTCTATTTATGAGAGCCTGGCTGTTGGGGGATTCGGGTTTCTTCCAATTACTTGCTATTTGGTATTTCGCTGCGCAAGATATGAAGAGGACTAGGTTTTTAGATTCCTTGGAGATGTGATCGGGCGGAGAGCAGAGGAGGAGGTTCAAGGGCGATAAGGGCTCTGGTAAGTCGATTAGTCGTGAAATAAGCTTACGGACCTTTGCCCAGTATTGAACAATCACTGGGCAGGTCCACCAAATATGATTGAATGTGCCTACTTGGCCGCAGCCTCTCCAGCAAAGGTTGGAGGTGTCGGGGTAGATCCTATGTAGTCGGTCCGGTACCAGGTACCATCTAGTATATATTTTGTATGAGTTTTCCCGTATGGCCACGCTGATGGAGCATTGTGAAATTGCGGTGCGGATTGTATCCCAACCCTCGTCCTCTAGGTGGCATCCCAGGTCAGCCTCCCATGCTATCTCGTGTGGTTCTAGAGGTGGGGGTGTGGGGCTGAGGATAGTTTTGTAGAGGAGGGAGATGGTGCCTCTACTGGTGGGGTTGTAAATGCAGAGTCTCTCCAGAGGTGTGGGGGTCGATAGAGGGAACTTTAATTGTAGAGAGGAAAGGAAGTGGCGGATTTGTAGGTACTGATAGAACAGTGAGTTAGGTAGGTTGTGCGCGGTTTGTAGGTCAGAAAATGATTTAATAGAGTGCGTCCCTGTGAAGTGGTGTATTCTGGTAGCTCCTGCCAAGATCCAGGGGCGGGCCATTTCCCGAGAGAGTCCCGGGATAAATGCTGGGTTGCTCCAGATGGGAGTCAGGGGGGAAGGGTGGCTTGATAATTTACATTTTTTGTTCAGGTGTCGCCAATGTGTAAGTGTCAATTCTATTGCAGGGGAGGTGCGATGGGATGGGGTGCGTATTTTGCTAGAGAGCCAGGGCAAGTAAGAGATAGAAGGGAGTCCCGACAAATCGCTCTCTAGATCGACCCATCTTTTAGTGTGTTCTGGGGCGTGCCAGGCAACCAATTGGCTTAGTCTGGCCGAGTCATAATAGCGTTGAAGGATAGGGAGGCCTAGACCCCCGTTTTTAGAGTGTTTGGCTAGGATATCTCTCCGGATTCTAGGCTTTTTGTGGTTCCAGATAAATTTACAGATGGAGGACTGGAGTTTGTTAAGAGTCTGGGAGGGCACGGAGATTGGGAGTGTCTGAAATAGGTAGAGAAGTTTGGGAAGGACATTCATTTTTATAGCGTTAATTCGTCCCACCCAAGAGAGAAAGTAAGATTCCCATTGTTGGATATCATTGGTGATTGACGTGATGAGGGGGGGGTAGTTAGCCTTGTAAAGAGAGTTGTAAGATTTGGTGATGGAGATTCCGAGGTATTTGAGGGAGCGTCTACGCCAGGAAAAGTTAAAATTCTGTTGTATTTGTAGCTTAGTTAGTTTGGGGATGTGCATAGAGAGGGCTTCGGATTTTGTCTGATTAACTTTATAACCCGAGAGATTGCCATATGTGGCTAGTTCTTGGAAAAGGTTTGGGAGAGAAATAGTTGGGTTTGTCAGGGTCAGGAGGATGTCATCGGCAAAGAGGGAGATGGTGTATTGAGTATGGTTGACTTGAACTCCCGTGATGTCAGGGTTAGTCCGGATGTGGCTTGCAAGGGGTTCGATGATGAGTGCGAATATTAGGGGAGATAGTGGGCATCCCTGTCGTGTGCCATTTGAAATTGTGAGGGGGTCCGAGAGTAGGCCATTAGAGAGAACCGAGGCCGAGGGGTTCTGGTATAGGGCTTGTATGGCTTGGAGAAATTTACCTTGAAGGCCAAAACGTTGTAAAGTCTGTTGCATGAAGGGCCAAGAAACTCTGTCAAAGGCCTTCTCTGCGTCTAGGGCAAGGGTCAGGGATGGGATCTTGTGGAGATTAATGTGGTCGATGATATCCACGGCACGTCTAGTGTTGTCGAGTGCCTGTCTGGATTGAACAAAGCCCACTTGGTCGGGGTGTATGAGCGAGGGGAGAATAGGGTTAAGTCTATTAGCTAGTACTTTGGCGAAGATTTTCAGATCTGAGTTTAAGAGTGATATGGGTCTGTAGTTAGAAATTAATTGGGGATCTTTATTGGATTTTGGGATCACGGTAATGACGGCCTTGGTGGTGTGGGGGTGGAAGGAAGATCCATCCAAGATAAGATTGAATAATGACGTGAGGTGGGGGAGTAGTGCGGGTTGAAAAGTTTTATAGTATGACATTGGGTAGCCATCCGGGCCCGGGGCCTTAGATGGTTTCTGACTACCAATGGCAAGGGATAATTCCTCGGGGGTAATGGGTTTGTTCAAGGCCGTGGAGGTGATGGTGTCGATACGAGGCAAGTCTGCGGAGGCTAGGTAGTCTGTAATCGTGGGGTGGGTCGGGTCTATTGTGGAGGAGGTGTCTGGTAAGTTGTAGAGCTGCTCATAATAGGTTCGAAAGAGAGAATTGATAGTCTTTGGGTTGTATTGGAGGGTGTTATGTTCGTCTTTGATAGCCGGAATAGCAGTGTGCGCTTTCCGAGCCCTCAGTCTGCCGGCCAATAGTGAATCGGCTTTATTACTTTTTTCGTAGAATTTTTGTTTCAGCCAGCGGAGTGAGTGCTCGGTTTTTTCGGCTAGCAGCGCGTTCAAAGTGGCCCTGGTGGATGTGAGTTTTGAGTAAAGAGGTTGTGAGGGTCGTTGCTTATGTTGTGTTTCCAGGTTGTGGACCTCAACTGTGAGGGACGATATTTTTTGTTTGCGATCTTTGTTCCTGTGTGACGCGTAGTTAATGATGTGTCCCCTGATTACGGCTTTGTGGGCTTCCCAGATTAGTGGGGTGCACATAGAGTCAGTCATGTTTAGGGAAAAGTAGTCGGCTAAAGCTAGCTTAATCTTTTCCTGGAATTGAGGGATTTTTAAGAGCGTTTCATTTAGTCTCCAGTTGGGGCGAGTAGTCGGGGTGTCAAGAAAGTCGAAGGAGGCGGTGATAATGGAGTGATCGGACCAAGGATTAGTGAGGATAGATGAGTCTAGTACGTGTTGGGAGAGCAATGTGCCGCAGTAAAATAGATCGATTCGGGAGTATGATTGGTGTGGGGTCGAGAAGAAGGTATAGTCTCTGGCTGTTGGGTTGAGAGCACGCCAAACGTCGAAGAGACCAGATTCGAGGATGTGTTTATTTAAAGAGCGCGAGGGAGAATCTCGGTGGGGGCGGGACTGGCCAGGAGATTTATCTAGGTCGGTGTCTGGGACAGTGTTGAAATCTCCTCCTAATATTAAGTAGCCTTTTCTGATTTTGTTTAGATCTGAGAAAAAGGTGTTAAAAAAAGAGGATTGCCCAGAGTTGGGAGCGTAGACAGTGGCGATCGTGCATTCTAGGTGTCCGAGCGTCCCCGTTAGAATGATATATCGGCCATCCGAGTCTGTGTGGGTCGAATGGAGTGTGAATGGGATTTTGGAGTGGATCAGGACGGCCACCCCATTGTGTTTCGATTGACTTGAAGAGTAAAAGGCAGTTGGATAGCGTTTAGTGGTTAGGGAAGGGTGCGATCGGGATTTGAAGTGAGTTTCTTGAATGAGCACGATTCCCGCTTTTAGGGTTTGAAGCGAGCGGAACAGGGATGAGCGTTTCTGGGGGGTATTGAGACCCTTGATGTTCAAGGATGCCAGGAGCAGGGGCATCTTTTGTGGAGTTAGGAGGGTGCACAGAGGAGAAATGGAGGAGAGAGGGGGGGGGGGGCGTGGGAGGAGAGAAGGATGAGAAAATAGAGTGTAAGTGAGAAAAAGAGAAGGGACAGGGAAAAGAAAAGAGAAGGAGGAAAAAAAAAAATATGGGGGGGGGAGGAGGTAGGGTGAGCCTGTGTAGGAGTTCCTTACGACCAGCGAAAAGGAACGGGCACAGGGAGTGGGATCAAAGGATCCAAAGTGGAGGAGCGTCGGGTAGCGATCGTTCTCCCTCCACGGAGGGGAGGAGGTGGGGGGTGGGCTTAGATGCTTGAGAACAACAGTGTGGGCCTGCGTGGGGTTATGTGGTAAGTACAAGGGTTGAAGGAACACATCCCTCCAGTGGTGGTCTGTGTGGTAGAGGCACTAGTAGCTAAGAGGCGGGTGAGTCTTTGTGTAGGTGGTGTGTGGTTAAAAGGTAACATGCAAGGTCAAACAACAAGTATAGTAATAGCAGTACTACATCAATACCAACAGAACTAAAATGTAGTTAGATTTTCGGATTGGACATCTTAGTTCCCATATAGGGATAGCGAGTGTGTGTTGGTTGTCAGTGTGTTGCATGAGGCATGTATGAGGGCGGGCCCAGGGGGGTAGCGTAAACCATGGGGCTTCTAGTAGTGGGGCTAGCGAGGTGGGCTGTAGAAAGGTGAGGGTAGATAATATACAGTATATAGATGGAACGGTCAAGATGTAAAACTAAAACAGGTGAAGTGGTCAACAGGAATATTATAACAATACAATGAACGAGTTGTCAATGTGGTTATAGGTGCTGAAATAATCAGGGTGGGTGATGCCCAGAGCTGTGGTCAGCAAGTGGGTCAGAGTCCTCCAGGTGTGATAGGAAGTCGTTTCCATCTCTCGGGTCTTTAATGATGACTGTTTTCCCGTTATATTCGACCAGGAGTTTGAAAGGGAAACCCCAGCGGTAGCGTATACCACGTGTGCGTAGAGCTGATGTTAGATCTCTGAGTTCCCTTCTTTTAAGTATAGTGGAGGGGGCTAAGTCTTGAAAAAATTGTAGTTTGACATCCTCGAACATTATATGTGGCTTGCCCCGGGTCGGGAGAAGGACCATCTCTTTATCCTTGAAGTTTAGGAAGCGCATGATAACGTCTCTCGGGGGCTCGCCATCTCGGGGCCTGGGGCGGAGGGCTCTGTGAGCTCTCTCTAGGGGCAACTCCCGAGAAGCTGCACTTGGCAGAAGAGTGGAGAACAGCCTTTGGAGGTATGTTTCGAGGGTTGCCGGGAGTATGGACTCAGGAATGTTGCGAATTCTGAGGTTGTTTCTCCTTTCGCGATTTTCCAAGTCCTCGTTCTTGGATCGGAGCTCTGTTATGTCTTGGATTAGATGGTCTATATCTCTGACCGTTTCTATGTGGTCTTTTTGGAGGACGTCTTGTCTGGCTTCCAGTTTGGAGGTTCTGGAGGATAAGGATGAGATATCCGACCTAATAGAGGTAACTGCTCTGTCGAGCTTGGTTTCTAGTGATTCTTTAAAGTCCATTATGAGGGACTTTAGAGCCATGATATCCTCTTTGGTCGATGGGGCGGGCGAGGGTAGCGGGTCGTCTCCACCTGGAAAAGATAGGCTGGGAGAGGGAGGGCCAGAGGGCAGGGAGGGTTTGTCGCCTTTGTCGGTTTTGGTGAAATGTTGGGAAATGTCTGTAGCCGCACGTCTTCTTGTGTTCGGGTTGGGTTTGGACATGGTCGCACCTTGGTGGGTGGGTATGGAGGGAGAGGGGACCACTCAAAGCGTTAGGGTAGGACTGTAAAGTGGGATTATTTACTTGCCAGAGAGGGAACCACTGGAGGGCTGAGTTATGATGTGATCAGTGGAACATGAGAATTGGTGGGCGTTTTAGAGAGTTGAGGTATACCCAATCGGTGCCGCTTGTGGGTATGTTAGTCACCGCGGCAGAGGAGGTCCGTGGGCCGCGGGTCGGGTGTCACAGTCGTGGCCGTGGGTGACCGTTGGTAGATCAGAGGTAGCGCTCCGTTGCCGCGTTGTGCGGTCGCGTATTGTAGATAAGTGAGTGCGACACTGAGAAGAATAGATGCGGAGCTGAAGGGTGCGGCAGCCTCGTTCCTGTGGGGAGACTCGGACCGGAAGGGTGGTACGTTTAGTGTCCGGAGGCCACCTAGGAGGGGGGGACCAGGCGTAGGATTGTAAGGGTAGCAACAGTTGCCCGGTGTTATGGGCAGTGGCCGGCGTGTCCCCGTTAATCTCCACTAAACGCCTCGGAGTTGATGAGGATTTGTGACAGTTGCGGGTGATGTTTAGCGCCTCTGGTGGTGAGTGCGAGGGAGAAACATTTTGGGGGTCACCAGGTCGCGGGCGGGTCAGGGTGGACCAGCGGGCCTCGACCAGAGATCTAGCCTTTGGGGTAGTGAGGGGAGGCCTAGCAGATCTTCTGGCTCTGCTGTCTCTGTGGTGCAGGAGGTATAAGCTGTGGAGTAGGTCCTGAGGTGGCGCCAATCCCAAGATAGCCGCCGGAGATGTCTAGGACCGCTGGTCCATTCTGTCTCAGTGGCCACCAGAGCACGGGGTCGTCGCAGGGAGCGCGCTGGGGGTGAGGTGCCGAGTCCGGGGACCCCAGAAAAATGTACCAGCGATTGCAGCAACAATAGTATATACGGCGGCGCCAACCGCAAGATGGCCGCCGCCCGCAGCAGCCCTCACCTCAGCTGGTCCCGGCTTTCTTCGGCTCCCGGCTGTGTCCACTGGCAGCGCGACGGTGACCTCTGCAGCGGTGGGTGTCAGAGGAGCAGGCGATCCGCGGTGGATGGTGGTGCGGATCGGGTCCAGCAAGCGGTTCGCGTCGGCGGCCCGCCACAAAAATCTAGGCCCCGGCTCCAACACCAGAGGTAGGCCGCAGTCTGCAAGGGGCGAAGCGGGGCCCCCCCGACTCCGCAGCACTCGGCTCTCGGTGCCGGACGGGTCAGCGGGTCTGGGTGTGTGAGAGAGGGCCGGCAGGGTGAATTTAGGGTAGGCTTGGGCACGTTTTTAATAAATTTAGCCCGGAGCTCCAAAGGGTTACTACCTTCCCTATTGCCGGTTAGGCCACGCCCCCTAATACAATATTTTTAATAACTTTGTGTATTAAACTAAGTGTGTACATTGAGCCATCAGAAAACAAAGGTTTCACTAGCTCAAAAAATTCTGTATTTCGGAATATTTGGATATGGGATACTCAACCTGTATTTGACTTGATGGTCTGATCCTGAAGCATGGTGCATACGGTATATAAATGAGCAAGCCCTGGGTGCAAACCACAGATGCTTAATTGCCAATTAGCTCAGTTATTCAACCAGAGTCTGAGGTGTGCTGAATGCACAATAAGGAACATGACCTTTAACCCCTTCAAAGTACTACTTCTTGAATCCAAGCAGTTTTACCACATGGTGCATCATAAAGGTGTATTCTTAAATGCTGAAGGTACATAGAACAGTATTCCTAAAATAATTCTGCTAACACAGAACATATTCAAGCACCCCTGACCAGCTGTTGTGGGAGAATCCTGTTTATTTCATCTTGACTGTATACATAGAAAGCAGTAACAGGCAAAGCCACACTGCTTATGCCAATGGAGGGCTAAAGACCGCTCCTTTCCCCAGTGTGCAGCATGTAGCCTCTCCTACAGGCCTTTTTGTGAGTCCTTCAGTGAGCCTGCCTTCAAACACTCTGATAGTGATATGCACGGGGTGTCACAACTGCCTCAGACCACAGATTCATGAGGCGAATATGCTGGGCATAAAATATGAGGCTGTTTTGTAAGTCCTCTGGTGAGCCCGACTCCTTACCAGGCAACCTTCAAACACAGAGAGTGATATTCCCAGGGTGCCACTCCTGCCACAGATTGCACATACGCTGGGCATAAAATATGAGGTAAGCCCTGAGAAACAAGAAAACAAACTTCCCTACTCTAGTCTAAATGAGGAGAAAAGGAGGAGCAGGGCTATATAGCAGCAAGTGGGCGGTCACTGGAAAACTTCCTGCCTAAGCTATAGGAAAGGGAGGTTATCCCAGTGAAATGGCTGCCAAGGGGGAACGTGGAAGAAATAAAATTCACCTATATCATGGATAACCAACCAGGTCCTCAAAAGCTACTAACAGTTCACGTTTTCCAGACCACCTAGCTGGTGTACAGGTGTAGTTATTACGGTCACATTTTCATTCATTCCTAACCAACACATTCTAGATCCACAGGTGGCCTAGAAAACAGGAACCGTTGATAGCTCTCGAGGACCAGGGTTGGTTACCCCTGATATATAGTGTCTACATGTTGATCTATGAAATACTTCCTAGATCAGATATTTATCCTATATGACTAATAGAAGTCATTCTGAAGTGAATTGCTGCAATATGAAAATACATTCCTGCCACTTCCCTAACTGGCACTGTTACTCCATTCTCTCCCAGGTTCCTCTTCCTGCTGATAGGGGTCCCTAAAGCCTCCAGTCACCAATCCAAATTGACACCTCACATGTACATATATATTATATTTATTACTCGCAGATTTATATTTATACTGAAAATTAGGTATAATGAGTACATCAACTGCACAGACAATTTTTTTTTTAACTTCACATGACACCCATCTGGTCTCTATGTTAGAAACATAGAATTTGATGGCATATAAGAACTACTTGGCCCATCTAGTCCGCCAAATTTTTACTTTATAATAGCCCAGAGGTTCCAAAACATGGCCTTCCAGGAACCCTAGTGGTCCAGATTTTAAGTATAGCGATGCTTGGCAACAGGTGACATGCATCAAATTGCTGTACTAATTATCTGTGCTGAGCAATGGATATACTTGAAACTTGGACTGCTGGGATGCCTTGAGGACCATGTTTGGGAACCTCTGTAATAACCTATTTAATCATTATTACTATGTAAGGAGAACCCCAGGAATACCCCAAACATGTGTGAATTACTCTATTAACTTCTACACCCTCTGAAGGGAGGCTATTTCATTTGTCCACTACACTTTCTGTGAGGTAATTGTATGTCCTCATGTTCTAATACTTATCTTCCTTTAAGGCAGGCATGTCCAAACTGCTGCCCTCCAGCTGTTGTGAAACTACATATCCCAGCATGCCCTGACACAGTTTTGCTGTCAGAGAATGCTGAACCTGTGTCAGGGCATGCTGGGATGTATAGTTTCTCAACAGCTGGAGGGCCGCAGTTTGGACATGCCTGCTTTAAGGAATGTCTCCCTCTTGTACCGTTGATAAAACCCTTAATATATTTGAAAACTTCTAACATGCACCGCCCCCCCCCCCCTTCTCTACTCAAAACTACACATATTAAGATCTCTAAGTCTTTCTGGGTACATTTTATGCTGTAGGCCATGCACCATTTTAGTTGCTCTTCTTTGTAGTCTCTAATACATTTATATCCTTCTGGAGATATGGCCTATTCTAGGTGAGGCCGTACCAATCACTTATATCACAGGTTCTCAAACTCTGTCCTCAGGACCCCACACAGTACATGTTTTGAAAGTAACCCAGCAGGCGCACAGGTGGATTAATTACTCACTGACACATTTTTAAAAAAGTCCAGAGGAGGAGCTAATTATTTCTCTTGTGATTCTGTGTGGAGACCTGCAAAAGATGCACTGTGTGGGGTCCTGAGGACAGAGTTTGAGAATCTGTGACTTATACAGTGGCATGAATATTTATTTCTTCCTGCTACAGATTCCTCTCCCTATTTAATCAAGAATTGGACTTGCCGTTCTCATTTCTTTGTTACATGGCTTACCTGCCTTCAAGTCACCTGAAATAGTGACTACTAGATCTTCTCCTCAGCAGATCCCATTATAGTGCCATTGATACTAAACAGTGTCTTTGGGTAACAGACTCAAATACACAATTTTGCATTTTTTGGTCATTAAACTGTAGTTGCCACACCGTTGACTATCCCCAATAAAATGAAGGTCTTTATAAAACAGCTGGGAATAAGACAAATCAGTCAAAATACAGAACATTCGTACATGTTCACAGTGGAACCAGTTTCTTTGGGCGCATGTAGTTAAAGAAACAAACACAGTATATCAATTCACAATTGCTTTATTAAAACATTTCTATGCAATAAACATTGGAGTATACATCGCTACAGAGGGGTCTTCAAGCATCATGTTTAATCAACTGAGGAATCCAGGAGCACCGTTCTCACAGACAAGCTGGATAAATCAGGATACTGACTGTGCTGCAGTCACACCAGGGATGAGCCTGCAGCTATGGCACAGTTCCTAAGCCTATATAGCTAGGGGACCACAGACCTGGATGCCACTTACATATAAGAGTATAATCATCAACAGTTTCAAACACAGAATAAAAAGAGAAACATGGGGCTTAAGAAACGTATATATTTGGTAATAGCATCATCATCAGTTTTAAACCAAAAGGCGCAATATCAGTGGAACAAACGCTTTACAATATGTTGGCGTCTCACACTTCCCCCAGTAACCTTTAACTATACAGATAGCAAGGGACTTTCCAGCTACGTGTCAGATATACTGACGGTTTGGGGAATTCCTAAACTTTTAATGACTTCAGACAAAAAGCACATAAAAGTAAGGGTGTGTATGAACTACGCTTCACAAAAGACATCTGACCAACCATGTAACACCTACAGTAGATGAACCAATTAATCTGCAGGGCAGCTCCTACAATGATTTGCTTTTAGACTTAATCCAGCCATTTACACCATTACCTTTTTATTTTTGTCGCATATAAAACTTTCATTTATCAATTATTGATTTACTAAAGTCATTGGATACCTCTTTACTTACATTTTATTTTTTATATTTTATTTCATTATTCCCTTACAATTTTTCACACATTTAAATATATATGTAGACTTTTTGGTATTAGTTTGAACAGAAACGATGGTTATCAACAGTGGGCAGTTACCCGAATGAATTGTATAGATCGTGGAGTTGCTAAATAAAAGTACTTGTATTAATGTCCAGATTCAAAGTAGCTATACACAAGCCCCACACCGACTACTTAGAATCTGGATATTATTACAAGCACTTTATTTAGCAACTTCACTGCATACTTGTCTACCCTACTGCAAGCTGCAGTAGACTCCTGATTTTTGGGTAGTCCACCTGCAGCCCGGAAAGGTAGGAGACTCTCCAGCATTCCACCGCTTCCTAGTGAAGCGGGCAGGGTGAAGATAAACACATTTGCAAGTGCAGCTCTAGTGTGGAGTGGGTGGGACTATAAGGCACGGTTGCATGATTTAGCCACACCTGTTGACCCGTGAGCATTTCCATATCTTGGTGGGCAAGACTTAATGACATGACCGTCCGGCCCCACCCCCCGAAGTGTCCTGCTGCGTTTCCTCTCAGGGTTTATCCCTGAGAGGAGACAAAGAAAGTAGTAAACTTACACCCCTTTCAGACCACCAGCAATAACCCAGGGCGCTGGGCAGTCTGAAAGGAGCCGGTTGTAATAATCCCTTTAGAGCGACCCAGTATTTCAACTCTGGTAACAACTAGGGTTGAATATGCATTCAACATGGATGCTATGCGACCCAGCGCGTTAACTGCATAGGAAGAGGCGGCGCTTGGTACCGCCTCCACATGCATCACCGTTGACGTCACCAACCCTGCAATATGCCGGGTTGGTGCCGCAGTCTGAAAGGGGTCTCAAGCGGGTTGAATCCGGGAAGGAGCTGTGTACAAGTCCTGGGTGCGACCCGCTTAATGCAGTCTGAAAGGGGTAAAAACTTCACAGTACTGCTGCTGATACCATCATTGGTAACAGGCAATTCTCTAAGACTGCTTATAGTGACACTACGGTACCATACATAACATGCAATACTACAGTGTTCTGTTGTCATACACTTTTTTCTGCTTCACCTCGGCCTTCAGTAACGGATATACAATTGGAATATAATGCTATTACTGAGACTTTGATATTTGTCAATGATATTTTAATTGCAGAGGGTACTTTGTTTTTAGGAGAATTAGGTGATTTAACCAGCTAAAAAGCAAATAACTTCCAAATAACCGTTTCTGCAGCGGGGTACACTGGTATTCCACAGGGAATAACATCGGGGTGTAGAGTTGGATCTTGATCCGAGGTACCAAGAGGCTAAAGCTTTGACTATTCCCAGGATGCACTGTACCGCCTCCTCTATATCCCCGCCTCCTGGCACTCGAGCTCAGTTTGTAAGTTGGTGCCTGTAGTGCAGGCAGCTATCAGGGAGGGCTGCGCTAGGCAGCCCTCAAAAAAGGCTTTTCTGAGAAGACTTCAAGGCCCGCAGCATAGACACTACATGCTATATATCATACCGACGTCTCGTGCTGCGGCTCCCTCACCTCCCCCAGCGGCGCTGTGTACTCCCGAGCCCTGGTTGCCGGGTACTTACAGCGGAGGTGCTCCGGTCTCATCAGGCACACATACCGCCACCACCGCTGCTGCTCTCGGGGATCGCGTGGCCGCAACATAGGGAGGAGGTAAGAGGGTCCTCCAGGCGGGACCCGCTGAAATCACGATCTGGGAGGCAGTCTCCGGAGACTGACCACGCCACTGGCCGTGCAGGGACCCCACTATATCCACCAGGGCAAGAAGCACAGGTCGGATTTATTCAAATCCGTTTCATATAGGCTTCATAGTACCCGGTGGTGAAGTCCAGCAGAGGTGATAAGGCGCTGACCTGTAGCCACTCCCCAAGCCACCATCTACAGCATCTCTCTCCCTGTCAGCGCTTGGGCGCCATTACACATAGCTGCGCTGATTCTGGGGCTGCTTGGCACTGTCTCCTCTGTAAAGCCGCCTGCCTCATCAGTGCTGTGCATTTACAGGACACTTAGGTATTCTACATGTCATTTAGAGAGTGTTCGTTAAGAGCAAGTGCATAACTGCAGGAATATTTATTACAAGTATTCTGTGATATACATCCAGTGTTTACTGTGCATTGTTATATCTGTATACATACATAGCTTTATGTAGTATTACTAGTCCAGTGCAGTTTTATTGTTGTGTGTAATAATTTCTGCATTGTACATGTGACTGTGTGCCCATAGCTGCTGTGTGGTTCCTATTCCGTGTATCTCACACATATTGCTATCCCTATATTCTGTATCCAGAAGGGGGCTAAGTGCATCATGGTCCCATATATAGTGTGCCACAGGATATACTATTTTGTATTTTTCTGTGTATTTGAGTCACCATACCCCACTTAAATCCTCTATGCTCTGCATTTGCAGTTATACTCCACAGGGGGTGTTTGTCAGGTACTGTGTCTGGCTAGTAGTTACGCCCTAAGGCTACGTTTCCAAATAATGTCTGCTACACAGGGAGGGAGATTCGTGGCTGATCCTGCGTCATGCAGTACTGATGCCGCGGATATATCTGAGGAAAATATTCCAGCTGCGGGTCCAGGTACTGGGGGTTCCGTACCCCTCATTCAGCCTGCAGCACCGGTGGCACACCAAGACCCACCTTGGGCTGCTTTTTCTAATTTACCGACTACGCTAGTAACAAGACTTATGCCCCTTGTGGGACCTCCTGTGCCATTACAAACACATGTTGACCCTGTCGGAAATCTGCCATGAGCGGATGCTCTGTTGACTTCGTTACAGCAACTAAAGAAGTCTTTGGTTAAACAAAAGCCTAACCCTCGCCCTCCTAGGACCCAAGGGTCATCTAAGCGGGCCATTTCCTCCTTACAATCCATTAATGTTTTTGATACTTCATCCGATGAAGATGGAGTACATACTGACCCATCAGACACTGATGCAGATGCTTCTGATGGGGAATTTACAACACAGTTGATGTTCCTGACCTATTGGAGGCTATCAAACAGATTCTTCAGATTGATAACTAAACTGACCCTCCAGATACGTCTAAGAAACCTGATAAGTTCAAACGTCAGAAGGTTACTAAATTAGTCTTGCCACATTCTGACCATTTAATTGACATACATCAGGAATCCTGGGAGTCTCCAGGAAATAAATTCTCCCACTCTAAAAAGATGCTAGCTAGCTGTGTAAAAATTGGTAAACACCACCACCGGTGGACTCGCATGTCACTCATCTTGTGGTGTCTTCTACTCTGCCTGTCATCTCTCTGAAGGAACCGACAGATAAGCGTGTGGAGGGTTGCTTGAAGTTTATTTACACTCTTGCAGGTGGCGTACATAGACCCACTATAGCAGCTTCTTGGGCTGCAAAAGGTATTGAAGCCTGGGTTCAAGCAGTTGAGGCAGAGCTACCTCAAAATGTTTCTGATAATGCCAGACAGTGTCTCTCATATATTACCACAGCCTCTCATTACATTCAGGAGGTGGACTGATGCCGGTGTTCTGGCGTCAAAATCGTCTACTACGTCCATTCTGGCACGCCGGATTCTGTGGTTGAGGTCCTGGTTGGTGGACCTGGACTCTACAAAGACCTTGGAGGTAATCCCTTTTAAAAAGGTAGACATACTATTTGGGGTAGATCTAATCAAGATCGTTGCTCTGCTAAGACTGCATGTCTGCCAAGTACTAATCCTTCGGCTCCCTAAACACTAAAAGATTATCTGTCCAATCTTTCTGGTTGGAACAAAAATCTGGTAATGTATGGGAGCAAACGACAATTGACCATTTGCTCTCAAACACTGGACAACAGACAAAAATGGACTTTCAATCAAATTGGTTAAGTTTGTTTCGTTAAAACAATTGATCTCAACCATTTCTGTCCATTTTCTGGATTTTGGGAGCAAATGGTTGATTGTCATTTGCTCCCAGACATTACCAGATTTTCTTCCAATCAGACAGATTTGGCAGATAATCTTTAAGTGTGTAGGGCCCTTAAGAGTACCACCTTTCAACCTCCAAGTAAAGCAAAGGGTCAGGCGTACCCGAAACAGGCTCGTACATCCAAAACCTCTTAGCCCAAACGTAAACGTTCTTGGGCTGTCCGTCAGCTTGCTTCCAAACCAGACAAGGCTGCTGCATGATGGGGCTGGACTCCCCCCTGGGACATCCCAGGCTGGGAGGCAGACTTCTGCGGTTAGTCAGGTCTGGTTACAGACCACTTCAGACACCTGGGTGAGGCAAGTGGTCACTCACGAATACGCCATCTCTTTCAAGCCACATCCCCCTCACCAGTGTTGCTCGATGGTTATCCCTTCAGATCCATTAAAAGCACAAACTCTCCATCTGGTGGTACAATCCCTCCTGGACACAGGAGTGATTGTGCGGGTGCTTCTGTCTCAGAGAGGCAGGGGGTACTATTCAACGCTGTTCCTAGTTCTGAAGCAATCCTCCCGGCCCATTCTCAACCTCAAATCTTTGAACAAATTTGTGAAGGTATCCAAATTCCATATGAAACCTCTTCGCTCTATTGTTCTGGCTTTGGAGCCCAGGGACTATATGGTATCCCTGGATGTACAGGATGCTTAACTACACATACCTATTGCCATGTCGCATCAGCGGTATCTGCAGTTTGCGATTGGCAACTTACATTATCAATTCCAAGCCTTGCCTTTTGGAATGACCACCGCTCCTCGGATCTTCCCCAAGGTCATGGTAGTCATAATGGCCGTTCTCCGTCATCAAGGCATTAGGATCCTGCCGTATCTGGACGACTTGCTGATCCTGGCAAACTCACCAGAGGTTCTCATCAGTCATCTAGAACAGACGGCCCAATTCCTGGAAGCCCACGGCTGGCTCAATTGGAAGAAATCCTTGCTGGTCTCTGCCCAGAACACCTGGGGGCATTCCTGGACACACACAACCAACGTTTGTTCTCGTCTCCAGAGAATGTCCTGAAACTCCAAGGGGATTCCTCTCTCGCCCGAGTGTCGATACACTCGGTGATGCAAGTCCTAATCCTCAAGGTGTCAGCTTTCGACATGGTAGAGTACGCTCAATTTCATTCTCGCCCTCTGCAGAGGTTAATCCTTTCCAAGTGGGACGGCCTGCCTCACCGGATCAGGTCTCGCATGATTTCCTTGACTCCGGAAGTTCGTCCGTCTCTGAGCTGGTGGCTCCAGGTCCAAAATGATTTACCAGGGGTCGTCCCTTCTGGATCTCCAACTGGGTCCTCATAACGAGGGATGCCAGTCTGTGGGGTTGGGGCGCAGTGTTGGATCAATACGCTCTACAGGGTCGGTGGACTAAGGAGGAGTCTGTCCTCGCAAACAAATATTCTGGAGTTGCGGGCAGTGTTCAATGCTCTGAAACTGGCCCTGCCTCTGGTACAGAACAGGCCTGTTCAAGTACAGTCGGACAACGCCACCATGGTGGCGTACATAAATCATCAAGGTGGTACTCGAAGCCGCATGGCAATGATGGAAGCTGCCAGCCATATCACCAGTGTTCATTCCGGGGGTCCTCAACTTACTCAGTCATCAGGACGTACACGCCAGAGTGTGGAGTCTTAATCTGGAAGTCTTTCAACTCCTAGTGGACAAGTGAGGCCTATTAGATGTAGACCTGATGGCGTCTCGACACAATCACAAGGTTTTGGTCTTCGGAGCAAGGGACCCTCTAGCAGCGTTCGTGGACGCACTGGCAATTCCATGGAGCTTTCGGCTGCCGTACGTGTTCCCTCTGGTGTCACTCCTGCCCAGGGTAATAAGGAAGTTCAAGCATGGCCCAGACGGCATTGGTTCTCAGACCTGCAGGGTCTCTCGATAGAGCATCTTCATCTACTTTCGCAACGCCCAGACCTCCTCGTTCAGGGCCCTTGTGTCTACCAGGATCTGGCTCGACTGGCTTTGACGGCGTGGCTCTTGAAGCTTCACTCATCAGAGCCAAAGGATTTTCTGAGGCGGTCATTCAAACTATGTTGAAAGCCCATAAACCGGCTTCGGCTCTGATTTATTATAGGGTCTGGAATTCTTACTTCACCTGGTGTGCGGCTTAGAATTATAATGCATACGAGTTCAGTACTGCCAAACTTTTGGCTTTTCTGCAACAGGGCCTGGACTTAGGCCTTCGTCTGGCCTCCCTTAAGGTTCATATTTCAGCCTTGTCGGTATGGTTTCAGAGAAAAATTGCGTCTATGCCTGACGTGCATACTTTCACTCAGTGTGTTTTACGGATTTAGCCTCCCTATGTCCCTCCTGTGGCTCCTTGGTCTGTTCTGAATGCTCTACAAGAGTCTCCATTTGAACCTCTTGAGTCTGTGGACCTTAAATGGCTTACGCTTAAGGTCTTGTTTTTGCTGGCTATTGCCTCTGCTCAAAGGGTGTCGGACTTATGTGCCTTGTCCTGTCGGTCACCCTTTCTAAATTTTTCACCGTGACCATGCGGTTGTTAGAACTCGCCCTGGTTATCTACCGAAGATGGTGTCGTCTTTCCATCTTAACCAAGAGATTGTGGTTCCGGCCTTTATCTCTCCTGGTTTGTCCTCCAAAGAGCGGTCTTTGGATGTGTTACGGGCTCTCCGTATATATGTGAAGAAAACTGCCTCTTTTAGGAGATCGGATTCTTTTTGTCCTTTTTGGTTTTCACAAATGTGGTTGGCCTGCGAATAAGCAAACCTTGGCTAGATGGATTAGAATGGCGATTACACAAGCTTATGCGCAGGCTGGACTTCCAGCTCCTGCTGCTATCAAGGCCCATTCTACTTGGTCTGAAGGACCTTCTTGGGCGGCCTGCCGTGGCACGTCCCTAGAAAAATTGTGCAAGGCAGCTACGTGGACCTCAGTGAACATGTTCATCAGGTTCTATGCCTTTGATACTTCCGCCTCCCAGGATGCTTCCTTTGGACGCCGGGTTCATGTGCCCGTTACAGTGCGTCCCCTCCCACGAGGAACTGCTTTAGGACATCCCTGATGTTATTCCCTATGGAATACCAGTGTACCCCACATCAGAAAAAATAAGAATTTACTTACCGATAATTCTATTTCTCGGAGTCCGTAGTGGATGCTGGGGTTCCTGAAAGGACCATGGGGAATAGCGGCTCCGCAGGAGACAGGGCACAAAAAAGTAAAGCTTTACTAGGTCAGGTGGTGTGCACTGGCTCCTCCCCCTATGACCCTCCTCCAGACTCCAGTTAGGTACTGTGCCCGGACGAGCATACACAATAAGGGAGGCATTTTGAATCCCGGGTAAGACTCATACCAGCCACACCAATCACACCGTACAACTTGTGATCTAAACCCAGTTAACAGTATGACAACAGAAAGGGCCTCTTAAAGATGGCTCCTTAACAATAACCCGAATTAGTTAACAATAACTATGTACAAGTATTGCAGATAATCCGCACTTGGGATGGGCGCCCAGCATCCACTACGGACTCCGAGAAATAGAATTATCGGTAAGTAAATTCTTATTTTCTCTATCGTCCTAAGTGGATGCTGGGGTTCCTGAAAGGACCATGGGGATTATACCAAAGCTCCCAAACGGGCGGGAGAGTGCGGATGACTCTGCAGCACCGAATGAGAGAACTCCAGGTCCTCCTTTGCCAGGGTATCAAATTCGTAAAATTTTACAAACGTGTTCTCCCCCGACCACGTAGCTGCTCGGCAGAGTTGTAATGCCGAGACCCCTCGGGCAGCCGCCCAAGATGAGCCCACCTTCCTTGTGGAGTGGGCTTTTACAGTTTTAGGCTGTGGCAGGCCTGCCACAGAATGTGCAAGTTGAATTGTGTTACAAATCCAACGAGCAATCGACTGCTTAGAAGCAGGTGCGCCCAACTTGTTGGGTGCATACAATATAAACAGCGAGTCAGATTTTCTGACTCCAGCCGTCCTTGCAATGTATATTTTTAAGGCTCTGACAACGTCCAACAACTTGGAGTCCTCCAAGTCGCTAGTGGCCGCAGGCACCACAATAGGTTGGTTCAGATGAAATGCTGATACCACTTTAGGGAGAAAATGCGGACGAGTCCGCAGTTCTGCCCTATCCGAATGGAAGATTAGATAAGGACTTTTATAAGATAAAGCCGCCAATTCAGATACTCCCCTGGCAGAGGCCAGGGCTAGTAACATAGTCACTTTCAATGTGAGATATTTCAAATCCACCTTTTTCAATGGTTCAAACCAATGGGATTTGAGGAAATCTAAAACTACATTTAGATCCCACGGTGCCACCGGAGGCACCACAGGAGGCTGTATATGCAGTACTCCCTTGACAAAAGTCTGGACCTCAGGGACAGAGGCCAATTCTTTTTGGAAGAATATTGACAGGGCCGAAATTTGAACCTTAATGGATCCCAATTTGAGACCCATAGATAATCCTGATTGCAGGAAATGTAGGAAACGACCCAGTTGGAATTCCTCCGTCGGAACCCTCCGATCCTCGCACCACGCTACATATTTTCGCCAAATGCGGTGATAATGTTTCACGGTGACTTCCTTCCGTGCCTTAATCAAGGTAGGAATGACTTCTTCTGGAATGCCTTTCCCTTTTAGGATCTGGCGTTCAACCGCCATGCCGTCAAACGCAGCCGCGGTAAGTCTTGAAAAAGACAGGGACCCTGCTGTAGCAGGTCCCTTCTCAGAGGTAGAGGCCACGGTTCGTCCGTGAGCATCTCTTGAAGTTCCGGATACCAAGTCCTTCTCGGCCAATCCGGAACCACTAGTATTGTTCTTACTCTTCTTTGCCGTATGATCTTCAATACCTTTGGTATGAGCGGCAGAGGAGGAAACACATACACTGACTGGTACACCCAAGGAGTTACCAGTGCGTCCACAGCTATTGTCTGTGGATCTCTTGACCTGGCGCAATATTTGTCCAGTTTCTTGTTGAGGCGAGACGCCATCATGTCTACAATTGGTCTTTCCCAACGGTCTATTAACATGTTGAAGACTTCTGGATGTAGACCCCACTCTCCCGGATGAAGATCGTGTCTGCTGAGGAAGTCTGCTTCCCAGTTGTCCACGCCCGGGATGAACACTGCTGACAGTGCTATCACGTGATTCTCCGCCCAGCGAAGAATCTTGGCAGCTTCTGCCATTGCACTCCTGCTTCTTGTGCCGCCCTGCCTGTTTACATGGGCGACCGCCGTGATGTTGTCCGACTGAATCAACACCGGCTTTCCTTGCAGGAGAAGTTCCGCCTGGCTTAGAGCATTGTAGATTGCTCTTAGTTCCAGAATGTTTATGTGAAGAGACTTTTCCAGACTCGTCCATACTCCCTGGAAGTTTCTTCCTTGTGTGACTGCTCCCCAGCCTCTCAGGCTGGCGTCCGTGGTCACCAGGATCCAATCCTGAATGCCGAATCTGCGGCCTTCTAATAGGTGAGCCTTCTGCAACCACCACAGAAGTGACACCCTTGTCTTTGGTGACAGGGTTATTCGCAGGTGCATCTGCAGATGCGACCCTGACCATTTGTCCAACAGATCCCTTTGGAATATTCTTGCATGGAATCTGCCGAATGGAATTGCTTCGTAAGAAGCCACCATTTTTCCCAGGACTCTTGTGCATTGATGTACTGACACTTTTCCTGGTTTTAGGAGGTTCCTGACCAGATCGGATAACTCCTTGGCTTTTTCCTCTGGAAGGAAAACCTTTTTCTGAACCGTGTCCAGAATCATTCCTAGGAACAGCAGACGAGTTGTCGGGATTAAATGGGATTTTGGAATATTCAGAATCCACCCGTGTTGTCTTAGCACCTCTTGAGATAGTGCTAAAGCTGTCTCCAGCTGTTCTCTGGACCTTGCCCTTATTAGGAGATCGTCCAAGTATGGGATAACTAATACGCCTTTTCTTCGAAGAAGAATCATCATCTCGGCCATTACCTTGGTAAAGACCCGAGGCGCCGTGGACAATCCGAACGGCAGCGTCTGAAACTGATAGTGACAGTTTTGAACAATGAACCTGAGGTACCCCTGGTGTGCGGGGTAAATCGGAACGTGTAGATACGCATCCTTGATGTCCAAGGATACCATAAAGTCCCCTTCTTTCAGGTTCGCTATCACTGCTCTGAGTGACTCCATCTTGAACTTGAACTTTTTTATGTAGAGGTTCAAGGACTTCAGATTTAGAATAGGCCTTACCGAGCCATCCGGCTTCGGTACCACAAATAGAGTGGAATAATACCCCTTTCCTTGTTGTAATAGGGGTACTTTGACTATCACCTGCTGAGCGTACAGCTTGTGAATGGCTTCCAACACCCTCTCCCTTTCGGAAGAGACGGTTGGTAAGGCAGACTTCAGGAAACGATGAGGAGGATCCGTCTCTAATTCCAACCTGTACCCCTGAGATATTATCTGCAGGATCCAGGGGTCTACCTGCGAGTGAGCCCACTGCGCGCTGTAATTTTTGAGACGGCCACCCACTGTCCCCGAGTCCGCTTGAGAGGCCCCAGCGTCATGCTGAGGTTTTTGCAGGAGCCGGGGAGGGCTTCTGTTCCTGGGAAGGAGCTGCCTGTTGGTGTCTCTTCCCTCTTCCTCTGCCTCGTGGCAGGTACGACAAGCCCTTTGCTCTCTTATTTTTGTAGGAGCGAAAAGGCTGCGGTTGAAAGGTCGGTGCCTTTCTCTGTTGGGGAGTGACTTGAGGTAAAAAAGTGGATTTCCCGGCAGTAGCCGTGGCCACCAAGTCTGATAGACCAACTCCAAATAACTCCTCCCCTTTATACGGCAAAACCTCCATGTGACGTTTTGAATCCGCATCGCCTGTCCACTGTCGTGTCCATAAGGCTCTTCTGGCTGAAATGGACATAGCACTCACCCGAGATGCCAGTGTGCAAATATCCCTCTGTGCATCACGCATATAGATAAATGCATCCTTTATTTGTTCTAACGACAGTAAAACATTGTCCCTATCTAGGGTATCAATATTTTCAATCAGGGATTCTGACCAAACTACTCCAGCACTGCACATCCAGGCAGTTGCTATAGCTGGTCGTAGTATAACACCTGCATGTGTGTATATATTCTTTTGAATAACTTCCATCTTTCTATCTGATGGATCCTTAAGTGCGGCCGTCTCAGGAGAGGGTAACGCCACTTGTTTGGATAAGCGTGTGAGCGCCTTGTCCACCTTAGGGGGTGTTTCCCAGCGCGCCCTAACCTCTGGCGGGAAAGGGTATAATGCCAATAACTTTTTTGAAATTATCAACTTTTTATCAGGAGCAACCCACGCTTCATCACACACGTCATTTAATTCTTCTGATTCAGGAAAAACTGTTTGTAGTTTTTTCACACCATACATAATACCCTGTTTTACGGTATCTGTAGTATCAGCTAAATGTAACGTCTCCTTCATTGCCAAAATCATATAACGTGTGGCCCTACTGGAAAATACGTTTGAATTTCTACCGTCGTCACTGGAATCAGTGCCCGTGTCTGGGTCTGTGTCGACCGACTGAGGCAAAGGGCGTTTTACAGCCCCTGACGGTGTTTGAGGCGCCTGGACAGGCATTAATTGATTGTCCGGCCGCCTCATGTCCTCAACTGACTGTTTAAGGGAAGATAAACCATCACGTAATTCCACAAATAAAGGCATCCATTCTGGTGTCGACCCCCTGGGGGGTGACATCTGCATATTTGGCAATTGCTCCGCCTCCACACCAATATCGTCCTCATACATGTCGACACCACGTACCGACACACACCGCAAACTCACAGGGAATGCTCTAATGAAGACAGGACCCACTAGCCCTTTTGGGGAGACAGAGGGAGAGTCTGCCAGCACACACCACAAAGCGCTATATATACAAGGGATATCCTTATATTAAGTGCTCCCTTATAGCTGCTTTAATATATATATATATAGCCATTAATGTGCCCCCCCTCTCTGTTTTACCCTGTTTCTGTAGTGCAGTGCAGGGGAGAGACCTGGGAGCCGTTCTGACCAGCGGAGCTGTGACAGAAAATGGCGCCGTGTGCTGAGGAGATAGGCCCCGCCCCTTTTTCGGCGGGTTCTTCTCCCGCTATTTTTCCAGTCAGGCAGGGGTTAAATATCTCCATATAGCCCCTATGGGCTATATGTGAGGTATTTTTAGCCTTGTATAAGGTTTATATTTGCCTCTCAGAGCGCCCCCCCCCAGCGCTCTGCACCCTCAGTGACTGCCCAGTGAAGTGTGCTGAGAGGAAAATGGCGCACAGCTGCAGTGCTGTGCGCTACCTTATGAAGACTGAGGAGTCTTCAGCCGCCGGTTTCCGGACCTCTTCACGCTTCAGCATCTGCAAGGGGGTCGGCGGCGCGGCTCCGGGACCGGACTCCACGGCTGGGCCTGTGTTCGATCCCTCTGGAGCTAATGGTGTCCAGTAGCCAAGCAGCAAATCCACTCTGCATGCAGGTGAGTTTACTACTTTCCCCCTAAGTCCCACGTTGCAGTGATCCTGTTGCCAGCAGGACTCACTGTAAAGAAAAAAACCTAAACTAAACTTTCTCTAAGCAGCTCTTTAGGAGAGCCACCTAGATTGCACCCTTCTCGTTCGGGCACAAAATCTAACTGGAGTCTGGAGGAGGGTCATAGGGGGAGGAGCCAGTGCACACCACCTGACCTAGTAAAGCTTTACTTTTTTGTGCCCTGTCTCCTGCGGAGCCGCTATTCCCCATGGTCCTTTCAGGAACCCCAGCATCCACTTAGGACGATAGAGAAAGGAGATTTATGGTAAGACTTAACATTGTTAAATCTCTTTCTGCGTGGTACACTGGATTCCACAGGGCACCCACCCTGATGTACTAAGCTTCTTTGGGTTTGTACGGCATTAGCCGCTGGTACTTTCTCCTGTCGTGAGAATGTGGTTCTCTGTGGCTAACTACTATCGTCTCTTACCTGCTACTGCATGGCACTGGTTAACAAAACTGAGCTCCAGTGCCCGGAGGCGGGGATATAGAGGAGGCGGTGCAGTGCATCCTGGGAACAGTCAAAGCTTTAGCCTGTTGGTGCCTTGAAACAAGATCCAACTCTACACCCTGATGTTATTCATTGTGGAATCCAGTGTACCTCGTAGAAAGATTTAACAAAAGGTAAGTCTTACCATAAATCTCCTTATTTATAACACTGTGGGCTTGGTTTAAACATTGTAATTGATGTGTTTAGCGATTGAATATCTGTCTAGGCCAGTGGTTCCAAAACCTCCAGGGTGCTTCGGGACAAATGCATATTATTTATAATTAATGTAATACACAAAACCAGTGCTTATGGTTTTGAATCATAAAATATGTGGACAAACAGAAGTGAAACCTGCCCCTCCCCACATAAGTGAACCTCAGGATGACACATAAAAACACAATTTACTTAATTTAATATTTTTTCTGAATTTCTCAATAAAACAGTTGGCCTAGTGATGCTGTGAAACAAAATCTGATACAGTTTGAGTATCCCTTATCCAAAATCCCACATGTACTGCCATTTTTTAAGTGTTGGATACTGCTACACTGTTTTATATGGCAATAAATTATATACTTTAGCATATCGGTCTGAATTGTTGTATGTACCATAGCAGTAATTTCTAGATTTACAAAATGATTACTCTTCATACTTGACTTCAACAACCTGCAATTTCACTAAGGGTACAAACAGTAATAGTCACTGAAGCATTACAACCACTTTTCTCCATCCTAATAAGGCAGAACTGGCAGTATCTACACACATTAAACTGCATAGACTGTGCGCACAATGGGGGTATTTCAGATCTGATCACAGCAGCAAATTTGTTAGCCAATGGGCAAAACCATGTGCACTGCAGGGCAGGCAGATATAACATGTGCAGAGAGTTAGATTTGGGTGGGTTATATTGTTTCTGTGCAGGGTAAATACTGGCTGCTTTATTTTTACACTGCAATTAAGATTTCAGTTTGAACACGCCACACCCAAATCTAACTCTCTGCACATGTTATATCTGTCCCACCTGCAGTGCACATGGAGGGTCATTCAGAGTTGATTGCTCGCTGCCGATCAGGTAAAAAAAAAACCCAGCAAAACTGCGCATGCGCGTCATACATGTACAAAAAGCATTGTTGCTGTGCAACGGTTCTAGCGAAGAATCCATTCGCACAGGCGATCGCAAGGAGAATTGACAGGATGAGGGCGTTTATGGGTGTCAAGTGACCATTTTCTGGGAGTGGTAGGGAAAAGGCAGGCGTGTCCAGTAGTTTGCAGGGCGGGTATCTGATGTAAATTCTGGGACATCAGTCACTAGAATCATCGCACAGGATAAGTGACTAGTAGCTGGTCTTGTTTTGCACAAAATGTGTTTGTGCCGCTCAGCTGCATACGCGTTCGCACACTTGCAAAGCAAAAACACACTCCCCTGTGGACGGCGACTTTGCGTTTGCACGACTGCTAAAAGTAGCTAGCGAGCCATTCGGAATGAGGGCCATGGTTTTGCCCATTAGCTAACAAATTTGCTGCTGCGATCAAATCTGAATTAGACCCAATGTTTTTCATGAAATGAGTCGCAGACAATGGCTTGTATATGTTACACACAAATGTATCCCTCTATGGAAGCTATAAGTAACATCAGCGGTGCTGTGTCTGGTATCTAATACCCCTTTCAAATCTCCAAAATAACACAGTATATTGCCGGGTCGAAGTGCAGTGTTAAAATAGGATTTTAATAACCTACCGGTAAATCCTTTTCTCGTAGTCCGTAGAGGATACTGGGGTCCATTTTAGTACCATGGGGTATAGACTGTTCCGCAGGAGCCTTCGGCACTTTAAGACTTTTTAACAGTGTGAACTGGCTCCGCCCTCTATGCCCCTTCTCCAGACCTCAGTATAGGAATTGTGCCCGAGGAGACGGACAACTTCGAGAGAAGAATTCACATTAAGCTAGTGGCGAGATTCACACCAGCTCACACCATACAAAACATGGCCTTCAACATAACCCATGCTAACGTGCATAAATAACGTAACAGCAACTGCTGTAAAACATCTTAACATATGAAAAACTAAAAAGATAAAACGTAATGCAGGAAAAAATTAGCAGTGGGCGGGCGCCCAGCGTCCTCTACAGACTACGAGAAAAAGATTTACCGGTAGGTTATTAAAACCCTATTTTCTTACGTCCTAGAGGATGCTGGGGTCCATTTTAGTACCATGGGGATGTACCAAAGCTCCCAGTACGGGCAGGAAAGTGCTAATGTTCCTGCAGAACTGGCCGACCCAATTGAAGGTCGTCAGCAGCCAAGGTTTCAAACTTGGAAAACTTAGCAAACGCGTTTGCACCTGACCAAGTAGCTGCTCGGCAAATCTGCAATGCCGAGACACCCCGGGCAGCCGTCCAGGACGAACCCACTTTCCTTGTAGAGTGGGTCTTTACCGAACTCTGTAACGGCAATCCTGCCATGCAATGAGCGTGCTGAATGGTACCTCTGATCCAGCACGCAATAGTCTGCTTAGAAGCAGGACACAAAATCTTGTTGGGGTCAGAGGAAAAACAAAGCCTCTGTTTTCCTTATCAGAGCCATTCTTGCAACATAAGTCCTCAATGCTCCGACGACATCCAAGGACTTTGAAACGGCTGAGGTGTCAGAAGCCACTGGCACCACCACATGTTGGTTGATAGAGAAAGACACAACCTTTGGAAGAAAATGCAGACGCGTCTGCCGTTCTGCCCTATCTTCATGAAAAATCAAATAAGGACTCGTGAGACAGAGCCCCTAACTCAGACACTCGTCTACCCGACACCAAGGCCAACAGCATGACCACTTTCCAAGTGAGAAACTTCAACTCCACCTCTTGCAGAGGCTCAAACCAGTCCGATTTAAGGAACTGCAACACCACATTAAGATCCCATGGCATCGCAGGAGGCACAAAGGGAGGTTGGATGCGCAGAACACCCTTCACGAACGTCTGACCCTCAGGAAGGGAAGCCAACTGTTTCTGAAAGAAAATAGACAAAGCCAAAATTTGGACCTTGATAGACCTTAATCCCAAGCCAGCATCCACACCCACCAGTAGAAAATGGAGATGTCCTAATTGAAACTCCACCGCAGGAGACTTCTTGGATTCACACCAAGATACATATTTTCTCCAAATACGATGGTAATGCTTGGATGTTACCCCTTTCCTGGCCAGAATAAGTGTGAGAATGACTTCACTGGGAATACCCTTACGGGCTAGGATCTGGCGCTCAACAGCCATGCCGTCAAACGTAGCTGCGTTAAGTCTTGATAAACTAACGGCCCCTGCTGAAGCAGGTCCTCGCGAAGAGGCCGAGGATTTTCCAGTAGTAGCTCCTGAAGATCTGGATACCAAGCCCTCCTTGGCCTGTCTGGGACAATGAGAATTGCCCGAACCCTTGTTCTTCTGATGATCTTGAGAATTTTGGTATTAGTGGAGGGAACAGATACACTGACTGGAACACCCACTGGGTCACCAGTGCATCCACTGCTATTGCTTGCGATTCTCTCGACATGGAACAATATGTCTGAAGCTTCTTGTTGAGACGAGATGCCATCATGTCTACTTGAGGAACGCCCCAACGACTTGCAACCTCCGCAAATATAGACTCAGAGACTTCAGGTGTAGAATCTGTATGACTGCGCAATCCGGTTTCGGTACTACAAAGAGGCTTGAATAAAAGCCCTTTTCCTGTTGTAGCACAGGAACTAAGGAAATTCCTTCGTCTTGTCATCATTTCTGTAGTGCGTTCTGTCCTGAACAGAAAACTGGTAAGGCTGATATACGAAAAATCGGCATTGGGGGAATATCTGAAATTCCAACTGGTAACCCTGGGATACTATGTGTAATAACCAAGGATCCAGATCTGCCTGAACCCAGACCTGGCTGGAAAACCGTAGACGTGTCCAAACCTGATCATACTCCCGCAGGGGAGCCCCAGCGTCATGCTGTGGTTTTAACAGAAGTAGCTGTTGACTTCTGCTCCTGCGAGCCTGATGGTGTTGTGGGTTTTCCACCTCTTCTCCGCCCTCTTCCTGTGAAGAAGGGGGTACCTTTAGCCTGTTTGTACCTGTTGGGCCGAAAAGAGTGCATCGTATGAGTAGGATACCCTTTCCTAGCCGGAGCAGCTGTAGAAGGCAGAAATTCTGACTTGCCCGATGTAGTCTTTGAAATCATGGCATCCACCTGGTCTCCAAAGAGGGCCTCACCTTGTAAGGGAGCCCCTCACTGTGGCCTGAAATTGCCATAGCGGAGAATCTTGAACCAAGCAAACCAACATCCTTCATAGCCTCAACTAAATAACCTGCAGCATTTTTAATATGACCGAGAGTTATATTAACTAGCAAGTACACTAAACATATCTTTCTAGGAAGCATGCATTCACGTCCTGTGAAGGAGGAAAAATCACCACCTGCTATTTAATGTAAAATAATCTTTTTCTGCAGGTACCGGTATGGTATCTAAATTACAACACCTCTTCAATAGCGACTAACATATATTGAATGCTACTGGCTAATTTGGGTTCACCCTTCTCAAATCCCCAGTATCGACCTCGGTGTCGGAATGTGTGTCAGCGTCCCCTTGCATAAACTGCGTCAGAGACTCTTTCTGGGAACTGGAGGGGTCCCGAGTGGATGACGTGGAAGGAGCAGCAATAATTCATCCTCCACAGACTCAAACTTCCTTGCAAGCTTTGACATATAACTTTTCAACTTTCTCACCCACATTGGCTCCTTCTGAGAGGGAAGGGCCACCACATTACCATCTTGTGCATCCAAAATAGGGTCCCCTGGGGAAGAGCTCTCACCTGGCATGTCACACACACACTATCACACAGGGGAGCTATCGGGGACAGACTCACACTAATGTCTGTCAGAGAAAACACAGGGATTTGCCAGTCCACACACAGCACCTGTATGTAAATTGTATAAATAAAAACACAAGTACAGCGCTATTCCAATGTTAGATCCGCAGACCCAATGTACAAATACTCCCTTCCCCTTCTATAACACCCTGGTACCTTGTATCAGCGTTGTCGTGAGGAGAAACAGCTTCATGAGCTTCACACTGGCGTTTCTGCAGGAGAAAAAAATGGCACCCAGTGAGTGTTCTGGCAAGTCTGAGGAGAAGTTCTGCTGTCGTGTAATGGCACGATTCTGCCGCAGTAAGCGTCATTTTTATAATGTCCAGGGACTTAGCACACCAGCGGCTAACATGTGTACATTTTTTTGCCAGTGAGTAAGGTTCTTTCATGCCGCTCAGAGCGCCCCCCCCCCCCTCACATGCTCTGCACCCTGCGTCCCTGCCGCTGCACTGGTATCTGTATGCCGCCAATGATGACTGGAGGACATCTCTCTGCAGGACTCCGGTAATATACTCACCAGCCTTCTTTCTTCTGGCTCTGTTACGGGGTGGTGGCTGTGCTGTGGGAGTGAACGCTGGACAGGCTTGAGCTGTGTTCAGTACCCTTCAGGAGCGAATGGTGTCCTGTCAGCGGAAGCAGAACCATTAACTAATGCAGCTTCCCTGTAAAATAAAAAACCTAACAAAGTCTTTTTCCAGCAAAGCTCTGTAGAGCTCCACTAGAGTGCGTCCAGTCTCCTGGGCACATTTTCTAAACTGAGGTCTGGAGGAGGGGCATAGAGGGAGGAGCCAGTCCACACTGTTAAAAAGTCTTAAAGTGCCGTAGGCTCCTGCGGAACAGTCTATTCCCCATGGTACTAAAACGGATTTGTAGGTATTAAAATTCTGTTTTCTCTTTCGTCCTAGAGGATGCTGGGGTCATCAATACAACCATGGGGTTATGCCAAAGATCTAGAATGGGCGGGAGAGTGCGGATGACTCTGCAGCACCGATTGACCAAATTTGAGATCGGCCAAGGTATCAAACTTTTAAAACGTAGAAAATGTGTTTGAACCTGACCAAGTAGCACCTCAGCAAAGTTGTAACCCCGAGACCCCTCGGGCAGCCGCCCAGGACTAGCCCACCTTCCTAGTGGAATGGGCCTTCACCGATTTCAGTAATGGCAATCCAGCCGTGGAATGAGCCTGCTGAATTGTATGACAGATCCAGTGGGCAATGGTCGGCTTGGAAGCCGGACACCCAATCTTGTTGGGAGCATAAAGGACAAACAGAGCCTCCGTTTTCCTAATAGGAGCCGTTCTGGTGACACAAATTTTCAAAGCTCTGACTACATCCAGAGATTTTGACTCCGCTAGAGTGCCAATAGCCACTGGCGCCACAATAGGTTGGTTTGTGTGAAAAGAAGAAACCACTTTTGGCAGAAATTGTTGACGAGTTCTCAACTCTGCTCTATCTTCATGGAAGATTAAATAAGGGCTCTTGTGAGACAAGGCCGCCAATTTGGACACCCGCCTTGCGGATGCCAAGGCCAGCAAAATGACCACTTTCCAAGTGAGGAACTTCAAATCCACCTTTCGTAAAGGTTCAAACCAATGGGATTGAAGGAACTGTAACACCATGTTAAAGTCCCATGGTGCCACAGGAGGCACGAAAGAAGGTTGGATGTGCAACACCCCTTTTACAAACGTCTGCACCTCAGGAAGTGAGGCCAATTGTTTCAGAAAGAAAACTGACAAAGCAGAAATCTGTACTTTAATTGAGCCTAATTTTAGGCCCGCATCCACTCCAGCTTGTAGAAAATGGAGAAAACATCCAAGATCAATTTTCTCCGCAGGAGCCTTCTAGGATTCGCAACAGGAAATAGATTTCCTCCAAATACGGTGATAGTGTTTTGACGTTACACCCTTTCTAGCCTGAATAAGAGTGGGACTTACTTCACTGGGAATACCCTTCCGGGCTAGGATCTGGCGTTCAACCGCCATGCCGTCAAACATAGCCGCAGTAAATCTTGATATAGACACGGCCCCTGCTGTAGTAGGTCCTCTCGGAGAGGAAGCGGCCAGGGATCTTCCACGAGTAAGTCCTGAAGATCTGGATACCAAGCCCTCTTTGGCCAGTCTGAAACAATGAGGATCGTCGGAATCGTTATGATCTTTAACACTCTCGGAATGAGAGGAAGTGGAAGCAATACATACACCGACTAAAACACCCACGGTCCCTTGGCTTGGCTTGAGGGTCCCTTGACCTGGCACAATAGCTCTGGAGCTTCTTGTTGAGACGAGACGCCATCATGTCTACTTGGGGAACACCCCAATGACTTGTCACTTCTGTGTAGACCTCCGGATGGAGGCCCCACTCTACTGTATGGAGATCGTGTCTGCTGAGGAAGGTCTGCTTCCCAGTTGTCCACCCCTGGAATGAAGACCGCCGATAGAGCAGTTATATGTTTTTCCACCTAACGGAGAATCTTTGTGGCTTCTGCCATTGCTGCTCTGCTTTTTGTTCCGCCCTGGCGGTTTATGTAAGCTATTACATTGTCCGACTGGATCAGTACGGGCAGATTGTGAAGATGTTCCGCTTGTAGAAGGCCGTTGTAACTGGCCCTCAACTCTAGAACGTTTATGTGGAGACAAGTTTCTTGACTCGACCATCTTCCCTGGAAGTTCTCCCCGTGTGACTGCACCCCAACCCCGGAGACTTGTGTCCGTGGTTACTAGAATCCAATCCTGGATCCCGAACCTGCGTGCCTCGAGGAGGTGAGAACTGTGCAGCCACCACAGGAGTGATATCCTCGTCTTGGGAGACAGGATTATTTTCCGATGCATGTGTAGGTGGGAACCGGACCACTTGTCCAACAGGTCCCACTGAAATACTCTGGCATGGAATCTGCCAAACTGAATGGCCTCGTAGGCCGCTACCATATTTCCCAGCAAGCGAGCGCATTGATGGATCGATACTCTGGTTGGTTTTAGGATTTGTTTTACCAGAGAAGTTCCCGAGCTTTTTCCTCCGGCAGAAAAACTCTGTAGTTCTGTGTCCAGAATCATTCCCAGAAAACGACAGCTGGGTCGTTGGGATCAACTGAGATTTCGGCAGGTTGAGGAGCCAACCATGTTGTTGTAAAACGGTCAGGGACAGTGCAATGTTTTGCACCAACTTGTCCCTGCATCTCGCTTTTATCAGATCATCGTCCAAGTATGGGATAATCATGACTCCTTACTTGCGAAGAAGAAACATCTCCGCCATCACTTTGGCAAAAATCCTCAGAGCCGTGGACAGACCAAACTGCAACGTCTGAAATTGGTAATGATAATCCTGAACTGCAAACCGCAGGAAGGCATGATGTGGAGGATAAATGGGAACATGTAGGTAGGCATCCTTTATGTCCAAGGAGACCATAAAGTCCCCTTTCTCCAGACTGGAGATCAGTGCTCGGAGAGACTCCATCTTGAATTTGAATTTCTGCAGAAAGAAATTGAGGTCTTTTAGGTTTAGGATCGGTCTGACCGAGCTGTCCGGCTTCGGGACCACAAATAGGCTGGAATAGAAGCCTTCTCCCTGTTGCGCAGGGGAACCGTGATAATGACCTGGGTTTGACACAATTTTTGTATTGCGTGGCACACTACCTCTCTGCTGGGCAGAGAATCTGGTAAGGCTGGTTTGAAAAATCGGTGAGGGGGGACGTCTTGAAACTCTAGCTTGTACCCTTGGGACACAATTTTTTAAAATCCAAAAGGTCCAGGTCTGAGCGAACCCAGACCTGACTGAAGAGCTTTAGACGTGCCCCCACTGGCACGGACTACCGCAGAGGAGCCCCAGCGTCATGCAATGGATTTGGCAGAAGCCGGGGAAGACTTCTGCTCTTGGGAGGCAGAGATGCCTGGGTTTCTTTTACCCCTTCCCCTAGTAGCAAAGAAGGCAGAGCCTAGCCCCCTTCTGCATCTATTGGGCCGAAAGGAATGCATTTGATAGTGATTGTTTAGGGGGAACATAAGGCAAAAATGACGATTTTCCCGCGGCAGCTGTAGAGACTAGGTCGGTGAGACAGTCCCCAAACAATGCACCTCCTTTATATGGCAGAGATTCTATATTTCTCTTGGAATCAGAATCAGCATTCCACTGGTGAATCCACAATGCTTGCCTAGCAGCTACTGCCATTGCATTGGCTTTTGCTCCCAAAAGACCAATATCCCTGGCAGATTCTTTAAGGTACGCTGCAGCATCCTTGATGTAACCCAGCGTCAACAGTATGCTGTCTGTCTAGGGTATCTATATCAGATAACAAGGAATCTGCCCATTTCTCAATAGCACTACTGACCCACGCAGAAGCAATGACCGGTCTGAGTTGTGTACCCGTGGTCGCATAAATGGATTTTAGTGTAGCTTTTGGCTTACGTTCCGCCGGGTCTTTAAGGGCTGCTGTACCAGATGACGGTAAAACCACCTGTTTTGATAAACGGGACAGGGCCTTGTCTACTATGGTGACCAACTCCCATTTTTCCCTATCTGCAGTGGGGAATGGATATGCCACCGGAATTCTTTTGGGAATTTGGAATTTCTTGTCAGGAGTTTCCCACATTTTCTCAAACAGAGCGTTTAGTTCATGAGAAGGGGGGGAAACGTTACCTCCGGTTTCTTCCCCTTATACATACAGACCCTAGTATCAGGAACAGCAGGGTAGTCTTTTACATGTAAAATGTCTCTAACAGCAACAATCATGTACTGAATGCTCTTTGCTAATTTTGGATCCAATCTAGAATCAGCATAGTCGACACTGGAGTCCGTATCCGTGTCTGCCAACTGGTCAAATGCACGCTTATGTGACCCCGAAGAGTCCTGGACCTGAGATAATATATCATCCACAGATTTTTTTATATGCTTGGGTCTGAGCCTCAGACCTGCCCAACCTCTTAATAAGAGCAATATTTACATTTAAAGCATTTAACACATAAACCCAGTCAGGAGTCGGCGGTGCCAACGGGGCCACCCCCATTGTTTTTGTGCTCCCATTACAGGCTCTCCCTGGGAAGAGCATTTAGCTTCAGACATGTTGACACATGTGTATAATCACCCACAGACATACCGGGCCTATAGGGGACAGACCTATAGAAAGTCAGTCAGAGACACAGAGGGATTTTGCCAGCTCGCTACTGTACAGGTCTGAAACACTAAGAAAGATGCCTCAGAACTGCAGCACTATTATAAAATTATATAAAAAGATATATCTTTTTTTGCACCCCGATACTTGCCAGCAGCGGTGAGGAGGACCAGCGTCTCTGCATGTAGAGGAAATGGTGCCGGGCAGAGAGTGAGCTGAGGGGGAAGAAGCTCCGCCCCCTCAATGGCGCGCTTCTCTCCCATTTTTTATACATATATTTATAGTGATGGGGGCTTTATGGACATAAATGTCCTCTCATGCCCGTTTTAATGTGGAGGTAAATGCTGTCCAGGGCGCTCCCCCCCCCAGCGCTCTGTAGTGCCGCCTGTGTATGGGAGCATGGCATGCTGCACGGTATATCAGTAATGCCGTAATCTGAAGAGAAGTCTTCTTTTCTTTGGTTACTCACCTGTCTTCTGACTGCTGGCTCTGAAAGGGGGCGACGGCAGGCTGTGGGAGCGAGCATCCGAGCGTACCCGGCGATCATCTCCCCTCAGGTGCGGAAGCATCCTGTCAGCAGAAGCAGAGCCCTGGAACTCACAGAAGTGGGTCATACTTCTCTCCACTAAGTCCCACGAAGCAGGGATGCTGTTGCCAGCAGCCTCCCTGAAAATAAAAAAACTAACATGTCTTTTCCAGAGAACTCAATAGAGCTCCCCAGATACGTGACCAGTCTCCCTGGGCACATTTCTAAACTGAGGTCTGGAGGAGGGGCATAGAGGGAGGAGCCAGTTCACACCCTTTTGAAAGTCTTAAAGTGCCCATGTCTCCTGCTGATCCCGTCTATACCCCATGGTTCTATTGATGACCCCAGCATCCTCTAGGACGAAAGAGAAACACAAAGATATTACAATTACATCTATGATTACTGTCAGTTTCCTCAATTAGAGCATGAAATTGGCTTTACACCTGGGTGACTTCTGATGTCTAACAAGATGTGATTTCTGTGTAAACCATTTCCCACATTCAGCACACGAAAACGGTTTCTCACCTGTGTGAATTCTCTCATGCGCAAGAAGAGACGATTTAATTATAAAACATTTCCCACACTCTGCACATGAAAATGGCTTCTCCCCTGTGTGACTTCTCTTGTGTGCAACAAGAACAGATTTGTCTGAAAAACATTTTCCACATTCAGCACATGAAAATGGCTTCTCCCCTGTGTGAATTCTCTTGTGTGCAACAAGAACAGATTTGTCTGAAAAACATTTTCCACACTCAGAACATGGAAATGGTTTCTCACCCGTGTGAATTCTCTCATGCATAATGAGAGCTGCTTTTTCAATAAAATGTTTCCCACACTCAGAACATGCAAAAGGCTTCTCACCTGTGTGATATCTCTGATGTATAACAAGTGTCGCATGTTTTGCATAACATTTTCCGCATTCAGAGCATGGAAACGGCTTACCTGTATGTACACTCAGATGTGAAACAAGATGTGATTTATTTGTAAAACATTTGCCACATTCAGAACATGGAAAGGGTTTCTCACCTGTGTGACTTCTTTGATGCATAGTAAGAGTCCATTTATCTCTAAAATTTTTCCCACACTCAGAACATGAAAATGGCTTCACGCCAGTGTGAACGGTTTCATGTCCAACAAGAAGTGATTTACATGAAAAACATTTCCCACACTCAGAACATGCAAATGGTTTCTCACCTGTATGAATTCGCCCATGTAAAACAAGAGATGATTTATTCACGAAGTTTTTCCCACACTCTGAACATGAATATTGGCTCTCACCTGTGTGACTTCTCTGATGTGCAACAAAAGATGATTTGTGGATAAAACATTTTCCACACTCTGAACATGAAAATGGTCTCTCACCTGTATGACTTCTCTGATGTGTAACAAGAGATGCTTTCTGTGTAAAACATTTCCCACACTCAGAACATGGAAACGGTTTCACACCTGTGTGAACTGTTTGGTGTGAAACAAGAGTTGTTTTCAATGTAAACCATTTCCCACACTCAACACACTGAAATGGTTTGTCACCGATGTGACTTCTCTCATGTGTAACAAGACGAGATCTGACTGCAAAACATTTGCCACACTTACAACATTTAAAAGGTTTTGCACCAGTGTGAGTTCTCTCATGTATACCAAGAGCTGATTTGTGGATAAAACATTTTTCACACTCTGAACATGAAAATCGTCTCTCACCTGTATGACCTCTCTGATGTGTAACAAGAGATGATTTCTGTGCAAAACATTTCCCACACTCAGAACATGAAAACGGTTTCACACCTGTGTGAACTGTTTGGTGTGAAACAAGAGTTGTTTTCAATGTAAAACATTTCCCACATTCAAGACACTGAAATGGTTTGTCACCGATGTGACTTTTCTCATGTGTAACAAGACGAGATCTGACTGCAAAACATTTGCCACACTTACAACATTTAAATGGTTTCTCACCAGTGTGAGTTCTCTCATGTATACCAAGAGCTGATTTAAATTTAAAACATTTCTCACAATGAGAACATGAAAATCGCTTCTTGTGTTTCTTAGCTGGCTTGAGGGCAATAAGCTTTGTGTCCTGTGAAAAACATTTGGCATCTATAGGATTGTGATTAGAGGGATCCGATGACATATCTGCACAGTGAAGTACTGGATGCGCAACTGGGGTAAAAAGGTTTTCTCCTGGAGAATCTCGTGATATCTTCTCTTTCACAGATGTGTCTGGGATATATTTCTTCTATTACATCCCTTGCTGGAAATAAAAAAAATAAAAAAATAAAATTTGTCAATTTCCCCCGACAAAAAGTTAAGTTTGTCCTAAAAAAAAAATTGGATTAAATAAATACCTTCACATTAATACATTTAAGATGTTTAAAAGGAAAAATTTGCAACACATTAACTGACATTGTAAGCTGCTCTGTAAATATACAGAATTAATAAGAATTTACTCACCGGTAATTCTATTTCTCGTAGTCCGTAGTGGATGCTGGGAACTCCGAAAGGACCATGGGGAATAGCGGGCTCCGAAGGAGGCTGGGCACTCTAAGAAAGATTTATGACTACCTGGTGTGCACTGGCTCCTCCCACTATGACCCTCCTCCAAGCCTCAGTTAGGACACTGTGCCCGGACGAGCTGACATAATAAGGAAGGATTTTGAATCCCGGGTAAGACTCATACCAGCCACACCAATCACACCGTACAACTCGTGATACTATATCCAGTTTGACAGTATGAAAACAACTGAGCCTCTCAACAGATGGCTCAACTATAACCCTTTAGTTAGCAATAACTATTTACAAGTATTGCAGACAATCCGCACTTGGGATGGGCGCCCAGCATCCACTACGGACTACGAGAAATAGAATTACCGGTGAGTAAATTCTTATTTTCTCTGACGTCCTAGTGGATGCTGGGAACTCCGAAAGGACCATGGGGATTATACCAAAGCTCCCAAACGGGCGGGAGAGTGCGGATGACTCTGCAGCACCGAATGAGAGAACTCAAGGTCCTCCTCAGCCAGGGTATCAAATTTGTATAATTTAGCAAACGTGTTTGCCCCTGACCAAGTAGCTGCTCGGCAAAGTTGTAAAGCCGAGACCCCTCGGGCAGCTGCCCAAGATGAGCCCACCTTCCTTGTGGAATGGGCATTTACAGATTTTGGCTGTGGCAGGCCTGCCACAGAATGTGCAAGCTGAATTGTACTACAAATCCAGCGAGCAATAGTCTGCTTAGAAGCAGGAGCACCCAGCTTGTTGGGTGCATACAGGATAAACAGCGAGTCAGATTTTCTGACTCCAGCCGTCCTGGAAACATATATTTTCAGGGCCCTGACAACGTCTAGCAACTTGGTGTCCTCCAAGTCCCTAGTAGCCGCAGGCACCACAATAGGCTGGTTCAGGTGAAACGCTGACACCACCTTAGGGAGAAACTGGGAACGAGTCCTCAATTCTGCCCTATCCATATGGAAAATCAGGTAAGGGCTTTTACACGACAAAGCCGCCAATTCTGACACCCGCCTGGCCGAAGCCAAGGCCAATAACATGACCACTTTCCACGTGAGATATTTTAGATCCACGGTTTTAAGTGGCTCAAACCAATGAGATTTTAAGAAACTCAACACGACGTTGAGATCCCAAGGTGCCACTGGAGGCACAAACGGGGGCTGAATATGCAGCACTCCCTTCACAAACGTCTGAACTTCAGGCAGTGAAGCTAGTTCTTTCTGGAAGAAAATCGACAGAGCCGAGATCTGTATCGTAATGGAGCCTAATTTTAGGCCCATAGACACTCCTGCTTGTAGGAAATGCAGAAATCGACCTAGTTGAAATTCCTCTGTTGGGGCCTTTGTGGCCTCACACCAAGCAACATATTTCCGCCATATGCGGTGATAATGTTTTGCAGTTACATCTTTCCTGGCTTGAATCAGCGTAGGAATGACTTCCTCCGGAATGCCCTTTTCCGTTAGGATCCGGCGTTCAACCGCCATGCCGTCACAATGTAGCCGCGTTACGTCTTGGAACAGACAGGGCCCCTGCTGCCGCAGGTCCTGTCTGAGCGGCAGAGGCCATGGGTCCTCGGATATAATTTCTTGAAATTCTGGGTACCAAGCTCTTCTTGGCCAATCCGGAACCACGAGCATCGTTCTTACTCCTCGCCTTCTTATTATTCTCAGTACCTTTGGTATGAGAGGCAGAGGGGGGAACACATAAACCGACTGGTACACCCACGGTGTTACCAGAGCGTCCACAGCTATCGCCTGAGGGTCCCTTGACCTGGCGCAATATCTTTTATAGCTTTTTGTTGAGGCGGGACGCCATCATGTCCACCTGTGACCTTTCCCAATGGTGTACAATCCTCTGGAAGACTTCTGGATGAAGTCCCCACTCTCCCGGGTGTAGGTCGTGTCTGCAGAGAAGATCTGCTTCCCAGTTGTCCACTCCGGGAATGAACACTGCTGACAGTGCTAACACATGATTTTCCGCCCATCGGAGAATCCTTGTGGCTTCTGCCATCGCCAGCCTGCTTCTTGTGCCGCCCTGTTGGTTTACATGGGCGACTGCCGTGATGTTGTCTGATTGGATCAGTACCGGCTGGTTTTGAAGCAGAGGCCTTGTCTTACTCAGGGCATTGTAAATGGCCCTCAGTTCCAGAATAGTTATGTGTAGGGAAGTCACCTGACTTGACCAAAGTCCCTGGAAGTTTCTTCCCTGTGTGACTGCCCCCCAGCCTCAAAGGCTGGCATCCATGGACACTAGGACCTAGTCCTGTATGCCGAACCTGCGGCCCTCTAGAAGATGGGCACTCTGCAGCCACCACAGTAGAGATACCCTGGTCCTTGGAGACAGGGTTATCAGCCGATGCATCTGAAGATGCGATCCGGACCACTTGTCCAACAGGTCCCACCGAAAAGTTCTTGCATGGAACCTGCCGAATGGGATTGCTTCGTAGGAAGCTACCATTTTTCCCAGGACTCGCGTGCAATGATGCACCGATACCTGTTTTGGCTTCAGGAGGTTTCTGACTAGAGACGACAGCTCCTTGGCTTTCTCCTCCGGGAGAAACACTTATTTCTGGTCTGTGTCCAGAACCATCCCCAGGAACAGCTGTGACTTTGGACTGTTTAGAATCCAACCGTGCTGTTGTAGCACTTTCCAAAATAGTGCTACCCCGACTAGCAACTGCTCCTTGGACCTCGCCCTTATAAGGAGATTGTCCAAGTACGGGATAATTAAAACTCCCTTTTTTCGAAGGAGTATCATCATTTCGGCCATTACCTTGGTAAACACCCTCGGTGCCATGTACAGTCCAAACGGCAGTGTCTGGACTTGGTAATGGTAATCCTGTACCACAAATCTGAGGTACTCCTGGCGAGGATGGTAAATGGGGACATGCAGGTAAGCATCCTTGATGTCCCGGGATACCATGTAATCCCCCTCGTCCAGGCTTGCAATAACCGCCCCGAGCGATTCCATCTTGAACTTGAATTTTTTTATGTATGTGTTCAAGGATTTTAAATATAAAATGGGTCACACCGAACCATGCGGTTTCGGTACCCCAAACCGTGTGGAATAGTAACCCCGTCCTTGTTGAAGTAGGGGCACCTTGAGTATTACCTGCTGGGAATACCGCTTATTAATTGCCTCTAGCACAGCCTCCCTGCCTGAGGGATTTGTCGGCAAGGCATATTTTAGGAAACGGCTGGGGGGAAGACATCTCGAATTCCAGCTTGTACCCCTGAAATACTACTTGCATGAAACAGGGATCCACCTGTGAGCGAGCCCACTGATCACTGAAATTTTTGAGACGGCCCCCCACCGTACCTGGCTACACCTGTGGAGCCCCCGCGTCATGCTGTGGACTCAGAGGAAGCGAGAGAAGAATTTTGATTCTAGGAACAGGCTGACTGGTGCAGCTTTTTCCCTCTACCCATGTCTCTGTACAGAAAGGAAGCGCCTTTGACCCGCTTGCTTTTCTGAAGCCGAAAGGACTGTACCTGATAATACAGTGCTTTCTTAGGCTGTGAGGAAACCTGAGGTATAAATATCTCTATGCGCCTTTTAAAGTCAGCATCACCTGTCCAGTGACAGGTCTCTAATACCCTCCTGACAGAATGGACATTACATTCAATTTGGATGCCAGCCGGCAAAATATCCCTCTGTGCATCCCTCATATATAAGACGACGTCTTTAATATGTTCTCATGTTCGACAGGGTCACCGACCACGCTGCAGCAGCACGATCTGCAGGTCTCAGTCTAGTACCTGAGTGTGTAAATACAGACTTCAGGATAACCTCCTGCTTTTTATCAACAGGTACCTTCAAAGTGGCCGTTCCTAAAACGGCAGTGCCACCTTTTTTGACAACCGTGTGAGCGCCTTATCCACCCTAGGGGATATCTCCCAGCGTAACTTATCCTCTGGCGGGAAAGGGTACGCCATCAGTAACTTTTTAGAAATTACCAGTTTCATATCGGGGGAACCCACGCTTTTCACACACTTCATTCATTCATCTGAGGGGGAACAAAGCACTGGCTGCTTTTTCCCCCCAAACATAAAACGCATTTTTTGAGGTACTTGGGTTAATGTCAGAAAAGTGTAACACATTTTTTATTGCCGGGATCAAGTCACGGATGTTCCTAGTGGATTGTGTATATGTCTTAACCTTGTCGACACTGGAGTCAGACTCCGTGTCGACATCTGTGTCTGCCATCTGAGTGAGTGGGCGTTTTTGAGCCCCTGATGGCCTTTGAGACGCCTGGGCAGGCGCGGGCTGAGAAGCCGGCTGTCCCACAGCTGTTACGTCATCCACCCTTTTATGTAAGGAGTTGACACTGTCGGTTAATACCTTTCACCTAACCATCCACTCTGGTGTCGGCCCCACAGGGGGCGACATCACATTTATCGGCATCTGCTCCGTCACCATATAAGTCTCCTCATCAAACATGTCGACACAGCCGTACCGACACACCGCACACACACAGGGAATGCTCTGACTGAGGACAGGACCCCACAAAGCCCTTTGGGGAGACAGAGAGAAAGTATGCCAGCACACACCAGAGCGCTATATAATGTGGGGATTAACACTATAACTGAGTGAATTTTCCCCAATAGCTGCTTGTATATACAATATTGCGCCTAAATTTAGTGCCCCCCCCCTCTCTTTTTAACCCTTTGAGCCTGAAAACTACAGGGGAGAGCCTGGGGAGCTTTCTTCCAGCTGCACTGTGAAGAGAAAATGGCGCCAGTGTGTCTGAGGGAGATAGCTCCGCCCCTTTTTCGCAGACTTTTCTCCCGCTTTTTTATGGATTCTGGCAGGGGTATTTATCACATATATAGCCTCTGGGGCTATATATTGTAATTGTTTTGCCAGCCAAGGTGTTTTTATTGCTTCTCAGGGCGCCCCCCCCCCAGCGCCCTGCACCCTCAGTGACCGGAGTGTGAAGTGTGTATGAGGAGCAATGGCGCACAGCTGCAGTGCTGTGCGCTACCTTGGTGAAGACTGATGTCTTCTGCCGCCGATTTTCCGGACCTCTTCTTGCTTCTGGCTCTGTAAGGGGGACGGCGGCGCGGCTCCGGGACCGAACACCAAGGCTGGGCCTGCGGTCGATCCCTCTGGAGCCAATGGTGTCCAGTAGCCTAAGAAGCCCAAGCTGGCTGCAAGCAGGCAGGTTCGCTTCTTCTCCCCTTAGTCCCTCGCTGCAGTGAGCCTGTTGCCAGCAGGTCTCACTGAAAATAAAAAACCTAATTCTATACTTTCTTTCTAGAGGCTCAGAAGAGCCCCTAGTGTGCATCCAACCTCGGCCGGGCACAAAATCTAACTGAGGCTTGGAGGAGGGTCATAGTGGGAGGAGCCAGTGCACACCAGGTAGTCATAAATCATTCTTAGAGTGCCCAGCCTCCTTCGGAGCCCGCTATTCCCCATGGTCCTTTCGGAGTTCCCAGCATCCACTAGGACGTCAGAGAAAATAAGAATTTACTTACCGATAATTCTATTTCTCGTAGTCCGTAGTGGATGCTGGGGACTCCGTCAGGACCATGGGGAATAGCGGCTCCGCAGGAGACAGGGCACAAAAGTAAAAGCTTTAGGATCAGGTGGTGTGCACTGGCTCCTCCCCCTATGACCCTCCTCCAAGCCTCAGTTAGGATACTGTGCCCGGACGAGTGTACACAATAAGGAAGGATTTTGAATCCCGGGTAAGACTCATACCAGCCACACCAATCACACTGTACAACCTGTGATCTGAACCCAGTTAACAGCATGATAACAGCGGAGCCTCTGAAAAGATGGCTCACAACAATAATAACCCGATTTTTGTAACAATAACTATGTACAAGTATTGCAGACAATCCGCACTTGGGATGGGCGCCCAGCATCCACTACGGACTACGAGAAATAGAATTATCGGTAAGTAAATTCTTATTTTCTCTGACGTCCTAAGTGGATGCTGGGGACTCCGTCAGGACCATGGGGATTATACCAAAGCTCCCAAACGGGCGGGAGAGTGCGGATGACTCTGCAGCACCGAGTGAGAGAACTCCAGGTCCTCCTCAGCCAGGGTGTGCCCCTGACCAAGTAGCAGCTCGGCAAAGTTGTAAAGCCGAGACCCCTCGGGCAGCCGCCCAAGATGAGCCCACCTTCCTTGTGGAATGGGCATTTACATATTTTGGCTGTGGCAGGCCTGCCACAGAATGTGCAAGCTGAATTGTACTACACATCCAACTAGCAATCGTCTGCTTAGAAGCAAGAGCACCCAGTTTGTTGGGTGCATACAGGATAACAGCAAGTCAGTTTTCCTGACTCCAGCCGTCCTGGAAACCTATTTTTTCAGGGCCCTGACAACATCTAGCAACTTGGAGTCCTCCAAGTCCCTAGTAGCCGCAGGCACCACAATAAGCTGGTTCAGGTGAAACGCTGACACCACCTTAGGGAGAAACTGGGGACGAGTCCGCAGCTCTGCCCTGTCCGAATGGACAATCAGATATGGGCTTTTGTGAGACAAAGCCGTCAATTCTGACACTCGCCTGGCCGAGGCCAGGGCCAACATCATGGTCACTTTCCATGTGAGATATTTCAAATCCACAGATTTGAGCGGTTTAAACCAATGTGATTTGAGGAATCCCAGAACTACGTTGAGATCCCACAGTGCCACTGGAGGCACAAAAGGGGGTTGTATATGCAGTACTCCCTTGACAAACTTCTGGACTTCAGGAACTGAAGCCAATCTTTTCTGGAAGAAAATTGACAGGGCCGAAATTTGAACCCTAATGGACCCCAATTTGAGGCCCATAGACACTCCTGTTTGCAGGAAATGCAGGAATCGACCGAGTTGAAATTTCTTCGTGGGGCCTTCCTGGCCTCACACCACGCAACATATTTTCGCCACATGTGGTGATAATGTTGTGCGGTCACCTCCTTCCTGGCTTTGACCAGGGTAGGAATGACCTCTTCCGGAATGCCTTTTTCCCTTAGGATCCGGCGTTCCACCGCCATGCCGTCAAATGCAGCCGCGGTAAGTCTTGGAACAGACATGGTACTTGCTGAAGCAAGTCCCTTCTTAGCGGCAGAGGCCATGAGTCCTCTGTGAGCATTTCTTGAAGTTCCGGGTACCAAGTCCTTCTTGGCCAATCCGGAGCCACGAGTATAGTTCTTACTCCTCTACGTCTTATAATTCTCAGTACCTTGGGTATGAGAAGCAGAGGAGGGAACACATACACCGACTGGTACACCCACGGTGTTACCAGAACGTCCACAGCTATTGCCTGAGGGTCTCTTGACCTGGCGCAATACCTGTCCAGTTTTTTGTTCAGGCGGGACGCCATCATGTCCACCTTTGGTCTTTCCCAACGGTTCACAATCATGTGGAAGACTTCCCGATGAAGTCCCCACTCTCCCGGGTGGAGGTCGTGCCTGCTGAGGAAGTCTGCTTCCCAGTTGTCCACTCCCGGAATGAACACTGCTGACAGTGTTATCACATGATTTTCCGCCCAGCGAAGAATCCTTGCAGTTTCTGCCATTGCCCTCCTGCTTCTTGTGCCGCCCTGTCTGTTTACGTGGGCGACTGCCGTGATGTTGTCCCACTGGATCAATACCGGCTGACCTTGAAGCAGAGGTCTTGCTAAGCTTAGAGCATTGTAAATTGCCCTTAGCTCCAGTATATTTATGTGGAGAGAAGTCTCCAGACTATATCACACTCCCTGGAAATTTTTTCCCTGTGTGACTGCTCCCCAGCCTCTCAGGCTGGCATCCGTGGTCACCAGGACCCAGTCCTGAATGCCGAATCTGCGGCCCTTTAATAGATGAGCACTCTGCAGCCACCGCAGAAGAAACACCCTTGTCCTTGGAGACAGGGTTATCCGCTGATGCATCTGAAGATGCGATCCGGACCATTTTTCCAGCAGATCCCACTGAAAAGTTCTTGCGTGAAATCTGCCGAATGGAATCGCTTCGTAAGAAGCCACCATTTTTCCCAGGACCCTTGTGCAATGATGCACTGACACTTTTCCTGGTTTTAGGAGGTTCCTGACTAGCTCGGATAACTCCCTGGCTTTCTTCTCCGGGAGAAACACTTTTTTCTGGACTGTGTCCAGAATCATCCCTAGGAACAGCAGACGTGTCGTCGGAAACAGCTGCGATTTTGGAATATTTAGAATCCACCCGTGCTGTCGTAGAACTACTTGAGATAGTGCTACTCCGACCTCCAACTGTTCTCTGGACCTTGCCCTTATCAGGAGATCGTCCATTTTCTTTGAAGAAGAATCATAATTTCGGTCATTACCTTGGTAAAGACCCGGGGTGCCGTGGACAATCCAAACGGCAGCGTCTGAAACGGATAGTGACAGTTCTGTACCACGAACCTGAGGTACCCTTGGTGAGGAGGGCAAATTGGGACATGGAGGTAAGCATCCCTGATGTCCAGGGACACCATATAGTCCCCTTCTTCCTGGTTCGCTATCACTGCTCTGAGTGACTCCATCTTGATTTGAATCTTTGTATGTAAGTGTTCAAATATTTCGGATTTAGAATAGGTCTCACCGAGCCGTCTGGCTTCAGTACCACAATATAGTGTGGAATAATACCCCTTTCCTTGTTGTAGGAGGGGTACTTTGATTATCACCTGCTGGGAATACAGCTTGTGAATTGTTTCCAATACTGCCTCCCTGTCGGAGGGAGACGTTGGTAAAGCAGACTTCAGGAACCTGCGAGGGGGAGACGTCTCGAATTTCCAATCTGTACCCCTGGGATACTACTTGTAGGCTTCAGGGGTCCACTTGCGAGTGAGCCCACTGCGTGCTGAAACTCTTGAGACGACCCCCCACCGCACCTGAGTCCGCTTGTACGGCCCCAGCGTCATGCTGAGGACTTGGTAGAAGCGGTGGAGGGCTTCTGTTCCTGGGAATGGGCTGCCTGCTGCAGTCTTCTTCCCTTTCCTCTATCCCTGGGCATTTATGACTGGCCTTTTGCCCGCTTGCCCTTATGGGGACGAAAGGACTGAGGCTGAAAAGACGGTGTCTTTTTCTGCTGAGATGTGACTTGGGGTAAAAAAAAAGTGGATTTTCCAGCTGTTGCCGTGGCCACCAGGTCCGATGGACCGACCCCAAATAACTCCTCCCCTTTATACGGCAATACTTCCATGTGCCGTTTGGAATCTGCATCACCTGACCACTGTCGTGTCCATAAACATCTTCTGGCAGATATGGACATCGCACTTACTCTTGATGCCAGAGTGCAAATATCCCTCTGTGCATCTCGCATATATAGAAATGCATCCTTTAAATGCTCTATAGTCAATAAAATACTGTCCCTGTCAAGGGTATCAATATTTTCAGTCAGGGAATCCGACCAAGCCACCCCAGCGCTGCACATCCAGGCTGAGGCGATCGCTGGTCGCAGTATAACAGCGCCCTGCACCCATCAGTGACCGCAGTGTGGGGTGTGCATGAGGAGCAATGGCGCACAGCTGCAGTGCTGTGCGCTACCTTGGAGAAGACAGAAGTCTTCAGCCGCTGATTTTCCGGACCTTCTTGCTTCTGGCTCTGTAAGGGGGACGGCGGCGCGGCTCCGGGAACGGACGTCGAGGTCGGGTCCTGTGTGCGATCCCTCTGGAGCTAATGGTGTCCAGTAGCCTAAGAAGCCCAAGCTACCACCAGTTAGGTAGGTTCGCTTCTTCTCCCCTTAGTCCCTCGTTGCAGTGAGCCTGTTGCCAGCAGGTCTCACTGTAAAATAAAAAACCTAAACTATACTTTCTTTCTAGGAGCTCAGGAGAGCCCCTAGTGTGCATGCAGCTCGGCCGGGCACAGAAATCTAACTGAGGCTTGGAGGAGGGTCATAGGGGGAGGAGCCAGTGCACACCAGATAGTCCTGAATCTTTCTTTAGAGTGACCAGTCTCCTGCGGAGCCCGTCTATTCCCCATGGTCCTTACGGAGTCCCCAGCATCCACTAGGACGTCAGAGAAATCCTATTTTCTCTTATGTCCTAGAGGATGCTGGGGTCCATATTAGTACCGTGGGGATGTACCAAAGCACCCAGAGCGGGCGGGAGAGCGCGCAGGCTTCTGCAGAACTGCTTGACCAAACTTGGTCATCAGAGGTCAAAGTATCGAACTTGTAAAACTTGGCAAACGTATTTGACCCAGACCAAGTAACCGCTCAGCAAAGCTGAGACACCCCGGGCAGCCGCCCAGAAAGATCCCACTTTTCGAGTAGAGTGGGCCTTAACAGAATTTGACACGGCAATCCTGCCGTAGAATATGCATGCTGGATGGTGAACCTGACCCAGCGAGAAATAGTCTGCTTAGAAGCAGGACACCCAATTTTCTTGGGATCATACAGGACAAACAAAGTCCGTATTTCTGTGACGAGCAGTCCTCTTCACATAGGTCTTCAAAGCCCTCACAACATCCAAGGCCTTTGAAGCAATTGAGGAGTCAGTAGCCAATGGCACCACAATAGGTTGATATGAAAAGCAGACAACCTTTGGAAGGAACTAAACAAATGTGTGCTCACACTCTCAGAAGCGCTTCACATATAGGATACCATAAATACAACATTCAAGTCTGAATTGAATAAAAATTAATATGAAAACAGTCTTATGGCCGATCTTCTCCAATGAATAATTGGGTTCTTGAGCCTCAGTGAAGGGGGATATGTAAAACAAGAAAGGTTTATGGAACGTCTCTATTTATTCTCTATAGTCTTATGAATACAACTGGGGGATCCAATTTTCTCCCGTATGGGTGGTGATGGTAAACTTTAGGGGTTCACCTCTGTGTCAATTGATCACTGGATGCTCACTTTAACTCTTACATATTATGTGTGAGTGACAAGCTCATAAAGGTATCTTTTTGATTCCTTCCAGGGAATGATGTATATAGTGCTCACTTATATGCTTACAGAAATACGGAGATTCTTGTACGCATCAAGGTATCTTTAGGCCCTCCTGAATCTTTTATCCCCCGCTCATAATATTCATGGTAACACAAAAGAAATGGAAAAATGCACAATCAGCATCAGCTGAAACCAGAATGTATATCTCCCTTAAAAGGCCTTTGCAGATCAATGGGGTGTGGGATAATGGTATGTTTTATGGGATCACCTTTTCTGTGCCAGTTAAATAATAACACTCGCATGCATGCTTATATGTGATTCACTGCGGCTATGCATATAAAGGTATCTTTACCAATATCCCAAATCAGGATATGCAAACCATGGTGGTACTCAATGTGCTCACTTGTATGCTTACGTGTGTTGTGTAGATTCTTCCTTATAAATGGTATCTTTTCCCTGATGGAGTAAGCTGTTCCCAATGGATTCTAACCAGTCCACTTGTTTAAAAACAATTCTTCAGCATTCCACATAAAACTTGACATAAAAGGACTTTGTCACATAGTCCGTCATAGGATAACCTCCAGACTGAATGCACAGATGGTAAACACCAAGCTTTAGGAGAAGAGAATAAATCCAGATTTCTCACCCCACCGGTTCGTTGTAGAAACTGTCTTTGAGGTTTGGATATCCTTTCAGCTTCTGACCAACGCGTTTCGACCGTAAGTTTGGTCTTTTTCAAAGGTGTATGGAGGAGAGCTGAAAGTAAGGCTATTTATACCCTATTTCCTGGGTTGTACTTCCTGTGTGGGGGCGTGTCTAGTGGTTAGAGGAAACTTTAATAGTGTGTGTGTGTGTGTGTGTGTGTATATATATATATATATATATATATATATATATATATATATATATATATATTTTTTTTTTTTTTTTTTCTATATTGTATGTTTATATTTGGTTGAATCTACAACCTCCCTTACAATGATAGTTTTTGGTAAAAATTAGCGTATAACACTATGTTATCGTTTCCGCTGGAAGTGCTAATTCCGGTGAAACGCATTGAATTACGCCTGATGTAGTCCTTCCGCTGCAATTGCTAAATGTATATTTATAATTGTTATGTATTCCCCATAAGATGCCTAATATATATTTAATAGAACAAGGGGCAAATTTGTATTCCACGATATATGTACGGTCCCACCGGAAATCCCATACCCGGTGGAACGCACAGTGTACTGCAAAGGCTTCCGCCTAGTATAATCCCTCCACGATGGTGGCTGAGAGTAGATTTATATTTAAACAAGTATATGTCACACTTTAAAAACTATAGTGACCTATTAATGTCTTCTGATGTACAATTAATGAAAAATAGCGCCGATTAGCATTCCACGGAGTATGCGCGTTTTCGCCGGAACGCAAGTGGAGCGCGAGGACTTCCGCCGGATGTTGTAGTTCAGCTGCCATATCGGGGGATGAATCTGTTTACCCATCCTACTGCGCTTGCGCACCATGCTGATCCTAGCGTGGGGTATTTATTTTATTTAATATATAGTTTGCACAAAGCTCTGTGGGTGAATAATTTCCCCTTATTTACCCCCAGTAACAATGGTAGACGCATTTTAAGTACATTTTAAATAGAGATGACTGTATGAAATGCATTTTGGACATGTATGCACTGACATTTTAACGCCAGGAGTAAAACATGGAACTTTTACCCTTCAAGGATATAAAGCAATAGTGGAAAAAAGGCTTTCCTTAAATTGAGGATGTATTCATAAGAGATTAAATAAATAATAAGAATTTACTTACCGATAATTCTATTTCTCGGAGTCCGTAGTGGATGCTGGGGTTCCTGAAAGGACCATGGGGGATAGCGGCTCCGCAGGAGACAGGGCACAAAAAGTAAAGCTTTTCCAGATCAGGTGGTGTGCACTGGCTCCTCCCCCTATGACCCCCCTCCAGACTCCAGTTAGGTACTGTGCCCGGACGAGCGTACACAATAAGGGAGGATTTTGAATCCCGGGTAAGACTCATACCAGCCACACCAATCACACCGTACAACTTGTGATCTAAACCCAGTTAACAATATGATAACAGAGGAGCCTCTGAAAGATGGCTCCCTAAACAATAACCCGAATTAGTTAACAATAACTATGTACAAGTATTGCAGATAATCCGCACTTGGGATGGGCGCCCAGCATCCACTACGGACTACGAGAAATAGAATTATCGGTAAGTAAATTCTTATTTTCTCTATCGTCCTAGTGGATGCTGGGGTTCCTGAAAGGACCATGGGGATTATACCAAAGCTCCCAAACGGGCGGGAGAGTGCGGATGACTCTGCAGCATCGAATGAGAGAACTCCAGGTCCTCCTTTGCCAGGGTATCAAATTTGTAGAATTTTACAAACATGTTCTCCCCTGACCACGTAGCTGCTCGGCAGAGTTGTAATGCCGAGACCCCTCGGGCAGCCGCCCAAGATGAGCCCACCTTCCTTGTGGAATGGGCCTTAACAGATTTAGGCTGTGGCAGGCCTGCCACAGAATGTGCAAGTTGAATTGTGTTACAAATCCAACGAGCAATCGACTGCTGAGAAGCAGGCGCACCCAACTTGTTGGGTGCATACAGTATAAACAGCGAGTCAGATTTTCTGACTCCAGCCGTCCTTGAAATGTATATTTTTAAAGCTCTGACAACGTCCAACAACTTGGAGTCCTCCAAGTCGCTTGTAGCCGCAGGCACTACAATAGGCTGGTTCAGGTGAAACGCTGATACCACCTTAGGGAGAAAATGCGGACGCGTCCGCAGCTCTGCCCTATCCGAATGGAAAATTAAATAAGGGCTTTTATAAGATAAAGCCGCCAGTTCAGATACTCTCCTGGCGGACGCCAGGGCCAGTAACATAGTCACTTTCCATGTGAGATATTTCAAATCCACATTTTTTAGTGGTTCAAACCAATGGGATTTGAGGAAATCTAAAACTACATTTAGATCCCACGGTGCCACCGGAGGCACCACAGGAGGCTGTATATGCAGTACTCCTTTGACAAAAGTCTGGACCTCAGGAACTGAGGCCAATTCTTTTTGGAAGAATATTGACAGGGCCGAAATTTGAACCTTAATAGATCCCAATTTGAGACCCATAGACAATCCTGATTGCAGGAAATGTAGGAAACGACCCAGTTGAAATTCCTCCGTCGGAGCACTCCGATCCTCGCACCACGCAACATATTTCCGCCAAATGCGGTGATAATGCTTCGCGGTGACTTCCTTTCTTGCCTTAATCAAGGTAGGAATGACTTCTTCTGGAATGCCTTTTCCTTTTAGGATCTGGCGTTCAACCGCCATGCCGTCAAACGCAGCCGCGGTAAGTCTTGGAATAGACACGGTCCCTGCTGAAGCAGGTCCTGTCTTAGAGGTAGAGGCCACGGATCGTCCGTGACCATCTCTTGAAGTTCCGGGTACCAAGACCTTCTTGGCCAATCCGGAGCCACTAGTATCGTTCTTACTCCGCTTTGCCGTATGATTCTCAATACCTTTGGTATGAGAGGCAGAGGAGGAAACACATACACCGACTGGTACACCCAAGGTGTTACCAGCGCGTCCACAGCTATTGCCTGCGGATCTCTTGACCTGGCGCAATACCTGTCCAGTTTTTTGTTGAGGCGAGACGCCATCATGTCCACCATTGGTCTTTCCCAACGGTTTATTAGCATGTGGAAAACTTCTGGATGAAGTCCCCACTCTCCCGGGTGAAGATCGTGTCTGCTGAGGAAGTCTGCTTCCCAGTTGTCCACTCCCGGGATGAACACTGCTGACAGTGCTATCACGTGATTCTCCGCCCAGCGAAGGATCCTGGCAGCTTCTGCCATTGCACTCCTGCTTCTTGTGCCGCCCTGTCTGTTTACATGGGCGACTGCCGTGATGTTGTCCGACTGGATCAACACCGGTCTTCCTTGAAGCAGAGGTTCCGCCTGGCTTAGAGCATTGTAGATTGCTCTTAGTTCCAGAATGTTTATGTGAAGAGACTTTTCCAGGCTCGACCACACTCCCTGGAAGTTTCTTCCTTGTGTGACTGCTCCCCAGCCTCTCAGGCTGGCGTCCGTGGTCACCAGGATCCAATCCTGTATGCCGAATCTGCGGCCCTCCAATAGATGAGCCCTCTGCAACCACCACAGAAGAGATACCCTTGTCCTTGGAGACAGGGTTATCCGCAGGTGCATCTGAAGATGCGTGCATTGATGTACAGACACCTTTCCTGGTTTTAGGAGATTCCTGACCAGGTCGGATAACTCCTTGGCTTTTTCCTCGGGAAAAAAAACCTTTTTCTGAACCGTGTCCAGAATCATCCCTAGGAACAGCAGACGAGTTTTCGGCATTAATTGGGATTTTGGAATATTCAGAATCCATCCGTGCTGCTTTAGCACCTCTTGAGATATTGCTAATCCCATCTCTAGCTGTTCTCTGGACCTTGCCCTTATTAGGAGATCGTCCAAGTATGGGATAATTAATACGCCTTTTCTTCGAAGAAGAATCATCATCTCGGCCATTACCTTTGTAAAGACCCGAGGTGCCGTGGACAAACCAAACGGCAGCGTCTGAAACTGATAGTGACAGTTTTGTACAACGAACCTGAGGTACCCCTGGTGTGAGGGGTAAATTGGAACGTGGAGATACGCATCCTTGATGTCCAAGGATACCATAAAGTCCCCTTCTTCCAGGTTCGCTATCACTGCTCTGAGTGACTCCATCTTGAACTTGAACTTCTTTATGTACAGGTTCAAGGACTTCAGATTTAGAATAGGCCTTACCGAGCCATCCGGCTTCGGTACCACAAATAGAGTGGAATAATACCCCTTCCCTTGTTGTAGAAGAGGTACCTTGACTATCACCTGCTGAGAGTACAGCTTGTGAATGGCTTCCAAAACCGTCTCCCTTTCGGAAGGGGACGTTGGTAAAGCAGACTTCAGGAAACGGCGAGGTGGATCTGTCTCTAATTCCAACCTGTACCCCTGAGATATTATCTGCAGGATCCAGGGATCTACCTGCGAGTGAGCCCACTGCGCGCTGTAATTTTTGAGACGACCTCCCACCGTCCCCGAGTCCGCTTGAGAAGCCCCAGCGTCATGCTGAGGCTTTTGTAGAAGCCGGGGAGGGCTTCTGTTCCTGGGAAGGAGCTGCCTGTTGCTGTTTCTTCCCTCGACCTCTGCCTCGTGGCAGATATGAATAGCCCTTTGCTCTCTTATTTTTAAAGGAACGAAAGGGCTGCGGTTGAAAAGTCGGTGCCTTTTTCTGTTGGGGAGTGACTTGAGGTAGAAAGGTGGATTTCCCGGCTGTAGCCGTGGCCACCAAATCTGATAGACCGACTCCAAATAACTCCTCCCCTTTATACGGCAAAACTTCCATATGCCGTTTTGAATCCGCATCGCCTGTCCACTGTCGCGTCCATAAAGCTCTTCTGGCCGAAATGGACATAGCACTTACCCGTGATGCCAGTGTGCAGATATCCCTCTGTGCATCACGCATATAAAGAAATGCATCCTTTATTTGTTCTAACGACAGTAAAATATTGTCCCTGTCCAGGGTATCAATATTTTCAATCAGGGACTCTGACCAAACTACCCCAGCACTGCACATCCAGGCAGTCGCTATAGCTGGTCGTAGTATAACACCTGCATGTGTGTATATACTTTTTTGGATATTTTCCATCCTCCTATCTGATGGATCTTTAAGTGCGGCCGTCTCAGGAGAAGGTAACGCCACTTGTTTTGATAAGCGTGTTAGCGCCTTGTCCACCCTAGGAGGTGTTTCCCAGCGCTCCCTAACCTCTGGCGGGAAAGGGTATAATGCCAATAATTTCTTTGAAATTATCAGCTTTTTATCAGGGGCAACCCACGCTTCATCACACACGTCATTTAATTCTTCTGATTCAGGAAAAACTATAGGTAGTTTTTTCACACCCCACATAATACCCTGTTTAGTGGTACCTGTAGTATCAGCTAAATGTAACGCCTCCTTCATTGCCAAAATCATATAACGTGTGGCCCTACTGGAAAATACGGTTGATTCGTCACCGTCACCACTGGAATCAGTGCCTGTGTCTGGGTCTGTGTCGACCGACTGAGGCAAAGGGCGTTTTACAGCCCCTGACGGTGTTTGAGGCGCCTGGACAGGCACTAATTGATTGTCCGGCCGCCTCATGTCGTCAAACGACTGCTTTAGCGTGTTGACACTATCCCGTAATTCCATAAATAAAGGCATCCATTCTGGTGTCGACCCCCTAGGAGGTGACATCCCCATATTTGGCAATTGCTCCGCCTCCACACCAATATCGTCCTCATACATGTCGACACACGTACCGACACACAGCAGACACACAGGGAATGCTCTAAACGAAGACAGGACCCACTAGCCCTTTGGGGAGACAGAGGGAGAGTCTGCCAGCACACACCAAAAAGCGCTATATACGACAGGGATAGCCTTATAATAAGTGCTCCCTTATAGCTGCTTTATATATATCAAGATATTGCCATTAAATTTGCCCCCCCCTCTCTGTTTTACCCTGTTTCTGTAGTGCAGTGCAGGGGAGAGACCTGGGAGCCGTCCTGACCAGCGGAGCTGTGAGAGGAAATGGCGCCGTGTGCTGAGGAGATAGGCCCCGCCCCTTTTTCGGTGGGCTCGTCTCCCGCTATTTTGTGAATACAGGCAGGGGTTAAATATCTCCATATAGCCTCTGGGGGCTATATGTGAGGTATTTTTAGCCTTTATATAGGTTTACATTTGCCTCCCAGGGCGCCCCCCCCCAGCGCCCTGCACCCTCAGTGACTGCGTGTGAAGTGTGCTGAGAGGAAAATGGCGCACAGCTGCAGTGCTGTGCGCTACCTTTAGAAGACTGCAGGAGTCTTCAGCCGCCGATTCTGGACCTCTTCTTACTTCAGCATCTGCAAGGGGGCCGGCGGCGCGGCTCCGGTGACCATCCAGGCTGTACCTGTGATCGTCCCTCTGGAGCTGATGTCCAGTAGCCAAGAAGCCAATCCATCCTGCACGCAGGTGAGTTCACTTCTTCTCCCCTCTGTCCCTCGTTGCAGTGATCCTGTTGCCAGCAGGAATCACTGTAAAATAAAAAACCTAAGCTAAACTTTCTCTAAGCAGCTCTTTATGAGAGCCACCTAGAATTGCACCCTTCTCGGCCGGGCACAAAAATCTAACTGGAGTCTGGAGGGGGGTCATAGGGGGAGGAGCCAGTGCACACCACCTGATCTGGAAAAGCTTTACTTTTTGTGCCCTGTCTCCTGCGGAGCCGCTATCCCCCATGGTCCTTTCAGGAACCCCAGCATCCACTAGGACGATAGAGAAAAGATTTTACTCACCGGTAAATCTATTTCTCGTAGTCCGTAGTGGATGCTGGGAACTCCGTAAGGACCATGGGGAATAGACGGCTCCGCAGGAGACTGGGCACAACTAAAGAAAGCTTTAGGTTTATCTGGTGTGCACTGGCTCCTCCCCTATGACCCTCCTCCAGACCTCAGTTAAGATACTGTGCCCGGAAGAGCTGACACAATAAGGAAGGACTTTGAATCCCGGGTAAGACTCATACCAGCCACACCGTACAACTCGTGATATTAAACCCAGTTAACAGTATGATAACAACGGAGCCTCTGAACAGATGGCTCTCAACAATAACCCGATTTGTTAACAATAACTATGTACAAGTATTGCAGACAATCCGCACTTGGGATGGGCGCCCAGCATCCACTACGGACTACGAGAAATAGATTTACCGGTGAGTTAAATCTTATTTTCTCTGACGTCCTAGTGGATGCTGGGAACTCCGTAAGGACCATGGGGATTATACCAAAGCTCCAAAACGGGCGGGAGAGTGCGGATGACTCTGCAGCACCGAATGAGCAAACTCAAGGTCCTCCTCAGCTAGGGTATCAAATTTGTAAAATTTAGCAAAAAAATGTTAGACCCTGACCAAGTAGCCGCTCGGCAAAGTTGTAAAGCCGAGACCCCTCGGGCAGCCGCCCAAGATGAGCCCACCTTCCTTGTGGAATGGGCTTTCACTGATTTAGGATGCGGCAGTCCTGCCGCAGAATGCGCAAGCTGAATTGTGCTACAAATCCAGCGAGCAATAGTCTGCTTAGAAGCAGGAGCACCCAGCTTGTTGGGTGCGTACAGGATAAATAGCGAGTCAGTTTTCCTGACTCTAGCCGTCCTTAAAACATACATTTTCAGGGCCCTGACTACGTCCAGTAACTTGGAATCCTCCAAGTCCCTAGTAGCCGCAGGCACCACAATAGGTTGGTTCAAGTGAAAAGCTGAGACCACCTTCGGGAGAAACTGAGGTCCTCAACTCTGCCCTATCCATATGGAAAACCAGATAAGGGCTTTTACAAGGCAAAGCCGCCAATTCTGATACCCACCTGGCCGAAGCCAGGGCCAACAGCATGACCACTTTCCACGTGAGATATTTCAAATCCACGGTTTTAAGTGGCTCAAACCAATGTGATTTCAGGAACCCCAAAACCACATTGAGATCCCAAGGTGCCACTGGAGGCACAAAAGGGGGCTGAATATGCAGAACTCCCTTGACAAATGTCTGAACTTCAGGCAGTGAAGCCAGTTCTTTCTGGAAGAAAATCGACAGAGCTGAAATCTGGACCTTAATGGACCCCAATTTGAGGCCCATCGTCACCCCTGCTTGCAGGAAATGCAGGAATCGACCCAGTTGAAATTCCTCCGTTGGGGCTTTCCTGGCCTCACACCAAGCAACATATTTCCGCCAAATGCGGTGATAATGATTTGCAGTTACATCCTTCCTGGCTTTGATCAGGGTAGGGATGACTTCCTCCAGAATGCCCTTTGCCTTCAGGATCCGGTGTTCAACCGCCATGCCGTCAAACGCAGCCGCGGTAAGTCTTGGAACAGGCAGGGCCCCTGCTGCAGCAGGTCCCGCCTTAGCGGTAGAGGCCATGGGTCCCCTGAGAGCATCTCTTGAAGTTCTGGGTACCAAGCCCTTCTTGGCCAATCCGGAACCACGAGTATAGTTCTTACTCCTCTCCTTCGTATTATTCTCAGTACCTTGGGAATGAGAGGCAGAGAAGGGAACACATAAACCGACTGGTACACCCACGGTGTCACTAGAGCATCCACAGCTATCGCCTGAGGGTCCCTTGACCTGGCGCAATATCTTTTTAGTTTTTTGTTGAGGCGGGACGCCATCATATCCACCTGTGGTCTTTCCCAATGGTTTACAATCATTTGGAAGACTTCTGGATGAAGTCCCCACTCTCCCGGGTGGGAGGTCGTGCCTGCTGAAGAAGTCTGCTTCCCAGTTGTCCACTCCCGTAATGAACACTGCTGACAGTGCTAACACGTGATTTTCCGCCCATCGGAGAATCCTTGTGGCTTCTGCCATTGCCCTCCTGCTCCTTGTGCCGCCCTGTCTGTTTACATGGTCGACAGCCGTGATGTTGTCTGATTGGATCAGTACCGGCTGGTTTTGAAGCAGGGGTCTTGCTTGGCTTAGGGCATTGTAAATGGCTCTTAGCGCCAGAATATTTATGTGTAGTGAAATTTCCTGATTTGACCACAGTCCCTGGAAATTTCTTCCCTGTGTGACTGCTCCCCAGCCTCAAAGGCTGGCATCCGTGGTCACCAGGACCCAGTCCTGTATTCCGAATCTGCGGCCCTCTAGAAGATGAGCACTCTGCAGCCACCACAGTAGAGACACCCTGGTCCTTGGCGACAGGGTTATCTGCTGATGCATCTGAAGATGCGATCCGGACCATTTGTCCAACAGGTCCCACTGGAAGGTTCTTGTGTGGAACCTGCCGAATGGAATTGCTTCGTATGAAGCTACCATCTTTCCCAGGACTCGCGTGCATTGATGCACCGACACCTGTCCTGGTTTTAGGAGGTTTCTGACTAGAGATGACAACTACTTGGCTTTTTCCTCTGGAAGAAACACTTTTTTCTGGTCTGTGTCCAGAATCATTCCCAGGAACAGAAGACGTGTCGTAGGGACCAGCTGTGACTTTGGGATATTGAGAATCCAACCGTGCTGTTGTAGCACTTCCCCGAGAAAGTGCTACCCCCACCAACAATTGTTCCTTGGATCTCGCCTTTATCAGGAGATCGTCCAAGTACGGGATAATTAAAACTCCCTTCTTCCGAAGGAGTATCATCATTTCGGCCATTACCTTGGTAAAGACCCTCGGTGCCGTGGATAACCCAAACGGCAGCGTCTGGAACTGACAGTGACAGTCCTGTACCACAAACCTGAGGTACTCCTGGTGAGGAGGGTAAATGGGGACATGCAGGTACGCATTCTTGATGTCCAGTGAAACCATGTAGTCCCCCTCGTCCAGGCTTGCAATAACCGCCCTGAGCGATTCCATCTTGAACTTGAATCTTTTTATATACGTGTTCAAGGATTTCAAATTTAAAATGGGTCTCACCAAACCGTCCGGTTTCGGTACCACAAACATTGTGGAATAGTAACCCCTTCCTTATTGAAGGAGGGGTACCTTGATTATCACCAGCTTGTGTATAGCCTCTAACACTGCCTCCCTGTCTGAGGGAGTTGTTGGTAAGGCAGATTTTAGGAAACGGCAGGGGGGGGGGGGGGGCGTCTCGAATTCCAGCATGTACCCCTGAGATACTACCTGAAGGATCCAGGGTCCCACCTGTGAGCGAGCCCACTGTGTGCTGACATTTTTGAGACAGGCCCCCACCGTACCTGGGTCCGCCTGTGGAGCCCCAGCGTCATGCGGTGGACTTAGCGGAAGCGGGGGAGAACTTCTGCTCCTGGGAACTGGATGTATGCTGCAGCTTTTTCCCTCTACCTATGCCTTTTGGCAGAAAGGACGCGCCTTTAGCCCTCTTGTTTTTATGGGGCCGAAAGGACTGTACTTGATAATACGGTGCTTTCTTTTGCTGTGAGGTAACCTGTGGCAAAAACGCTGATTTCCCAGCCGTTGCCGTGGAAACGAGGTCTGAAAGACCATCCCAAAACAGCTCCACCCCTTTATAAGGCAAAACTTCCATGTGCCTTTTTGAATCGGCATCGCCTGACCACTGCAGAGTCCATAACCCTCTCCTGGCAGCAATGGACATTGCGCTTATTTTTTATGCCAGCCGGCAAATATCCCTCTGTGCATCACGCATGTATAAGACAGCGTCTTTTATATACTCTATGGTCAGCAATATATTGTCCCTATCCAGGGTATCAATATTATCCGACAGGGAATCCTACCACGCAGCCGCAGCACTGCACATCCATGCTGAGGCAATAGCTGGTCGCAGTATATGCCCGTGTGTGTATATATAGACTTCAGGGTAGCCTCCTGCTTTCTATCAGCAGGTTCGTTTAGGGCGGCCGTATCCGGAGACGGTAGTGCCACCTTCTTTGACAAACGTGTGAGCGCTTTATCTACCCTAGGGGGTGTTTCCCAACGTGTCCTATCCTCTGGCGGGAAAGGGTATGTTGCTAATAACCGTTTAGAAATTACTAATTTCTTTTCGGGGGAAGCCCACGCTTCTTCACACACCATTTAATTCCTCAGATGCAGGAAAAACTACTGGTAGTTTTTTCTCACCAAACATAATACCCCTTTTTTGTGGTACCTGGGGTAATATCAGTAATGTGTAATACATTTTTCATTGCCTCAATCATGTAACGGGTGGCCCTATTGGAAGTTACATTAGTCTCCTCGTCGTCGACACTGGAGTCGGTATCCGTGTCGACGTCTGTGTCTGCCATCTGAGGTAGCGGGCGTTTCAATGCCCCTGATGGCTTTTGAGACGCCTGGACAGGCACAAGCTGAGTAGCCGGCTGTCCCATGTCGTCAAACCTTTCATGTAAGGAGTTGACACTTTCACGTAATTCCTTCCATAAGTCCATCCACTCAGGTGTCGACCCCGCAGGGGGTGACATCACATTTACCGGCATTTGCTCCGCCTCCACATAATTTTCCTCATCCTACATGTCGACACAGCCGTACCGACACACCGCACACACACAGGGAATGCTCTGACAGAGGACAGAACCCCACAAAGCCCTTTGGGGAGACAGAGGGAGAGTATGCCAGCACACACCAGAGCGCTATATACACTGGGATATCACTATAACAGAGTGTTTTCCCCTATAGCTGCTTATATTATATATACTGCGCCTAAATTTAGTGCCCCCCCTCTCTTTTACCCTTCTGTAGTTCAGGACTGCAGGGGAGAGCCACGGAGCAATCCTTCCAGCGGAGCTGTGAGGGAAAATGGCGCCAGTGTGCTGAGGGAGATGGCTCCGCCCCTTTTTCGGCGGACTTTCGCCCGCTTTTTCTGGAATTCTGGCAGGGGTTAATTTACACCTATATAGCCTCTAGGACTATATATGGTGTATTTTTGCCAGCCAAGGTGTTAGTATTGCTGCTCAGGGCGCCCCCCCCCCCCCCCCCAGCACCCTGCACCCATCAGTGACCGGAGTGTGAGGTGTGCATGAGGAGCAATGGCGCACAGCTGCAGTGCTGTGCGCTACCTTGTTGAAGACCGAAGTCTTCTGCCGCCGACTTTCTGGACCACCTTCTTGCTTCTGGCTCTGTAAGGGGGACAGCGGCGCGGCTCTGGGACCGGACGACGAGGTCGGGTCCTGTGTGCGATCCCTCTGGAGCTAATGGTGTCCAGTAGCCTAAGAAGCCCAAGCTACCACCAGTTATATAGGTTCGCTTCTTCTCCCCTTAGTCCCTCGTTGCAGTGAGCCTGTTGCCAGCAGGTCTCACTGTAAAATAAAAAACCTAACAAATACTTTCTTTCTAGGAGCTCAGGAGAGCCTCCTAGTGTGCATCCATCTCAGCCGGGCACAAAAATCTAACTGAGGTCTGGAGGAGGGTCATAGGGGGAGGAGCCAGTGCACACCAGATAGACCTAAAGTTTTTAGTTGTGCCCAGTCTCCTGCGGAGCAGTCTATTCCCCATGGTCCTTACGGAGTTCCCAGCATCCACTAGGACGTCAGAGAAAGGATTTTATAGCAGGTACAAAAATCCAAATTCCGCTAGCCATTACATGTGGAACTTCACAATGCAAGCTAACAAGGTGGAAATCACCCAGCAAAACTAGCTTCCCCCATACTAAAAGTCTGGGAACTGTATAATTTTGAGAAGGTGTGCAAAGAGCAGAAGGATACTGCTCTGCACAGCTGTTCCACTGAGGAGCCATGGCGAACCACCCAAGAAGTCCAAACTGTACTAGCAAAAAAAGCCTGGAGAACAGCTAGAACCTGTGCAAGCAAGGACACATAGGCCCGACAGTGAGTATAGGTGACCTACCAAGCAATACAGTACTGTTACAGACCTGCTAACCTCAGTTGGGTGCATCAACCAACACACACAATGAATCCATACACCTAAATTCCAGATCAATACTAAACATGCAGACTCTTAACCCACATGGCCTTAACTAAACTATTGATCTGGAATTTATATAGGGCCCCTCCCTTCTTCTATGTAATAGTTATCTATCCCCTCTTACATAGGTCCCTCTTGTTTGCAGTATTGCATGTTGTTGCTCCCCGACCCAATGACGGGACCGATGGACAGAAATCTGTAAATTCTGAGAATCAAGATCAATAGGTGTTATAAAACTTAGGTGGTCAGTGACCGGAGTGTGAGGTGTGCATGAGGACCAATGGCGCACAGCTGCAGTGCTGTGCGCTACCTTGTTGAAGACTGAAGTCTTCTGCCGCCGATTTTCTGGACCACCTTCTTGCTTCTGGCTCTGTAAGGGGGACGGCGGCGCGGCCCCGGACGACGAGGTTGGGTCCTGTGTTCGATCCCTCTGGAGCTAATGGTGTCCAGTAGCCTAAGAAGCCCAAGCTAGCTGCAAGCAGGTAGGTTCGCTTCTTCTCCCCTTAGTCCCACGTTGCAGTGAGTCTGTTGCCAGCAGATCTCACTGAAAATAAAAAACCTAAACTATACTTTCTTCTAGGAGCTCAGGAGAGCCCCTAGTGTGCATCCAGCTCAGCCGGGCACAAAAATCTAACTGAGGTCTGGAGGAGGCGCCAGTGCACACCAGATAAACCTAAAGCTTTCTTTAGTTGTGCCCAGTCTCCTGCGGAGCCGTCTATTCCCCATGGTCCTTACGGAGTTCCCAGCATCCACTAGGACGTCAGAGAAATATCTTTTACGGTGACATTTTCTATAAAAGCATCTATATAAAGATGAAGAAAACGTTCTCATGGGTTAGATGACCCAGGATAACATTTTCTTCATCTTTATATAGATGCTTTATAGAAAGCGTCACCGTAAAAGATATATTTATTTCATCTCTTATGAATACATCCTCCATTTAAGGAAAGACTTTTTTCCACTTTTGTTTTATATCCTTGAAGGGTAAAAGAACCAAGTTTTACTCCTAGTGTTAAAATGTCAGTGCATATACATTCAAAATGTACTTAAAATGCATCTACCATTGTCACTTGGGGTAAATAAGGGGAAATTATTCACCCACAGAGCTTTTTGCAAACTTTATTAAATAAAATAAATACCCCACGCTAGGATCAGCATGGTGCGCAAGCGCAGTAGGATGGGTAAACAGATTCATCCCCCGATATGGCAGCTGTACTACAACATCCGGCGGAAGTCCTCCTGCTCCACCAGAATCGGTACTTCCGGCGGAAACGCATATACTACGTGGGATGCACTATTTTTCATTAATTACACATCAGAAGACATTAATAGGTCACTATAGTTTTTAAAGTGTGACATAACGAGATTTATAGTAAGAACTTACTGTTGTGAAATCTTTCTGCGAGGTACACTGGGCTCCACAAGGAAGAGACATTGGGGTGTAGAGTAGGATCTTGATCCGAGGCACCAACAGGCTCAAAAGCTTTGACTGTTCCCAAGATGCACAGTGCCCCTCCTCTATAACCCCGCCTCCCTGCACAGGAGCTCAGTGTTTAGTTAACCAACCCAATACAGTAGCAGGAAGAGAGACGACAACAGTTAGTAGCCACAAACACCACATTCTCACGACAGGAGAAGTGTCAGCGGCTAATGCCATACCAACCCATAGAAGCTAAGTGTGTCAGGATGGGTGCCTTGTGGAGCCCAGTGTACCTCGCAGAAAGATTTAACAAAGGTTCTTACCATAAATCTCGTTTTCTGCTGCAGGGTACACTGGGCTCCACAAGGAATATACATTGGGGATGTCCTAAAGCAGTTCCTTATGGGAGGGGACACACTGTAGCGGGCACAAGAACCCGGCGTCCAAAAGGAAGCATCCTGGGAAGCGGCAGTATCGAAAGGCATAGAACCTTATGAACGTGTTCACTGAAGACCACGTAGCCGCCTTGCACAATTGTTCAAGGGTCGCACCACGGCGGGCCGCCCAAAAGGTCCTACAGACCGAGTAGAATGGGCAGTAATGCGAGCAGGAGCTGACAGACCAGCCCTCACATAAGCATGTGAATTCACCATTCTAATCCATCTGGCCAAAGTCTGCTTGTGAGCAGGCCAGCCACGTTTGTGAAATCCAAACGGAACAAAGAGATTCCGATTTCCTAATAGAAGCAGTTCTCTTTACAGATACGGAGAGCCGGTACCACATCCAAAGACCGCTCTTTGGGAGACAAGTCAGGAGAGACCAGGGCCGGAACCACAATCTCCTGATTAAGGTGGAACGAAGAAACCACCTTAGGTAAATATCCGGGACGAGTCCAAAGGACCGCCCGGTCACGGTGAAATAACAGGTATGGGGAGCTACAAGACAAGGCACCCAAATCCGACACTCTTCTAGCGGAGGCAATAGCCAGCAGAAACACCACCTTAAGGGAAAGCCACTTAAGGTCAGCTGAACCAAGAGGTTCAAATGGAGATTCTTGCAACGACTCCAACACCACCGACAAGTCCCAAGGAGCCACAGGCGGGACATAGGGAGGTTGGATATGCAACACGACCCGAGTAAAAGGTATGAACATCAGATAAGGTCGCACTTTTACTCTGAAACCCCACCGACAAGGCAGAAATATGAACCTTGAGGGAGGCCAGACGCAAGCCTAAGTCTAGGCCCTGCTGAAGAAAAAGCTAAAAGCTTTGCTGTACTAAACTTGGAAGCGTCATGATTGTTAGATGCGCACCAAAGTAATAATGCCAGACCCTATGGTAAATCCGAGCAGAAGCCGGTGTGTGGGACTGCAACATATAATGTATGTATGGTTCTGGTAACTAGGTATGATGCACTGAAACGGTCTACGTACATGTTTTTATATATATTTGTTTACAACATTTGGTTTTTAATTGATGTTGTGGTGTTGTTGCTGCACATCTAGAACAAACCTGCAAGCTTCCTTAGGCTGAAATCCCTCAACTAATAAAGGGGGGTACACACAGGGGAGATGCGTGCTGAGCGATCTAGCACTGAACACTCAGCACACATCTCCCGCCCCACTAACTGATTTGTTAATTGGACTAAGCTGTGGATCAAGGCTTTAAACAGCTTCCTATACTGCATGAGACACTTTCTTTAGAAACCTGCCAGCTTCCCTACAGACCATCAATATTGGGTGATAAACCCGGTTGCACCACTGCCCCCTGGTGGGCTCTGAAGGAGATCATTACCTCCGGCTCAATAGAGCTCCGTTCCAGCAGGCTATGCATCGCCGCCGGATGTGCCCCGCTTTGTTATAACACAACACTACATATGTGCCTAACACCCGGATTCTCTCAGACAAGCCTCTTACCAGAGAACTCCTGTGAGTGACATTTTGCTGTGTAGAGACGGACAGGACTGCACTGAGAGTTACATTATTAAAATGTATCAATGGATCTTTATTCTAAAGAATAAAATTTAGACAAGTCATATACAGTGTGTTTGTGCCACAGCAGCACCACCATGTCCTTTCTGATAGCCTTTGCTAGGGGGTTTGCACTACACAGACAGGCAGCTGCGACTGCATTCCTGTTACACTGGTTATAATCACCGACTAGCGCCAGGACTGAAATACATCATTTACAGTATTGGGCCTGAAATAATGTGTCTGGATTGAGCCAAGCCGCAAATAACACTTGGGAGAAGGCTGAGAAAACAGACACCTGCTTCTCTGTATCCGATAGTGTCTAGTTAGACACCATATGTTAGACAGACATTAGTTCGACAGGGTCAAAAAGGTCAAGATGAAAATGGTTAACAAAAAAAAAAAAAAATTAAATAATATATATATATATATATATATATATATATACACACACACATATACATATACACACACATATACATATACACACATACATATACATACACACACACAAAACGAGTTCCTGCACTCTCACAATAATGTAGTCAACTGCTGGGGTGCCTATCAAAGTCCAGTCACAAAAGAGACTGGGCCCATAGTACAATACAGGAAATCCCACCTGTGTGGGAAAAGATAGCACTCTCCAGACTAAGTATTCAATAAAGTCAAAAGTAAATTTAATGCAAAAGATAGTCTCACAGTTTATATGAGGTCTCAAGCGATCTCCAGCAATGTCCAACGTTTCGGTCCCTGGCGGGGCCTTTTTCAAGGAACAAACAGAGTCAGCAGTGGCAACAGTGCAACATCAATTCAGCTTTGCAGGGAAACTGGAGAAACAGATGGAGCCTCACCGGCCCCTGCTAAATACCATAGTAATTGGCGCTAGCCACGCCCCCAAGATGGCCGCCGGCCATATGGAACGCAGAGCTGGACCGCATGTCCCCTTCTGTTGTAGGTAGTAACTGCCTTGATACAGGAAGTGGTTCTGTTTGAGAACAAAGCTAGTCAGCTCGAGCAGGAAATCTGATGGTGGCCCAATCGGTGGTTGTTGTCGCCAAGCATTAGCCAATGCTTGTAATCCCTGATCATGTGGGATAATAGTGTATAAAGAGCAGACGTCCATAGTCACGAGGAGAATATCATCCAACACATCCGGGATGGCTCGGAGCTTCTGTAGGAAGTCTGTAGAATCGCGTAAGTAACTATCTCCCTGTTGTACTATGGGCTGAAGAAAGCGGTCTACATAGATAGCTAACGGTTGTAATAAGGATTTCCTGGCCGAAATAATGGGCCTGCCCGGGGGATGAACCAATGTTTTATGGACTTTTGGAAGAGTGTATATAATTGGACATACTGGGTGTTCAACAGTCAAAAATTCAAGCGTATTTTTGTCAATATAGCGCTCTCTAAGGGCCCTAAGTAATGACTGGTCAACCGCTGCTTTGATGTCTTTGATAGGATTATGGTTTAGACAGACGTAAGTTGTTTCATCAGACAATTGTCTCATAATCTCAGTTATAGTCAACCCAGTCCTGTATCACGACAGCACCCCCCTTGTCAGCGGGTCTAATCACTATGCTAGTATCTTTTTTCAAAGAGTTAAGAGCTCTGCGTTCTGCTTGGGATAGATTATCAAAACGTCTTTTAGATACAGGTGACAGAGCATCGTGTTCAATCATACGAGTGAACGTCTTGATGCTTGCGTTGGAGGAGGTTGGGTCAAAGGTGGAAGGTTTCCGGAACTGAATTTTATCAGTGCCCATATCGGTGGCAAAATGCTCCCTCAGACGGAGTTTCCGGCCAAACCTATAGATGTCTACTGTGGAGTCGAATTGTTTATGGGGGGCTGTAGGTATAAAAGACAGACCCCTGGAGAGGAGTTTAACCGTAGCCTCGTCCAGTGTGTTACTCGAAAGGTTAAAAACTAGGTTCTGGTCTTGTCCCTGCACCTTCGCCAGGTATCTCCCCTTCCTTGGGTGCGGCCTCCGTGATTTGAAATAGGAGGAAGGTCGGGAGTATTGGTGTGTTCTAAAAAAGGCCTCTGTGATGGACGGTTGTCTGATAACTCTGTATCTGAGGCTGAAGCCGAGGAACCAGTGTCTTGGGTGTACACTTGTCTTCGCCCCTGTCGTCTTTGTCTAAATGGCCTCTGTTGTCTATTTGATCTTGCTATTTGCACCTCGTATTTGCACCTAACTGCACATAGTGTGTACCCCCCTGAGTGTACTCACCGGCCTTTGCTATACCATTATATACTATCTTACTATATTTACCCTGTTGCAACTGTAATATATGCAACATAGACCTTAAATTAATGTTCTCACTGCAGCCCTATATCCCCATTAATTGTGGCCAGCCACATTAACACAACGCCAGCAGCAGTTAACACTAATGTCTTTTATTTACACTACAGTTGCTCGGCACATCGCGTCACCGGAAGTGACGCGGTGCGTTCCACATGCGCTTCAGTGACTGACGTTGGCGGCTTCCGGGTATCGGAGCCGCTGCTATGGTGATATCGCGTCACCGGAAGTGACGTGATGCGCCTCGCACGCGGTTCTGTCTCGGCCATTGACGACTAGGATGTTACACTGTGCCCATCGTTAGCTGGATGCAGCCCACCTCCGGGGGAGGTGACAGACATGCGGTCCAGCTCTGCGTTCCATACGGCCGGCGGCCATCTTGGGGGCTTGGCTAGCGCCAATTACTATGGTATTTAGCAGGGGCCGGTGAGGCTCCATCTGTGTCTCCAGTTTCCCTGCAAAGCTGAATTGATGTTGCACTGTTGCCACTGCTGACTCTGTTTGTTCCTTGAAAAAGGCCCCGCCAGGAACCGAAACGTTGGACATTGCTGGAGATCGCTTGAGACCTCATATAAACTGTGAGACTATCTTTTGCATTAAATTTACTTTTGACTTTATTGAATACTTAGTCTGGAGAGTGCTATCTTTTCCCACACAGGTGGGATTTCCTGTAAAATATAAATAAATATTATATATATATATATATATATATATATATATATATATATATATATATATATATATATATATATATATATATATATATATATACACATATACACACACACATACATACATACATACATACATACACACACACACACACACACACACACACACACACACACACACACACACACACACACACACACAAAGAGATTCCTGCACTCTCACGTAAATATAGTCAGCGGCTGGGGTGCCTATCAAGATCCAGTCACAAAGGAGACTGGGCCCATAGTACAATACAGGAAATCCCACTTTCGTGGGAAGAGATAGCACTCTCCAGACTAAATATTAAATAAAGCCAAAAAGTAATTTTAATGAAAAAAATAAGATTTTACTTACCGATAAATCTATTTCTCGTAGTCCGTAGTGGATGCTGGGACTCCGTCAGGACCATGGGGATTAGCGGCTCCGCAGGAGACAGGGCACAAAAATAAAAGCTTTAGGACTAGGTGGTGTGCACTGGCTCCTCCCCCTATGACCCTCCTCCAAGCCTCAGGATACTGTGCCCGGACGAGCGTACACAATAAGGAAGGATTTTGAATCCCGGGTAAGACTCATACCAGCCACACCAATCACACCGTACAACCTGTGATCTGAACCCAGTTAACAGTATGACAAACGTAGGAGCCTCTGAAAAGATGGCTCACAACAATAACAACCCGATTTTTTTGTAACAATAACTATGTACAAGTATTGCAGACAATCCGCACTTGGGATGGGCGCCCAGCATCCACTACGGACTACGAGAAATAGATTTATCGGTAAGTAAAATCTTATTTTCTCTGACGTCCTAGTGGATGCTGGGACTCCGTCAGGACCATGGGGATTATACCAAAGCTCCCAAACGGGCGGGAGAGTGCGGATGACTCTGCAACACCGAATGAGAGAACTCCAGGTCCTCTTTAGCCAGGGTATCAAATTTGTAGAATTTTACAAACGTGTTCTCCCCCGACCACGTAGCTGCTCGGCAGAGTTGTAATGCCGAGACCCCTCGGGCAGCCGCCCAAGATGAGCCCACCTTCCTTGTGGAATGGGCCTTGATAGATTTAGGCTGTGGCAGGCCTGCCACAGAATGAGCAAGTTGAATTGTGCTACAAATCCAACGAGCAATCGTCTGCTTAGAAGCAGGAGCACCCAGCTTGTTGGGTGCATACAGTATAAACAGCGAGTCAGATTTTCTGACTCCAGCCGTCCTTGAAATATATATTTTCAATGCCCTGACAACGTCCAGCAACTTGGAATCCTCCAAATCGCTAGTAGCCGCAGGCACCACAATAGGCTGGTTCAGGTGAAACGCTGAAACCACCTTAGGCAGAAACTGAGGACGCGTCCGCAGTTCTGCCCTGTCCGAATGGAAAATCAGATATGGGCTTTTATACGATAAAGCCGCCAATTCTGACACTCTCCTGGCTGAAGCCAGGGCCAGTAGCATGGTTACTTTCCATGTAAGATATTTCAAATCCACCGATTTGAGTGGCTCAAACCAAAGGGATTTGAGAAAATCCAAAACTACATTAAGATCCCACGGAGCCACTGGGGGCACAACCGGGGGCTGTATATGTAGTACTCCTTTTACAAAAGTCTGGACTTCAGGAACTGAAGCCAATTCTTTCTGGAAAAAAATCGACAGGGCCGAAATTTGAACCTTAATGGACCCTAATTTGAGGCCCATAGACAATCCTGTTTGCAGGAAATGTAGGAATCGACCCAGTTGAAATTCCTCCGTCGGGGCCTTCCTGGCCTCACACCACGCAACATATTTTCTCCAAATGCGGTGATAATGTTGTGCAGTCACCTCCTTCCTGGCTTTTACCAGGGTAGGGATGACCTCTTCCGGAATGCCTTTTTCCCTTAGAATTCGGCGTTCAACCGCCATGCCGTCAAACGCAGCCGCGGTAAGTCTTGGAATAGACACGGTCCCTGCTGAAGCAGGTCCCGTCTTAGAGGTAGAGGCCACGGATCTTCCGTGAGCATCTCCTGAAGTTCCGGGTACCAAGTTCTTCTTGGCCAATCCGGAGCCACGAGTATCGTTCTTACTCCCCTTTGCCGTATAATTCTCAGTACTTTTGGTATGAGAGGCAGAGGAGGAAACACATACACTGACTGGAACACCCACGGTGTTACCAGAGCGTCCACAGCTATTGCCTGAGGGTCTCTTGACCTGGCGCAATACCTGTCCAGTTTTTTGTTGAGGCGGGACGCCATCATATCCACCTTTGGTTTTTCCCAACGGTTCACAATCATGTGGAAGACTTCTGGATGAAGTCCCCACTCTCCCGGGTGTAGATCGTGTCTGCTGAGGAAGTCCGCTTCCCAGTTGTCCACTCCCGGAATGAACACTGCTGACAGTGCTATCACATGATCTTCCGCCCAGCAAAGAATCCTTGCAGCTTCTGCCATTGCCCTCCTGCTTCTTGTGCCGCCCTGTCTGTTTACGTGGGCGACTGCCGTGATGTTGTCCGACTGGATCAACACCGGCTGACCCTGAAGCAGGGGTTTTGCCAGGCTTAGAGCATTGTAAATCGCTCTTAGCTCCAGTATATTTATGTGAAGAGACATCTCCAGGCTTGACCATACTCCCTGGAAGTTTCTTCCCTGTGTGACCGCTCCCCAGCCTCTCAGACTGGCATCCGTGGTCACCAGGACCCAGTCCTGTATGCCGAATCTGCGGCCCTCTAACAGATGAGCACTCTGCAACCACCACAGAAGAGACACCCTTGTCCGTGGAGACAAAGTTATCCGCTGATGCATCTGCAGATGCGATCTGGACCATTTGTCCAGCAGATCCCACTGAAAAGTTCGTGCGTGGAATCTGCCGAATGGAATCGCTTCGTAAGAAGCCACCATTTTTCCCAGGACTCTTGTGCATTGATGCACAGACACTTTTCCTGGTTTTAGGAGGTTCCTGACAAGTTCGGATAACTCCCTGGCTTTCTCCTCCGGAAGAAACACCTTTTTCTGAACCGTGTCCAGAATCATTCCCAGGAACAGCAGACGTGTCGTCGGGGTCAATTGAGATTTTGGAAAATTCAGAATCCACCCGTGCTGTTGCAGCACTACTTGGGTTAGTGCTACTACGTCCTCCAGCTGTTCTCTGGACCTTGCCCTTATCAGGAGATCGTCCAAGTAAGGGATAATTTATACGCCTTTTCTTCGCAGAAGAAACATCATTTCGGCCATTACCTTGGTAAAGACCCGAGGTGCCGTGGACAATCCAAACGGCAGCGTCTGAAACTGATAATGACAGTTTTGCACCACGAACCTGAGGTACCCTTGATGTGAAGGGCAAATTGGGACATGCAGGTAAGCATCCTTGATGTCCAGGGACACCATAAAGACCCCTTCTTCCAGATTCGCTATCACTGCTCTGAGTGACTCCATCTTGAACTTGAATTTTTGTATGTACAGGTTCAAAGATTTCAGATTTAGAATAGGTCTTACCGAGCCGTCCGGCTTCGGTACCACAAATAGTGTGGAATAATACCCCTTTCCCTGTTGTAGGAGGGGTACCTTGACTATCACCTGCTGAGAATACAGCTTGTGAATGGCTTCCAATACCGTCGCCCTGTCTGAGGGAGACGTTGGCAGAGCAGACTTTAGGAACCGGCGAGGGGGAGACTTCTCGAATTCCAACCTGTAACCCTGAGATACTACCTGCAGGATCCAGGGGTCCACCTGTGAGTGAGCCCACTGTGCGCTGAAATTCTTGAGTCGACCCCCCACCGCCCCTGAGTCCGCTTGTAATGCCCCAACGTCATGCTGAGGGCTTTGCAGAAGCCGGGGAGGGCTTCTGCTCCTGGGAGGGAGCTGCTTGGTGCACTCTCTTACCCTTTCCTTTGCCTCGGGGCAGATATGACTGTCCTTTTGCCCGCTTGTTCTTATAGGAACGAAAGGACTGCGGCTGAAAAGACGGTGTCTTTTTCTGTTGGGAGGGGACCTGAGGTAAAAAGGTGGATTTCCCGGCTGTTGCTGTGGCCACCAAATCAGATAGACCGACCCCAAATAATTCCTCCCCTTTATACGGCAATACTTCCATATGCCGTTTGGAATCCGCATCACCTGACCACTGTCGCGTCCATAAACTTCTTCTGGCAGATATGGACATCGCACTTACTCTCGATGCCAGAGTGCAAATATCCCTCTGAGCATCTCGCATATAAAGAAAAGCATCCTTTAATTGCTCTATAGTCAATAAAATACTGTCCCTATCCAGGGTATCAATATTTTCAGTCAGGGAATCCGACCAAACCACCCCAGCACTGCACATCCATGCTGAGGCGATGGCTGGTCGCAGTATAACACCAGTATGAGTGTATATACTTTTCAGGGTAGTTTCCAGCCTCCTATCAGCTGGATCCTTGAGGGCGGCCGTTTCAGGAGACGGTAACGCCACTTGTTTTGATAAGCGTGTGAGTGCCTTATCCACCCTAGGGGGTGTTTCCCAGCGCGCCCTAACCTCTGGCGGGAAAGGATATAATGCCAATAACTTCTTTGAAATTAGCAGTTTTCTATCGGGGGTTAACCCACGCTTCATCACACACTTCATTCAATTCCTCTGATTCAGGAAAAACTACAGGTAGTTTTTTCAGACCCCACATAATACCCCTTTTTGTGGTACTTGCAGTATCAGAGATATGCAAAGCCTCCTTCATTGCCGTGATCATATAACGTGTGGCCCTACTGGAAAATACGTTTGTTTCTTCACCGTCGACACTAGATTCGGTGTCCGTGTCTGGGTCTGTGTCGACCGACTGAGGTAAAGGGCGTTTTACAGCCCCTGACGGTGTCTGAGACGCCTGGACAGGTACTAACTGGTTTGCCGGCCGTCTCATGTCGTCAACTGATTTTTGTAACGTGCTGACATTATCACGTAATTCCATAAACAAAGCCATCCATTCCGGTGTCGACTCCCTAGGGGGTGACATCACCATTACCGGCAATTGCTCCGCCTCCACACCAACATCGTCCTCATACATGTCGACACACACGTACCGACACACAGCAGACACACAGGGAATGCTCTTATCGAAGACAGGACCCCACTAGCCCTTTGGGGAGACAGAGGGAGAGTTTGCCAGCACACACCCAAGCGCTATAAATATATAGGAACAACCCTACAGAAGTGTTGTTTCCTTTATAGCAGCTTAATATATCAATATCGCCAAAAAAGTGCCCCCCCTCTCTGTTTTTTTACCCTGTTTCTGTAGTGCAGTGCAGGGGAGAGTCCTGGGAGCCTTCCTCGCAGCGGAGCTGTGCAGGAAAATGGCGCTGTGTGCTGAGGAGATAGGCCCCGCCCCCTATTTCGGCGGGCTCTTCTCCCGGTGTTTGCGAGACCTGGCAGGGGTTAAATACATCCATATAGCCCCAGGGGCTATATGTGATGTATTTTTAGCCAGAACAAGGTATTATCATTGCTGCCCAGGGCGCCCCCCCCCCCAGCGCCCTGCACCCTCAGTGACCGCTGGTGTGAAGTGTGCTGACAACAATGGCGCACAGCTGCAGTGCTGTGCGCTACCTCATGAAGACTGAAAAGTCTTCTGCCGCCGGTTTCTGGACCTCTTCACTTTTCGGCATCTGCAAGGGGGTCGGCGGCGCGGCTCCGGGACCGGACTCCATGGCTGGGCCTGTGTTCGATCCCTCTGGAGCTAATGGTGTCCAGTAGCCTAAGAAGCCAATCCATCCTGCACGCAGGTGAGTTCACTTCTTCTCCCCTAAGTCCCTCGTTGCAGTGAGCCTGTTGCCAGCAGGACTCACTGAAAATAAAAAACCTAATAACTTTTTCTAAGCAGCTCTTTAGGAGAGCCACCTAGATTGCACCCTGCTCGGACGGGCACAAAAACCTAACTGAGGCTTGGAGGAGGGTCATAGGGGGAGGAGCCAGTGCACACCACCTAGTCCTAAAGCTTTTATTTTTGTGCCCTGTCTCCTGCGGAGCCGCTAATCCCCATGGTCCTGACGGAGTCCCAGCATCCACTAGGACGTCAGAGAAAGTAGTCTCACAGTTCATATGTTGTATCAAACGATCTCCATAAATGTCCAACGTTTCGGTCCCTGCGGGGGCCTTCTTCAAGGAATAATCACAGTCAGCAGTGACAGCAGTTCAGCTTCTAATCAATGTTGCAGGGAAACTGGAGACACATAAGGTGCCTCACCGGCCCCTGCTAAATACCATAGTAATTGGCGCTAGCCACGCCCCCAACATGGCCGCCGGCCGTGTGGAACGCATGGCTGGACCGCATATTTATCACCTCCCATTGGGGGTGTGCTGCGCCCAGTAGAAAGTAGTAGCAGTGTGTCAGTCGTGCGGTCAGTGTGGGTAATTGTAAGGGGTGTATCGCGTCACTTCCGGTGACGCGCTATCACCATGATTGCGGCTCATGGACCAGGAAGCGGACAACGTCCGTCCTTGGACCGCATGTGGAACGCATCACGTCACTTCCGGTGACGCGATGTGCGGGGCAGCCGAAGTAAACATTAGATACTGGCTCTCACTGCTATTAACATAATATAAAGTATCAATCGGGTATGGCAGCAATGTGGGGATATAAGTCTGTACTGTAAATATCAGTTTTAGGTCAATGCTGCCTGACTAGTGGGTGCAGAAAATGGCAGCATTGACCTAAAACTGATATTTACAGTACAGACTTATATCCCCACATTGCTGCCATACCCGATTGATACTTTATATTATGTTAATAGCAGTGAGAGCCAGTATCAATCGGGTATGGCAGCAATGTGGGGATATAAGTCTGTACTGTAAATATCAGTTTTAGGTCAATGCTGCCTGACTAGTGGGTGCAGAAAATGGCAGCATTGACCCAAAACTGATATTTACAGTACAGACTTATATCCCCACATTGCTGCCATACCCGATTGATACTTTATATTATGTTAATAGCAGTGAGAGCCAGTATCTAATGTTTACTTCGGCTGCCCCGCACATCGCGTCACCGGAAGTGACGTGATGCGTTCCACATGCGGTCTACCTTTTATATTATATTATATATATTAGACAAAAGGGTTTTCTTCAATTTCTCTTTCGTCCTAGAGGATGGGGGGGGGGGGGGGGGGGTCATCAATAGAACCATGGGGAATAGATGGGATCCGGAGGAGACCTGGGCACTTTAAGACTTGAGGGGCGTGACCTGGCTCCTCCCTCTATATCCCTCCTCCTCTAGACCTCAGTTTAGGAACTGTGCCCAGGGAGACGGACATTTCGAGGAAAGGAATTATTGTTAACCAAGGCGAGCATCTTACCTGCGCACGCCTGAAGCGTGCCGTACAATACGTTATTCAACTGAACACATGTCAACGAACATGAACAAATTCAGCACATGTGGAACAAAACAGAAACACAAGTGTGTAACCACAATTAATACTGCAGATACGGTACGCACTGGGACAGGCGCCAAGCATCCTCTACAACTCAGAGAAAAGAATTTACCGGTAGGTTTTAAAATCCTATTTTCTCTTTCGTCCTGGAGGATGCTGGGGTCATCAATAGAACCATAGGGTTATACCAAAGCTCTAGAACCGGCGGGAGAGTGCGAATGACTCTGCAGAACCGATTGACCAAATCTGAGGTCTTCATCGGCCAAGGTATCAAGCTTGTAAAATTTAGCAAATGTGTTTGAACCTGACCAGGTAGCAGCTCGGAAAAGTTGTTATGCAGAGACCCCTCGGGCAGCCGCCCAGGACGAGCCCACTTGCCTAGTGGAATGGGCCTTCACTGATTTCAGCAATGACAATCCAGCCGTTGAATGAGCCTGCTGAATCGTATGACAGATCCAGCGAGCAATGGTCTTCTTGGAAGCAGGACACCCAATCTTGTTGGGAGCATACAGGACAAACAGAGCCTTTGTTTTCCTAATCTGAGCCGTTCTGGCGGCATAGATTTTCAAAGCTCTGACCACATCCAGAGACTTTTACTCAGCTAAAGTGTCCGTAGCCACTGGCACCACAATAGGTTGGTTTATGTGAAAGGACGAAACCACCTTCGGCAGAAAATGTTGACAAGTTCTCAACTCTGCTCTATCTTCATGGAAGATTAAATAAGGGCTCATGTGAGACAAGGCCGCCAATTCAGACACCCGCCTTGCGGATGACAAAGCCAATAAAATGACTACTTTCCAAGTGAGGAATGTCAAGTCCACCTTTCGTAAAGGTTCAAACCAATGGGATTGAAGGAACTGTAACACCACGTTAAGATCCCATGGTGCCACAGGAGGCACAAAAGGAGGTTGGATGTGCAACACCCCTTTTACAAACGTTTGCACCTCAGTAAGTGAGGTCAATTGTTTCTGAAAGAAACTGACAACGCAGAAATCTGCACTTTAAAAAGGAGCCTTTTGGACTTTTTCATACCTTCTCTATCCATGTCGGCATAGAGCTGGTTATAAACCTTGTGACGAGCACAGCGAGCCGCCGAGCCCAAAGCGTAGCGAGCCCCACGAGGGGATGCCTTTCTACAATTGGGGGTCCAAGATGACAAAACTATCCATACAAACCCCAAAAATGAAAAAGAAAATTCTCGTAGTCCGTAGAGGATGCTGGGGTTCCATTTAGTACCATGGGGTATAGACGGGTCCTTTGGGAGCCACTGGCACTTTAAGAGTCTAATAGTGTGTGCTGGCCCCTCCTAGCAGACTCCGTCTAGAAACTGTGCCCGAGGAGACGGACAGACTTCGAGAGAAGGAAATACACAGATAGTGGTGAGATTCACACCAGCTCACACATAACAAAAGGGAAACCAAGCTAACCAACGTGAAACGATTCAGCAGCGACTGAACAAACAATACTTAACCAAGTAACAATGCAGGAAATCGAAGCACTGGGCTTCATCATATCCCATTGTTATCCTGTGGATAACCTGTGGACCCTGCCGGAGAAATATCGGTATAGCGGTAAGTACGGTGTACACTATATTAGAGAACCCTGATGCACCTAGTCCCTTCGGGTATAGAATATAGTGATAGCTAACTTAGATGGGATACACATGAGTGAAAACATTCAGCATGTACAGGCACACACAGTCAATGCAGAGATTATAAGCACAATAAAACTGCACTGGACTAGTAATATATACATTACACACACACACACACATACATACATACATACATACGAGTGCCTTGCTAAAGTATTCACCCCCCATGGCTTTTTACCTATTTTGTTACATTACAACCTGTAATTACATTTATTTATTTTTTATCTGAATTTTATGTGATAGATCTGCACAAAATAGTCTAAGTTGGTGAAGTGAAATGAGAAAAATGTACATTAAAAAAAAAAGAATTTTTATAAAAAAATTTTTTTTTGAAAATTGGCATGTGTATATGTATTATTAACCCCTTTGTTATGATGCCCCTCAAAAGTTCTAGTTTAATCAATTACCTTCAGAAGTCACATAATTAGTGAAATGAAGTCCACCTGTGTGCACATGATCAGTCAGTATAAATACAACTTTTCAGAAAGGCCCCAGAGGCTGCAACACCACTAAGCAAGAGGCATCACACCATAAAGACCAAGGAGCTCTCCAAACAAGTCAGGGACAAAGTTGTTGAGAAGTACAAGTCAGGATTGGGTTATGAAAAAAAAATTAAAAAAAAAATAAATATCCAAATCTTTGATGTTCCCCCGAAGCACCATCAAATCCATCATCTTCAAATGAAAAGAACATGGTACCAACAACAAACCTACCAAGAGAGGGCCAGCCACCAAAACTCACAGATCGGGCAAGGAGGTGCAGCACAGACACCAGAAGGTAACCCTGAAGGAGCTGCAGAGTTCCACAGCAGAGACTGGTGTATCTGCGCATGTGACCACAATAAGCCGTACACTCCATAGAGCGGAACTTTATGGAATAGTGGCCAATAAAAAGCCATTATCTAGTGTTAAAAATAGGAAGGCATGTTTTGAGTTTGCCAAAAGGCATGTGGACGACTCCCCAAATGTATGGAGGTAGGTGCTCTGGTCAGATGAGACTAAAATTTAACTTTTCGGCCACCAAGAAAAACGCTATGTGTGGCGCAAACCCAACACATCACCCCAAGAACACCATGGTGCTAAATACAGGGATATTCTTGAGCAAAACCTGTTTCAGTCTGCCTGTGATTTGAGTCTGGGACGGAGGTTCACCTTCCAGCAGGAAAATGACCCGAAGCATACTGCTAAAGCAACACTCGAGTGGTTTAAGGGGAAACATTTAAATGTATTGGACTGGTCTAGTCAAGGCCCAGATCTCAAACCAATTGAGAATCTGTGGTCAGACTTGAAGATTGCCGTTCACAAGCAGAAACCATCCAACATGAAGGAGCTGGAGCAGCTTTGCCTTGAGGAATTGGGCAAAAATCCCAGTGGCAAGCTCAGAGACTTAACCAAAGCGACTTGCAGCTGTAATTGCCGCAAAAGGTGGCTCTACAAAGTACTGACTTTAGGGGGGTGAATAGTTATGGACGATGAAGTTTTCTGTTATTTTGTCCTATTTGTTGTTTGCTTCAGAATAAAAATAAAATAAAAAAATAAAATCTACAAAGTTGTATGCATGTTCTGTGAATTAAATGATGCAAGCCTACAAACAGTCCATTTTAATTCCCGGCTGTGAGGCAACAAAACATGAATAGATGCAAAGGAGGGTGAATACTTTAGCAAGGCACTGTATATATACACACACACACACACACACACATACCTTCGCGGTCCTAGACCGGAGGTATATATCAGAACACTCGTACAATATATTCTGTAATAGGGACACTTTCTTAACTAACGCGGTCTGTAAAGTCTCAGTGCTGTGGACAATAAGATTTTAATTACCTACCAGTAAATCCTTTTCTCGTAGTCCGTAGAGGATGCTAGGGTCCATATTAGTACCATGGGGTATAGACGGGTCCACTAGGAGCCATTGGCACTTTAAGAGTTTAATAGTGTGGGCTGGCTCCTCCCTCTATGCCCCTCCTACCAGACTCAGTCTGGAAACTGTGCCAGAGGAGACAACATACTTCAAGAGAAGGAAATACACAGACAGTAGCGAGATTCATACCAGCTCAACAAGGCAAACCCAGCCAACAGGCTGGAAAACTCAGCAACAGCTGGAACAGTACTGAAACAGTAAAGAACACAGAACTTACCTAGGAACAAGGCAGTACTGAACCAAATAACCACTGCAGGATAAAGAAGCGCTGGGCGGGCGCCTAGCATCCTCTACAGACTACAAGAAAAGGATTTACTAGTAGGTAATTAAAATCCTATTTTCTCTTACGTCCTAGAGAATGCTGGGGTCCATATTAGTACCATGGGGATGTACCAAAGCTCCCAGAATGGGAGGGAGAACGTGCAGGTTCCTGCAGAACTGCTTGACCAAACTTGGTCATCAGAGGCCAAAGTATCAAACTTGTAAAACGTGTTCGACCCAGACCAAGTAGCCACTCTGTAAAGCAGACACACCCCGGGCAGCCGCCCAGGAAGAACCCACTTTACGAGTAGAGTGGGCCTTAACAGATTTTGGACACGGCAATCCTGACGTAGAATATGAAGGCTGGATAGTGAACCTGATCCAGTGAGAAATCATCTGTTTAGAAGCAGGACACCCAATTTTCTTGGGGTCATACAGAGAATCGGACTGAATTTCTGTGACGAGCAGTCCTCTTCACATAGATCTTCAAAGCCCTCACAACATCCAAGGCCTTTGAAGCAATTGAGGAGTCAGTAGCCACTGGCACCACAATAGGTTGGTTGACATGAAAAGCCAATACAACCTTCGGAAGGAACTGTTGACGCGTCCTGAGTTCCGCCCTATCATGAAAGACCAGATAGGGGCTTTTACAGGACAAAGCCCCCAATTCCGACACACGTCGGGCAAAAGCTATGGCCAACAAGGGGACAGCCTTGAGAAACTTGATCTCAGCCTCCTGTAAAGGCTCAAACCAATCCGATTGCAGGAAACACAACACCACGTCAAGATCCCAAGGGGCAGTCGGCGCCGCAAAGGGAGGCTGGATGTGCAGAACCCCTTTCAGAAAGGTCTGAACCTCAGGGAGGGCACACAATTGTTTCTGGAAGAAATTGGATAAAGCAGAAAATCTGGACCTTTAGGGACCCCAATTTCAGGCCCATATCCACTCCTGCTTGCAGGAACAGGAGAAACCGTCCAAGTTGAAACTCCACCACAGAAAATTTATTGGATTCACACCACGAGACATTTGTTTCCAAATATGATGGTAATGTTTAGACGTTACCCCCTTCCTATCCTGTATCAGGGTAGGAATAACCGTGCTCGGGATACCCTTCCAAGCCAAGATCTGGCGCTCAACCGCCATGCCGTCAAGCGTAGCAAGTCTTGATAAGCGAACGGCCCCTGTAGTAGAAGATCCTCCTGCAGAGGCCTTGGATCTCCCAGTAGTAGATCCGCGTACCAAGCCCTCCTTGGCCAGTCCGGAGCAATGAGGATTGCCAGAACCCTCGTTCTTTTTACAAGCTGTAGAACTCTTGGAATGAGAGGAAGTGGAGGGAACAAATACACTGACTGGAACGCCCACGGTGTCACCAGCGCGTCCACCGCCAGTGCTTTAGGGTCTCTCGACCTGCAACAGTACCTCGGCAGCTTCTTGTTGAGGCGGGAGGCCATCAAGTCTATGTGAGGAACCCCCCACCAACAGGTTACCTCCTCGAACAACTCCGGGTGGAGGCCCCACTCTGTCTGCTGAGGAAGTCCGCTTCCCAGTTGTCCACTCCCGGAATGGAAGATTGCCGACATCGCCACTGCGTGCCTTTCTGCCCAGAGGAGGATTCTTCTCACCTCTGACATTGCAGCCCTGCTCTTCGTTCCGCCTTGTCGGTTTACGTAGGCCACTGTAGTCACGTTGTCCAACTGCACCTGAACAGCCCGATCCTACAGAAGGTGTGCTGCTTGAAGAAGATCATTGTACACGGCTCTTCGCTGCAGGATGTTTATTGGAAGAAGGGATTCCTGACTTGACCACCTTCCTTGGAAGGTTTCCCCTTGAGTGACCGCTCCAACCTCTAAGACTTGCATCCGCGGTTAGAAGGATTCAGTCCTGAACCCCGAACCTGCGGCCCTCCAGAAGGTGAGGCAGTTGCAGCCACCAGAGGAGTGAAAGCCTTGCTTTCGTCGACAGACGTATCCTCTGGTGCATGTGTAGGAGAGATCCTGACCACTGGTCCAGGAGATCCAGTTTAAAGGACAGAGCATGAAACCTTCCCTACTGCAGAGCCTCGTAGGAGGCAACCATCTTCCCCAGAAGGCGGATGCACTGATTAACAGATACCCAGGCAGGCTTCAAGACATCCCGGACCATTGTTTGTATCACCAACGCTTTCTCCATCGGTATAAACACCCTCTGCGCCTCCATGTCGAGTCTCTTTATCGGCTCCAGATGCGACTTTGGAAGGTTCAGGATCCAACCGTGCTCCCTGAGAAGATGCGTTGTGAGAGCAATGGACCTTAACAACTTCTCCCTGGACAATGCCTTGATCAGCAGGTCATCCAGATATGGAATTATGTTCACCCCCTGCTTGCGGAGAACCATCATCTCTGCCATCACCTTGGTGAAGACCCTCGGTGTCGTGGAGAGACCGAATGACAGTGCCTGAAACCGATAGTGATTGTCTAACAGTGCAAACCTGAGATAAGCCTGATGCGGCGACCAAATGGGAATGTGGAGGTACGCATCCTTGATGTCCAGGGACACCAGGAACTACCCCTCCGCCAGACCTGAGATCACCGCACTCAGACTCCATCTTGAATTTGAACTCCCTCAGATAAGAGTTTAACGATTTCAAGTTCAAAATGGGCCCAACCAAACCATTCGGTTTCGGTACCACAAAAAGGTTCGAATAGTAACCCTTGTTTTGCCGAGGAGGTGGAACTGGAACAATGACTTCTGACATTTCCAATTTTCTGATAGCTTCCAGTAGGATAGCAAAGCTGGCAAGCATGATTTGAAGAATTGGTGAGGTGGGAGAGTTTGAAACTCCAGCCTGTACCCCTGGGACACAATATCCTGTACCCAGGGATCCAGGCCGGACGACACCCAGACGTGGCTGAAATATCGGAGTCTCGCTCCCAACTGACCGACCTACAGGCTGTGCGGTCCACCATCATGCTGAGGACTTTGAGGCACCAGAAGCAGACTTCTGATCCTGGGAACCTGCAGGTGCAGGTTTTTTGAATTTGGCACGACCTCCTCTAAAGAAGGTGCGAGAGGGCTTGTGACGTGATGGGAGAAAAGGGTTTCTTCGTAGCCGGTGCAGCTGAGGGAAGAAAAGGAGACTTACCTGCGGAAATCCACGCATCCAGCACCTCCGCAAAAAGAGCCTGACTTGTGTAGGGTAGGCTCTCCACATTTCTCCTGGATTCCACGTCCGCAGACCATTGGCGCAGCCAAAGACCACTGCGAGCCAAGACGGACAAGGAGGAGATGCCCGCAGCGATGGAACCCAGATCCTTCATGGATTCTACCAGGAACCCCGCAGAATCCTGTATGTTGCGTAAAAAAAAAATCAACGTCACCTTTATCCATCGCAGTCAAGTCTTCCTGCAGTGTGTTTGACCATTTTGCTATAGCTTTAGAAACCCATGCACAGGCAATAGAAGGCCGCAGTATCGCCCCTGAAGCCGTGTAAAGGGATTTGAGTATAGTGATGCGATTTGCCGGGTCTTTCAAGGCGGTAGATCCCGGGACAGGTAAGACCACCTGCTTTGACAGCCTGGAGACAGACGCGTCAACAATAGGCGGGATCTCCCATTTTTTCCTATCCTCCTCCGGGAAGAGAAAAGCAACCAGAACCCTTCTAGGGATCTGGAATTTTCTCTCTGTGTTTTCCCCGGATTTTTCAAATATAGCATTTAATTCTATAGATGCAAGGAAGGTTAGCGAGGCTTTCTAATAGTCTGTGAAGTAAGCCTCCTTAAGAGTTGTGTTAACAATATTTAACCCATCCCGCATGGCCTCAATCATCAACTGCATCCCCTTAGCAAGTGATGCCGTCCCCCTCAGCACATCCCCATCACCGTCTGCCGCGTCAGAATCGGTATCCATGTCATCCTGCGTAATTTGGGCAAGAGCACATTTATGAGAGTGTACCACAGGGGGTCCCAAGGGAACAGAACCGGACCATATTGCCATAGAGGACTGCAATACCTGAGTTGCATTCTCAGTCTGTGCAACCCTCTTCGAAATCTGAGAAATAACCCCCTTAAAAGAGGTTAACCACTCCGGCTCCCTAGCCGGGATCTGCGCTACAACAGTGCAATCCTGATTACATGGAATGGGATCTTCCTGAGAAGATCTATCCTCTGCAGCATATGAGACAGTCTCTAGACATGGTTGCTTGCAAACCCCACAAACACACAGGGCAAGGGCAGACAGAGTTTCCCAACAAAGAATGGCAGAGAGACACAGAGATTGGAGCCAACCCACACACAGCGCTTCCAAGGTATAGGGAGACCCTTAATCAGCGCTGACTGTGCACCTTAATAGGTTACACAGTCTATACACAGCCCACCACCCCTTCTACAACCCCCTGGTACCGTACAGATAGCTGGAGTTGCTCTGGAGGGACTGCACTTCACAGGCAGTGTGTCTGCAGGCAGGAAAATGGCGCTCAACGCTACTGGGTCCGCTCTGAGAAGCTCCGCCCCCTTAATGGCATTGTCTTCTCGCTCTTCCAAGATTATACTGGCCTGAGGATTTACTGCTGGTCGAGAACCAGGGACCCAGACAGGCTTTCTGGTCACTGTAGGCGCCATCTTCACATCGGCTCCCTGCTTGCTAGGGGGGCTGATGACTCACTCGCTACCGATCTTTTGGCTCTGTAAGGGGGTTGCGGCATGCTGACGGGGTGAGCGATCCCCTGCGGCGGGGAGCGATCTATCCCCTCAGGAGCTCAGTGTCATGTCAGCAGAGATAGTGGCTCAGACCCCGCAGGGCGGACACAACTCCCCTCCCCTCAGTCCCACGATGCAGGGAGGCTGTTGCCATCAGCCTCCCTGTAAAAAAAAATAAAAAAACTCTAAAAATTTGTTTCTAAGAAAGCTCTGTAAAGCTCCTCTAGCTGTGACCGCCTCCTCTGGGCACATTTTCTAAACAGTCTGGTAGGAGGGGCATAGGGGGAGGAGCCAGCCCACACTATTAAACTCTTAAAGTGCCAATGGCTCCTGGTGGACCCATCTATACCCCATGTTACTAATATGGACCCCAGCATCCTCTAGGACATGAGAAAGGCTGCTTTACATTGCCCTGCAATCCCAGAGACCAGTAGCAGCTATGCTCAAAAGATGGCACCCAGCATCTCTGTCAAAAACTGAGGGAATGCGAGATGCAGCGCCAGGGCAAGAAATCTGCGAGGAAATGGCGCCCCGGGCCGCGGAGGGGCGGGGCTACAGGTCAAGAGCCGACTCCCCTATGCTGGGCCTCACCACCGATACTACGGTACCTTACCAATAGGGGCATTAGTACACCCGACCTATATTCCTATGCCCTGGCGGATATAGTGGGGTCCCTGCTCGATGACAGTGTCCACGCCAGCGTCGCAGTCCGTCTCCCTAGACTGAACAGGAACGCGATTTAGTGGCGGGTCCCGCCTGGGGGGCCCTCTTTCCTCCTCTCTTCGTTGCAGCCACGCGAACCAGGAGAACGTCTGCGACCATGTGCCTGAGCCGCGGGAGTATGCGACGCAGCTTGGGAGGTGACGGAGAGCAGCACTGAATGTCACCCTGACATAACAGTGCTGTGGCCCTTGAATACTTCTTAGCTTTTCCAGGGCTGCCCAGTGCAGCCCGCCTATTAGGTGACCTGCTGCCTGCAGGCACCACTCAAAAAACTGAGCTCTCAGTGCCTGGAGGCAGGGTTATAGAGGAGGCCCCAATGCATCCTGGGACGGTCAAAGCTTTGCCTGATGGTGCCTCTGGATCCATAGCCAGAACATTAGATGAAGAGCGATAAAACAGAGTGGGAGGTGTGTATGGGAAGGTGGGAGGGAGGGGAGCGGGGGATGGGGAGACGGCATATGTAGAATGACAGGTGTATGGTTATACTGCTGTATGCGATCAAATATTGTGTGTAATGTACGTTGTGATGTGGTGAGTGTGATCTTAGGATCAGTGGAATTACTTGTTATTTTGTTGTATTATTGCAGGGTTAAACACATAGATAAAAAAATTTTTTAGGGAATATTACACAAGGATGATAATAAGTAATGTCACACATTGTAGCACAGAGGTTCATGGGTGACAAGCTCTTATCCCACTCATAAGAGATTGAATCACTAGGGGATGTTCCCTGTACTGATGTACGAGATACACCAGAGAGTGTGGGGAGAAGACTGGTCAGATCTCTGGGCTGGTAACACACAGTGACATGATGTGAGGGGGAGAGCAGGAGTATAATAGGGGCTGATGGCTCCTGATGTATGAGATACACCAGAGAGTGTGGGGAGGAGACTGGTCAGATCTCTGGCCTGGTAACACACAGTGACATGATGTAAGGGGGAGAGCAGGAGTATAATAGGGGCTGATGGCTCCTGACTCCCCCACTGGGCAGATACATTGTCCTCATTAGTCTGTACTGACAGAGGAGGGTGTAGGATAAGAGACTGCTGTAGTGACAGAACAAGGAGTGTATGTGACTCTTCTCTGTAATAAGTGATTATTACTCACCTGTGCTGATATCTGTAGGGATTTCCTCCTCCTTACACTGCTGGTCACCTCTCACATACGTCTTCTCCCTCTCTATCTTCTACCTTAATAGAAGCAGAGCTGTACTCTGAACAATCTACAAGACAATAATAATAATAATAAAAAACAAAAACAAACTTTCATGTCTTGTTTTATTAATAGACATAGAGATATTAAAATGAATATAAGACACACAGCTTCTCTACACATCAAATAGTGAGTCACTTTGGTATTTGGTGAGACCCTAAATCCCACCTACCAGATCCTCCTGTGGGATCCTGTGATACTCCTTCGTACAGTCCTGGGAATAAAGAGGACAGGGACATCTCTCTGGGATATCTGCGTTGCTAGATCTATCATCATGAGACACATAGCGGACGATTATATTGTATATATGTGGTCAGATGACGTGTAATCCATAAAACTGCCCTTTGCTATATAAAAGCAACAAGATCGGTTATTCTCCATTACGTCCTTGTACAGGCCCTTGTAAAGGGATGCAGTTAAAATGCAGACGGACGGAATCCTGTCGGTCTGAATCCCAACCAGTGGCATAACGTGGGCAGACGGAGCTTGGGATCCCGGCATCAAAATACAGACGATTCTCTAACGTTCGGTTAGCGGGACGCGGGGGTAGGAGGTTAGGTTTAGGCATTAGAAAGGGGGTTAGGGTGCAGGGACGGAAAGGGGATGGTTAGGGTTAAGTACTTACAATGGGGGGGGGGGGTTAGGTTTAGGCTGCGAGGAAGGGAAGGCTAGGCACCCACAAGAGAGGGTTAGGGTTGGGGACAAGGGAGGGTTAGAGTCCTTTCTGGGGGGCTGTCGGGATTTTGATGGTTGGTATGCCACTATCGGTATTATGACCATCGGTATATCATACCGAGTCCCTTGTAAATACTCCCTCTGCTACATAGGTCTTTTGCATGTAATATTTTTCCTCTGTACTTGTTAGTAAGGAAAGTGTTGCCCATCGGAAACTGTATGCTATTTTATATGGAGGATAATACACTATTATAACATAAATAACGTGAAATAAATGTTGTTTCATGTAATCTTAATATATAAAGGTCTTTACTAATACCCCTTTCAGACCACCAGCTATGAACATGGGTTATTGGCACATGAACGTGAATAACCTGTGTTCCTGTGCGGTCTGAAAGGTGGCAGGGTTGACATACTGGCTCGAGCGACCCGGTATTCCAACTCGGGTAGTGAGGAGGGTTGAACACGTGTTTACCTGGCTCACTGTGCGGTGTGAATGGGAGCCGGGGCGATGCGACCAGTTTCCCATTCACTGTGTGTGGACGGGCGGCATACTTGGAGACCATGTGATTTCCGAGCGCTGTCCCTGCAGCTTCACCGCTGACATCACCAACCCGGCAAGATGCCGGGTTGCTTAAAGCGGCTGCGGGGCGCATAATGGGAGCTCCCGTGTCAGGCTCCCAGGAGTGACCTGAAAGGGGTATAGATGTATCGATTGGTATTAAACCATAAATTCCTATATGATACGAAGTTCTTGATGTACTACCACTACTCCGAGACCATAACACCTACACAAGACAGATTGATTGGGGGAGTGCACACAATCTCTGTCCTTTCTCAAATAAATGCAAAAATGATTAAACATTATTAGTATATATAAAAATTGTATTATATAGATGAGAAAAACAATTGAAGTCACATTTCTGTTCGTATCTACTGAGGATGCCGTCTTAGGTTTATAATACATTAAATAAAGGCACAATAGCCCTTGTTCAGGTGCAAGTCATCTGTTAATTTCATTCTCCAGGCTCTCTGTTCTGTCACAGTGTATTTCCCTATGTATCAATCACTCTAAATAAACTCGTAATCACAGAATTGTCCGTGGTCTATTTATATATCACAGTCAGGGAAATGTGTTTGATCATTGCTCATATAAGTTGCAACACAGTAATAAGATTCCGTCACAGTGCTTAAATGTATCAAATAGACATTGTTGTTCCCTCAGCACATATGGGGCGGTATCCAGTTAGCCCAGGTAAGGCGGCGTGAGACGCAGCTAATCTGGGATTTTGTTTCACCTGCCTCAGGTGAAAAGGGGGCTTGGCTGTTCCGAAGAAGGGGCACTGCCTAGTCAATGTCACTATATGGGGGCATGCCCAGCACTTACGGAGGTGCTGGGCTTCCCCCATGCTCTCCCCTTAATGTGAATAGATGCCTTCATGCACCAGTCATTGGATACAACACTGCGCTGTTTTAGCATGCTGCCGGTATTAGGGCACGGTGCATTTTGCCACTCTAAAATAAGGCAGGGTACGACGACCTGCTAAAACTTCCTAGTGTTAACAATAAGCATATGAAATTAAATCCCCATAATAAACACATTATGCTGTGTATAATACATCCTATATCACTGTACAGAGCACTCTCATCAATATAATAGTCCCACATATCAATGTGTACTGGCATATTCTTCATCATATATCACACAAGAGCACAAATCAGTCTGAGCTGGGAGCTGTATTATGCATCATATATCACTGTACAGTCCTATCACCCCTATATAAGAATACCACATATCAGTGTGTGCTGGGAGCTGTGTTATCCCCCATCATATATCACTGTACAGTCCCCTCTCCTCTATATAACAATACAATATGTTGTAGAAGAATTTGCCTCACCTGAGCAGCGTCACGCTGTGTGATGGTAGATGCAATGATCTCTCCCCGCGGTACCAAGAAGATGATAACACGTGCATATTAGAAACAAACAAAATGTCCGCCACTCATCATCTTGCGTTAGGTTTGCGACAAATCGTAATTTCCTCCGGTGAAGAAGCTGTGACCAATCAGATGCTGAGGGTGCCTGGTCTTCTCCCGCATTCTGATTGGCTCACCAGCACATTACTCAGAAGGGGATGAGGCGCATTTGCTATGGTAGCGTCTAGGATGCCTTCGCCGGAAGGACCTAGTGCACGTCAGGCAGTGGGCGGTGCTGGGGGCGGAGTCGATAGAAGCGTCGCGGCGCGTACGCGCGGTACGCGGGAACTTTAAATAGCAGTGCATTGTAGTCAGGAAGGGGCAGTGCGGCTGCGGTTTTGAAGCGGTCCGGGGCTGGTTTATGTAAGCAGGATCCCAGGACAGGACTTGATTAGCACCTTGTTGCGTTCAGGCTGCTGGAGAGTAAGATGAATGTAATGCTTTTTTTGTGTGACTGGCTGGTGGCAATCGGACCTATCCCAGGGTTAGCTTATCGTGGCCAGGTGTTATGGATGGGATCTGCTCGGTGTGTCCTGTGAGTGGTAAGTGGGTTAAAGCCTCCCCCAATGCCTGAATTGAATGGGTTAATGACCCCCCCCCCCTCTCATGCCCTCACCGAGTGGGTTAATGGCCCCCCCATGCCCTCACCTCATACCCCATGCCCTCACGGAGTGGGTTAATGACCCCCCCCATGCCCTCACGGAGTGGGTTAATGACCCCCCCCCCCCCCCCATGCCCTCACGGAGTGGGTTAATGACCCCCCCCCCCCCATGCCCTCACGGAGTGGGTTAATGACCCCCCCCCCCCCATGCCCTCACGGAGTGGGTTAATGACCCCCCCCATGCCCTCACGGAGTGGGTTAATGACCCCCCCCATGCCCTCACGGAGTGGGTTAATGACCCCCCCCCCCATGCCCTCACGGAGTGGGTTAATGACCCCCCCCCCATGCCCTCACGGAGTGGGTTAATGACCCCCCCCCCCATGCCCTCACGGAGTGGGTTAATGACCCCCCCCCCCCCCCATGCCCTCACGGAGTGGGTTAATGACCCCCCCCCCCCCATGCCCTCACGGAGTGGGTTAATGACCCCCCCCCCCCCATGCCCTCACGGAGTGGGTTAATGACCCCCCCCCCCCCATGCCCTCACGGAGTGGGCTAATGACCCCCCCCCCCATGCCCTCACGGAGTGGGTTAATGACCTCCCCCCCCCCATATGCCCTCACGGAGTGGGTCAATGACCCCCCCCCCATGCCCTCACGGAGTGGGTTAATGACCCCCCCCCCCCCCCATGCCCTCACGGAGTGGGTTAATGACCCCCCCCCCCCATGCCCTCACGGAGTGGGTTAATGACCCCCCCCCCCCATGCCCTCACGGAGTGGGTTAATGACCCCCCCCCCCCATGCCCTCACGGAGTGGGTTAATGACCCCCCCCCCCCCCCCATGCCCTCACGGAGTGGGTTAATGACCCCCCCCCCCCATGCCCTCACGGAGTGGGTTAATGACCCCCCCCCCCCCCATGCCCTCACGGAGTGGGTTAATGACCCCCCCCCCCCCATGCCCTCACGGAGTGGGTTAATGACTCCCCCCCCCCCCCATGCCCTCACGGAGTGGGTTAATGACCCCCCCCCCATATGCCCTCACGGAGTGGGTTAATGACCCCCCCCCATATGCCCTCACGGAGTGGGTTAATGACCCCCCCCATATGCCCTCACGGAGTGGGTTAATGACCCCCCCCCCCCCATATGCCCTCACGGAGTGGGTTAATGACCCCCCCCATATGCCCTCACGGAGTGGGTTAATGACCCCCCCCCCCCATATGCCCTCACGGAGTGGGTTAATGACCCCCCCCCCCATATGCCCTCACGGAGTGGGTTAATGACCCCCCCCCCCATATGCCCTCACGGAGTGGGTTAATGACCCCCCCCCCCCCATGCCCTCACGGAGTGGGTTAATGACCCCCCCCCCCCATGCCCTCACGGAGTGGGTTAATGACCCCCCCCCCCCATGCCCTCCCCGAGTGGGTTAATGACCCCCCCCCCCCATGCCCTCACCGAGTGGGTTAATGACCCCCCCCCCCATGCCCTCACCGAGTGGGTTAATGACCCCCCCCCATGCCCTCACCGAGTGGGTTAATGGCCCCCCCATGCCCTCTCCTCATACCCCATGCCCTCACGGAGTGGGTTAATGACCCTCCCCCCCCCATGCCCTCACGGAGTGGGTTAATGACCCCCCCCCCCCCCATGCCCTCACGGAGTGGGTTAATGACCCCCCCCCCCATGCCCTCACGGAGTGGGTTAATGACCCCCCCCCCCCATGCCCTCACGGAGTGGGTTAATGACCCCCCCATGCCCTCACGGAGTGGGTTAATGACCCCCCATGCCCTCACCTCATACCTCTTTCCCTCACTGAGTGTGTTAATGACCCCCCCGTGCCCTCACCGAGTGGATTAATGACCCCCCCCCCCATGCCCTTATCGAGTGGGTTAAGGACCCCCCCCGACCCCATGCCCTCACCGAGTGGGTTGATGGCCCCCCCATGCCCTCACCGAGTGGGTTGATGGCCCCCCCATGCCCTCACCGAGTGGGTTGATGGCCCCCCCATGCCCTCACCGAGTGGGTTGATGGCCCCCCCATGCCCTCACCGAGTGGGTTGATGGCCCCCCCATGCCCTCACCGAGTGGGTTGATGGCCCCCCCATGCCCTCACCGAGTGGGTTGATGGCCCTCCTCCCATGCCCTCACCTCATACCTCATGCCCTCACCGAGTGGGTTAATGACCCCCCCCCCATGCCCTCACCGAGTGGGTTAATGACCCCCCCCCATGCCCTCACGGAGTGGGTTAATGACCCCCCCATGCCCTCACCGAGTGGGTTAATGACCCCCCCATGCCCTCACCTCATACCTCTTTCCCTCACTGAGTGTTAATGACCCCCCCGTGCCCTCACCGAGTGGATTAATGACCCCCCCCATGCCCTTATCGAGTGGGTTAAGGACCCCCCCCCCGACCCCATGCCCTCACCGAGTGGGTTGATGGCCCCCCCATGCCCTCACCGAGTGGGTTAATGACCCCCCCCCCCCCCCATGCCCTCACGGAGTGGGTTAATGACCCCCCCCCCATGCCCTCACGGAGTGGGTTAATGACCCCCCCCCATGCCCTCACGGAGTGGGTTAATGACACCCCCCCCCCCCATGCCCTCACGGAGTGGGTTAATGACCCCCCCCCCATGCCCTCACGGAGTGGGTTAATGACCCCCCCCCCATGCCCTCACGGAGTGGGTTAATGACCCCCCCCCATGCCCTCACGGAGTGGGTTAATGACCCCCCCCCATGCCCTCACGGAGTGGGTTAATGACCCCCCCCCATGCCCTCACCGAGTGGGTTAATGACCCCCCCCCCATGCCCTCACCGAGTGGGTTAATGACCCCCCCATGCCCTCACCTCATACCTCTTTCCCTCACTGAGTGTGTTAATGACCCCCCCGTGCCCTCACCGAGTGGATTAATGACCCCCCCCATGCCCTTATCGAGTGGGTTAAGGACCCCCCCCCCCGACCCCATGCCCTCACCGAGTGGGTTGATGGCCCCCCCATGCCCTCACCGAGTGGGTTGATGGCCCCCCCATGCCCTCACCGAGTGGGTTAATGGCCCCCCTCCCATGCCCTCACCTCATACCTCATGCCCTCACTGAGTGGGTTAATGACCCCCCCCCCCATGCCCTCACCGAGTGGGTTAATGACCCCCCCCATGCCCTCACCGAGTGGGTTAATGACCCCCCCATGCCCTCACCGAGTGGGTTAATGACCCCCCCATGCCCTCACCTCATACCTCTTTCCCTCACTGAGTGTGTTAATGACCCCCCCGTGCCCTCACCGAGTGGATTAATGACCCCCCCCCATGCCCTTATCGAGTGGGTTAAGGACCCCCCCCCCCGACCCCATGCCCTCACCGAGTGGGTTGATGGCCCCCCCATGCCCTCACCGAGTGGGTTGATGGCCCCCCCATGCCCTCACCGAGTGGGTTGATGGCCCCCCCATGCCCTCACCGAGTGGGTTGATGGCCCCCCCATGCCCTCACCGAGTGGGTTGATGGCCCCCCCATGCCCTCACCGAGTGGGTTAATGGCCCCCCTCCCATGCCCTCACCTCATGCCCTCACCGAGTGGGTTAATGACCCCCCCCCCCCCATGCCCTCACCGAGTGGGTTAATGACCCCCCCCCATGCCCTCACCGAGTGGGTTAATGACCCCCCCCATGCCCTCACCGAGTGGGTTAATGACCCCCCCCATGCCCTCACCGAGTGGGTTAATGACCCCCCCCCCCATGCCCTCACCGAGTGGGTTAATGACCCCCCCCCCCCCCCATGCCCTCACCGAGTGGGTTAATGACCCCCCCCCCCCATGCCCTCACCGAGTGGGTTAATGACCCCCCCCCCCCCATGCCCTCACCGAGTGGGTTAATGACCCCCCCCCCCCCATGCCCTCACCGAGTGGGTTAATGACCCCCCCCCCCCCATGCCCTCACCGAGTGGGTTAATGACCCCCCCACCCCCATGCCCTCACCGAGTGGGTTAATGACCCCCCCATGCCCTCACGGAGTGGGTTAATGACCCCCCCCCCCCCCCCATGCCCTCACGGAGTGGGTTAATGACCCCCCCCCCCCCCCCCATGCCCTCACGGAGTGGGTTAATGACCCCCCCCCCCCATGCCCTCACGGAGTGGGTTAATGACCCCCCCCCCCATGCCCTCACCGAGTGGGTTAATGACCCCCCCCCCCCCATGCCCTCACCGAGTGGGTTAATGACCCCCCCCCCCATGCCCTCACCGAGTGGGTTAATGACCCCCCCCCCATGCCCTCACCGAGTGGGTTAATGACCCCCCCCCCATGCCCTCACCGAGTGGGTTAATGACCCCCCCCATGCCCTCACCGAGTGTGTTAATGACCCCCCCCATGCCCTCACCGAGTGGGTTAATGACCCCCCCCCCATGCCCTCACCGAGTGGGTTAATAATCCCCCCCCCCATGCCCTCACCGAGTGGGTTAATGACCCCCCCCCCCATGCCCTCACCGAGTGGGTTAATGACCCCCCCCCCCCCATGCCCTCACCGAGTGGGTTAATGACCCCCCCCCCCATGCCCTCACCGAGTGGGTTAATAATCCCCCCCCTCATGCCCTCACCGAGTGGGTTAATGGACCCCCTCATGCCCTCCCCGAGTGGGTTAATGGACCCCCTCATGCCCTCACTGAATGGGTTAATGTCCCCTCATGCCCTCACTGAGTGGGTTAATGCCCTCATGCCCTCACTGAGTGGGTTCACCCCCCCCACCCCAACAAGTCTGCACTGACTGGGTTAATGGGCTCCCCCGCCCCGTCATGTCTGCACTGACTGGGTTAATGCCCCCCCCCCCCCCCCCTCCGCCCCCTCATGTCTTAGTGTGTTAATGCCACCCTATGTTGGCACGGAGTGGGTTAGTATCATCCTTTATCAGCACAGGGAGAAAGAAGATGCCTAGCATGAGTTGTGTATACACTTCAACGCTGCTACTAGTATCGCCGCGGCCTATCATATTAGCTACGATGCCGGCAATTATTGTGGATTACTCTTCTGGTGCCTCGGGAACCGGAATCATAATCACAATAACTCTCTGCCGTAGCCGTGATAACAAATATATTATTGGGAGCTTATACCGTATACCTACTTCTACTTAGTTATGGGCTCTGCTTCTTAGGCTACTGGACACCATTATCTCCAGAAGGTTTGATCACTTGGTACACCTAGCTGCTTGTTCCCGGAGCCGCGCCGTCACCCCCCTCACAGAAGAAAGAAGCAGGGTGAGTATGTGAAAATCCGAAGGCATCAGACAACAGAAGACTTCAGTAACGAGGTAGCAGCGCTACCGCTGCCCTGCGCTCCATGCTCCCACACACTACACCAACGGCACTTGCGGGTGCAGGGCGCAGGGGGGGGGGGGGGGGGGGGGTGGAAGTGCCCTGGGCAGCATGTTACTGCGTCTTCTAAGGGCTGGCAGAAGGCATTTTCGGTGCCCGGGCACCATTTTCTGTACCCCCGCCAGCATTTCAAGTTTAAATTTTAGCGGGACTGAAGAGCGTCGGGAAGGGGTGGGGCTTAGCCACACGGCTCACCAGCTCCATTTTCTCTCATCCACAGCTGCTGCATGAGATGCTGGCCCGGGACCTCCAAGCTCCAATTCAAGTAAAAGGGAGGAAATCGAAGGGGGGGACGGGACGGGACGGACAGATATTTGGTGCATATATATATATTCTAATTAACAGCAGCGCTTTCCACATATATCGTTTGGTGGGATATATGGGTGCTGGGGTGTGAGCTGGCATACTCACTCTGTTTTCTCTATCCGGGCTTCCTTGTGAGTCTGTCCCCTAGCTGAGACAGTGTGGGTGTGTCTGTACTACGTGTCGGCTACGTGCCCCCCCCCCCCCCCCCCCCACTATCCCTCTCATGAAATGAATACTCTTTGTGAAAAGGCTTGGGAGTCGCCATTCAAGAGGTGGCAGATTCCTAAGAGAATTTTCATGGCGTATCCTTTCCCCTCTGACGGGAAAAATGGGAGTCGTCTCCGAATGTCGTCAAGGCTCTATCCCGTTTGTCTAAGAAGGTGGCACTTCCGTCCCCTGACACGGCAGCTCTCAAAGATCCGGCGGATTGCAAGCTGGAGACGTCTCTGAAGGCCATTTTCGCTGATTCGGGTGCATTGCTCAGACCTGCTGTGGCGTCTGTATGGGTGAGTAGTGCTATTGCTAAATGGGCTGATAATTTAGCTTCTGATATGGATGCCCTTGATAAAGATAATGTTCTTTTGACTCTAGGTTATGTCAAGGATGCTGCAGATTACCTGAAGGATGTGGCGAGGGATGTTGGTCTCTTGGGATCAAGAGCCAATGACATGGCGATCTCGGCCAGGAGGGCGCTGTGGATCCATCAATGGAATGCTTATGCCGACTCCAAGAAAGCTATGGAAGCTCTCCCCTTCACAGGTAGTGTCTTGTTTGGTGACGGCCTCGCTGACCTGGTGTCTACCGCGACTGCGGGTAAGTCATCTTTTCTTCCTTATGTTCCCACACAGCAGAAAAAGGCACCCCATCAGCAGATTCAGTCCTTTCGTCCAAATAAATACAAGCAAGGAAAAGGCTTGTCCTTTCTCGCTTCAAAGGGTAGAGGATGGGGAAGAAAGTCGCCTGCAGTATCAGGCGCTCAGGACCAAAAGTCCTCCCCAACCTCTACCAAGTCCACCGCATGACGCTTTGGCTCCCCTGGGGGAGGCCGGACCGGTGGGGGGCTGTCTGCGGATCTTCAGTCAGGTCTGGGTTCACTCAGGCCTGGATCCTTGGGCCCTAGAAAGTGTCTCAGGGATACAGGCTGGAGTTTCAGGAGATGCCCCCTCACCACTTTTTCATTTCGGCCTTGCCAATGTCTCTTCCGGACAATATTGTCCCATCTGGGGATGGACCCTGAAGTACAGAGGGTATTTCTTCTAGTAGAAAAGGCTCTGGAAATCCAGAGAATGGTCAAACCAATTTTGAAACAAACAAGAGTGCCGATACATCAATGCATTCGGTTGTTGGGAAAGATGGTAGCGGCGTACCAGGCCATACAGTTTGTCCGATTCCATGCCAGAGTTTTCCAGTGGGACTTGTTGGACAAGTGGTCCGGATCCCACCTACACATGCACCAGAAGATAATCCTGTCCTCCAAAACCAGGATTTCACTCCTGTGGTGGCTGCACAGTTCTGATCTGTTAGAGGGACGCAGGTTCGGGTTTCAGGACTGGGTCCTAGTAACCACGGATGCAAGTCTCCTAGGCTGGGGAGCAGTCGCACAGAGAAAAGGGTTTCCTGACCCGACCATTTTCCTTGGAAGCTATCTTCACATAAACGTTCTGGAATTCAGAGCCATTTACAACGGCCTTCTACAAGCGGTGCATCTTTAAGATCAACCCGTGCAGATCCAGTCGGACAATGTAACAGCAGTCGCATGCATAAACCGCCATAGCGGAATGAAAAGCAGAGCAGCGATGGCAGAGGTGACAAAGATCCTCCTCTGGGCAGCAAGACATGCAAGAACTCTGTCGGCAATTTTCATTCCGAGAGTGGACAACTGGGAAGCAGACTTCCTCAGCAAACACTATCTCCATCCAGGAGAGGTGACAAGTCTTTTGTGAGTTCCTCAAATAGACATGATGACATCTCGTCTCGACAAGTAGCTTCAGAGATATTGTTCCAGGTCGAAAGACCCTCAAGCAATAGCGGTGGATGCGCTAGTGACCCAGTGGGTATTCCGGTCAGTGTATGTCTTCCCTCCACTTCCGCTGATCCCAAAAGTTCTCAGGATCATAAGAACAAGGATTCAAGCAATCCTCATTGCCCCAGACTGGCCAAGGAGGGCTTGGTACCCAGATCTTCAGGAGTTGCTCATAGAAGATCCTCTGCCTCTTCCTCTTTGCGAGGACCTGCTGCAGCAGGGGCCGTGTGTGTATCAGAACTTACCACGGCTATGTTTGACGGCATTGCTGAGTGCTGGATCCTAGCCCGAAAGGGTATGCTGAAAGAAGTGATTCCCACACTTATTCAGGCCATGAAAGGAGTAACGTCGAAACATTACCACCATATTTGGAGAAAATGTGACTTGGTGTGAATCGGAAGAGTTTCACTTGGGACATTTTTCTCCATTTTCTGCAGGCTGGTGTGGAGGCGGCCCTCCGATTGGAAGAACATTGACAAGGCCGAAATCTGGACCTTGATTGACCCCAAAGACAATTGGCTTCTCTTCCAGAGGTTCAGACCTTTGTGAAAGGGGTTCACATCCAGCCTCCAGTGGCACCATGGGACCTTAATGTGGTGTTGCAGTTCCTTCAATCGAACTGGTTTGAGCCTCTACGAGAGAGAGTTGAAGTTTCTCACTTGGAAAGTGGTGATGCTTTTAGCATTGGCATCTGCACGGCGGTTGTCTGAGTTGGGGGGCCTTGTCTCATAAGAGCCCTTACCTAATCTTCCATGAAGATAGGGCAGAGTTGAGAACTTGTCAACATTTTCTTCCAAAGGTGGTCTCCTCTTTCCACATAAACCAGCCTATTGTGGTGCCAGTAGTTACTGACACATTCACTGAATCAAAGTGTCTCTAGATGTGGTTAGAGCTTTGTTTTCCGAATTAGAGCTGCTCTAGCGACATAAATCTTCAGAGTCTTTGTTTGTCCTGTATGCTCCCAACAAGATTGGGTGTCCTGCTTCTAAGCAGACCATTGCGCGCTGGATTAGAGGAACGTTTCATCACTCTTATTCCACGGCAGGATTGCAGATACAGAAGTCTGTAAATGCCCATTCTACTAGAAAGGTGGACTCGTCCTGGGCGGATGCCAAGGGGGTCTCTGCATTACAACTTTGCCGAACAGCTACTTGGTCAGGGGCAAACACGTTTGCAAGGTTTTAAAAGTTTGACACCTTGGCCGATGAGGACCTCAAGTTTGGTCACACAGTGCTGCAGGGTCATACGCACTCTCCTGCCTGTACTGGAGCTTTGGTATAACCCCATGGAACTGAAGTGGACCCCAGCATCCTCTAGGACGTATGAGAACAGGATTTTAATACCTACTGGTAAATCCTTTTCTCCTAGTCCCTAGAGTATGCTGGGCGCTCGACCCAGTGCGTACTTTACCTGCAGTTGTTAGTTTGTAGTAGTGATGTGCACAGGAAATTTTTCTGGTTTTGGATTCGGTTCCGCAGCCGTGTTTTGGATTCAGGCGCGTTTTGGCAAAACCTCCCTGAAAATTTTTTGTTGGATTCGTGTCAATGTCCTTGTATAAACAGGACATTGACACTTTAACAAACCCATCATTTCAGCGACAGGGTCTGCCACACGACTGTGACTGAAATGACTGGTTGGTTTGGGCCCCCACCAAAAAAGAAGCAATCAATCTCTCCTTGCACAAACTGGCTCTACAGAGGCAAGATGTCCACCTCCTCCGATTCCTCACCCCTTTCACAGTGTACATCCCCCCCCCCCCCCCTCCTCACAGATTAATTCGTCCCCACTGGAATCTACCATCTCGGGTCCCTGTGTACTTTCTGGAGGCAATTGCTGGTGAATGTCTCAACGGATTAATTGATTATAACTCATTTTGATGAACATCTTCTCCACACTTTCTGGAAGTAACCTCGTATGCCGATTGCTGACAAGGTGAGCGGCGGCACTAAACACTCCCCAAACAGCACATGACGCAAAGAAGAAAAAAAAGAGGCGCAATGAGGTAGCTGTGTGAGTAAGCTAAGCGACCCTAGTGGCCGACACAAACACCTGGCCCATCTAGGAGTGGCAATGCAGTGTCACGCAGGCTGGCCCTTCAAAAAACTACTCCCCAAACAGCACATGACGCAAATAAAAATTAAAGAAAAAAGAGGTGCAAGATGGAATTGTCCTTGGGCCCTCCCACCCACCCTTATGTTGTATAAACAGGACATGCACACTTTAACCAACCCATCATTTCAGTGACAGGGTCTGCCACACGACTGTGACTGAAATGACGGGTTGGTTTGGGCCCCCACCAAAAAAGAAGCAATCAATCTCTCCTTGCGCAAACTGGCTCTACAGAGGCAAGATGTCCACCTCATCATCATCCTCCGATATATCACCGTGTACATCCCCCTCCTCACAGATTATCAATTCGTCCCCACTGGAATCCACCATCTCAGCTCCCTGTGTACTTTGTGGAGGCAATTGCTGCTGGTGAATGTCTCCACGGAGGAATTGATTATAATTCATTTTAATGAACATCATCTTCTCCACATTTTCTGGAAGTAACCTCGTACGCCGATTGCTGACAAGGTGAGCGGCTGCACTAAACACTCTTTCGGAGTACACACTGGAGGGGGGGCAACTTAGGTAAAATAAAGCCAGTTTGTGCAATGGCCTCCAAATTGCCTTTTTTTTTCCTGCCAGTATACGTGCCTACTTGGATGCGGTCTCTCATAAAATCCTCCACCATTCTTTCAATGGTGACAGAATCATATGCAGTGACAGTAGATGACATGTCAGTAATCGTTGGCAGGTCCTTCAGTCCGGACCAGATGTTGGCACTCGCTCTAGACTGCCCTGCATCACCGCCAGCGGTTGGGCTCGGAATTCTTAGCCTTCTCCTCGCAGCCCCAGTTGCGGGAGAATGTGAAGGAGGAGCTGTTGACGGGTCACGTTCCGCTTGACTTGACAAGTGTCTCACCAGCAGGTCTTTGCACCTCTGCATACTTGTGTTTGCCGGAAAGAGAGGCTTTAAACCTAGGATCGAGCACGGTGGCCAAAATGTAGTGCTCTGATTTCAACAGATTGACCACCCGTGAATCCTGGTTAAGCAAATTAAGGGCTCCATCCACAAGTCCTACATGCCTAGCGGAATCGCTGTGTTTTAGCTCCTCCTTCAATGTCTCCAGCTTCTTCTGCAAAAGCCTGATGAGGGGAATGACCTGACTCAGGCTGGCAGTGTCTGAACTGGCTTCACGTGTGGCAAGTTCAAAGGGTTGGAGAACCTTGCACAACGTTGACATCATTCTCCACTGCGCTTGAGTCAGGTGCATTCCCCCTCCTTTGCCTATATCGTAGGTAGCTGTATAGGCTTGAATGGCCTTTTGCTGCTCCTCCATCCTCTGAAGCGTATAGAGGGTTGAATTCCACCTCGTTACCACCTCTTGCTTCAGATGATGGCGGGGCAGGTTCAGGAGTGTTTGCTGGTGCTCCAGTCTTCAGCACGCGGTGGCTGAATGCCGAAAGTGGCCCGCAATTCTTCGGGCCACCGACAGCATCTCTTGCATGCCCCTGTCGTTTTTTTAAAAATTCTGCACCACCAAATTCAATGTATGTGCAAAACATGGGACGTGCTGGAATTTGCCTACATGTAATGCACGCACAATATTGGTGGCGTTGTCCGATGTCACAAATCCCCAGGAGAGTCCAATTTGGGTAAGCCATTCTGCGATGTTCCTCAGTTTCCGTAAGAGGTTGTCAGCTGTGTACCTCTTATGGAAAGCGGTGATACAAAGCGTAGCCTGCCTAGGAACGAGTTGAATTTTGCGAGATGCTGCTACTGGTGCCGCCGCTGCTGTTCTTGCTGCAGGAGGCAATGCATCTACCCAGTGGGCTGTCAGTCTTATAGTCCTGAGTCTGCCCTGCTCCACTTTCCACATGTCCGTGGTTAAGTGGACATTGGGTACAACAGCATTTTTTAGGACACTGGTGACTCTCTCTTTTTGAGGTCTGTGTACATTCTCTGTATCGCCTGCCTAGAGAAGTGGAACCTTGATGGTATTTGGTACTGGGGACACACCAACTCAATAAATTTTCTAATTCCCTGTGAATGAACGGTGGATACCGGACACACGTTGAACACCACCCAGGCTGCGTTAACTGCTCTGCAGCAGGATGACTGCTGTGATATTTCATCTTCCTCGCAAAGGACTGTTGGACAGTCAATTGCTTACTGGAAGTAATACAAGTGGTCTTCCGACTTTCCCTCTGGGATGACTATCGACTCCCAGCAGCAACAGCAGTGCCAGCAGCAGTAGGCATTACACTCAAGGATGCATCGGAGGAATCCCAGGCAGGAGAGGACTCGTCAGACTTGCCAGTGACATGGCCTGCAGGACTGTTGGCGTTCCTGTCTAAGGAGGAAATTGACATTGAGGGAGTTGGTCGTGGGGTTTGCAGGAGCTTTGGTACAAGAGGAAGAAGGGATTTAGTTGTCAGTGGACTGCTTCCGCGGTCACCCAAAGTTTTTGAACTTGTAGATGACTTGTGATGAATGCGCTCCAGGTGACGTATAAGGGAGGATGTTCCTAGGTGGTTAACGTCCTTACCCCTACTTATTACAGCTTGACAAAGGCAACACACGGCTTGACAATATTTGTCCCACGGACAACAGGTGTCTCCCCTGGTGCCTGACTTATACAAACCACCTCACCATCAGAATCCTCCTTGCCAATTTCCTCCTCAGTGCTAGTAACACCCATATCCTCATCCTGGTGTAATTCATCAGTGACCTCTTCAATTTGACTATCAGGAACTGGACTGCAGGTGCTCCTTCCAGCACTTGCAGAGGGCGTGTAAATGGTGGAAGGCGCCACCTCTTCCCGTCCAGTGTTGGGAAGGTCAGGCATCGCAACAGACTCAATTGGACTCTCCTTGGGGATTTGTGATTTAGAAGAATGCACAGTTCTTTGCTGTGCTTTTGCCAGCTTAACTCTTTTCATTTTTCTAGCGAGAGGATGAGTGCTTCCATCCTCATGTGAAGCTGAACCACTAGCCATGAACATAGGCCAGGGCCTCAGCCATTCCTTGCCACTCTGTCGTAAATGGCATATTGGCAAGTTTACGCTTCTCATCAGATGCTTTTAATTTAGATTTTTGGGTCATTTTACTGAACTTTTGTTTTGTTTTTTATTTTACATGCTCTCTACTGACATTGGGCATCGGCCTTGGCAGACGACATTGATGGCATTTCATCGTGTCTGCCATGACTAGTGGCAGCAGCTTCAGCACGAGGTGGAAGTGTATCTTGATCTTTCCCTATTTTACCCTCCACATTTTTGCTCATTTTTTAACGTGTGGAATTATATGCCAGTAATGTATCAATAGCAATGGCCTACTGTACCATACTGCTATATATTATATACTGGTGGTCAGCAAAATTCTGCACTGTCCTCCCTACTATATAATACTGTGCACAACTAAAATGCACTACAGGTATGGATGGATAGTATACTTGACGACACAGAGGTAGGTAGAGCAGGGGACTACTGTACCTTACTGCTATATAATACTGGTGGTCACTGGTCAGCAAAATTCTGCACTATAGGAGATACTACAATGCAGCACAGATATGGAGCGTTTTTCAGGCAGAGAACGTAGATATTTGCAGCACACTGAGCACAGATATTTGCAGCACACTGAACACAGAAACTGAGAGAACGCTGCACGTCCTCTCCCTATCCTCTCCAATGCACGGGTGAAAATGGCGGTGACGCGCGGCTCCTTTATATAGAATACAAATCTCGTGAGAATCCGACAGCGGGATGATGACGTTCGGGCGCGCTCTGGTTAACCGAGCAAGGCGGGAGGATCCGAGTCTGCCTCGGAACCGTGTAAAATGGGTGAAGTTCGTGGGGGGTTCGGATTCCGAGAAACCGAACCCGCTCATCACTAGTTTGTAGTTACACAAGTGTTGTGTTACGGTCATTTTCAGCGTGTTGCTGTAAATTGTTCATGCATGTGTTATGTTGAATGCCATGTTGTGCAGCATGGTTGAGGTGTGAGCTGGTATGAATTTCACCGTTAAATTAAAAGTAAATCGTTTTCTCTAAATGTCTGTCTCCCTGGGCACAGTTCCTATACTGAGGTCTGGAGGAGGGGCATAGAGGGAGGAGCCAGTTCACACTCTGAAAAAGTCTTAACGTGCCCATGGCTTCTGTGGAACAGTCTATACCCCATGGTACTGAAGTGGACCCCAGCATCCTCTACGGACTAGGAGAAAAATATTTACCGGTAGGCAGTGGTGCAAGTAGAAAAAATGTCTTACGGGTACTGTGTGCGCGCGCCGAAGGCGCGCGCAAAAAAATGGGTGTGGCCAAATGCCACATGGGGCGTGGCCAATGGAAATGGGGGCGTGATACACATATGGGGGAGGGGCAGATACACGTATGACCCCAATAGTGCCAGATACACGTTGCCCCACAGTGCCAGATACACATTGCCCCACAGTGCCAGATACACATTGCCCCACAGTGCCAGATACACATTGCCCCACAGTGCCAGATACACATTGCCCCACAGTGACAGATATACATTGCCCCACAGTGCCAGATACACATTGACTAACAGTGCCAGATACACATTGCCCCACAGTGCCAGATACAGAAATGCCCCCAGAGTGCCAGATATACATTGCCTCGCAGTGTCAGATACACGTTGCCCCACAGTGCCAGATATACATTGCCCCACAGTGCCAGATACACATTGCCCCACAGTGCCAGATACACAAATGCCCCCACTGTGTCAGATATACATTGCCCCCCGTGCCAGATACAGAAATGCCCCTACAGTGCCAGATATGCCCCCAGTGCCAGATATCCCCCAGTGCCAGGTATACATGCCCCCCCAGTGCCAGATATCCCCCAGTGCCAGGTATACATGCCCCCCTGTGCCAGATATCCCCCAGTGCCAGGTATACATGCCCCCCTGTGCCAGATATCCCCCAGTGCCAGGTATACATGCCCCCCAGTGCCAGATATCCCCCAGTGCCAGGTATATATGCCCCCCAGTGCCAGATATCCCCCAGTGCCAGGTATATATGCCCCCCAGTGCCAGGTATATATGCCCCCCAGTGCCAGGTATATATGCCCCCCAGTGCCAGATATCCCCCAGTGCCAGGTATATATGCCTCCCAGTGCCAGATATCCCCCAGTGCCAGGTATATATGCCTCCCAGTGCCAGATATCCCCCAGTGCCAGGTATATATGCCCCCCAGTGCCAGATATCCCCCAGTGCCAGGTATATATGCCCCCCAGTGCCAGGTATATATGCCCCCCAGTGCCAGATATCCCCCAGTGCCAGATAGAAATGCCCCCCCAGTGCCAGATATCCCCCAGTGCCAGGTATAACCCCCCCCCCCCTTCCCTGCTCACCGCTGCCGCTGGCCGCTGCCGTCCTGTGTGAGGGAAGGAGAGCGCAGCCTGTGCCTCTCCTTCCCCTCAGTCTCCGGCGGGTGTCTCACAGTTTAATTCAGCGCCGATCCGTGAGCCAATCAGAGCTCGCACCGCGAGCTCTGATTGGCTCACGGATCGGCGCTGAATTAAACTATGACAGCCGCCGGAGACTGAGGTGAAGGAGAGGCACAGGCTGCGCTCTCCTTCCCTCACACATCAGCGGCGGTGCGAGGAGCGGCGGCGGCCCGTCGGTGTGGGTACGGCGTACCCACGGCTAAATTCTTACGGGTACGCCGTACCCACCCGTACCCGCCCACTTGCACCACTGCCGGTAGGTATTAAAATCCTGTTTTCGACTGCATCTGTGAGAGCAATCGAAGGATTGTATGCACGTTTAAGGTACCATGCGACGCACGGGCGCGCTGGTCTAATCTCGAATCTAATGATAGTAAGTGCTGCGATCTATTGCATGGTAATCACTTTGTCAGGTCAGGTGTGATTTCGTCGCACCTGAACTGCTGGTGCGATGTTGCGGGAGATCACGTAACTTTATGGGCACCATTATGGGCTGGTATGTAATTGGAATCCCTACTGCCGCCCCATATTACCACTCATGTGGTGGTCCATGCCACCACCCAAGGGGGAATAAGAGTGTGGTTAGCGAAGCATGCCACTGTGCCTGATGCGTGCAGCGATACCGCAAGGGGACTTGCTGCGTTCTCAGTTGGGATTCCGGCGTTGGTCTCTTGACCACCAGTATTCTGGCACCAACCCTTTGTAACTGGTATACCAAGTAGTTAATTGTTCCCTGAACCAAATTGCATTCAGGTTAAGTAAACCATGTAAGACCCCTTTTCCACTTCATCAGTAACCTTGTTTATTGTTTGATCTATCTGGCTTGTGGTTTATTGCAATACCCCTTTCAGTCTGCCACAAAAATCTGGGTTACTGCACATAAATACACGTTGATGTGCAGTCTGAAAAGGGCCCGTTGAAAAATTCATGGTTGATCGACATGGTATGTCAAGTCTGGTAGCTACCAGGGTTGAACACTAATTCAACCTGTCTTGCATTGAGGAGTGAACGGGTAAGCCAGGTCTATGTAACGTGTTACAATTTTACGCTATAAGAAGAGGTGGCACTTTGAGATCATCTCCAAGTGCCACCTACGCACGTGTCACTGAAGTCACCACCCCGGCATATTGCTGTGTAAAAGGGTCAGTTAAAAGTAACCCAACTCCAGTGACCTGTGAATCCCAGCCTGTTCTCAACCAGAATTGGACCTGGGGAAGTGTGCTGTGTAAACGTCATGACCTGAGTTATGCTTAAAAGATGTTGATTGTCTGTATATACAGAGGACTGCCTGAAGGGATTGTCTGTGAGTGACATGAAGGGCAGACACTGGCTCGGTGTAAATGGGGCCAAACTGGGAATAACCTAGGTTCAGGGTGCAGGGTAAACGTTCTTGGGTCATGGTTGTAACAGTCTCTGAAAGCCCAGGTTGGACCTGGCTTTTTTGTGTGAAAAGTGTTATACGGGTTTGCTGTTTTAAATGGCAGATTAGTATGCCAGGTAAGTAATTGTGAACCTTTAGCCATTTGCATTTGCTCATGTAAGTCGGTAAACTCTTGCATTTAGGTTAAATGTGGCAGGGATTGAAGTGTGTTCTGAAATCACTTTTACTGGTGCTATCCATGTTTTCTCTTGCAGGGTACACAGGATAAACAGTGGGATATGATGTATCGGCAGCAGATTGGCACCATTGATCAAAGCTTTCGGCCTCACAGAATGCACCAGGCCAGTCCCCCTATATCCCCTCCTCCTTTCTCAGGCAATTCAGTTTGTTGGGAGCAGCAGGAGGCAGACCATGGTCATTGGACTACTGGTTTTATAGCAGCCATAAGCTTTTTATTTTTATAGTATGTGTGTGTGTATATATATATATATATATATATATATATATATATATATATATATATATATATATATATATATATATATATATATATATATATATATATATATATATATATATATAATATATATTTTTTTTTTTTTTTTTTCGGTGTGATCTTTCTAAAACGTCCTATGCGTACCATTTAGAGTCGCTCCAGCAACTCTCCACTGGGTCACAACAATGCTGTTTTTTGGTGGGCATCTGTGTCGGATATACTAGTAGGTACTGCAGACATTACCAGGCTGTGGCTGGAGCATGGGGAGAAGGTAAGGCATAGGTTACGCTAAGGCGGGAAAACACTAGACACAGCAGCACTGCTTTGGGATGGATACTACCAAACAGTTGCTGACGGGGCTGCCACCTCAGGTGCACCAGCACTAGGCCTCAGGGATCATAAACTCCAGGGTGATAGGCCCTACACACTGGCCGAGCTGCCCGACGGCGGATACGGGTGACCCTGCGGCGGGGGAGCAGTGAAGTTTCTTCACTCCCTCCGTCACCCGGCTGCATTGAAGTGCAGGCAAATATGGACGAGATCGTCCTTATTGGCCTGCATGTACAGCCGATGGGGCACCAGCGATGAACGAGCGCGGTGCCATTCATCGCTGGAGCCTCCACACTGCACGATATGAACGTCATCTCGTTCATTAATGAACGAGATTGTTCATATTTGTGCAGTCATGTCGGCCAGTGTGTAGGGCCCTTTAGTCTGAGACTGGGGTTGATGTCCGCAGTGGGGAGTAAGACGCTCTCCTGGTTGGCCTTTCCCGGTTCGTGACCAGTTTTTCCTCAGAGTTTCCATCTGTGAGGCTCTGTATCTGAAAAGACCCAGTCGCAGCATAGTCCGCTGTATGACTAGTGCGTCGGTGTACACTTGGGCATTTGTGTTCACTGTAGGTTCACATGGCCATTGTGTACCCTAATAGCGTCTGGATACAGTCCAGGGATGTGTGGTGAGCTAAATAGCTCAGGAGGCACTGGCTAGCACCAGAGCCAGATTCACACACAATATGAGCCAAAGCGTACATCTGGGCATTATACACGGGTGCACCAGTATACACTCCTGGAAATTTTGTGAGTTTTGATCAGAGATATGTGTAAAAGACAGGCAGGTGAGGCCATTCAGCGTTAATGTATTGATCGATCCTGGAAGTGGGGTTAAGTCTCCCTGTATCCCACTCTCCTGAACTATAGTAGGTGATATAGTACTAAGGGGGTTGTTCTGAGTTGATCGTAGCTGTGCTAAATCTAGCACCGCTACGATCATGTTCCCAGACATGCGGGTGGACACCCTGCACAGTGCTAGCCCGCCCCACCCCCTCCCCCGCACAAGTACAAAAGCATCTCACAGCGGCGATCTCATCTCATGGCCAGCGCATCCCCTGCGGCTGAACGGGAGTTGCTCGTCGTTGCCCATGGTCACAGCAACTACATGTTGCGTCACGCAGCTGCTGCGGCCCGCCACCTACATGGTCCGGCAACGCCCCCAAAACGCAATTGCAGAATATACCTGTTTCTTGAATGTGTTAATGCACTCTGTATTGGGTAGGGTTTGGCAATAGGATTAATTAAAAAATGTATATATGAAATCTGGCACTTTGAATATTGATAAGGGTTTATCAGCAGCTGCTATAGAAGTGCCACAACCACATTCCCTTACCACCACTCGTTCCTAACGAGGGGTCCCATGTACTTCTGCTCTCATGGGCATTCAGCGCCCAAATGAAACCGTATTTAGAGCAGCGCGCCTATCTGCTACAATAAGGATTTGCAGCACTACTATATTTTATTGTGTACACCTTGTTAGTTACCATATTAGTGAGAACACCTGCAGAGACTGAACGCAGACTATTTTATTTCCATTTCATCACTACAGAGCGTGGTACCTCTATGAACAGTCTGCATTATGCTAGTGAGTGCTACGTCTACACCCCTGATACTCACACAAGTTTAGATGATGTTTAAAGCTGTCCATGTTAGGAAGTGGTTATGTTTGTTATTTAACGTAAGTTGGATTTATTGCTGATCTGTTCAGCACTTTTCAGTATCAGTGAAATGCCTTAAACATATAAAATGTTTACAAAATTACAAAAATGTTATTCTATATTTTAAATTTGTTTTAAAAATAAAAATTATTTATTGCAAATTTGTATTGTTTTTATTTTTAATATATATTGATTTTTCAAATTTAAATGTAATTTACTGTTCAGGTTCAAATACAGCAGAATAAAAACAGTTTTAATTTGGCATAATAGAGGAAATTTGGAAAGTAGTTAATTGGGAAGACAAAAACTGCACCCTAAGGATACTCAATTATATTATATAAAACATTGGTATACTTCTACCCAACCATGGGGGTTATTCCAATCGGGGTGGAAATTCGGGGTGTCCGCATTGCGCACAGACGATGTCGCTTGACAACGACGCTGCCAACAAGAAATGTGATTGCACCAGCTATAGCAATAAGACGGTCAAGTGGGAGGCGTTACGGGGAGGATACTCACCGGTTTCCAGGCGTGGTAAGTCCAACACAGGCGTTTGGAGGGTGGATGTCTGACGTCAGGACTGGGACCTTCATCGATGGATCCGTCGCACAGGGTCTTGTTTTGATAGAAACATTTTTAGCATAGCAGTGCTGCACAAGCGTTCACAGCACTGCTATGCTATAATACACTCCCCCATAGGTGACATCAGGTTGATCGCACGAACAGCAAAAAGTTGCCACATGCGATCAACTCGCAATGACCCCCCCCTCCAAAATGTGCCTTGGAGTTCATGTCCACCACGCTGTGTGAATTACGTGCTTAATGACTGTTCTGTGCCAACCCGCTAACATGCCTGGACATCACCAGCGGTTCATCATCACTTAAGCAAGTTTAATTTTATTTTCATTTTGCCTATGTAATCATATAATTCTGAAACCAATGCCTGATAACATTTTTAGATATAAACTGCAGTCATTGTACAATACCTAACTTAAATAGTATAGGTGCATTCTTTTGAGGACTCTGTTACTGCAATGGTTCAAGATACTTTACTTAGCCCATATTGGGTGACATTAATAGAACATATATCCTAAACACAAGTTTTACTCTGCCATCATATAGGGTATCCGGTTGATACAGTGCTGTGAACGCTTGTGCAGCACTGCTATGCTAAAAATTAGATATGAAAAACCCAACTGACTTTTCAAACATTTGAATTCTCCCCCATATGTTAGACAGTACAAAAGGTTGACATGAAAGTGGTCGACAAAAAAAATAAGACAAATTTTCTCTGACATCCTAGTGGATGCTGGGAACTCCGTAAGGACCATGGGGAATAGACGGGCTCCGCAGGAGACTGGGCACTCTTAAAAGAAAGATTAGGTACTATATCTGGTGTGCACTGGCTCCTCCCTCTATGCCCCTCCTCCAGACCTCAGTTAGAATCTGTGCCCGGCCTGAGCTGGTTGCACTCTAGGGGCTCTCCTGAGCTTCTAGTAAAGAAAGTATTTGTTAGGTTTTTTTATTTTCAGTGAGATCTGCTGGCAACAGACTCACTGCTACGAGGGACTGAGGGGAGAGAAGCAAACCTACCTGCTTGCAGCTAGCTTGTGCTTCTAAGGCTACTGGACACCATTAGCTCCAGAGGGTTCAAACACAGCGCCCGACCTCGATCGTCCGTTCCCGGAGCCGCGCCGCCGTCCCCCTTGCAGAGCCAGAAGAATGAAGAGAAAGTTGAATACCGGCGGTTGAAGACTCCTGTCTTCATTAAGGTAGCACACAGCACTGCAGCTGTGCGCCATTGCTCCCTTAGCACACCACACACTCCGGTCACTGATGGGTGCAGGGCGCTGGGGGGGAGCCCTGGGCAGCAATTAGATTACCTTACTGGCAAAAAAAAAGCACATAATACAGTCTAATAAACTGTGTATGTGCAAAATCCCCCGCCAATAACAATATAAAAAAGCGGGAGAAGCCCGCCGCTGAAGGGTCTGGGCTATCTTCCTCAGAACACCGGTGCCATTTTCTCTTCACAGCTCCGCTGGAAGGACGCTCCCCAGGCTCTCCCCTGCAGTATCCAAATACACAAAGGGTGAAAAGAGGGGGGGGGGCACATAAATTTAGGCACAAAATTAAATATACAGCAGCTACTGGGTAAACACTGAGTTGTAGTGTAATCCCTGGGTTATATAGCGCTGGGGTGTGTGCTAGCATACTCTCTCTGTCTCTCCAAAGGGCCTTGTGGGGGAACTGTCTTCAAATAGAGCATCCCCTGTGTGTGTGGTGTGTCGACATGTCTGATGTAAAAGGCTCCTCTAAGGAGGTGATAGAGCGGATGTGTGTGAGAGGGTGTCTCCGTCGACAACGCCGACACCTGTTTGGATATGTGTAGGTGCTAAGGTGAATTCATTGCACAAAAGGTTAGGGAACAGACAGGAAATCTACCTGTGTCTGTCCCTATGTCACAGAGACCTTCAGAGTCTCACAATGCTCACTATCCAAAATAACAAACACTGGTATAGACACGGAGTTTAACTCCACTGTCGACTATGATAATGCAAAGTTACAACCAAGATGGCTAAAAGGTTTTCAATATATGATTATTGTAGTGAAACATGATTTGCATATCACTGATGACTCATCTGTCCCTGACACGAGAGTCCACATGTTTAAGGGGAAGAATGCTGAGGTAAATTTCCCTCCTCTCATGAGGAAAAAGAGCGTGAATCTCCTGACAAGAGACGGCAGCTTCCCACAAGAGAATTCTCAGACTGTATCCTTTCCCCACTAGGGCCAGGATGTGTTGAGAATCTTCCCCTAGGGTGTCACAAAAGGTAGCCCTGTCGTAACAGCTATTCTCAGGGATCCTGCAGATAGCGTGCACATTCTAGTATACTACCCAGACCGGCGATTGTGTCGGCATGGGTTTATAGCGCTGTGGCAGCGTGGACAGGTACCTTATCAGCAGAGATTGAGACCCTAATATAAATATATTAAAGATGCTGTCTTAAGTGAAGATATATAATTATAAAGCATGCCCAAAGAGACATGAGTATACTGGGTCCTAGAGTCATAGCTATGTCGATCTCTGCTTGACGTGTCCTGTAGAATATGCATTGGACAGATGATGCCGACTTAAGAGGCATATGGAAGGTTGAGGATTGTGTGGAGAAGGGTTCTCGGGCCTGGTCTCCACAGCTATAGCTGGTAATTCTGCTAGTTTGCCTTATATTACTGCACAGCCTAAGAAAGCACGACATTATTAAATGCAGCCTTTTGAATAAACAAACAAGAAAGTCTGACGTGCGTCCTTTCTTGTCAGAGCCGGGGACAGAGGAAAGAAGCTGCACAACACAGCTAGTCCCCAGGAACAGAAGTCCTCCCCGGCCTCTACAAAAATCCACCAATGTCAGCCCGGTGGGGACACGCCTTCGTAAGTTCAGCCACAAGTGGGTTCACTCCCTATTAGATCCTTGGGCAATAGATATTGTGTCTCAGGGATACAAGCTGTACTGTGAGAAGATGCCCCCTCACAGACGGCCCTGCGGGCTTCCCCCCAAGAGAGGGAGTCAGTGTTAACTGCAATTCACAAATTGTATCTTTAACAGGTGGTGGTCAAGGGTCCCCTCCTTCAACAAGAGGGTGTTATTATTCGACCATGTTGTAATCCCGAAACCAGACGGTTCGGTCAGATCCATATTGAATTAAAAATCCCTGAACATATACCTAAGAAGGTTCAAGTTCAAGATGGAATCGCTAAGAGCGGTCAGTGCAAGCCTAAAAAGGATCGGGACATAAGGGATGCATACCTTCATGTCCCCATTTATCCACCTCATTAGGCGTACCTCAGAATTGCGGTACGGGATTGTCGTTACCAATTTCTGATGTTGCCGTTTGGTGTCACTATTATCACGTACTTGGACGATCTCATAAAAGCGAGATCAAGAGATCAGTTGCTGAACAGTGTATCACTTTCTCTGGAAGTGAAACGGCAACACGGCTGGATTCTATATATTCCAAAGTCGTAGTTGGTTCCTACAGCTCATCTGCCTCTCCTAGGCACGATCCTAGACACAGACCAGTAAAGGGTTTATCTCCCGATAGAGAGAGCTCAGGAGCTCATGACAATGGTCAGGAATCTATTAAAACCAAAACAGGTATCCGTGCATCACTGCACTCGAGTCCTGGGACGGATGGTGGCATCATACGAGGCCATCCCCTTAGGAAGGTTCCATGCGAGGACCTTCCAATGGGACTTACTGGACAAGTGGTCCGCATCACCTCTTCAGATGCAACGGTTAATCACCCTATCCCCCAGGGCCGGGGTGTCTCTCCTGTGTGTGGCTGCAGAGTGCTCGCCTTCTCGAGGGCCGCAGATTCAGCATTCAGGACTGGATCCTGGTGACCACGGATGCAAGGCTCCGAGGGTGGGGGGCAGTTACACAGGGAAGAAATTTCCAAGGTCTGTTGTCAAGTCAACAGACTTGCCTTCACTTCAATATCCTGGAACTAAGGGCTATATACAACGCCCTAAGTCAAGCGGAGATCCTGCTTCGCGACCAACCGGTTCTGATCCAGTCAGACCGCAGCGGTTCATGTAAACCGCCAAGGCGGTACAAGGAGCAGGGTGGCGAGGGTAGAAGCCACCAGAATTCTTCGCTGGGCGGAGAATCACGTAAGAGCACTGTCAGCAGTGTTTATTCCGGGAGTGGACAACTGGGAAGCAGACTTCCTCAGCAGGCATGACCTCCACCCGGGAGAGTGGGGACTTTATCCAGAAGTCTTCACACGGATTGTAAATCATTGGGAACGGCCACAGGTGGACATGAGGGCGTCCCGCCTCAACAAAAAGCTAAAAATATATTGCGCCAGGTCAAGGGACCTTCAGGCGATAGCTGTGGACGCACTAGTGACACTGTGAGTGTACCAGTCGGTTTATGTGTTCCCTCCTCTTCCTCTCATACCTAAGATACTGAGGATAATAAGACGGAGAGGAGTAAGAACTATACTCATAGTTCCGGATTGGCCAAGAAGATCTTGGTACCCAGAACTACAAGAATGATCTCAGAGGACCCATGGCCTCTGCCTCTCAGACAGGACCTGTTACAGCAGGGGCCCTGTCTGTTCCAAGACTGACCGCGGCTGCGTTTGACAGCATGGCGGTTGAACGTCGGATCCTAACGGAAAAGGGCATTCCAGATGAAGTGATTCCTAAGCTGATAAAAGCTAGGAAGGATGTGACAGCAAAACATTATCACCGCATATGGCGGAAATATGTTGCTTGGTGTGAGGCCAGGAAGGCCCCAACAGAGGAATTCCAGCTGGGTCGATTTCTGCACTTCCTACAGTCAGGAGTGAATATGGGCCTAAAATTGGGGTCCATAAAGGTCCGGATTTCGGCCCTATCTATTTTCTTTCAAAAAGAACTGGCTTCACTGCCTGAAGTTCAGACGTTTGTTAAGGGAGTGCTGCATATTCAGCCCCCTTTTGTGCCTCCAGTGGCAACTTGGGATCTTAACATTGTGTTGGATTTCCTGAAATCCCATTGGTTTGAGCCACTTAAGACCGTGGATCTAAAGTATCTCACGTGAAAGGTGGTCATGCTGTTGGCCTTGGCTTCTGCTAGGCGTGTGTCAGAATTGGCGGCTTTGTCATGTAAAAGCCCATATCTGATCTTCCATATGGACAGGGCAGAATTGAGGACTCGTCCCCAATTTCTCCAAAAGGTGGTATCAGCGTTTCATTTGAACCAACCTATTGTGGTGCCTGCGGCTACTCGGGACTTGGAGGATTCCAAGTTGCTGGACGTAGTCCGGGCTCTGAAAATGTATGTTTCCAGGACGGCTTGAGTCAGGAAAACTGACTCGCTATTTATCCTGCATGCACCCAACAAGCTGGGTGCTCCTGCTTCAAAGCAGACTATTGCTCGCTGGATCTGTAGCACGATTCAGCTGGCACATTCTGCGGCTGGATTGCCGCATCCTAAATCAGTGAAAGCCCATTCCACGAGGAAGGTGGGCTCTTCTTGGGCGGCTGCCCGAGGGGTCTCTGCTTTACAGCTTTGCCGAGCTGCTACTTGGTCAGATTCAAACACATTTGCAAAATTCTACAAGTTTGATACCCTGGCTGAGGAGGACCTTGAGTTTGCTCATCGGTGCTGCAGAGTCATCCGCACTCTCCCGCCCATTTGGGAGCTTTGGTATAATCCCCATGGTCCTTACGGAGTTCCCAGCATCCACTAGGACGTCAGAGAAAATAAGAATTTACTCACCGGTAATTCTATTTCTCGTAGTCCGTAGTGGATGCTGGGCGCCCGTCCCAAGTGCGGACTCTCTGCAATACATGTATATAGTTATTGCTTAACTTAAGGGTTGTTGTTGATGAGCCATCTTTGAATGAGGCTCAGTTTTTTGATCATACTGTTAACTGGGTATAGTTATCACGAGTGATACAGTGTGATTGGTGTGGCTGGTATGAGTCTTACCCTGTATTCCAAATCCTTTCCTTGTAATGTCAGCTCTTCCGGGCACAGTTTCCCTAACTGAGGTCTGGAGGAGGGGCATAGAGGGAGGAGCCAGTGCACACCAGATATAGTACCTAATCTTTCTTTTAAGAGTGCCCAGTCTCCTGCGGAGACCGTCTATTCCCCATGGTCCTTACGGAGTTCCCAGCATCCACTACGGACAACGAGAAATAGAATTACCGGTGAGTAAATTCTTACTTTTTTATTTATTTTTAAATGTAACATGTATTTGGACTATTTCATACCTTCTCTATCCATGTTGGCATAGAGTTGGTTATAAACCTTGTGGCAAGTGAGGCGAGGGTAAGTCTACAATTGGAGTCCCAGTTGACAAAATTATCCACACAAACCACAAAAATGCAAAAAACAGGGTGTCTATTTTTTAGTGGTCAATCATTTTCATGTTGACATTTTGACCATGTCGACCTAATGTCTGTCTAACATATGGTGTCTATCTATTGGCTGTCTAACAAGACACTGTCTATCAAACTGCAACCATCATATAGACCCTATCACTATGTCGTCAACTAAATTTTAAAGGAAAAATAAGAATTTACTTACCGATAATTCTATTTCTCGTAGTCCGTAGTGGATGCTGGGGACTCCGTAAGGACCATGGGGAATAGCGGCTCCGCAGGAGACTGGGCACAAAAGTAAAGCTTTAGGACTACCTGGTGTGCACTGGCTCCTCCCCCTATGACCCTCCTCCAAGCCTCAGTTAGGATACTGTGCCCGGACGAGCGTACACAATAAGGAAGGATTTATGAATCCCGGGTAAGACTCACACCAGCCACACCAATCACACCGTACAACCTGTGATCTGAACCCAGTTAACAGCATGATAACAGAGGAGCCTCTAGAAAAGATGACTCACTACAGCAATAACCCGATTTTTTGGTAACAATAACTATGTACCAGTATTGCAGACAATCCGCACTTGGGATGAGCGCCCAGCATCCACTACGGACTACGAGAAATAGAATTATCGGTAAATAAATTCTTATTTTCTCTGACGTCCTAGTGGATGCTGGGGACTCCGTAAGGACCATGGGGATTATACCAAAGCTCCCAAACGGGTGGGAGAGTGCGGATGACTCTGCAGCACCGAATGAGAGAACTCCAGGTCCTCCTCAGCCAGGGTATCAAATTTGTAGAATTTTGCAAACGTGTTTGCCCCTGACCAAGTAGCTGCTCGGCAAAGTTGTAAAGCCGAGACCCCTCGGGCAGCCGCCCAAGATGAGCCCACCTTCCTTGTGGAGTGGGCATTTACAGATTTTTGGCTGTGGCAGGCCTGCCACAGAATGTGCAAGCTGAATTGTACTACAAATCCAGCGAGCAATAGTCTGCTTAGAAGCAAGAGCACCCAGCTTGTTGGGTGCATACAGGATAAACAGCGAGTCAGATTTTCTGACTCCAGCCGTCCTGGAACATATATTTTCAGGGCCCTGACAACGTCTAGCAACTTGGAGTCCTCCAAGTCCCTAGTAGCCGCAGGCACCACAATAGGTTGGTTCAGGTGAAACGCTGAAACCACCTTAGGGAGAAACTAAGGACGAGTCCTCAATTCCGCCCTGTCCGAATGGAAAATCAGATAAGGGCTTTTACAGGATAAAGCCGCCAATTCTGACACGCGCCTGGCCCAGGCCAGGGCCAACAGCATGACCACTTTCCATGTGAGATATTTTAACTCCACAGATTTAAGTGGTTCAAACCAATGTGACTTTTGGAACCCAAAAAGTACATTGAGATCCCAAGGTGCCACTGGAGGCACAAAAGGAGGCTGTATATACAGTACCCCTTTTACAAACGTCTGAACTTCAGGGACTGAAGCTAGTTCTTTTTGGAAGAAAATTGACAGGACCGAAATTTGAACCTTAATGGACCCCAATTTCAGGCCCATAGACACTCCTGTTTGCAGGAAATGTAGGAATCGACCCAGTTGAAATTCCTCCGTCGGGCCTTACTGGCCTCGCACCACGCAACATATTTTCGCCAAATGCGGTGATAACGTTTTGCGGTTACATCCTTCCTGGCTTTGATCAGGATAGGGATGGCTTATCCGGAATGCCTTTTTTCTTCAGGATCCGGCGTTCAACCGCCATGCCGTCAAACGCAGCCGCGGTAAGTCTTGGAACAGACCGGGTCCTTGCTGGAGCAGGTCCCTTCTTAGAGGTAGAGGCCACGGATCCTCCGTGAGCATCTCTTGAAGTTCCGGTTACCAAGTCCTTCTTGGCCAATCCGGAGCCACGAATATAGTACTTACTCCTCTCCATCTTATAATTCTCATTACCTTGGGTATGAGAGGCAGAGGAGGGAACACATACACTGACTGGTACACCCACGGTGTTACCAGAGCGTCTACAGCTATTGCCTGAGGGTCCCTTGACCTGGCGCAATACCTGTCGAGTTTTTCCCAACGGTTTATAATCATGTGGAAGACTTCTGGGTGAAGTCCCCACTCTCCCGGGTGGAGGTCGTGTCTGCTGAGGAAGTCTGCTTCCCAGTTGTCCACTCCCGGAATGAATACTGCTGACAGTGCTATCACTGCCATTGCCCTCCTGCTTCTTGTGCCACCCCGTCTGTTTACGTGGGTGACTGCCGTGATGTTGTCCAACTGGATCAACACCGGCTGACCTTGAAGCAGAGGTCTTGGTAAGCTTAGAGCATTGTAAATGGCCCTTAGCTTCAGGATATTTATGTGAAGTGATGTCTCCAGGCTTGACCATAAGCCCTGGAAATTCCTTCCCTGTGTGACTGCTCCCCAGCCTCGCAGGCTGGCATTCGTGGTCACCAGGACCCAGTCCTGAATGCCGAATCTGCGGCCCTCTAGAAGATGAGCACTCTGCAACCACCACAGGAGGGACACCCTTGTCCTTGGTGACAGGGTTATCCGCTGATGCATCTGAAGATGCGACCCGGACCATTTGTCCAGCAGGTCCCACTGGAAAGTTCTTGCGTGGAATCTGCCGAATGGGATTGCTTCGTAGGAAGCCACCATTTTTCCCAGAACCCTTGTGCATTGATGCACTGAGACTTGGCTCGGTTTTAGGAGGTTCCTGACTAGCTCGGATAACTCCCTGGCTTTCTCCTCCGGGAGAAACACCTTTTTCTGGACTGTGTCCAGGATCATCCCTAGGATCAGAAGACGAGTCGTCGGAACCAGCTGCGATTTTGGAATATTGAGAATCCAACCGTGCTGCCGCAACACTACCTGAGATAGTGCTACACCGACCTCCAACTGTTCTCTGGATCTTACCCTTATCAGGAGATCGTCCAAGTAAGGGATAACTAAAACTCCCTTCCTTTGAAGGAGTATCATCATTTCGGCCATTACCTTGGTAAAGACCCGGGGTGCCGTGGACCATCCAAACGGCAGCGTCTGAACTGATAGTGACAGTTCTGTACCACAAACCTGAGGTACCCTTGGTGAGAAGGGTAAATTGGGACATGAAGGTAAGCATCCTTGATGTCCAGAGACACCATGTAGTCCCCTTCTTCCAGGTTCGCCATCACTGCTCTGACTGACTCCATATTGAATTTGAACCTCTGTATGTAAGTGTTCAAAGATTTCAGATTTAAAATCGGTCTCACCGAGCCGTCCGGCTTCGGTACCACAACAGTGTGGAATAATACCCCTTTCCCTGTTGCAGGAGGGGTACCTTGATTATCACCTGCTGGGAATACAGCTTGTGAATGGCTTCCAAAACTGCCTCCCTGTCGGAGGGAGACGTCGGTAAAGCCGACTTTAGGAAACGGCGAGGGGGAGACGTCTCGAATTCCAATTTGTACCCCTGAGATACCACCTGAAGGATCCAGGGGTCTACTTGCGAGTGAGCCCACTGCGCGCTGAAATTCTTGAGACGGGCTCCCACCATGCCCGAGTCCGCTTGTAAAGCCCCAGCGTCATGCTGAGGGCTTGGCAGAGGCGGGAGAGGGCTTCTGTTCCTGGGAACTGGCTGATTTCTGCAGCCTTTTTCCTCTCCCTCTGTCACGGGGCAGAAATGAGGAACCTTTTGCCCGCTTGCCCTTATGGGAACGAAAGGACTGCGCCTGATAATACGGCGTCTCCTTATGTTGAGAGGCGACCTGGGGTAAAAACGTGGATTTCCCAGCTGTTGCCGTGGCCACCAGGTCTGAAAGACCGACCCCGAATAACTCCTCCCCTTTATAAGGCAATACTTCCATATGCCGTTTGGAATCCGCATCACCTGACCACTGTCGTGTCCATAACCCTCTTCTGGCAGAAATGGACAACGCACTTACTCTTGATGCCAGTCGGCAACTATTCCGCTGTGCATCACGCATATATAGAAAGGCATCTTTTAAATGCTCTATAGGCAATAATATACTGTCCCTATCTAGGGTATCAATATTTTCAGTCAGGGAATCCGACCACGCCAACCCAGCACTGCACATCCAGGCTGAGGCGATTGCTGGTCGCAGTATAACACCAGTATGTGTGTAAATACATTTTAGGATACCCTCCTGCTTTCTATCAGCAGGATCCTTAAGGGCGGCCATCTCAGGAGAGGGTAGAGCCCTTGTTTTGACAAGCGTGTGAGCGCTTTTCCACCCTAGGGGGTGTTTCCCAACGCACCCTAACCTCTGGCGGGAAAGGATATAATGCCAATAACTTTTTAGAAATTATCAGTTTTTATCGGGGGAAACCCACGCTACATCACACACCTCATTTAATTTCTCAGATTCAGGAAAACTACAGGTAGTTTTTCCTCACCGAACATAATACCCCTTTTTGGTGGTACTCGTATTATCAGAAATGTGTAAAACATTTTTCATTGCCTCAATCATGTAACGTGTGGCCCTACTGGAAGTCACATTTGTCTCTTCACTGTCGACACTGGAGTCCGTGTCTGCGTCTGAATCTGCCATCTGAGGTAACGGCCGCTTTAGAGCCCCTGACGGCCTATGAGACGTCTGGACAGGCACAAGCTGAGTAGCCGGCTGTCTCATGTCAACCACTGTCTTTTATACAGAGCTGACACTGTCACGTAATTCCTTCCAACAGTTCATCCACTCAGGTGTCGACCCCCTAGGGGGTGACAGCACTATTACCGGCAATTTGCTCCGCCTCCACATCATTTTCCTCCTCATACATGTCGACACAAACGTACCGACACACAGCACACACACAGGGAATGCTCTGATAGAGGACAGGACCCCACTAGCCCTTTGGGGAGACAGAGGGAGAGTTTGCCAGCACACACCAGAGCGCTATATATATACAGGGATAACCTTATATAAGTGTTTTTCCCCTTATAGCTGCTGTATTTTTAATACTGCGCCTAATTAGTGCCCCCCTCTCTTTTTTAACCCTTTCTGTAGTGTAGTGACTGCAGGGGAGAGCCAGGGAGCTTCCCTCCAACGGAGCTGTGAGGGAAAAATGGCGCCAGTGTGCTGAGGAGATAGGCTCCGCCTCCTTCTCGGCGGCCTTATCTCCCGTTTTTCTGTGTATTCTGGCAGGGGTTAAATCCATCCATATAGCCCAGGAGCTATATGTGATGCATTTTTTGCCAACCAAGGTGTTTTTATTGCGTCTCAGGGCGCCCCCCCCCCCCCCCAGCGCCCTGCACCCTCAGTGACCGGAGTGTGAAGTGTGCTGAGAGCAATGGCGCACAGCTGCAGTGCTGTGCGCTACCTTGTGGAAGACAGGACGTCTTCTGCCGCCGATTTTCCGGACCTCTTCTGGCTCTGTAAGGGGGCCGGCGGCGCGGCTCTGGGACCGAGCTCCATGGCTGGGCCTGTGATCGGTCCCTCTGGAGCTAATGTCCAGTAGCCTAAGAAGCCCAATCCACTCTGCACGCAGGTGAGTTCGCTTCTTCTCCCCTTAGTCCCTCGATGCAGTGAGCCTGTTGCCAGCAGGTCTCACTGAAAATAAAAAACCTAAAACTAAACTTTTCACTAAGCAGCTCAGGAGAGCCACCTAGTGTGCACCCTTCTCGTTCGGGCACAAAAATCTAACTGAGGCTTGGAGGAGGGTCATAGGGGGAGGAGCCAGTGCACACCAGGTAGTCCTAAAGCTTTACTTTTGTGCCCAGTCTCCTGCGGAGCCGCTATTCCCCATGGTCCTTACGGAGTCCCCAGCATCCACTAGGACGTCAGAGAAAATGTATTAATGAACCTTGTAGATGAAAATAGTTTTACATTGTGGCTGATTATTATTCCAGTATTGGTGCTTCTTCAAACTTGAAAATTATTCCTAGTTTGGAATATTGGTCCTCAATTGTGAAGGCCACAGGCTTGTCAGATTATACTTTGTAAATTGAAAATGATAAAATACATCCATCATTTCGAATTATTTATGGACTGCTATTGTCCTAGGAAGATAACTCTAGCTTCAAGCAGAATATTTTTTCATGTGAAATAACATTATTTAAGTAACGCACGTATTTTAAACAGACCTTTTAAATTATAAAAATTCACATCAGTCTCTGCCCCAGGGGAGTTTACAATATTTATACCCTCTCGTTTGTATACAAGTTCTAGGACAGACTCCAACTCTGTCCTCGGGTCCCCAAACAGTTCATGTTCTAAACAAAGAATAATAATAGTTGGTTCCACCTGTTGATCTTTTAAAATGTCAGTGAGCAATGAGTACACCTAAGTTCATGATAGTTCATCTCTAAAATGTGCTCGGTTTGTGGTCCTGTGGACAGAGTCTGAGAACCATTGCTATATATCTATTATTAACTAACTTCAAAGTACATATGTAATTTGAATAAATAAGATGACCAATATATCATAAAAATTATTTTTATTCACAGAAGCGGACCAATTAGAAGATAGAAATAAAAGTAACACCGGCAAAGGGGAAATAGCTTGATTGTACTGCATAGGTCTTCAATCTGTGACCCTCCAGCTTTTGTGAAACTACACGTTTTAACATGCCTTAATATCAAAACTGTGGCAGGGGATGCTGGGATGTGTTGTTCCACAGCATCTGGAGGGGCACAGGTTGGAAATTTGGACTGATTGGGGACCCTCGGTATATAGGGGTCAAAGGTCCTGACCTCTGGACGCTTCAGAACACTTTGGTCCAGGTTTTGGGGGGTCCCGATCCACTTTGGAGCTTAGACCCCAATGGGGCACAGGCAGCCCAAGCGATTCTTTACCCCAATACGAAATTTCTAGTCTTTGGGGTCAAAAATGGGGGTGCTAGGCTCCAGGGGACACTGCCCCCCACCGCTTCCGTGCCATGCACACCAAAATTTTGAAACTTGGGTTGATAGAGAAGAGACTCTTCTGTATGCCTGCCAAATTTGGGGTCACTGACACCCCAGGAATGGAAGTTATAGCTCCAGAAGTGGACCCCACTTGACTTTTCCGCCTGCGGGAGAGACCCGGGTAAGTCAATGGGAAAACACCGCTGGCTGGAAGTCTTGGATCTCTGGTTCCCGCGGAGCTATTTAAACCCAATTTGTTACAGTAGTAGCAGAGTATCCCCTCTATATTTGGGCATAATTTGGGGTCATTGGGTCAAACAGAACCGGAGATATAGACCGGTAAATCCCCCAACTTTTACTGGAGCTCTCCCGGGTAAGACAATGGCAAAGTACCGCTGTCTGGAAGTCATGGATCTCCGGTTCCTGTGGAGCCATTGACCCCAAATTTGGTACAGTAGTAGCTGAATATCACCTCTATATGTGGTCCAAATTGGTCATTGGATCCAACAGAACCTGAGATATTTTGACCCAAATTTGAAACTTTTGGTCCCGTTCAAAGAACCAGAGATGAGCTGCAACCAGCGCCGTTGTCAATAAAGTACTCTCCAAAAAGGGCTCCAGAAAGAAAAAATATGTGCCCCCATAATGGCCCCCACCGGTGGAAGTGATGTTTTGGATCCAGGGTGTATGGAAGGGTCCCTGGGTTTAAAGAGGCCCTCCTGTCCCGGTGGGTGCCGTTTTGGTGAATCCCAGGTCGGGAACCAGGATATTTGTGGCCATAAGTCGGTGCTCTGGGAACTTGTACCGAAACAAGACTTAGTGCAATGAAATCAGCGCCTCAACAACTTCCAGGCGGTGGATGGTGGGCTTTGAATCTGGGGAGGGGGGCCAGTCGAGGTGGGCTTAATAGTCCATATTTTTTGGAGGGGGGCTGGTTCCCTTCTTGGGGGCCGATTTACCCCAAATTTTGACCACTTATGGAGCCTGATCCTGGGAACATCTCCACAAATTTTGGGGTGTTTTGGATGTATGGAGCTAGGTCAGCCGTCCGGTCACCCGTGATGACTTTACCTGGTCTGAGCCTGGGTAAGCAAGTGACCAAGTACCGGTGCCTGGAAGTCATGGATCTCCGGTTCCCAAAGAGCCAAATTTATGGGACTTGGTAGACTGTTAGCAGAGTATCCCCTCTATATCTGGGCCAAATTTGGGTTCATTGGGTCCAACAGAACCGGAGATATTGACCGACCAATCCCCAAAACCTGTAACCGTCAGAGCCTTGGTAAGCAAGTGATCAAGTACCGGTGGCTAGAAGTCATGGATCTCCGGTTCCAGAAAAGCCCAATTTATGAGATTTGGTACACTAGTATCCCCTCTATCACTGGGCCAAATTTGGGGTGATTCGGTCCAACAGAACCAGAGATATACCCCTTTAAACTTACCGCCACTCTCTTTTCCCATGGATTTCAGTTTGGGAAATGATTGTATGGATTGAGCTCAGTTTCTGGAATCGAACTCTGGTTCCCAGGCAGGTAGAAACTTGGTTCCGGTACCGTTGGAAATCTGAATATCTCAGCTTTTAGGAGAACTTAGAACCAAGTTTGTCGTTGCCCGGGATCACAAGTTATGCCCGGTTGAGCAGTCAAAATACCGCCTCAATGGGAGTGTTTTGGCCGGGTTTGAGCAGGTATATCTCCGGTTCCAAGAACGGTATAAAAAAAGGAGATATACAGAGGTGGAACGTGGCTTTCATGGGAGCCATCCCCCATATTTCTACTGACTATGGAACCGGAGCTAGACCGTTTGAAAGTCCGGGTCATGTTTGAATGGCGGTTCTGTCTTTGATCCAGAATAACTCCGGTTCTGGATGGGCTAGAAACTCAACGGTTCCTGAATCCTCAGGATCCACTCTTTCCAACGAGCCCCCCCGCCCGCATAATTTTGGTGTGGAAGGGGGAGCAACTTGGAAGTCAGGCTGAAAAAGTGTGGACTTTGGATGGGGGTCGACTTTGAACGGTCATATCTCCGGTTCCCGGGTAGATACAATAAAACTTCTGGTACCCCCTGATAGCCGAGAGTCCCCTCTAATTTGTGAGATCCTAGCAGAGCATGTGAGTCCAAAGGCGGCTGAGATATCAGGGTTCAGGCAGAAATTAACGGGTCCCATTATAGTCTATGGGAATTTGGGTGAACTTTGGCCAGTTGTATCTCTGGTTCCCGGGGGTCAATCAACTATTGGAGATATACGTTTTGTAGGTCTGGATCTCCTCTCTGGGCAAGTAGCAGCTCCCGAGGAAACGGAGCTACACCGGTTGAAAGCCAGTGCCCCAATCTGCTGGACCGAATCACCCCAAATTTGGCCCACATATAGAGGGGATACTCATCTACTAGTGTACCAAATTTGGAATAAATAGCTCCACAGGAACCAGAGATCCATGACTTCCAGCCACTGGTACTTGGTCTTTGGACTTACCCGATGAGTGCCTGGGTACATGTTTTTGAGTTTGACGGTCTATATCTCCGGTTCTGCTGGACCGAATGACCCCAAATTTGGACCACTTATAGAGGTAATATGGGTGTAAATAGCTCCACAGGAACCGGAGATCCATGACTTCCATTCAGCGGTACTTTGCCATTTCTTTACCCGGGAGAGCGCCGGTAAAGATTTTATACTTTGTCGGTCTATATCTCTGATTCTCCAATACCGGATCACCCTATGTTTGGCTTAAATATGCAGGTGATACCCCTCTACTAGTCTACCAACTTGGGTGTAAATAGCTCCACAGGAACCGGAGAACCATGACTTCCAGTCAGCTGTACTTGGCCATTAGTTTACCCGGGAGTGCCCGGGTACAGGTTCATGACTTTGCCGGTCTATATCTCCGGTTCCCCTGGACCGAATCACCCCAAAATTGGCCCAAATATAGAGAAGATACTCATCTACTAGTGGGTGTAAATAGCTCCACAGGAACCGGAGATCCATGACTTCCAGCCAGCGGTGTTCTCCCGCAAGAGATCAGGTCAAGTGTGGTCCACTTATGGAGCTATATTTTCTGTTCCTGGGGTGCCAGTGACCCCAAATTTGGCAGACATACAGAAGAGTCTCTTCTCTATCACCCCACCAAGTTTAAAAATGTTGGGGTGCATGGTCCGGATAAGGTGAGGGGCAGTGTCCCCCGGAGGCCAGCACCCCCATTTTTGACCCCAAACACTAGAAATTTCGTATTGGGGTACAGAATCGCTGGGGCTACCTGTGCCCCATTGGGGTCTAAGCTACAAAGTGGATTGGGATCCCCCAAAACTTGGATCAAAGTGTTTGGAAGCGTCCAGAGGTCAGGGGTCATGACCTTTGACCCCGACCCCTATGTACCGAGGGTAGCTCAGAATCTCCTCTCCAAAACGTATATCTCGGATTTTTGATGAAAAATCAGGGGGCCGAGCAATCGGACCCCAAAACAGACCCCCCTAAAAAAGTCATACGGATTAGCTAGCCCCCCCAAGTATGCTTAATTTTGGGGATAGGCTCGTTGGAAAGAGAAGAGTCTCCTGAACAAAACGTATATTTTGGTATTTTTATAGACCCCTTAGATCGGGAGATATCGGGGTTCGATTGAACCCCAACTCGCCCATTGACTTTGAATGGGGGCTAGGGGCCCCCGGTTAAATGGTCGATATCTCCGGTTCCTGTGAACCGATTGACCCCAAATTTTGACCACATGGACAGGGGTGTCTGGGCTCTCGTTGGTGAATCGGTACACAGGAACCAGAGATATTCACCGGTGATTCCGAAAGTCCCAACTGGGGCTTGGGGTCACCCGGTTGGGGCGACTATATCTCTGGTTCTGCTGGGCCCAAAGACCGGTTCCTGGGTTCATCCGAGAGACAAGGGTCCAAGCTACCGTATGGCACCAGTCCCGTGCTTCTGGGTTCCCGGGTTCGCAAGATAATTTGTTTCAAGTGGACCGGGAAAACAGGCGCTAGGTACCCGGCTCAGGGCGCGAGGTCCCCGGCTTGACCGCTAGCCAACACAGGGGTCCCTGAGACAGACTATACAGGTTGACTCTAGCTCAGATGGTGCTAACTCAAAGTCGAGTTTAATGGTTTCTGGGGGTGCTAGAGACCCCAAATTTGCCACGTGGACAGAAGGGGTGATCTGAACTAGCCTACCAAGTTTCACCAATTTGGGGTCTAGAGACTTAGGCGTCACCATTTTGGGGTAGCCCACAGTTGGGGCTACCTATGTTACATTGGGGGTTAAGCTCCAGGACATTTCGGGGTGCCCCAAAATTGGGTCCAAATCGTTCGGAATGCTAAACAGGTCAGGGGTCGTAACCTTTGACCCAGAACCCTATGGGTCAAGGGTAGCCCAAAGAGTGCCCTACAAAATGTATATCTCGGATTTTCAATATACCCCCCCTGGACCGAGCAATCGCCCCCCAAAACTGACCCCCCCACAAAAAAGTCACACGGAATATCTAACGTTCCTGGGGTACTGGAAACTCAAGATTGGGCTCAGCTGAATAAAACGTATATCTCTGAATTTTTATAGACCCCCTGGTTCTGGAGATATTGGGGTTCAAAGAGACTTGGAAACATGTTTTACATTGTAGCCAGACATTCTACCTTGGTATGCAGGACATAAGCACTAGTGCTCTAAAAAAAAAATCTTACATTGAAGGGAAAATGGCCTTCAAATGAAGCTAGCTAGTTCCCATTCATCTTCAGAACCTGACAAGTAGGAGCTGATCCTCTAGGAGAGTGATTCTGAAAATCTGCCCGCAAGACTACAAACAGTTAATGTTTTATCAAAGAATCAAAAGCGCTAATTTTCTCCAGCTGTGGATGTTTTAACATGTGTCAGTGAGTAATGCAAACACCTGTGCATCTGCCAGGTGACCTGCAATATGAACTGTGTGGAGTCCTGAGAGCGGCAGATGTATTAACCTGTAGTAGACATAAGGAAGTGATAAACTAGTGATAAGTGCAAGGTGATAAATGTACCAGCCAATCAGCTCGAAGCTGTTAATTTACATATTGGAGTTGATTGGCTGGTATGTTATCACCTTGCACTTATCACTTCCTTATGCCTTCTCAAGGTTAATACATCTGCCCCAGAGTTTGAGAAACCCTGCTCTAGAGTTTGAGAACCTGTGCTCTTGGGAGTGTAAAAAAATCATTAAGGTTGAAGTTAAAATAGCATTTCTTTATAGCTGCTTAGTTTCCCTTAGTCATAAGCACAGAATCATCAGGTGGGTAAAAAGTGTCCTTTCCTCAAAGGGTAAAGAACATGTTTTGTGCTTGGTTGGTTAATTTCACTTCATGTGCAGGACCTGACCACTAATACCCTTTTCAGACATAAGACCCGGGTAATTTCCCTGCTTCAGACCTGGGATTTTCACTCTATAGATCAGTGGCGTGCGGTGAGGTCAGTGGCTGGTGAGGCACTGCAACCATAATGTCCGCCGAATCCTGCCGATGACCCCTACCGCCAATGCCCGCTGCCTACTCACCATACTTGTGATATATTGTACATTTTTAGAGAAAAATAAAAATTAGTGTTTGGGACTGGGAAGGGAGTGGGAGGAGGACATGAATGCAATTTTGTTGCCAAGGGCTTCGATTAACTTAATAGCACCATGGATGCGGCGCTATTAAGTTAATGAAAGTCCTGGTCAACAAAATAGCCAGAGAGAGGGTGACAGCAGTGGGTGACAGGGAGTGAGTGACGCCAGGGAGAGGGTGACAGGAAAAGCGTGACAGCAGGGAGAGGGTGACAGCAGTGGGTGATGCCAGGGAGAAGGTGACAGGGAGGCTGATGCCAGAGAGAGGGTGACAGCAGTGGGTGATGCCAAGGAGAGGGTGACCGCAGTGGGTGATACCAGGGAGAGGGTGATGCCAGAGAGAGGGTGACAGCAATGGGTGGTGCCAGGTAGAGGGTGACAGCAGTGGGTGATGCCGGGGAAAGGGTGGCTGTAGTGGGTGATAGGGAGAGGGTGATGCCAGGGATAGGGTAGCAGCGGGTGAGAATATAAAAGAGAGAAGTAAAGGGTGATGGGAACAGACAGTGAATTACCATTATATTGGTATTTACTTACATGGGCCTAGAACTGCGGGGATCGCCCGTGACAAGAGCAGCCTGAACAGGAATCTGGGGTCGGGAGAGAGAGTGAGAGAAGCGGGAGATCGTGGCCCCTCTGGCCAGACTGGACTGACGGGTATATTTACTAAGGTCCCGATTTCATTCGAGTTTGCTTTTTTTTTTCTAAGTGTGATCTCGGTAATTTACTAAACAGCAATCTCGGCAGTGTTGGGGCTATTTGTATTGAGATACACAGCCGACCACACAAATACGAATCAATAGACCATCGGTCAAACACGGCTGTTATTTAATAGAACTCTTTATTTACTAAGAATTTGTATTCTCAATCACTGCCGACACTAGCCAAACACTGCCGGGAAAGCGTGGAATTTGTAAAAAAATGGAGCTTTCAAATAGACCTGCTTTTTGCTGGCGTGTTGTGATAGTCATTCATGGATCAGTGAGATTTGTGCATGCTTATCTGTGGAAAAGGGTGTGAATGGGTAAAAAGTTTTATTTATTTTTTTAAATGCGTGGGGTCCCCCCTCCTAAGTATAACCAGCCTCGGGCTCTTTGAGCCGGTCCTGGTTGTTTAAATACAGGGGAGAAAAATGGAGAGGGGTTCCCCGTATTTAGACAACCAGCACCAGGCTCTTAGACTGGTCCTGGTTCCAAAAATATGGGGGACAAAAGATGTAGGGGTCCTCCATATTTTCAAAACCAGCACCTGGCTCCACTAGCCAGGGAGATAATGCCACAGCTGGGGGACACTTTAATATTGTTCCCTGCAGCCATGGAATTACCCCCCCCCCTAACTAGTCACCCCTGGCTGGGGTTCCCTAGAGGAGTGGGGACCCCTTTAATCAAGGTGTCGTCCCCCCCCCCCCTCCAGGCACCCAAGGGCCAGAGGTGAATCCCGAGGCTGACCTCAGCACCCCTGGGTGGTGGGTGCCGGGCTGATAGGCATAAGTGTGTTTTTTTGTTGTGGAACTACAAGGCCCAGCAAGCATCCCCCGCTTGCTGGAACTTGGAGAACAACAAGTACCAGCATGCAGGGAAATAACGGGCCCGCTGGTAACTGTAGTTCTATAACAAAAAAAATACTCAAATAAAAACACAACTCACACACCTTGAAAGTACAAATTTATTAAAACACACTTACGCATTCACACATACTTACCTACACCTATCACGTTCACTTGTCCATGTAGAATCCAATAGGGGTACCTGTAAAAATGAGAGATTACTTACCTACATCCCACGCCGATCACGTCCACTTGTCCAGTAGAATTCCATAGGGGTACCTGTAGAGGAGAGAGGGCACACAATTTGCTTTGTAAAAGACTTCCCTCCCTATACACTCAGGATAGAATTCAGGTTTTGAGAGAGGGAGACACACACGTTGGATGAAGCTGTAGATTCCGGCCTCCAGCTGCTCCTTCTGTTGCCGGTGGAGGGAGCAGGTCTGCAAGCGGCTCATTTCAGCACACCCCAGCGCGGACACAGAGACGCACAGGAAGGGGGAACATGCATCAGGTGTGGGTGGCCTTCTGTTGCAGGCGGAGGGAGCAGGTCTGCCAGCGGCTCATTTCAGAATCCACCGGCGCGGACACAGAGACACAGGAGGGAAAACATGCGGCAGGAGGGGGACTGTGGCTGACCAGGAAGTGGCCGCCTTGGGTAATGGAGGTGAGCACTCATCCTTCAGCGTATGGGTGATTGGACCAGCGGATCCAGCCCTGGATCCGCTGTCCAATCACACTGGCCCTATAGATGAGGCACTTATTAGAGTGCCGCTTTCTCGTCGATTTGCAATGGGTTTTTACAGCCCAGTGCTTGGCCACGCCCCCCACTTTATCCTCATTCTCATTCACAACAGGAGGCACTGTTATCGGTGCCTCCTAACCTACTTCCAGGGCTTACAATGAATATAATAATACAATGAAGATACTTATGACACAGAATATGTGTCATAAGTATCTTCCTTCTATTTATTTTAATCAGTAATGACAGGGGAGGCACTGCTTCCCCTGACTGCACGTCCCTGCTATAGATGTCCGGTGGACACTTTTCGTGTTTTGGTTCTAATTCCACGTTAGTGTTTTGGTTTTGGGAAAACCACCCTTTCGTGTTTTGGATCTGGATGATTTTTGGGGGGAAAAACAAAAACAGCTAAAATCACAGAATTTGGGGGTAAATTTGCACCTACGGTATTATAAACCTCCATATCATTCCTTTCCAGTCTATTCTGAACACCTCACAATATTGTTTTTAGGCCCAAAAGTTGCACCGAGGTGGCTGTATGACTAAGCTAAGCGACACAAGTGGGCGGCACAAACACCTGGCCCATCTAGGAGTGGCACTGCAGTGTCAGGCAGGATGGCACTTCAAAAAATAGTCCCCAAACAGCACATGATGCAAAGAAGAAATAAATGTGCAAGATGGAATTGTCCTTGGGTCCTCCCACCCACCCTTATGTTGTATAAACAGGACATGAACACTTTAACAAACCAATCATTTCAGCGACAGGGTTTGCCACACGACTGTGGCTGAAATGAGTGGTTTGTTTGGGCACCCACCAAAAAAGAGGCAATCAATCTCTCCTTGCACAAACTGGCTCTACAGAGGCAAGATGTCGACCTCATCCTCCAATTCCTCACCCCTTTCATTCTGTACATCCTCCTCCTCACAGAGTATTAATTTGTCCCCACTGGAATCCACCATCACAGGTTCCTGTGTACTTTCTGGAGGCAATTGCTGGCAAAGGTCTTCCCGGAGGAATTTATAATTCATTTTGATGAAGATCATCTTCTGCACATTTATTGGAAGTAACCTCCTACGCCGATCGCTGACAAGGTGACCGGCTGCACTAAACATTCTTTCGGAGTACACACTGGAGGGGGGGGGCAACTTAGGAAAAATAAAGCCAGTTTGTGCAAGGGCGTCCAAATTGCCTCTTTCCTGCCAGTATACGTACAGACTGTCTGATGTGCCTACTTGGATGCTGTCACTCATATAATCCTCCACCATTCTTTCAATGGTGACAGAATCATATGCAGTGACAGTAGACGACATGTCAGTAATCGTTGGCAGGTCCTTGAGTCCGGACCAGATGTCAGCACTTGCTCCTGACTGCCCTGCATCACCGCCAGCGGGTGGTTTTGGAAATGTTATCCTTTTCCTGGCAGCTCCAGTGGCGGTAGAAAATGAAGGAGGAGTTGTTGGCGGGTCACGTTCCGCTTGACTTGACAATTGTCTCACCAGCAGGTCGTTGAACATATGCAGACTTGTGTCTGCCGGAAAGAGAGATACAACGTAGGCTTTAAACCTAGGATCAAGCACGGTGGCCAAAATGTAGTGGTCTGATTTCAACAGATTGACCACACGTGAATCCTGGTTAAGCGAATGAAGGGCTCCATCCACATGTCCCACATGCCTAGCGGAATCGCTCCATCTTAGCTCCTCCTTCAATCTCTCCAGCTGCTTCTGCAAAAGCCTGATGAGGGGAATGACCTGACTCAAGCTGGCAGTGTCTGAATTGACTTCACGTGTGGCAAGTTCGAAGGGTTGGAGAACCTTGCACAAGACAGAAATCATTCTCCACTGCGCTTGAGTCAGTTGCATTACCCCTCCTTTGCCTATATCATAGGTGGATGTATAGGCTTCAATGGCCTTTTGCAGCTCCTCCATCCTCTGAAGCATATAGAGTGTTGAATTCCATCTCTTTACCACCTCTTGCTTCAGTTGATGGCGGGGCAGGTTCAGGAGTGTTTTCTGGCGCTCCAGTCTTCGGCACGCAGTGGAAGAATACCGAAAGTGCCCCGCAATTTTTCGGGCTAACGACAGCATCTCCTGCACACCCCTGTCATTTTTCAAAAAAATCTGCCCCACCAAATGAATTGTATGTGCAAAACATGGGACATGCTTGAAGTAGGCCAGATGTAACTAACGTACAATATTGGTGGCGTTGTCCGATATCACAAATCCCCAGGAGAGTCCAATTGGGGTAAGCCATTCTGCGATGATGTTCCTCAGTTTCCGTAAGAGGTTGTCTGCTGTGTGCCTCTTAAGGAAAGCGATGATACACAGCGTAGCCTGCCTAGGAACAAGTGGGCGTTTGCGATATGCTGCTACTGGTGCCGCTGCTGTTGTTGCTGCCGGAGGCCATACATCTACCCAGTGGGCTGTTATAGTTTATATAGTCCTTATTCTGCCCTGTTCCACTTGTCCACATGTCCATGGTTAAGTGGACACTGGATACAACCGCGTTTTGTAGGACATTGGTGACTCTTTTTCTGATGTCTGTGTAGATTCTTGGTATCGCCTGCCTAGATAACTGGAACATAGATGGTTCTTGATACCAGGGACACAGTACCGCTAAACAATTCTCTAAGTCCCACTGAACTAATGGTCGATACCGGACGCACATCTAACACAAACATAGCTGTGAAGGCCTCAGTTATACACTTTGCAAAAGGATGACTGTTGTCATATTTCATCTTCCTCACAAAGGACTGTTGGACAGTCAATTGCTTACTGGAAGTATTACAAGTGGTCTTCCAACTTCCCCTCTGGGATGACGATCCACTCCCAGCAGCAACAACAGCAGCGGCAGCAACAGCATGTGTAGAAATTACATGCGGAGAAAAAGGAATAAAACAGTTAGTATTGGGTGTATGCTATAGGCCGCCTGGTATCAACATATCTTATGAGGAATTGTTACTAAAGCAAATTGAAAGAGCAGCAGGAGTAGGAGACATAGTAGTGGTGGGAGATTTTAACTATCCAGAGATAAACTGGAAAAACGATTCATGTGATACAGCTAGGGGCAATATGTTTTTAAACACACTTAATGATAACTACTTAGTCCAACTAATTGAGGAACCAACTAGGTACAATGCAATCTTAGACCTGGTATTAACAAACAATGGGGATTTGGTATCGGGTATTATAGTAGGAGAACCCATAGGAAACAGCGACCACAATATGGTCACATTCAATATCAGTTTTCATACACAGCCCTATACTGGCTCAACTAGGACTCTAAACTTTAGCAAAGCGAATTTTTAAAAGATGAGGGTATTTTTCAGGGATATTGAATGGGAAGGTTTGTTTTTAGGAAAAAAAACTACGGAGAAATGGGAGGTAGTAAAATTCCTGCTAGCTAAAAAATCACTCAAATTTATTCCTACCAGCATCAAAAAAAGGAATAAAAATCATAAACCGATGTGGCTTAACAAAATGATTAAGAAACTTATGGGCAAGAAAAGGCGAGCATTTAAAAAATACAAATCTGACGGGGAAGCAGAGTCATTTCAGCACTATAAGGAATGTAACAAAATATGTAAAAAGGAAATAAGAGGCTAAAGTAGAAACTGAAAAACTAGTAGCAAAGGAAAGCAAAGCGAATCCCAAAAAAATCTTAAATACATTAATAGCAAGAGATTAAAAAAGGAGAGTAAAGGCCCTTTAAAAGACAAGTTGGGAGTCTTAAGCAAAAATGATAATGACATAGCGGACACACTAAATGAGTTTTTTTCAACAGTATTTACTAGAGAGGACCCAATTCAGGGACTAACACATAATCTCAATAATGAGAATATCCCACTGATAGGTACTTATTTAAGTGAGGAAATAGTCTGTGACCGATTAAAACATTTAAAGATTAATAAGTCACCAGGTCCCGATGGTATTCACCCAAGGGTTCTAATGAAGCTTCACTCTGAACTTGCATAACCGCTATTTTTGATCTTTAAGGATTCAGTAATATCAGGTATGGTTCCCAAAGACTGGCGTATAGCGGAAGTAGTGCCTATATTCAAAAAGGGAAGTAAAGCTGAACCAGGTAATTATAGACCAGTTAGTCTTACATCTATAGTGGGGAAAGTATTGGAAGGTATTCTAAGAGATAGTATTCAGAAGTTCCTTGAAGTCAATAAGGTCATTAAAAGGAATCAACATGGGTTTATGAAGGACAGATCCTGTCAAACCAACTTACTTGGCTTTTATGAAACAGTAAGCGTAAACCTAGATCAGGGTAAAGAGGTGGATGTAATCTTTTTAGATTTTGCCAAAGCGTTCAACACTGTACCACACATGAGACTTCTCTATAAGCTGCAAGATTCAGGGCTAGGAAGCACAATATGCACTTGGGTCAAAAACTGGTTAGATAATAGGGAGCAGCGTGTTGTGGTTAATGGATCTTTTTCAACTTGGACTGAAGTACTAAGTGGTGTGCCGCAAGGCTCAGTATTAGGACCGCTATTGTTCAATATTTTCATTAACGACCTAACAGAAGGTCTAGAGAGCATGGTGTAAATTTTTGCAGATGATACCAAATTGTGTAAAGTTATAAATGCGGAGGGGGATGCTGAGTCGCTTCAGAATGACTTAGTTAAATTAGAAGCTTGGGCAGCGAAATGGAGAATGCACTTCAATACAGATATGTGTAAAGTAATGCACATAAGTTAACATCCTTACCCCTACTTATTACGGATTGACAGAGGCAAGAGATGGCTTGACACCTGTTGTCCGGATTTGTGTAGAAATAATTCCACACCGAAGAGGTGGATTTTTTGGTAGTTTGCACAGGCATCACAATGGGATTCTTCATCCCACGGACAACAGGTGTCTCCCCGGTGCCTGACTTAAACAAACCACATCAGAATCTTAATCGTCAACTTCCTCCTCAGCGCCAGCAACACACATATCCTCATCCTGGTGTAATTCAACAGTGACATCTTCAATTTGAATATCAGGTACTGGACTGTGGGTGCTCCTTCCAGCACTTGCAGGGGGCGTGCAAATGGTGGATGGAGCCACCTCTTCCCGTCCAGTGTTGGGAAGGTCAGGCATCGCAACTGCCGACACATTTGGACTCTCCTTGGGGATTTGTGATACCATCTCAAAACGCACAGTTCTTTTCTGTGCTTTTTCCAGCTTAACTCTAAATTTTTCTAGCAGGAGGATGAGGGCTTCCATCATCATGTGAAGCTGAACCAGTAGCCATGAACATAGACCAGAGCCTTAGCCGTTCCTTACCACTCCGTGTCGTAAATGGAATATTGGCAAGTTTACGTTTCTCCTCAGACGATTTCATTATTTTTTTATTTATTTTTTAATGAACTTTGGCTTTTTGGATTTTACATGCCCTCTACTATGACATTGGGCATCGGACTTGGCAGACAACGTTGATGTCATTTCATTGTCTATGTCATGGCTAGTGGCAGCAGCTTAAGTACTAGGAGGAAGTGTTTCTTCTTGATCTTTCACTATTTTATCCTCTAAATTTTTTGGGAGTTATGAGACAATATGCGGCACAGGAATGACGGGAATGACTGATGAACAGGACACTACCACTGGTCTGATGCAGCACAACACAACAACACTGTAAGGGACTTGTGGTTGTTGTTGTTATTATTATTATATAGCAGCAATGGACATATAGCAGCATCGTATACCACTGTGACTGCCTCGTCACTGGAGTGACTGATGTGATGAACAGGACACTACCACTGGCCTGATGTAGCACAACACAACAAAACTTTATAGAGCTACACTGGATATATGGAAGCAGAGAACACCAACACTGTGACTGGCTGGACAAATGCAGCACAATACACTGACTACACTGAACTGGACAGCACAACACAGCACCACTTTATACAGCTACACTGGCAGGAGAGTACACCAACACTGTGACTGGCTGGACTGATGCAGCATAATACACTGACTACACTGGACTGAGCAGCACAACACAGCACAAGACTCACCACCCCACTTTCCCGCCCCCGCACAGACACTGGACACTGAGAACACGTCCTCTCAATAAACTCTCCGAGACTGGAGTAAAAATAGCTGCGACGCGCGGCTCCTTATATGGAATCCAAATCCCGTGAGAATCCGACAGTGGGATGATGACGTTTTGCCGCGTTTGAGTTTCCAATTCAGGCGGGAAAGTACGAGTCTTATATACAGACACACATACGTCACACTCATACATTTACACACATCTTACACATACACATGTCACACTCAAACACACATACATGTAATATATATATATACACACATGCCAAATTCATATATACACATAAACTCACACTCAATCACACACACACTCTCACTCACTCCAACAGGCCTGTTTTTGGTTGCGCCGGCTGCTTCAACTATTCCCAGCAGCACGGACTACAGCAGCCGGCGCACGCCCTCTCTTCACTACGGCCTCCTTCAGGCCGCAACGCCAATCATGGGCGACCTGGGAGCACCTTTCAGATCTAAACTGGGTTGTCTTCCCGGGACTTGAGTTCCGGGAAAAACCCTGGTTAATTGCAGGGTTGGCGACCTGGATCACGTTCCTGGGTCGGTGCATTTCAGACATACCAAATTCCTGGGTTGATGAGCGTTCATGTGCAAAACCCCGGGAATTTAGAGCATGTCTGAAAGGAGTATAAGTAGCAAAGAGGTCCTTATGGCGAAGAGAGAATAGCATTATTTTCATTAATCTGGCTAGTTTCTCTTTGCCGTAAGGACATGACCATCAGAGGACTAAGAAATTAATTTCTGATAAGGACCTGACCACAATGTCCTTATGGCGAAGAGAAAATAGCTGATTTTAGGATTATCTGGCTATTTTCTCTTCGCCGTAAGGACATAACCATGAGAGGGATAATAAGATCCTTTCGGATAAGAACGTGACCATAATGTCCTTATGGCGAAGAGAAAATAGCTGATTTTAGCATATTCTGGCTATTTTCTCTTCGCCGTAAGGACATAACCATGAGATGGGGCTAATAAGGTCCTTTCGGATAAGAATGTGACCATAATGTCCTTATGGCGAAGAGAAAATAGCTGATTTTAGGATTATCTGGCTATTTTCTCTTCGCCGTAAGGACATAACCATGAGATGGGGCTAATAAGGTCCTTTCGGATAAGAACGTGACCATAATGTCCTTATGGCGAAGAGAAAATAGCTGATTTTAGCATATTCTGGCTATTTTCTCTTCGCCGTAAGGACATAACCATGAGAGGGCTAATAAGGTCCTTTCGGATAAGAACGTGACCATAATGTCCTTATGGCGAAGAGAAAATAGCTGATTTTAGCATATTCTGGCTATTTTCTCTTCGCCGTAAGGACATAACCATGAGAGGGCTAATAAGGTCCTTTCGGATAAGAACGTGACCATAATGTCCTTATGGCGAAGAGAAAATAGCTGATTTTAGCATATTCTGACTATTTTCTCTTCGCCGTAAGGACATAACCATGAGAGGGCTAATAAGGTCCTTTCGGATAAGAACGTGACCATAATGTCCTTATGGCGAAGAGAAAATAGCTGATTTTAGCATATTCTGGCTATTTTCTCTTCGCCGTAAGGACATAACCATGAGATGGGGCTAATAAGGTCCTTTCGGATAAGAACGTGACCATAATGTCCTTATGGCGAAGAGAAAATAGCTGATTTTTGCATATTCTGGCTATTTTCTCTTCGCCGTAAGGACATAACCATGAGAGGGCTAATAAGGTCCTTTCGGATAAGAACGTGACCATAATGTCCTTATGGCGAAGAGAAAATAGCTGATTTTAGCATATTCTGACTATTTTCTCTTCGTCGTAAGGACATAACCATGAGAGGGCTAATAAGGTCCTTTCGGATAAGAACGTGACCATAATGTCCTTATGGCGAAGAGAAAATAGCAGATTTTTGCATATTCTGGCTATTTTCTCTTCGCCGTAAGGACATAACCATGAGAGGGCTAATAAGGTCCTTTCGGATAAGAACGTGACCATAATGTCCTTATGGCGAAGATAAAATAGCTGATTTTAGCATATTCTGACTATTTTCTCTTCGCCGTAAGGACATAACCATGAGAGGGCTAATAAGGTCCTTTCGGATAAGAACGTGACCATAATGTCCTTATGGCGAAGAGAAAATAGCTGATTTTAGCATATTCTGGCTATTTTCTCTTTGCCGTAAGGACATAACCATGAGAGGGCTAATAAGGTCCTTTCGGATAAGAACGTGACCATAATGTCCTTATGGCGAAGAGAAAATAGCTGATTTTAGCATATTCTGGCTATTTTCTCTTCGCCGTAAGGACATAACCATGAGAGGGCTAATAAGGTCCTTTCGGATAAGACCGTGACCATAATGTCCTTATGGCGAAGAGAAAATAGCTGATTTTAGGATTATCTGGCTATTTTCTCTTCGCCGTAAGGACATAACCATGAGAGGGCTAATAAGGTCCTTTCGGATAAGAACGTGACCATAATGTCCTTATGGTGAAGAGAAAATAGCTGATTTTAGCATATTCTGGCTATTTTCTCTTCGCCGTAAGGACATAACCATGAGAGGGCTAATAAGGTCCTTTCGGATAAGAACGTGACCATAATGTCCTTATGGCAAAGAGAAAATAGCTGATTTTAGGATTATCTGGCTATTTTCTCTTCGCCGTAAGGACATAACCATGAGAGGGCTAATAAGGTCCTTTCGGATAAGAACGTGACAATAATGTCCTTATGGCGAAGAGAAAATAGCTGATTTTAGGATTATCTGGCTATTTTCTCTTCGCCGTAAGGACATAACCATGAGAGGGCTAATAAGGTCCTTTCAGATAAGAACGTGACCATAATGTCCTTATGGCGAAGAGAAAATAGCTGATTTTAGCATATTCTGGCTATTTTCTCTTCGCCGTAAGGACATAACCATGAGAGGGCTAATAAGGTCCTTTCGGATAAGAACGTGACCATAATGTCCTTATGGCGAAGAGAAAATAGCTGATTTTAGCATATTCTGGCTATTTTCTCTTCGCCGTAAGGACATAACCATGAGATGGGGCTAATAAGGTCCTTTCGGATAAGAATGTGACCATAATGTCCTTATGGCGAAGAGAAAATAGCTGATTTTAGGATTATCTGGCTATTCTCTCTTCGCCGTAAGGACATAACCATGAGAGGGCTAATAAGGTCCTTTCGGATAAGAACGTGACCATAATGTCCTTATGGCAAAGAGAAAATAGCTGATTTTAGGATTATCTGGCTATTTTCTCTTTGCCGTAAGGACATAACCATGAGAGGGCTAATAAGGTCCTTTCGGATAAGAACGTGACAATAATGTTCTTATGGCGAAGAGAAAATAGCTGATTTTAGGATTATCTGGCTATTCTCTCTTCGCCGTAAGGACATAACCATAAGAGGGCTAATAAGGTCCTTTCGGATAAGAATGTGACCATAATGTCCTTATGGCGAAGAGAAAATAGCTGATTTTAGCATATTCTGGCTATTTTCTCTTCGCCGTAAGGACATAACCATGAGAGGGCTAATAAGGTCCTTTCGGATAAGAACGTGACCATAATGTCCTTATGGCGAAGAGAAAATAGCTGATTTTAGCATATTCTGACTATTTTCTCTTCGCCGTAAGGACATAACCATGAGAGGGCTAATAAAGTCCTTTCGGATAAGAACGCGACCATAATGTCCTTATGGCGAAGAGAAAATAGCTGATTTTTGCATATTCTGGCTATTTTCTCTTCGCCGTAAGGACATAACCATGAGAGGGCTAATAAGGTCCTTTCGGATAAGAATGTGACCATAATGTCCTTATGGCGAAGAGAAAATAGCTGATTTTAGCATATTCTGGCTATTTTCTCTTCGCCGTAAGGACATAACCATGAGAGGGCTAATAAGGTCCTTTCGGATAAGAACGTGACCATAATGTCCTTATGGCGAAGAGAAAATAGCTGATTTTAGCATATTCTGACTATTTTCTCTTCGCCGTAAGGACATAACCATGAGAGGGCTAATAAGGTCCTTTCGGATAAGAACGTGACCATAATGTCCTTATGGCGAAGAGAAAATAGCTGATTTTAGCATATTCTGACTATTTTCTCTTCGCCGTAAGGACATAACCATGAGAGGGCTAATAAGGTCCTTTCGGATAAGAACGTGACCATAATGTCCTTATGGCGAAGAGAAAATAGCTGATTTTAGCATATTCTGGCTATTTTCTCTTCGCCGTAAGGACATAACCATGAGATGGGGCTAATAAGGTCCTTTCGGATAAGAATGTGACCATAATGTCCTTATGGCGAAGAGAAAATAGCTGATTTTAGGATTATCTGGCTATTTTCTCTTCGCCGTAAGGACATAACCATGAGATGGGGCTAATAAGGTCCTTTCGGATAAGAACGTGACCATAATGTCCTTATGGCGAAGAGAAAATAGCTGATTTTAGCATATTCTGGCTATTTTCTCTTCGCCGTAAGGACATAACCATGAGAGGGCTAATAAGGTCCTTTCGGATAAGAACGTGACCATAATGTCCTTATGGCGAAGAGAAAATAGCTGATTTTAGCATATTCTGGCTATTTTCTCTTCGCCGTAAGGACATAACCATGAGAGGGCTAATAAGGTCCTTTCGGATAAGAACGTGACCATAATGTCCTTATGGCGAAGAGAAAATAGCTGATTTTAGCATATTCTGACTATTTTCTCTTCGCCGTAAGGACATAACCATGAGAGGGCTAATAAGGTCCTTTCGGATAAGAACGTGACCATAATGTCCTTATGGCGAAGAGAAAATAGCTGATTTTAGCATATTCTGGCTATTTTCTCTTCGCCGTAAGGACATAACCATGAGAGGGCTAATAAGGTCCTTTCGGATAAGAACGTGACCATAATGTCCTTATGGCGAAGAGAAAATAGCTGATTTTTGCATATTCTGGCTATTTTCTCTTCGCCGTAAGGACATAACCATGAGAGGGCTAATAAGGTCCTTTCGGATAAGAACGTGACCATAATGTCCTTATGGCGAAGAGAAAATAGCTGATTTTAGCATATTCTGACTATTTTCTCTTCGTCGTAAGGACATAACCATGAGAGGGCTAATAAGGTCCTTTCGGATAAGAACGAGACAATAATGTCCTTATGGCGAAGAGAAAATAGCTGATTTTAGGATTATCTGGCTATTTTCTCTTCGCCGTAAGGACATAACCATGAGAGGGCTAATAAGGTCCTTTCAGATAAGAACGTGACCATAATGTCCTTATGGCGAAGAGAAAATAGCTGATTTTAGCATATTCTGGCTATTTTCTCTTCGCCGTAAGGACATAACCATGAGAGGGCTAATAAGGTCCTTTCGGATAAGAACGTGACCATAATGTCCTTATGGCGAAGAGAAAATAGCTGATTTTAGCATATTCTGGCTATTTTCTCTTCGCCGTAAGGACATAACCATGAGATGGGGCTAATAAGGTCCTTTCGGATAAGAATGTGACCATAATGTCCTTATGGCGAAGAGAAAATAGCTGATTTTAGGATTATCTGGCTATTTTCTCTTTGCCGTAAGGACATAACCATGAGAGGGCTAATAAGGTCCTTTCGGATAAGAACGTGACAATAATGTTCTTATGGCGAAGAGAAAATAGCTGATTTTAGGATTATCTGGCTATTCTCTCTTCGCCGTAAGGACATAACCATAAGAGGGCTAATAAGGTCCTTTCGGATAAGAACGTGACAATAATGTCCTTATGGCGAAGAGAAAATAGCTGATTTTAGCATATTCTGGCTATTTCCTCTTCGCCGTAAGGACATAACCATGAGAGGGCAAATAAGGTCCTTTCGGATAAGAACGTGACCATAATGTCCTTATGGCGAAGAGAAAATAGCTGATTTTAGCATATTCTGGCTATTTTCTCTTCGCCGTAAGGACATAACCATGAGATGGGGCTAATAAGGTCCTTTCGGATAAGAACGTGACCATAATGTCCTTATGGCGAAGAGAAAATAGCTGATTTTAGCATATTCTGACTATTTTCTGTTCGCCGTAAGGACATAACCATGAGAGGGCTAATAAGGTCCTTTCGGATAAGAATGTGACCATAATGTCCTTATGGCGAAGAGAAAATAGCTGATTTTTGCATATTCTGGCTATTTTCTCTTCGCCGTAAGGACATAACCATGAGAGGGCTAATAAGGTCCTTTCGGATAAGAACGTGACCATAATGTCCTTATGGCGAAGAGAAAATAGCTGATTTTAGCATATTCTGACTATTTTCTCTTCGCCGTAAGGACATAACCATGAGAGGGCTAATAAGGTCCTTTCGGATAAGAACGTGACCATAATGTCCTTATGGCGAAGAGAAAATAGCTGATTTTAGCATATTCTGATTATTTTCTCTTCGCCGTAAGGACATAACCATGAGAGGGCTAATAAGGTCCTTTCGGATAAGAACGTGACCATAATGTCCTTATGGCGAAGAGAAAATAGCTGATTTTTGCATATTCTGGCTATTTTCTCTTCGCCGTAAGGACATAACCATGAGAGGGCTAATAAGGTCCTTTCGGATAAGAACGTGACCATAATGTCCTTATGGCGAAGAGAAAATAGCTGATTTTAGCATATTCTGATTATTTTCTCTTCGCCGTAAGGACATAACCATGAGAGGGCTAATAAGGTCCTTTCGGATAAGAACGTGACCATAATGTCCTTATGGCGAAGAGAAAATAGCTGATTTTAGGATTATCTGGCTATTTTCTCTTCGCCGTAAGGACATAACCATGAGAGGGCTAATAAGGTCCTTTCGGATAAGAACGTGACAATAATGTCCTTATGGCGAAGAGAAAATAGCTGATTTTAGGATTATCTGGCTATTTTCTCTTCGCCGTAAGGACATAACCATGAGAGGGCTAATAAGGTCCTTTCAGATAAGAACGTGACCATAATGTCCTTATGGCGAAGAGAAAATAGCTGATTTTAGCATATTCTGGCTATTTTCTCTTCGCCGTAAGGACATAACCATGAGAGGGCTAATAAGGTCCTTTCGGATAAGAACGTGACCATAATATCCTTATGGCGAAGAGAAAATAGCTGATTTTAGCATATTCTGGCTATTTTCTCTTCGCCGTAAGGACATAACCATGAGATGGGGCTAATAAGGTCCTTTCGGATAAGAATGTGACCATAATGTCCTTATGGCGAAGAGAAAATAGCTGATTTTAGGATTATCTGGCTATTTTCTCTTTGCCGTAAGGACATAACCATGAGAGGGCTAATAAGGTCCTTTCGGATAAGAACGTGACCATAATATCCTTATGGCGAAGAGAAAATAGCTGATTTTAGCATATTCTGGCTATTTTCTCTTCGCCGTAAGGACATAACCATGAGAGGGCTAATAAGGTCCTTTCGGATAAGAACGTGACCATAATGTCCTTATGGCGAAGAGAAAATAGCTGATTTTAGCATATTCTGACTATTTTCTCTTCGCCGTAAGGACATAACCATGAGAGGGCTAATAAGGTCCTTTCGGATAAGAACGTGACCATAATGTCCTTATGGCGAAGAGAAAATAGCTGATTTTAGCATATTCTGACTATTTTCTCTTCGCCGTAAGGACATAACCATGAGAGGGCTAATAAGGTCCTTTCGGATAAGAACGTGACCATAATGTCCTTATGGCGAAGAGAAAATAGCTGATTTTAGCATATTCTGACTATTTTCTCTTCGCCGTAAGGACATAACCATGAGAGGGCTAATAAGGTCCTTTCGGATAAGAACGTGACCATAATGTCCTTATGGCGAAGAGAAAATAGCTGATTTTAGCATATTCTGACTATTTTCTCTTCGCCGTAAGGACATAACCATGAGAGGGCTAATAAGGTCCTTTCAGATAAGAACGTGACCATAATGTCCTTATGGCGAAGAGAAAATAGCTGATTTTAGCATATTCTGGCTATTTTCTCTTCGCCGTAAGGACATAACCATGAGAGGGCTAATAAGGTCCTTTCGGATAAGAACGTGACCATAATATCCTTATGGCGAAGAGAAAATAGCTGATTTTAGCATATTCTGGCTATTTTCTCTTCGCCGTAAGGACATAACCATGAGATGGGGCTAATAAGGTCCTTTCGGATAAGAATGTGACCATAATGTCCTTATGGCGAAGAGAAAATAGCTGATGTTAGGATTATCTGGCTATTTTCTCTTTGCCGTAAGGACATAACCATGAGAGGGCTAATAAGGTCCTTTCGGATAAGAACGTGACCATAATATCCTTATGGCGAAGAGAAAATAGCTGATTTTAGCATATTCTGGCTATTTTCTCTTCGCCGTAAGGACATAACCATGAGAGGGCTAATAAGGTCCTTTCGGATAAGAACGTGACCATAATGTCCTTATGGCGAAGAGAAAATAGCTGATTTTAGCATATTCTGACTATTTTCTCTTCGCCGTAAGGACATAACCATGAGAGGGCTAATAAGGTCCTTTCGGATAAGAACGTGACCATAATGTCCTTATGGCGAAGAGAAAATAGCTGATTTTAGCATATTCTGACTATTTTCTCTTCGCCGTAAGGACATAACCATGAGAGGGCTAATAAGGTCCTTTCGGATAAGAACGTGACCATAATGTCCTTATGGCGAAGAGAAAATAGCTGATTTTAGCATATTCTGACTATTTTCTCTTCGCCGTAAGGACATAACCATGAGAGGGCTAATAAGGTCCTTTCGGATAAGAACGTGACCATAATGTCCTTATGGCGAAGAGAAAATAGCTGATTTTAGCATATTCTGACTATTTTCTCTTCGCCGTAAGGACATAACCATGAGAGGGCTAATAAAGTCCTTTACATGAAGAGAAAATAGCCAAGTGTTAGTAGAAGTGGATGATTTACTTTCATGTGCAGGACCTGACCACTAGGTGGCAAAAAGGTCCTTATCACGAAGGTAAAGTAGACTGCTCTGCATAGATTGAGATAATTTCTCTTCATCATAAAGACCACGTCCTTACGGCGAAGAGAAAATATACTCAACCCATTTGCTATAGCCACGTTAATGGCGGGTGGGAGGAGCCGCCAATTCAGCCTAGACGCACGATTAGCTGGCGCAGAAAAAGTGGGAGGAGCGAGATTTGGGATGGGTGTTGTTATGTGAGATAGTGCAGTAGTTTAGGCACGCTTACATATACATGTAGATGCAACATGTCCTCAGTTTAGGTGGGTGGCGGCCATTTTTCTGTATACCACTCTTGAAGCAATATGTTCCTGTCCATGTACATGCTGTAAGAATGGCGGCCATTTTCTTTTGGTCTAAACTCTGGCCTGAAATTATTCCCAGTAGTAGTAGAGGGAAACAATAGAGAGGAGCCATTGTTGTATCTGTAAGTACATCATACCTCCCAACATGACCCTTTCCAGGAGGGACAGAATGCTCTGCTTCTGGACTTTTCTCTTAATTTAGGATTGCCAGCACCTGTGTTGAACAGGTTAGTGGATAAGAAAGGTGTTTCAGCACAGTTGCAGCAATCATAAATTAAGAGGGAAGTACAGGAGCAGAGCATTGTGTCCCTCCTGGAGAGGGTCATGTTGGGAGGTATGTAAATAGGTAATTAAATGTAGTATTATTATTATTATTATTATTATTATAATACAGGCTTATCTGGATCTGCTATGCTACAACGGTGGCAGACACTGTTTATTTGTGACTATGCAGATGGAGCAGCCTATGTTGGCACTCTGTTGTAGTACAGCTGGTGCAGACTCTGAGGCGGGGTGCGCTCTAGTGGTTTTATCATACTGGTGGCGCAGCCAGGGGTGTATCTAGGGGTCCGAGCACCCCTGGCAAAGTAAGGGACTGGCGCCCCCCCACTCCCTCATAGTTAAAATATGGAAGTCGCGTGTGCCAAAAAAGGGGCATGGCCACACAATTGTACCCTTATATCATATTACACCACACAGTAGTGTCCCTTACTCACATTACAACGCACAATAATATCCGTTATTCACATTATGCTATGCCTCCAAAGAAAAAAAATATTTGACCCCCACATAAAAAAATAAAAAAACCACACACACCATTGGCCCTACAGAAAAGAAAACATATTAAACAACACAGAAAAAATAAAATAAAAACACACTGGCTTTCACAAGAAAACAAACAAACAAATTGACCACCGACATGAAAAAAATGAACATACTGACCCCCGTAGGAAATAAAAAAAAAACACATTGGCCCCAACATAAAAAAAACATATTGGCATCCACAGAAAAAATAAACACATTGGACCCACATAACCCCCCCCCCCCCCCCCATATATTGGCACCCACAGAAAACAAACACACACATTGGCCTCTACAAAAAACAATCAAACACATTGGCCCCCACAGGAATAAAACACAATGACCCCAAACAGGAAAAATAAAATAAATTATACCCCACAGAAAAAAAATAAAAAAATTGTCTCCCACATTTAAAATATTAAAACACATTGGCCTACAAAAATAAATAAAAAAATGGGGTGGACTGTGTATGTTCTTGCATTCGGGGGGGGGGGGGGGGGGGGTACTCTGTCTAGAGGGCTGACGCACACAGCTGACACACTGAGACACAAACAGATGCTAACACACTGATACTGACAGAGACACACAGAAAGATGCTGACACGCTGAGGCTTACACACTGACACAGATGTTGACACACAGACCCTGACATGCAAACAGACAATGACACACTGACACACAGACAGATGCTGGCTAACCTATGCTGACACAGACACACAGACAGACACTGACACACAGACAGATGCTGACACTGACACACAGAAACATGCTGACACACTGATGCTGACACAGACAGATGTTGATACACTGATAGATGCTGACACACTGACAGATGTTAACACAGACCGTGACTTACTGACATACAGAAACTGACACTGACAGACGCTGACACACAAACAGATGCTGACACACAAGTTATTTCACCTTCCCATGATGTGTGTCCCTTGCCTCCCCGCATGCAGCTGCCAAGTGGGAGGGGGAGGATACAGTGCAAGCCATAGCCGCCAGGTGGGAGTTGGGGGGCATCACTAACCTGCACATGCTTCCGTCTGAGGACAAGGTCTCGATTCCAGTTGCTGCAGGCTGCTGGGTCCTAGGGACCAAGGGTTGTATGGCTCCAGGGCACCCCCTGCTATTACACTGTTTGCCTGGCCCTGGACGCCTGGCCCCTCTGTGCGATCGCTGTCCCTGGTCACTTGCCTCAGCACACACTAGCTTCTCTGCCACGGCTCCAGTTTGAATGAGCTTCTGTTCTGCGCATGCGCAGAAGCTCATATCGCCGCAGCCGCGGATATAGGAATCGGCCAAAGTGGGGCGGAGCACGGCCACTGAAGTCCACGGGAGGGGAGGGGGGCATCCCAATCCGTCGCTGCTGACCTGTGTTGCCGTCGTCCGATGCCCGACAAAAATCACAGAAGGCAGCAGCGGCAGACACTGTTCTTCTCGCCAGAGTCCGGCACCGCTCCGACCGCAGTCCATGCTACAATCAAGTACAGTAACTCTGCAAAACTACAGGTCCCAGCAGCCATTGCTGCAGGGAGCTCACAGCAGCAATGGCTGCTGGGAGCTGTAGTTTTAAAGAGTTACTTGATTGTAGTGCAGACTGCGGAGCGGTGCCGGACCCTGGCCAGAAGAACAGTGTCTGCCGCTGCTGCCTTCTGTGGTCTTTGCCGGGCATCCCTGCAGGTGGGGGACACAGGGGCATAGTGAATCTGCCCCTTGGCCACGGGTGGCACAACCAGGCGGCGCCCCTCCTCAGCTGGCGCCCCTGGTGAGTGCCATCCTGGCCAATGGCTAGATACGCCCCTGGGCGCAGCCTCTACCCTATTGTAATACTGTTGGCGCAGGCTCTGTTGTTATTACAATACAGGTGTAGCAGTCCCAGCTTACTCTGGGGTCTTATAATAATTATATTTGTAAACAACATTGGGTAAAAATTCTGGAATCCTCCGGAACTGCAGCGCCTCCTGCCTCTATGGAGCTATCAGGGCACATCCCCATCTGGGAGACCTGAGAAATGGAGAGGTTGAAGCTTCCTCACTGTCACGATCCGGGTATCTGGATGCCATTTCTTACCTATCAGATGCCTCCTAAGGCTGGCTCAGTGCTCCAGGACCGGATCCCATCTGTTATCCTGATGTGCACATTCCCGCACCCTCTCCTGTCTCTCTGGACGCAGTCACAGTAACGCCTTATACATCTGGCATGGCGTCTCCCGCGGCCTCCGCCGCCGTCCCTGAGCATCTGCATTCAGAGTGGCGATTACGTCAGTCGCGGCCTCCGCTGTGTCCGCGTGGTCGGATGTGCATCTGTCAGCCTGGCGTCTCCTGTCTCCGGTGGCCGGCGCCGCCATTACTGTTTTCCAGACCACATGGATTACAATCCAAACTTCCCTCCAAGTGTCTGCATGGGCGCAGCCATCTTGGATTCTGTCAGCTGATCATTCCTACCAATCCGTTGTCAGTATTATTAATTTGCATAATTGCCTAGCCAACGCCTTCCTTGCTGCAGGTATAAATAGCTTGTGCCTGAGCAAGGAAGGCGTCAGTGCTTTGGTTGTCAAACCTAGTTCCAGTTTGTCTCTCTTCTGTGAATGTCTTCCAGGTTCCAGCTCCTGTCTCCAGACTTCTGCTATAGAGACCCGCACCAGCATTCCATCTGCGGTGTAGCCTGACTCTCCGATCCATTCTGGACTCACCTGTTTCCAGCTACAACATCACCTGCTTCCAGCTCAGCTTCCAGCAGTGTACAGCTTCTCTTAAAGGGCCGGTGTCCTTTCTGCAGTTTACCACTCTCCACCGGTATTATTATTTCTCCGCTCTCAAATTCTACATTTCATCTATATTGCATCGCTCTCAAGCTTTATTTATTATTTAACTGGTTCCAGCCAGTATCCACTCCGTGCCAACACCTGTCTGGTTCTAACCAGTACCCACAGCAGCATTTTATCTACAGCAGTCCAGCTTTCCCTGGAACACCAGCTGGTACGACCCTGGGCTTTCCTCATTGCTACAGTTGAGCCTGGTAAGGACTTTCCAACTTGCAGATAATAAGAACTGTCTCATACCACCAGAGCTCTGTGGCCCCTGCCACCCTGTAGTACCCAGGAACTGTATTATTATTTCTCTGCTGATTTTTATGTTTCTTTTTACTGCTACTGTGATGCATGGAGTTTGTCATAAATAAATATCATTGACTTTTACTCAAGTTGTCGTGGTCACGCCTTCGGGCGGTTTCTCTTCATGTTACTTACATGTCCAGGGGTCTGATACAACCTCCCAGGTTCCGGTACATCTCAGCCCCTACAACTGAGGCTGCCTTCCGTCAGCTCAGGCCCTCAGTTGTGACAGTAAGCACTGACCAAATGAATCCAGCCGGAGACCAGGATCAAGCGGCCAGGCCGATGCAAGAACTGGCAGCCCGACTTGAACATCAGGAGGCTGCACAGGGCCACATCATCCGCTGTCTCCAGGATCTCTCTACTCGGCTGGATGGGATTCAGACAACTCTCCGTGGATCAGGCGCATCTGGGGCGTCAACCACAGTGACTCCAACTATAACCCCACCCACCTTACCCGTTTCTGCTCCACGTCTTCATCTTCCAACGCCAGCAAAATTTGACGGATCTCCAAGATTCTGCAGGGGATTTCTCAACCAGTGTGAGATTCAGTTTGAGCTACAACCTGGCAATTTTCCCAGTGACCGTACAAAAATTGCCTACATCATCTCTCTTCTCAGTGGCTCAGCCCTTGACTGGGCATCACCGTTATGGGAGAGGTCCGACACCCTGCTATCTTCTTACACTGCATTCGTGTCAACATTCAGGCGCATCTTCGACGAGCCAGGCCGGGTAACTTCAGCTTCGTCTGAGATTCTCCGTTTACGCCAGGGATCACATACTGTAGGACAATATCTTATACAGTTCCAGATCCTGGCATCTGAACTGGCATGGAACGACGAGGCCCTGTATGCTGCATTCTGGCATGGTTTATCCGAGCGTATTAAAGATGAGTTAGCTACCAGAGACTTACCCTCCAAGTTAGATGAGCTAATCTCACTTTGTACAAAAGTTGACTTACGTTTCAGAGAGAGAGCAATTGAGCGTGGAAGATCATCTGCTCCAAAATCTTCTGCTCCTCCTCCTCGCCAACTGTCACCAACTAAAGATGAACCCATGCAAATTGGCCGTTCCCGTTTAACTCCTGCTGAGCGCCGAAGACGTCTCTCTGAGTCTCTGTCTGTATTGTGCAGCTCCGTCTCACACTATTAATGCCTGTCCCAAACGTCCGGGAAAACTCCAAATCCTAGCTCGCCAAGGAGAGGGCCGGCTAGGAGTAATGATCACCTCTCCATCTCCTCAAGATTGTAATCTCCCAGTCTCGCTTCAAGTTGCTCAACGTTATCAGAACGTCATTGCCCTCCTGGATTCCGGAGCAGCTGGGAACTTTATTACCGAAGCCTATGTTAAACGGTGGTCCCTACCCACCGAGAGACTTCCTTCCTCCTTTTCCTTAACTGCCGTGGATGGCAGTAACATTTTTGATACAGTTATTGCTCTAAGGACTCTACCAGTTCGTCTGAGAGTGGGAGTTCTTCATTCCGAACTTATTTCACTTTTAGTGATTCCAAGAGCCACACATCCTGTGGTCCTGGGCCTTCCATGGCTCCGTCTTCACAATCCTACAATTGATTGGACGACTACGCAAATCCTGGCATGGGGTTCCTCCTGTGCTGAGACATGTTTGTTTAAAGTGTTGCCTGTCTGTTCTTCCTCCCCCAGGTCGTCTGATGTTCCACCTCCTCCATATCAAGATTTCACGGATGTGTTCAGTAAAGCTTCTGCTGATATCCTTCCTCCTCATAGAGAATGGGACTGCCCGATTGATCTCGTTCCAGGGAAGGTTCCACCTCGAGGCCGAACTTATCCGTTGTCTCTGCCCGAGACGCATTCTATGGAGGAATACATTAAAGAGAACCTAGCAAAGGGGTTCATTCGACCTTCTTCTTCTCCAGCCGGCGCAGGCTTCTTTTTTGTAAAAAAAAAGGATGGTGGTCTGCGGCCGTGCATCGACTACAGAGGTTTGAACGACATTACCATCAAGAACCTGTCACGATCCGGGTATCTGGACGCCATTTCTTACCCATCAGATGCCTCCTAAGGCTGGCTCAGCGCTCCAGGACCGGATCCCATCTGTTATCCTGATGTGTACATTCCTGTATCCTCTCCTGTCACTCTGGGACGCTGTCACAGTAAACGCCATATTACACCTGGCATGGCGTCTCCCGCGGCCTCCGCCGCCGTCCCTGAACTTCTGCATGCAGAGTGTCTGAGTGGCGATTACGTCAGCCGCGGCCTCCGCTGTGTCCGCGTGGTTGGATGTGCATCTGTCAGCCTGGCGCCTCCTGTCTCCGGTGGCCGGCGCCGCCATTACTGTTTTCATTACCACATGGATTACAAACCAAACTTCCCTCCAAGTGTCTGCATGGGCGCAGCCATCTTGGATTCTGTCAGCTGATCATTTCCACCAATCTGTTCTCAGTATTGATAATCTGCATAATTGCCTAGCCAATCCCTTCCTTGCTGCAGGTATAAATACACTGTGCCTGAGCAAGGAAGGCGTCAGTGCTTTGGTTGTCAAACCTAGTTCCTGTTTGTCTCTCTCCTGTGATTGTCTTCCAGGTTCCACCATAGAGACCCGCACCAGCATTCCACCTGCGGTGTCGCCTGACTCTCCAATCCATTGTGGATTCATCTGTTTCCAGCTACAACATTACCTGCTTCCAGCTCAGCTTCCAGCAGAGTACAGCTTCCCTTAAAGGGCCGGTGTCCTTTCTACACTTTACCACTCTCCACCGGTATTATTATTTCTCCGCTCTCAAGTTCTACATTTCAGTTCATATTTCATCGCTCCCAAGTTCATTTATTATTTAACTGGTTCCAGCCAGTATCCACTCCGTGCTAACAACAGTCTGGTTCCAGCCAGTATCCACAGCAGCTGTTTTATCTTCAGCAACCCAGCTTTTCCTGGAACACCAGCTGGCACAATCCTGGGTTATCTCCATTGCTACAGTCGGGCCTGGTAAGGACTTTCCATCTAGAAGATCATAAGAACTATCTCACACTACCAGTGCCCTGTGGCTCCTGCCATCCTGTAGTACCCAGGAACTGTATTTATTCTTTGCTGACTTTTACGTTTTCTTTTACTGCTGCTGTGTTGCGGAGTTGTCATAATAAACATCATTGACTTTTATCCAAGTTGTCGTGGTCACGCCTTCGGGCAGTTATTATTCATGTTACTTACATGTCCAGGGGTCTGATACAACCTCCCAGGTTCCGGTACATCTCAGCCCCTACAACTGAGGCTGCCTCCCGTCAGCTCAGGCCCTCAGTTGTGACAGAACCGCTATCCTTTACCCCTGATTACTGAGCTCTTTGACAGAGTTAGCGGTGCTACCATCTTTTCAAAGCTGGACTTGAGAGGTGCATGCAATCTCATCCGGATCCGTGAGGGTGACGAGTGGAAGACCGCATTTAACACCCGTGACGGACATTATGAGTACCTCGTCATGCCCTTCGGATTGAGCAATGCTCCAGCTGTCTTCCAGCATTTCGTCAATGAGATCTTCAGAGACATTCTATACCGTCATGTCGTGGTCTATCTAGATGATATCCTCATTTTTGCCAACAATTTAGAGGAACATCGTTTTTGGGTAAAGGAGGTTCTGTCCCGTCTCCGTGTCAATCATCTCTATTGCAAATTAGAGAAATGCGTCTTTGAAGTCAAGTCCATTCCGTTTCTAGGGTACATTGTGTCCGGTTCCGGACTAGAGATGGATCCTGAGAAACTACAAGCAATCCAGAATTGGCCGGTACCCTTAACCCTCAAAGGGGTCCAGAGGTTCTTAGGGTTCGCCAATTATTACCGAAAGTTTATACAAGACTTTTCCACCATTGTGGCGCCTATTACTGCTTTCACCAAGAAGGGTGCTAACCCGTCCAAGTGGTCTGAAGAAGCCATGCAAGCTTTTCATCTTTTAAAACAGAGGTTCATCTCTGCGCCTGTCCTGAAACAGCCTGACATCGACTCTCCTTTCATCTTAGAGGTGGATGCCTCCTCCGTTGGAGTAGGAGCGGTGTTATCTCAGAGGGCTAAAGATGGCCATTTACATCCTTGCAGTTTCTTCTCACGGAAGTTCTCCCCAGCGGAGCGCAACTATGCCATTGGCGACCAGGAGTTGCTAGCCATCAAGCTCGCTCTAGAGGAGTGGAGATATCTGTTGGAGGGAGCTTCTCATTCAATCACCATCCTTACAGACCACAAGAACCTTCTATATCTGAAAGGCGCACAATGTCTCAACCCTCGTCAGGCCAGATGGGCACTTTTCTTTTCCAGGTTCGACTTTAAACTCCAGTTCTGTCCGGGCTCTCAGAATCGCAAGGCCGATGCCCTTTCCCGCTCATGGGAGCAAGAAAATGAGTCAGAGTCTTCAGACAAGCATCCTATTATAAATCCGTTGGCATTCTCCACGGTAGGGATGGACTCTACGCCCCCATCAGGGAAAAGTTTTGTGAAGCCGACACTAAGGAAGAAGCTCATGCATTGGGCCCATGCTTCCCGCTTTGCCGGACATACAGGTATCCAAAAAACCCTGGAGTTTATCTCTAGGTCCTATTGGTGGCCAACTCTGAAAAAGGACGTTTTGGAGTTTATTGCATCTTGCCCAAAGTGTGCTCAACATAAAGTATCCCGCCAGTCGCCTGCGGGGCAACTGGTTCCACTATCTGTTCCCCGTCGACCATGGACCCATTTGTCGATGGATTTTATTACAGATTTGCCCATGTGCAACAAGTTTAATACCATCTGGGTTGTAGTTGACCGGTTCACCAAGATGGCACACTTCATTCCTCTCACCGGTCTTCCGTCAGCTTCCAAGTTGGCTCAAGTATTCATACAAGAGATCTTTCGACTCCACGGTCTTCCAGAAGAAATTATCTCAGATCGAGGAGTTCAATTCACAGCCAAATTCTGGCGAAGTTTATGTCAAGTCCTCCAAGTCAAGCTAAAGTTTTCCACGGCTTACCATCCTCAGACCAATGGTCAAACTGAGAGGGTGAATCAGGACTTGGAGTCCTTCCTCCGCATCTATGTGTCCTCCTCTCAAGATGACTGGGTTCAATTACTTCCCTGGGCCGAGTTCTGTCATAACAACCAGTATCATTCTTCATCTTCTTCAACACCATTCTTCACCAACTTTGGATTCCACCCTAAAGTCCCTGAGTTCCAACCGCTTCCAGCAACTTCTGTTCCCGCAGTGGATATCACCTTGCATCAGTTTGCCAATATCTGGAAGAGCGTACGATCAGCTCTGCTCAAGGCATCGTTCAGGTACAAGAAGTTTGCGGATAAGAAGCGTCGAGCAGTTCCTGCTCTCAAGGTGGGTGATCGGATATGGTTATCCACGAAGAATTTGAGGTTAAGAGTTCCCAGTATGAAGTTTGCACCTCGCTACATCGGTCCTTTTAAAATTGATCAAGTCATCAATCCTGTTGCTTACAGACTCCAGTTGCCTCCCTTCTTAAAGATACCCAGGACATTCCATGTTTCCTGTTGAAACCGTTAATCTTGAATCGGTTTCATTCCTCACTTCCTCCAACTCCGAAAGTCCAAACTCAACGAGGCATTGAGTATGAAGTAGCCAAGATCCAGGACTCACGTCACCGTTACGGTCAACTTCAGTATCTTATTGACTGGAAGGGTTATGGCCCTGAGGAACGTTCATGGACCAATGCTTATGATGTCCATGCTCCTGCCTTGGTCCGGAGATTCCATTCCAAGTTTCCTCAAAAGCCAAAGAAGTGTCCTGGGGCCACTCCTAAAGGGGGGGGTGCTGTCACGATCCGGGTATCTGGACGCCATTTCTTACCTATCAGATGCCTCCTAAGGCTGGCTCAGCGCTCCAGGACCGGATCCCATCTGTTATCCTGATGTGCACATTCCCGCACCCTCTCCTGTCTCTCTGGACGCAGTCACAGTAACGCCTTATACATCTGGCATGGCGTCTCCCGCGGCCTCCGCCGCCGTCCCTGAGCTTCTGCATTCAGAGTGGCGATTACGTCAGCCGCGGCCTCCGCTGTGTCCGCGTGGTCGGATGTGCATCTGTCAGCCTGGCGTCTCCTGTCTCCGGTGGCCGGCGCCGCCATTACTGTTTTCCAGACCACATGGATTACAATCCAAACTTCCCTCCAAGTGTCTGCATGGGCGCAGCCATCTTGGATTCTGTCAGCTGATCATTCCTACCAATCCGTTGTCAGTATTATTAATTTGCATAATTGCCTAGCCAACGCCTTCCTTGCTGCAGGTATAAATAGCTTGTGCCTGAGCAAGGAAGGCGTCAGTGCTTTGGTTGTCAAACCTAGTTCCAGTTTGTCTCTCTTCTGTGAATGTCTTCCAGGTTCTAGCTCCTGTCTCCAGACTTCTGCTATAGAGACCCGCACCAGCATTCCATCTGCGGTGTAGCCTGACTCTCCGATCCATTCTGGACTCGCCTGTTTCCAGCTACAACATCACCTGCTTCCAGCTCAGCTTCCAGCAGTGTACAGCTTCTCTTAAAGGGCCGGTGTCCTTTCTGCAGTTTACCACTCTCCACCGGTATTATTATTTCTCCGCTCTCAAATTCTACATTTCATCTATATTGCATCGCTCTCAAGCTTTATTTATTATTTAACTGGTTCCAGCCAGTATCCACTCCGTGCCAACACCTGTCTGGTTCTAACCAGTACCCACAGCAGCATTTTATCTACAGCAGTCCAGCTTTCCCTGGAACACCAGCTGGTACGACCCTGGGCTTTCCTCATTGCTACAGTTGAGCCTGGTAAGGACTTTCCAACTTGCAGATAATAAGAACTGTCTCATACCACCAGAGCTCTGTGGCCCCTGCCACCCTGTAGTACCCAGGAACTGTATTATTATTTCTCTGCTGATTTTTATGTTTCTTTTTACTGCTACTGTGATGCATGGAGTTTGTCATAAATAAATATCATTGACTTTTACTCAAGTTGTCGTGGTCACGCCTTCGGGCGGTTTCTCTTCATGTTACTTACATGTCCAGGGGTCTGATACAACCTCCCAGGTTCCGGTACATCTCAGCCCCTACAACTGAGGCTGCCTTCCGTCAGCTCAGGCCCTCAGTTGTGACACTCACCTTCTGATGCACCTGGTCACAGATGTTTCCCATACTGGAACACTCCCCTAAGGAAGTCCAGAAAAGGACAAGACTTATTGGAACAGTACTCCTATACCATCCAGCTATTTAATTCTCTTATGGATATTCCAGATAACCTTTTTTTTTTTTTCTTGGTGTGTTTGAGTATTCCATTTTTTAGCTTTGTTATTGTTTCTGGATCACATTTCTGTATGGAATGAAATGTTGATTTTTTATTTGAACACAGTCATATCGGAACATCACTATATACATATGCATTGAATATTTGGCTCAAGGATATCAGTCCTATTTGGGAAAACCAGAAAGAACAGTTTTATCTGAGAGAAGTAAGTAAAGTATTCTACTGATGGCCATCAAACTGTCAGCATGTATTAATGTAATGTTTATATAAATGTATGGGGTGATTTAAACACGAATATAAATTAAGTACCATCATATATGACTACTGAATAATAAGGGTAATAATATTCCCAATTAATATGCTTGAGACACAAATTACACAGAAGATATGCAAATGTATGCTTTATTTTAGTTAAACCTTTATAAATATTAATATTCAATGTTAAATTAGTTTATTCAAAATGGAAGCCACTGTAAACACTGATCTACTATTATTCTTTCTACTTTCTTCTATATCTTCCTCCTCTTATCTTCAAGAATTATATACATATGTATTGGAAGTTCAGCATTAGAGTCTTGTAGACAATTATTGTGTAAATCGATTGAATTAAGTAATCATACCTTGAGAGATATGTACATAAGTTAAATAGTATTCAAACCAGACAATCTGTGTTAAGATTTTGTATTAATGTAAAATGAATGGGCTAGTGATGTGGATTATTGTGATTGTTGTCATATTTTTTACATTTGTTTATCCTTTTTTAAAGACACCCCTGATGAAGTTAGTTTGGATGAAATGCGTTGGGTGATATGCAAGTTGCTAGATCTGAAGTTAACAGAAACATTTGACCTTAAAAGGCACATTATCAATTAAAGAAGTTCTGCTATTAAAATACTGTATTGATTGAAAAAATGCAATTTTAAAGTTTTAATGGTTTTAAAACTTATGTTCTAAATAAATGTTATGAATGGTTATTCTGGTTGTATTAAGAAACAGTTTTGTTTTGGTTACCAACAAGTGTTGCATTCAAAGTAGGCTCCCCTGTAGATAATTTTACTATATCTCTACTTTCTTGGTCCAATTACATCATAGGTCCATCTTCAAGGATTTAGCAGCCGAATTTACCGCTTTAACTATCCATTTAAAGTAAAAGGGGTTAAAAATGATAGAAGCGCAGTGACAGTAACAAAAATAATTTTATATATATCTATAAATAGCCTGTGTAACAAAAAAGACATTTATACAATACACAAACAAGGACATCTGTGCTCTAACTGTTCTCACCTGTCCGCACGGCGCGGCCGCCCACCAGCCTCCACAACTCACTTCCGCAAATTGTGCAAATTGCCCGAACGCATATTGTTGTGTACTGCTGATGTAACTAGCCTCTACACCTGCATCCCACATGATGCAGGTGTGGAGGCAGTGAGAAGACTCATTGAGGATAATGAAATCTATCAGGGCCCAGAGTTAACTTTCTTTTTACATTTACTGGATTTGGTTTTACAAAGAAATTATTTTGTGTTTAACGGTAGTTTTTATTTGCAAATAGCGGGTTGTGCGATGGGGTCTGCGGTGGCCCCATTGTACACCAACGTGTTTATGTACCAATTAGAGAAAGATATGTTTTATCTGGACCCCAATGTAAGTCCTCAAGTGATATATTACAGGCGCTACATTGACGATCTATTGTGTTTTGGAAAGGCTCCAAGGATGATCTGATACAGGTATGGAGCAAACACAATGCGACGTCACATGTAGTAAAATTTACCTTTACCATAGATGCAAACCAAATTAATTGGACGTCAGAATTACAAATAAGGATAATCAGTTGAATACGTTTCGTTAAACCCACGGATAGAAACACTTTATTAAATTATCACAGCTTTCATCCGTTAGCATTACGCAAAGGCTCGCCATACTCCCAGTTTATGCATGTGCGGCGCATTACTTCGGATCCCGTTGAGACTAATACAGCTTTAGATGACATCCTTAATAAATTCACATAGAGGGGGTATCCAATTAGGGAGTTGCAGCAGTCTAAGGTGGCTGTTTTAAAGAAACCTAGAGAAGAGATCTTGTTCACTAAAAATAGTACAACTATGGAAGTGAATAAATTAGCGTGGGTCAGCAAATTTTTCACCAATTCTAGACGTACAGTCAAAAAAGCGAAACAACTATGGCCAATTATTCAAACTGAACCGGCCTTAAAGTGTCTTTCTGACACTAGCTTATTACCCAGCCACACTCGAGGTAACTCGAGGTAACAACAACATAGGCGATTATGTAGTGAAGTTTGACGTTACAAACATGACTAGGTCTAATCAAACACATTTTCTTAGACCCACCCAAGGCAGGATGTTTTAGATGTCTTGGATGCGCCACATGCAATACCTTAATGACAGGCCCTACATTTAATCATCCGCAAACTGGTAGGAAGCTACCGATTAAGTATTGTCTTACCTGTACGTCAACACATGTGATATATTTACTTGTCCGTGTGGTCTTGCCTATGTGGGCAAGACCATACGACAATTTAGAGAAAGGATGGCACTTCATAGAAGTGCGATTAAAAAAGCGTTTGAGAAAGGGTCTAGCGACCAACCGTTTGCCCGTCATTGTTTAGGGGCAACACATGGGGTGGCAAGTATTAGAGCCATCCTTATTGACCACACTCCCCCGTCCTTGAGGGGTGGCAATAGGGATCGGTTGCTCCTTCAGAAGGAGTCTCGGTGGATATTCAATTTGGGCACTTTGTCCCCTGGCGGTCTCAATGAAAAGTTAAGTATAATAATATAATAACTTAATACTAAAAACTAAGCAGTTTAACTTAGGAGTTATGATATTGTTTTATTTTTGGTTACCATATCTAGATGCACTATTGTGATGATTAGTGGTGATCTATGTGTATTTTAAATGTCTTATCTTTGTATATTTGTGTCTTTGCAGGCTCCGTAGTTTTGACGGCGCCTGCAGACTTTGTTGTTGGTCACCATGGGAACCTCCCTGCCGCACGGAGTGTCGTGACGTCATGGCTCGGCGACGCGGAAGTGAGTTGTGGAGGCTGGCGGGCGGCCGCGCCGTGCGGACAGGTAAGAACAGTTAGAGCACTGATGTCCTTGTTTGTGTGTTGTATAAATGACTTGTTTGTTACACAGCACATTTGTCTAGCCCTGAAGACGGGGAGTTTCCCCGAAACATGTAGGCATTAAAGGGATACCTATTTTCATATACTTGAATCAGACTGCGTGAGTGCCGCCATCTACTTTTCACCTGCATTGTCAGCTTATGTCAAGCTAACCGGGAGGGCACCGCAGCACATTGCAACTTTACTTTTGGAGTGCCGGAAAAATTATTCTACAGTATCTATAAATATATATATACGTTATATGTTGCTTGATCACTCCAGCTTCCATCCGGCCCCACTACGGTGGGGTTTACCTTTTTCCCAGTTCATGCGTGTTAGACGCATAACGTCGGACCCTAAGGAAACAGAGGTGACATTGGATGTCATGCAGGCAAAATTTGCCGAACGGGGCTATCCATTAGATCTATTGCATCAGGCCAGGGCTAAGGCCCTCAGTATTTCAAGAGCTGATGCACTTAGCCCTACTAATCGTAGACATTCCACCAGTGGCCCTAAACTCCCCTGGGTCAATAGATATAATGTAGCCAGCAATAGGAGGGTACGCCGGGCCAAGGCATTATGGCCCATCATACAGACCGAGCGGGCACTCTCATCTTTGGCCAAGACGTCCCTTCTCCCCAGTCACACCAGGGGAAGTAATCTAGGAGACCACCTTGTTAAATTGGATGTTTCCAGTTTGACAGCTGCACAGGAAACCCACTTTTTACGTACTAAACTGGGGTGTTATAGATGTCTGGGGTGTGCTACCTGCAACACCCTTATGACAGGTAGCAGCTTCAACCACCCCCATACAGGCAGGAAGTTGCCCATACGGCACCGATTAACTTGTACATCAACCCATGTAGTGTACTTATTGACCTGCCCTTGTGGCTTAGCCTATGTGGGCAAAACAGTCCGCCAGTTTAGAGAGCGCATGGCCCTACATAGAAGTGCCATAAAGAAAGCTCTCGAAAAAGGTAGCAGTGATCAACCGTTTGCACGACATTGTCTGTTGTTGAAACATGGAGTACCTAGCATTAGGGCCATATTGATTGATCATGTCCCTAAAAGCCTGAGAGGGGGTGACCGTGACAGAGCTCTTTTGCAGAAAGAATCCAGATGGATCTTTAAGCTTGGAACCCTGTCACCACGGGGTCTTAATGAAAATCTGGGGCTACAGTGCTTTATGTAAATTAGCATGTAAATTAGCTTTAAAAAAACTTTTTATTTACAGCTATCACTAGTTGCTCAGATTGTTACCCTATTGTATATTTTATTGATTCTATTATGTATAGCGATATTGCACAGCAGTTTAAACCATAGTTAGTAGCGGAGTTACTAGATTATTGTCTGGTGGGGGTGGGGATTACATTGGTTAATATCTGTGGCACTGTATGTCCTCACTTGTATCTCATTTGTTTTTATTTTGTTTCGTTGCTTAGATACCTCCTGCACCTGACGCAGTCTGATGCTGTCACGGGCCAGCAGCGTACAGCCTGCACACGTATCCCGAGTGTACTGAGAGCGGGCTTGGTGGTCTCCATGGGAACCGGGTCCAGGCGCGACTCAATGACGTCACCGGGGAGCGACGCGGAAGCGCGGCTGAGCGTCCGGCGGTGCAGAACGGCGCGGGTAAGCAGGTGAGTAAGATTAGTTCTTTGATGTTAATTGTTATGTGTATATATGTATGTCTTTGGTCTTACTTTGGGCTATGATGACCCTGAGGACGGGGTGATTACCCCGAAACATGTCGGAATAAATTGACCTTTTTATACTGCAATACAAGCCTGTTTGAGTGCCGCCTCCCTCCCTTATCCGTATATATATATATATATATATATATATATATATATTACCTTTGCTAATTGGAATTAGTCTTGGCGTTGGAAGAGGATCCACTTCTTGGTTCTCATGATATCAGTACCTTTTTTCCTTCTTTTTATTGTGGCTTTTTTTTTCTCACCTCCTACTTCAATATGAACTAAAGCGTACTTTTGGTGTAAGAATATCTGATCCATGGACCACTAACAAGTAATTACAGCTGAACTCTTCATGGTATGAGCCAGGTACGCATATAAAATTGAATTTATTTTATGCATGGCGTCTGTAAATATAGCACTTTATGCACACATCTTTTGTTATTTTCCTCCTTACAGAATTCCCAAATCTGGATACCAATCAGACTATTTAAAGATAAGCAGGTACTTATCCATCATGCAATACCATGAGGGAGGCATCTGATTGGCTCCAAATTTATTCTGCAACAGTACAGCAACCCAAAACATTCAGCCAATGTCACTAAGAACTATCTTCAGCATAAAGGATCTTATTCAGCTTCAATCGCTATTCTGCGAAAACACAGATCAGCCAATTATCATCTGTCTGTGCATGAGCAGCATTAATTGATAAAAAATAAACTAATAACACCTCTATTTTTGAAAGCATTATTATTTTGCAGCATTTTATTAAATACCTGTCTAAAACTTTTGCACAGTAGTGTATATCATATATTCACTATATGGACAAAAGTATTCAGACGCCTGACCATTACACCTACCAAGACTGTAATGACTCTGTATTCAAATAATATAACTTTAATGTGTAGTTGGTCCCCATCTTGCAGCTATAACAGCTTCCACTCTTCTTGGAAGTCTTTCCACAAAATTTAGGAGTGTCTCTGTGAGAATTTGTGCCCATTCATTCTGTAGAGAATTTATGAGTTCAGGCACTGATGTTGGACAAGTAGGCCTGGCTCGCAATCTCCATTTCAGTTCATCCCAAAGGTGTTTGATGGGGTTCAGGTCAGGGCTCTTTGCGGGTCAGTCAAGTTCTTTCACATTGAACTGAACAAGGTCTTTATAGTCCATGCTTTGTGCACTGGGGCACAAACATTGGTGGAATAGAAAATGGCCTTCAGTTCCCCAAACTGTTGCCACAAAGTTGGAAGCATAGCATTGTCCAAATTGTCTTGGTATTCTGAAGCATTAAGATTGCCGTTCACCGGAGATATGAGGCCTAGCCCAAACCCTGAAAAACATCCCCATATCATTATCCCTTCTCCACCAAACTTCACAGATGGCATAATGCAGTCAGGCAGGTAATGTTCTCCCGGCATCCGCCAAATCCAGACTCGTCTATGTGACTGCCAGAGAAGTGTGATTGGTCACTCCACAGAACACGTTTCCGCTGCTGTACAGTCCAGTGTCGGCGTGCTTTACACTACTCCATCCGACACATGGCATTGGACTTGGTGATGTGATGCTTGTATGCAGCTGCTCGGTAATGGAAATCCATTCCATTAAGCTCCCACCACACAGTGGCATCCTATGGCAGTACCACACTTGAAGTCACTGAGCTCTTTAGAGTGACCCATCACAAATGTTTGCAAATGGAGACTGCATGGTTTGGTGCTTGATTTTATATACCTGTGGCAAAGGGTCTGATTGAATACCTGAACTTAATAATGAATAGGTGTGGCCAAATACTTTTGTCCATATAGTGTATGTGCTGATACCAAACGCTAGACATTTTATAGTGAGAATTTTCTCCAGTGTCGGAGTGGAATAAAAAGTGATACACTTATCCTGAATGGCAACAATGATTTGCAAAGTGTCAAAGTCTGTCTAAAACCACTTTCAGACATATGACCCGGGAATTTCCCTACTCAGACCCCAGACCCGAGTTTTCCACCTCTGAAAAATTTGCACTGGACTTAATGGGGCTGAAAAGGATTTGCTACTTCCCTCCTTCATAATCTGGTAGCCAGGCAGCAAAATTTAGGGACCATGGTGACCTGGCCTCTGGGATTTGTTGAGCCCTGTGCTAGTTGAAATTCATTTTAATCTAAAACAATGTTTCCATATTATAAACATGGATAGATTATAGTGCATTAGTTTCCATGAAAATAATGTGATTTTTGTCTTACCTGGAAAATCCTTTTTTCTAAATCATGGTGGACACTGGGACTGTGGGTATGGTGGAGCATTGGAGCCAAGCACCAAGGAGTTAATTTGTTTGAGAGCACAGCACAAACTCCTCCTCCACCATATCGCACCTACCAACCAGGAGACCAGGGTGACATAACAAGCTCAATGAACTAGGAGGAAGGAGAGGAAAAGGCAAACACACACACACACACCAGGCATACAACTAACCATGGCAGTGTGTCTGAGACCAAAGAAAACAACCCAAGCAGGAAGCCTAGCATGCACCATGGATTCAGAAAACAGGATTTTACATGTAAGACAAAAATCTAATTTTCCCTTCCGTCCATGGTGGGCATTGGGACTGTGGGATGTTTTAAAGCTGTCCCTTTATGGGCTGAGGACCACGTGGATGCCATACATAATTGCGCTGCGGAGGCCCCCCACAGACCACGTGGAGTGAGCCGTAACAAAGACTGGAACAGGCCGGCTAGCTAAGAGATAAGCATGACAAATGGTGAGACAGAACCAACCAACGTGCCAAGGGCTTCTTAGAAGCTGGTCAGCCATGTTTGGCTGCGTCGTAAAGGATAGAGTCCAATTTTTGGAATGAAGTGGTGCGCTGGACATAGGTGCGAAGAGCCCCCACCATGTCCAGGGAAGATAGGGACTCTGGAGAGACGAAGAGTCAGCAACAGTAAGGGAAGGTACCACAATTTCCTGATTTATGTGGAAACTCGAGACCATCATGGGAAAATAATCAAGGCAGGTACGAAGGACAGCCCTGTCCGAATGGAAAGTCAAGAGAGGGAGTAAGTACGACAGTGCACTCAGACCCAAGACCTGGAATGTTGAAGCAACGACCAATAAAAACACAGTCTTCCAAGTGAACCAGCGAAGATCTACTGTTTCCAATGGTTCAAAAGGGGGACCCTATATAGAGTGCAATACGAGAGTCAAGTCCCACGGATGCACTGTAGGAAAGAAAGGAGGTTGGATATGAAGAACTACTTGGAAAAAGTTCTGAACTGCAGGTGAACTAGCCACCTGACACTGAAATAAAACTGACAGGGCCGAGTCATGCACCTTTAGGGGAAATCAGCCACAACCCAAGGTCTACCCAGATTGCAAGAAGGCCAACAAATGGGAAAGATTACAGAGTAACGTATCCGGATGACGGACAGCGCACCACTGAAAGTGCATGCACCACACCAGATAGTAAACTTTAGCTGAAGACGGCTTTCCTGCTGAAAGCATGGTCTGGATAACCCCATCTGAAAAACATCTGGCCTTCAAGACTGACAGCCGCTCCATCAAAACTAGACATGGTAGGTCGGGGGTGAAGACATAGGCCTTGGGAAAGAAGGTCTGGCCCGAGGGGCAGATGCCATGGATACACGCAGAATAGACCAAGAAAGACTGTATCAGGCCATCTTTGGCCAGTCCAGAGCCATGAGGATGGGCGCTACCTTCTCTTGCTTCAACCTTCAAAGAGGACATCTCCTAGGAAGGCCTCTGGATTCCTGGAGCGGGATCCATTTCAAGGCAGCTAGCAGTTTTGCAGAGAGGCCATAAAGTCAATCTGAGGATGACCCCATCAATGATCCAGCATCTGAAACACCTCCTGGGTAGAGACACTACTCACCTCCCAAGTCCATACTCCTGGAATATAAACCGCTGAAATTGTTGGGAGAAATCAGTCTGCCCAATGGAGGATGTGAGCCCTTCAGAGCTGCCAGGCTTTTAGTTCCACCCTAATGATTAATGTATATGGCTATCGCATTGTCTAACTGGACCTTCAACAGCCTGTGCTAAAGGAGAGGTCCCACCTGACAGAGAGCACGGTAACCTGCTCAAAGTAAAAAGACATTTATGGGGAGTTGTGCTCATGGGCTGACTACTTACCCTGAAAGATATGACCCTCCATGACCACACTCCAGCCAAGGAGGCTGGGCTGGCATCTCTGGTCAGATGGACCCAATCCTGAATTGAGAAGGGCCGACCTCTGGTTAGATGAGTTAAGTGAAGCCACGAGAGGAAAAGGCGCACCTCCCTGGACACTGTCTGGAGACTCTGTGTTTGGAAGAAATATCCAACATATGTTTCAGTGAGCTTGAGACCTGAACTAAGCCCTGAACTGACTGGAACAGCCCCTAAACCTAGGTCAGATTCGACAGAAACTGTTGAGATTCTATATGAGGGGACTGTGAGGTAGCATGCTGCGGCCTGTCAGTCGTTGCCATAGGAGATGGACAGCAAGCAGCCAATTGTGATGCCAACTCCCACATGACCTGTGACAAAGAAGCTGCCCAATCTGGGTCCCGTGGGGGTACAACCACAGGCGCAGGGACATCTGGCATCTCTGCGGAGCAATGGTCACAAAGGCAGGTGTAATCTTGTGTTGTACAAGAGAAATTGTCTTTGCACACTGTGCAAGTAAAGGCATGGAGCATTGGACCCCTTTTGTCTGTCATGATCCAGGTATCTGGACGCCATTACCTGCCGTTTAGGTGTCTTCTGAGACTGGCCCAGCGCTCCAAGTCCGGATCTCATCTGTGTCAACACTCTGCACATCCCTCCTGTCATTCTGAGACACTACCATAGCGGCGCCATGTTTGAATCCAACATGGCGTCTCCCGTCCTCCGCGGCCTCCGCCGCCGTTACTGTGTTATTGCTGCAGGTTCTCAGAATCATGTATCATGCCTGCCGCGGCCTCTGCTGCCCTCCAAGTGTCTCAGCATATAACTGTCATCTGGCGCCGCCATTATCATTATGCTTGCACATTTAATTTCAAACCAGTTTTCCCTCCAGGTTCCAGTATGGGCGCAGCCATGTTGGATTTGATCACATGCTCCAATTCCTCCAATCCACCGTCTCTGGAATCTGCATAATTGCCCAGCCAATGCCTGCATAGCAGCAGGTATAAGTACCCTGTGTCTGGGCCAGATAGATGTCAGTGCTTTGAATGTCATACCTTGTTCCAGTCTCTCTCTCCTGTGGCTTGTTTCTCCAGGTTCCAGTTCCTGTCTCCAGCATCCACAAAGAGACCCGCACCTGCTTTCCATCCTGCAGGTGCAGCCTGACTCTACAGCCTTCCGTGGCTGTCCAGTTTCCAGCTATCTACTATCTGCTTCCAAGCAGCCAGCTTTCAACTGATTCCAGCTTCTACCAAACACCGGTGCTGATCCAGCGGATCCTATCTTACCAGCAGTATCCACTACCACCGGTAATCATCTATCAGCTATTCTGTTTCTACGCTCACTAGCACCTCACATCATTCACTCTGTGTTCATCACCTGGCTAGTTCCATCCAGCATCCATTCCGTGACTTTAGTACCTGGCTGATTCCATTCAGCATCCACCCTGTGTTTCATCACCTGGCTGATTCCACTCAGCATCCACTCCGTGTCTTACCACCTGGCTGGTTCCATCCAGCTGATACAGCAGCATACTCAAGTTGCAGATTCACCTGCTACAACTACTGGCGTGTTCCTCGGCTATTTCTACTACTACAACCAGGCTTGGTAAGGTGATTCCATCAAAGGACGTTTACATCTGTTCTAAACCTACCAGTGCTCTGAGAAACCTTCTATGGTTATGTGTTCCAGGAACTGTGTTATTTGCCACTGTCTTTGCTAAACCTTGAATACTGCTTGTTATCACACGGAGTCTGTTAATAAACTTTTATTTTGAATTTTAAACTGGCTGTCATGGTCACACCTTCGGGTAATCATTCTGCACTTACATGTCCAGGGGTCTGATTAAACCTCCCAGGTTTAATTTCATCTCAGCCCCTACAACTGAGGCTTCCTCCCGTCAGCCTAAACCCTCAGTTGTGACAGTAAGCACTGACCATATGAATCCAGCCGGAGACCAGGATCAAGCGGCTAGACCTATGCAAGAACTGGCAGCCAGACTCGAACATCAGGAGGCTGCACAAGGTCACAACATCCGCTGTCTCCAGGATCTCTCTACTCGGCTGGATGGGATTCAGACGACCCTCCGTGGACCTGGCACGTCTGGTGCGTCCACCACAGTGACTCCAGCTGTAACCCCACCCACCTTACCCATTTCCATACCACGTCTTCATCTTCCAACGCTGGAAGATGAGTTAGCTACCAGAGACTTGCCTTCTAAGTTGGATGAGCTAATTTCACTATGCACGAAGGTTGATCTACGGTTCAGAGAGAGAGCAACCGAGTGAGGAAGATCATCCGTTCCTAAATCTTCTGCTCCTCCTCATCGTTAACCATCTCTATCCAAGGATGAGCCTATGCAAATTGGTCGTTCCCGTCTGTCTCCCGCTGAGCGCAGAAGACGCCTCTCCGAGTCTCTATGTCTCTACTGTGCAGCTCCGTCGCACATTATCAACGCCTGTCCCAAACGTTCGGGAAACTCCAGATCCTAGCTCGCCAAGGAGAGGGCCGGCTAGGAGTAATGATCTCCTCTCCATCTCCTCATGATTGTAACCTCCCAGTGTCGCTCCAAATTGCTCAACGTTACAGGAACGTCATTGCCCTCCTTGATTCCGGAGCAGCTGGGAATTTCATAACCGAAGCTTATGTTAAACGGTGGTCCCTACCCACCGAGAGACTGTCCTCGTCCATCTCTTTGACTGCCGTGGATGGCAGCAAGATTTTTGATGCAGTCATTTCCTTAAGGACTCTTCCAGTTCGTCTGAGAGTGGGAGTTCTTCATTCTGAGTATATTTCTTTTCTAGTGATTCCAAGAGCCACACATCCAGTGGTTTTAGGCCTTCCATGGCTCCGTCTCCACAACCCATCGATTGACTGGACGACTACGCAAATACTGGCATGGGGTCCCTCCTGTGCTGAGACTTGTTTAGCCAAAGTTCTTCCTGTTTGTTCTTCCTTCCCCAGGTCATCTGATGTTCCACCTCCTCCATATCAAGACTTCACGGACGTGTTCAGTAAAGCCTCTGCTGATATCCTTCCTCCTCATAGAGAATGGGACTGCCCAATCGACCTCATTCCAGGGAAGGTTCCACCGTGAGGCCGAACTTATCCGTTGTCTCTGCCTGAGACACACTCCATGGAAGAGTACATCAAAGAGAACCTGGCGAAGGGTTTCATCCGACCATCTTCTTCTCCAGCCGGCGCAGGCTTCTTCTTCGTTAAGAAGAAAGACAGTGGTCTGCGTCCGTGCATCGACTACAGAGGTCTGAACGACATTACCGTTAAGAACCGATACCCTTTACCCCTGATTACAGAACTCTTCGATAGAGTTAGTGGTGCAACCATTTTCACAAAGCTGGACTTGAGGGGTGCCTACAATCTCATCCGAATCCGTGAGGGTGACGAGTGGAAGACCGCCTTTAACACCCGTGACGGACATTATGAGTACCTCGTCATGCCCTTCGGATTGAGCAACGCTCCAGCAGTCTTCCAGCACTTCGTGAATGAGATCTTCAGGGACATCTTATACCGCCATGTCGTGGTTTATCTAGATGACATCCTCATCTTTGCTAATAATCTAGAAGATCATCGTTTCTGGGTAAAGGAGGTTCTTTCCCATCTCCGTGTCAATCACCTCTATTGTAAATTGGAGAAGTGTGTGTTTGAAGTTAAAACCATTCCGTTTCTAGGTTACATTGTGTCCGGTTCCGGACTAGAGATGGATCCTGAGAAACTCCAAGCAATCCAGAATTGGCCTATACCCTTAACCCTCAAAGGGGTCCAGAGGTTCTTAGGGTTCGCCAATTATTATAGAAAGTTTATACGAGACTTTTCCACCATTGTGGCGCCTATCACTGCATTAACCAAGAAAGGTGCTAATCCGTCCAAGTGGTCCGAAGAAGCTACGCAGGCCTTTCACCTTCTGAAGCAACGGTTCATCTCTGCACCAGTTCTGAAACAGCCCGACACCGACTCTCCTTTTATCTTAGAGGTAGATGCCTCCTCCGTTGGAGTAGGAGCGGTGTTATCTCAGAGGGCCAAAGATGGACATCTACTTCCTTGCAGTTTCTTCTCCCGGAAGTTCTCCCCAGCTGAGCGCAACTATGCCATTGGCGATCAGGAGTTGCTAGCCATCAAGCTCGCTCTGGAGGAGTGGAGATACCTGTTGGAGGGAGCTTCTCATTCAATCACCATACTTACCGACCACAAAAATCTTTTATATCTCAAATGCGCACAATGTCTGAACCCTCGTCAGGCCAGATGGGCACTTTTCTTCTCTAGGTTTGACTTTAAACTCCAGTTCTGTCCGGGTTCTCAGAATCGTAAGGCCGATGCCCTTTCCCGCTCATGGGAGCAAGAAAATGAGTCCTAGTCTGCAGACAAGCATCCTATTATTAATCCGTTGGCATTCTCCACGGTAGGGATGGACTCTACGCCCCCACCAGGGAAAAGTTTTGTTAAGCCAGTTCTAAGGAAGAAGCTCATGCATTGGGCCCATGCTTCCCGTTTTGCTGGACATACAGGCATTCAGAAAACCCTTGAATTTATTTCTAGGTCCTACTGGTGGCCAACTCTGAAGAAGGAAGTTATGGAATTTATTGCCTCCTGCCCAAAGTGTGCCCAACACATAGTCTCCCGCCAGTCGCCTGCGGGGCAACTGGTTCCATTATCTGTTCCCCGTCGACCATGGACCCATTTGTCGATGGACTTTGTTACTGATCTACCTATCTGCAACAAGTTTAATACCATCTGGGTGGTAGTTGACCGGTTCACCAAGATGGCACATTTCATCCCTCTCACCGATCTTCTGTCAGCTTCCAAGTTGGCTCAAGTGTTTATACAAGAGATCTTCCGACTTCACGGTCTTCCTGAAGAGATCATCTCGGATCGTGGAGTACAATTTGTAGCCAAATTTTGGCGAAGTTTGTGTCAAGCCCTCCAAGTCAAGTTAAAGTTTTCCACAGCTTACCATCCTCAGACCAATGGTCAAACCGAGAGGGTGAATCAGGACTTGGAGGCCTTTCTCCGTCTATATGTGTCTTCCTCTCAAGATGACTGGGTTCAACTCCTTCCTTGGGCCGAGTTCAGCCACAACAATCAATACCATTCCTCATCTTCTTCGACACCATTCTTCATTAACTATGGATTCCACCCTAAAGTCCCAGAATTTCAACCGCTTCCCGCAACTTCTGTTCCAGCAGTGGATGTCACCTTGCGTCAGTTTTCAAACAACTGGAAGAACGTCCGCGCAGCCCTGCTTAAAGCCTCATCCAGGTATAAGAAGTTTGCCGATAGGAAGCGTAGAGTGGTTCCTGCTCTCAAGGTGGGTGATCGTGTGTGGTTGCCCACGATGAATTTGAGGTTGAGAGTTCCCAGCATGAAATTTGCATCTCGCTACATCGGTCCCTTCAAGATTGAACAAGTCATCAATCCTGTTGCCTACAGATTACAGTTACCACCCTTCTTGAAAATACCCAGGACATTTCATGTTTCCTTGTTGAAACCACTGATCCTGAATCGGTTTCATTCCGCACTTCCTCCAGCTCCCAAAGTTCAGACTCAACGGGGAGTCGAGTACGAGGTGGCCAAGATTTTGGACTCACGTTTCCGTTACGGTCAGTTACAGTATCTCATTGACTGGAAGGGCTATGGTCCTGAAGAACGCTCTTGGACCAATGCCTCAGACGTCCATGCTCCTGCCTTGGTCCGAAATTTCCACTCAAAGTTTCCTTTAAAGCCTAAGAAGTGTCCTGGGGCCACTCCTAAAGGGGGGGGTGCTGTCACGATCCGGGTATCTGGACGCCATTACCTGCCATTTAGGTGTCTTCTGAGACTGGCCCAGCGCTCCAAGTCCGGATCTCATCTGTGTCAACACTCTGCACATCCCTCCTGTCATTCTGAGACACTACCATAGCGGCGCCATGTTTGAATCCAACATGGCGTCTCCCGTCCTCCGCCGCCGTTACTGTGTTATTGCTGCAGGTTCTCAGAATCGTGTATCATGCTTGCCGCGGCCTCTGCTGCCCTCCAAGTGTCTCAGCATATAACTGTCATCTGGCGTCTCCTTTCCTCCGCGGCCGGCGCCGCCATTATCATTATGTTTGCACATTTCATTTCAAACCAGTTTTCCCTCCAGGTTCCAGCATGGGCGCAGCCATGTTGGATTTGATCACATGCTCCAATTCCTCCAATCCACCGTCTCTGGAATCTGCATAATTGCCCAGCCAATGCCTGCATAGCAGCAGGTATAAGTATCCTGTGTCTGGGCCAGATAGATGTCAGTGCTTTGAATGTCATACCTTGTTCCAGTCTCTCTCTCCTGTGGCTTGTTTCTCCAGGTTCCAGTTCCTGTCTCCAGCATCCACAAAGAGACCCGCACCTGCTTTCCATCCTGCAGGTGCAGCCTGACTCTACAGCCTTCCGTGGCTGTCCAGTTTCCAGCTATCTACTATCTGCTTCCAAGCAGCCAGCTTTCAACTGATTCCAGCTTCTACCAAACACCGGTGCTGATCCAGCGGATCCTATCTTACCAGCAGTATCCACTACCACCGGTAATCATCTATCAGCTATTCTGTTTCTACGCTCACTAGCACCTCACATCATTCACTCTGTGTTCATCACCTGGCTGGTTCCATCCAGCATCCATTCCGTGACTTTAGTACCTGGCTGATTCCATTCAGCATCCACCCTGTGTTTCATCACCTGGCTGATTCCACTCAGCATCCACTCCGTGTCTTACCACCTGGCTGGTTCCATCCAGCTGATACAGCAGCATACTCAAGTTACAGATTCACCTGCTACAACTACTGGCATGTTCCTCGGCTATTTCTACTACTACAACCAGGCCTGGTAAGGTGATTCCATCAAAGGACGTTTACATCTGTTCTAAACCTACCAGTGCTCTGAGAAACCTTCTATGGTTATGTGTTCCAGGAACTGTGTTATTTGCCACTGTCTTTGCTAAACCTTGAATACTGCTTGTTATCACACGGAGTCTGTTAATAAACTTTTATTTTGAATTTTAAACTGGTTGTCATGGTCACACCTTCGGGTAATCATTCTGCACTTACATGTCCAGGGGTCTGATTAAACCTCCCAGGTTTAATTTCATCTCAGCCCCTACAACTGAGGCTTCCTCCCGTCAGCCTAAACCCTCAGTTGTGACATTGTCCTTCTGGGAAGTTTTTGTAGACGCTTCCTTGGAAGACATTTTAACTGAATAGGGGAGAAAGAGAGAAAACACATAAGCACGCAGCAAACAAACTAAGTGGTGTGTGGGGGCAAAGGCACTGAAACTGACTACAAAAAAGTAAGCAGTCCTGGTACTGAAAACTAAGCCCCAGATACAGTTAAGTGGCTATCAATAAATAAATAAATAAATAGGTAGACAGAGACAAGTAAACGCTAATCTACAATATCTAACAGAACAAAGCAATAGAACATTAAACATACAATATATATTAAACACACTTTAGAGTGAAATAAACTGAAAGTACCTATATATTGAAAAATTGAATCATGCAGAGAGAAAGGCAGAGGTGATTTACGGGAGACTACTTCACCAATAGTCGATTTACTGGATTATCGTACCATACTCACACCCAAGTGAAGTAGGGTCCACATATAAAGGTTTCTTTATGGTTCACCACAGCTGGTGTTCTCTATAAACCACTCTAATCACATGTCCCCGGACAGTGCCAGGAAATGGATGGTCAGAGGGGCGTACCCAACTTACAAAATGATCAACTGTGATCTGCACATCAAGGTTTCTTTTGTGTGGCGAGGTACAAAAAATCCAGTAAATCGAGTATTGGTGGAGGCACAGTCTCCGTTAAATCACCTCTGTCTTTCTCTCTTCATGATTACATTTTTGGTTTGAACATACTACACTATATCGGTTTTTTTTTTTGTTCTTTCTTCTGATTGCATGATGTTGAGGATGTCCCTTTCTGGAATATTTACGAACATTTGACCATAAGTTTCACATATTTTCGGACTTTTCTATCCGATGTAATGTATATGTGAACTTTAGTAATAGTGAGCGCAAAATATCTGACACTTTTCTGTTTTTTTTAGTTAGATCTGTCCCAATGATTCGGCCTTACAAACTATACAAATGGCTCAGGTGTTCCTCCCATGTCTGGCTGAACACTGCAATGTCACCCAGGTAGGCAACCACATGTCCTTCCTGGCCCTCCAACAGGTCATTAACCAGGCACATTTTTCATCCCAAAGAGCATCAACAGAAACTTGAACAAACCAAATGGGGTGATGAATGCGGACCGGTCATAGGTCTCTGGTAACAGTGGGATCTGCCAATATCCCCTCCTGAGAGTCATGATAGTGATGTAGTGCACCTGAGCAAGCATTTCCAGCTGTTCATCTATCTGAGCATGAAAATGGCATTGAGTACGGTGGTATCATTTAACCTACTATGGTCTGCACAGAACTGGGTGCCTCTACATTTCTATGGGAGCAGTACCACTATGGCAGCCCAAGAACTGAGAGACTGTTATGTCACACCTAGTTGCAGCATTTCATCAATCTTCCTTTTTCGCTTACATCCTAGAGGATACTGGGGTCCATTTAGTACCATGGGGTATAGACCGGTCCACTAGGAGCCGTGGGCACTTTAAGAATTTGATAGTGTGGGCTGGTTCCTCCCTCTATGCCCCTCCTACCAGACTCAGTTTAGAAAATGAGCCCAGAGGAGCCGGTCAAGCTGAAGGAAGCTCCTGAAGAGTTTTCTGCATTTATTTTCTATGTTTGTTATTTTCAGGCAGGGCTGGTTGGCACCAGCCTGTCTGCTTCGTGGGACTTAGGGGGAAAACGGCCCAACCTCTTGAAGGGTTCATGGTCTCGTTCACCACTGACAGGACACTGAGCTCCTGAGGGAACTATTCGCTAGCCCCACCACGGCGAGCGTACATTCCCGCAGCATGCCGCCACTCTTAACAGCCAGAAGAATGAAGAGTGGCGAGTATTGAGCCGGCATCACGGTTAGCGGGGCACCGGTCATTATGGCGGCATGAGGGTACGGAGATGCACGGTTTCTAAACAGGGCGGAATGCATCTCCAGATACAGTACATAACTGCGTCTCAGTACACTGTGCACAGTGCCTAGACTGGCAACAAGCCTTAAAACGGTTTCTCTCCATTTTAAGCACCAGATTCCTCAGCCAGTATAAAAAAAGCGGGAAGACCGTGCGCCATTGAAGGGGTGGGGGTTCACTATGAGAGGATCCAGCAGCTCACCAGCGCCATTTTCCCTCTGCAGTAGACACAGATGCTGACTGACAGAGACGCGCAGCTCCTCCGGTGTGACTCCAGATTACCTCAATGGTACCAGGGGGTCATAGCAGGGGGGGAGCGACTATTAGTGTACTAAGTCCCCTATCAGGGTACTTAGTCTGCGACCCGGCTAAGCTTGGCATTTTCGATAAGGGCGTGGTGGGGTCTGGCTCCATAATATCTTTGTGTCTCCCTGGATGGGCTCTTTGTGGGTTAATTGTGCTTAACCTTTTTGTGTGTGTGTGCTGTCACATTTGCATCATGTCAGGCAAAGAGTGTGTTTCTTGTACAGCGAAATGTTCCTCTTCACTAGGGGGCTCACTACTGGGTACTCAGGGTTCACAAGCTAGCGGGGCTGAACCAGAGTGGGTTAATTCTCTCAAAAGGATGATTTCCACAAAGCTATCCCGCAATGAAAAAGAGATGCAATACTTAAAACAGACTGTGGATGAGTTTATGAACTAAAAAAGCGTCTCAGTCCCCTCCCATTTCTCCGCAAAAGCGATCTCTAGCCCATTTCCAGCAGTCTGACTCTGACGCTGATGGGTCAGACTTGGAGGAGGGTGAGGTAGACTTGGGGGGGATGTGGCTCTTATAGAGGCTCTCAGAGATGTTCTGCAAATTCCTGATAAGGTGTCAGAGGAGAGTTAGGAATCTTATTTTAATGTAAAGAAGAAGTCCTCAATTACTTTTCCTGTATCAAAGGAATTAACCATGGGTTAATCCTGATAAGAAATTTCAGATCCCTAAAAGGTTGCTCTCATCTTTTCTTTTCCTCTGGAGGATAGGAAAAAATGGGAAAATCCACAGATAGTGGACGCATCAGTCTCTAGGCTGTCAGGTAAAAATGTATTGCCTGTTCCTGGTACAGCCTCCCTAAAAGACACGGCTGATCGTAAAATTGAGACTACACTCAAATCATTATATGGAAAAAAACTATTGAAGAGCTCAAAAACTGGCGCTAGAATAAACTGCCCTAGGTTATACCCCCCTCAGATGTCACCACACATCTGCAAAACAACCAACAATATACAACAATTTGGGAGGTGTACCACCCAGGGCGCTAATATAACAAAATCACTGTATACGAGATCTTTATCAATCCGTTTCAATTTGGTTTCTTTCCTGTGTAGTTCTGCATTAACACATGAATAAATATATAAACATTCTATCTATACTGAGTAATATTTACAGAGATAAATTGCAGATGTTACATATTTTATGAAAGACATCTTTTTATAGGAACCATTTAATTCGTAGTCACTATTTAGCCCGTTAGGTATAAGGGGCTTACACTTATAGATGTAGCTCATTTCAGTTTTAGCTAGTTGTGTAGTGCTATCCCTATATCTTCTATTTCCTTTAATTGCCTTTATGCCACAGAAACTCGAGATGTTATAAATAGAGCAGTCGTAAGTAACTAGCACTGTGGAGCATATCTGGCACACCTGGCACTGTGGGGCATATCTGGCACACCTGGCACTGTGGGGTATATCTGGCACACCTGGCACTGTGGGGCATATCTGGCACTGTGGGGCACATCTGGCACTGTGGGGCATATCTGGCACTGTGGGGCATATCTGGCACATCTGGCACTGCGGGGCATATCTGGCACTGTGGGGCATATCTGGCACTGTGGGGCATATCTGGCACATCTGGCACTGTGGGGCACATCTGGCACTGTGGGGCATATCTGGCACTGTGGGGCATATCTGGCACATCTGGCACTGCGGGGCATATCTGGCACATCTGGCACTGCGGGGCATATCTGGCACTGTGGGGCACATCTGGCACTGTGGGGCACATCTGGCACTGTGGGGCATATATGGCACATCTGGCACTGTGGGGCATATCTGGCACTGTGGGGCATATCTGACACATCTGGCACTGTGGGGCACATCTGGCACTGTGGGGCATATCTGGCACATCTGGCACTGTGGGGCATATCTGGCACTGTGGGGCATGTCTGGCACTATGAGGTCTGTGTACGGGTAGAGCTGCATTTCCCACCCTAGGCTTATACTCGAGTCAATACGTTTTCCCAGGTTTTTGTAGTAAAATTAGGTGCCTCGGCTTATATTCGGGTCGACTTATACTAGAGTATATACGGTATATATTAGTGCACAGATTTTCTTTTATCTTAACATGACAAAAAACATTCTATACTGAGTAATATTTACAGAGATAAATAGCAGATGTTACATATTTTATGAAAGACATCTTTTTATAGAAACCATTTTAATTCGAAGTGACTATTTTGCCCGTTAGGTATAAGGGGCTTACACTTATAGATGTAGCTCATTTCAGTTTTAGCTAGTTATGTAGTGCTATCCCTATATCTTCTATTTCCTTTCATTGCCTTTATGCCACAGAAACTCGAGATGTTTGAAATCGAGCAATCATTTTTAAAATGGGATGATAAAGCATGGGTTTTGACACTTTTCTTAATATTACGTAGGTGTTCACCCACCCGTACGTTTAATGGGCGTGTTGTCCTACCAATGTAATATTTATTGCATTTACACTTAAGTGCATAAACTACGTTTTTGGTACTACAGGTAATGGGACTAGTTGTTTCCGGCCTTTCTTGTGATCTCCTTCTGAATATCCCTCTTCTATGTGTTCTGTGTTGTTCCTCCCAGAATTCGATTCCTAATGGTCAGTTTAAACCAGGCATTCCCAACCACGGTCCTCAAGGTACACTAACAGTGCACGTTTTAGTGATATCCAGGCTTCAGCACAGGTGACTTAATTAGTACCTCAGTTATACCACTTTTACACTCGCACTCCCGGGTCACTCCCGGGATGCTTCCCGGGATGCGTCCCGGGATGCCTTCCCGGGACTGACCCCTTTCACACTGCACTAAGACCTGGGATCGACCCGGGACAGCCCCATTTACACTGATCCCGGGATATCCCTGCAAATGCACATGTGTGTCATTAGAAATGGCCTTTTCTGGCTCACATTGATGAGGTCACACTAGTCAACAAAGGGAGGGGTGGTGCCTGCTCACACCATTGCTGCAGTCATGGCCGACGGAGTACCAGTGTGTATGCCTGAGCTCATGATTCTTTCTGCTTTGCAGATGTTTCATACAGCCACTGACAGCATGATGCAGCTTATCACACTGTGCAGTATACTGCACATATATTTTATGAGGAGGAGGAGGGCGCAATTTATGCTGGATAGGGCTGCTAGTCGCCGCCAATATTTGCGCAGGAGGAGAGCCTTCATATCATCCAGGATGAGTATCATACTGAGCGTGAGTATGGGCCCTAACCGCTCATTTTGGTCCAGAGATCGCCGGCACGGAGAAGCCTTTATGAGGACCGTGGAAGCTTACCAGGATGAGGAGTGGATGGCTAACTTCCGTGTGTCTCGTGCAACCTTTAACTACATCCTGGAATTACTTACCCCAGCACTTGACATGCAGACCACCAGGCTTAGGAGACCCATCGAGGCACGCAGGAGATTAGCTATTGCATTGTGGTGGTATGCTACCCCAGGAGAGTACCGCTCAGTCTCATGCTTGTTCGGTGTTGCAATCTCCACCTGCTGTGTCATAGTCCACCAGGTGACTAAAGCAATTGTATCTACCTTATACAAGCGCTTCATATCTCTACCACAAGGACAGCGCTTACAGGATACCATCATTGGATTTGTGAAGCGAGGCTATCCGCAGTGTGGAGGAGCGATTGATGGGACACACATCCCCATTATTGCCCCACGTGACAACCATGCTGACTATTTTAATAGGAAGGGCTGGCACTCCATCATATTACAGGCTGTTGTGGACCACAAATATTGGTAAGTGTTTATTTTTGGGGTGGTGGGATGAGTTGCATGTGTGAGTTTTACATTCTAATTGTTTTCAATTTTACTGTTCTTTAGTTTCCTAGATGTGTTTATTGGCTGGCCAGGCCGATCTCATGACTCCCGAGTTCTTGCCAATTCTGACCTGTACAACATCGTAGAGGAGAAGCAGGGAGGCTGGCTGTACCCCAAAGAGTGTGCAAAGATTGTGAATGGGGTGGAGATCCCTGTCCACATCATCGGGGATGCTGCATACCCTTTACGCCCCTGGATTATGAAAGGCTACACCCAACAGGTCCAGTTAACCCCAGAGCAACAAACCTATACTCACACCCTGAGTTCAGCAAGGATGGTGGTTGAGAACGCCTTTGGCAGGTTAAAAGGAAGATGGCGTTGTTTGATGAAGCGCAATGATGTGGACCTTATGAATATGCCTAATGTAGTAGCTGCGTGCTGTATACTGCACAACATCTGTGAACTGCAAAATGAGCTATTCCTTCCTGAGTGGACTGTGCAGGACCCTGAGGTTATAAACCCACATGTGGAAGGTGCTTTGTTTGGGACTGCCTCAAACTCCGCTGCAGAACAAATACGCCACACTATTACGTCCAACCTTGCAGCACTGGTACAATAGTGTTTAAGAATCAGCACAACATGTTTGGTGAATGAAAATGTTTTTATTTTGTATTCCACCTTTGATCTTTGGGTTCATTATTTATGTTTTTCCAAAAAAAACACATTGCCAGCAACTGTGTATATATGCATAAACAATGTAGAAAACACTGTAAACATGGTCTACTTTACGCACAAATGGGAATGTTATGCCTAGATTTGCAAACAAGTTTTTATTGGCATAAAAAAAAAAAAAAACACTGGTAGGTTTGTAGATACAACACCATAAACCACAGTGTCCCTGCAGTATATTATCACTGTGTAAAAAATAAATAAAAAGTGCTTTAATGTAGACACTATACAAAACAGAACATAGAAAAAAATGAAGGAAGGCACAAACAGTTGTGCATAAACAATGACCACACTGTGGTTATTTAACAACAAATAACAACCAAAAAAAGCAATTCACTGTGTTTCACGGCAAATTGCGCAATACAGTAAACTCTGGGCTTGGCGCACTAGATGGTGCAGTATTTGGGGCATAGTATGGACCAGGATTAAATGATGAAAAACCCTGCTCAGGGGGGTATTGTGAGTTGTGGTGTTGGTTTGGTGCTCTTGAGGTATTGGTCATACGCTCATAGAACGCCATGTTCATTTGGTGCAATTCCCTGTGGCGGTCATACTGCTCTCTACTCATGCGTTCCTGCATTGTCATGACTTGGGAAAGGAATGCATCATGCATTTGGCGTTCTGCCTCTAGAAACCTGTCGAGCCTTGCATCCTCCTGTGCGGACATTGTAGCGTCCATCTCTCGGAGTTGGTCGACAAGGACATTTGACATGGCTTTAGCCACTTGCTCCGCTCTGTTCAATTTCTTCCTTCTAGGCGGTACGGTGTAAACTGTGAAGAGAAGAAATACAAAATGATCGTATATAAAAATAGCAGCGTTAGCAAACATGTGTTTGTGGCATTAATCCACCTATACACTAGCTACTCTGCAACATTGAACTTTTTTTAAAAATGCAAAGCCCCCCTGCGTGGGGGCAGAAAATGCAAAGTGTGCCACCGTGCCAGCAGCGTGTTGAGCGCAGTGATCCTGCAAGGGGCTCATTAGCGCTCGCCACGCTGCCGCCACACTGGCCACTCATACTACGCACATAACCGGATGATTAACAATTGTGGATTTGTGCTATGAGTGTTAATTTCTAAACATGTACTTACTGTTTTTCTGTAAAGTTGGGGTGACGGCACTTTGTACAGTCCCACTGTCACTGGTCTGAGCATCCACGACGTCTTCAATGGTTGCAGTTATGCTGTCGTCGTTTCTGGATGTGTTTATGGACGGCTGGGATGATGTGTCGCTGTCCTCAGGTGTGTCGTCAATTAACAACGGTGATGATGGACAGACGTCACTGCTTGTCTGTGTCTCTTCTGGAGTGCCTTCTGTAGCAGTGTACTGTGAACTGGAAGACAGACTCACCGGACTGCATATAGCTGTGTTTCCAAAGATATTGGCGCACATGTCATAGTACTGCCAGTCGATACGGCCAACACCGCTCTTTTTCCTGTTGTTGTCATGCACCTTAAGGAAATGCTTTTTAAGAGTTTTCATTTTGTTTAACACTTGCTGCTGTGTGCGGATGATTCCCCTGGCTTGCAGCATCTTGGAGATGTTTTTATAAATGACTGCATCTTTGACTGTGCCTGTGATCTGCCTCATAATTTCCTCCTCTCCCCTAATGCTCAGCAACTCTCTCACCTCCTGGTCTGTCCAGGTCGCCATGCTGCCTTCCTCACACGCATCAAGGACGCTCCCCAGGGCTCTGAATGATGACATCATCTTTTCTGAGCCCATGAAAGCTCCAATTGGAGGCCTTTTAACAGTCCCGGGTAGTGAATCCCGGGACGGGCCCTTTCACACTACCCATCTTCCCGGGACGGTCCCGGGTTCAACCCTGCTTTTGACCTGGGATGAAATCCCGGGATGCTCGTCCCGGGAAATTGTCCCTGTACCCATTTACACTGAGAAGAATCCCGGGATGATGCGCGTTCACGTGCAATATCCCGGGATTTTTCTGCGAGTGTAAAAGGGGTATTATTTTGATTTAACCATCTGTGCTGCAGCCTTGATATCACTTATACCCCTTTTACACTCGCACTCCCGGGTCACTCCCGGGATGCGTCCCGGGATGCATTCCCGGGACTGACCCCTTTCACACTGCACTAAGACCTGGGATGGACCCGGGACAGCCCCATTTACACTGATCCTTGCAAATGCATATGTATGTCATTAGAAATGGCCTTGGGCTCAGAAAATAAGAATTTACTCACCGGTAATTCTATTTCTCGTAGTCCGTAGTGGATGCTGGGAACTCCGTAAGGACCATGGGGAATAGCGGGCTCCGAAGGAGGCTGGGCACTCTAGAAAGATTTATGACTACCTGGTGTGCACTGGCTCCTCCCACTATGACCCTCCTCCAAGCCTCAGTTAGGACACTGTGCCCGGACGAGCTGACATAATAAGGAAGGATTTTGAATCCCGGGTAAGACTCATACCAGCCACACCCATCACACCGTACAACTCGTGATACTATATCCAGTTTTACAGCATGAAAACAACAGAGCCTCTCAACAGATGGCTCAACAATAACCCTTTAGTTAACAATAACTATTTACAAGTATTGCAGACAATCCGCACTTGGGATGGGCGCCCAGCATCCACTACGGACTACGAGAAATAGAATTACCGGTGAGTAAATTCTTATTTTCTCTGACGTCCTAGTGGATGCTGGGAACTCCGTAAGGACCATGGGGATTATACCAAAGCTCCCAAACGGGCGGGAGAGTGCGGGTGACTCTGCAGCACCGAATGAGAGAACTCCAGGTCCTCCTCAGCCAGGGTATCAAATTTGTAAAATTTTGCAAACGTGTTTGCCCCTGACCAAGTAGCAGCTCGGCAAAGTTGTAAAGCCGAGACCCCTCGGGCAGCCGCCCAAGATGAGCCCACCTTCCTTGTGGAATGGGCATTTACAGATTTTGGCTGTGGCAGGCCTGCCACAGAATGTGCAAGCTGAATTGTACTACAAATCCAGCGAGCAATAGTCTGCTTAGAAGCAGGAACACCCAGCTTGTTGGGTGCATACAGGATAAACAGCGAGTCAGATTTTCTGACTCCAGCCGTCCTGGAAACATATATTTTCAGGGCCCTGACAACGTCTAGCAACTTGGAGTCCTCCAAATCCCTAGTAGCCGCAGGCACCACAATAGGCTGGTTCAGGTGAAACGCTGACACCACCTTAGGGAGAAACTGGGGACGAGTCCTCAATTCTGCCCTATCCATATGGAAAATCAGATAAGGGCTTTTACATGATAAAGCCGCCAATTCTGACACTCGCCTGGCTGAAGCCAAGGCCAATAACATGACCACTTTCCACGTGAGATATTTCAGATCCACGGTTTTTAGTGGCTCAAACCAATGTGATTTTAAGAAACTCAACACCACGTTGAGATCCCAAGGTGCCACAGGAGGCACAAACGGGGGCTGAATATGCAGCACTCCTTTCACAAACGTCTGAACTTCAGGTACTGAAGCTAGTTCTTTTTGAAAGAAAATCGACAGAGCCGAGATCTGTACTTTAATGGAGCCTAGTTTTAGGCCCATATTCACTCCTGCTTGCAGGAAATGCAGAAATCGACCTAGTTGAAATTCCTCTGTTGGGGCCTTTTCGGCCTCGCACCATGCAACATATTTCCGCCATATGCGGTGATAATGATTTGCCGTAACATCTTTCCTGGCTTTAATAAGCGTAGGAATGACTTCTTCCGGAATACCTTTTTCCTTCAGGATCCGGCGTTCAACCGCCATGCCATCAAACGCAGCCGCGGTAAGTCTTGGAACAGACAGGGCCCCTGCTGTAACAGGTCTTGTCTGAGCGGCGGAGGCCACGGGTCATCTGAGATCATCTCTTGAAGTTCCGGGTACCACGCTCGTCTTGGCCAATCCGGAACCACGAGAATTGTGTTTACTCCTCGCTTTCTTATTATTCTCAATACCTTTGGTATGAGAGGCAGAGGAGGGAACACATAAACCGACTGGTACACCCACGGTGTCACTAGAGCGTCCACAGCTATCGCCTGAGGGTCCCTTGACCTGGCGCAATATCTTTTTAACTTTTTGTTGAGGCGGGACGCCATCATGTCCACCTGTGGTTTTTCCCAACGGTTTACTAGCATCTGGAAGACTTCTGGATGAAGTCCCCACTCTCCCGGGTGGAGGTCGTGTCTGCTGAGGAAGTCTGCTTCCCAGTTGTCCACTCCCGGAATGAACACTGCTGACAGTGCTAGTACATGATTCTCCGCCCATCGGAGAATTCTTGTGGCTTCTGCCATTGCCATCCTGCTTCTTGTGCCGCCCTGTCGATTTACATGGGCGACTGCCGTGGTGTTGTCTGACTGGATCAGCACCGGCTGGTGTAGGAGCAGGGATTTTGCTTGACTTAGGGCATTGTAAATGGCCCTTAGTTCCAGAATATTTATGTGAAGGGAAGTCTCCTGACTCGACCATAGTCCTTGGAAGTTTCTTCCCCGTGTGACTGCCCCCCAGCCTCGAAGGCTGGCATCCGTGGTCACCAGGACCCAGTCCTGTATGCCGAACCTGCGGCCCTCTAGAAGATGGGCACTCTGCAGCCACCACAGTAGAGACACCCTGGTTCTTGGAGACAGGGTTATTAAGCGATGCATCTGAAGATGCGATCCGGACCATTTGTCCAACAGGTCCCACTGAAAGATTCTGGCATGGAACCTGCCGAAGGGAATTGCTTCGTAAGAAGCTACCATCTTTCCCAGGACCCGCGTGCAGTGATGCACCGATACCTGTTTTGGTTTCAGGAGGTCTCTGACTAGAGATGACAACTCCCTGGCTTTCTCCTCCGGGAGAAACACTTTTTTCTGGACTGTATCCAGAATCATACCCAGGAACAGTAGACGTGTCGTCGGAACCAGCTGTGACTTTGGGATATTCAGAATCCAGCCGTGCTGGTGCAGCACTTCCTGAGATAGTGCTACTCCCACCAACAACTGTTCCTTGGACCTCGCCTTTATTAGGAGATCGTCCAAGTACGGGATAATTAAAACTCCCTTTTTTCGAAGGAGTATCATCATTTCCGCCATAACCTTGGTAAATACCCTCGGTGCCGTGGACAGTCCAAACGGCAGCGTCTGGAATTGGTAATGGCAATCCTGTACCACAAATCTGAGGTACTCCTGGTGAGGATGGTAAATGGGGACATGCAAGTAAGCATCCTTGATGTCCAGGGATACCATGTAATCCCCCTCGTCCAGGCTTGCAATAACCGCCCTGAGCGATTCCATCTTGAACTTGAATGTTTTTATGAATGTGTTCAAGGATTTCAAATTTAGAATGGGTCTCACCGAACCGTCCGGTTTCGGCACCACAAATAGTGTGGAATAGTAACCCCGGCCTTGTTGAAGTAGGGGTACCTTAATTATCACCTGCTGGGAATACAGCTTGTGAATTGCCACTAGCACCGCCTCCCTGTCTGAGGGAGCAATCGGCAAGGCAGATTTTAGGAACCGGTGGGGTGGAGACGCCTCGAATTCCAGTTTGTACCCTTGAGATACTATTTGAAGGATCCAGGGATCCACCTGTGAGCGAGCCCACTGATCACTGAAATTCTTGAGGCGGCCCCCCACCGTACCTGGCTCCGCCTGTGGAGCCCCACCGTCATGCGGCGGACTTGGAAGAAGAAGCGGGGGAGGACTTTTGCTCCTGGGAACCTGCTGTTTGTTGCAGCCTTTTTCCCCTACCTCTGCCTCTGGACAGAAAAGATCCGCCTTTTCCACGCTTGTTTTTCTGGGTCCGAAAGGACTGAACCTGATAAAACGGCGCCTTCTTAGGCTGTGAGGGGACATGGGGTAAAAATGCTGACTTCCCAGACGTTGCTGTGGAAACTAGGTCCGAGAGACCATCCCCAAATAATTCCTCACCCTTATAAGGCAAAACTTCCATGTGCCTTTTAGAATCTGCATCTCCTGTCCACTGGCGAGTCCATAAGCCTCTCCTAGTAGAAATGGACAATGCACTTACTTTTGATGCCAGCCGGCAGATTTCCCTCTGTGCATCTCTCATATATAAGACTGAGTCTTTGATATGGTCTATGGTTAACAGGATCGTGTCTCTGTCTAGTGTGTCAATATTTTCTGACAGTTTATCTGACCACGCAGCGGCAGCACTGCACATCCATGCTGACGCAATAGCTGGCCTAAGTATAATGCCTGAGTGTGTGTATACAGACTTCAGGATCGCCTCCTGCTTTCTATCAGCAGGTTCCTTAAGGGCGGCCGTATCCGGAGACGGTAGTGCCACCTTTTTAGACAAACGTGTGAGCGCTTTATCCACCCTAGGGGGTGTTTCCCAACGTGACCTATCCTCTGGCGGGAAAGGGAACGCCATTAGTACCTTCTTAGGAATTACCAATTTTTTATCAGGGAAAGCCCACGCTTCTTCACACACTTCATTTAATTCATCTGATGGCGGAAAAACTACGGGTAGTTTTTTCTCCCCAAACATAATACCCTTTTTAGTGGTACCTGTATTTATATCAGAAATGTGTAACACCTCTTTCATTGCCTCAATCATGCAGTGAATGGCCTTAGTGGGCATCAGGTTAGACTCATCGTCGTCGACACTGGTGTCAGTATCAGTGTCGACATCTGCGTCTGCGGTCTGAGGTAGCGGGCGTTTTAGAGCCCCTGATGACCTTTGAGACGCCTGGACAGGCACGAGCTGAGAAGTCGGCTGTCCCACATTTGGCATGTCGTCAAATTTCTTATGTAAAGAGTCTATACGTGCACTCATTTCTTTCCATAAGCACATCCACTCAGGTGTCTGCCCCGCAGGGGGAGACATCCCTCCTAAAGGCATCTGCTCCGTCTCCACATCATTATCCTCATCAAACATGTCGACACAGCCGTACCGACACACCGCACACACACAGGGAATGCTCTAACAGAGGACAGGACCCACAAAAGCCCTTTGGGGGGACAGAGTGAGAGTATGCCAGCACACACCAGAGCGCTATATAATGCAGGGACTAACTGAGTTATGTCCCCTATTGCTGCTTTTTCTATATAACTGTATACTGCGCCTAAATTTAGTGCCCCCTCTCTTTTTTACCCTTTTCTGTAGTGTAGACTGCAGGGGAGAGCCAGGGAGCTTCCTTCCAGCGGAGCTGTGAGGGAGAAATGGCGCCAGTGTGCTGAGGGAGATAGCTCCGCCCCTTTTCCGCAGACTATTCTCCCGCTTTTTTCTATATTCTGGCAGGGGTATTTTCCACATATATAGCCTCTGGGGCTATATATTGTGGTATTTTTGCCAGCCAAGGTGTTATTATTGCTTCTCAGGGCGCCCCCCCCCCAGCGCCCTGCACCCTCAGTGACCGGAGTGTGAAGTGTGTGTGAGGAGCAATGGCGCACAGCTGCAGTGCTGTGCGCTACCTTGGTGAAGACTGATGTCTTCTGCCGCCGATTTTCCGGACCTCTTCTTGCTTCTGGCTCTGTAAGGGGGACGGCGGCGCGGCTCCGGGATCGAACACCAAGGACTGGGCCTGCGGTCGATCCCTCTGGAGCTAATGGTGTCCAGTAGCCTAAGAAGCCCAAGCTGGCTGCAAGCAGGCGAGTTCGCTTCTTCTCCCATTAGTCCCTCGCTGCAGTGAGCCTGTTGCCAGCAGGTCTCACTGAAAATAAAAAAACTAATTTCTATACTTTCTCTCTAAAGGCTCAGGAGAGCCCCTAGTGTGCATCCAACCTCGGCCGGGCACAAAATCTAACTGAGGCTTGGAGGAGGGTCATAGTGGGAGGAGACAGTGCACACCAGGTAGTCATAAATCTTTCTAGAGTGCCCAGCCTCCTTCGGAGCCCGCTATTCCCCATGGTCCATACGGAGTTCCCAGCATCCACTAGGACGTCAGAGAAAAGATGACATCATCTTTTCTGAGCCCAAGAAAGCTCCAATCCGCGTCCTTTTAACAGTCCCAGGATAGAGAATCCCGGGACGGACCCTTTCACACTACACAGTTTCCCGGGACGGTCCCGGGACCAACCCTGGTCGAGACCTGGGTTGAAATCCCGGGATGCTCGACCCTTGAAATTGTCCCTGTACCCTTTCACACTGACAAAAATCCCGGGATGATGCGCGTTCACGTACAAAATCCCGGGATTTTCATGCGAGTGTAAACGGGGTATAATACCTGCACTGTTGGTTTGCCTTGAGGACCGTGGTTGGGAATGCCTGGTTTAAACGTTTACGTAGAAACTGTTCCAAGGAATCAGAATTTTCAAGTGGTTACAATAAAAATAGAGTCAAAAAGGCTTATGAGTCAGCAAAAATGGGGACAAGTTCTATTCCACCAATGGACCACTTGGGGAATAGATCAAATAAAGGCTTCAAGTTAAGGGCCCTACAAACTTAAAGATTATCTGTCCAATCTGGCTGATTGGAAAGAAAAAATGGCAATGTCTTGGAGCAAATGACAATCAACCATTTACTCCCAAAATCAAGAAAATGGACAAATGGTTGTTCTGATAAATTTGTTTAATGAAACAAACTTAACCAATTTGTCTGTAAGTCCATTTTTGTTGGTTTTCCAGGGTTTGAGAGCAAATAGTCAATTGTCATTTGCTCCCAGACATTTACAGATTTTCTTTCCAATCAGGCAGATTGGACAGATAATCTTTAAGTGTGTAGGGCCCTTCAGCCTTTATCACCCAATTTTCTAAGGAACACAAGGACGTAGAAAACATTTTGCATAGACATTGGCACATCTTAAAGAAAGACACAATATTGGGACTACTTTTGCCAGACAAGCCCAGGTCCATTTACAGAAAGGCCCCGAATTTAAAATCGGCACTCGTATCCAGTATGTACGGTGCAACACCGCATAAATACTCCATTACATCTATCGGATTTTTCTCTTACGTCCTAGAGGACGCTGGGGTCCATATTAGTACCATAGGGTATAGACGGGTCCACCAGGAGCCATTGGCACTTTAAGAGTTTAATAGTGTTGGCTGGCTTCTCCCTCTATGCCCCTCCTACCAGACTCAGTTTAGAAAATGTGCCCGGAGGAGCCGGTCACAGCTAGGGGAGCTCTATAGAACTTTCCCGGTAAAAGTTTTTCTTAGAGTTTATTTTTTTACGGGAGGCTGCTGGCAACAGCTTGCCTGCATCGAGGGACTGAGGGGGGAGCAGTGTCCGCCCTGCAGGGTCTTGAGTCACTGACTCCGCTTAGTGGACATTGAGCTCCAGAGGGGACAGATCGCGCCTCGCCACAGGGGAACGCTCACCCCGGCAGCCAGCCGCCAGCCCCTTACAGAGCTGAAAGTGGTGAGTGAGTCACTGTACCCCCTTATAAGCGGGGGGTCAGTGTGAAGAGGGCGGATTTAAGGGTAGGGATGGCTCATCTGTACTGCGGTGCAGCGGAATGAGGGGCGCCATGAGCCAGCACATAACCCTACACTGACCATTTCCAGCTTGTCGGGGTCCGAGGATCTCAGCCAGCAAACAAATCCTCAGGCCAGTATAATCTTACAAGAGTGGGAAGACAACACCATTGAAGGGCGGAGCTTCTCCTCAGAGCGGACCCAGCAGCGTTCAACGCCATTTTCCTGCCTGCAGCTCACTGCCAGTGGATGAACATGCCAGCTATCTGTACGGTACCAGGGGGTTGTAGAAGGAAGGGGAGGCTGTGTAAGGGCGGTGTCACCTATTAAGGGACACAGTCAGTGCTTGTTGGGGTCTCCCTATACCTATAATAGCGCTGTGTGTGGGTTGGCTCCAATCTCTGTGTCTCTCTGCCATTCTTTGGGGATAAACTCTGTCTACCCAGTACCCTGTGTGTTTGTGGGGTATTTGGTGTGTATGTGACAACATGTCTAGGGACACTTTCATATGGCAGAGGATTTATCTTCCCAGGAATACTCCATACCATGTAATCAGGATTGCACTGTTGTAGCGCAGATCCCATCTAGAGAGCCAGAATGGTTAGACTCTCTGATGGGGACTATTTCTCAGATTTCTGATAGGGTTGCTAGGACTGAGCATGCCACTCAAGTTCTGCAATCCTCTATGGTGGTATGGTCTGATACTGCTCCCTCAGGGTCCCCTGCGGTACATTCTCACAAACGTGCACTTGCCAAACTTATGCAGGATGACACGGACACCGATTCTGACACTCAGACGGTGACGGGGATGTGTCGAGGGGAACGGCATCACTTGCTATGGGAGTGCAGTTGATGATTGAAGCCATAAGGGATGTGTTACACATTGCTGACACAGCTCTTGAGCAGGTGGAGGAGGCCTTTTCCACAGACAGTAAAAAGCCCCCCCTCACCTTTCCACATCCAAAGAATTGAATGCTATCTTTGAAAAAGCCTGGGAAAATTCCGGAAAAGAAATTCCAGATCCCTAAGAGGGTCTTGGTTGCTTTTTCCTTCCCAGACGAAGATAGAAAAAAGTGGGAGTCTCCGCAGATAGTTGACGCCTCTGTCTCCAGGCTGTCCAAACAGGTGGTATTACCAGTCCCTGGATCTACCTCATTGAAAGACCCGGCAGATTGCAAGGTGGATGCTACGCTAAAATCCATTTACACGGCTTCAGGGGCCATACTGCGGCCTACTATAGCCTGTGCTTGGATTGCAAAAGCTATTGCCATGTGGTCAAGAGTTTCAAGATCTCCCGCCTCACCGTTTCTCCAAGTCAGGCTTGCCAGCTCTGCTGGCAGACAGAACAATTCTTCTGGACGCTATCCAAAATTGGTGGTGTTCAGGGTTATTGTTCCAGTTCCACCTCATCAGTGGAACAAAGGTTACTATTCGAACCTTTTCGTGGTACCGAAGCCTGATGGTTCGGTACGGCCATTCCTGAACCTAAAATCTTTGAACCCCTACCTCAGGGAGTTCATATTCAAAATGGAGTCTCTGAGAGCTGTCATCTCAGGTCTGACGGAGAGGGAGTTCCCAGTGTCCCTGGACATCAAGGATGCGTACCTCCATATTCCCATCTGGTCTCTGCATCAGGCATATCTCCGGTTTGCACTGTTGGACGATCGCTATCAGTTTCAGGCGCTGCCGTTTGGCCTCTCCACAGCACCAAGGGTCTTCACCAAGGTGATGGCGGAGATGATGTTTCTCCTCCGCAAGCAAGGACAATCTCCTGATCAAGGCGTCGTCCAGGGAGAAGTTGTTGCGATCCATTGCTCTCACGACACATCTGTTCAAGGAGCACGGTTGGATGCTGAACCTTCCGAAGTCTCATCTGGAGCCGAGAAGGAGGCTGTCTTTCCTGGGTATGATCCTAGACACGGAAGTGCAGAGGGTGTTTCTGCCGGTGGAGAAAGCATTGGTGATTCAATCAATGGTCCGGGATGTCTTAAAGCCTAGCCGGGTCTCGGTTCATCAGTGTTTGTCCTCTGTTCCCAAGAAAGTTGGGTGTCCTGCTTGTAAGCAGTCGATCAGGTTCACTATCCAGCATGCTTATTCCTCGGCAGGATTGCCGTGTCCAAAATCTGTAAAGGCCCACTCTACTCGTAAAGTGGGCTCTTCCTGGGTGGCTGCCCGGGGTGTCTCGGCTGTACAACTCTGCCGAGCAGCTACTTGGTCTGGGTTTGCCAAGTTTTACAAGTAAGACACTTTGGCCTCTGATGACCTCAAGTTTGGTCAAGCAGTGTTGCAGGAGCCTCCGCGCTCTCCCTCCCGTACTGGGAGCATTGGTACATCCCCATGGTACTAATATGGACCCCAGCATCCTCTAGGACGTAAGAGAAATTAGGATTTTGATTACCTACTGGTAAATCCTATTCTCGAAGTCCATAGAGGATGCTGGGCGTCCGCCCAGCGCTGCGTTTTCCTGCATTGGTTTTATAGTTCGGTACTGCCTGGTTCCTAGGTAAATTCTGCGTTATTTACTGTTTCAGCTGTTGCTGAGTTGTTCCGGCATGTTAGCCGGATTTGCCTGTTGTGTGAGCTGGTGTAATTCCTTCTCTCGAAGTATGTCATCTCCTCGGGCACAGTTTCTAGACTGAGTCTGGTAGAAGGGGCATAGAGGGAGGAGCTAGCCCACACTATTAAACTCTTAAAGTTCCAATGGCTCCTGGTGGACCCGTCTATTCCCCATGGTACTAATATGGACCCCAGCATCCTCTACGGACTACGAGAAAAGGATTTATCGGTAGGTAACCAAAATCCTATTTCTCATACGTCCTAGAGGATGCTGGGGACGACATCAAGACCATGGGGTATAGACGGGATCCGCAGGAGACATGGACACTCTAAAGACTTTTCATTGGGTGTGAACTGCCTTCTCCCTCTATGCCCCTCCTCCAGATCTCAGTTTTAGAAATGTGCCCAGGCAGACTGGATGCATTCTGAGAAGCTCTACTGAGTTTCTCTGAAAAAAACTTATGTTAGGTTTTTTTATTTTAAGGGAGATCTGCTGGCATCAGACTCCTGCTTCGTAGGACTGAGGGGGCAGAAGCGGAACCAACTTCTTAAAGAGTTTCATGGCTCTGCTTCTGGCTGACAGGACACCATTAGCTCCTGAAGGGTACTGAACGCTAGCCGTGTCTAGATGCTCACTCCCACAGCACGCCGTCACCCCCCTCACAGAGCCAGGAGTCAGAAAACAGGTGAGTATAAGACTGATCTTCTATCAAGTAAGTGACGGCTGAGGTGCGGCGCGGCTGTCAGGAGCGCAGCTTGCCACTGCTGCCCACACACACAGGCACTGCAGGGTGCAGGGCACGGGAGGGGCGCCCTGTGCAGCAAGAAAAATACCTCAAACTGGCTAAAAGGGGGCATAAGTTGCCGCTGGCACAGCCCTACCCCCGCCAGTATAAATATTACAGTGTTTGTATGAGTGTAAGGACACGCCATTGCGGGGACGGAGCTTCTTCCTCAGGCAGCCAGCACACTACTCAGCGCCATTTTCTCTCTCTCCTCAGGCTGCAGAGAACACGCTGGTCCTCTCCTCCACTTCTGACAAGTACAGGGTGCTATTAAGGGGGGGGGGGGCACAAAGCGATTATGGTGCATGTGGTAGTGTATATTACTATTTAAAAGCGCTGTTGGGCTGAGGACATACTGTGTTCACAGGAAATACTGGCGCTGGGATTGTGAACTGGCTGCTCCTATCCTGTGTCCCTCTGACAGATTTTACTGTGGGCCTGTCCCCAAAATAAGTCCCAGTGTGTCTTTTGGTGTGCTGTACACGTGTGAGGCATATCTGAGGCAGGGAGTTCCTCCCCGGAGGAAGACATTTTAGGGACACTGAGTTGTAATGTGGTGGCGCTACCGGCACATTAAGAGCCTGCATGGGTGAAAGAGATACGTGGCATCTGATTAACCGTAGATTAGATAAGTCTGAATCTAAGGCTGCATGCTGGAGAAAATCTGTGGAAGATGTTATTTTTCAAGATGCTGTTATTCCTTATGCGGGCGGCCCCTCTGTGTCACATAAGAGACCATTTGCAAATGTTGTAAACACTGATACCGACAGAAATTCTGATTCTTGTGTCGACGATAGTGAATCCAGAGAGATAGATCATAAATTGGCAAAAAGTATACAATATATGATTGTGGCTATAAGGGACGTGTTGGAGGTTACAGAAAGCACTCCTGTACCGCAGGAAAAGGCGTATTTATGTAAGGAAAAGAAGTCCAAGTCACGTTCCCTCCTTCACACGAACTAAATGCTCTGTTTGAAGGGATGTGGGTGAATCCTAATAAAATATTTCGTATTCCCAAAAGGATTCACATAGCTTACCCTTTCCCGGCTGAGGACAGGAAAAAATGTGAGTCACCCCCTGTGTTAGACAGTGCACGTTCCAGGTTGACAAAGAAGTTAATTCTCCCTGCTCCTGGCACGGCTTCTCTTAAAGAGCCGGCAGACCGCAAAATGGAAACGACCTTGAAATCCATTTATGTTACCAATGGTACACTGATCAGGCCCACTATTGCCTGCGCATGGGTGAGTCGCGCTATTGAAAGATGGTCAGAAAGCGTGTCATCAGAAATTGACACGATTGATAAAGATGAGATACTCCTTAAGTTAGGGAATATCAAGGACGCTGCCGCCTACATGCTGGAAGCAATGAAGGGTATTGGACACTTGAGTTCACAGGCCGCTACCATGGCAGTATCGGCTAGGCAGGCGTTGTGGATTCACCAGTGAAACGCGGATGCAGATACCAAAAGAAACATGGAGGCTCTCCCATATAAAGGTGAGGCCTTATTTGGCGATGACCTGGATGCGTTAGTCTCGGCGGCTACCGCAGGTAAGTCGACATTTTTGCCCTCTGCGCCGGCAAAAAAGACCTATCACCTGCAAATGCAGTCCTTTCGGCCCAATAAATACAAAAAGATGAGAGGTTCCCCCTTCCCAGGTAGGGGAAGGGGAAAGAAGCCCACAGCGGCTCCAGGTTCCCAAGAGCAGAAGTCTACCCCTACTTTTGCCAAATCCCCAGCATGACGCTGGAGCTCACTTGCAGGAGGTCGCTCGGGTGGGGGCACGTCTCAAACTCTTCAGCCAGGATTGGGTTCTGTCTGGCCTGGATCCCTGGGTGTTGAAAATAGTATACCAGGGATACAAACTGGAGTTTCAAGACGTTCCTCCATGCCTTTTTTTCAAATCAACCTTGCCAGTTTCTCCGTCAGAAAGAGAAGTAGTAACAGCGGCAATCCAAAAATTATGTCAAGACCAGGTCATAGTCCTGGTACCATTGTCACAACAAGGGTGGGGTTTTTATTCAAGCCTCTTTGTGGTTCCGAAGCCAGACGGCTCGGTCAGACCGATCCTAAATCTAAAAGATCTGAATTGTTACCTAAAAAGGTTCAAGTTCAAGATGGAATCGCTTCGGGCAGTGATTGCCAGTCTGGAGGAGGGGGACTACTTGGTGTCGGTGGACATAAAAAGATGCTTACCTGCATGTTCCCATTTATCCTCCTCACCAGGCTTATTTGAGATTCGCGGTTCAGGATTGCCATTACCAATTCCAGGCGTTACCTTTCGGTCTCTCCACGGCGCCGAGGGTATTCAGCAAGGTGATGGCGGAGATGATGGTCCTCCTTTGTCAGAAAGGAGTCAATATAATTCCTTATCTGGACGACCTCCTGATAAAGGCGAGATCCAGGGAGCAGTTGTTACAAAACATATCACTCTCTCTGTCAATACTCCAACAACACGGGTGGATCATAAATTACCCAAAGTCACAGTTGGAACCGACGACAAGGTTGTCTTTCCTCTGGATGATTCTGAACACAGAAGTTCAGAGAGTATTTCTTCCGCTGGAAAAGGCTCTGGAAATCCAGAAAATGGTAAAACAGATATTGAAACCATCAAGTGTGTCGATCCATCAATACATTCGGTTGTTGGGGAAGATGGTGGCGGCCTACGAGGCCATACAGTTTGGCAGGTTCCATGTCAGAGTATTCCAGTGGGACCTATTGGACAAGTGGTCGGGGTCACACCTACACATGCACAGAAAGATAATCCTGTCGTCAAAAACCAGGCTTTCGCTCCTGTGGTGGTTGCACAGCTCTCACCTGCTAGAGGGACGCAGGTTCGGGATTCAGGACTGGGTCCTGGTAACCACGGATGCAAGTCTCCGAGGCTGGGGAGCAGTTTCTCAGGGAGAAAACTTCCAGGGACGTTGGTCACAACAGGAAGCCTGCCTTCACATAAACGTTCTGGAGCTAAGAGCCATTTACAACGGCCTTCAACAAGCAGTATATCTTCTTCAAGACCGTCCCGTGCAGATCCAGGCGGACAATGTAACATAGTGCTTGATAATTATGACTCCTAAAATTATCAAATCAGGCGCTCTGATATAAGGCACAAAATAAAGCTGTTGGTCACCCAATTTATATAATATAATTGATATACTGATATCTATATACTTATAGCTGCTCCCACATGAGTATTCTGCGATACTCAAATAGATACAAAGTAATTGTGAAACATGCAATATCACAAGAGAGCGCTAGATACTGATCATTACTATATAAACATTTTATTCAATCACATAAAATAAAAGCATAAAAAATGCAATGCATATTTTCATAAAAGAATTATTCTCACTGCTGATATTATTTACACGCTGCCATATTCTGTATCCCAATTGTATATTGCACAGATGTCCACACCCAAAAGACCAGTGTGGCTGGTTCGCTCCAAAGCAAACTATAGAGTCCCAATTTGTTTTAGGGAATGTGAATGGTGTTCACTAGATGGTAAGTGTTCAGCTGTATAAACGATGTGCGCTATGCTACTACCTCCCCCGACCGCCAAACAATTTTGTGCTCACCACTTATTCCTTAGAGTCTCATGTGAGGCTGGCTGTCAGCATGCGGAATCCGTTGTGGTTGGTGGGCGCGGCGGTGTTCTATTCAGTTCACCGGGGAGGGAGGGCGCCGTTCAAAGCTGCAGAATTCAGGCAGTTTGCCGTGTGCTGGAGTCCGGACTGTGGTGCTGTGCTTGTGTAGATCTCATGGAAAAACATCAGCGTGAGATGTCCTTAACATGTTTCTCCGTGAAAATCAAACCACGGTTTCATCCTATGTAACAGTGTATGTAACAGGACAATGTAACAGCAGTCGCATACATAAACAGGCAGGGCCGAACGAAAAGCAGAGCGGCAATGGCAGAGGCGACAAAAATCCTTCGCTAGGCAGAAAAACATCTACAAGCTCTGTCGGCAATATTCATTCCGGGACTAGACAACTGGGAAGCAGACTTCCTCAGCAGACACGATCTCCATCCAGGAGAGTGGGGCCTTCACCAAGAAGTCTTCGCAGAGGTGACAAGTCTTTGGGGAGTTCCTCAAATAGACATGATGGCGTCTCGTCTCAACAAGAAGCTTCAGAGATACTGTTCCAGGTCGAGAGACCCTCAAGCAGTAGCAGTGGATGCACTGGTGACCCAGTGGGTTTTTCCGTCAGTGTAGGTCTTCCCTCCACTTCCGCTGATCCCAAAAGTAGTCAGGATCATAAGAAAAACAAGGGTTCGAGCAATCTTCATTGCCCCAAACTGGCCAAGGAGGGCTTGGTAACCAGATCTTCAGCAGTTGCTCATAGAAGATCCTCGGCCTCTTCATCCTCGAGAGGACCTGCTGCAGCAGGGGCCGTGCGTGTACCAAGACTTACCGCGGCTATGTTTGACGGCATGGCTGATGAGCGCCGTATCCTAGCCAGGAAGGGTATTCCCGAGGAGGTCATCCCCACCCTTATTCAGGCCAGAAAGGGAGTAACGTCGAAACATTACCACCGTATTTGCAGAAAATATGTATCTTGGTGTGAATCCAAGAAAGCTCCTATGGAAGAGTTTCACTTAGGACGTTTTCTCCATTTTTTGCAGGATGGTGTAGAGGCGGGCCTCCGATTGGGATCAATCAAGGTCCAGATTTTGGCCTTGTCAGTGTTCTTCCAAAAACAATTGGCCTCTCTTCCAGAGGTTCAGACCTTTGTGAAAGGGGTTCTGCACATCCAGCCTCCATTTGTGCCTCCAGTGGCACCATGGGACCTTAACGTGGTATTGCAGTTCCTTCAATCGGATTGGTTTGAGCCTCTACACAAGATAGGCCTTGTCTCACAAGAGCCCTTACCTGATCTTCCATGAAGATAGGGCAGAGTTGAGGACTCGTCAGCATTTTCTTCCAAAGGTGGATTCTTCTTTCCACATAAACCAACCTATTGTAGTGTCAGTAGTTAATGACACATTCACTGATTCAAAATCTCTAGATGTGGTTAGAGCTTTGAAAATCTATGTTGCTGGAACGGCTCGTATATGGAAAACAGAGGCTCTGTTTGATCTGTATGCTCACAACAAGATTGGCTGTCCTGCTTCCAAGCAGACTATTGCATGTTGGATTAGAAATACGATTCAGCAACCTCTTACTACGGCTGGATTGTCATTACCGACGTCGGTAGAGGCCCGCTCCACTAGGAAGGTGGGTTCACCCTGGGCGGCTGCCCGGGGGGTCGCGGCATTACAACTTTGCAGAGCAGCTACTTGGTCAGGGTCAAACACATTTGCTAAGTTCTACAAGTTTGATACCTTGGCCGATGAGGACCTCAGGTTTGGTCTATCGGTGCTGCAGGGTCATCCGCACCATTGGGAATCGAATTCTGGGAGGAACAACACAGAAAACATAGAAGAGGGATATTCAGAAGGAGATCACAAGAAAGGCCGGAAACAACTAGTCCCATTACCTGTAGTACCAAAAACGTAGTTTATGCACTTAAGTGTAAATGCAATAAATATTACATTGGGAGGACAACACGCCCATTAAAGGTAAGGGTGGGTGAACACCTACGTAATATTAAGAAAGTGTCAAAACCCATGCTTTATCATCCCATTTTAAAAACGATTGCTCTATTTCAAACATCTCGAGTTTCTGTGGCATAAAGCACTACATAACTAGCTAAAACTGAAATGAGCTACATCTATAAGTGTAAGCCCCTTATACCTAACGGGCTAAATAGTCACTTCGAATTAAAATGGTTTCTATAAAAAGATGTCTTTCATAAAATATGTAACATCTGCTATTTATCTCTGTAAATATTACTCAGTATAGAATGTTTTTTGTCATGTTAAGATAAAAGAAAATCTGTGCACTAATATATACCGTATATACTCGAGTATAAATCGACCCGAATATAAGCCGAGGCACCTAATTTTACCACAAAAACCTGGGAAAACTTATTGACTCGAGTATAAGCCTAGGGTGGGAAATGCAGCTCTACCCGTACACAGACCTCATAGTGCCAAATATGCCCCACAGTGCCAGTTGAGCCAGATATGCCCCACAGTGCCAGATATGCCCCACTGTGCCAGATATGCCCCACAGTGCCAGATATGCCCCACAGTGCCAGATGTGCCAGATATGCCCCACAGTGCCAGATATGCCCCACTGTGCCAGATATGCCCCACAGTGCCAGATATGCCCCACAGTGCCAGATATACCCCACAGTGCCAGATATGCCCCACAGTGCCAGATGTGCCCCACAGTGCCAGATATGCCCCACAGTGCCAGATATACCCCACAGTGCCAGATATGCCCCACAGTGCCAGATATGCCCCACAGTGCCAGATATACCCCACAGTGCCAGATATGCCCCACAGTGCCAGATGTGCCAGATATGCCCCACAGTGCCAGATATGCCCCACAGTGCCAGATGTGCCAGATATGCCCCACAGTGCCAGATGTGCCAGATATGCCCCACAGTGCCAGATGTGCCAGATATGCCCCACAGTGCCAGATATGCCCCACAGTGCCAGATGTGCCAGATATGCCCCACAGTGCCAGATGTGCCAAATATGCCCCACAGTGCCAGATATGCCCCACAGTGCCAGATGTGTCAGATATGCCCCACAGTGCCAGATATGCCCCACAGTGCCAGATATGCCCCACAGTGCCAGATGTGCCCCACTGTGCCAGATATGCCCCACAGTGCCAGATATGCCCCACAGTGCCAGGTGTGCCAGATATGCCCCACAGTGCCAGATATGCCCCACAGTGCCAGATGTGCCCCACAGTGCCAGATATGCCCCACAGTGCCAGGTGTGCCAGATATGCCCCACAGTGCCAGATGTGCCCCACAGTGCTAGATACTTACCCTCTGTCGCTCCCACGCTGTCTTCTGAAGGAGGGACACGGAGAGCACAGTGCGCGGCTCTCCTGTGTCCCTCCTGCGTCCCCGGCGGCAGCACCGTGTGTTAAAGGAAGTGCCGGTTTGTGCACTTCCTTTAACACACACACGCCGCTGCCGCCGAAGATGCAAGAGGGACACAGAAGAGCCGCGCGCTGTGCTCTCCGTGTCCCTCCTAACCCTGACTCAAGTATAAGCCGAGGTGGCTTTTTCAGCACAAAAAAAAGTGCTGAAAAAGTCGGCTTATACTCAAGTATATACGGTATTTATTCATGTGTTAATGTAGAACTACACAAGAAAGAAGCCAAACTGGAACGGATTGTTGCCATGGTAACGAAAACAAGCCATCGGTAAAGCCTTCCACAACGTCTGAACGTCAGCACGTTTCTCCTACAACCTGAAAGTCAGCGGCCGTGCGTTCCATTTGTGTTACTTGGGGAACGGTGCGCTCCACGGCCTGACATGAAGCGTCATTTCCGACAGACGAGCCGTTGGATATTCAGGTTGATGACCCGTGACCTCTGACCACATCCGGCATGGTCACTATGGTCATGGGCAGCGCTAAAACGCGGACGGCATCATATTAACTTACTGACATATAATCTAACTATTGAATCAGTCACTTACTCATGCATTAAATAAATGTGTATGTGAATACATAGATTTAATAAAGTCGGACAATAAGTGTTAAAGTGAACGTGGGAGATATGGCGCGTAACCATGGCAACCAACCGAGATATCTCTATTTATGTGAAAAATTGTGAATTTTTATTTGGGTTTGGACTTTTTGAAGCTGTTGTTAACTATATATGGATAAATATTTTACATATAGGAACATTTTAATGTTTATATGAGCTATAGAATAACATTAGAATGCTCTGAATAGGATTTCATGAGGTCATTTCCTCTTCACAACCATTGGCTGTTCATGGTATAAATTGCTGGGTACTCCACACTCCACCCATGTCTTGAAAAAGGTCACTAGTTGACCGAAATGCATTGACAGGAGTGTGGACAGACAGCGGTTTTTCCTTTTTTGTCCGAAATACACCACCCATTAACATCGCTACCTCCAGATCAGGTAACCTCTATCATTTTCCATCTCACATAGAGAGATACCGTAGAGGTTAGCACTGGTAGTGTACATACATACTTGTATTTATATTTTAAATATTTTTAATTGTCGCTATCTGGACTTTGTGGCTTTTTTTTAAATGTTCAAAGTGTTTTTGCCCCTTCCGTTTGGGGTCTTTTGTACAATAAAACTTTTTCCTGATTTTATTATTTGCCGGATATAAGGTGTTTTTTTTTTTTAAATGAAAACTGGAAAAGATACCCTTACGTGCCTTGAAAATCTCCACTAACACTGTGAGTTGGGTCCGCATATTGGTGGTCATTCCGAGTTGTTCGCTCGTTATTTTTTTTCGCATTGGAGCGATTAGTCGCTATTGCGCATGCGCAAAGTCCGCAGTGCATTCATCTAGTGGAGATGCGGCATGCAGTCTAAAATCACCTTTTCATGTTCATGTAAAATAGAGCTACCACGGTGTTCATATTTACGTACACATTTGTTAAAATTTTATTACACTATTGTGTGTTTTTTTAATGTTTTTTTATGCACTGAATTCCTTGCACAAGCACCAAGTGTCAAGCAGACTGAAGGCTGGATACAGGAAAAACTTCAAGATAGGAACGTCTCATATACAGTAATTTTGTTATATTAGCGCCCTGGGTGGAACACTCAAATTATTGTACACAGCTGCTGGTGTGGCCCAAAGACCCACTACTGCATGTGTGTGGATCACTAAAGCCATTGCGAAATGGTCAGGTAACCTAATTGAGGGGTTAAATTCCTTATCTTGGGGGGATGTTGTCTTACTCCTGCAGCATATACAGGACTCTGAGACACCAGGAAAGGCGTGGATGGCCTAACATTCACAGTGAGGCCTTGTTTGGAGATGAAATAGACAAATGGATCTCCACAGCTACTGCGGGTAAGTCTACGTATCTGCCTTCCGCAGCCCCCCAACTAAGAAGACTTATTCAGCTTCTAAGTTACAGTCCTTTCAGACGGCCAAGGGCAAATCCAGAGGTGCTTCTTCGTCCTCCAGCGGCGCAAGAGGTAAACAACGCAAAGCAGCAACTGTAGGTGCTCAGGAACGAAGCTCAGGCTTTGCTTCCTCAAAGACTTCAGCATAGCAGTGGACCGCAAAGCCTGGAAGGCTGTCAGGTGGGAGCCCATCTACAATTCTTCAGTCAGATCTGGTGAAATTCGTGCCAGGATCCCTGGGTCATAGATCTTATTTCCCAGGGCTACAGACTGGAGTTCCAAGAGCACCCACCTCACAGGATCTTCAAATCATGCTTGCCAGTTTCACAAGAGGCAAGTATGACTTTACAGCATGCCATCCAAAAACTGGTACAGACTCAGGTCATTGTTCCAGTTCCACCTTAACTACTAAACAAGGGGTACTATTCCAGTTTGTTTGTAGTACCGAAGCCGGACGGTTCGGTAAGACTGATTCTGAACCTCAAGTCTTTGAACCCGTACTTAAGAGTGTTCAACTTTAAGATGGAGTCTCTGAGAGCGGTGATCTCAGGTCTGGAGGAGGGGGAATTCCTAGTGTCTCTGGATATCAAGGATGTGTACCTACATATTCCGATCTGGCCGCCTCATCAGGCTTATCTACAGTTTGCACTGCAGGACTGTCACTGCCAGTTCCAGGCCCTGTCATTTGGTCTCTCCACGGCACCGAGGGTGTTCACCAAGGTGCTGGCAGAGATGATGTTTCTACTCCGCAAACAGGGAGTGAACATAATTCTGTACCTGGACGATCTCCTGATAAAAGCGCCGTACAGGGAGAGGTTACTGGACAGCATTGCACTCTCAACCAAACTCCTCCAGGATCACGGGTGGATTCTGAACCTGCCGAAATCTCATCTAGAGCCAACACATAGGCTCCCATTCTTGGGAATGATACTGTACACGGAGTCACAAAAGGCGTTTCTTCCGCTGAAAAGTCACTGGTAATCCAGTCGATGGGATGTCTTGAAGCCAACCCGGGTGTCGGTGCATCTGTGCATTCGCCTTCTGGGGAAAATGTTGGCCTCTTACGAGGTACTTCAATATAGAAAAGTTCACGCAAGACCCTTCCAGCTCGATCTGACAAATGGTCCAGGTCGCATCTTCACATGCACCAGAGGATCTGTCTGTCGCCAAAGGCCAGGATCTCCCTTCTGTGGTGGCTACAGTCTTCACACCTCATCGCAGGACGGAGGTTCGGAATTCAGAACTGGATTCTGTTAACCACAGACGCAAGCCTCAGAGGTTGGGGAACAGTCACTCAGGGGGTGCAGTTTCAAGGAAGATGGTCAAGTCAGGAAGTCATCCTTCCGATCAACATTCTGGAACTTAGGGCCATATATAACACCCTTCTGCAGGCCTCACATCGTCAAGATCGGGCAATTCAGGTCCAGTCGGACAATGTGACGGCAGTAACGTACATAAACCGACAGGGTGGAACGAAAAGCAGAACAGCAATGTCAGAGGTGTCAAGATTTCTCCCCTGGGCAGAAAGAAACACTGTGGCGTTGTCAGTGGTCTTCATTCCGGGAGTAGACAACTGGGAAGCAGACTTCCTCAGCAGACACGACCTGCGCCCAGGAGATTGGGGCCTTCACTTGGAAGTATTCAGGTGCTTGACAAGTCAATGGGGATACCCACAGATCAACATGATGGCCTCTCATCTCAACAAGAAGCTCAGGCGGTATTGTTCCAGGTTGAGAGACCCACAGGCGGTGGCGATAGATGCCCTGACGACTCCATGGGTCTATCAGATGGTGTACATGTTTCCTACGATTCTGATCCCAAGAATTCTAAAATGAATAAAAAGGAAAAAGGTTCAAGGAATACTCACTGCTCCGGACTGGCCAAGAAGGGCCTGGTACGCGGCCCTTCTGGAGTTGCTCCTCGAAGATCTGTGGCCTCTACCTCTTTGCGAGGATCTTCTGCAACAGGGCCCGTTCGTCTATCAGGACTTACCGCGGCTACGTTTGACGGCATGGAAGTTGAATGGCTGTTTCTAGCCAGGAGAGGGATCCCTAACAAGGTTATCCCGACTATGATCCAAGCCAGGAAGGGGGTAACATCTAAGCATTACCATCGTATTTGGAAGAAATAAGTATCTTGGTGTGAGAGCAGAAATTATTCTGCGGTGGATTTTCATCTGGGACGGTTCCTGCTTTTTCTGCAGGCAGGCGTAGATGTGCGCCTGCGTCTGGGCTCCATAAAATTCCAGCTTTCTGCCTTGTCCAATTTATTTCAGAAACAATTGGCTTCTCTCACTGAGGTCCAGACATTCTTGAAAGGTGTTCTGCACATTCAACCTCCCTTTGTCCCTACCACAGCACCTTGGGATCTCAATGTGGTGCTGCAGTTCCTCCAATCGGACTGGTTTGAACCGTTACAGGAGGTGGACGTAAAATATCTTACGTGGAAGGCCGTCACACTGTTGGCCTTGGCTTCAGCAAGACGTGTGTCGAAGCTGCGGCCTTTGTCTCACAAAAGTCCCTATTTAATTTTCCATGAGGACAGAGCTGAATTCAGAACTCGTCAGAAATTTCTTTCTAAAGTGGTGTCCGCATTTCACATCAACCAACCTATTGTGGTTCCGGTTGTCACCGACACCTCTGCTACTTCAAAATCTTTGGATGTTGTGAGGGCTTTGAAGGTGTATGTGAAAAGAACAGCTTATCAGAGAAAATCGGACTCGCTTTTTGTTCTTTATGATCCCAAGAAGATTGGGTATCTTGCTTTAAAGCAGACAATTGCACGATGGATCAGACTTACTATCCAACATGCTTATTCCACGAAAAGTTTGCCATGTCCAAAATCTGTACAGGCCCACTCTACTAGGTCAGTGGGTTGTTCCTGGGCGGCTGCCCGGGGTGTCCCGACTATACAGCTCTGCCGAGCAGCTACTTGGTCAGGTTCGAACACGTTTGCTAAGTTCTACAAGTTCGATATTTTGGCCACTGAGGACCTTCAGTTTGGTCAATCAGTTCTGCAGAAACTTCAGCACTCTCCCACCCAGTTTGGGAGCTTTGATACATCCCCATGGTACTAAATGGACCCCAGTATCCTCTAGGACGTAAGAGGAAATAGGATTTTAATTGCCTACCGGTAAATCCTTTTCTCATAGTCCGTAGAGGATACTGGGCGCCCGCCCAGTGCTTCGTTCTTCCTGCACTGTTACTTGGTTAAGTAATGTTGGTTCAGCCGTTGCTGTTCCTGTTTCAAGTTTGGTTAGCTTGTCTTTCCTCTTGTGTGTGCTGGTTCGAAATCTCACCACTACCCTTATCTATCCTTCTCTCAAAGTATGTCCGTCTCCTCGGGCACAGTTTCCTACACTGAGTCTGGTAGGAGGGGCATAGAGGGAGGAATTAATTAATTAATTAAAATACTATTTTCATTGTTCCCGACACTTCTAGGAAAGTGCAATATGCTGGCTAAGGGGGGTGGGGTCTGATTACCTGTGTTTACATGATCTGTGACCAATAACCCTTTCAGACTGATAGAGCCGGGTCACACCCGGGAATGTGTTCCTGGACGCATCCCGAGACACAACCCGGGAATGACCCCTTTCACACTGCACTTGGACCCGGGACAGCCCCGTTTACACTGATGCAGTGAAATCCCTGCAAATACATATGTATCTCATTAGAAATGGCCATTTTTCTGGCTCACATAGCACCTTCAAGAACTGCTTTTTCAGAGTCTTCATTTTAGTAACACTTTGCTGTTGTGTACGGATAATCCCTCTGGCTTCAAGCAGTTTTGCAACGTTTTTATAAATAATAGTATCCTTCACTGTGCCTGTTATCTGTCTCTTTATTTCCTCCTCCTCCCTTATGCTGAGCAGCTCTCTGATCTCCTGATCTGTCCAGGTCACCATATTGCCTGTCTCCTCCACTTCCGAGGCTTCTCCTCCACTTTCCTGGGCTCTGCATGATGACATCATCTTTTCTGAGCCCAAGAAAGCTCCAATGAGAGGCCTTTTAACAGTCCCGTGTACTGCAGTGTGAATGGTAGGGCCCATTCACACTGCACGCATCCCGGGACGATTCCGTATTCAACCCAGGTCGAGACCTGGGATGAAATGCTAGGATGCTTGACCCGCGATATTCTTTCAGGACCCTTTCACACTGAGTAAATTCCCGGTTTGATGCGCGTTCATGTGCAATAACCCAGGAAATATTTATCAGTCTGAAAGGGGTACAAGTGAGTTTCCCCAGGCTTCCCTGTGAAATGGAGAACTGGTAGTGTGTCAGCTTGCTGTTCTAGCTGCACCTCAGCTTCTCACTGCAGTGCACATATGCCAGTGACCCTTCCCCCCCCCCCCCCCCCCCCAGCAGCATCTGCTAAATCGACCAAGAGGTCAGATTCCCAAACACTTTCAGGCAAGCTACACAATAGCTAACACACAAGTTCCCCTGTCACGATAAAGTTTGAGCATGTGGATGTTGAAGTCTTTCTGCCTCTTACGTCCCTCCTCTTTTGCCGCTACATAATTGACATTATTGGCATGCTCTACTATGGTGTAGGCAGTTGTGGATCTTGCCACTGGCAAGCAGGACTTTTGCCCGGGACGCCGCCTTCCAGAGGGCGCTGGCGCCTTCTGGAGGGCGCCGCACCATGGCAAGATCCGCTGCTGCTGTGCCCTCTGCTGACCGCTCTGTCCCCTGGCTGTGTCCCCCTGTGAAGGGAACTAGACGCTATGCGTCTAGTTTCCCTTCGTGGAGAGGACCTTTGCTGTGCGCGATGACGTCATCGTGCACCGCTCAGCATTTCAGCCGCGCAACTACTGTACAGGGGGTGTAACTGACCACACCCCCTGTATTAAGCCACACCCCCATATCCTGCCCGGGCCGCAGAGAGGGCTCGAACCGGCCCTGGGTGTAGGGTCCTTCCCAGGCAGCCTGTAACTTGTTCTTCCGCATAGGGATAAGAACCAGGACCTTCTGCCACACCTCAAAGATGCGCTCTCTTGCCCTGCGGTCCTACCAGTTTTTGTTTATCCTGTGCAGCTTTCAGGTTGCTCTGTGCCACTACATTAGGAACTGCATTTGCTCCCTGAATTGCACTACATAGTGGGGGTAATTCAGAGTTGAACGCAGCAGGATCTTTGTTAGCAGTTGGGCAAAACCATGTGCACTGCAGGGGGGGGGGGGGGCAAATATAACATGTGCAGAGAGAGTTAGATTTGGGTGGGTTATTTTGTTTCTGTGCAGGGTAAATACTGGCTGCTTTATTTTTACACTGCAATTTAGATTTCAGTTTGAACACACCCCACACAAATCTAACTCTCTCTGCATGTTATATTTGCCCCCCCCCCCTTCAATTCCTGCAGTGCACATGGTTTTGCCCAACTGCTAACATGTTTGCTGCTGCGATCAACTCTGAATTAGGCCCAGTGTACCACTGATGTTTTAGGGTTGATCAATTTTCTGTCCCACTATTCCATAATCAATTCTAACGGTGAAAAGCCAGTGGATTTCTGCGGTACCTCGCGGTATGCAAAGAGGAAGTGCGGTAGGAATCTCTCCCAGTCTCTTCCCTCAGACTCTACTAAAGTCCTCAGCGTTTGTTTTATGGTACCAGTAAAGTGTTTAAAGTGTAAAGGAAGGGTAGCTAAGAATTACGCAGGGGATTCACCGATGTAAGCGCTGCTTCAGATACTGAGGATAGCTACCTTAATAGAAGTGAAGGTCCAATGGTTAAGGAAACTCTCCCCAATAACTGCAGGTTGCATATTCTTGATGCCTTTCCCTGTTTTACTAACACAGTTACTTCATTAGTTAATGGGATATTATGTTTGGACAGTAGGTTGTTTATATTTCAGGTGTCAGACCTGCCAAGTGACTAATGACACACTGGGCCTGATTGAGGTCCCGACATTAGTGTGGCATATTCTGTAAAGTACCAATGTTCGGTACTTTACGCATGCATCGAACCTGTACTGTGCATGTGCAGTAGGGGTCATCAGATGCAGAATAGCTGACAGTCTGCTGCCATTTTAGAGTGAGGAGGTGGAGTCAACAGTCCAGTTTCCCAAAATGGAGGCGTTGACGCTGCCATAATGTCGAGGCCAGTATCTCTGTACGAAGATGCAGATTTCCTGGCCTCTTTGTACAATGGGTCACACAGCCAGCCGATGTTGTCACAGTTATGCCAATGCTGCACCTTTGGACCAACCATATAGTGCATATGTTATATATTTGCTGGCTGATTTCCCCAGGGATCAGCAGCGCAGTGTGCTTCAGGTGCCAAGTATAAGGCATCAAACTTCTAAGCCTGTCCACAGACTCCTGTAAAACTAGCCAATGGGAGTCCGGGGGCAGGCTTAGGAGTGTGATGTTTATGTTGAGTCAAGTATGCCGCATGGTGCCTGAAGCATACTGCACCGCCGAACCATTACACAGTAAATGTTCACGTCTCTAGCTAACAAAGATCTACTCCTTAGTCACTAGCCAGCTTTCCCGGGGTCGGTCATAATCATAAATCCCTCAGACAACCTTTTTAGACTCCTCCTCCCCTTCCCAGACTAACAAGCAAACAACTTACACCTTGCCTTTAAAAGGGAGCTCTGCACAGTTGCCCTGGTTGATTAATCACATTGCTTTCAGCTGCCCCAAGCTGCAGAATACAACTGTACTGAAATTAGTCAAGCAGATAAGACACACATTTCCTAACCTCCAAATGCATCGTTTTCCTGGGCTTAACAGATAAACATCCCTGTTCCTTTGTAGCACACTGCCGCATTGCCACAATGTATAATAATGCATTAGTTAGAAATAAGACATCACACGTCTATGGGGGAACCCAGCCCCTTCCAGTAATGGTGCGATTTGGGCTGATTTCATCCGATTTTGACAGATCGGGCCGAGAAATCGATTGAAAAGTGGCAAATCGCAGGCGTTTTACCTCCGATCCGATGCACGGTCCCGTGCTTATCGGATCGCAGTCAGAGATCACAAGGACTGCACTAGACATTTGTCGGATCCCAGAGCTTTGGCTGGAATCGCATACGAGACATTGTATGCGGTCCTTTTGCATACAATGTATCGTATGCAGAGGCGGATTGGCCATAGGGTTCACAGGGAAGATTCCCGGTGGGACGACGCACCCGTGGGGCCTGTTTTGTTTGAGGACATGTGGTCCTTTTTATAGACATAATGGGTGGGATTCAAATGATACATCACGCCCAATTTCCTTTCTAAAATGATCTCCGTTATCGCGCATATTGCGCCCATAGTGATCAGGTTTAGCTGTGTAAAGGGTTGGGTGCCTCCCTACTCCAGGGGTAGCGAGCTGAAATAATGATACCACACCCCTGAGGGCAGAAACAGAACGGGTGTGGAAAGGGGTGAAAAAAATTGAATCTCGCCCTATGAATAAGATGCAAAATAATTTGTATATATGAAAATGACTTTGCCACTTAGCCTGTGATTGCAGATGATCTAGTGCACAGGCTCTCAAACTCGGTCCTCAGGACCCCGCACGGTTCATGTTTTGCAGGTCACCTGTACATTTTTAAAATGTGACAGTTGGTGATACACAGTGAAGCTGCTGGGTGACATGGAAAACGTGAACTGTGTGGGGTCCTGAGGACCGAGTTTGAGAACCACTGATCTAGTGTATGCTCTGTCTGCCTGCTTGGCTGACATATAAGATTGAATGAATAGTGATTGGGATTCGGTTGGTGTAATAAGCAAGAAAATATATATTTCTAAAGAATGATATAGTTTCCTAAATTCTGAAGGTGTATCATATAATGTGCTCATAATATTTAATTTTATTTCTTTTTAACTTCCCCCTTGATGCTGGACATGCCCACTATCTGGAAAGTCTTGGGGGAGGGTGCTGCTGCCATGGCTCATGGCTAGACCTTACACCTCTGGTGCTGCCCATGTGAGGCCACTAGTACAAATTTTTCCTAGGGCCGCTTTTTGTTCCCAATCCGCCCCTGATCGTATGTAATCCTGCCGGGGAGCTCAAGGGAATCCTATGTGACTTCTAGTGTATGGGGACCTTAACTGCCTCCTCTCAGCCAGAACAGGTTACAGACAGAACTTCTGGTCTGTGCATTCCACTATACATCCAGCGCTTTGTATTTCCACCCTCAGCATTCCAAAGGCCTGAAAAGGTTTTTATTCTCTGTGAGAGTGCTGAGACACTGCTGTGTTTGGAGCCAGTAATGAGGTATATGATTATTATGCAGCCTGTGGTGTCAAGTTACTAGTGATGTGCACCGGAAATTTTTCGGGTTTTGTGTTTTGGTTTTGGGTTCGGTTCCGCGGCCGTGTTTTGGGTTCGAACGCGTTTTGGCAAAACCTCACCGAATTTTTTTTGACGGATTCGGGTGTGTTTTGGATTCGGGTGTTTTTTTCAAAAAACCCTAAAAAACAGCTTAAATCATAGAATTTGGGGGTAATTTTGATCCCATAGTATTATTAACCTCAATAACCATAATTTCCACTCATTTCCAGTCTATTCTGAACACCTCACACCTCACAATATTATTTTTAGTCCTAAAATTTGCACCGAGGTCGCTGGATGACTAAGATAAGCGACCCAAGTGGCCGACACAAACACCTGGCCCATCTAGGAGTGGCACTGCAGTGTCACGCAGGATGGCCCTTCCAAAAAGTACTCCCCAAACAGCACGTGACGCAAAGAAAAAAAGAGGCGAAATGAGGTAGCTGTGTGACTAAGCTCAGCGACCCAAGTGGCCGACACAAACACCTGGCCCATCTAGGAGTGGCACTGCAGTGTCACGCAGGATGGCCCTTCCAAAAAGTACTCCCCAAACAGCACATGACGCAAAGAAGAAAAGAGGCGAAATGAGGTAGCTATGTGACTAAGCTCAGCGACCCAAGTGGCCGACACAAACACCTGGCCCATCTAGCAGTGTCACGCAGGATGGCCCTTCCAAAAAGTACTCCCCAAACAGCACATGACGCAAAGAAAAAAAGAGGCGAAATGAGGTCGCTGTGTGACTAAGCTCAGCGACCCAAGTGGCCGACACAAACACCTGGCCCATCCAGGAGTGGCACTGCAGTGTCACGCAGGATGGCCCTTCCAAAAAGTACTCCCCAAACAGCACATGACGCAAAGAAAAAAAGAGGCGAAATGAGGTAGCTGTGTGACTAAGCTCAGCGACCCAAGTGGCCGACACAAACACCTGGCCCATCTAGGAGTGGCACTGCAGTGTCACGCAGGATGGCCCTTCCAAAAAGTACTCCCCAAACAGCACATGACGCAAAGAAAAAAAGAGGCGAAATGAGGTAGCTGGATGACTAAGCTCAGCGACCCAAGTGGCCGACACAAACACCTGGCCCATCTAGGAGTGGCACTGCAGTGTCACGCAGGATGGCCCTTCCAAAAAGTACTCCCCAAACAGCACATGACGCAAAGAAAAAAAGAGGCGAAATTAGGTAGCTGTGTGACTAAGCTCAGCGACCCAAGTGGCCAACACAAACACCTGGCCCATCTAGGAGTGGCACTGCAGTGTCACGCAGGATGGCCCTTCCAAAAAGTACTCCCCAAACAGCACATGACGCAAAGAAAAAAAGAGGCGAAATGAGGTAGCTGTGTGACTAAGCTCAGTGACCCAAGTGGCCGACACAAACACCTGGCCCATCTAGGAGTGGCACTGCATTGTCACGCAGGATGGCCCTTCCAAAAAGTACTCCCCAAACAGCACATGACGCAAAGAAAAATTAAAGAAAAAAGAGGTGCAAGATGGAATTGTCCTTGGGCACCCACCCTTATGTTGTATAAACAGGACATGCACACTTTAACAAACCCATCATTTCAGTGACAGGGTCTGCCACACGACTGTGACTGAAATGACGGGTTGGTTTGGACCCCCACCAAAAAAGAAGCAGTCAATCTCTCCTTGCACAAACTGGCTCTACAGAGGCAAGATGTCCACCTCATCATCATCCTCCGATTCATCACCCCTTTCACTGTGTACATCCCCCTCCTCACAGATTATCAATTTGTCCCCACTGGAATCCACCATCTCAGGTCCCTGTGTACTTTCTGGAGGCAATTGCTGCTGGTGAATGTCTCCACGGAGGAATTTATTATAATTCATTTTAATGAACATCATCTTCTCCACATTTTCTGGACGTAACCTCGTACGCCGATTGCTGACAAGGTGAGCGGCGGCACTAAACACTCTTTCGGAGTACACACTGGAGGGAGGGCAACTTAGGTAGAATAAAGCCAGTTTGTGCAAGGGCCTCCAAATTGCCTCTTTTTCCTGCCAGTATACGTACGGACTGTCTGACGTGCCTACTTGGATGCGGTCACTCATATAATCCTCCACCATTCTTTCAATGGTGAGAGAATCATATGCGGTGACAGTAGACGACATGTCAGTAATCGTTGGCAGGTCCTTCAGTCCGGACCAGATGTCAGCATCAGACTGCCCTGCATCACCGCCAGCGGGTGGGCTCGGAATTCGTAGCCTTTTCCTCGCACCCCCAATTGCGGGAGCTGCTGCCATGGCTCATGGCTAGACCTTACACCTCTGGTGCTGCCCATGTGAGGCCACTAGTACAAATTTTTCCTAGGGCCGCTTTTTGTTCCCAATCCGCCCCTGATCGTATGTAATCCTGCCGGGGAGCTCAAGGGAATCCTATGTGACTTCTAGTGTATGGGGACCTTAACTGCCTCCTCTCAGCCAGAACAGGTTACAGACAGAACTTCTGGTCTGTGCATTCCACTATACATCCAGCGCTTTGTATTTCCACCCTCAGCATTCCAAAGGCCTGAAAAGGTTTTTATTCTCTGTGAGAGTGCTGAGACACTGCTGTGTTTGGAGCCAGTAATGAGGTATATGATTATTATGCAGCCTGTGGTGTCAAGTTACTAGTGATGTGCACCGGAAATTTTTCGGGTTTTGTGTTTTGGTTTTGGGTTCGGTTCCGCGGCCGTGTTTTGGGTTCGAACGCGTTTTGGCAAAACCTCACCGAATTTTTTTTGACGGATTCGGGTGTGTTTTGGATTCGGGTGTTTTTTTCAAAAAACCCTAAAAAACAGCTTAAATCATAGAATTTGGGGGTAATTTTGATCCCATAGTATTATTAACCTCAATAACCATAATTTCCACTCATTTCCAGTCTATTCTGAACACCTCACACCTCACAATATTATTTTTAGTCCTAAAATTTGCACCGAGGTCGCTGGATGACTAAGATAAGCGACCCAAGTGGCCGACACAAACACCTGGCCCATCTAGGAGTGGCACTGCAGTGTCACGCAGGATGGCCCTTCCAAAAAGTACTCCCCAAACAGCACGTGACGCAAAGAAAAAAAGAGGCGAAATGAGGTAGCTGTGTGACTAAGCTCAGCGACCCAAGTGGCCGACACAAACACCTGGCCCATCTAGGAGTGGCACTGCAGTGTCACGCAGGATGGCCCTTCCAAAAAGTACTCCCCAAACAGCACATGACGCAAAGAAGAAAAGAGGCGAAATGAGGTAGCTATGTGACTAAGCTCAGCGACCCAAGTGGCCGACACAAACACCTGGCCCATCTAGCAGTGTCACGCAGGATGGCCCTTCCAAAAAGTACTCCCCAAACAGCACATGACGCAAAGAAAAAAAGAGGCGAAATGAGGTCGCTGTGTGACTAAGCTCAGCGACCCAAGTGGCCGACACAAACACCTGGCCCATCCAGGAGTGGCACTGCAGTGTCACGCAGGATGGCCCTTCCAAAAAGTACTCCCCAAACAGCACATGACGCAAAGAAAAAAAGAGGCGAAATGAGGTAGCTGTGTGACTAAGCTCAGCGACCCAAGTGGCCGACACAAACACCTGGCCCATCTAGGAGTGGCACTGCAGTGTCACGCAGGATGGCCCTTCCAAAAAGTACTCCCCAAACAGCACATGACGCAAAGAAAAAAAGAGGCGAAATGAGGTAGCTGGATGACTAAGCTCAGCGACCCAAGTGGCCGACACAAACACCTGGCCCATCTAGGAGTGGCACTGCAGTGTCACGCAGGATGGCCCTTCCAAAAAGTACTCCCCAAACAGCACATGACGCAAAGAAAAAAAGAGGCGAAATTAGGTAGCTGTGTGACTAAGCTCAGCGACCCAAGTGGCCAACACAAACACCTGGCCCATCTAGGAGTGGCACTGCAGTGTCACGCAGGATGGCCCTTCCAAAAAGTACTCCCCAAACAGCACATGACGCAAAGAAAAAAAGAGGCGAAATGAGGTAGCTGTGTGACTAAGCTCAGTGACCCAAGTGGCCGACACAAACACCTGGCCCATCTAGGAGTGGCACTGCATTGTCACGCAGGATGGCCCTTCCAAAAAGTACTCCCCAAACAGCACATGACGCAAAGAAAAATTAAAGAAAAAAGAGGTGCAAGATGGAATTGTCCTTGGGCACCCACCCTTATGTTGTATAAACAGGACATGCACACTTTAACAAACCCATCATTTCAGTGACAGGGTCTGCCACACGACTGTGACTGAAATGACGGGTTGGTTTGGACCCCCACCAAAAAAGAAGCAGTCAATCTCTCCTTGCACAAACTGGCTCTACAGAGGCAAGATGTCCACCTCATCATCATCCTCCGATTCATCACCCCTTTCACTGTGTACATCCCCCTCCTCACAGATTATCAATTTGTCCCCACTGGAATCCACCATCTCAGGTCCCTGTGTACTTTCTGGAGGCAATTGCTGCTGGTGAATGTCTCCACGGAGGAATTTATTATAATTCATTTTAATGAACATCATCTTCTCCACATTTTCTGGACGTAACCTCGTACGCCGATTGCTGACAAGGTGAGCGGCGGCACTAAACACTCTTTCGGAGTACACACTGGAGGGAGGGCAACTTAGGTAGAATAAAGCCAGTTTGTGCAAGGGCCTCCAAATTGCCTCTTTTTCCTGCCAGTATACGTACGGACTGTCTGACGTGCCTACTTGGATGCGGTCACTCATATAATCCTCCACCATTCTTTCAATGGTGAGAGAATCATATGCGGTGACAGTAGACGACATGTCAGTAATCGTTGGCAGGTCCTTCAGTCCGGACCAGATGTCAGCATCAGACTGCCCTGCATCACCGCCAGCGGGTGGGCTCGGAATTCGTAGCCTTTTCCTCGCACCCCCAATTGCGGGAGAATGTGAAGGAGGAGCTGTTGACAGGTCACGTTCCACTTGACTTGATAATTTTCTCACCAGCAGGTCTTTGAACCCCTGCAGACTTGTGTCTGCCGGAAAGAGAGATACAACGTAGGTTTTAAAGCACGGTGGCCAAAATGTAGTGCTCTGATTTCAACAGATTGACCACCTGTGAATCCTGGTTAAGCGAATGAAGGGCTCCATCCACAAGTCCCACATGCCTAGCGGAATCGCTCTGTCTTAGCTCCTCCTTCAATGTCTCCAGCTTCTTCTGCAAAAGCCTGATGAGGGGAATGACCTGACTCAGGCTGGCAGTGTCTGAACTGACTTCACGTGTGGCAAGTTCAAAAGGTTGCAGAACCTTGCACAACGTTGAAATCATTCTCCACTGCGCTTGAGACAGGTACATTCCACCTCCTTTGCCTATATCGTGGGCAGATGTATAGGCTTGAATGGCCTTTTGCTGCTCCTCCATCCTCTGAAGCATATAGAGGGTTGAATTCCACCTCGTTACCACTTCTTGCTTCAGATGATGGCAGGGCAGGTTCAGGCGTTTTTGGTGTTGCTCCAGTCTTCTGTATGCGGTGCCTGTACGCCGAAAGTGTCCCGCAATTCTTCTGGCCACCGACAGCATCTCTTGCACGCCCGTCGTTTTTTAAATAATTCTGCACCACCAAATTCAAGGTATGTGCAAAACATGGGACGTGCTGGAATTTGCCCAGATGTAATGCACACACAATATTGCTGGCGTTGTCCGATGCCACAAATCCACAGGAGAGTCCAATTGGGGTAAGCCATTCTGCGATGATCTTCCTCAGTTGCCGTAAGAGGTTTTCAGCTGTGTGCGTATTCTGGAAAGCGGTGATACAAAGCGTAGCCTGCCTATGAACGAGTTGGCGTTTGCGAGATGCTGCTACTGGTGCCGCCGCTGCTGTTCTTGCGGCGGGAGTCAATACATCTACCCAGTGGGCTGTCACAGTCATATAGTCCTGAGTCTGCCCTGCTCCACTTGTCCACATGTCCGTGGTTAAGTGGACATTGGGTACAACTGCATTTTTTAGGACACTGAGGACTCTTTTTCTGAGGTCTGTGTAAATTTTCGGTATCGCCTGCCTAGAGAAATGGAACCTAGATGGTATTTGGTACCGGGGACACAGTACCTCAATCAAGTCTATAGTTGGCTCTGAAGTAATGATGGATACCGTAACCACGTTTCTCACCGCCCAGGATGCCAAGGCCTCAGTTATCCGTTTTGCAGCAGGATGACTGCTGTGATATTTCATCTTCCTCGCAAAGGACTGTTGGACAGTCAATTGCTTGGTGGAAGTAGTAAAAGTGGTCTTACGACTTCCCCTCTGGGATGACCATCGACTCCCAGCAGCAACAACAGCAGCGCCAGCAGCAGTACACGTTACACGCAAGGATGCATTGGAGGAATCCCAGGCAGGAGAGGACTCGTCAGAATTGCCAGTGACATGGCCTGCAGGACTATTGGCATTCCTGGGGAAGGAGGAAATTGACACTGAGGGAGTTGGTGGTGTGGTTTGCGTGAGCTTGGTTACAAGAGGAAGGGATTTACTGGTCAGTGGACTGCTTCCGCTGTCGCCCAAAGTTTTTGAACTTGTCACTGACTTATGATGAATGCGCTGCAGGTGACGTATAAGGGAGGATGTTCCGAGGTGGTTAACGTCCTCACCCCTACTTATTACAGCTTGACAAAGGCAACACACGGCTTGACACCTGTTGTCCGCATTTGTGATGAAATAATTCCACACCGAAGAGCTGATTTTTTTTGTATTTTGACCAGGCATGTCAATGGCCATATTCCTCCAACGGACAACAGGTGTCTCACCGGGTGCCTGACTTAAACAAACCACCTCACCATCAGAATCCTCCTTGTCAATTTCCTCCCCAGCGCCAGCAACACCCATATCCTCCTCATCCTGGTGTACTTCAACACTGACATCTTCAATCTGACTATCAGGAACTGGACTGCGGGTGCTCCTTCCAGCACTTGCAGGGGGCGTGCAAATGGTGGAAGGCACATGCTCTTCACGTCCAGTGTTGGGAAGGTCAGGCATCGCAACCGACACAATTGGACTCTCCTTGTGGATTTGTGATTTCGAAGAACGCACAGTTCTTTGCTGTGCTTTTGCCAGCTTAAGTCTTTTCATTTTTCTAGCGAGAGGCTGAGTGCTTCCATCCTCATGTGAAGCTGAACCACTAGCCATGAACATAGGCCAGGGCCTCAGCCGTTCCTTGCCACTCCGTGTGGTAAATGGCATATTGGCAAGTTTACGCTTCTCCTCCGACGATTTTAATTTTTGAGTCCTTTTTTTACTGATCTTTTGTGTTTTGGATTTTACATGCTCTGTACTATGACATTGGGCATCGGCCTTGGCAGATGACGTTGATGGAATTTCATCGTCTCGGCCATGACTAGTGGCAGCAGATTCAGCACGAGGTGGAAGTGGATCTTGATCTTTCCCTATTTTTTGAACCTCAACATTTTTGTTCTCCATATTTTAATGCGCACAACTAAAAGGCACCTCAGGTATACAATGGAGATGGATGGATAGTATACTTATGGATGACGAGTGACTGGAGACACAGAGGTAGCTACAGCCGTGGACTACCGTACTGCGTCTGCTAGTATAGAGATGATAAAGATATAATAAAAAAAAATATGATACTACTGTCTACTGTAGGTATATATATATAATATAATGACGGACCTGCTGGACACTGTCAGCAGACTGCTAAACTAACTAGTACTAGACTAGTATGAATGAAGATAGAAAAAAGAAAACACCACACAGGTAGAGGTATATTATTTACAATATTGGGCGAGCACTAGTAGTCACGACACAGAGGTAGCACTAGCTACAGCCGTGGACTACCGTACTGCATCTGCTAGTATAGAGATGATAAAGATGATAGAGATGAAAAAAAAATATATAACACTACTGTAGGTAAATATTTATATAATATAATGAATGACGGACCTGCTGGACACTGTCAGCAGAATGCGTTTATAGAATAAAAAAAAAAGACACCACAGGAGTGTTTAACTTTTTCAGGGAGACAAACGTATACTGGTGGTCACTGGCAGCAAAAGTGTGCACTGTACTCCTGCTATAACTGCTCCCCAGTCTCCCCCACAATTAAGCAGTGTGAGCAGTGAGCACTCAGCACAGTCAGATATACATATATCATGCAGCACACTGAGGCTGAGCACAGATAGTATGGAGCGTTTTTGTTCAGGCAGAGAACGGATTAAAAAAAATAGCAAAACCTCCCCAATCCTCCCAACACTAAGCTAAGCAGTAGCACTAGCAAATCAATTAGATCAAGTGTAATACGTAATAATAATAACTAACTACTATAAAGTAAACGGAGAGGACGCCAGCCACGTCCTCTCCCTATCAATCTCAATGCACGTGTGAAAATGGCGGCGACGCGCGGCTCCTTATATAGAATCCGAGTCTCGCGAGAATCCGACAGCGGGATGATGACGTTCGGGCGCGCTCGGTTTACCCGAGCCACACGGGAGAATCCGAGCACGGCTCGGACCCGTGTAAAAAGGCTGAAGTTCGGGGGGGGTTCGGTTTCCGAGAAACCGAACCCGCTCATCACTACAAGTTACTGTCATGCAGTGGGAGCAGATTAAGGTGCCCTGGGATTTTAATACAGGGAATTTGATGACTGTTCTTTGGTTATAATACTATTACAAAGGACTATGTTGCCCTATTATTAATATAATATATGGGACTAAACTCTGGTAACCTATTGTAATGCTGGTGGAGCAGGCCTTGTAGATAAATTCCTAAATTGATATGAATTTCATATCAATTTAGGAATTTACCTACAAATATAATCTATTATCCAAAAAGAGGATTTTAATTACCTACCAGTAAATATTTTTCTCGTAGTTCATAAGGGATACTGGGGTATAGATGGGATCCAAAGGAGCCAGTGCACTTAAAAATTTTTCACCAGGGTGTGCTGGCTCCTTCCCTCTATGCCCTCCCCCACAGCTCAGTCTATGAAAACTGTGCACGAGGGAGATGGACATACTGGAGAGGAGGAAACATGACAAACAACAAGTGGTGAGATTAACGAACCAGCACACATCAGAACAAACAACTAGCAACAGCTAGTGAAACCAGAACAGCAATAGCTGCTGGAAACAACTTCACACAAGAACAACAACTTGCAGGAAAGTTGCAGCACAGAGGCGGGCGCCCAGTATCCCTTATGGACTACAAGAAAAGGATTTACTGGTAGGTAATTAAAATGATCTTTTCTCTATCATCCATAAGGGATACTGGGGATACCTTAGTACGATGGGGATGTCCCAAAGCTCCCAGAACGGGTGGGAACGTGCTGAGACACCTGCCAGGGTATCAAACCTGTAAAACTTGACAAACGTGTTTTTCCCTGATCAGGTCACAGAAATACAGGTTGAACCCGATGGGCATTTTGGCTTTTTTCAACCTCACTAACGATGTAACTATGTAGGTAGCGGCCCGACACATTTGCAGGGCCTACACACCCCGAGCAGCCACCCAGGAGGAACACACAGACTTGGTGGAGTAGGTCTTGATAGAGCGAGGAATAGGAAAGGACGCCGAAGTGTAGACCTGTTGAACAGTAAGCCTAATCCAATGGGCAATGGACTGCTTTGAAGCAGGACGACCCTTTTTGAGAGCATCATACAGCACAAAGAGGGAATCCGATTTTCTGACCGTAGCAGTCCTCTTGACGTAAATTCTCAGGGTTTGCATCACATCCAATGACTCAGGAATTGAGGAAGTGGCCGAAGCCGCTGGAACCACAATAGACTGATTTAAGTGGAATGCAGATACCACCTTAGGCAGGAACTGCTGTAGAGTCCTGAGTTCCACTGTGTCCTCATGAAAGACCAGGTAGGGACTTCTACAGGACAAAGCGCCAAGTTCTGAAACACGCCTAGTGGAAGCCAAGGCTAAGAGCATAACTGTCTTCCATGTACGGTACTTGTCCTCCACCGACATCAGAGGTTCAAACCAAGAAGACTGTAGAAAGGACAAAACCACGTTTAGATCGCAAGGTGCCGTGGGCAGCACAAAAGGAGGCTGGATGTGCAGGACACCCTGCCGGAACGTCTGAATCTTGAGTAAAGCAGCCAATTTCTTCTGAAATAAAATGGACAAGGTCGAGATTTGAACCTTTATGGAGCCCAATCTTAGGCCCATATCCACACCAGCCTGTAAGAAACGCAAAAATGCACCAGGTTGAAATCCGCAGGAGGATATTTTTGGCCCTCACACCAGGAGACGTATAATTTCCAGATATGGTGGTAATGCTTCGACGTGACAGCATTCCTGGCTTGAATCATGATGGTAATAACCTGACCCGGGATTACCACCTCAGCTAGAAGGTCCACTCAACCGCCGTGCTGTTAAACAAAGCTACCGTAAGTCAATGTAGATGAACGGTCGTTGCTGAAGATCTTCCTTTAGTGGCAGGGGCCAGGGGTCTTCTATGGCCGCATACCAAACCCTCCAAGGCCAGTTGGGGGCAATGAGGATTGCCTGAACTCACGCTCTTCTGATTCTTTTTAGAACCTTGGGGAGCAACGGAATCGGAGTGAACAGGTACACCAGCTGGTAATCCCATGGAGTCGTCAGCGTGTCCACTGCCACTGTCCCTTGTCCTGGAACAATAGCACTGAAGCTTGTTGTTCAGCTGAGAGGCCATCAGATCGATCTGCGGACAGCCCCACAGATCTGTTATTAGTCGACACCTGAGGGTGGAGACCCCACTCTCCTGGGTGGAGGTCGTGATGACCAGAGCCGGCGTTTGGTATAGGCAAACTAGGCAATTGCCTAGGGCATCTGCTATTCCTAGGGGCACAATCAGATTCTGCTGATTAAAATGATATGCTGCATGCCTATATTCTGTGTGCAACATTTTGTATGCAGATACAGCCACAGTCGCACACAATATATAGGCATGCTGCATATCATTTTAATCAGCAGAAGCTGCTTGTGCATCCTAGCCACATAGCAATGCAAATAATATGCATATTTATAAAAAAAATAGTCACCCGAAGTTAGCAGAACTGCCAGTTGACTCACGCCAGGAACTATATGTGTCATTATTTGTATAAGGGCATTAATAATGTGTAACATATGTGTAAGGGGCACTATGTGTGTCATTATATGTATAAGGGCACTAATAATGTGCGGCATATGTGTAAGGGACATTATGTGTGTCATTATGTGTATAAGGGCATTAACAATGTGCCTCATATGTGTAAGGGAAATTATGTGTATACAGGCATTAATAAGGGTTGGAATAATGTGTAAGGCACACAATGTTTATAAGGACATTAATAATGTGTGTCATATGTGTAAGGGGCATTACTGTGTGGTATTATGTGTATAAATTCATTAACAATGTGTTGCATTATGTGTATAAGGTGCTCTACTGTGTGGCGTAACGTATAGAAAGGGCACTACTGTGTGGTCTAATGTGAATAAAGAGCAATATGGTGTGGTGTAATGTGAATAAGGAGTAATATGGTGTTGTGTAATGTGAATAAGGAGCAATTCAGTATGATGTTATGTGAATGAGGGGCACTACTGTGAAAAGTAAAGTATATAAGGTAAATTGGTACTACTGTGTGATGTAATGTGAATAAGGGACACTATGATAAATTGTGAATAAAGTTGCACTACTGTGAGGCTTAATTTGAATTTGAGTTGAATGGGGGTACTATTGTGTGGCCATGCCCCTTGCCAGCAAAAACACATACCTTTTTGGGCTGTGTGACGAATGTGCACACTGTTCTTATTTAAATTACAGGGGGTAGGAAAACAAAAAAAGGACTGCTATGGGTGGGGGGTGATGGTGCTAGGAAAGGGGAGCAGGGTCAGAGGCGGAACTAGCGGTGGTGCTAGGGAGCACCAGACAAAATCTTGCCTAGGGCATCATATTAGTTAGGGCTGGCTCTGGTGATGACTGAGGAAGTCTACCTTCCAGTTGTTGACTCCCAGAATGAATATGGAAGACACCGCCCTTGCGTTCCTTTTGGTCCAGAGAAGAATCTTGGATACCTCTCTAATGCAGGCCCTGCTCTTTGTCCCACCTTGCCGATTGACATAAGCCACTGCCGTGGCATTGTCCGATTGTACCTGAATGGCATGGCCTTGGAGCAGATGAGCAGCCTGCAGCAGAGTGAGTTCCAGTATGTTTATAGAAAGGTGGGCTTCTAAGCTTGACCACCGGCCTTGAATCTGTTTTCCTTGGGTAACAGCGCCCCAGCTCCAAAGGCTTGCATCCTGGTCAATAGAATCCAATCCTGGATCTCGAAGCTCCGCCCCTCCAAGAAATGTGAGGACTGCAACCACCACAGGAGAGAAATCCTGGTCTGTGGTGAGAGACGTATGATCTGGTGCATCTGCAGATGCAAATCTGACCACTTCTTCAAGGGATCCAGTTGGAAGGTCCTCGCATGGAATCTGCCATATTGAATGGCCTCGAACCAAATCCTGAAGTGCCTTTGCCTTGTCTGTAGGAAGGAAGACCTTCTGAGCCACTGTGTCCAAGATCATTCTGAGAAACTGGAGATGCTGGGTTGGTTGCAGGTGGGACTTTTGAATTTTCAGAATCCAACCATGGTGTGACAGCAGGGATGTCATGCGGAAGATGCTGTCCAGCAGTAGTTCCTCTGATCTTGCTTTGATTAGCAGATCGTCCAGGTAGGGGACAATGTTCACACCCTGAATCCTGAGTTGGAACATCCTTTCCTCCATCACCTTGGTGAAGACCCTTGGGGCCGTGGATAGGCCGAAGGGCAGCACCTGGAACTGGTAGTGTTCCTGTAGCAGGGCAAACTTGGGGTAGGCCTGATGAGGCGGCCATATTGGTATATGGAGGTAAGCATCCTTTATGTACAGAGAGACCAAAAACTCTTTGTCCTCCAGATCACCGCTCTTAGAGACTCCATTTTGAACTTGAAAGCTCGTAGATATGGGTTTAGCGATTTGAGGTTCAAAATGGGTCTCACTGAACTGTCCGGCTTTGGTACCACAAAAAGGCTGGAATAGTATCCCTCACCTCATTGTTGGAGTGGCACAGGAACAATGACCTGGGTCTTGGTCAACTTTTGAATGGCCTCCAGTACCGTGAGGCTCCTGGTTTCTGAAGCTGGTAAACCAGACTTGAAAAACTTTTGAGGTGGAAGACTCTTGAACTCCAGCTTGTAGCCCTGGGAGATCAGGTCTTTTACCCAGGCATCCTGGTAGGAGCTGTTTCAAATGGGGCTGAAGAATCTCAGATGAGCTCCCACCCTGAGGTCCCCCTGGGGCGGAGGGACACCATCATGCTGAGGGTTTTGAGGAGACAGAGCCGACGCCCTGTTCCTGAGAGCCAGTGGTGGCCGGTTTTCGTGACTTACCTCTGGATCCTCATGCCGCATTTGAGGTACCTCGCGCCTTACCTTTAAAGCGCGCTGTCCGAAAGGACTGCAGAAATGGCCCAGTGCAAGAACGTCTAGCTGGTAGAGCAGCCGAGGGAAGGTATGTGGACTTACCAGCAGTAGCCTTTGAAATCCAGGTATCCAATTCATCCCCGAACAGCCAATCTCCTATGAAGGGTAAGGCTTACACACAATTTTTAGACTCATACAGAAACCGCCATGGTAGAGGTACTGGCATTTATAATGCCAATGCCTTTGATGGTATCACAGAAGAAGAGGGCAGACTCCTGCATGTGCTGGATCAGCGTCATCATATCAGCCACAGCGGGCTCTCCCCCTTAACTACACCCCTGTACCAGTTTCTGGTCGTGGAGGATCACTTGGAGGAGCTGGCAGTCCTGCAGCAGCGTTGTGAGTGCAGGAAATGGCACAAAGAAGCCGCTGGTCACGCTCTGAGGAAGCTCCACCCCTTGTAATGGCGCTAGAGCTACAGTGATATTTATACTGGCAATTGTCCCCAATGTGTGTAAAATGAGGTACTAACACCTATTTTCACAACCACTGGCCAGTTTACGCGGGGGGGGGGGGGGGGGCTACGGGATCACCCCAAGAGGAGTCCGTATGCCCGCCCTGCGATCATGCCACACATAGAACTGGGTCCCTGTTTGTCACTCAACACTCTGTACTGGGGGTGTGCGGCGTGCTGCGTACTGGGGTATGCGCGAGAGCGCAATGCCTGCGGTACACTGACCCTCAGGACCATTGTCCTGTCAGTGGGATCCGACTCAGCACTTCTAGAAGGCTGGTGTCTGTCCCCACCCCCCGAGTCCCTCGGTGCAGGTATGCTGTTGCCCAGACAGCTTACCTGAAAATAATAAACATCATCTGAAGCAAGAGGTGGTAACGAGGTGGAATTCAACCCTCTATATGCTTCAGAGGATGGAGGAGCAGCAAAAGGCCATTCAAGCCTATACATCTGGCCACGATATAGGCAAAGGAGGGGGAATGCACCTGACTCAAGCGCAGTGGAGAATGATTTCAACGTTGTGCAAGGTTCTGCAACCCTTTGAACTTGCCACACGTGAAGTCAGTTCAGACACTGCCAGCCTGAGTCAGGTCATTCCGCTCATCAGGCTTTTGCAGAAGAAGCTGGAGACATTGAAGGAGGAGCTAAAACAGAGCGATTCCGCTAGGCATGTGGGACTTGTGGATGGAGCCCTTAATTCGCTTAACCAGGATTCACGGGTGGTCAATCTGTTGAAATCAGAGCACTACATTTTGGCCACCGTGCTCGATCCTAGATTTAAAACCTACGTTGTATCTCTCTTTCCGGCAGACACAAGTCTGCAGAGGTTCAAAGACCTGCTGGTGAGAAAATTGTCAAGTCAAGCGGAACGTGACCCGTCAACATCTCCTCCTTCACATTCTCCAGCAACTAGGGGTGCGAGGAAAAGGCTAAGAATTCCGAGCCCACCCGCTGGCGGTTATGCAGGGCAGTCTGGAGCGAGTGCTGACATCTGGTCCGGACTGAAGGACCTGCCAACGATTACTGACATGTCGTCTACTGTCACTGCATATGATTCTCTCACCATTGAAAGAATGGTGGGGGATTATATGATTCGGTTGTGTTTTGGATTCGGGTGTTTTTAAAAAAAAAACCTACAAAACAGCTTAAATAATAGAATTTGTGGGTCATTTTGATCCCATAGTATTATTAACCTCAATATCCATAATTTCCACTCATTTCCAGTCTATTCTGAACACCTCACAATATTATTTTTAGTCCTAAAATTTGCACCGAGGTCGCTGTGCGACTAAGCTAAGCGACACAAGTGGCCGACACAAACACCTGGCCCATCTAGGAGTGGCACTGCAGTGTCAGACAGGATGGCACTTCATAAAATAGTCCCCAAACAGCACATGATGCAAAGAAAAAAAGAGGCGCACCAAGGTCGCTGTGTGACTAAGCTAAGCGACACAAACACCTGGCCCATCCAGGAGTGGCACTGCAGAGACAGACAGGATGGCACTTCAAAAAAATAGTCCCCAAACAGCACATGATGCAAAGAAAAAAAGAGGCGCACCAAGGTCGCTGTGTGACTAAGCTAAGCGACACAAGCGGCCGACACAAACACCTGGCCCATCTAGGAGTGGCACTGCAGTGTCAGACAGGATGGCACTTCAAAAAATAGTCCCCAAACAGCACATGATGCAAAGAAAAATGAAAGAAAAAAGAGGTGCAAGATGGAATTGTCCTTGGGCCCTCCCACCCACCCTTATGTTGTATAAACAGGACATGCACACTTTAACAAACCCATCATTTCAGCGACAGGGTCTGTCACACGACTGTGACTGAAATGACTGGTTGGTTTGGGCCCCCACCATAAAAGAAGCAATCAATCTCTCCTTGCACAAACTGGCTCTACAGAGGCAAGATGTCCTCCTCATCATCATCCTCCGATTTCTCACCCCTTTCACTGTGTACATCCCCCTCCTCACAGATTATTAATTCGTCCCCACTGGAATCCACCATCTCAGGTCCCTGTGTACTTTCAGGAGGCAATTGCTGGTGAATGTCTCCACGCAGGAATTGATTATAATTAATTTTGATGAACATCATCTCCACATTTTCTGGAAGTAACCTCGTACGCCGATTGCTGACAAGGTGAGCGGCTGCACTAAACACTCTTTCGGAGTACACACTGGAGGGAGGGCAACTTAGGTAGAATAAAGCCAGTTTGTGCAAGGGCCTCCAAATTGCCTCTTTTTCCTGCCAGTATACGTACGGACTGTCTGACGTGCCTACTTGGATGCGGTCACTCATATAATCCCCCACCATTCTTTCAATGGTGAGAGAATCATATGCAGTGACAGTAGACGACATGTCAGTAATCGTTGGCAGGTCCTTCAGTCCGGAACAGATGTCAGCACTCGCTCCAGACTGCCCTGCATAACCGCCAGCGGGTGGGCTCGGAATTTTTAGCCTTTTCCTCGCACCCCCAGTTGCGGGAGAATGTGAAGGAGGAGATGTTGACGGGTCACGTTCCGCTTGACTTGACAATTTTCTCACCAGCAGATCTTTGAACCTCTGCAGACTTGTGTCTGCCGGAAAGAGAGATACAACGTAGGTTTTAAATCTAGGATCGAGCACGGTGGCCAAAATGTAGTGCTCTGATTTCAACAGATTGACCACCCGTGAATCCTGGTTAAGCGAATTAAGGGCTCCATCCACAAGTCCCACATGCCTAGCGGAATCGCTCTGTTTTAGCTCCTCCTTCAATGTCTCCAGCTTCTTCTGCAAAAGCCTGATGAGCGGAATGACCTGACTCAGGCTGGCAGTGTCTGAACTGACTTCACGTGTGGCAAGTTCAAAGGGTTGCAGAACCTTGCACAACGTTGAAATCATTCTCCACTGCGCTTGAGTCAGGTGCATTCCCCCTCCTTTGCCTATATCGTGGCCAGATGTATAGGCTTGAATGGCCTTTTGCTGCTCCTCCATCCTCTGAAGCATATAGAGGGTTGAATTCCACCTCGTTACCACCTCTTGCTTCAGATGATGGCAGGGCAGGTTCAGGATTGTTTGGTGGTGCTCCAGTCTTCTGTACGCGGTGGCTGAATGCCGAAAGTGGCCCGCAATTCTTCGGGCCACCGACAGCATCTCTTGAACGCCCCTGTCGTTTTTTAAATAATTCTGCACCCTCACCTCCAAAACATGATCTCTGATTACTTCGCCTTAAATGACCATCCCGACATTTCTAGGTCCACCCTCTGGCTGGCACACAAGGCTGTCCTTCGAGGGCACCTCATTAGCCTTGCCTCAAAAGCCAAGAAACAAACCCTCTCCCAATACAATAGACTCTCCATTAAACTCCATGCACTCGAGACCCTACACAAGGCGTCTTCCGACCCGACGGTCTTGTCCGAACTCCGCACCATTAAGGCGGAACTTGATCTTCTTCTCACTACACGGGTGGCCAAGCGTCTTAAGTGGCTTCGCCAGACCTTTTATGAGAAGGGCGACAAGGCGGACAAGATTCTGGCGGCACGACTCCGCTCTACGAGAGCCACAACCAACATTGTCACTATCAGGAACTCTCTCAACCAACTTGTTCAAGACCCCATAGCCATTAGAGCCGCTTTTCAATCTTACTATACTGATTTATACAACCTCCCGCCTCCCCCACCGGGTGACCCCTCCCAACCCCACGCTGACCTCATTTCCCACTTTCTCTCTGCTTCCAAACTACCCAGACTACCCCAGGACGCATTGGACTCCCTCAACAGGGAGATCACGGTGGAGGAGATCGCCCAGACTATCCTCATGCAAAAAACTGGCAAATCCCCGGGCCCGGACGGGTTTACGGCTCTGTACTACAAAAAATTCTCTGCCCTTCTCTCCCCCACACCTGCATTCTCTCTTTAATGGGGTTGTCCAGGGCGACCTCTTTCCCCCTGAGATGCTAGAGGCCAGAATAGTGGTGATTCCCAAAGAAGGCAAAGATCCCCTTAACTGCGCCAGCTACCGCCCCATATCCCTCCTGAACCTAGACCTTAAAATTTTTGCCAAGATCCTGGCCACCCGTCTTAACCCATACCTCCCTTCCCTAGTTCACTACGATCAAGTAGGATTTATCCCGGGCCGCCAGGCAAGGGACAACACCAGGCGTGCTATTGACCTCATACATATCTCGAATTCCAGGAAAGCCCCCACTATCATACTCTCCTTAGACGCCGAAAAAGCATTTGACCGAATCTCCTGGGATTTCTTGAGACCCGCCCTAGAGGCCTATGGCCTATCTGGCGGCTTTCTCACAAGCATTCTAGCATTATACTCCACTCCCACTGCCACCGTCCTTATCAATGGTATCCCATCCGCCCCACTTAGTATTGCCAACGGCACACGTCAGGGCTGCCCTCTCTCCCCCCTAATATTTGCCCTCATTATAGAACCACTTGCTTCTCAAATTAGAGCACACCCGGACATACACGGTATACAGGTGGGCCCCACAAATCCCAAAATTTCTCTCTTTGCAGACGACATCCTACTCTCTCTATCCCAGCCCCTCATCTCACTCCCAAATCTATTCTCGCTACTACAAGCCTACAGTCTTATATCAGGATATAAAATCAATTATTCCAAATCTGAGGCCATGATGCTTCATACCCCCCAACGTGAGGCCGAGTCCCTCCGTACCAACTTCAATTTTAAATGGCAACCCAAGAAGATCAAATACTTAGGGATATACCTAACTCCTCGATACGACTGCCTCTTCCGAGAAAACTTTCCACCCCTCCTTACCAAAACACTAGCTGACTTGACCTCTTGGAACAGTCTTTTCATCTCGTGGCTGGGCAGGATCATAGCGGTTAAAATGACCATTCTCCCCAAATGGCTCTACCTTTTCCAGACCCTTCCCGTGGCAGTCCCGACCACCTTCCTCCGCACTATCCAACGAGCCCTCACACGCTTTATTTGGAACCACAGACCTCCCCGCATAGCCGCCAATACTCTGAAAAGACCAACCTCCGCGGGTGGTAGAGGCCTTCCCGACGTCAAACTATACTACCTTGCTTCCCACCTATCCCACATTGTCACCTCATACGCTCCTCCAGGATCGGTGTCCTGGCTGGACATCGAAGCAGCCTTCATGGCCATACCAGACCTGTCCCCCCTATGGGGCCTCTCCCCCACCTCTCGATCCCCAGCCTCTAAGCATCTCCCTACCATCAAATTCAATCTCAAAACATGGGACGCTCTCTCTTTGAATTGGGGTCTCACTACCATACCCTCACCCTTGACCCCCATCTGGCAAAACCCCAAGTTTCCCTCCGGACTCTCTACTACGAGATCCCGAATGTGGACAACACTGGGCCTTAAATTTCCGACGGACTTTGCCGATCGAGGCCAATGGTTGTCCCTGCCCGACCTCCAGCGGAAAACTCCCTCACAACCACTTAATCCCTTCCAATACCTACAAATACGCCACTTTCTGGCCTCCTTCCCCTCTACCGCCTTACTCCGCGCCCTTACTCCCTTTGAATCCCTATGCGTCAACTCCCATTCCTCCAAAGGTATAATCTCCCAACTCTACTCTCTCCTACTAGACTCCTCCCTCCCTTCTTCCCGGCCCCATGAACTCGCATGGGAACAAGACCTCGGACCTCCTCCAGAAACAGAGGACTGGGAGGACATGAGGCTGGGGATCGCTAAAAGCTCCATTGCCACTGCCTTTAAGGAAACGGCCTACAAAATCTACTACCGCTGGTACTACACCCCTGACCGACTTAACAAAATTTTCCCGTCCTCCTCCCCGTCCTGTTGGAGAAACTGCGGAGATAGAGGCACTATGCTCCACATATGGTGGACCTGCCCAGTAATTGTGCCCTTCTGGGACTTGGTCTACTCCCTCCTTAACTCACTTCTAGACCCTCCTGTCCGGAAAGACCCCTGGACCTCCCTGCTATGTTATCCCCCCCCACTCCTCAATAAATTCTCCCAAAAGCTAACCTCACATATTTTAGCAGCAGCAAAATCATTGATTGCCCTCAACTGGAAGAACCCCTCCCCACCTTCCCTACTCTCCCTTAAAGCTAAAATTTGGCACATCGCCTCAATGGAAAAGATCACATATTATCTCCACGACCGGGGCCACGTCTTCGAGCAGGTTTGGGCTCCTTGGCTCGCCGCCGAACGTAGAAACTAGTCTCCCCTCCTTTAGAACATCCCCCTCCCCCCCAGGGACCCATGGGCCCCTACCGCTCTCTCCCTCCGACAATTCTCTCTAATCCACCCCCCCACCCCCCGCTCTAACTTCCCTTCCTCCCTGCTGCTCTCTTCATCCACACCCCCTTTCTGAATCTCCTCCCCCCTCTTATTCTGACTTTACTTGTTCTCATGGTATACATCATGTATAGACACAAATGTGGTCCTCCCCCCTCCCCCCCCCCCCCCCCAAACCCCATGTTTGAACTTGATTGTCTCTCCCTCACTGTTTAATCTTGTTATATGCTTGAAAAATGTGGTCTACCCCGGACACTGGCTATGTTGGCCGCATGTCCCATGTATTTTCAGTATGCTCTCTGTACCTACCTGACCACGCATAAATAAAGTATTTAAAAAAAAAAAAAAATAATTCTGCACCACCAAATTCAATGTATGTGCAAAACATGGGACGTGCTGGAATTTGCCCAGATGTAATGCACGCACAATATTGCTGCCGTTGTCCGATGTCACGAATCCCCAGGAGAGTCCAATTGGGGTAAGCCATTCTGCGATGATCCTCCTCAGTTTTCGTAAGAGGTTGTCATCTGTGTGCCTCTTATGGAAAGCGGTGATACAAAGCGTAGCCTGCCTAGGAACGAGTTGGCGTTTACAAGATGCTGCTACTGGTGCCGCCGCTGCTGTTCTTGCTGCGGGAAGCAATACATCTAACCAGTGGGCTGTCACAGTCATATAGTCCTGAGTCTGCCCTGCTCCACTTGTCCACATGTCCGTGGTTAAGTGGACATTGTGTACAACTGCATTTTTTAGGACACTGGTGAGTCTTTTTCTGAGGTCTGTGTACATTTTCGGTATCGCCTGCCTAGAGAAATGGAACCTAGATGGTATTTGGTACCGGGGACACAATACCTCAATCAAGTCTCTAGTTGCCTCTGAATTAACGGTGGATACCGGAACCACGTTTCTCACCACCCAGGCTGCCAAGGCCTGAGTTATCTGCTTTGCAGCAGGATGACTGCTGTGATATTTCATCTTCCTTGCAAAGAACTGTTGGACAGTCAATTGCTTACTGGAAGTAGTACAAGTGGTCTTCCGACTTGCCCTCTGGGATGACGATCGACTCCCAGCAGCAACAACAGCAGCGCCAGCAGCAGTAGGCGTTACACTCAAGGATGCATCGGAGGAATCCCAGGCAGGAGAGGACTCGTCAGACTTGCCAGTGACATTGCCTGCAGGACTATTGGCTTTCCTGGGTAAGGAGGAAATTGACACTGAGGGAGTTGGTGGTGTGGTTTGCAGGAGCTTGGTTACAAGAGGAAGGGATTTAGTGGTCAGTGGACTGCTTCCGCTGTCACCCAAAGTTTTTGAACTTGTCACCGACTTATGATGAATGCGCTGCAGGTGACGTATAAGGGAGGATGTTACGAGGTGATTAACGTCCTTACCCCTACTTATTACAGCTTGACAAAGGCAACACACGGCTTGACACCTGTTGTCCGCATTTGTGTTGAAATAATTCCACACCGAATAGCTGATTTTTTTTGTATTTTGACCAGGCATGTCAATGGCCATATTCGTCCCACAGACAACAGGTGTCTCCCCGGGTGCCTGACTTAAACAAACCACCTCACCATCAGAATCCTCCTGGTCAATTTCCTCCCCAGCGCCAGCAACACCCATATCCTCATCCTGGTGTACTTCAACAGTGACATCTTCAATTTGACTATCAGGAACTGGACTGCGGGTGCTCCTCCAGCACTTGCAGGGGGCGTGCAAATGGTGGAAGGCGCAAGCTCTTCCCGTCCAGTGTTGGGAAGGTCAGGCATCGCAACCGACACAATTGAACTCTCCTTGGGTATTTGTGATTTAGAAGAACGCACAGTTCTTTGCTGTGCTTTTGCCAGCTTAAGTCTTTTCATTTTTCTAGTGAGAGGATGAGTGCTTCCATCCTCATGTGAAGCTGAACCACTAGCCATGAACATAGGCCAGGGCCTCAGCCGTTCCTTGCCACTCCGTGTCGTAAATGGCATATTGGCAAGTTTACGCTTCTCCTCAGACGCTTTTAATTTTGATTTTTGGGTCATTTTACGGAACTTTTGTTTTTTGGATTTTACATGCTCTCTACTATGACATTTTGCATTGGCATTGGCAGACGACGTTGACGGCATTTCATCGTCTCGGCCATGACTAGTGGCAGCAGCTTCAGCACAAGGTGGAAGTGGATCTTGATTTTTCCCTATTTTAACCTCCACATTTTTGTTCTCCATATTTTAATGTGTGGAATTATATGCCAGTATCAATAGCAATGGCCTAATACTATATATACTGCGCACAACTAAAATGCACCACAGGAATAGAATGTAGATGGATAGTATACTTAATGACGACACAGAGGTAGGTACAGCAGTGGCCTTCCGTACCGTACTGCTATATATAGTATACTGGTGGTCACTGTGTCAGCAAAACTCTGCACTGTACTCCTCCTATATAATATTATACTGGTGGTCCCGACTCCCCAGTCCCCACAATAAAGCAGCACACTGAGCACAGATATGGAGTGTTTTCCAGGCAGACAACGTATAATGGTGGTCACTGTCAGCAAAACTCTGCACTGTACTCCTCCTATATAATATTAATTATACTGGTGGTCCCCAGTCCCCACAATAAAGCAGCACACTGAGCACAGATATGGAGTTTTTGTTCAGGCAGACAACGTATACTGGTGGTCACTGTCAGCAAAACTCTGCACTGTACTCCTGCTATATAATACAGCTGCTCCCCAGTCCCCACAATTAAGCAGTGTGAGCACAGATATATATGCAGCACACTGAGCACAGATATGGAGCATTTTTTTCAGGCAGAGAACGGATAACTGGTGGTCACTGATCAGCAAAACTCTGCACTGTACTCCTCCTATATTATACAGCTGCTCCCCAGTCCTCCCCACAATGAATTAAGCAATAATGCACAATCAAATTCAACAATAACGGAAAGGACGCCAGCCACGTCCTCTCCCTAACATTTGCAATGCACGAGTGAAAATGGCGGCGACGCGCGGCTGCTTATATAGAATCCGAATCTCGCAAGAATCCGACAGCGGGATGATGATGTTCGGGCGCGCTCGGGTTACCCGAGCCATACAGGAGAATCCGAGTATGGCTCGGACCCGTGTAAAAAGGGTGAAGTCCGGGGGAGTTCGGTTTCCGAGAAACCGAACCCGCTCATCACTAGTAAATATACAACCCAGTTTCTATCGAGACCTACAGTACACCTGTGCAAAAATAGACATATAAGAACTGGGTTCTGGATGATCGGTTGACACACAATAGGTCAACACCATATGATCAACAGGTACAAAGGATGTGTCACAACTGAGGGCCTGAGCTGACGGGAGGCAACCTCAGTTGTAGGGGCTGAGATGTAACGGAACCTGGGAGGTTGTATCAGACCCCTAGACATGTAAGTAACATGTAGAATAACTGCCCGAAGGCGTGACCACGACAACCAGGATAAAAGTCAATGATGTTTATTATGACAAACTCCGTAACACAGCAGCAGTAAAAGGAAACATAAAAGTCAACAGAGGATAAATACAATTCCTGGGTACTACAGGGTGGCAAGGGCCACAGGCACTGGTAGTGTGAGACAGTTCTTATAATCTTCTAGTTGGAAAGTCCTTACCAGGCCTGACTGTAGCAATGGAGAGAACCCAGGATCGTACCAGCTGATGTTCCAGGAAAGGCTGGGCTGCTGAAGGTAAAACGGCTGCTGTGGATACTGGCTGGAACCAGACTGTTGTTGGTACGGAGTGGATACTGGCTGGAACCAGTTAAATAATAAACGAACTTGAGAGCGATGAAATAATAATGAAGTTTGGAGTTTGAGAGCGGTGAAATAATAATACCGGTGGAGAGTGGTAAACTGCAGAAAAGGACACCGGCCCTTTAAGAGAAGCTATACACTGCTGGAAGCTGGGCTGGAAGCAGGTGATTGTTTGAGAGCGGTGAAATAATAATACCGGTGGAGAGTGGTAAACTGCAGAAAGGACACCGGCCCTTTAAGAGAAGCTGTACACTGCTGGAAGCTGGGCCGGAAGCAGGTGATTGTTGTAGCTGGAAACAGGTGAGTCCAGAATGGATCGGAGAGTCAGGCTACACCGCAGATGGAATGCTGGTGCGGGTCTCTATAGCAGAAGTCTGGAGACAGGAGCTGGAACCTGGAAGACAACCACAGGAGAGAGACAAACTGGAACTAGGTTAGACAACCAAAGCACTGACGCCTTCCTTGCTCAGGCACAGCTTACTTATACCTGCAGCAAGGAAGGGGTTGGCTAGGCAATTATGCAAATCAACAATACAGACAGCAGATTGGTGGAAATGATCAGATGACAAAATCCAAGATGGCTGCGCCCATGCAGACACTTGGAGGGAAGTTTGGTTTGTAATCCATGTGAGAATTGAAGCAGCAATGGCGGCGCCGGCCACAGGAGACAGGAGACGCCAGACTGATGAATGCACATCCAAACCACGCGGGCACAGCGGAGGCCGCGGCTGACGTAATCGCCACTCTGACACTTTGCATGCAGAAACTCAGGGACGGCGGCGGAGGCCGCGGGAGACGCCATGCCAGATGTAATATGGCGTTTATTGTGACCGCGTCTCAGAGAGACAGGAGAGGATGCAGGAATGTAAACATCAGGATAACAGATGGGATCCGGTCCTGGAGCGCTGAGCCAGCCTTAGGAGGCATCTGAAGGGTAAGTAATGGCGTCCAGATACCCGGATCGTGACAGCACCCCCCCCCCCTTTAGGAGTGGCCCCAGGACACTTCTTAGGCTTTAAAGGAAACTTTGCGTGGAAATTTCGGACCAAGGCAGGAGCATGGACGTCTGAGGCATTGGTCCAAGAGCGTTCTTCAGGACCATAGCCCTTCCAGTCAATGAGGTATTGTAACTGACCGTAACGGAAACGTGAGTCCAAAATCTTGGCCACCTCGTACTCGACTCCCCGTTGAGTCTGAACTTTGGGAGCTGGAGGAAGTGCGGAATGAAACCGATTCAGGATCAGCGGTTTCAACAAAGAAACATGAAATGTCCTGGGTATTTTCAAGAAGGATGGTAACTGTAACCTGTAGGCAACAGGATTGATGACTTGTTCAATCTTGAAGGGTCCGATGTAGCGAGGTGCAAATTTCATGCTGGGAACTCTCAACCTCAAATTCTTCGTGGACAGCCACACACGATCACCCACCTTGAGAGCAGGAACCGCTCTACGCTTCCTATCGGCAAACTTCTTATACCTGAATGAGGCTTTAAGCAGGGCTGCGCGGACGTTCCTCCAGTTATTTGAAAACTGACGCAAGGTGACATCCACTGCTGGAACAGAAGTTGCGGGAAGCGGTTGGAATTCTGGGACTTTAGGGTGGAATCCATAATTAATGAAGAATGGTGTAGAAGAAGATGAGGAATGGTATTGATTGTTGTGGCTGAACTCGGCCCAAGGAAGGAGTTGAACCCAGTCATCTTGAGAGGAAGACACATATATACGGAGGAAGGCCTCCAAGTCCTGATTCACCCTCTCGGTTTGACCATTGGTCTGAGGATGGTAAGCCGTGGAAAACTTTAACTTGACTTGGAGGGCTTGACACAAACTTCGCCAAAATTTGGCTACAAATTGTACTCCACGATCCGAGATGATCTCTTCAGGAAGACCGTGAAGTCGGAAGAACTCTTGTATAAACACTTGAGCCAACTTGGAAGCTGACGGAAGACCGGTGAGAGGGATGAAATGTGCCATCTTGGTGAACCGGTCAACTACCACCCAGATGGTATTAAACTTGTTGCAGATAGGTAGATCGGAAACAAAGTCCATCGACAAATGGGTCCAAGGTCGACGGGGAACAGATAATGGAACCAGTTGCCCCGCAGGCGACTGGCGGGAGACTTTGTGTTGGGCACACTTTGGGCAGGAGGCAATAAATTCCATAACGTCCTTCTTCAGAGTTGGCCACCAGTAGGACCTAGAAATAAATTCAAGGGTTTTCAGAATGCCTGTATGTCCAGCAAAACGGGAAGCATGGGCCCAATGCATGAGCTTCTTCCTTAGAACTGGCTTAACAAAACTTTTCCCTGGTGGAGGCGTAGAGTCCATCCCTACCGTGGAGAATGCCAACGGATTAATAATAGGATGCTTGTCTGCAGACTCGGACTCATTTTCTTGCTCCCATGAGCGGGAAAGGGCATCGGCCTTACGATTCTGAGAACCCGGACAGAACTGGAGTTTAAAGTCAAACCTAGAGAAGAAAAGTGCCCATCTGGCCTGACGAGGATTCAGACATTGTGCGCCTTTGAGATATAAAAGATTTTTGTGGTCGGTAAGTATGGTGATTGAGTGGGAAGCTCCCTCCAACAGGTATCTCCACTCCTCCAGAGCGAGCTTGATGGCTAGCAACTCCTGATCGCCAATGGCATAGTTGCGCTCAGCTGGGGAGAACTTCCGGGAGAAGAAACTGCAAGGATGTAGATGTCCATCTTTGGCCCTCTGGGATAACACTGCTCCTACTCCAACGGAGGAGGCATCTACCTCTAAGATAAAAGGAGAGTCGGTGTCGGGCTGTTTCAGAACTGGTGCAGAGATGAACCGTTGCTTCAGAAGGTGAAAGGCCTGTGTAGCTTCCTCGGACCACTTGGACGGATTAGCACCTTTCTTGGTTAATGCAGTGATAGGCGCCACAATGGTGGAAAAGTCTCGTATAAATTTTCTATAATAATTGGCGAACCCTAAGAACCTCTGGACCCCTTTGAGGCTTAAGGGTATAGGCCAATTCTGGATTGCTTGGAGTTTCTCAGGATCCATCTCTAGTCCGGAACCGGACACAATGTAACCTAGAAACGGAATGGTTTTAACTTCAAACACACACTTCTCCAATTTACAATAGAGGTGACTGACACGGAGACGGGAAAGAACCTCTTTTACCCAGAAACGATTATCTTCGAGATTATTAGCAAAGATGAGGATGTCGTCTAGATAAACCACGACATGGCGGTACAAGATGTCCCTGAAAATCTCATTCACGAAGTGCTGGAAGACTGCTGGAGCGTTGCTCAATCCGAAGGGCATGACGAGGTACTCATAATGTCCGTCACGGGTGTTAAAGGCGGTCTTCCACTCGTCACCCTCACGGATTCGGATGAGATTGTAGGCACCCCTCAAGTCCAGCTTTGTGAAAATAGTTGCACCACTAACTCTATCAAAGAGCTCGGTAATCAGGGGTAAAGGGTATCGGTTCTTGACGGTAATGTCGTTCAGACCTCTGTAGTCGATGCACGGACGCAGACCACCGTCTTTCTTCTTAACGAAGAAGAAGCCTGCGCCGGCTGGAGAAGAAGATGGTCGGATGAAACCCTTCGCCAGGTTCTCTTTGATGTACTCTTCCATGGAGTGTGTCTCAGGCAGAGACAACGGATAAGTTCGGCCTCGCGGTGGAACCTTCCCTGGAATGAGGTCGATTGGGCAGTCCCATTCTCTATGAGGAGGAAGGATATCAGCAGAGGCTTTACTGAACACGTCCGTGAAGTCTTGATATGGAGGAGGCGGAACATCAGATGACCTGGGGAAGGAAGAACAAACAGGAAGAACTTTGGCTAAACAAGTCTCAGCACAGGAGGGACCCCATGCCAGTATTTGCGTAGTCGTCCAGTCAATTGATGGGTTGTGGAGACGGAGCCATGGAAGGCCTAAAACCACTGGATGTGTGGCTCTTGGAATCACTAAAAAAGAAATATACTCAGAATGAAGAACTGGAAGAGTCCTTAAGGAAATGACTGCGTCAAAAATCTTGCTGCCATCCACGGCAGTCAAAGAGATGGACGAGGACAGTCTCTCGGTGGGTAGGGACCACCGTTTAACATAAGCTTCGGTTATGAAATTCCCAGCTGCTCCGGAATCAAGGAGAGCAATGACGTTCCTGTAACGTTGAGCAATTTAGAGCGACACTGGGAGGTTACAGTCATGAGGAGATGGAGAGGAGATCATTACTCCTAGCCGGCCCTCTCCTTGGCGAGCTAGGATCTGGAGTTTCCCGGACGTTTGGGACAGGCATTGATAGTGTGCGACGGAGCTGCACAGTAGAGACAGAGAGACTCAGAGAGACGTCTTCGGCGCTCAGCGGGAGATAGACGGGAACGACTAATTTGCATAGGCTCATCCTTGGATGGAGATGGTTGACGAGGAGGAGGAGCAGAAGATTTAGGAGTAGATGATCTTCCTCGCTCGGTTGCTCTCTCTCTGAAACGTAGATCAACCTTCGTGCAAAGAGAAATTAGCTCATCCAACTTAGAGGGCAAGTCTCTGGTAGCTAACTCATCCTTGATGCTTTCTGATAAGCCATGCCAGAATGCAGCATACAGGGCCTCGTCGTTCCATGCCAGTTCGGATGCCAGGATTTTAAACTGTATAAGATACTGTCCCACAGTACGTGTTCCCTGGCGTAAACGGAGTATCTCAGATGAAGCAGATGTTATCCGGCCTGGCTCGTCGAAGATGCGCCTGAATGTAGCTACAAAGTCAGTATAGGAGGATAGCAGGGGATCAGACTTCTCCCATAAAGGTGATGCCCAGTCAAGGGCTGAGCCACTGAGAAGGGAGATGATATAGGCAATTTTGGTACGGTCACTGAAGAAATTGCCAGGTAGAAGCTCAAAGTGGATTTCACATTGATTGAGAAATCCCCTGCAGAACCTTGGAGATCCATCAAATTTTGCTGGCGTTGGAAGATGAAGATGTGGACTGGAAATGGGTAAGGTGGGTGGGGTTACAGCAGGTGTCACTGTAGTGGACGCACCGGGCGTGCCAGGTCCACGGAGGGTCGTTTGAATCCCATCCAGCCGTGTAGAGAGATCCTGGAGACAGCGGATGATGTGGCCCTGTGCAGCCTCCTGATGTTCAAGTCGGGCTGCCAGTTCTTGCATCGGCCTGGCCGCTTGATCCTGGTCTCCGGCTGGATTCATTAGGTCAGTGCTTACTGTCACAACTGAGGGCCTGAGCTGACGGGAGGCAACCTCAGTTGTAGGGGCTGAGATGTAACGGAACCTGGGAGGTTGTATCAGACCCCTAGACATGTAAGTAACATGTAGAATAACTGCCCGAAGGCGTGACCACGACAACCAGGATAAAAGTCAATGATGTTTATTATGACAAACTCCGTAACACAGCAGCAGTAAAAGGAAACATAAAAGTCAACAGAGGATAAATACAATTCCTGGGTACTACAGGGTGGCAAGGGCCACAGGCACTGGTAGTGTGAGACAGTTCTTATAATCTTCTAGTTGGAAAGTCCTTACCAGGCCTGACTGTAGCAATGGAGAGAACCCAGGATCGTACCAGCTGATGTTCCAGGAAAGGCTGGGCTGCTGAAGGTAAAACGGCTGCTGTGGATACTGGCTGGAACCAGACTGTTGTTGGTACGGAGTGGATACTGGCTGGAACCAGTTAAATAATAAACGAACTTGAGAGCGATGAAATAATAATGAAGTTTGGAGTTTGAGAGCGGTGAAATAATAATACCGGTGGAGAGTGGTAAACTGCAGAAAAGGACACCGGCCCTTTAAGAGAAGCTATACACTGCTGGAAGCTGGGCTGGAAGCAGGTGATTGTTTGAGAGCGGTGAAATAATAATACCGGTGGAGAGTGGTAAACTGCAGAAAGGACACCGGCCCTTTAAGAGAAGCTGTACACTGCTGGAAGCTGGGCTGGAAGCAGGTGATTGTTGTAGCTGGAAACAGGTGAGTCCAGAATGGATCGGAGAGTCAGGCTACACCGCAGATGGAATGCTGGTGCGGGTCTCTATAGCAGAAGTCTGGAGACAGGAGCTGGAACCTGGAAGACAACCACAGGAGAGAGACAAACTGGAACTAGGTTAGACAACCAAAGCACTGACGCCTTCCTTGCTCAGGCACAGCTTACTTATACCTGCAGCAAGGAAGGGGTTGGCTAGGCAATTATGCAAATCAACAATACAGACAGCAGATTGGTGGAAATGATCAGATGACAAAATCCAAGATGGCTGCGCCCATGCAGACACTTGGAGGGAAGTTTGGTTTGTAATCCATGTGAGAATTGAAGCAGCAATGGCGGCGCCGGCCACAGGAGACGCCAGACTGATGAATGCACATCCAAACCACGCGGGCACAGCGGAGGCCGCGGCTGACGTAATCGCCACTCTGACACTTTGCATGCAGAAACTCAGGGACGGCGGCGGAGGCCGCGGGAGACGCCATGCCAGATGTAATATGGCGTTTACTGTGACCGCGTCTCAGAGAGACAGGAGAGGATGCAGGAATGTAAACATCAGGATAACAGATGGGATCCGGTCCTGGAGCGCTGAGCCAGCCTTAGGAGGCATCTGAAGGGTAAGTAATGGCGTCCAGATACCCGGATCGTGACAGGATGACACGGTCAAAAAATCACCATGTAAAAAGTCGACAGTGCTCAAGGTCGACAGGTTCAAATGATCAACAAACATATGGGCGACACACACATTTTCCAAATTTTTTTTTTATTGCTACATTTTTAATAATTTATCATTCACGTAGACAAGAGGTTGATATCTGCTGCACACTCAGTATAATCGTAAAGTATTATGGGTGTATGAGATTTGTCACCATACATCCACGGATAGAAACCCCTTTCTCAAGTAATAGACAATGCTCAATGTGTTTAGGGGGTGCTATCAGCTACAGTGTACGTAGACTTAAATTGAGGGGAGAAAACAGGAGGAAATCTATTTTGTTGACGCACTGGCTAAAAGTAGATTTATCATAAAATATAAATCTACTTCTAGCCAGTGCGTCAACAATATAGATGTCTTCCTGTTTTCTCCCCTCAATTTAAAACATTCACGTCGACTATGATTGGAAATAGTAAACTCTGGCCAGTGCAGCTGTAGCGGAGCGAGGTACCTTGTCTGAAGCGTGACGAGCATGCACGGATAAACGTTTCCACTAATTTGGCTTACATGTGGTTAAACGTACAAAATGACGCAAAAAATTGTTGTCCATTTTTGTGTTGAGACCTTTTGTACTGTTGACCTTTTCAAGAGCTTACATTTTTTGTCAACAAATTGACCAACTGATCCTGTAGACCTTTTGACCCAGTCAACCTATTATTGCATGTCAACCTTATGGGATCGACCTATTGACTGTTGGCCTACTTCTAGCTGACCCATTGATCCACACCCGTTAGAACCAGAGGCCTCCTTTAACCATTTATACTGTAGCTCACTTTATGCAGATTGGGAGGGTTCTCTTCTGGTTCCACTAGCATCCCTTATACTCACTTGGAAAAAAACGTAGTGTCTGCTTGTCTGGCTTTTCTCTGAATGGTCAGTGTGAGATAAAAGCTGCTCTGTAGGGTTTTAACCAATCAGGATAGCTTCTTTACACACTCTGACCAATCACCAATCAGAGCAAAGCCACTGTTGGTAAGCAATTGCACAATGGCTTTGTCTGGGGTTGAACTCATCCTGTTTCATTTGTGCAGAGAGAGGATCTCTTCCTAGACATTTGGTCTGTGAGAAACCAGAAGCTTTAATAAGACACATGGAAATGACAAAAAAGGAAACCATTAATAGCGCTTAGGCGCACTTTTGAAAAAACAAAACAATATTAACACAATTTATTGGTTTAAGAGAAGTAAAACTAGGTTTATTTGCAGATGATATGTTGTTATTCATCTTAGACCTCCCCACGTCCCTGATGGCTATTGGGGGTCATTCCGAGATGATCATAGCAGCTACGATAATTCACATTGACATATGGGGGGGGGGGGGGGGACGCACAGCACAGGGCCCTCCCCCCCACAGAAGTGCAAAGGCATCGCACAGCGGCGATGCCTTTGCGCTTCAAGAATAGCTCCCGACCAGCGCAGCTTTAGCGTGCTGGTCGGGAGCTACTCATTGCTCCCCGGCCCGCAGCGGCTGCGTGTGACGTCATGCAGTCTCTGCGGGCCCCCCCCCTTTGGTTCGGCCATGCTTGCGTTGGCCGGACCGCGCCCCCTCCCTCCCAGCGACCGCCTCTGCCTGTCAATCTCGCAGAGGTGATCGCAGCCCTGCTACGGCCTTCTGGCATGTGCCGGCGCACTATGGCGCCGGCACAGTAGGGACCCGTTCGCTCGGCTGCAAAAAAAAGCGAGCGATCAAGCAGGTCAGAATGACCGCCATTTTTCCTCCTTAATTGACAATTTTTGATCCTTTGCGGCCTTTAAAGTAAATTATTATAAATCCAAATTGCTCCCCCTGGGGCCTAATTGCACTTTGACTGCTGCACATCCCTCTGGTGCTTTATTCTCCCATTGCACAACTGCGCTTAAATATCTTGGAATCATGATACCACGCTCTCTAACCTCCCTATATAAAGTGAATTAAAGCCGATATTGTGATCGATCTCCACACTCCTCGAATTGGATGCCACTCCCTTTATCTATGTTGGGCAGGATAGCTGTGATAAAAAGTATAGCTTTTCCCAAACTGTCATACTTATTGAGGGGAAAAAAAAGCATTTTTTCTCTGACGTCCTAGTGGATGCTGGGTACTCTGTAAGGACCATGGGGTATAGACGGGCTCCGCAGGAGACTGGGCACTCTTAAAAGAAAGATTAGGTACTATATCTGGTGTGCACTGGCTCCTTCCTCTATGCCCCTCCTCCAGACCTCAGTTAGTAACTGTGCCCGGCCAGAGCTGGTTGCACACTAGGGGCTCTCCTGTGCTTCTAGAAAAAGAAAGTATTTGTTAGGTTTTTTATTTTCAGTGAGATCTGCTGGCAACAGACTCACTGCTTCGTGGGACAGAGGGGAGAGAAGCGAACCTACCTGCTTGCAGCTAGCTTGGGCTTCTTAGGCTACTGGACACCATTAGCTCCAGAGGGGTCGAACACAGGCCCAGCCTCGGTCGTCCGGTCCCGGAGCCGCGCCGCCGTCCCCCTCGCAGGTCCAGAAGAACGAAGAGAAGTGGAAAAATCGGCGGCTGAAGACTCCTGTCTTCATTAAGGTAGCGCACAGCACTGCAGCTGTGCGCCATTGCTCCCTCTGCACACCACACACTCCGGTCACTGATGGGTGCGGGGCGCTGGGGGGGGCGCCCTGGGCAGCAATTAGAGTACCTTACCATGGCTAAAAGCACATAATACAGTGTATAACACTGTATATGTGCATAATCCCCCGCCATACAACATATATAAAAGCGGGAGAAGTCCGCCGAGAAAGGGGCGGGGCTATCTACCTCAGCACACCGGCGCCATTTTATTCACAGCTCCGCTGGAAGACAGCTCCCCAGGCTCTCCCTTGCAGTTTCCAGGCATCAAGGGTTAAAAAGAGAGGGGGGGCACTAAATTTAGGCGCAAACTGTGTAAAAAAGCTGCTATAGGGAGAAATCACTCAGTACAAAAGTGTTACTCCCTGTGATATATAGCGCTGTATTGTGTGCTGGCATACTCTCTCTCTGTCTCCCCAAAGGACTTTGTGGGGTCCTGTCCTCAGTCAGAGCATTCCCTGTCTGTGTGCGTGTGTCGGTACGGCTGTGTCGACATGATTGATGAGGAAGATTATATGGAGGCGGAGCAGGTGCCGATAAGTGTGATGTCACCCCCCTGCGGGGTCGACACCAGAGTGAGTGGATATGTGGAAGGTATTAACCGACAGTGTCAACTCCTTTACATAAAAGGGTAGATGACGTACAGCAGTGGGACAGCCGGCTTCTCAGCCGTGCCTGCCCAGGCGTCTCAAAGGCCATCAGGGGCTCAAAAACGCGCGCTACCTCAGTTGGCAGACACAGATGTCGACACGGAGTCTGACTCCAGTGTAGACGACGATGAGACAAATGAAAAATCCACAAGGGCCATCCGTTGTATGATTACGGCAATCAATTCCCCCATCTGATGAATTAAATGAGGTGTGTGAAGAAGCGTGGGCTTCCCCCGATAAGAAATTGGTAATTTCTAAAAAGTTACTAATGGCGTACCCTTTCCCGCCAGAGGACAGGTTACGGTGGGATACATCCCCTAGGGTGGATAAGGCGCTCACACGCTTGTCAAAAAAGGTGGCACTGCCGTCTCAGGATACGGCCGCCTTAAAGGAGCCTGCTGATAGAAAGCAGGAGGCTATCCTGAAGTCTGTTTATACACACTCAGGTACTATACTGAGACCTGCAATTGCTTCAGCATGGATGTGTAGTGCTGCAGCAGCTTGGTCCGATACCCTGTCAGATAATATTGATACTAGACAGGGATACTATTTTGCAAACCATAGAGCATATTAAAGACGTAGTCTTATATATGAGAGATGCACAGAGGGATATTTGCCGGCTGGCATCTAGAATTAATGCAATGTCCATTTCTGCCAGAAGAGTATTATGGACTCGGCAGTGGACAGGTGATGCTGATTCTAAAAGGCACATGGAGGTTTTGCCTTATAAGAGTGAGGAATTGTTTGGGGATGGTCTCTCGGACCTAGTATCCACAGCAACAGCTGGGAAGTCGACATTTTTACCTCAGGTTTCCTCACAGCCCAAGAAAGCACCGTATTATCAGGTACAGTCCTTTCGGCCACAAAAAGGCAAGCGGGTCAGAGGCGCTTCCTTTCTGCCCAGAGGCAGGGGAAGAGGGAAAAAGCTGCACCAGACAGCCAGTTCCCTGGAACCAAAATCCTCCCCCGCTTCCTCTAAGTCCACCGCATGACGCTGGGGCTCCACAGGCGGAGCCAGGTGCGGTGGGGGCGCGTCTCCGGAACTTCAGCGACCAGTGGGTTCGCTTACAGGCAGATCCCTGGGTTCTGCAAGTGGTATCTCAGGGATACAAGCTGGAGTTCGATGCCACTCCCCCTCGCCGTTACCTCAAATCTGCCTTGCCGGCTGCTCCCAAAGAAAGGGAGGTAGTACTGGACGCTATTAACAAGCTGTATTTCCAGCAGGTGATAATCGAGGTACCCCCCCTTCAACAGGGGCGGGGTTACTATTCCACAATGTTTGTGGTACCGAAACCAGACGGTTCGGTGAGACCCATCCTAAATTTAAAATCCTTGAACACTTATATAAGGAAGTTCAAGTTCAAGATGGAATCGCTCAGGGCGGTTATTGCAAACCTGGAAGAGGGTGTCCCCATGTACCCACCTCACCAGGAGTACCTCAGATTTGTGGTACAGGACTGTCATTACCAATGCCAGACGTTGCCGTTTGGTCTGTCCATGGCACCGAGGGTATTTACCAAGGTAATGGCCAAAATGATGATACTCCTTCGAAAGAAGGGAGTTATAATTATCCCGTACTTGGACGATCTCCTGATAAAGGCGAGGTCCAAGGAGCAGTTGCTAGTCAGCGTAGCACTATCTCAGGAAGTGCTACATCAGCACGGCTGGATTCTGAGTAAACCACAGTCGCAGCTGATTCCCACGACGCGTCTGCTGTTCCTGGGTATGATTCTGGATATCATCTCTGGTCAGGGACCTCCTGCAACCAAAACAGGTGTCGGTGCATCACTGCACGCGAATCCTGGGAAAGATGGTAGCTCTTACGAAGCGTTTCCCTTTGGCAGGTTCCATGCGAGGATCTGCCAGTGGGATCTATTGGACAAGTGGTCCGAATCGCATCTTCAGATGCATCGATGGATTACCCTGTCCCCAAGGGCCAGGGTGTCTCTGCTGTGGTGGCTGCAGAATGCTCATCTTCGCGAAGGCTGCAAATTCGGCATACAGGACTGGGTCCTGGTGACTACGAATGCAAGCCTCCGAGGGTGGGGGGCAGTCACTCAGGGAAGAAAACGTCCAAGGACAATGATCGAGTCAGGAAACTTCCCTGCACATAAATATTCTGGAACTACGGGTCATTTACAATGCCCTGAGTCAAGCAGAATCCCTGCTTCAAAAACAACCGGTGCTGATTCAGTCAGACAACATCACGGCTGTCGCCCATGTAAATCGACAGGGCGGCACAAGAAGCAGGATAGCAATGGCAGAAGCCACAAGGATTCTTCGATGGGCGGAGAATCACGTGCTAGCACTGTCAGCAGTGGTCATTCCGGGAGTGGAAAACTGGGAAGAAGACTTCCTCAGCAGACACGACCTCCACCCGGGAGAGTGGGGACTTCATACAGAAGTCTTAAAGCTGATTGTACACCGGTGGGAACGACCACAGGTGGACATGATGGCGTCCCGCCTCAATAAAAAGCTAAAAATATATTGCGCCAGGTCAAGGACCCTCAGGCGATAGCTGGGACGCTCTGGTGACACCGTGGGTGTACCAGACGGGTTATGTGTTCCCTCCTCTTCCTCGCATACCCAGGGTACTGAGGATAGTAAGAAAGAGAGGAGTAAGGACAATACTCATCGTTCCGGTTTGGCCAAGAAGAACTTGGTACCCAGAACTACAAGAAATGATCTCATAGGACCCATGGCCTCTGCCCCTCAGACAGGACCTGCTACTGCAGGGGCCCTGTCTGTTCCAAGATTTACCGCGTCTGCGTTGACGGCAGGGCGGTTGAACGCCGGATCCTAGCGGAGAAGGGCATTCCAGATGAAGTCATTCCTACGCTGATAAAAGCTAGGAAGGATGTGACAGCAAAACATTATCATCGCATATGGCGAAAATATGTTGCTTGATGTGAGGCCAGGAAGGCCCCAACAGAGGAATTCCAGCTGGGTCAATTCCTGAACTTTCTACAGGCAGGAGTGTCTATGGGCATAAAATTGGGATCTATAAAAGTCCAGATTTCGACCCTGTCTATTTTCTTTCAGAAAGAGCTGGCTTCACTGCCTGAAGTTCAGACGTTGTTAAGGGAGTGCTGCATATTCAGCCCCCCTTTTGTGCCTCCAGTGGCACCTTGTGATCTCAACGTGGTGTTGGATTTCCTGAAATCACATTGGTTTGAGCCACTTCAGACCGTGGAGTCAAAATATCTCACATGGAAGGTGGTCATGCTGTTGGACTTGGCTTCGGCCAGGCGGGTGTCAGAATTGGCGGCTTTGTCGTGTAAAAGCCCTTATCTGATTTATCCTATGGACAGGGCAGATCTGAGGACTCGTCCCCAGTTTCTCCCTAAGGTGGTATCAGCGTTTCATTTGAACCAACCTATTGTGGTGCCTGCGGCTACTCGGGACTTGGAGGATTCCAAGTTACTGGACGCAGTCAGGGCCCTGAAAATCTATGTTTCCAGGATAGCTGGAGTCGGAAAGTCTGACTCGCTATTTATCCTGCATGCACCCAACAAGCTGGGTGTTCCTGCTTCGAAGCAGACAATTGCTCGCTGGATCTGTAGCATGATTCAACTTGCACATTCCGCGGCTGGACTGCCGCATCCTAAATCTGTAAAAGCCCATTCCACAAGGAAGGGGGCTCTTCTTGGGCGGCTGCCCGAGGGGTCTCGGCTTTACAACTTTGCTGAGCTGCTACTTGGTCGGGTTCAAACACGTTGGCAAAATTCTACAAGTTTGATACCCTGGCTGAGGAGGACCTTGAATTGCTCATTCGGTGCTGCAGAGTCATCCGCACTTGCCCGCCCGTTTGGGAGCTTTGGTATAATCCCCATGGTCCTTACGGAGTACCCAGCATCCACTAGGACGTCAGAGAAAATAAGAATTTACTCACCGGTAATTCTATTTCTCGTAGTCCGTAGTGGATGCTGGGAGCCCGTCCCAAGTGCAGACTCTCTGCAATACATGTATATAGTTATTGCATAACTAAAGGGTTATTGTTTTGAGCCATCTGTTACTGAGGCTCATTATTGTTTCATACTGTTAATTGGGTATAGTTATCACAAGTTGTACGGTGTGATTGGTGTGGCTGGTATGAGTCTTACCCTGGATTCCAAATCCTTTCCTAGTAATGTCAGCCCTTCCGGGGCACAGTTTCCCTAACTGAGGTCTGGAGGAGGGGCATAGAGGGAGGAGCCAGTGCACACCAGATGTAGTACCTAATCTTTCTTTTAAGAGTGCCCAGTCTCCTGCGGAGCCCGTCTATACCCCATGGTCCTTACGGAGTACCCAGCATCCACTACGGACTACGAGAAATAGAATTACCGGTGAGTAAATTCTTATTGTTTCCCCCAGAACCCTGAATGTTACCAGTAACCAGATTTCAATCCTACAAAATAATAGAATTCAGAGATCTTGGTTACATATATTTGCGCAAATGTATGAATAAGCCCCCAAGCCTTGTCAAGGCCTCTCCATATATTGGGGGTCCTTAATGCTATATCTAGGTGCAGGGTGCGGCATCCCAAAAGCCAGAAAGCCCAGGGCAGCACACAAGTGAAAAAACTATAGTGTTAATAAATTAGCGTTAGGAAGCCAAAGCTACATACAGAAGTGAAATAATGAGATTTAATTAAAAAGGAGAGTTATGGTAGACTTACCATGGTTAACTCTCTTTCTGTAAGGTACACTGGGTTCCACAGGCAAAACATTGTGGTGTGCAGCGGGATCTTGATCCAGAGACACCATCAGGCAAAGCTTTGACTGTCCCAGGATGCATTGGGGCCTCCACTACTACCCCGCCTCCAGGCACTGAGAACTCAGTTTCGTTAACCAGTCCAATGAAGGAGCATTAAGAGAGAAGGCGAATGTTAATCACATAGAACTACAATCTCACGACAGGAGAGAGTACCAGCAGCTAATGCCATACAACCCAAATAAGCTAGGTGCGTCAGGGTGGTTGCCCTGTGGAACCCAGTGTACCTTGCAAAATGAGTTAACCATGGTGAGTCTACCAAAACTCTCCTTTTCCACATCAGGGATGTCCTAAAGCAGTTCCTCTAGGGAGGGAACGTGCCCTTGCATGTAAGAGAACCCGGCGTCCAAAGGAAGCATCCTGGGAGGTGAAAGTATCAAAGGCCTAGAACCTTATGAACATGTTCACAGAGGACCACGTAGCCGCCTTGCACAATTGTTCTGGGGACGCACCATGTCAGGACGCCCAAGAAGGTCCAACAGACCAAGTAGAATGGGCTTTAACTGCAGCAGAAGTTGGGAGTCCAGCCTGCACATACGCTTGTGCAATCACCATTCTAATCCATCTGGCCAAGGTTTGCTTATTCTCAGGCCAGCCACGTTTGTGAAAACCAAACAGTACAAAAAGGGAATCTGACACAGAGTGTTATGAGCCACGGCTGTGGCTCATTCCTGTTTTGCATTTTTGTTAGGTATTTCATGTTTATTAAGTTGTCTTGCATGCCAGGATTTCCTGTTGCTTTGTTTTAGTATGCTCTTGTCTGCTGCCGCTGGTTAGTCTGTGTAATTGCAGCTTGTTCCATGTGTTCAGCCTCACCTGGCTGCTGATTGCATTTTGTCAGTTGGAATCATGCAGTGGGCCAGCTGCTCTGGATTGTTTAATTAGGACTCTGTTAAAAGCACTCCCAGGACTCCTCACAGACGCCGGTGATAGCTTCCTGTTTGCCTGATTCTGCTGCAGAGAGAGTTCCCAGTCCCGGTCTGTTCGTTTGTTCCTGTTCTCAGTGATCCTGTACTCGGAAGTTACCATCTGTTCCTGGAGTCTGATCGAGCACCTTTAACATCTGGTGGTGTTCGTGAGTCGCGGCGCAGCCGTGTGTTGCGGCTTGTCCGCTATTATTTATTATTTTGTTTATATTGTGTTCTGGAGCTTTGCGGAGGATTCCGCTTCCACAAGATCCACTCTGGTGTCCAGCGGTGCCGGATAGGAGTGTCGGATCAGTGGATCTTTGGTTGTCCTTTTCCCTGGCGGCTAGTCCGCACATACCTTTTGATTTAGTTAAGTTAGCTTGTAACCCCTGGCTTGGTTGCTTAGTCAGAGGGCCCCTTGTTATCACCCTGTCTCGGACTTCCCCTTGTCTCCCATTAAGACCTGCGGGGGCATCGGGGTTGGGCAGACATAATCCGCCCTTCGAACGCGGCTGCCATGGGCTCAAGCAACCATAGTCTCGCAGGGGATTTCTGATAACACGGGCGAGACAACGGAGTTAGGGTGCCAGGGGTTACTAGGCTTTCCAGCTCCCACAACCTGTATTTCATTCCTGTACTCAGATCTCTGCCATAAGATCTTCTCCAGTCTGGAGTACAGGAATCGTAACATTATCACCGGCCATACCACAAAAAAGAAATAAAACTTTTTTTCTTTTTTGGCCCAGTCCGGTGTTTAGAATCCAGTCCGGTGTTTAGAATCCAGTCCGGTGTTTAGAATCCAGTCCGGTGTTTAGAATCCAGTCCGGTGTTTAGAATCCAGTCCGGTGTTTAGAATCCAGTCCGGTGTTTAGAACCCAGTCCGGTGTTTAGAATCCAGTCCGGTGTTTTAAAAAAAAAAAAAATAATACAAAAAAAAAAGTTTTGATTTGTTTAGCAAAATTTAGTCTTGCCTTGCCTTGCCTTGCCTTGCCTAGCCTTGTCTTGCCTTGTCTTGTCTAGTTTTAAATCCTCCTATGTCTACTATGCAAGCCCTGCAGGCATCTCTCGCAGCCCTGAACTCTGTATTCAGTGCTTTGAGACCAGAGCGACTAGAAGCTTTTCAGCAATCCCTAAAGCAACTGCAAAACCTTCTGACTAAAATTTTGCTTATTTTGCCGGAAGTCGTTGAGAGTACATCTATCTCTAAAGAGACTCTTGTTCACAGTATGGTGACAAGAGAATCCTCTGGTTTAATTGAAGAGAAAAAGTTTAAAAGTTTTCTGCGGCCCAGGCTCTCAGAAGAGGAGCGTCTGCGTCGCAGAAACTTAAACTTATGCCTATATTGTGGGGGTTTAGGCCATTATCTGCAGACCTGTGAGTTGCGCAAGCCAAAGTGTGGTGACGAGTCTTGCCCTCTGTCCAAGTTGAGTCATGATACAAGACCTACTCCTGTCTCTACTGTGGCAGAGGTACTTGTCACACAACCCACACAAAAAAAGCTCTCTGTCCTATAATTGGGGTCCTTGGGCAAGGGAGCCCCATTATAGATTCAGGAATCAAAAGAGAATGTTTCTCTCCTCTCTTGAGGTTCCTGTGGAAGCGGAGTTGCAGGGTCCTGGAGTGGTGCCCGTAGCCCAGGGTCCTGGAGTGGTGCCCGTAGCCCAGGGTCCTGGAGTGGTGCCCAGGGTCCTGGAGTGGTGCCCGTAGCCCAGGGTCCTGGAGTGGTGCCCGTAGCCCAGGGTCCTGGAGTGGTGCCCGTAGCCCAGGGTCCTGGAGTGGTGCCCGTAGCCCAGGGTCCTGGAGTGGTGCCCGTAGCCCAGGGTCCTGGAGTGGTGCCCGTAGCCCAGGGTCCTGGAGTGGTGCCCGTAGCCCAGGGTCCTGGAGCGGTGCCCGTAGCCCAGGGTCCTGGAGCGGTACCCGTAGCCCAGGGTCCTGGAGCGGTACCCGATGCCCAGAGTGCTGGAGCGGTACCCGATGCCCAGAGTGCTGGAGCGGTACCCGATGCCCAGAGTGCTGGAGCGGTACCCGATGCCCAGAGTGCTGGAGCGGTACCCGATGCCCAGAGTGCTGGAGCGGTACCCGATACCCAAGCTTATAGAGGGAAATCAAATATTGTAGCTCAGGTTTCCATACCAGAAGGGGTCTCAGAAGCTGTTACCCCAGGTAGGGACTTGAGGAGCGCAACCCCAGAAAGGGTATCTAAAACCATAGTTCTTGAAGGGAACTCGAGAAGCAAAACCCCAGAAGGGATCTTTGAAGTAATATCCCCAAGTGGGGTCTCGAGAGACGCAGCCCCAAAGAAGGGTCTAGAAGTCGCTTCCCCAGGAAAGAACTTAAGAAGCATAGCATTAGTGGAGGATCTGAACGTTATTGCTTCAGCAAAAGTCCCGGAAGTCATAGTCACGGAAGAACTTTCGATAATTATCGACTCAGAGAGGGAGGCCGGTGGCCCGATCCCAGTCAGGGAGGCCAACGGCCCGGTCCCAGTAAAAGAATCCGAGGTGCTGACCCCAGCGGGGTTCCCGGAGGCCACTGCCCCAGCGGGGTTCCCGGAGGCCACTGCCCCAGCGGGGTTCCCGGAGGCCACTGCCCCAGCGGGGTTCCCGGAGGCCACTGCCCCAGCGGGGTTCCCGGAGGCCACTGCCCCGGGTGGGGTTCAGGAAGTCACTGCCCCGGGTGGGGTTCAGAAAGTCACTGCCCCGGGTTGGGTTCAGAAAGTCACTGCCCCGGGTGGGGTTCAGAAAGTCACTGCCCCGGGTGGGGTTCAGAAAGTCACTGCCCCGGGTGGGGTTCAGAAAGTCACTGCCCCGGGTGGGGTTCAGAAAGTCACTGCCCCGGGTGGGGTTCAGAAAGTCACTGCCCCGGGTGGGGTTCAGAAAGTCACTGCCCCGGGTGGGGTTCAGAAAGTCACTGCCCCGGGTGGGGTTCAGAAAGTCACTGCCCCGGGTGGGGTTCAGAAAGTCTCAGCCCCGGGTGGGGTTCAGAGAGTCTCAGCCTCGAGTAAGGTCAATAGTGACCAGGTCCTAGCAAAGCACTCCAGTCAGTCAGATGAAAAGGAAACAGATCCTGACTCTGATATTTCAACATCCATAACCTTTGATGGGGACTTCGCCCAATTTATGGCGCTTTTCAAACACTATTACACTATTATGTTGTCTAGACCATTTCTGGGCATCACTTCAGAAAACCTTGGGCTCTATCTGATTTATTCTTTTAGAGGAGAGCCTTCTGAGTGGGCAACCAGCCTAATGAAAGCTGAAGATCCCATTCTTCAGGATCCCCAAGCATTCTGTGATGCAATTGTTAAAAGATACGGTTTCAAAGAAATTGGTTCAGGTTCCTCTAAGTCACCCGTCTTGTCTGCTGAGAGTCCACCAAATACTGTAAACTCGGCACAAGAGTCCCAGCCCGTTGCTTTGACTGCAGGATGTGCTTTTCTGACTTCTTCTTCTAATAATAGTACTTTACCAGAAAGTTCAGCTCCCAAGGGTAAGAGACCTGTCTCTGATTTGAACGCAGCCTTGCTGGGTGGTACCATCAGTTCAGACAATGTTTGGGGAATTACCTTGGTCAGACCTAAAGAGCTTTGTAAAAAGAAGAAGAAGAAAAAGAAATAATTTTTGACTCTTGCCTGGATATAAAAAAAAAAAAGAGATTTTTTTTTCCCTTGTCTTGTGTCCAGTGGCCACCATCAAGGGGAGGGCACTGTTACAAGTTGTTGCTACAGCTTGTTTTTTGTTTTCTGGTCTGTTAGACCAATGTGTCAGGTTTTTTTTTGTATCCCTTGTTCTGGATAGTCTGAATTTTGGGGTCTTTTGACCCCTCCTCAAGGGGGGGGTAATGTTATGAGCCACGGCTGTGGCTCATTCCTGTTTTGCATTTTTGTTAGGTATTTCATGTTTATTAAGTTGTCTTGCATGCCAGGATTTCCTGTTGCTTTGTTTTAGTATGCTCTTGTCTGCTGCCGCTGGTTAGTCTGTGTAATTGCAGCTTGTTCCATGTGTTCAGCCTCACCTGGCTGCTGATTGCATTTTGTCAGTTGGAATCATGCAGTGGGCCAGCTGCTCTGGATTGTTTAATTAGGACTCTGTTAAAAGCACTCCCAGGACTCCTCACAGACGCCGGTGATAGCTTCCTGTTTGCCTGATTCTGCTGCAGAGAGAGTTCCCAGTCCCGGTCTGTTCGTTTGTTCCTGTTCTCAGTGATCCTGTACTCGGAAGTTACCATCTGTTCCTGGAGTCTGATCGAGCACCTTTAACATCTGGTGGTGTTCGTGAGTCGCGGCGCAGCCGTGTGTTGCGGCTTGTCCGCTATTATTTATTATTTTGTTTATATTGTGTTCTGGAGCTTTGCGGAGGATTCCGCTTCCACAAGATCCACTCTGGTGTCCAGCGGTGCCGGATAGGAGTGTCGGATCAGTGGATCTTTGGTTGTCCTTTTCCCTGGCGGCTAGTCCGCACATACCTTTTGATTTAGTTAAGTTAGCTTGTAACCCCTGGCTTGGTTGCTTAGTCAGAGGGCCCCTTGTTATCACCCTGTCTCGGACTTCCCCTTGTCTCCCATTAAGACCTGCGGGGGCATCGGGGTTGGGCAGACATAATCCGCCCTTCGAACGCGGCTGCCATGGGCTCAAGCAACCATAGTCTCGCAGGGGATTTCTGATAACACGGGCGAGACAACGGAGTTAGGGTGCCAGGGGTTACTAGGCTTTCCAGCTCCCACAACCTGTATTTCATTCCTGTACTCAGATCTCTGCCATAAGATCTTCTCCAGTCTGGAGTACAGGAATCGTAACACAGAGATCCCTAACCACGGGGGTCATTCCGAGTTGTTCGCTCGTTGCCAATTTTCGCAACGGTGCGATTAAGGCAAAAATGCGCATGCGCTAAGTATTTTAGCACAAAACTTAGTAGATTTACTCACGTCCGAACTAAGAATTTTCATCGTTGAAGTGATCGGAGTGTGATTGACAGGAAGTGGGTGTTTCTGGGCGGAAACTGACCGTTTTCTGGGAGTGTGCGGAAAAACGCAGGCGTGCCAGGATAAAACGCGGGAGTGTCTGGAGAAACGGGGGAGTGGCTGGCCGAATGTAGGGCGTGTTTGTGACGTCAAACCAGGAACGAAATGGGCTGAGCTGATCGCAATGCAGGAGTAAGTCTCGAGCTACTCAGAAACTGCTAAGAAATTTCTATTCGCAATTCTGCTAATCTTTCGTTCGCAATTCTGCTAAGCTAAGATACACTCCCAGAGGGCAGCGGCCTAGCGTGTGCAATGCTGCTAAAATCTGCTAGTGAGCGAACAACTCGGAATGACCCCCCACATCCAAAGAAGTTATTTACAAAGGACGGAACTACAAACTCTTGGTTAAGGTGAAAAGATGACACCACCTTAGGCAAATAACCGGGACGAGTACGTAGAACCACCTGGTCCTGGTGGAGTATGAGAAATGGTGGACGACAGGACAAAGCGCCTAAGTCCAACGCTCGTCTTGCAGAGGCCTTGGCTGTGAGCCATTTAAGGTCCACCAATTCAAGAGGTTCAAATGGGGACTCTTGCAGGGTATTCAGCACCACAGACAAATCCCATGGAGCCACAGGAGGGACAAAGGGAGGCTGAATCCGAATAATGCCCTGAATGAACGTCTGAACATCAGTTATAGAGGCAATTTTTCTCTGAAATCAAACCGACAAGTCAGATATATGAACCTTGAGGGAGGCCAGATGTACACCTAAGTCCAGGCCTCTTTGCAGAAAAGCCAGTATTCTGGAAGTTCTGCATCCGTGGATATCATAATTCTTCTCAGCACAACAGGTGAAGTAAAAATTTCAAACCCTGTAATAAATCCGGGCAAAGGCTGGTTTCAACATCGTTTGAATAACCGTCTCTGAAAATCCTTTGGCTCTCAGGAGTGATGCTTCAAGAGCAACGCAGTCAAAGCTAGTCTGACCAAGTCTGGGTAGAGACAAGTGCCCTGTACGAGGAGGTCTGGTCGTTGAGAAAGTAGAAGGGGATGCCCTGTCGATAGACTCTGCAGGTCTGAGAACCAATGCCTACTGGGCCACACTGGAGCGACTAGAAGCAGCATTCCTCTTTCCTGTTTGAACTTCCGTAGAACCCTGGGCAGGAGTGACACTGGAGGCAACATGCTGCTTGAAGATCCCTTGTCCTGAAGACCGGAACCTTGTGATTGTGTCAAGACGCCATGAGGTCTACGTCCGGTAGACCCCACTTGTCTACGAAGAGTTGAAAGACTTCTGGATGAAGACTCCACTCTCCAGGATATACATCCTGGCGACTGAGGTAGTCCGCTTCCCAGTTCAGGACACCCGGAATGAACACTGCTGATATACTTGGTAGATGGCATTCTGCTGAACAAAGGATTTTTGACACTTCCTTGTCGAAGTCGAAAATATTTCAGAACACACATCACGTACAAACTACACACATATGGCCTCCGCGCGCGTACTTGTTCTGCCGTGCGTGCACATACTCGCAGGTTGCGTATGATTGCTCCCATGGTCCTGCGTATTAGCGCGTGGTATGAGTAATTACGGTAGTATTTGTAATCGCATGGAAAAGCCATAAAAACACATCACATATTTAATCCACATAGTGCACAATTTTCTCATAGTCTACATGCACCACACCAGCGAGTTACACTTGCTTAAAGTGTATGATAACAAAGGTATTCACCTTTACAGGATAGGAGGGGACATAATTAGGTTAAGAGGTGGTGTTTGGTATCCTGCTGTAGGGTATTTTTAGAGCAATATTCCGGTGTTTGCAGATCGCACGCTCCTGCGAATAGTTATGCGCAGAAGCAGAATATTAATATCAACTGTATTTACTGTACTCCTGATATTCGGCGGGAACCCAGTGAAGAACATCTGCAAGTGCACCTGAACCAGACATTGCCCACCTATTCAAACCGACCTATGACCTCACCTGTACTGTAAATGACCATCCCAGTGACCAATAGACAAAGAGATTACAGTTTCCATTGTGTTAGGTTTTGGACAAATGTATAAAAAGCCAGCTGCAGGCCCGGTAACACACAATCTCTGAAGATCATCTACCTTGATGATTGAGAAACGGACCAGGAAGCGCAGGCGAACAAACGTATGTACCATTGACTAGCCTTTTTCTCTTATTGTATTGTATTATTCTTGTAACCCCCTGCTAGTAAAATTACCGTTGGTTGGTTAGACCCCAACATAGTTTTGAAATACAATTGGTGTTGTGTCCTTGCTAAGGTTTAAAGTGTATTTACAGCCACTCGGGCTGCAGCATTGTGCTAACAGCGTGTAGGCCTGTGTGCGCAAACTGTCTAGTTACTCCGCCCGTTCGGCGTAGGTACGCAGAGTGTGCACATGGTACGATCTTGTGTACGTAAGGAGCATAAACAGTACAAAGGTGAAAGGTTAAACACAGCGGCCGCATCGGCTTGAACTTTGGTGAAATAAGGTATAGCTTTCCGTCCTGTAAGATAATCAGCATTCACATCCTTCATAGCCATGGGGCTTCGAGTGCCGCCTTGATGGTTTATGTATGCCACTGTCGTGGCATTGTCTGACTGTACTTGAACCGGTCTGTTCCATACCAAGACAGGCCAAGTGATAATGCATTGAACATCGCCCTCAGCTCTAGGATGTTTATTGGAAGGAGTGATTCTTCCTTGGTCCACCGACACTGAAAAGAATGTTGCTCTAACACCGCTCCCCATCCCCTCAGACTGGCATCCGTCATCAGGACCCAGTTGGGGATCCAGAAGTGTCGACCCCTTCTCAACTGCTGGTCCTGGAGCCACTAGGTCAGTGACAAGCAAACCTCCAGTCAACAAGATCATTTGAGATTTGATCCGATGAGGCAGGCCATCCCACTTGGCAAGAATTAATCGTTGCAGAGGGCGGGAATTAAATTGAGCATACTCCATGTCGAACGTCAACACCATCAGGCAAAAAACTTGCATCGCCGAGTGAATCGATACCCGGGGGAGACGGATTAAGGGTCTTATCCGGTCCTGGATTTTCAGGACCTTGTCTGGAGACAGGAACAGCCTCTGACTGTGACTTCTTCCAATTGATCAGCCATCCGTGAGCTCACCGTCAATTGTAGATGACCGAGGACATCGTGGGAACTCGACAGAATCAACAGATCGTCCAAGTATGGCAGGATTCTGACTCCCTGGCGATGGAGGTGCGCCATCATCACGGCCATAACCTTGGTAAAGATCTGAGGAGCCGTGGCCAGTCCGAAAGGCAGAGTCTGGAATTAGCAGTGACTGCCACCAATAGCAAACCGCAGGAACTGCTGATGCGATATGGCAATAGGAATATGCAGATAGGCATCCTGTATATCCAGGGATACCATATAATCTCCGGGTTCTATCACCAGCACAATAGAGCTCAACGTTTCCATATGATACTTGGCTACCCTCACAAATTTGTTCAGGGACTTGAGGTTGAGTATGGGCCGAAAAGACCCATTGGGTTTCTGCACTATAAACAGTGTCGAATAACAGCCTCTGCCACGCTGGGACTGAGGTATCGTCACAACCACTCCTGTACTCAGGAGGGAACCTACCACCGTTCGTAGAGCCTGCGCCTTTAACGGATCCGAAGGGAGTACCGTAGTGCAGAACTGGTGAGGGGGACATCTCTTGAATGAGACAGCATACCCGTGAGACAACTTCTAGTACCCAAGCATCTGAAGAGGTCTTTAACCAGACCTGGGCGAACTGTAGAAGTCGGCTTCCCACCCTGGGGTCCCCTGGGCAGCTATGGTGGGCCTATGAATGGCCCCTGCGAGGGAATATATAGGTTTCAGGCATCCCTCCACACGCTTATCTGTCCGTTCCTTCAGGGAGGTGACAGTGGTGACAGGCAGAGTAGACGACATTACAAGACAGGTGATGTGAGAATCCATCGGGCCCAAAGCCCGTTTAGGGAGCAGGAATTTCTTACCTGGGGTAGACCAGGGTTCCTTCCTGATGTCCACAAGATGATCAGAATGGGGTAATACAGTTTTAACAACCTTCTGTTGTTTAAACATATCAGTTTTCTTGGCCACTGTAGTGGAAACCTCATCCTCAGTGATTTGTAGGATCTGCTTAATAGCATCCACCAGGGCAGGGACATCAACCTGTAAGGTAGAGTCCTTGTCAGTAACACATGATTCAGTCTGACAGGACCATATGCTCCCCCTCCTCATCAGATGAAATATCAGAGAGGTTAGTGGATTGTGAGGAGGAAGCAGCCTGCTTAGAGGACCCAGGGACACAGGAGTGACCCGGAGTAGATTTCTGTCTAACCGAAGACTGGTTCAACTGTTGCAGCTGGATAGACAAATTTTTTGCCCAAGGCGGATTTACTATAGGGACAACTTGTGGCGGTAGTGGCACCGGAGGTCCCATGGGGGGGCTAAACGGTCCACCAGAGTCCCCAGGAAGGTAGTGAACATAGCCCAGGGTGGCTCCATTGTAGTTACAGGAGCTGCAGGCTGACAGGGAGGTGTATGAAATTCAGAACACAGACCATCACACAATACTTCCTCCACAGGTAAACCTCTGGAGCATACCATGCATTTTACAGGAGCCTCCAGAGTTTTACTGCCCTTATTGTTAGACATTGTAATAAAGCAACAATCCAGCTATTAGTACGATGAAGCCAAAGTACACAACCAGCATAAGAGTACACACACTTGTGAACTAAATACAGATGTACGCTATATTCGAGGATCCCGACGCACCTAGTCCCTTCGGGTATAGAATATAGTGAATTTAACTTAGATGGGATACACATGAGAGTGAAACCATACAGCAGGTACAGGCAAACGCAGTGCAATGCAGAGATTATTAGAAGCACAATAAAACTGCACTGGACTAATATATATATATATATATATATATATATATATATATATATATATATAACAGTGCAGTCCTAGACCGAAGGTATATATCTGAATACTTGCACAATATATTCTGTAATAGGTACACTCTTTCTTAACTAACACTGTTATTAATAAGACATGTAGAATACTCAAGTGTCTGTAAAGTTTCAGCGCTGTGTACGGGTGGCTTTAAAGTTGAGACCTTGCCCTGCAATCCCAGTAGCAGCTATGCTCAGAAGATGGCACCCAGCATCTCTGTGAGGAACTAAGGGAAGTGTGAGGCAGCTCCAGGGTGGGAAATCTGCGAGGAGATGGCGACCTGGGCCGGGGCTAAAGAGCCGACTCCCCTATGCTGGACCTCACCGCCGGTACTATGGAGCCTTACCAATAGGGACACTAGTACACCCGACCTGTACGCCGATGCCCTGGCAGATATAGCGAGGTACCTGCTCGGTGAGTGTCTACGCCAACGTCGCAGTCCATCTCCCTAGATTGTGACAGGAACGCAATTCAGTGGTGGGTCCCACCTGGGGAATCCTCTTACCTCCTCCCTTTGTAGCAGCCACGCGAACCAGGGGAGCGTCTGCGACCGTGTGCCTAAGCGTCTTCGCCACAAGTACCCGGGATCTGAGCCGCTGGAGTATGTGACGCCGCTTGGGAGGTGACGGAGACGCAGCACTGAAGGTCACCCTGACATAAAAGTGCTACGGCCCTTGAAGTCTTCTTAGCTTTTTCAGGGCTGCCCAGTGCAGCCCGCCTGTCCGGTGACCTGCTGCCTGCAGGCACCACTCGAAACTGAGCTCTCAGTGTCTGGAAGCAGGGTTATAGAGGAGGCCCCAATGCATCCTGGGACAAAGCTTTGCCTGATGGTGCCGCTCTACACCACAGATCCCGCTCTACACCACAATGTTTTCCCTGTGGAACACAGTGTACCCCTCTGCAGAAATATTGAGGAAATAGTGTTAGTAAAGAAATTAGTAAGTGATGTGTTAATAGAATGTAATGGTATGCCACACTAGAGCCATCCAGCCCATCCAGAGGCATCGCACCCAATGCTTCTCCAATGCTTGTATTCTAAATGTCAGGCCACAATACCTGATGTGGAAAGAGGGGTACAGAGATTTTATAGGAAATGGGATATTTCCATCCAAAAGCTGGATGTATCAACTCAAACACATATACAAAAGTTATTTGAAGCCACACAATGGTTTTTATTGCAACAACTGGACTTGTTTCATGCATAGATATTTTTCTTTTCTCTCAAGAACTTGATTTATAGCGGTTTCTACTGATCTCTAGGCCTACTAAGCTTAGAAAACTATCTTGTCTTGTGTTTTTAACCCTCCTCCATGTCTTGTCTCGTCCATTCCTTCCCCCGTCCATCTTTCTTATTTTTCTTTCTTGTTATATTTATTAAACTTTATACCGTGTATATGCTTTGCTTCCTGATGCTGATTTTGATATACAGTGAGGCAAAAAAGTATTTGGACAGCCACCGATTGTGCAAGTTGACACACTTAAAAAGATGAGAGAGGTCTGTAATTTCCATCATACAGTAGGAACACTTCAACTGTGAGAGACATAATCTGAAAAAACAAAAACAAACAAAACAGGAAATCACATTGTATGATTTTTTAAACAATTTGTATATTCTTGCGGAAAAGAAATATTTGGACAATCAAAAAGTTTAACTCAATACTTTGTAATATAACCTCGGTTGGCAATTACAGAGGTCAAACGTTTCCTGTAGTTCTTGACCAGGTTTGCACACACTGTAGGAGGTATTTTGGCCCATTCTTCCATGCAGATCTTCTCTAGATCTGTCATGTTTTGGGGCTGTCGCCGGGCAACACGGACTTTCACCTCCCTCCACAGATTTTCTATTGGTTTGATGTCTGGAGACTGGCTAGGCCACTCCAGGACCTTCAAATGCTTCTTACGGAGCCACTCCTTAGTTGCCCAGGTGGTGTTTGGGGTCATTGTCATGGTGGAAGACCCAGCCACGTTCCATCTTTAATGCTCTTACTGAGGGAAGTGTCACGATCCTGCCTGTAGTTCTCATATTTGGTGACTTACCTCTGCCATCTGTCCTGGATCCTGCGTCTTTTCTGCTCACTGGGTTAAACAGCTTGCCAGTACCATGAGTTTCTTGACTGCTGAGTTCTCTGCCTGGAAGGTAAGAGTTAATGAGCTCCACCTGTGGTGATTAACTTTCTATGTGAATTAAGCAAGTCTCTGTATGCTGTGCCTACACAGCAATCATTGTTGTCATTCTACTATATGCCTATCTGACTCCAGGGGCACCAGATACATTCTCCACTGTGCTCAGCAATCTAGAGTTTAGGACTAAAAGCTAGCATCCTCTGTTCATTTGTAGAAGTTCAGGCTTCAGTGTTTTTTCGGCCTGCTAGGCCTCACTCCACATCAGAGCCTAATTTAAAGTACTGACATCACAGGGTCTGATCACCTGACCTGGAGCTATCCAATCCTGTGCCAGCCTGAGACTCTGAATCACCTGTCTCTGCTCACCAATCATCAAGGACCAGGAAGTATAATTCTGGAGACTTGAGGTGCAGACTCTGCCAGTTCCTTGTGTCACACACAGCTCTGTGTAAGCTTAGAAGCTGAGCTCCCTAAAGGTAACACTTGTACTTCGGTTCCTGTAAAACGCCATTCTTTTGCTACCCAGTCTGGATTACAGTTGTGTTACCATTGATATCCAGTATTTCTCCAGTCTCGTCTTAAAGCCACAGCTGCAGTATTCTTCAGTCTCGTCTTAAAGCCACAGCTGCAGTATTCTCCAGTCTCATCTTAAAGCCACAGCTGCAGTGTTCTTCAGCCTTGTCTTAAAGTCACAGCCACAGTCATCGTTCTACTTACAGTTGTGTTTCCAGTTATATCCAGTACCAGCCCAGATTACAGCTGCGTTCCAGTATACTGGTACACAGTGCGGTTCACAGTCTCACCGGTAACCAGCCCAGTTCTCAGTCTCACCAGTAACCAGTCCGGCTCACAATATCGCCAGTAACCAGCCCAGTTCTGCGCAATTCCAGAGAACCTATTTCATAGTAACCTTGAGTACACAAGAACCTACTCCTGTGACAGTATATCCAGCTCAATCTCACCAATACATTCACCATCCTGCTATCAACACCAAGTCCATTGGTGATCCAGTGGTCAGGATATGGCAATTTCTGCCAAGGCCCGGGTTCGATCCCCGGTCAGGGATTGCTCCTTTTTCGGATTCCTAAAGACCAGTCCTAATATACACATAGTTCTCCAGTCGCCCGCACAGACTTCACTAACACAGGGTTCACAAAAACCACAGCCATGACAGGAAGGTTTTTGCCCAAAATCTTACGATACATGGCCCCATTCATCCTCTCCTTAATACAGATCAGTTGTCCTGTCCTCTTTGCAGAAAAGCAGCCCCAAAGCATGTTTCCACCCCCATGCTTCACAGTGGGTATAGTGTTCTTGGGATGCCATTCATCAGTCTTCTCCCTCCAAACATGGCGAGTGGAGTTTATAACAAAAAGTTCAATTTTGCTCTCATCTGACCACATTACATTCTCCCAATCCTCCTCTGGATCATCCAGATGGTCACTGGCAAATTTTAGACAAACCTTGTCATGTGATGGCTTAAGCAGGGGGACCTTTCAGGCGCTGCAGGATTTCAATCCATGACGACGTAGTGTGTTACTAATGGTAACCTTTGTGACTGTGGTCCCAGCTCTCTTGAGGTCATTGACCAGGTCCCCCCGTGTAGTTCTTGGCTGATTCCTCACTATTCTCAAGATCATTGATACCCCACGAGGTGAGATCTTGCATGGAGCCCCAGGTCGAGGGAGATTGTTAGTGATCTTGTATTTCTTCCATTTTTTAATAATTGCACCAACATTTGATCTCTTCTCACCAAGCTGCTTGCCTATTGTCCAGTAGCTCATCCCAGCCTTGTGCAGCTCTTCAATTTTGTCCCTGGTGTCCTTAGACAGCTCTCTGGTCTTAGCCATGGTGGAGAGGTAGCAGGCTGACTGTTTGAGCGTGTGGACAGGTGTCTTTTATACAGATAACCAGTTCAAACAGGTGCCATTAATAAAGGTAACGAGTGGAGGATAGAAGAGATTATTAAGGAAGTAACAGGTCTGTGAGAGCCAGAAATCTTGCTGCTTGGTATGTGTCCAAATATTTATTTTCCACAAGAACATACAAGTACATTTTTAAAAATCATACAATGTGATTTCCTGTTTTGTTTTTTTCCCCCCCAGATTCTGTCTCTCACAGTTGAAGTGTACCTATGATGGAAATTAGACCTCGCTCATCTTTTTAAGTGGGTCAACTTGCACTATCGGTGGCCGTCCAAATACTTTTTTGCCCCACTGTATCAGCTGTTATTTCTGACATCTATTGGAAATGATCATCAACGCATTTGTCTGTATCAATATATGCTCTTTGCTGCATTTACCATTTGAACATGTCTGTGTACTGATGTTTCCTTTTGCAATACTTTGGAACCACACTATCGCTGATATTGTACGTATGTCACACTGTTTGTATTTTGTACTTTATATTGAATTTTTTTTTTAAGTAATAAATTGTTGTTTAAACAAAAATACCCCACAATTTATTGGTACATACAGTACATATAATAAAGAAAATATCAAGTAATCTAAAAATATATATATGTTCAATATTTATATATAAAAGTATTTTCATCATTAAGTACACCTATTTAAAAAAAAAAAAATCTACACAAATAGGTCTATATCTATCATTGGAAACGGATTGCTCCAAATCCTAATAAACTACTTAATCGGTAGTACTAGTAAATCTTATGCATTCTATGGATTATAAAGGATCAATATGCCAAAGAACATTCAAGCTGTAGAAGTGTTAATTAGTTGTCAAATTGGTAACAAACACAAGATGTGTTAAATAGCAGAAAGTTCAAAGAACTGGATTACTGAATCTTTCAATGGTAATCAACTGTAACCGTATAGTACAGTGGACTTTAATAACCGTGTACTCGAAGGTTAATACAAAAATTATTACTATACATTTAAGCCAATAACCACATATACATATATTGGGAATGTTTTTTTACCTCGATCCAAGGGAGACTTTAATTTAACAAAGCAAGGCACGGAAGTTTTATGTGTGCAAACTTCTTAGGACCGCAGTACCACACCATGCCACATATACCAAAAATCTACTACACACACCCTTTCACATTAATACCCCTTTTCCACCTACGTACCGTGTCCGATCCAGGATGTTTAACACGGCTACAACCCGTGTCGGCTCCCCCGTTTCCACTACACTTCGACACGGGTTATTCCCGTGTCTGATCTGTTTCCACCTAACCCGGGTAAGCTCTGTAAAAACCTATTGCTGTCATTACAAATGGACTTTTTACTGTCTCATCAAGATGATGTCATCAAAAGGACCAAAAGGGAGGGGTGGGGCCTGCTCACAGCATTGCAGCAATGGTCGTTGGTGCAGTAGCAGTGTCTAGCATGTAGTCGCAGACACTATAGCATAGGTCATAATATGCCCATTCCATACGCCCAGCACCACTTTTCTTGCGGTTATGGTCGTGTACTTTGGTGAATTGTCTGCGTAGTGCCTTCAATTTGTTGGGTTTTTTGGTTGCCCCTTTCTGCCAGCATAAGGGATATGTTCTTGTAGACGGTAGCATCCTTAACTGTTCCAGTCACCTGCCTTCTAATTTCTTCCTCTCCCCGAATATTAAGCAGCTCTTTGTTGATCTCTGTGTCTGACCAGGTATGGCTAGCCATGTTGCTGTGCTGGAGCTTCTGCTGCTGTATATTGTCTGTTTGTTTGGAAGCTGCTGCAATAAAAAATATCTGTATGTACCCAGCGTGACTTCAGAGTGTTTTGTTTGCAAGCTGCCTCAATGTCAGCATGTGCCCAGCGTAGTGTTGTAGCTGCTGCAATAGATGTGCATCCGCATTTGTTTGCTGCTGCGGTGCCTGCATGTGCCCAGCGTGTCTCCCAGGGATGACATCTTCCAGTGCCCCAGAAGCCCCAATCAGCGTCTCAGAGCGTTACTCGGGTCTGAAAACACGTGTAATGACCTTTCCACTGCACCGTTATCCGTGTCATTACCGCGTTCTACCCAGGTAAATAGCCGGGTTGGATTCCCGGGTCACTCAACCCGTGTTGACCCGTTTCCACCTACTAAAAACCCGTGTCGATGCGCGCCCCCGTGCAAAAACACGGGTAAAAACAGCTAGTGGAAAAGGGGTATAAGACTCATCCCCATCCCATACACAGCTAGAACCATCCATCCAAACACAGGATACATAAGAAACATTTGAAGGAACAACCCAAACATCCCAGATACCTCCAGTGACTGGACAAAAGGATACAGGACAGTAGCTAACACCTATACGCACTCAGGACTACAGGTATCCCATATACACAATATAAGTTGACTACACCCTTACCAGTTATAAGATACTTTCCTACCCTTTTCCCCACATTTCCCAACAATGAACACGTTTACTTGTTCTCATCTATTCATCTATGATTAGGAGTTAGACTATACGGTCCACTTATTACAATTACCACCATTACAAACACCAGATGCATACTAAACAAGTAACTAGATGAGCAACTATATCATACAAGAATACAGACATAAACAATAGTGTGGATAAAGTGTTTTATTTATTTTTCATGCATTACACAGTGTATTTGCACTTTTTTATATAGTGCAGCAAAGTCTGTTTCACTTTACAAGTGGAAACAGATAACATACAGCAAAACATTTGGAAACAACAGTGGAAAAAAAAAACAAGACTGGGTAATGACAGTCATAGAGGTAGGAAGACCATGCTCACAAGCTTACAATCTATGGGGAAGTAGGCATTGATAAACAAGGATAGGTGTTGTCTATTGCATAAAGGTCCACCAGATTGCAAAGGTTCTTGTTGGGCTGTATGATCTGGTCACACAGAAATGTTGACCTGGGGACAGGATAGTGAAGAACAGGAAAATATGTGAGGATATGAGTGGACTCTACAGTGGGGAAGTAATGAGTGGACTCTACAGTGCGGAAGTAATTGGATAGGAAAGTTTAAAAAGGTTATGCAAGCGGTTCCGAAATTTTATAAGCTTGCCTGAAGGTGTTTTCAGGGAAAACGTGAATGTTTGGAGACTAGGGGAAAGTCTTATTGTGCTTAAGAGGGCAATCCAGTGTGTGCAGCTCAAAGAAAGTCCTGCAATCGTGAATGGGATCAAATATGGAGCGTAGATGAGACGTATATCTTGTTAAGAGTGAAGAGGTCGGGTTGGGAGATATTTTGATACAAGCGAAGTGATGTACATTGGTGTAGAATGGTTTATGTCCTTGTGTGTGGCTAAAAGTATTTAATATTTATTACGATAGAATTACAGGTACCTAATGGAGGGACTGACAGAGCGGCTCTGCAGACGATGTACGTCTAGTTAGGAAGATTAGCCTTGCAGTGGAATTCAGAATGGATTGTAGTGGTGAGTTGTTTTTTTTTTGTAAGACCAGTAAGAAGATAATAATCAATGTGGGAGATGAGAGCATGGATTACAGGTTTTGCAGTGTCTTGTGTAAGGTATGGTCATATTTTGGATTTGTTTTTTAGATGCATGTAGCAAGAGTTAGAGACAGATTGAATTTGAGGAACAAAGACCATTCAGAGTCAAAGATGACTCCTAGTCAGCGAGCTTATATGGTAGGATTGATTGTTGAGTTCTCAACAGTCATAGAGAGATCAGGTTGGTAATTACTATTGGTTGGTGGAAATATAGTTAATTCTGGTTTGGAAATATTAAGTTTGAGGTGGCAAGATGACATTCAAGAGGAAATGGCAGAAAAGGCATTCAGTGGCATGGACCAATAAACCAAACAAATTAAAAAGCCAATCATATACACAGACCAATCACATATCAACTATTAGAATAGATTATAATTTATATACTCCCTTTATGGGATATTTTCAATCATTAGCTCAACATCTTATGATTATCTTGCGATCATAACTTTATAATATTAAAATATACTTTTACCGTTAACATACTTTTTATTTTCCTTTTTCTATAGGATTCTAGCTAACCACAGCCTATGATCACTGTGCAGCTGGTTCAACTTCCTTAATTACTACTGAAATCAGTTTATTTGCAGACATATAAAATAACTTTTAAATTAAGTTTCTTTATCATATAACAAAATGACATTCAGCTTCCATCAGTGCTCATTTATGGCTTCACCTTTCTCCGAGCACCTGGCATCCTTTTTTATATCAGGCTATTTATGGCATGAACTTGTCTTTTATGTCCCATGTTGAACAGGATTTACCCTCAGTTGGGTGTGGTATGTAAGGTCGATGGTAAGTAGGTCGACAGGGATGCTAGGTCGACAGGGTTTTGTTCAACAGGTCGCCATGAGTATGTTTTTTGGGGTCGTTTTCTCTGTACAGTGACCGGGAACCCCAATTAGTGCACCGTGTCCGCTCGCCATGCTTCGGGCAAGGTTACTATTCCCAATCGTAGTCCGCGTGGATCGTTAAGTATGAAAAAGTTCAAAATAAGAAAATGTGAAAAACTCATGTCGACCTTATGACCTGTCGACCTACAGTAGTTACTGTCAACCAATAGTGGTCGACCTAAACATTGTCAACCTACTTACTGTAGACCTAGAGACCGGATCCCCCTCAGTTAAACCCTTGAGCACTTCATGTACTCCTACACTCTTACGCCATTTTGGTAATACAATTCCTGAGACTATCCTATCTGCAATGACAATTATCTTGCAAGATGGTTAATAGGATTTTTGGTCACTTACCACTGAATCCTTTTCTTTGAAGCAGGCTGTGGGACACTGGACTATGGGCATTGCAGGATGGGCTGGAGTTTGGCACTTAAAGTACTGTACGTTAATTGTAAGCTCCTCCATCCTGCAACACCATAATGCCAATACTTCCTTTAAGAGTCCAGTAAGGAGTAGCAGTAATCCAGTGAAACTGTTAGAACAATACAATAAACCAGCAGGGAAAAGATGGTCAAGAACCACAAACCTCCCACAGCCTGCTTCAGAGAAAAAGGATTCAACGGCAAGAGACCAAAAATCCAACTTTCTCTGTGTGCATTCAGCCCGATATAGCCCTGCACCGACGCGGCAATCCAGGACGCACACCGAGCAGCTAATATACAGCTGCCCAAGGACACTAGGGGAAGCTGGCTCATTTGAAATATCAGGCACAGCGTAACGTACGCAATCGGAGGGTGCTTACGGATACATCTGGCCTACAGACCGAAATGATTAACGCCAGCATATGAGTGCAGTGAGTATAAAATTAGGGATACTAATTGTGGAACACCAACGGAGCATTTAAAAAGGCTTGTCGCCATTGTCAAATGCATTTCCCGGTTTCCCAGTCACTAACCCAGAAGAGTTATTTATGACTTATTTATTTTTGCTCTAATATAAAAAAAACTATTGTCAGCTGTGTATGTTATATCGGCTTACTGAAATACAATTTCTACACGGAAAGACTATCCGTTTATATTCCCGATAAACATCAAGGGTGGTCACAGCTTTTCATTCACTAGCTGCAGCTTAATATGTGCTCTGCATGAAGTCTATAATAAGAGCTACTCTTGGTACATTGATATAACACAGCAATCATGCTTGAAGTGGTAACAATTGTCAACATTTATCACTTGGAACTGCTACAGTGTTACAGAATTGCTATTATGTCAATCTAGTTCTAACTAACTAAAACCTTAAACTGACACCTAGGTGGGTTTGCACATTGTATAATGAAGTGTACTCTGTTATTTGGATATTTTAAGGATTTTCTAATAACATTTTTATTAGAACCATCGGTATAGTGCCCCTTTGGTTAATATTCTCTATTAGCAAGACTAGTTGGACACTGGACCATGGGATGTTCAACAACCACCCCCAAGGGAAGGAACTCTCAGGTTTTCTGACTGGAGAACTGTGCACCTAAGTTAGCATCACCAGAGGAAAAACAAGTAATCGTGTGGACAGGGGACCAGGTAGCTGCACGACAGACCTGTTTTGCCGAAGCCCCATGTTGCGCTTCTCAGGAGATCGCACTGCCCTGGTGGTATGCACTGACACCTGGTCTGTTGCCGTTCTCCCTGCACTAGCATATGCTTGAGTGAAGACCGATCCAACGCGCAATGGTCTGCTTACCAGCCAACCGCATTTATGTGCTTCATAAAGAACAAGCAGAGAATCTGTGCAGGGTACAGAAGTCTTGTGCAAATAAAGCTGCAGAGCTCCAACTACGTCTAGTAGAGGCCGATCATCCAGAGCTCGAGAAGTCATTTAAAGTTGAAACAACGGAAAAACTATTTCTTGGTTTAAGTGGAAAGCCAAAACAACCTTCGGTTAGAATATAGGAAGCATATGGAGAACCGCTCTATCGTCATGGAAGAAAAGATGGCTTGAAAGACAAAGCCCCAACTCGGAAAGACTTCGTACCGAGACAACAGCCATAAGGAAGACCACAAACTGTAAGATCTGGTGAATCAAAAGGCTCAAAAAGATCCTGTTTGAGAGCAGATATGACCAGATTAGGAAATGGTGGTTGAATAAGCACCACACCCTGTGAAAAGGTATGGAGTTCTGGATGAAGGCTCGAACCTATTGGAAATAAACTGACAGGCCTGAAATCTGTAATTTCAAAGAACAAAGCTTTAAACCAGCTTCCAAACCCCCCCTGAAGGAAGGCCAACACACGGGAGTGGCGAAACTTGGATATTTGAACCCTTCTCTGTTCACACCACAAGACTCAGTACTCTGTGGTAACTGCGTGATGAAACCGGTTTCCGGGCTTGCAGCAAAGTACGAACCACCATAGGAGAAAACCCCTTTGCTTTCCAAAGCCAGGCTGTTAGAGCCATCACAGAAAGATACTCATGTACCAGGTTCGGATGAAGTGGAAGATGCCACCCAGGACCTGCTGTCATTTTCAATGTCCGCGTACCACAACCTTGTAGGCCAGTCCGGAGCCACTCGGGCTGCAGTCCCCCATTGATACCTGATGCGCTCAAGTACCCGAGGCAACATAGGTGTTGGAGGGAACAGGTACGCTAGATGAAAATCCCACTGAACCATCATGACGTCTACTGCGAAAAGCCAGTGAGTCCCTGGATCTTGCACAAATCTGTGGAACCTTGGAAGTGGTGTTGAAAGGCCATGAGGTGCACTTGCGGAAGGCCCCACTTCTGAACTAACCGTTGGAAGACCTCTGGATTGAGAAATAACTCCCTGGGTGAAACATGGGTCTGCTGAGGAAGCCTGCGTACAAATTTTCCACACCGCAGATAACGTTGAAACAAAGGTCTCCGCCCAGGAAGGTATTCAGGCCACCTCTTCCTCACTCTGTGTGCCTCCTTTATGACTTACATGTGCCACCACCATGGTTTTGTCCCACTGAATATGAACTGGCTGGCTGGGCAGGACAGATTGAGCTCAAGCACACTGATCAGCAGAGCCATCAGCAAGTTGGATTCCACCTTTCCACACGGTAATGTAATATTACACTATGCACAAATAAATCACAAAGCCATAGTAGTTCTTTTCAGTTTATTTTGGCTTTGTCCATCCTAGTCCCTACAGGCCATGCTATGTATAGTAGAAGACAGACAAATACCTAGGCACAGCAAGTAATGTCATATGTCACTGAGCAACTGCACATTTCTTGAGAACAGCAGAGGTAATAAGAGATAAGTAATACTCAGCCTTCCCAAAGCAAACAGCTGCTGAAGAGAGGAGCTTGCCCAGCTTCATATAAACTTGCAGAAGCCATGATCATGTGCAGGGTCCAGAAGTTAGTTTCACTTCTCAGTCTGCATCCCGCTCACAAGAAAGACTGTCATTGGAGGTTAAAGAGAAGAGAAGACAGCAGTGTCAGGCTCTGCCACGGAGTCTGTGGCCGCAGTGTTAAAGCACTTCTCCCTTGTGAGTGGAAAGCACTTAATATGCCCCAATAGCCAGGCTATAAAAGGTTTTATGTATGGTCCTAGACGCAGACTGCAGTAAAAGTAGTGTGAGGGGTTAAGTGCAGGCGCAGCAGCTAAACTAATTAGAGGTGTGCTAGTCCTCAATAGATAATAAAACAAGAAAACAGCGCTACTGAAGCACCATAATTTACATATAAATAAACACTTTAATAGACCATAAAATGATAACTTATTAACAATGAAACACTAATATAGCATAAAGAGGCTGAGTAACAAAATACAGAGGAGTCGCATTGATTTTAGCTAATACACAGCCTTCAAAGTGCCCAGCGGGTGAGTGTGTATATATACTATTGAGACTGACGGAGCTTTACTAGTAGTCTCCAAAGCCTACAACTATTAACGGCTACTTTTTCATGTTACCTATATAATCGCATCCGGAACCCAGACTATACCTTTTATTTATTACATCATAGACTGCATACTATTATACCGTTACAGCTATATGATACATATATACATGCAGTGTGTTTATTAACATTGTTACTCAGCCCTTGTATGCTATATTAGTATTTCATTGTAACTAAATATGTTATAATTTTATGGTCTTCTGAACTGTTAATCTCTATGTAAAGTGTGGCGAGTGATGCTTCAGTAGCGCTATCTGTTATCTTTATCCCAATAGCCAGGCTGCCTGTCCGTGGCACGCTCTTTAATGGAGCCACCCTGTAAAAAACCCCGGTAAGATGGTCCACTGTCTGTGACAGCGCTGGCGCTCCTGTACCCTCTACAAGAGTGAGAGTGCATACTGTCCCCAGGTCCAGGAGGTCTCAGAGACTGGAGTGCTGTAGGGGGACCCAGCTGGCAGTGCACCCCCTCTTCGTGGCTGCCACACGGCAAGCCAAGACCAGTTCACAGCCGCCACTTGCACTGAAGCTGTTACAAGCTGCGCATAGCACATAACTAGAAAGTAAAAGTTACAAATAAAAACATAAAATTATGTATGTATAAGAGAGGATGCATAGCAGCCTTCCAAAACGTGCCCCATCTCCTTAAGGCACCTAAAAGAAACTGGCATTATCGGGTTGCATGAAGCCAACAATAAAAGTGACAGTAGTTTGAGTGCCAAACTTCTGTCCATCCTGCAATCCCCATGGCACAGTGTCCCACCAGCCTTACTGACAGTGAAAAAGAAAAATCACAAAAACATAAAGAGATACAATTTCAACAGTAGCGCATATGCTTCCACTTCAACCCTTTATATATTATAACATCATTTGTTCTTTAGATAAAATACTTTCTAATATTTCACCTGTCTAAAATGGTGTAAATAACTGAATATTTAACAAGTTCAGATTACTGTCTTTTTCCTCAACTAGAGCATGAAATTTGATTCTCACCTGGGTGAGATCTTTGATGTGTAACAAGATGTAATTTCCGTGTAAAACATTTCCCACACTCAGCACATGAAAATGGTTTCTCACCTGTGTGAATTCTCTCATGCTCAAGAAGAGAAGATTTATTAATAAAACATCTCCCACACTCAGCACATGAAAATGGTTTCTCCCCTGTGTGACTTCTCTTGTGTGTTTCAAGAACAGATTTGTCTGAAAAACATTTCCCACACTCAGCACATGAATATGGCTTCTCTCCTGTGTGACTTCTTCGATGTCTAGAAAGATGAGATTTGTCCGAAAAACATTTCTCACACTCGGAGCATGAAAAGGGTTTCTCACCAGTGTGAATTCTCTCGTGCATAACGAGAGCTGCTTTTTCACGAAAAAGTTTCCCACACTCAGAACATGGAAATGGCTTCTCACCTGTATGAACTCTCTGATGCACAACAAGTTGCGATTTTTTTCTAAAACATTTCTCACATTCGGAGCATGGAAACGGCTTCTCATCTGTATGAACTTTCTGATGTGAAACAAGTGCTGATTTCTGTATAAAACATTTCCCACACTCAGAGCATGGAAATGGCTTCACACCTGTATGATGTCTTTGATGTATAGCAAGAGCTGCTTTGTCCCCAAAGATACATTTTCCACATTCAGAACAAGAAAAGGACTCGCCTGTGTGAATTCTCTCATGTCTAACAAGATGTGATTTGCTTGTAAAACGTTTCCCACACTCAGAACATGTAAATGTATTCTCACCTGTGTGAATTCTCTGATGTTTAAGAAGACTTGATTTGTATCTTAAACATTTTCCACACTCTGAACATGAATATTGGTTCTCACCTGTGTGACTTCTCTCGTGTACAACAAGATGTGATTTTTCTCTGAAACATTTTCCACACTCAGAACATGAAAATGGCTTCTCACCTGTGTGAGTTCTCTGGTGTGTAGCAAGATGTGATTTTTGTGTAAAACATTTCCCACACTCATTACATGAAAATGGTTTCTCATCTGTGTGAGTTCTCTGATGCTGAAGAAGTGCCGACTTGTCTCTAAAACATTTCCCACACTCAGAACATGAAAAAGGCTTGACGCCAGTGTGAACTGTTTGATGATGAACAAGAGTTGATTTCATTGTAAAACATTTCCCACACTCAGAACATCTGAATGGTTTCTCACCTGTGTGACTTCTTTCATGTGTAACAAGAGCGGATTTGACTGCAAAACTTTTCCCACACTCACAACATTCAAATGGTTTCTCACCAGTGTGAGTTCTCTCATGTATGACAACAGCTGATTTCCATCTAAAACATTTCTCACAGTGAGAACATGAAAATCGCTTCCCACGTTTCTTAGTTGGCTTGTGGGCAATAAGCTTTGAGTCCTGTGAAATACATTTGTCATCTACATTATTAGGAAATACCTTATCTACTGTAAGAGCTGTAACAGATAGACCAATATCCGAGTTATCAGTACAATATTCCTCATGAGAAGAGAGATCAGATGACATATCTGCACGGTGGAGTACTGAATGCATAATTAGGCTAAAAGGGTTTTTTCTCCTGGAGAATTTCTTGTGATATCTTCTATTTCACAGTCTGGAGATAAAACAAGATGTTCCTGGGATATATTTCTTCTGTTACATCCATCTGCTGGAAATACAATAAATATATGGTAATGTACAGATGTGTCCTCATACATCATTACTGCAGTCGTGCCAAACAGCCCCTCTCAGTGAGCTTTGTCCTGCAAAAGGCTGCTAGTGTTGGGCATCTCTTTTGCTGAAAATGCAGCTCATAATTTGGCTAGGATGCACCAACAGGATGTGCTGATTAATGTGATATATAACACTTGTATATCTGTGTGCGACAGAGTCTCTGATACCCCTTTCAGACCGCCTGAGGTGGGTCGCAGACGGGAGCTTCAAAGTGTGCGAATCATTGCCGCTGACTGCAACCCGGCATATTGCAGAGTTGGTGATGGCGCTTGGAGATCACATGATCTCCAAGCGCTGCCCGTACAGAGTGTGAACGGGAAACGGGTTGCATCGACCCGACTCCCATTCACACCGCACAGTGAGCTGGGTTGAACACGGTATTTCAACCCTGGCACCTTTCAGACCGCACCTGAACACGGGTTATGTGTGTTCATGTGCCAATAACCCGTGTTCAGTGATGGCGGTCTGAAAGGGGTAGTAATCTGTATACAAAGTGCTACAATGTAGCAGACACAGCTTTGTTCCAATCCAAGTTCCGTTGTGCTCCATATACATACTCTGTCACACACAATATACAAGTGTCACATATAAAATTAATCAGCACAGTCTCTGGTGTGTACTAGTTGGGTTCCAGACTGTAGATAAAGTTAAAAGATAGACAGTCATTAAGTAGACACCATATGGTCGACAGTCAAAGGTCAGACAGGGTAAAAAATCAGACAGGGTAAAAAGTCAGACACACAAAAAAAAAATCTGTATTTTTACAACTTTTGCCTCATTTACTATACATGTCACAAACTATATCCTTTTAGTAAAGTTGTGGCAAGCCAAGCGGATCGAAACACCAAGCCCGAAGCGTGGCGAGCAGCGTAGCGAGCCCGCGAGGGGACAAATTTCACCAAATTTTGGATAAAAAATATAAGTTATGGTAAGAACTTACCGTTGATAATGGTATTTCTCCTAAGTCCACAGGTTCCACAGGATAACAATGGGATATGATAGAGCGACAGCGGATTTGCACCAAACGATCAAAGCTTTCTGGCCTCCCAGGATGCAACGGGCCCGTCCATATATCCCGCCCCCTGGCTCAGGCAAATCAGTTGTATTCCAAAGCACAAGGCAGGAGCATCATGTAGAGCCCTAATCAGGCGAGAAGAACACAAATGCACGCCCTTCCATGCAAGAAGGAAGAGGTTAGTGAGTAGAAGGATCCTCAAATCAGGTGCGTCAGGGTGGGATCCCTGTGGAACCTGTAGACTTAGGAGAAATACCGTTATCAACGTTAAGTTCTTACCATAATGTATATTTCTCCGACAGCGTCCACAGGTTATCCACAGGATAACAATGGGATTTCCCAAAGCAATTTAGTGGTGGGGACGCTCCTGATTGGACAGGAGAACCTTGCGCCTGAATTCAGCGTCATGAGATGCAAAAGTATCCAAGGCAAAATGTCTCATGAATGTGTTAATGGAAGACCATATGGCTGCCTTACATATCTGTTCTGCTGAAGCACCATGTTGTGCTGCCCATGAAGGACCTACCTTACGAGTAGAGTGAGCAGAGACATTAGCCAGAACAGGGAGATCAGCTTGTGAGTATGCTTCTGAAATCGTCATTCGAAACCATCTTGCAAGCGTCTGTTTAGTAGCAAGCCATCCTCTCTTGTGAAATCCGTAGAGAATGAAGAGAGAATCTGTCTTTCTGATGGCACTGGTACGATCCACGTAGATCCTTAATGCCCGGACCACATCAAGCGATGCATCTCCCGCAGAAAGTCCCGATACCTAGAAAGCCGGGACTACAATTTCTTCATTAAGGTGGAATTTAGACACCACCTTCGGAAGATACACAGACCTAGTTCTAAGAACTGCTTTATCTGGATAAAAAATCAGAAAAGGAGAACGACATGACAGCGCTCCTAAATCTGACACTCTTCTAGCTGATGCCATAGTCAGTAGAAAGAGAACTTTAGCTGTCAGCCATTTAAGATCCACTTTATTAAGTGGTTCAAACGGAGCAACTTGCAAAGCTTTGAGGACTAGACTTAGGTCCCAAGATGCTGTAGGAGGAACAAAAGGAGGTTGAATGCGCAGCATTCCCTGGAAAAAAGTATGCACATCCTGTAAATTGGCAAGTTTCTTTTGGAACCATACAGTCAATGCTGATACTTGAACTCTCAAGGAAGCCACCTTCAAACCTTTATCCATTCCTGCCTGAAGGAAAGCTAAAACCCTGGAAACTATGAAGGATTTCGGGTCCATACTTCTCTCACTGCACCAATGAATATAGGACTACCACATTCTGTGATAAATACGAGCTGAGGAGGGTTTCCTTGCTCTGAACATTGTTTGAATTACCTGTTGTGAGAATCCTCTTGACTTCAGGATAGAGGTTTCAAGAGCCACGCCGTCAAAGACAGTCGATCCAGATGTCTGTGATAACACGGACCCTGCATCAGTAGATCTGGACGTTGAGGGTACAGAATTGGAGCATCCATCGACATTCTCTGCAGATCTGTGTACCAATGCCTTCTGGGTCAAGCCGGAGCTATTAGAATCACGGCACCCTTTGCTTGCTTTATTTTCCTCACCACCCTGGATAACAGGGTGATCGGAGGAAACAGATATGCCAGATGAAATTCCCCTTTCACTGACAAGGCGTCCACAAAGATCGCTTTGGGATCTTTTGTTCTTGACCTGTATGCGGGCACTTTGTTGTTTAGACGGTACGCCATGAGATCTATCTCAGGCAATACCCACTTGTCTACTAGAGTCTGAAAAACCTCCGGGTGTAGGGCCCATTTGCTTGCCTGAATGGCGTGTCGACTGAGAAAGTCCGCTTCCCAGTTTAGGACTCCCAGAACGAATACTGCGGACAAGGCTGGGAGATGGAGTTCTGCTCACTTTAGAATGTGACTTACCTCCTTCATTGCTGTTTGGCTGCGGGTTCCTCCCTGATGGTTGAAGTACGCTACGGCCATTGCATTGTACAAGCAGATCTGGACTGGTTTTCCTTGAAGAGTGTCCTTTGCCTGAATCAGTGCCATGTATATGGCCCGAAGTTCTAACAGGTTTATTGGCAGGCAACTTTCTTATGTGGTCCATTGTCCCTGGAACCATAATTTTCCGGACACTGATCCCCAGCCCTGAAGACTGGCATCTGTTGTCAGGATCTCCCAAGCGGATATCCAAAAGGGTGTCCCCTTGTCTAGATGGGCTGTCTGTAGCCACCAGGCTAATGACTTTCTTACCTTTACTGGAAGTACCATCGTCTGTTTCTTTTTTGTCTGATATACTCCATTCCATCTGGCCAGAATCAGATGCTGCAGAGGCCTCGAGTTGAATTGTGCATGCTCCACCATGTCGAATGTTGACACCATCAAACCCATCACTTGCATTGCTGCGTGAATTGATACTGTTTGACTGTGTAACAACTCCTGAATCTTTAACTGTACCTTGGATATCTTGTTCCGAGGTAAAAATACCTTCTGCAGACTTGAATCCAGTACAGCCCCCAAGTGAGTCATAGTTGTGACGGAACCAGAGACGACTTTGCCCAATTAATGAGCCACCCGTGCCTCTGCACACGTTATTGTATGTTGGAGATGGCACAGGAGCAATTCCTGTGATTGTGACAAGATTAAAAGGTAGTCGAGGTATGGAAAAATTCTTATCCCCTGTTTGCGGAGATAAGCTGCCATGACCACCATAATCTTGGTAAATACTCTTGGGGCTGTGGCTAACCCAAAGGGTAGAGCCTGGAACTGAAAATGCTGCTGGAGGGTAGCAAACCTGACATAACACTGATGTGACAGTGCTATAGGAACATGTAAGTAAGCATCCTGAATATCCAGGGATACCATATAATCCCCTGGCTCCATGGCCAAAACTATGGAACGTAAGGTCTCCATGTGGAACTTCGGCACCCAAATATATTTGTTTAGCATTTTGAGATTGAGAATGGGCCAAAATGACCCATTTGCTTCTGGACCATATTGGTTGGAATAAAAACCCTGCCCCCGTTGTGCCGGGGGTACTGGAATGATTACTCCTGACTGAAGCAATTTCTGAACTGCTTCTTGCAAAGCCCTGGCCTTTGTCTCTAGCCGAGACGGGCTGGTGCAGAAGAAACTTCGAGGAGGATGCTTCTTGAAGGGAAAAAAAATAAGATTTTACTTACCGGTAAATCTATTTCTCGTAGTCCGTATTGGATGCTGGGGACTCCGTAAGGACCATGGGGAATAGACGGGCTCCGCAGGAGACAGGGCACTTTAAGAAAGAATTAGGATACTGGTGTGCACTGGCTCCTCACTCTATGTCCCTCCTCAAGACCTCAGTTAAGGAAACTGTGCCCGGAAGAGCTGACAGTACAAGGAAAGGATTTTGGAATCCAGGGTAAGACTCATACCAACCACACCAATCACACCGTATAACTCATGATAATCTTACCCAGTTAACAGCATGAACAACAACAGAGCATCAGATAACCCTGATGCAACCATAACATAACCCTTATTTAAGCAATAACTATATACAAGTATTGCAGAAGAAGTCCGCACTTGGGACGGGCGCCCAGCATCCACTACCGACTACGAGAAATAGATTTACCGGTAAGTAAAATCTTATTTTCTCTAACGTCCTAGTGGATGCTGGGGACTCCGTAAGGACCATGGGGATTATACCAAAGCTCCCAAAACGGACGGGAGAATGCGGATGACTCTGCAGCACCGAATGAGCAAACACAAGGTCCTCCTCAGCCAAGGTATCAAACTTGTAGAACTTTGCAAAGGTGTTTGACCCTGACCAAGTAGCCGCTCGGCAAAGCTGTAATGCCGAGGCCCCTCGGGCAGCTGCCCAAGAAGAGCCCACCTTCCTTGTGGAGTGGGCTTTTACTGATTTTGGAAGCGGCAATCCAGCCGCAGAATGAGCCTGCTGAATCGTGTTACAGATCCAGCGAGCAATAGTTTGCTTTGAAGCAGGAGCACCCAGCTTGTTGGATGCATACAGGATAAACAGCGACTCAGTTTTACTGACTCTAGCCGTTCTGGCTACATAAACCTTCAAAGCCCTGACTACATCCAGTACATCCAGTAACTCGGAATCCTCCAAGTCACGAGTAGCCACAGGCACCACAATAGGTTGGTTCATATGAAAAGATGACACCACTTTTGGCAGAAATTGCGGACGAGTCCGCAATTCTGCCCTGTCCATATGCCCTGTCCATATGCCGAAGTCAAGGCTAAAAGCATGGCCACCTTCCACGTGAGATATTTTAACTCCACGGTTTTAAGTGGCTCAAACCAGTGTGATTTCAGGAAACTCAACACCACGTTAAGATCCCAAGGTGCCACTGGAGGCACAAACGGGGGCTGAATATGCAGCACTCCCTTGACAAACGTGTGAACTTCAGGAAGAGAAGCCAGTTCTTTTTTAAAGAAAATGGATAGGGCCGAAATTTGGACCTTAATGGACCCCAATTTTAGGCCCAAAGTCACTTCCGACTGTAGGAAGTGTAGGAAACGGCCCAGCTGGAATTCCTCCATAGGGGCATTCCTGGCCTCACACCAAGCAACATATTTTCGCCATATACGGTGATAATGTTCAGCCGTCACGTCCTTCCTAGCCTTTATTAGCGTAGGAATAACCTCATCCGGAATCCTCTTTTTCTGCTAGGATCCGGCGTTCAACCGCCATGCCGTCAAACGCAGCCGCGGTAAGTCTTGGAACAGACAGGGCCCCTGTTGCAACAGATCCTGTCTGAGAGGCAGAGGCCATGGGTCCTCTGTGAGCATTTCTTGCAGTTCTGGATACCAAGTCCTTCTTGGCCAATCCGGAACAATGAGTATAGTTCTCACTCCTCTTTTTCTTATGATTCTCAGCACCTTTGGTATGAGAGGAAGAGGAGGAAACACATAAACCGACTGGAACACCCACGGTGTCACAAGTGCGTCTACAGCTATCGCCTGAGGGTCTCTTGACCTGGCGCAATACCTCTGTAACTTTTTGTTGAGGCGGGATGCCATCATGTCCACCTGTGGCAGTTCCCACCGACCTGCAATCAGCGTGAAGACTTCTTGATGAAGTCCCCACTCTCCCGGGCAGAGGTCGTGCCTGCTGAGGAAGTCTGCTTCCCAGTTGTCCACTCCCGGAATGAATACTGCTGACAGTGCTTGCAAGTGATTCTCCGCCCAACGAAGAATCCTGGTGGCTTCCGCCATCGCCATCCTGCTCCTTGTGCCGCCTTGGCGGTTTACATGAGCCACTGCGGTGATGTTATAGCAGAGCAATCGATCCGTCTCCTGTGACCGCACGGACGAAGACACGGAGGCACGGAAGTCTGCCGGCAGACTACAGCTCATTCCACTACATCACCAACGGATCTCCCAGCAGGAAACCAAGCAGCAGTGAACACATTCCACTGCATTACGAAGGGACATCATACTGCAGCAGCAGCAGCGATCCCAAGGAAACCGAGCAGCAGTGAACACACTCCACTGCATTACGAAGGGACATCACACTGCAGCAGCAGCAGCGACCCTGAGGTAGGCGGGGAAATACCCCAAAATCAGCCATTGTGACTATATAAGTACTGCTGAGAAAGGACATTAACAAGCAAGTCTTTTTGATACGGATTGGGACTTGTAAACTAACATTAAAACCCACTAACCCTGACTCATAGTGGTGTGTAAGGACAATTTACTAATAGACTTTACTAAAAACTAATCTGACCATCAAAATCCAGTGGGGTAAAACACCAATAGAGTGTGCCCACTGGTAATTCTGATATATGTCTGTTTACATGTTGTTTGTCAGTTATGTGTACCGGTACTAGGGGGTATTAAAACTCAGAAGTACCAGCAATATATAGTATAAGTAATATATAGAAGTATTCACCCTACCCGATTTTAGAACTTTTTAGAAGTGTACAAGTTATTACCATTCATTCTGAATTCAAATTATATACATTTTACCAAGTACAAATAAATTGATATATTTTTTATATTCTGCTTACTGTGGAAATTTTTTCATAAACATAAGGTGGCATCTATACACTAACGCTAGGTGTGCGCTAAGACACTTATCCATTTCATCCATTTCGCTTCAAGTGGGATCTGGTAGTACTCCCACACAGTGTCAATAGCAGCAACCAGCTAGTAGGGGGTTGTGTATGAGAATAGCGCAGTTTTTCATTTCCTTTTCTAAACCACTGCGGTGATGTTGTCTGATTGAATCAGCACCGATTGGTCACGAAGCAGGGTCTCCGCTTGACTTAGGGCGTTGTATATGGCCCTTAGTTCCAGGATATTGATGTGAAGGCAAGTCTCCTGACTTGACCACAGCCCTTGGAAATTTCTTCCCTGAGTGACTGCCCCCCACCCCTTGGAGGCTTGCATCCGTGGTCACCAGGACCCAGTCCTGAATGCCGAATCTGCGGCCCTCGAGAAGGTGAGCACTCTGCAGCCACCATCCTGGCCCTGGGGGATAGGGTGATCAGCAGATGCATCTCCAGATGCTATCCGGACCACTTGTCCAACAGATCCCATTGAAAGGTCCTCGCATGGAACCTGCCGAAGGGAATGGCCTCGTATGACGCCACCATCTTTCCCAGGACTCTCGTGCAGTGATGCACCGACACCTGTTTTGGTTTCAAGAGGTCTCTGACCAGCGTCATGAGTTCCTGAGCCTTCTCCGTTGGTAGAAAAACTTTCTTCTGGTCTGTGTCCAGAATCATGCCCAGGAAGGGAAGACGCGTCGTAGGAATCAGCTGCGACTTTGGAATATTCAGAATCCAGCCGTGCTGTTATAACACTTCCTGAGAGCGTGCTACACTGATCAGCAACTGCTCTCTGGACCTCGCCTTTATGAGGAGATTGTCCAAGTATGGGATAATGGTGACTCCTTGCTTTCGCAGGAGCACCATCATTTCTGCCATTACCTTGGTAAATATTCTCGGTGCCATGGACAGACCAAACGGCAACGTCTGGAATTGGTAATGACAATCCTGTACCACAAATCTGAGGTACTCCTGACGGGGTGGATAAATGGGGACATGAAGGTAATCATCCTTTATGTCCAGAGACACCATAAAATCCCCCTCCTCCAGGCTTGCGATGACCGCTCTGAGCGATTCCATCTTGAACTCGAACCTTTTCAGGTATATGTTCAGGGATTTTACATTCAATATGGGTCTGACCGAACCGCCCGGTTTCGGTACCACAAACATTGTCGAATAGTAACCCCTTCCCTGTTGAAGGAGGGGAACCTTTACCACCACCTGCTGGAGATACAATTTGTGAATTGCTGCTAACACTATTTCCCTCTCTATGGGGGAAGCTGGCAGGGCCGATTTGAGGTAACGGTGGGGGGGCATCACTTTGAATTCCAGCTTGTATCCCTGAGACAATCTCTATAGCCCAGGGATCCACCTGTGAGTGAACCCACTTGTGGCTGAAATTTCGGAGACGCGCCCCCACCGGGCCTGGCTCCGCCTGTGGAGCCCCAGCGTCATGCAGTGGATTTAGTGGAGGCCGGGGAGGACTTCTGTTCCTGGAAACTAGCTGTGTTGTGCAGCTTTTTTCCTCTACCCCTGCGTCTGGCAAGAAAGGACGCACCTCGGACTTTCTTGTTTTTCTGTGATCGAAAAGACTGCATTTGGTAATACGGTGCTTTCTTAGGTTGTGAGGGAATATATGGCAAAAAATTTGACTTTCCAGCCGTAGCTGTGGATACCAGGTCTGAGAGACCGTCCCCAAACAATCCTCACCCTTATAAGGTAAAACCTCCATGTGCTTTTTCGAGTCTGCATCGCCTGTCCATTGCAGAGTCCACAGGATCCTTCTGGCAGAACTCGACATAGCATTTATTCTAGAGCCCAGTAGGCTAATGTCTCTTTGGGCATCTCTCATATATAGGACAGCGTCTTTTATATGCCCCAGGGTCAGTATTATAGTATCCTTGTCCAAGGTATCAATTTCCTCAGATAAGGTATCTGTCCATGCTGCTACAGCACTACACATCCAGGCCGACGCAATTGCCGGCCTTAGCAGGGTACCTGAATGTGTATAAATGGATTTCAGGATACCCTCCAGCTTTCTATCTGCAGTATCCTCTTGCCTTTTTTCCCCATACATATAAACCCTCTTGTCAGGGACTGGGGTTTCCTCTGTGATGTTTAACACATCTTTCATTGCTATAATCATGTAGCGGATGGCTTTAGCCATCTTAGGCTGCAACTTTGCGTCATCAGCATCGACACTGGAGTCAGAATCCGTGTCGATATCTGTGTCAACAATTTGGGATAGTGGGCGCTTCTGAGACCCTGACGGACTCTGCGCTGTAGGATCAGGCATGGGTTGAGACCCTGACTGTCCTAAGGCTTCAGCTTTATCCAACCTTTTAGCAAGGAATTAACATTATCATTTAAAACCTTCCACATATCCATCCAATCGGGTGTCGGCGGCGACCCCACATTCATTTGTACCCGCTCTGTTTCCACATAGCCTTCCTCGTCAAACATGCCGACACAAACGTACCGACACACCACACACACAGGGGATGCTCTATTTGAAGACAGTTCCCCCACAAGGCCTTTTGGAGAGACAGAGAGTATGCCAGCACACACCCCAGCGCTAAATTACCCAGGAGTCACGCAGTAACTTAGTGTTAACCCAGTAGCTGCTGTATATGTTTTTGCGCCAAATTTATGTGCCCCCCCTCTTTTTTACCCTCTGTCTACCGTGATTCTGCAGGGGAGAGCCTGGGGAGCTTCCTCTCAGCGGAGCTGTGGAGAGAAAATGGCGCTGGTGAGTACTGAGGAAGAAGCCCCGCCCCCCTCAGCGGCGGGCTTCTGTCCCGCGTTTTGTGTAAAAATAATGGCAGGGGCTCATGCATATATACAGTGCCCAGCTGTATATATGCTGCTTTTGCCAAGAGGTACCTTAATTGCTGCCCCCCCCTGCGCCCTGCACCCTACAGTGACCGGAGTGTGTGGGTTTAGTGTGGGAGCAATGGCGCACAGCTGCAGTGCTGTGCACTACCTCATAAGAAGACTGGAGTCTTCTGCCGCCGATTTCGAAGTCTTCTTGCTTCTCTCGCCGGCTTCCGTCTTCTGGCTCTGCGAGGGGGACGGCGGCGCGGCTTCGGGATCGGACGACCAAGGGTGCATTCCTGTGTACGATCCCTCTGGAGCTAATGGTGTCCAGTAGCCTAAGAAGCAGGACCTATCTTCTGGTGAGTAGGGCTACTTCTCTCCCCTCAGTCCCACGTAGCAGAGAGTCTGTTGCCAGCAGATCTCTCTGAAAATAAAAAATCCTAACAAAATACTTTCTTTCTCAGCAAGCTCAGGAGAGCTCACTAAGGTGCACCCAGCTCGTCCAGGCACAGATTCAAACTGAGGTCTGGAGGAGGGACATAGAGGGAGGAGCCAGTGCACACCAGTATCCTAATTCTTTCTTAAAGTGCCCTGTCTCCTGTGGAGCCCATCTATTCCCCATGGTCCTTACGGAGTCCCCAGCATCCACTAGGACGTTAGAGAAATAGGATTTTAATACCTACCGGTAAATCCTTTTCTTAGTCCGTAGAGGATGCTGGGGTCACCATTAAAAACATGGGGTATAGACGGGATCCGCAGGAGACATGGGCACTTTAAGACTTTCAAAGGATGTGAACTGGCTCCTCCCTCTATGCCCCTCCTCCAGACCCGAGTTATAGGAACTGTGCCCAGGGAGACGGACATTTAGAGGAAAGGATTTATTGTTAAACTAAGGTGAGATTCATACCAGCTCACACCTCAAGCATGCCGCACAACGTGGCATTCAACAGAATACAAGCCAACGGCATGAACAATTTCAGCAACAGGCTGACTATAAACTTAACACAACATGTGTGTAACCACAACTAATAACTGCAGATACAGTACGCACTGGGATGGGTGCCCAGCATCCTCTACGGACTAAGAGAAAAGGATTTACCGGTAGGTATTAAAATCCTATTTTCTCATACGTCCTAGAGGATGCTGGGGACACCATTAGAATCATGGGGTTATACCAAAGCTCTAGAACGGGCGGGAGAGTGTGGATGACTCTGCAGCACCGATTGACCAAACTGGAGGTCATCATCGTTCAGGGTATCAAACTTGTAAAACTTTTCAAAAGTGTTTGAACCCGACCAAGTAGCTGCTCGGCAAAGTTGTAATGCCGAGACCCCCCGGGCAGCCGCCCAGGACGAGCTCACCTTTCTAGTAGAATGGGCCTTCACTGATTTCGGTAACGGCAATCCAGCCGAGGAATGAGCATGCTGAATCGTATTACAGATCCAGCGTGCAATGGTCTGCTTGGAAGCAGGACACCCAATCTTGATGGGAGCATACAGGACAAACAGAGCCTCCGTTTTCCTAACCTGAGCCGTTCTGGCGACATAAATTTTCAAAGCTCTGACCACATCCAGAGACTTTGACCCAATAAAGGCGTCAGTAGCCACTGGCACCACAATAGGTTGGTTCATGTGGAAAGATGTAACCATCTTCGGCAGAAATTGCCGACGAGTCCTCAACTCTGCTCTATCTTCATGGAAGCTCAAATAAGGGCTCTTGTGAGACAAGGTCGCTAACTCAGACACCCGCCTTGCGGATGCCAAGGCCAACAGAATGACCACTTTCCAAGTGAGGAATTTCAACCCTACTTTCTGTAAAGGTTCAAACCAATGTGATTGAAGGAACAGCAACACCGCGTTAAGATCCCAAGGTGCCACTGGGAGCACAAATGGAGGTTGGATGTGCAACACACCTTTCACGAAAGTCTGAACTTCTAGAAGGGAGGCCAATTGTTTATGAAAGAAAACCGATAAGGCTGAAATCTGTACCTTAATTGAGCCCAACTTTAGGCCCGCATCCACACCTGCTTGTAGAAAATGGAGAAAACGTCCCAGCTGAAATTCTTCCGTAGGAGCCTTCTTGGATTCACACCAAGAAACATATTTCTCCAAATACGGTGGTAATGTTAAGACGTTACTCCTTTCCTGGCCTGAATTTAAGTGTGGGAATGACTTCACTGGGAATACCCTTTCGGGCTAGTATTTGGCGTTCAACCGCCATGCCGTCAAACGTAGCTGCGGTAAGTCTTGATACACGCACGGCCCCTGCTGTAACAGGTCCTCGCGTAGAGGAAGAGGCCAGGGATCTCGTATGAGTAATTCCTGAAGATCTGGATACCAAGCCCTCCTTGGCCAGTCTGGGACAATGAGGATCGCTTGAATCTTTGTTCTTCTTATGATCTTTAGAACTTTTGGAATGAGAGGAAGTGGAGGGAATACATACACCGACTGAAACACCCATGGTGTCACCAGTGCATCCACTGCTATTGCTTGAGGGTCCCTCGACCTGGAACAATATCTCTGAAGCTTCTTGTTGAGACGAGATGCCATCATGTCTATTTGAGGAATTCCCCAATGACTTGTCACTTCTGTGAAGACCTCTTGATGGAGGCCCACTCTCCTGGATGGAGATCGTGTCTGCTGAGGAAGTCTGCTTCCCAGTTGTCCACTCCTGGAATGAAGATCGCTGACAGAGCGCTTGTATGCTTTTCCGCCCAGCGAGAACCTTTGTGGCTTCTGCCATTGCCGCTCTGCTTTTTGTTCCGCCCTGGCGGTTTATGTACGTTACTGCCATTACATTGTCCGACTGGATCAGTACGGGCAGATTGCGAAGATGTTCCGCTTGTAGAAGGCCGTTGGAAATGGCCCTTAACTCCAGAACGTTTATGTGGAGACAAGTTTCCTGGCTTGATCATCTTCCTTGGAAGTTTTCCCTCTGTGTGACTGCTCCCCAGCCTCGGAGACTTGCCTCCGTGGTTACTAGGATCCAGTCCTGGATCCCGAACCTGTGCCCCTCTAGGAGGTGAGAGCTGTGCAGCCACCACAGGACTGAGATTCTGGTCTTGGAAGACAGGATTATCCTTCGGTGCATGTGCAGGTGGGATAAGGACCACTTGTCCAACAGGTCCCACTGAACACTCTGGCATGGAATCTGCCAAATTGAATGGCCTTGTAGGCCGCAACCATCTTCCCCAGCAATCGAGTGCATTGATGGATTGACACTCTTGCTGGTTTCAGAATTTGTTTGACCAGACTCTGAAGTTCCAGAGCCTATTCCACTGGAAGAAAACTCTCTGTAGTTCTGTGTCCAGTATCATTCCCAAAAACGACAACCGCGTCGTCGGAATCAACTGTGATTTTGGCAAGTTTAGGAGCCAACCATGTTGCTGAAGAACTGTCAGGGAGAGTGCAATGTTTTGCACCAACTGGTGCCTGGATCTCGCCTTTATCAGGGGATCGTCCAAGTACGGGATAATCGTGACTCCTTGCTTGCGAAGGAGAACCATCATTTCCGCCATCACTTTGGTGAAAATCCTCGGAGCCGTGGACAGATTAAACGGCAACGTCTGAAATTGGTAATGATAATCCTGAAAGGCAAACCTCAGGTAAGCCTGATGGAGGATAAATTGGAACATGTAAGTAGGCATCTTTTATGTCCACCGACACCATAAAATCCCCTTCCTCCAGACTAGAGATCACTGCTCGGAGAGACTCCATCCTGAATTTGAATTTTTTTTATGTAGAAATTGAGGGATTTCAGGTCTAGGATTGAATAAAAGCCTTCTCCCTGTTGTGACGGGGGAACCATGACAATGACCCGATTTTAACACAACTTTTGTATTGCGTTGTATACTACCTCACTGTCCGGAAGAGAACCTGGTAAGGCAGATTTGAAAAATCGGCGAGGGGGAACGTCTTGAAACTCCAGTTTGTACCCTTGGGATACTATTTGTAAACGAACCAGAACTGACGGAAGCGTTTGAGACGTGCCCCCACCGGTGCGGACTCCCGCAGAGGAGCCCCAGCGTCATGCGGTGGAATTGGCAGAAGCCGGGGAGAACTTCTGCTCCTGGGAACACGACATGGCTGGTGATCTTATACCTCTTCCCCTTCCTCTAGTAGCAAGGAAGGAAGAACCTCACCCTTTTCTGTATTTATTGGCCCGAAAGGACTGCATATGATAGTGGTGTGTTTTCTTTTGTTGTGGAGGAACATAAGGCAAAAAGGATGACTTACCCGCGGTAGCCGTAGATACCAAATCAGCGAGGCAGTCACCAAACAAGGTACCACCTTTATATGGTAGAGATTCCATATTTTTCTTGGGAGTCAGCATCAGCATTCCATTGGTGAATCCACAATGCTCGCCTTGCTGAGACTGCCATGGCATTGGCATTTAATCCCAAAAGGCCAATATCTTTCGCAGTTTCCTTTAGGTACGCTGCAGCGTCCTTGACATACCCCAGCGTCAAGAGGATGCTATCCCTATCTAGGGTATCTATATCAGATGACAAGTTATCTGCCCACTTTTCGATAGCACTACTCACCCATGCAAATGCAATGACAGGTCTGCGTGGCGTACCTGTGGTCGCATAAATGGATTTTAACGTAGTTTCTTGCTTACGATCCGCAGGGTCCTTAAGGGCTGCCGTGCCAGGTGACGGGAGAGCCACTTTTTTAGACAAACGTGATAGGGCCTTGTCTACACTGGGGGTGGGGGGGGGGGGGGGGGGGTGACTCACACTTTTTCCTATCCTCAGAGGGAAACGGATAAACCACCGGAATCCTTTTGGGAATCTGAAACTTTGTCAGGGCTTTCCCAGACTTTTTCAAATGGAGTGTTCAGTTCATGAGAGGGAGGAAACGTTATCTCAGGTTTCTTTTCCTTATATATACAGACCCTTTTATCAGGAACAGCAGGGTCCTCAGTGATATGTAATACATCTTTAACCGCCACAATCGTGCACCGAATGCTCTTTGCCAATTTTGGATCTAATCTGGAATCACTATAGTCGACACTGGAATCAGTGTCCGTGTCGGTAGCAGTGTCTGCCAACTGGGCAAAAGTACGTTTTTGTGACCCCGAGGGGTCCTGGACTTGTAATAACACATCCTCCACAGATTTCTTCCATGCCTGGGTCTGAGACTCAGACTTATCTAATCTCTAACCAATAAGAGCCACATTAGCATTCAAAACATTTACCCAATCAGGAGTCGGCAGTGCTGACAGGGTCACCCCCACAGACGTTTGTGTCCCTAATACAGCCTCCTCCTGGGAAGAGCACTCAGCCTCAGACATGTCGACACACGTGTACCAAACATCTCCAGACACACCGGGCATATAGGGGACAGACCCACAGTAAAGTCTGTCATGGAGACACAGAGGGGATTTGCCAGCTCACAACCCAGCGCCAAATTAACAGGTCTGAAAACACAAAAAAATGACCCAGACCTGTAGCGCTTTAAATATCAAATCTATTGCACCAAATTATACTGTGAGGAAGAAGCTCCGCCCCCTTAATGGTGCGCTTTTGTCCCGCTTATTTTAAATAAATAATTATACTGGCGGGGGTTAGGACAGTGCCTTGGCACTAATGTCCCCTCTTGCCAGTGGAAATTGAAGATTATTGCTGCCCAGAGCCCTCCCCCCCACAGTGCTGTGTGTGTGGGAGCATGGCGCGCAACGTTCCATTCGCTGCGCGGTACCTCAGAATGCCGTCACTGAAGAAGAAGTCTTCTTTTCTTCTGCTACTCACCTGACTTCTGGCTCTGTAAGGGGGTGACGGCTGGCTGCGGGAGTGAGCATCCGGGAGCGCCCAGCGATCATCACCCTCAGGAGCTAATGGTGTCCTGTCAGCCAGAAGCAGAGCCCTTGAACTCACTAGAAGTTGGTCATACTTCTCTCCCCTAAGTCCCACGAAGCAGGGAGACTGTTGCCAGCAGCTTCCCTGAAAATAAAAAACTTTTCAGAGAAACTCAGTAGAGCTCCCCTGTAGTGCGTCCAGTCTCACTGGGCACAATTCTAAAACTGGGGTCTGGAGGAGGGGCATAGAGGGAGGAGCCAGTTCACACCCTTTGAAAGTCTTAAAGTGCCCATGTCTCCTGCGGATCCTGTCTATACCCCATGGTTCTAATGGTGACCCCAGCATCCTCTAGGACGTATGAGAAACATAACCTAGAGATACCGCTTCCTGCACCCAGGCGTCTGTTGTAGATTGTCGCCAGATCTGTGCAAACTGAAGCAGTCGGCCCCCCACCCTGGGATCCCCCAGGTGGAGGCCCGCACCATCAAGCTTATCATCTGGTTTGGAAGCTGGCCCTCTGGTAGCCCATTGCTTTTTTGATTTCCCAAACTTATTGTATTGGGGCTGTTTGCGATCACTTTTTCCCTTTGATTTTCCTTGAGTGCGAAAGGGCCGGAAGCTCGGACCCCTAGGTCTGGGGTTATATGTGGAAGGAAACTTGACCTTCTTGGAGTCTGCTTCTGACTCCAGAATATCTGTCAATTATTTACCAAACAGAATATTTCCAGAAAAAGGCAAAGATTCCAAAACTTTCTTGGATTCTGAATCAGCTTTCCAAGTACGTAACCGAACTGCTCTGCGAGCAGCTATCGTTGAGGCTGATGCCCTAGAAGCAATAGTACCCATATCTAGTGCAGCTTCTTCCAAGAATACTGCTGCTTGTTTAATATGGGCTATATAAGATTTTTGCTCTCTAGAAGCTGATGAAAAATCACCTTCCAATGCCTCAGCCCAGGCAGCCACTCCCTTTGCTATCCTAGCAGAAGCCATGGCTGGCCTTATGACTGCTCCAGAAAGGGAAAATGTTTTTTAGAAAACCATCCACTCTCCTATCTGTGACATCATGTTGATGGCAAAGGCAGTATAGATTTTCGCACTATTCGAATCACGTGCGTATATCTACCTTGGGAGCTACCTCCCTTTTTAAACAGTCCCCGGCTGGAAAAGGATAATTAGAATCCCAATTTTCGGGAATTCTATATTTTTTGTTGGGTGTTGCCCAAGCCTCTTCCATAATTTCCGTCAGTTGGTCTGACCCTGGAAACTCAGTCTTAACTGTCTTGGGACGTTTAAACACAGGTGACTTGGTTTTTAACACAGGCTCTGCTGAATCTTCTAAGGACAGAACGGCCTTCATTGCTCTAATTAATTCAGCTACATCCACTGAGCTGAGAGCTTCTTCCTCCTCTTCGTATACTGAAGTAGAGTAAATAGAGCTTTCATCATCCGATGAATCATCATGTGTAGCCTGTGAAGGTGAAGATTTACTTACCATCGGTTTATCAGCTTGTTTAATGAGAAGCTGCTGGGGGAAATGATATACCGTAGGTAGGGAGCTGCATGTATGGGTACCCTATACCTGGTACCGAAGCTGTAGGAATTATCCGTTCAGCTATACTGGACAAAGTCTGTGCAAACATAGCCCAAGGTGGATCCTTCTGTACCTGATGTTGTACAGGGATCTGCCTTGTGTTCTGCTGAAAAGCAAAACAATTTGCACAAACTATCCTGAACCAGATCCTGAGAGGATAATAGTTTTGAAAGACAAACATATTATGAGTGCTGCTGTGAGTGTACCCAAGTCACCTCTGCCGCTCTTAGACATGATAAATAATCAGCACTTTCACAGTGTACTACACAATTTGTGACTGTAATCACTTTAACCTTCTAAAGTGATAGAAAAGGATTTACCGGCAGGTATTAAAATCCTATTCTTAGTCCGTAGAGGATGCTGGGGATGCTTCAAGAACCATGGGGTATAGACGGGATCCGCAGGAAACATGGGCACACTATAAGACTTTGAATGGGTGTGAACTGGCTCCTCCCTCCATGCCCCTCCTCCAGACTCCAGTTATAGGAACTGTGCCCAGGGAGACGAACATTTAGAGGAAAAGGATTTATTTAATAATTTTAAACTAAGTTGAGATACATACCAGCTCACACCACCAACACGCCGTACAACATAGCATTCAACAAAAACGCATGCAACGGCATGACCAACAGCAGTCACAGATTTGACTGAACTCAACAGGAGCGTAACTATAACCAACTGCAGATACAGCCCGCACTGGGACGGGCGCCCAGCATCCTCTACGGACTAAGAGAAAAGGATTTACCGGTAAGTATTAAAATCCTATTTTCTCATACGTCCTAGAGGATGCTGGGGATGCTTCAAGAACCATGGGGTTTATACCAAAGCTCTAGAATGGGTGGGAGAGTGCGGATAACTCTGCAGCACCGATTGACCAAACAAGAGTTCCTCCTCAGCCAGGGTATCAAACTTGTAAAACTTCGCAAAAGTGTTAGAACCCGACCAAGTAGCTGCTCAGCAGAGTTGTAATGCCGAGACCCCTCGGGCAGCCGCCCAGGATGAGCCCACCTTTCTGGTTGAGTGGGCCTTCACTGATTTCGGTAACGGCAATCCTGTCGTAGAATGAGCTTGCTGAATCGTATTACAGATCCAGCGTGCATTAGTCTGCTTGGAAGCAGGAGCCCCAATCTTCTTGGGAGCCCACAGGACAAACAGAGCCTCTGTTTTCCTAATCTGCGCCGTTCTGGCGATATAGATCTTCAAACCTCTGACCACATCAAGAGACTTTGACTCCGCCAAGGCCTCAAAAGCCACTGGCTGGTTTACGTGAAAAGATGAAACCACTTTTGGCAGAAATTGTTGACGAGTTCTCAACTCTGCTCTATCCGCATGGAAAATCAAATAGGAGCTTTTGTGAGACAAAGCTGCCAATTCAGACACTCTCCTTGCTGACGCCAAGGCCAACAACATAACCACTTTCCAAGTAAGGAATTTTAACTCAACCTTCCGTAAAGGTTCAAACCAATGTGATTGCAAAAATTGCAACACCACATTAAGATCCCACGGTGCCACAGGAGGCACAAACGGAGGTTGGATGTGCAGCACGCCTGTTACAAAGGTCTGAACTTCTGGAAGAGAAGCCAATTCCTTTTAAAAAAAAGATCGACAAGGCCGAAATCTGTACTTTAATAGAGCCTAACTTTAGGCCCGCATCCACACCTGCTTGTAGGAAATGGAGCAAACGCCCCAGATTAAATTTTTCCGTATGAGCCTTCTTGGATTCACACCAAGACACATATTTTCTCCAAATACGGTGGTAATGTTTTGCCGTTAGTTCTTTTCTTGCCTGAAGAAGTGTGGGAATGACTTCACTGGGAATACCCTTTCGGGCTAGGATTTGGCGCTCAATCGCCACGCCGTCAAACGCAGCCGCGGTAAGTCCTGATACACGCATGGCCCCTGTTGTAACAGGTCCTCCCGAAGAGGAAGAGGCCAGGGATCTTCTATGAGCAACTCCTGAAGATCTGGATACCAGGCCCTTTTTGGCCAATCCGGAACAATGAGGATTGCCTGAACCCTTGTTCTTCGTATAATTTTTATCACCTTTGGAATGAGTGGAAGTGGAGGGAACACAGACCGACTGAACACCCACGGTGTCACTAGAGCGTCCACCGCTATTGCTTGAGGGTCCCTTGACCTGGAACAATATCTCTGAAGTTTCTTGTTGAGGCGGTACGCCATCATGTCTACTTGAGGAACTCCCCAACGACTTGTCACTTCTGCAAAGACCTCTTGAAGAAGACCCCACTCTCCTGGATGGAGATCGTGTCTGCTGAGGAAGTCTGCTTCCCAGTTGTCCACTCCCGGAATGAAGACTGCTGACAGAGCGCTGGCATGTCTTTCCGCCCAGCGAAGAAACTTCGTGGCCTCAGCCATTGCCGCGCTGCTCTTTGTTCTGCCTTGGCGGTTTATGTACGCCACAGCTGTCACGTTGTCTGACTGAATCAAGACCGGCAGACTTCGAAGAAGATGTTCTGCTTGCAGTATGCGGTTGTAGATGGCCCTTAATTCCAGAATGTTTATGTGCAGACAAGCTTCCTGGCTTGACCACTTTCCCTAAAATTTCTCCCCTGTATGACTGCTCCCCATCCCCGGAGGCTTGCATCCGTGGTCACCAGGATCCAATCCTGAATCCCGAACCTGCGTCCCTCCAGGAGGTGAGAACCGTGCAGCCACCACAGAAGGGAAATTCTGGTCCTGGGAGATAGATATATTTTCCGGTGCATTTCCAGGTGAGACCCGGACCACTGGTCCAACAGGTTCCACTGAAAAACCCTGGCATGGAACCTGCCATACGGAATGGCCTCGTAGGCCGCCACCATCTTCCCCAGCAACCGAGTGCAGTGAAGAACTGACACCTTTGCCGGTTTCAGAATCTGTTTTACCATGTTCTGTATTTTCATAGCTTTTTCTACTGGAAGAAAAACTCTGTAGTTCTGTATCCAGAATCATACCCAGGAACGACAGTCGTGTCGTTGGATCCAACTGTGATTTTGGCAAATTCAGGAGCCAACCGTGTTGTTGTAGAATCGTCAGTGAAAGGGCAACATTCTTCAACAATTGCTCCTTGGACCTCGCCTTTATGAGGAGATCGTCCAAGTACGGGATAATTGTGATTCCCTGCTTGCGCAGGAGAACCAGCATTTCCGCCAGTACTTTGGTGAAAATCCTCGGAGCCGTGGACAGACCAAACGGCAACGTCTGAAATTGGTAATGACAATCCTGCACAGCGAATCTCAGGTAAGCCTGATGTGGAGGAAATATGGGGACATGTAAGTAGGCATCTTATAGCAACCGACACCATAAAGTCCCCTTCCTCCAGACTGGAGATCACTGCTGGTAGAGATTCCATCTTGAACTTGAATCTTTTGAGAAAGAAATTGAGGGATTTTAGGTTTAGAATCGGTCTGACTGAGCCATCCGGCTTCGGGACCACGAACAGGGTCGAATAAAAACCTTCCCCCTGTTGAGACGGGGGTACTGTGACAATCACTTGATTTTTACACAACCTTAGTATCGCAGCGCTTACTATCTCCCTTTCCGGAAGAGAAGCTGGCAAGGCCGATTTGAAAAATCGGTGAGGGGGCACGTCTTGAAACTCTAACTTGTACCCTTGGGATACTATGTCTACTATCCCAGTATCCAGGTCCGAGTGCACCCAGACCTGACTGAAGAGTTGGAGATGGTGCGGACTCCCGCAGAGGAGCCCCAGCCTCATGCGGTGGAATTGGTAGAAGCCGGAGAGGACTTCTGCTCCTGGGAACTTGCCACAGCCTGTGACCTTTTTCCCCGTCCTCTCCCCCTCGCAGCAAGGAACGAGGACACACGTCCTTTCATGAATTTACTGGGTCAAAAGGACTGCATCTGATAGTGAGGCGATATCTTCTGCTGTGCAGGAACATAAGGTAAAAAGGATGACTTACCCGCGGTAGCCGTAGACACCAGGTCAGTGAGGCTGTCGCCAAACAAGACCCTACCGTTAAACGGTAGAGACTCCATCGCCTTCTTAGAGTCAGCGTCAGCATTCCATTGATGAATCCACAACGCTCTCCTTGCTGATACTGCCATGGTATTGGACCTTGATCCCAAAAGGCCAATATCCCTTACAGCTTCTTTTAAATATGCTGCAGCGTCCCTGATATGACCCAGAGTCAAAAGTACGCTATCCCTGTCTAGGGTATCTAGCTCAGATGATAAGTTATCTGCCCACCTTTCAATAGCGATACTCACCCATGCCGTAGCAACGGCAGGCCTGAGTAGCGACCCCGTAGTGACATAAATGGATTTTAGTGTATTTTCCTGCTTACGATCCGCAGGATCCTTTAGTGCTGCCGTGTCAGGGGACGGGAGCGCCACCTTTTTGGATAGACGCGATAAAGCTTTGTCTACCGTGGGGATTGACTCCCACCTTTCCCTGTCCCCAGAGGGGAACGTATATGCCACTGGGATTCTTTTGGGAACATGTATCTTTTTGTCAGGATTTTCCCAAGCTTTTTCAAAAAGTGAGTCCAGTTCATGAGAGGGAGGAAACGTTACCTCAGGTTTATTTCCTTTATACATACAGACCCTAGTATCAGGGACAGCAGGGTCATCAGTGATATGTAATACTTCTTTTATCACCACAATCATGTACTGAATACTCTTAGCCAGTTTTGGATGTAATCTGGCATCACTATAGTCGACACTGGAATCAGAGTCCGTGTCGGTATCTGTTACCTGGGTAAATGCACGTTTCTGTGACCCCAAAGGAGTCTGGGCTTGTGACAAAGCATCTTCCATGGATTTCCTCCATGTCTGGTTCTTAGACTCAGATTTATCAAATCTCTTAGTCAACTTAGTCACATTTGCATTTAAAACACTCAACATATTCACCCAATCATCCGTCAGCGGTGCCGACACTGCCACTCTCACAGAATTGTCTGTCCCCACTCCAGCCTCCTCCTGGAAAGATCATTCAGCCTCAGACATGTAGACACACACACGTACCAACAGCCACAACCACACTGGGGCTATAGGAGACAGACCCACAATAAAGCCTGCCAGAGAGACACAGAGAGAGTTCTGCCAGCTCACACCCAGCGCCTATCCCGGTACTGAAGCTTGTAACAAGACTGCCCAGACCAACTAACGCTTTTTACATATATAATATAGCACCAAATCACTTGTGCCCCCACGTATTGCACCCTGTTACTTGCACAGCAGTGTGGAGGTCAGGGCCAGCGTCTCTGCAGCCTTCTGTGAAGAGAAAAATGGCGCTGGTCAGAGCTGTGTGGGCTAAGCCCCGCCCACTACATGGCGCACTTCAGTCCCGCTCAAAAAACTCTTTATACTGGTGGGGGTCCCTTAACTAGTGCCTGGGCACTGTTATGTCTTATGCCAATGGTGTTTGAGATCCCCCATGCTGCCCAGGGCACCCCCCCTGCGCCCTGCAGTGCCGTGATCTGTGTGGGAGCATGGCGCGCAGCGCGGCCGCTGCACGGTACCTCAAACGCAGTCTTCTGCCATCACTGAAGTCTTCTGATCTTCTCATACTCACCCGGCTTCTATCTTCTGGCTCTGTGAGGGGGGTGATGGCGAGGCTCCGGGAACGGAACAAGCAGCTAGGCGTACCAAGTGATCGAACCCTCTGGAGCTCATGGTGTCCAGTAGCCTAAGAAGCAGAGCCCTTGAACTCAGAAGAAGTAGGTCTGCTTTTCTCCCCTCAGTCCCACGATGCAGGGAGCCTGTTGCCAGCAGGTCTCCCTGAAAATAATAAACCTAATAATCTTTTCCTGAGAAACTCTGGAGAGCTCCTCAGTGTGCATCCAGTCTCACTGGGCACAGAATCTAACTGGAGTCTGGAGGAGGGGCATAGAGGGAGGAGCCAGTTCACACCCAAAGTCTTATAGTGTACCCATGTCTCCTGCGGATCCAGTCTATACCCCATGGTTCTTGAAGCATCCCCAGCATCCTTTATGACGTATGAGAAATCAATCTGACCCTACCCATGCACCAGCATTGAGGATCAGAAGAAACCAACTGACAAACATATATTAAAGTCAGCAATCACACTAGCAGTCAGTCACATGTTATATGTTAGTCATATGAGCATATCATCAGCTACAAACACTTTTTAAAGTATGTAGGCGAACATTTACTGAATCCTGTATAAACATATAAAGGTATTCAGACGCAATGCGAAGAAAACCACAGTAAATGTATACAGACTCATATGCAATAGGCACTTAACTACTCGTACTTGACAAAGTAGATAGAAATTTAGTGCTGTATAGCCCGTACTCAGAGTGGGATACAGGGAGACTCGCCTCGCTTCCAGTGATCGATCAATACATTAGCGAACGCTGATTGGATCCAGAAGCTACTAGTGTACACTGCCGCTCCAGGAACCTATAGCGGACACACACGCTCAGTGAACACAGACTCACCGGTCTTATGGTACTGTTCAGTGCACACAGACGCAGTGATCACACAGCCGCCTATGATGCGACCGGATCTCCCATGGAAGCGCTTAATGAACACTGACGCAGCTGCCTATGCTGCGACCGAGTCCCCTCTGGTAGCGTCTGAGACGGAAGCGAGGAAACAGTTCATGGTAGGAGACTCTAAAGAAACTGGTCATGAACCGGGGGAGGGGCGACCAGGAGAGTGTGACTCCCCACCACTGACATCAACCCCAGGGATCGTGGCCTCACGCTATTCCTAGTGCCTCTGATCCCTAAGGCCTAGCGCTGGAGCACCCATGATGGCGGCGCGTCAGCTACTGTTTGGTAGTCTCCTCCCAAAACAGTGCGGCTGTGTCCGTATTCCATCTACTAAGCGGAATCGATGCCTTACCTTCCCTCCTTGCTCCGGCCACAGCCTGGTAACGTTTGATGGACCTGCTAGTATATCCGACACAGACGCCCGTCGAAACAGCACTGTACTTGTGGGTAAGCGTTGTCGCGACCCGGCGGAAAGTTGTTGGAGCGACTCTTTCCAATATGCATATAAGACGCTGTTTGGAAAGATGACTAAAAAAAAACAAAAAAACAAAAAACGTAAGACTATAAAAATAAAATAAGAAAGCTTGGGCTGTTAGTGAAACAGCAAACCTCTGACCATGGTCCGGCTCCTGCCGCACCAAACAAAAAACTGATTTGCCTGAGCCAAGGGTCGGGATATATGGATGGGCCCCGTTGCATCCAGGGAGGCCGGAAAGCTTTGATCGTTTGGTGTCACTCCGCTGTCGCGCCATCATATCCCACTGTTACCCTGTGGACCCTGCCAGAGAAATGTTTTTTTTTTGTGTGTATGACTTCTGACTGTCGACCATATGGTGTCTACCTAATGACTGTCTACGTGCTACACCACACCCGTACTAGTTGCTTTGCATAATTGCAACTAAAATGCATTTGTGGCAAAAGAAGACAACTTTTCCAGTTGATATTATTTTTGAAGGATTACAAAGTATAAAGTACAATCTATCAACAATGCATAGTGGAATAGCTGTACAAGGTGTAAGGGATGGGGTACTAGAAGCAGGAAGCACCATGCACTGTCATTGGCTTGTAATGAAACAGAAGGAAACAAATGAAAGGTGGCAAAGGCCTGGGACGGCTTGCAGAGCCAGGCAGCTCCCCCAACCTCGACCAGCATCTTGGAGAGGGCCATACACGGCAATCTCTAGTAACAATCCCATGTCACTGGTTCTGTAACTGCTACTAATATTATCCCCCAATTAATGAGATGAGTTATTAGTTAGATCTATGGTATTTGTCATTGTCAGGATTGTAGATACGAAAAAGAATAACGCCGTTATGTTCTACCGCATTGTATACAGTCATAGCACAGGTCTGGTGCTTGACCGCTCTACATCTTCTACCTCAATAGTGGGCAGAGCTGTACCCTAAACAACCCACAAAACGATTTTAAAAAAACTGTGTAATTTATTTACTGGATATTAAACAAATATTAAAATGTATTAATATTAGTGTATAAGACATACAGCTTCTCAAATAGTGAAAAGTCTACCTGATCCTCCTGTGCGGTCCTGAGATTTCTCTTTGTACAATCCTGGGAATTAGGAGTATGGGGACATCTCTCTGGGGTATCTCTGTTACTGGATATATCTGTAGGAGAAACACAGCAACTCAGTACATTGTATATATGTGGTCAAATTCTGTGTGTATCTAAGTGGTCCTTAATACTGCTTTTTGTTATATAATACAACAATATTCTCCACTTACACTCCATTCAGACCACCTGAGACAGGTTGCACCCGGCAGCCTCTAGCGTGCGACCTGCCTCAGGCTCCTTTCTTGCTGCTGTTCCAACCCGGAATGATCTCCAAGCGCCGCCCGTCCACAGAGTGATTGGGAAACGGGTTGCATCGACCCAGCTCCCGTTCAGACAGCACAGCGAGCCGGATTGAACACGAGTTCAACCCTGCTCACTACCAGAGTTGGTATACCGTCTTCACCCGGATTATTCCAACTGGGCCCTTTCAGACCGCACAGCAACACCGGTAATGCACACTCATGCACAATAACCCGTGTTAGAAGCTGGCGGTCTGAAAGGGCTATTACACAGTGATGTGAGGGGCTGGTGATTCTCCATTATCACGTCCTTGTACAGACCCTTGTCTCTTTGTAAATACTCCCCCTCCTGCAGGAACCTCACACATAATGACACAGTCATCACCCAGACACCTCCCCTGGTGTTACTGTATAATGTCCCATTCCCAGCAGTCACCTCTCCAGTCAGCAGCTGAATGATCTTGTTTGCGAGTTCCAGGATCTTCTGCTCATTGTCTCTCTCATGTATCAGTGAGTGAGAATGAAGGCACTGGGATAGGGCTCTGGGTCCTGCTCAACACTAGTTGTCTCCTGCTCCGTAGATGCCTTCCTCTCTCCTGTGAATCGACAGAAAAGTGGATTTTGGTACGTACCGATAAATCTTTTTCTCTGAATCCACTCGGGGACCCTGGAGATCTAGATGGGGGTGGGTGGGATGCAGACCGGAGGTAGTACAATGTAAATATATATATATATATATATATATATGTATATATATAATCACATCCAAACGTAGATTTTACACAAGGCAGAAAACTGTAATTGTACCTCTCTGCATTCAGTAATGCTCCTAGCCACTGCACGCTGAATGCAGAGGTACAATTACAGTTTTCTGCCTTGTGTAAAATCTACGTTTGGATGTGATTTAGTGAAAAGCTGCTCTATGAGCTATTTTTCAACACAATTGGTTTAAACACTATTGCTCTCAGAAATCTCCAAACATAGTTTGGCTCAGTGGATAAACACAGAATGAATTACATCTAATTTGCTTAATTGATATCCCATGTGGTGTGATCTAGTTCGATATCACTTTTAAGTGTTTTTATTTATCTTTGAAGACACGCTAAGTTGCTTGTCCATACTGTGATCCTTTGATTATAAATATAACCCCTGATGAAGTCCGTAGGACGAAACGCGTTGGGTTAAGACAGCGGTTTTTTGTCATTTCTTCAAGGAGGATCAATCATCATGTTAATATGTGACTGAATTGTTACCAACATAAATATTTGTACGAAACTTTGTTGATGGTCACTTTGGACATATTGTGATACAGCTTATTTTACTGTATTTTATTAAATAAATAAGTCTATTTCTCATGATTTTTCATTTTAAGTGAAAACTCTTGATATACCAAAGAATATCACTAGCTCCCTGGGGAAACTTTATTTTTTATTCGTAACCATTGTACCCCGTCTAACAGGGGGTACTTCCCCTATGGTGTAGCTCTTCATATCTTTAGCGCGAGAAAGGTCTTATACTTTTTCTACATATATATATATATATATATATATATATACACACACACAGCTGGCTCCTCCCCTTCACGCCCCCCCATCCCTGATGAAAATGCCTAAATAAACGGCATTGAAACGTTGTGATTTACTAAGCTCTATGACTGATTTATTGGAGTGCCGCACCTACCCTCTACGTACACATTTTCTTGTGAGGGCACCCAGTCGTACTTTTATTTCAAGTGGCCGTGCCGGACCCATCTGTTGTGTGTATATATATATATATATATATATATATATATATATATATATACACACACACACACACACACACACACAGCTGGCTCCTCCCCTTCACGCCCCCCCATCCCCCCCCCATCCCTCCAGTTTGAAAAATTGATTGAGAGAAGAGGGAACATGAAAGATCACAGCCATATGGGAAGGAACCAACCGTACCAACACGTCAAACAGCAACCGAGAACTATTAACACATTAACCAATCTGTTTGAACTAAATTTATAAGAACACGCAGGCTGACAGCACCATGGCGGGCGTCCAGTGTCCCCGAGTGGATTCAGAGAAATGGATTTATCGGTAAGTATCAAAATCCTCTTTTCTCTATCAACCACTAGGGGACACTGGAGATCTAGACAGCTGGGGACGTCCCAAAGATACTCCCATGGGCGGGAGTGCTGTATGAATGCCAAAATTTGCATCTCTAAATGCAAATGTATCAAACTTTTAAAAACGAGTGAATGTGTGTGCTGACGACCACATTGCAGCTCTGCAAAGTTGGGCAGTTGAAGCTCCTCTAGCCGCAGCCCATGAAGCTCCTACTGATCTGGTGGTATGAGCACCTACCCAAAAAGGAACGCCCTTACCACAAGAAATATATGCCTGTTTGATGCAAAGTCATATCCATCTGGCCAAGGTTTGTTTTGAAGCCGGCCAATCCCTCCTGGGGCAATCATACAGCACAAACAAAGCGTCTAACGTCCTAATTGAAACAGTAACCTGAACATACACCCGTAAGGCTCTGACCACATCTAAAGACAGGTCCCCTTCAGACAATCCTTGGAAAGAGGGAACCACAATTGACTGGTTTATGTGGAAACCCAAAACCACCTTAGGTAAAAACTCTGCTTTTGTACGGAGCGCCGCTCTGTCTTCATGAAAAACTAAGAAAGGACTTTTACATGACAAGGCACCTAACTCTGAGACCCTTCTTGCTGACACTTTATAACTAGGAGGAGGACAGCTTTCCAGCTTATATATTTAAAATCCGCCCTTACCAAAGGCTTGAAAACGACCGATCTCAAAAATTCTAGCACCAAATTTAGATCCCACGGGGCCATGGGTGGACAAAAAGGTGGTTTTATTCTCAACACACCTTGTAAAAATGTCTGGACCTCCTGCAAGGACACCAGACGTGGCTGGAAAAGAATCGAGAGGGCCAAGACTTGTACCTTCAAGGATCCCAATCTTAAACCGCCATCCAGACCATGTTGGAGAAACCTCAACAGTCTAGCAAGGCGGAACTCTCTGGGGTACCAACCCTTAGGCTGGCACCAGCCCATGTATTTCTTCCAAATTCTATAGTAATGTGCCATCGTGACTGGCTTCCTTGCCGCGAACATGGTAGGAATAGCTGATTTCGGGATATCCATGTCTCTTCGTATCCTGGTCTCAAGAACCACACCGTAAAACGTAGACAGTTCAGATCTGGGTTAAGGAATGAGCCTTGTGACAACAGGTCCTCACTCTGCGGTAGTTACCAAGGATCTTCCGCCAGGAGTCCCCTCAGGTCTGAGTACCAACTTCTGCGAGGCCAGTCTGGTGCTATTAAAATCACCCATGCTCTTTCCCGTTTCACCGGTAACAGGGGAAACGGCGGGAAGATGTACACTAGATCGTATGTCCAGGGAATCGCAAGCCTCTGCTGCTGGATCCCGCGTCCTGGCCAAATATCTTGGGAGCTGATGGTTGTTCTGAAAGGCCATTAGGTCTATCTGTGGCAGATCCCACCTTTTTACCACTGCATCGAATACCCTGGATGGAACTCCTGGATGCATATCTTGTCGACTGAGGTAGTCTGCTTTCCAATTATCCACTCCTGGAATGAAGATTGCTGACAGGATTATGTTGCGGTTTTCTGTCCAAGACAGAATCTTTGTGGCCTCTTTAAAAGCCATGTGGCTTCCTATTCCTCCCCGACGGGTTATGTATGCTGTTGCCGTCACATTGTCCAACTGCACTCTCACGTGCTGAGCCCATACTAGGACTTCCGCCATAAGAAGTCCATTGTAAATGGCTCTTAGTTCCACAACATTTATCGGAAGACTGCTCTTCTGCGGTGACCATCTTTCCTGAAACCAATGGTTGTCTAGTACTGCTACTGGCATCTGTTGTCAAAATCTTCCAATCTCAGATTCCAAACTTCTTTCCTGAAGCTACATTCTTGTGGACTGACCACCAAATTAACGAGGTCCTGGCCTGGGGCGACAAGTGAATCCTTTGGTGGAGAAGTAAATGCATGCCTGCCCCCTGAGCAATCAGATTCAGCTGAAAGGGTCTGGAATGTAGCCTGCCGTATTGGATCCCTTCGAAGGATGCTACCATTTTGCCTAGAAGCCGTACACAAAGATGCAGAGAGACCGCCTGGGTCTATAGAACCTTACGTACCGTCTCCTTGATATCTCGAATCTTGTCTTCTGGGAGAAACACCTTCAGATGTATCGTATCTAAAATGAGACCCAGGCGTTGGTTGCAGATTGAATATTTTAAAATTCACGATCCAGCCGTGTCGAATCAGAAACTGATGAGTGATCTGAGCATCTCGGATCAACTGGTCCGGAGAGGGAGCCTTGATAATAGGATTTTAGTACCTACTGGTAAATCCTTTTCTCCTAGTCCGTAGAGGATGCTGGGGACTCCAAAAGGACCATGGGGTATAGACGGGATCCGCAGGAGCTTGGGCACACTGAAAAGACTTTGACTGGGTGTGAACTGGCTCCTCCCTCTATGCCCCTCCTCCAGACCTCAGTTATAGGAACTGTGCCCAGGAGAGACGGACATTTTGAGGTAAGGATTTTTGTATAAACTAAGGGCGAGAAACATACCAACTCACACCACAAACATACCGTACAACCGGAGTAACAGAAACCAGATAACAGTATGAATTAACAACAGCAACAAGCTGAAAACAACAAATACACAACACGTGTGTAAACAAATTTAACCAGCAAGAATACACTGCAAGTAACAGTCCGCACTGGGATGGGCGCCCAGCATACTCTACGGACTAGGAGAAAAGGATTTACCGGTAGGTACTAAAATCCTATTTTCTCTTACGTACTAGAGGATGCTGGGGACTCCAAAAGAACCATGGGGTCTATACCAAAGCCCCAGAACGGGCGGGAGAGTGCGGACGACTCTGCAGCACCGATTGAGCAAACATGAGGTCCTCCTCAGCCAGGGTATCAAACTTGTAAAACTTAGCAAAGGTGTTTGAACACGACCACGTAGCTGCTCGGCAAAGCTGAAGTGCCGAGACCCCTCGGGTAGCCGCCCAAGACGAGCCCACTTTCCTGGTAGAATGGGCCTTTACTGACTTCGGCACCGGTAGCCCAGCCGAAGAATGAGCTTGCTGAATCGTACTACAAATCCAGCGTGCGATTGTCTGTTTAGAAGCAGGATGACCAATCTTGTTGGAAGCATACAGGACAAACAGCGCCTCCGTTTTCCTGGCAACAGCCGTTCTGACGACGTAAATTTTCAAAGCTCTCACAACATCAAGATACTTTGGAACTGCCACAGCATCCGTAGCCACAGGTACCACAATAGGTTGGTTAATGTGAAACAAAGAAACCACCTTCGGCAGAAATTGTTGACGAGTCCTCACTTCCGCTCTATCCGGAAGATCAAGTGCGGACTCTTGTGAGATAAGGCCGCCAACTCTGACACTCGCCTGGCAGACGCCAGAGGCAAAAGCATGACCACTTTCCAAGTGAGAAACTTTAACTCAACCTTACGCAAAGGTTCGAACCAGTGAGACATAAGGAACTGCAAGACCACATCAAGATCCCATGGCGCCACAGGGTGGCACAAACGGAGGATGGATATGCATCACACCCTTCACAAAAGTCTGAACCTCTGGAAGGACGGCCAATTCCTTTTGAAAGAAAATAGATAAAGCCAAAATCTGCACTTTGATGGAACCCAATTTCAGGCCTGCATCGACGCCTGCAAAAAATGGAAAAACCGACCCAAGTGAAATCCTTCCGCAGGAGCAGTTTTGGTCTCACACCACGAAACATACTTTCTCCAAATACGGTGATAATGTTTCGCCGTTACCTCTTTCCTAGCCTTAAGGAGAGTGGGAATGACCTCCCCGGGAATGCCTTTTCGGGCTAAGATATGGCGCTCAACTTCCATGCCGTCAAACGCAGCCGCGGTAAGTCCGGAAACACGCATGGTCCCTGCAATAACAGGTCCTCTCTTAGAGGAAGCGGCCAAGGATCTTCCACAAGTAATTCCTGAAGATCCGGATACCAGGCCCTTCTTGGCCAATCTGGAACAACGAGAATCGCCTGAACCCTTGCTCATCGAATGATTCCCAGCACCTTTGGAATGAGAGGAAACGGAGGGAACACATACACCGACTGAAACACCCACGGAGTCACCAGGGCGTCCACTGCACTGGCTTGGGGGTCCCTTGACCTGGAACAATACCGCGGAAGCTTCTTGTTGAGGCGAGACGGCATCATATAGATCAGCGGAATTCCCCAACGCTTCGTCACTTCTGCAAATACCTCTTGGTGAAGAGCCCACTCTCCCGGATGGAGATCGTGTCTGCTGAGGAAGTCTGCTTCCCAGTTGTCCACTCCCGGAAGGAAGACTCATGCCAGAGCGCTCACGTGTTGTTCCGCCCAGCGAAGGATTCTTGTGGCCTCCGCCATAGCCGATCTACCCAAGAAGGTCCAACAGACCGAGTAGAATGGGCTTTGATGGTAGCAGGAGCTGGAAGACTAGCCTTTACATAAGCATGTGCAATCACCATTCTAATCCCTCTAGCCAGGGTCTGCTTTTTCACAAGCCAGCCACGTTTGTGAAAACCAAACAGTACAAAGAGAGAATCAGACTTCCTAATGGAGGCTGTCCTCTTCACATAGAAACGGATAGCCCGTACCACATCCAAAGCCTGCTCTTTGGAGAACAATTCAGGAGAGACAAAGGACGGAACCTCAATCTCCTGGTTAAGGTTGAAAGAAGACACCACCTTATGTAGATAACCAGGGCGGATTTGAAGAACCGCCCGGTCACGGTGAAAAATCAGATAGGGAGACCTACATGATAAGGCACCCAAGTCTGAGACCTGTCAAGCAGAGGCAATAGCCAGCAGAAACAAGACCTTAAGAGAAAGCCACTTAAGGTCCGCAGATTCAAGAGGTTCAAACGGAGACTCTTGCAAGGCCTCCAGAACCACTGACAAATCCCAAGGAGCCACAGGTGGGACATAGGGAGGTTGAATCCGTAAAACACCCTGAGTGAATGTATGAACATCAGGCAGAGTCGCAATTTTTCTCTGAAACCATACCGAAAAGGCAGACATATGAACCTTGAGGGATGCCAGACGAAGGCCCAAGTCCAGGCCCTGTTGTAGGAAGTCCAAAAGTTTGGCCGTACTAAACTTGTAAACGTCATGAATGTTATATGCGCACCAAGCAAAGTAAGAATTCCAGACCCTATGATAAATCCAAGCAGAAGTCGGCTTACGGGCCTTCAACATAGTTTGAATGACCGCCTCAGAAAATCCTTTGGCCCTCAGAACTGAATCTTCAAGAGCCATGCCGTCAAAGCCAGCCGGGCCAAATCCTGGTAGACACAAGGGCCCTGAAAGAGGAGGTCTGGGCGTTGCGAAAGCAGAAGAAGAGGACGTTCTAACGAGAGACCCTGTAGGTTTGGGAACAAATGCCATCTGGGCCACGCTGGAGCGATCAGAAGTAGGATTCCTCCTTTTTGCTTTAACTTCCTTATTACCCTGGGCAGGAGTGACACCGGAGCGAACACGTATGGCAGCCGAAAGTTCTATGGAATTGCCAGTGCCTCCAAGAACGCTGCTTGAGAATCCCTTGTCCTTGCTCCGAAGACCGGAAACCTTGTGATTGTGTCGAGACGCCATCAGGTCTACATCTGGTAGGCCCCTCTTGTCCACTAGGAGTTGAAATACTTCTGGATGAAGGCTCCACTCTCTGTCGTGTATGTCCTGCCGACTGAGGAAGTCCACTTCCCAGTTGAGGACCCCCGGGATGAACACTACCGATATGGCTGGCATATGGCGTTCCGATCATTGAAGAATTTTTGACACTTCCATCATTGCCATGCGGCTTCGAGTGAAACCATGATGATTTATGCACGCCACCGTGGTGGCATTGTCCGACTGTACTTGAACAGGCCTGTTCTGTATCAGATGCTGGGCCAGTTTCAGAGCATTGAACGCCGCCTGCAATTCCAGAATGTTTATCAGTAGGAGACTACTTCCTGGTCCACCGACCTTGAAGAGAGTGTTGCTCCAACACCGCGCCCCAACCCCTCAGACTGGCATCTGTCGTCAGGAGGACCCAGTTGGAGATTCAGAAGGGACGACCCCTGCTCAATCGTTGGTCCTGTAGCCACCAGCTCAGTGACAGAAGAACCTCCGGAGACAAGGAGATCATTTGAGACCTGTTCCGGTGAGGCAGGCCGTCTCACTTGGCAAGAATTAGTTTTTGCAGAGGGTGGGAATGGAATGGAGTGTACTCCACCATGTCGAAAGCCGACACCATTAGGCCTAGTACTTGCATCGCCGAGTATATCGACACACGCGGACGAGAGAGGAAGCAACGTATTCTGTCCTGAGGGTTCAGGACTTTCTCCTGTGACAAGAACAACCTCTGATTGAGTGTGTCCAACAGAGCCCCCAGGTGCACCATGCTGTGGGCAGGGACCAGGGATGATTTCTTCCAGTTGATGAGCCAACCATGGGCTTGCAGAAACTGGACCATCAGATCCAGATGACGGAGGAGAACTTCCGGGCAATTCACCAGGATCAGCAAGTCGTCCAGATACGGCAGGATCCCGATGTCATGACGGCGGAGCAGAGCCGTCATCACCGCCATGACCTTGGTGAAGATTTCCGGAACAGTGGTCAGTCCAAAAGTTAAGGCCCGGAAAATGGTAATGGAGGTTGCCAATAGCAAACCGCAGGTATTGCAGATGTGACATGGCAACAAGAATATGCAGGTAAGCATCCTGTATAACCAGGGATACCAAATAGTCCCCTGGCTCCAAAGCCAGAACAACAGAGCGAAGAGTTTCCATACGAAACTTGGAGACCCTCACAAACTTGTTCAAAGACTTGAGGTTGAGAATGGGCCGGGAGGAACCATTCGGTTTGAGGACTAGGAACAGCGTGGAATAGTACCCCCTGCCCCTCTGAGCCAGAGGCACCGGTACTACCACACCTGTGTCCAGGAGTGACTGTACCACTAAACGAGGAGTTTTCGCCTTCACCTGATCCGAAGGGACATCCGGCAGGCAAGTGAGGAGCAGGACGTGTCTTGAAGGATATGGCGTATCCGTGAATGACAACTTCCCATACCCAGGCGTCTGAAGTGGTCTTCAACCATACCTGGGTAAAATGTAGAAGTCGGCCTCCCACCCTGGGATCCCCCAGGGGGAGGCCCGCCCCGTCATGCAGCAGGCTTGTCTGATTTGGAAGCAGGCTGACGGGCAGCCCAGGAACGTTTAGGTTTGGGCTTGGTGGTTTTGGAAGAGCGAGACTGATTCAGGTACGCCTGACCTTTTGCTTTACCTGGATGTCGAAAGGAATGAAAGGAAGTACTCTTAGCCTTCAGAGCCAAAGGAGCAGTACTAGGTAGACATGCCGTTTTAGCGGAAGCTAAGTCAGCAACAATCTTGTTAAGGTCCTCACCAAACAGGATATTCCCCTTAAACCGGAGCATCTCCAGGACCGCAACCAGAGAATTCTGCGAGCCAGGATGGAAGTTGCAGAGGCGTTGACCGCCAGAACACCAGCATCAGAAGCCACCTCTTTAAATGTAATGAGGCTGTGACAATATACGAAAGACATTGTCTAGCAAAATTGGACGGCAGCTAAGCCTCCACCTCCTGAGCCAACTCTTCAATAGCTTCTGCACCTCAAGTAGCCGCAATAGTGGGCCTATGTACCCCTCCAGCAAGTGTATAAATAGACTTTAAGCAGCCCTCCACACGCCTATCAGTCGGTTCCTTGAGAGAAGTGACGGTAGTCACAGGCAGAGCAGATGACACCACCAGCCGAGCGATTTGCGAGTCCACCGGGGGTGGCGTTTCACAATTTTTACTTAATTCCGCAGCAAGGGGATAGCGAGCTAGCACCTTCTTGGGAGGTGTAAATGTCTTTCCTGGATTCTCCCAGGATTCCTGACGTCAACCAAGTGGTCAGAATGAGGCAAAACCAATTTAGTAACCTTCTCGCACTTGAATCTATCCGGTTTCTTAGAGGTAGCAGCAGGCTCCAGATCACCATCAATTTGAAGAATCAGCCTGACAGCTTCTAAGAGGTCAGGAACATCCACCTGTGAAACAGACTCCCCATCAGAAGCTTCAGGGTCAGTGTCTGTGGGGGTCATACACTCCGACTCACGGATATGCTCCGCTAGTTGAACTATTTGTTCCTGGCTGTTATCTTCAGCTACTGCCTGAACAATTTGACCAGCCCACGCTACAATAGCCTTGTTTACCCAAGCACTAATAATTGCAGACCTTTGTGATGCTCCTGCAGCCACAATGATAGATTTTAGTGCCGTATCCAACTTACGATCTGACACATTTTAGTGTAGTCACGTTTGGTAATGGCAAGGTTGTCTTCTTTGACAGTCTTGCCAGGAAGGCACCACAATCGGCGGAAACTCCCACTTAAGACATAACACCTTTGGGGTAGTGGGTAATTAGCCGTGAACTTTTTGGGAAACTGGAAGTGTCTATCTGGCTGCTTGCATGCCTCTCCCAACTGATCCTGGAGAGTCTGAGGAATCGGAAAAACTGCGGTTTCTGAGACTCAGATCAAAGACTTCAGGTTCTATAACCTCTTCTTCCTTGAAGTTAAGGACCTGTTTTACTGCTTCAATAAGGGATTCTAACCCCTTGACCTCAGCATCTTCCTCCTGAGGACTAATGGCCATTATTGCCTCGACTGACTCACCTTACTCCTCATCCTCTAGGGGACCTTCCTCCTCCTCAGATTCTTCCTGCAGGAGAGGGAGGGAGGGGTCTCTTTACCGCTTTACGCACATTCTTTTCTTCCTGTGCGGACGGAGTAAATCTAATTAGGAATTCCTTCATGGTTTTGGAAAAACCCGCAGCCCACTCTAAATGTTGCTTGCGGGATTCCGCCATTTCCTTAGAAATATCTGCTAGGGCACTTTCCCATGACCCGGACGGACCACTGCTCCCAGGTTGAGTGTCCTTTACCAGACATGTGTCGCACCCCCCTGAGCTGCCGAGTTGATCGCAGCAAGCAACTTTTTGCTGCTGGTGCGATCAACTAATCTCCGCCTGTGGGGGAGTGTATTTTAGCATAGCAGGGCTGAGAACGATTGTGCAGCCCTGCTATGCTAAAAAAGTTTCACACAAAACAAGACTAGCCCTAGACCTACTTACCCTGTGCGACGGATCCAGCGATGCAGGTCCCGGATTTGATGTCAGATATCCGCCCTCCGTTCGCCTGGACACGCCTGCGTTTTTCTTACCACTCCACCGTGCATGCGCATTTCCGAACCGTTCGCAGCGAAGAACAGCTGCGTGCGAACGGGTCGGAATGACACCCACCATCCACACATATTAAGTCTCTATTCCCCTTCTGTGATTGGACTCTGAAAATGTCCGGCCCCCTCTGATAGGAAAAGCCCGCTCTAACTGCGCACCTTCAATAAAATAAAAATGGCCGCAACTGACTTTTTTAGTCACCTCGCTGACAGAGATTTAGCGTGGACACTAAACTAACCTTACCTGTAATCCTGCGTGCCCACAGGGAGCTCCTGTTTCCATTCCCCTCAGCGGCTCTATGTACCAATCGTCTACACCTTTCCTTAACCGTCTCTCACTGTGCGCTGCCAGTCCCTCAGCATGACCATCGCTCCAGGCTTTCTGGCCTGCCGGGTCCCACCTACATGCGCCCTCTGCCGCTAGGTCTCCTGCTGCTTCAGTGGTCACCTCAGCGGCTCTATACCCCTTCTCATGATCTGCTTCAACTCGCCCACTGCCGGGGAGATGAACACCAGCGGTAGCTGGGGGGATACGGCCGCATCGCTGCCCGCTATGCCTACCTCCTAACCGCCTGCTTAATAACTCACTGCTCTGCCCACTGCCGATCCTCTGTGAGAGATGCAGATCCCTTCCACCGGGATCTTTGTCTCCTAGTGTTCACTCTAGGATGTTTTAGCAGGGCGCCGCGCCCTGCCCGATTTTTTAAAGTCAAATTCCGCCCTGCCCCTTTTGCGGCGCCGTGCTAGAACAGCCACCCGCTTCCTGCCCTCCTAGCGTGTAAAAATGCCGTGCGCATCCATTCACGCTATGGGAGAGAGCTGGGGGAAGCCCAGCACTGACGGAGATGCTGGGCACGCCCCCAACAGTGACGTCGACGGTCACAGACGCCTCCTATAGCAACACCTGTGGGCCGCACTGCCCACTAAAATGACGTTGGCATGGCCACGCCCCCTAATTTACATTACCGTGCTCCTGTTTCGGGCGCGCGTGCGGCCAATGTGCCACCGGAGTCCGGCGCCCTGCCCCATACTAATTCTAGAAGGAACACTATCTCCCATAAACTGAAGTACAGTTGATGGAGCCTTCACCCTCCTTTAAGACAGGCTGGATCAGCTCAGTTATATATTAAAAAATTTCTTATGGAGCAGGAGCTCCTTTTCTGTGCTGCTACCTCCAGCACACTTTTTCAAACTGGAGGGATAACGTGGGGAAGGAGGGGGGGGGGGGGGGGGGGGGGGGAGGGGAGGGGTGTCGGGGTTCATGAAGGGGGAGGAGCCAGCTGTACACAATTGTTTTTTGTTTTACACTGTGCTACCTCCGGTCTGCATCATTCACACCCCCAGCTGTCTAGATCTCCGGTGTCCCTTAGTGGATGATAGAGAAACATCAATAAATCGGTACACTAATCCAGACCTGGCCAACCTGTGGCTCTCCAGCTGTTGTAAAACTACAAATCCCATCATGCCTTTCCACAGTTTTGCTATTAGGGAATGCTAAAACTGTGGCAGGGCATGCTGGGATGTGTAGTTTCACAACAACTGGAGAGCCACAGGTTGGCCAGGCCTGCACTAATCTTAACCTAGTTTTTATTCTTTTACAATTTAAATGTGCAAAATATACAAGAGTCAATTGTTATATCACAAATCAGTGTGTGCAGGGAGCTGTATTACCCCCATCACATATCACTGTACAGCCCCCTCTCCCCTATATAATAAAAAAAATAAGAATTTACTTACCGATAATTCTATTTCTCGTAGTCCGTAGTGGATGCTGGGGACTCCGTAAGGACCATGGGGAATAGCGGCTCCGCAGGAGACTGGGCACAAAAGTAAAGCTTTAGAACTACCTGGTGTGCACTGGCTCCTCCCCCTATGACCCTCCTCCAAGCCTCAGTTAGGATACTGTGCCCGGACGAGCGTACACAATAAGGAAGGATTTTGAATCCCGGGTAAGACTCATACCAGCCACACCAATCACACCATATAACTTGTGATCTAAACCCAGTTAACAGCATGATAACAGAGGAGCCTCTAGAAAAGATGGCTCACTACAGCAATAACCCGATTTTTTTGTAACAATAACTATGTACCAGTATTGCAGACAATCCGCACTTGGGATGGGCGCCCAGCATCCACTACGGACTACAAGAAATAGAATTATCGGTAAGTAAATTCTTATTTTCTCTGACGTCCTAGTGGATGCTGGGGACTCCGTAAGGACCATGGGGATTATACCAAAGCTCCCAAACGGGCGGGAGAGTGCGGATGACTCTGCAGCACCAAATGAGAGAACTCCAGGTCCTCCTCAGCCAGGGTATCAAATTTGTAGAATTTTACAAACGTATTTGCTCCTGACCAAGTAGCTGCTCGGCAAAGTTGTAAAGCCGAGACCCCTCGGGCAGCCGCCCAAGATGAGCCCACCTTCCTTGTGGAATGGGCTTTTACAGATTTTGGCTGTGGCAGGCCTGCCACAGAATGTGCAAGCTGAATTGTACTACAAATCCAACGAGCAATAGTCTGCTTAGAAGCAGGAGCACCCAGCTTGTTGGGTGCATACAGAATAAACAACGAGTCAGATTTTCTGACTCCAGCCGTCCTGGAAACCTATATTTCCAGGGCCCTGACAACGTCTAGCAACTTGGAGTCCTCCAAGTCCCTAGTAGCCGCAGGCACCACAATAGGTTGATTCAGGTGAAACGCTGAAAACCACCTTAGGGAGAAACTGAGGACAAGTCCTCAATTCCGCCCTGTCCGAATGGAAAATCAGATGAGGGCTTTTACAGGATAAAGCCGCCAATTCTGACACGCACCTGGCCCAGGCCAGGGCCAACAGCATGACCACTTTCCATGTGAGATATTTTAACTCCACATATTTAAGTGGTTCAAACCAATGTGACTTTTGGAACCCAAAAACTACATTTAGATCCCAAGGTGCCACTGGAGGCACAAAAGGAGGCTGTATACACAGTACCCCTTTCACAAACGTCTGAACTTCAGGGACTGAAGCTAGTTCTTTTTGGAAGAAAATTGACAGGGCCGAAATTTGAACCTTAATGGACCCCCATTTCAGGCCCATAGACACTCCTGTTTGCAGGAAATGTAGGAATCGACCTAGTTGAAAATTCCTCCGTCGGGGCCTTACTGGCCTCGCACCACGCAACATATTTTCGCCAAATGCGGTGATAATGTTTTGCGGTTATATCTTTTGTTAAGGAAATTTAAGCAATTTATAGAATCTATTCTGTCTTTTTAATATCATGTAATACTTAACAGACATTATTATGTAAGATGTTTTTCTGACAAAGAATGTAGGTATGTGACAAGAACTTGCTTTACTTTGCTAAGTCACCCTAGTCTTGCTGATTTGCGTCATGTGCCCAAGCCAGGACCAGATGGTGTTCGATAAGGAGGAATGGGCCTCAAGGCCTGCTATGATTGGTCCAAGCTTGGGTGGAGCAATTCTTTGTAATATGCAATATTAGGGGCCATCTATTCCATGTTCGGAAGGCAGATTGAGCTCACTTGTAATTTTACTTGTAAGTGCATGCTGTCACTTTATTGTAATCTTGCTCTGCCATTATCAATATAAACTTTGAATTTGGCTACAACTGTTCATGTTTTTTTTCCACAACAATTTGGTGCCGAAACCCGGGATCTGAAAACGATTGGAACGGAATCAGGACAGGAACGGAGGACTGGAGACCAGATTGGAGCCATTCAAAAAAAGGTGAGAACATTTGTGTCTCTGTCTGCTCTCCCCTCCTCCGCTCCTAAGACCCTCCGTCCCACTATCGTGAGTACAGATCCCAAGAACCTGAACAGTTGTTTTGTGTTGTAATATCTGTTTGGATATGCATGTGTGAGTGTATGTAGATGCTGGCACATTGCCACATCAGCACGAGAGAGGCCCTTTACGGCTGAATGATTGTGCTGCCCCAAGCATGCTGGGGGCAGTGGAGTAAAAAGTAAGTGGACCCTACCGTCCTCAGACACGAATGTTTCCTATCTTCTCAGTCTGTCACGTAAACTGTCATTAACATTGTCTGCATAGTGGAAGGACAAATATAAGGATAAGTGTTGGTGAAGAGTAGTTTCTCTGCTGGTCTACCCTTGCTTGTCAATACCAGTCTGTGGGCAACCGATTGTGGCTCTCCCCCGAACAGGAGCGATATAATCTCTGATTACCTCCTGGCCTGCTATCTGACAGCTCTGTGTACACTGGTTTGAGTCTGCTTCTCGCTACACTGAAGGGCGTGTCCTGAAGCTGCAGACTGGCGTCTCTCTGTGTCTCATGAAAAATCATACTTCTTACTTAGATAATCCCTTACTTGCATGGTTTGATCTAGAGGACATTAGAGGGCAAATATTGTTTGGCATCTTCGCCTTGCTGATTTTCATTTGGCTCTGTTGGAAAATTTGGAGGGACCAAAAGCGGGGATTCGCTGTGTGGGACTTCCCCTAACAGCCAATAGCCATAGAATATAGTGCTGTGAAACACTGAGAGAGGGGTGCAAGAGTCCCCTCCACCATAGCCGGGCTATGGGAAACAGTCACAGCAAACGTGGATTTGGCTGATCACCAAATCAGAGTAATGGACGTCCTGAGACTCTTCGTACCCCACAGGAAGAGATGAGTAAGAAATATGGCAAATGGGTCAGCCAGCATTTACCTAAGTGGGGCAGACTGACTAGGGGGATGGATTGTGGGATCCCAAAAGAGGGAACCTTTGAATTATCCCGCTGGGCAACCCTCTACAAAAATTATAAAACATAATTCAATGAGCCAAATGAATAGGCAGCTTGGAGTAGGTGGATGGTAGAATCTTATAAACGACAGCAAAAAGTCCAAAGTATTTTTTTTTTATTTTTACATTAGAAACAAGAACAGGAAGGGCAAATCAGCAAGGAGGGGAGGTACAGTCAGAGGAGAAAGAGGGGGAGGAAGGGTTTTGTGTGGAGTGGAAGGTGAGCTTGTCATCACTCCCAAAATAACCCAAGGTGAGAGAGATGAAAAGGCTGAGGAATATCGCTTGCCTCAAGCCTCAGCCTAACTTGTTAGAGAGCAGTTCATGCCTGGTACAAGTGAGTTTAGCCAGCTCAAGACAGAGAAATATACAGGAGGTACAGGAGAAAAGGGTCCAGAGGGTGATGGTAGTTGACACACCTGGTAACCCACAGAGGGGTAAGTTTAGGGGGAGGAACAATTGGGAGCCCAGAAATGTGAAGTGCTACAATTGTGGGAAACAAGGCCACATTGCAAGAAATTGTCCAGCTCCAAAAAGGGGGGCAGGATAGCGCCTGACAGGGAGGGCTTCCAGTGTTACCAGTCATCTTGGTGTTAAGAGCCACAGCAATGGTTCATTCCTGTTTGCATTCGGTTCATGTATTTTATGTTATATTTCTGTTTGCATGCCAGGATTTCTTATGTACTTGTTTAGAGTGTTATACTTTTGTTTACTAGTCTGGTAACTCCAGTGTCATAGTTTGTGGGTCTCCCTACTAGTTGCATTCGGTTCATGTATTTTATGTTATATTTCTGTTTGCATGCCAAGATTTCTTATGTACTTGTTTAGAGTGCTATACTTTTGTTTACTAGTCTGGTAACTCCAGTGTCATATTTTGTGGGTCTCCCCACTAGCCTTAGTTTTGTGTTTTTGTACTGGCGGCAGCACCGCACATAACTTGTTTGTTTAGTTCTCATGTTATAGTCTCCTTAGCTGTAGCTAGTTTTCCCCTCACTCGCAGTCTCAGGTGGTGCCTTGTAACCTTGTAAGACTGGAGGGCATCGGAGTTTGGGCGAACCTAATTCGCCCATTCAAGCGCGGCTGCCTTGGGCAGAAGACTAGCACCTCAGGCACCATCTGACCACTGGGAGGAGTAATGGAGTTTGGGTTAGAAAAGGTCTTGCTGCGGCCATTCATACTGACTGCAGCTCCACTCATGAGTACTGGAACTCCCCAGTTGTCACACATTCCACAGAGTTCCAGGATCTCAATTTGTAACATTGTACTCGTTTCCTAACACTCGGAGAGTAGGGGGGTGATGACTTTGTCCACTTGACCCTCTCTGAAATGCCTTTTTACTCAGTGGAGTATCTGGTGGACAGTGGAGCAGCCCGTGTTCTCAAGAGAGAGAGTATGTCAATGGATACTCTAATTACCCTGCAAAATCAGGCAGGTCCCCAAACACTTGGTATATGGGGGAAGGCAGGTTGCAAATAAATAAAATAAGAATTTACTTACCGATAATTCTATTTCTCGTAGTCCGTAGTGGATGCTGGGAACTCCGTAAGGACCATGGGGAATAGCGGCTCCGCAGGAGACTGGGCACAAAAAGTAAAAGCTTTAGACTAGCTGGTGTGCACTGGCTCCTCCCCCTATGACCCTCCTCCAAGCCTCAGTTAAGATACTGTGCCCGGACGAGCGTACATAATAAGGAAGGATCTTGAATCCCGGGTAAGACTCATACCAGCCACACCAATCACACCGTACAACTCGTGATCTGAACCCAGTTAACAGTATGATAACCGTAGGAGCCTCTGAAAAGATGGCTTCCAACAATAAACAACCCGATTTGTTTGTAACAATAACTATATACAAGTATTGCAGACAATCCGCACTTGGGATGGGCGCCCAGCATCCACTACGGACTACGAGAAATAGAATTATCGGTAAGTAAATTCTTATTTTCTCTGACGTCCTAGTGGATGCTGGGAACTCCGTAAGGACCATGGGGATTATACCAAAGCTCCCAAACGGGCGGGAGAGTGCGGATGACTCTACAGCACCGAATGAGAGAACTCCAGGTCCTCCTCAGCCAGGGTATCAAATTTGTAGAATTTAGCAAACGTGTTTGCCCCTGACCAAGTAGCTGCTCGGCAAAGTTGTAAAGCCGAGACCCCTCGGGCAGCCGCCCAAGATGAGCCCACCTTCCTTGTGGAATGGGCTTTAACAGATTTTGGCTGTGGCAGGCCTGCCACAGAATGTGCAAGTTGAATTGTACTACAAATCCAACGAGCAATCGTCTGCTTAGAAGCAGGAGCACCCAGCTTGTTGGGTGCATACAGTATAAACAGCGAGTCAGATTTTCTGACTCCAGCCGTCCTGGAAACATATATTTTCAGGGCCCTGACTACGTCCAGCAACTTGGAGTCCTCCAAGTCCCTAGTAGCCACAGGTACCACAATAGGTTGATTCATGTGAAACGCTGAAACCACCTAAGGGAGAAATTGAGGACGAGTCCTCAATTCCGCCCTATCCGAATGAAATATCAGGTAAGGGCTTTTATAGGATAAAGCCGCCAATTCTGATACGCGCCTGGCTGAAGCCAGGGCCAACAGCATTACCACTTTCCATGTGAGATATTTCAAATCCACTGTGGCAAGTGGTTCAAACCAATGTGATTTTAGGAACCCTAAAACTACATTGAGATCCCAAGGTGCCACTGGAGGCACAAAAGGAGGCTGTATATGCAGTACCCCTTTGACAAACGTCTGAACTTCAGGCACTGAAGCCAGTTCTTTTTGGAAGAAGATCGACAGGGCCGAAATTTGAACCTTAATGGATCCTAATTTTAGGCCCATAGACAATCCTGCTTGCAGGAAATGTAGGAAACGACCCAGTTGAAATTCCTCCGTAGGGGCCTTCTTGGCCTCACACCACGCAACATATTTTCGCCAAATGCGATGATAATGTTTTGCAGTTACATCCTTCCTGGCCTTGATCAGGGTAGGGATGACTTCATCTGGAATGCCTTTTTCCTTCAGGATCCGGCGTTCAACCGCCATGGCGTCAAACGCAGCCGCGGTAAGTCTTGGAACAGACAAGGTCCCTGCTGGAGCAGGTCCTTCCTTAGAGGTAGAGGCCACGGGTCCTCCGTGAGCATCTCTTGCAGCTCCGGGTACCAAGTTCTTCTTGGCCAATCCGGAGCCACGAGTATCGTTCTTACTCCTCTCCTTCTTATGATTCTCAGTACTTTTGGTATGAGAGGAAGAGGAGGGAACACATATACCGACTGGAACACCCACGGAGTTACCAGAGCGTCCACCGCTATTGCCTGAGGGTCCCTTGACCTGGCGCAATATCTGTCCAGTTTCTTGTTGAGACGGGACGCCATCATGTCCACCTTTGGTTTTTCCCAACGGTTTACAATCACTTGGAAGACTTCTGGATGAAGTCCCCACTCCCCCGGGTGGAGGTCGTGTCTGCTGAGGAAGTCTGCTTCCCAGTTGTCCACTCCCGGAATGAACACTGCTGACAGTGCTATCACATGATTTTCCGCCCAGCGGAGAATCCTTGCAGCTTCTGCCATTGCCCTCCTGCTTCTTGTGCCGCCCTGTCTGTTTACGTGGGCGACAGCCGTGATGTTGTCCGACTGGATCAATACCGGTTGACCCTGAAGCAGAGGCCTTGCTTGACTTAGGGCATTGTAAATGGCCCTTAGCTCTAGGATATTTATGTGAAGAGACGTTTCCATGCTTGACCACAAGCCCATGAAATTTCTTCCCTGTGTGACTGCTCCCCAGCCTCTCAGGCTGGCATCCGTGGTTACCAGCATCCAATCCTGAATGCCGAATCTGCGGCCCTCTAGAAGATGAGCCTTCTGTAACCACCACAGGAGAGATACCCTTGTCCTTGGAGATAGGGTTATCCGCTGATGCATCTGAAGATGCGATCCGGACCATTTGTCCAGCAGATCCCACTGAAAAGTTCTTGCATGGAATCTTCCGAATGGAATCGCTTCGTAAGAAGCCACCATTTTTCCCAGGACTCTCATGCACTGATGCACTGACACTTGTCCTGGTTTTAGGAGGTTCCTGACTAGCTCGGATAACTCCCTGGCCTTCTCCTCCGGGAGAAACACCTTTTTCTGGACTGTGTCCAGAATCATCCCTAGGAACAGTAGACGTGTTGTTGGAATCAGCTGTGATTTTGGGATATTTAGAATCCACCCGTGCTGACGTAGCACTACCTGAGATAGTGCTACTCCGACCTCTAACTGTTCCCTGGACCTTGCCCTTATCAGGAGATCGTCCAAGTAAGGGATAATTAATACGCCTTTTCTTCGAAGAAGAATCATCATTTCGGCCATTACCTTGGTAAAGACCCGCGGTGCCGTGGACAATCCAAACGGCAGCGTCTGAAACTGATAATGACAGTTTTGTATCACAAACCTGAGGTACCCTTGGTGAGAAGGGTAGATTGGGACATGGAGATAAGCATCCTTGATGTCTAGAGATACCATATAGTCCCCTTCTTCCAGGTTCGCTATCACTGCTCTGAGTGACTCCATCTTGAATTTGAACCTTTTTATGTAAGTGTTCAAAGATTTTAGATTTAAATTGGTCTCACCGAGCCGTCCGGCTTCGGTACCACAAACAGCGTGGAATAATACCCCTTTCCCTGTTGTAGGAGGGGTACCTTGATTATCACCTGCTGGGAATACAGCTTGTGAATAGCTTCCAATACTGCCTCTCTGTCGGAGGGAGACGTTGGTAGAGCAGACTTCAGGAACCGGCGAGGGGGAGACGTCTCGAATTCCAATTTGTACCCCTGTGATACTACCTGCAGGATCCAGGGGTCCACTTGCGAGTGAGCCCACTGCGCGCTGAAATTCTTGAGACGGCCCCCCACCGTGCCCGAGTCTGCTTGCAGAGCCCCAGCGTCATGCTGAGGACTTGGCAGAAGCGGGGGAGGGCTTCTGCTCCTGGGAAGAGGCTGCATGGTGCAGTCTTTTTCCCCTTCCTCTGCCCCGGGGCAGGAATGAGCGGCCTTTTTCCCTCTTGCCCTTATAGGGACGAAAGGACTGGGTTTGAAAAGACGGTGTCTTTTTCTGCTGAGAGGTGACCTGGGGTAAAAAGGTGGATTTTCCAGCCGTTGCCGTGGCCACCAGGTCCGATAGACCGACCCCAAATAACTCCTCCCCTTTATACGGCAATACTTCCATATGTCGTTTGGAATCCGCATCACCTGACCACTGTCGCGTCCATAACGTTCTTCTGGCAGAAATGGACATCGCACTTACTCTAGATGCCAGGGTGCAAATATCCCTCTGTGCATCTCGCATATATAGTAATGCATCCTTTAAATGCTCTATAGTTAATAATATACTGTCCCTATCCAGGGTATCAATATTTTCAGTCAGGGAATCCGACCAAGCCACTCCAGCGCTGCACATCCAGGCTGAGGCGATCGCTGGTCGCAGTATAACACCGGTATGTGTGTATATACCTTTTAAGATATTTTCCAGCCTTCTATCAGCTGGTTCCTTGAGAGCGGCCGTATCAGGAGACGGTAACGCCACTTGTTTTGATAAGCGTGTGAGCGCCTTATCTACCCTAGGGGGTGCTTCCCAACGTGCCCTAACCTCTGGCGGGAAAGGGTATAGTGCCAATAATTTATTAGAAATCAGCAGTTTTTTATCGGGGGAAACCCACGCTTTATCACACACCTCATTTAATTCATCTGACTCAGGAAAAACTACTGGTAGTTTTTTCACACCCCACATAATACCCTTTTTTGTGGTACTTGTAGTGTCAGAAATGTTCAATGCCTCCTTCATTGCCGTGATCATGTAACGTGTGGCCCTACTGGACATTACGTTTGTCTCGTCACCGTCGACACTGGATTCAGTATCCGTGTCAGGGTCTGTGTCGACCATCTGAGGTAACGGGCGTTTTAGCGCCCCTGACGGTGTCTGAGACGCCTGAACAGGCACTAATTGATTTGTCGGCTGTCTCATGTTGTCAACAGTTTTTTGCAAAGTGCTGACATTGTCACGTAATTCTTTAATTACTACCATCCAGTCAGGTGTCGACTCCCTAGGGGGTGACATCACTAACACAGGCAATTGCTCTGCTTCCACATCATTTTCCTCCTCATACATGTCGACACAATCGTACCGACACCCAGCACACACACAGGGAATGCTCTGATAGAGGACAGGACCCCACTAGCCCTTTGGGGAGACGGAGAGTTTGCCAGCACACACCAGAGCGCTATATATATACAGGGATAACCTTATATAAGTGTTACTCCCTTTATAGCTGCTGTATTATATATTAGCTGCCAATAGTGCCCCCCCTCTCTTGTTTTACCCTGTTTCTGTAGTGTAGTCTGCAGGGGAGAGTCAGGGAGCCGTCCTTCCAGCGGAGCTGTGAAAGAAAATGGCGCTTGTGTGCTGAGGAGAAAGGCTCCGCCCCCTTCACGGCGGCCTTTTCTCCCGCTTTTTTCAGGAAACTGGCAGGGGATAAATGCATCCATATAGCCCAGGAGCTATATGTGATGCATTTTTTTTAGCCATATAAGGTTTTTATATCGTTTTTATTGCGTCTCAGGGCGCTCCCCCCCAGCGCCCTGCACCCTCAGTGACCGGAGTGTGAAGTGTGCTGAGAGCAATGGCGCACAGCTGCGGTGCTGTGCGCTACCTTATTTGAAGACAGGAACGTCTTCTGCCGCCGCTTTCTCCGGACCTCTTCGCTCTTCTGGCTCTGTAAGGGGGCCGGCGGCGCGGCTCCGGGACCCATCCAGGCTGAACCTGTGATCGTCCCTCTGGAGCTAATGTCCAGTAGCCAAGAAGCCCAATCCACTCTGCAGTCAGGTGAGTTCGCTTCTTCTCCCCTTAGTCCCACGATGCAGTGAGCCTGTTGCCAGCAGGACTCACTGAAAATAAAAAACCTATTTAAACTTTTACTTCTAAGCAGCTCAGGAGAGCCACCTAGCTTGCACCCTTCTCGTTCGGGCACAAAAATCTAACTGAGGCTTGGAGGAGGGTCATAGGGGGAGGAGCCAGTGCACACCAGCTAGTCTAAAGCTTTTACTTTTTGTGCCCAGTCTCCTGCGGAGCCGCTATTCCCCATGGTCCTTACGGAGTTCCCAGCATCCACTAGGACGTCAGAGAAATATTGTTTGGAAACATGAGGATGGTCGATTGTGTGCACCTCTCCCTACATATGTTTCCAAAGGGGGTATGATTGATATGATTGCTAAATTTTGGTTTGCACAGTGTTTGAAATACTTTACAACAGAATGGTTATGTTCTCCTTGTAGATAGAGGCGTGGCCTGTTGCCAAGGTAACGGCTGCAGTAACAGCAAAGAAATTGATATCTGAATTTGTGTGCAGGTATGGCCTACATGAAACGGTTGAGAGAGCAAATAGCGTATTAAAAAAATGTCTAAGATCTGTGAGCAAACAAAACTTACATGGGTACAAGCTTTACCAGTAGATGCCTCCAGGCTTGACCATAAGCTCTGGAAATTCCTTCCCTGTGTGACTGCTCCCCAGCCTCGCAGGCTGGCATCCGTGGTCACCAGGACCCAGTCCTGAATGTCGAATCTGCGGCCCTCTAGAAGATGAGCACTCTGCAACCACCACAGGAGAGACACCCTTGTGCTTGGTGACAGGGTTATCCGCTGATGCATCTGAAGATGCGACCCGGACCATTTGTCCAGCAGGTACCACTGGAAAGTTCTTGCGTGGAATCTGCCGAATGGGATTGCTTCGTAGGAAGCCACCATTTTTCCCAGAACCCTTTCATTGATGTACTGAGACTTGGCTCGGTTATAGGAGGTTCCCGACTAGCTCGGATAACTCCCTGACTTTCTCCTCTGGGAGAAACACCTTTTTCTGGACTGTGTCCAGGATCATCCCTAGGAACAGAAGACGAGTCGTCGGAATCAGCTGCGATTTTGGAATATTGAGAATCCAATCGTGCTGCCGCAACACTACCTGAGATAGTGCTACACCGACCTCCAACTGTTCTCTGGATCTTACCCTTATCAGGGAATCGTCCAAGTAAGGGATAACTAAAATTCCCTTCCTTCGAAAAAGTATCATCATTTCGGCCATTACCTTGGTAAAGACCCGGGGTGCCGTGGACCATCCATACGGCAGCGTCTGATAGTGACAGTTCTGTACCACAAACCTGAGGTACCCTTGGTGAGAAGGGTAAATTGGGACATGAAGGTAAGCATCCTTGATGTCCCGAGACATCATGTAGTCCCCTTCTTCCAGGTTCGCAATCACTGCTCTGAGTGACTCAATCTTGAATTTGAACCTCCGTATGTAAGTGTTCAAGATTTTAGATTTAGAATCGGTCTCACCGAGCCGTCCGGCTTCGGTACCACAACAGTGTGGAATAATACCCCGTTCCCTGTTGCAGGAGGGGTACCTTGATTATCACCTGCTGGGAATACAGCTTGTGAATGGCTTCCAAAACTGCCTCCCTGTCAGAGGGAGACATCGGTAAAGCCGACTTTAGGAAACGGCGAGGGGGAGACGTCTCGAATTCCAATTTGTACCCCTGAGATATCACCTGAAGGATCCAGGGGTCTAATTGCGAGTGAGCCCACTGCGCGCTGAAATTCATTGAGACGGGCCCCCACCGTGCCTGATTCTGCTTGTAAAGCCCCAGCGTCATACTGAGGGCTTGGCAGAGGCGGGAGAGGGCTTCTGTTCCTGGGAACTGGCTGATTTCTGCAGCCTTTTTCCTCTCCCTCTGTCACGGGGCAGAAATGAGGAACCTTTTGCCCGCTTGCCCACGAAAGGACTGCGCCTGATAATACGGCGTCTTCTTATGTTGAGAGGCGACCTGGGGTACAAACGTGGATTTCCCAGCTGTTGCCGTGGCCACCAGGTCTGAAAGACCGACCCCAAATAACTCCTCCCCTTAATAAGGCAATACTTCCAAATGCCGTTTGGAATCCGCATCACCTGACCACTGTCGTGTCCATAACCCTCTACTGGCAGAAATGGACAACGCACTTAGACTTGATGCCAGCCGGCAAATATTCCGCTGTGCATCACGCATATATAGAAATGCATCTTTTAAATGCTCTATAGGCAATAATGGCCCTCATTCCGAGTTGATCGCTCGCAAGGCGATTTTAGCAGAGTTACACACGCTAAGCCGCCGCCTACTGGGAGTGAATCTTAGCTTCTTAAAATTGCGAACGATGTAATCGCAATATTGCGATTACAAACTACTTAGCAGTTTCAGAGTAGCTTCAGACTTACTCGGCATCTGCGATCAGTTCAGTGCTTGTCGTTCCTGGTTTGACGTCACAAACACACCCAGCGTTCGCCCAGACACTCCTCCGTTTCTCCGGCCACTCCTGCGTTTTTTCCGGAAACGGTAGCGTTTTTATCCACACGCCCATAAAACGCCGTGTTTCCGCCCAGTAACACCCATTTCCTGTCAATCACACTACGATCGCCGGAGCGAAGAAAAAGCCGTGAGTAAAAATACTATCTTCATTGTTAAATTACTTGGCGCAGTCGCAGTGCGAATATTGCGCATGCGTACTACGTGGAATTTCACTGCGATGCGATGAAAATTACCGAGCGAACGACTCGGAATGAGGGCCAATATACTGTCCCTATCTAGGGTATCAATATTTTCAGTCAGGGAATCCGACCACGCCAACCCAGCACTGCACATCCAGGCTGAGGCGATTGCTGGACGCAGTATAACACCAGTATGTGTGTAAATACATTTTAGGATACCCTCCTGCTTTCTATCAGCAGGATCCTTAAGGGCGGCCATCTCAGGAGAGGGTAGAGCCCTTGTTCTTACAAGCGTGTGAGCGCTTTATCCACCCTAGGGGGTGTTTCCCAACGCACCCTAACCTCTGGCGGGAAAGGATATAATGCCAATAACATTTTAGAAATTATCAGTTGTTATCGGGGGAAACCCACGCATCATCACACACCTCATTTAATTTCTCAGATTCAGGAAAACTACAGGTAGTTTTTCCTCACCGAACAAAATACCCCTTTTTGGTGGTACTCGTATTATCAGAAATGTGTAAAACATTTTTCATTGCCTCAATCATGTAACGTGTGGCCCTACTGGAAGTCACATTTGTCTCTTCACCGTCGACACTGGAGTCAGTATCCGTGTCGGCGTCTATATCTGCCATCTGAGGTAACGGGCGCTTTAGAGCCCCTGACGGCCTATGAGACGTCTGGACAGGCACAAGCTGAGTAGCCGGCTGTCTCATGTCAACCACTGTCTTTTATACAGAGCTGACACTGTCACGTAATTCCTTCCAACAGTTCATCCACTCAGGTGTCGACCCCCTAGGGGGTGACATCACTATTACAGGCAATCTGCTCCGTCTCCACATCATTTTTCTCCTCATACATGTCGACACAAACGTACCGACACACAGCACACACACAGGGAATGCTCTGATAGAGGACAGGACCCCACTAGCCCTTTGGGGAGACAGAGGGAGAGTTTGCCAGCACACACCAGAGCGCTATATATATACAGGGATAACCTTATATAAGTGTTTTTCCCCTTATAGCTGCTGTATCTTTAATACTGCGCGTAATTAGTGCCCCCCTCTCTTTTTTAACCCTTTCTGTAGTGTAGTGACTGCAGGGGAGAGCCAGGGAGCTTCCCTCCAACGGAGCTGTGAGGGAAAATGGCGCCAGTGTGCTGAGGAGATAGGCTCCGCCCCCTTCTCGGCGGCCTTATCTCCCGTTTTTCTGTGAATTCTGGCAGGGGTTAAATGCATCCATATAGCCCAGGAGCTATATGTGATGTATTTTTAGCCATCTAAGGTGTTTTTATTGCGTCTCAGGGCGCCCCCCCCCAGCGCCCTGCACCCTCAGTGACCGGAGTGTGAAGTGTGCTGAGAGCAATGGCGCACAGCTGCGGTGCTGTGCGCTACCTTATTGAAGACCGGACGTCTTCTGCCGCCGATTTTCCGGACCTCTTCAGTCTTCTGGCTCTGTAAGGGGGTCAGCGGCGCGGCTCTGGGACCCATCCATGGCTGGGCCTGTGATCGTCCCTCTGGAGCTAATGTCCAGTAGCCTAAGAAGCCCAATCCACTCTGCACGCAGGTGAGTTCGCTTCTTCTCCCCTTAGTCCCTCGGTGCAGTGAGCCTGTTGCCAGCAGGTCTCACTGAAAATAAAACTAAACTTTTCACTAAGCAGCTCAGGAGAGCCACCTAGTGTGCACCCTTCTCGGCCGGGCACAAAAATCTAACTAACTGAGGCTTGGAGGAGGGTCATAGGGGGAGGAGCCAGTGCACACCAGGTAGTTCTAAAGCTTTACTTTTGTGCCCAGTCTCCTGCGGAGCCGCTATTCCCCATGGTCCTTACGGAGTCCCCAGCATCCACTAGGACGTCAGAGAAACATAACAGTGTGTGCCGGGAGCTGAACAGCCCCTTTCCCCTATATAATAATACCACATAGTGTGCAACGGGAGCTGTGTTAGCCCCCATCATATATCACTGTACAGTACACTCCCCTCTATATAATAATACCACATATCAGTGTGTGCTGGGAGCTGTGTTATCCCCCATCATATATCACTGTACAGTACACTCCCCTCTATATAATAATACCACATATCAGTGTGCTGGGGGCTGTGTTATCCCCCATCATATAACACCGTACAGCCCCCTCCCCCCTATATAATAATACCACAAATCAGTGTGTGCCAGGGCTGTGTTATCTCCAATCATATATCACTGTACAGTCCCCTCTCCCCTATATAATATCACATATCGGTGTGCCGGGAGCCGTGTTATCTCCCATCATATATCACTGTACAGTCCCCTCTCCCCTATATAATAATACCACATATCACTGTGTGCCGGGAGCCGTGTTATCTCCCATCATATATCACTGTACAGTCCCCTCTCCCCTATATAATAATACCACATATCAGTGTGTGCTGGGAGCTGTGTTATCTCCCATCATACATCACTGTACAGTCCCCTCTCCCCTATATAATAATACCACATATCAGTGTGTGCTGGGAGCTGTGTTATCCCCCATCATATATCACTGTACAGTCCCCTCTCCCTTATATAATATCACAAATCAGTGTGTGCCGGGAGCTGTGTTACCGTCATAATATATCACTGTACAGTCCCCTCTCCTTTATACAAGAATACCACATATCAGTGTGTGCTGGGAGCTGTGTTATCCCCCATCATATATCATTGTACAGCCCCATCTCCTCTATATAATAATACCACATATCAGTGTGTGCTGGGAGCTGTGTTACCTCCCATCATATATCACTGTACAGTCCCCTCTCCCCTATATAATATCACATATCAGTGTGTGCCGGGAGCTGTGGTTCCCCCCATCATATATCACTGTACAGTCCCCTCTCCTCTATATAATAATACCACATATCAGTGTGTACCGGGAGCTGTGGTTCCCCCCATCATGTATCACTCTACATTCCCCTCTCCCCTATATAATAATATCACATATCAGTGTGTGCTGGGGGCTGTATTGCCCCCCATCATATATCATTGTACAGCCCCATCTCCTCTATATAATAATACCACATATCAGTGTGTACCGGGAGCTGTGGTTCCCCCCATCATGTATCACTCTACAGTCCCCTCTCCCCTATATAATAATACCACATATCAGTGTGTGCGGGGAGCTGTGTTATCCCCCATCATATATCATTGTACAGCCCCATCTCCTCTATATAATAATACCACATATCAGTGTGTGCTGGGAGCTGTGTTACCTCCCATCATATATCACTCTACAGTCCCCTCTCCCCTATATAATAATATCACATATCAGTGTGTGCTGGGGGCTGTATTACCCCCATTATTATCCTTTATTTATATGGCGCCACATGGGATCCGCAGAACCCAATTACAGAGTAAATAAATAAGCAAAGCATGAAGACAGTGACTTACAGTTCAATACAATGTAGGACAAGTACAGGGTATATAAACATAACAGTGTCAGTAAACAGCACTGAAATAAGTATCAGGGTGGCAGAAAACCGGAGGATTAGGTGCCATCAAAGGGAGTATTGAAAAGATGATAGGTTAGGTCAGTGGTTCCCAAACTTTTTTGAATCACGGCGCCCTAGAGTATCAGAATTTTTTTCACGGCACCCCTAGGCCAATAATTTCTTATTGAGAAATATAGAAAGAAATATTAAATTAAGTAGACTGTGTTTATAGGTCATCCTTAGGGTCAGTTGTGTGGTGAAGGACAAGATTTGCTTCTGTTTGTCCCCATATTTTATGACTGACAGCCACCAGCACTGGTTTTGCCTTTTATATTGACCATAAATAATTTGAATTGGTCCTGGACCACCAACCCAGGGCACCCCTGCAAGTGTCCCGAGGCACCCCAGGGAGCCACGGCACACAGTTTGGGAACCACTGGGTTAGGTAATAGACGTAAAAGCTTACATTCTAAAGGGGAGGGGCACACAGACAGGGGTGACACAGATGGGGTAGAAAGTGAGCGTGGGCCACAGAAGGCTTAGGATGACAGACGACTAGGTTTGGTGAAGAAGTGTGTCTTGAGAGCCCATTTGAAATTTTGTAGAGAGTCTGAGAGTGTGAGAGTCTGAGAGTGGAGAGTCTGAGGGGGAGAGGTAGAGAATTCCAGAAAAAGGGAGCAGCACTTGCAAAATCTTGGAGGTAGGAGTGGGAGGAGGTAATCAGTCGGCAGGAGAGACGGTGTGCATTAGCAGAGCAAAGAGGACGGACGGGCGGGAGTGTAAAGGGAGATAAAGTCAGATGTAACTGGGAGAGGAGTGGGTGAGGGTTGTGAGTGTGAGAAGCCTGAAATGGATTCTGAGATGGATGTAGTGCGTTTGGTGAGGAAGATGATCCGGACAGCAGCATGGAGGATAGATTGTATGTGTTAGGGAAGCCAGTCAGGAGGAGATTACAGTAGTCCAGTCTGGGGATGACCAGTGAGTGGAAAACAGTCTTAGTGGCATCCTGGGTGAGAAAGGGTCTGATCCTGGAAACATTTTTGAGATTAAAATGAAAGGTTTATGATAGGTGCTGAATGTGTGGTTTGAAGGAGAGGAAGGTGTCAAGGATTATTCCAAGATAGCGCACTTGGGGGCTAGAGGAGATAGTGCCATCTATAGATAATGAAATTGTGGGAGGTGAGGTTCTGTGGGAGGGTGGGAAGATGATCAGCTCAGTCTTAGACATGTTAAGTTTAAGAAAGCGCTGGGACATCCAAGAAGAGATTGCAGAGAGACAGTTGGATACACGATTGAGCAGAGCAGGAGAGAGGTCAGGGGAGGAAAGGTAGAGGAGTATCATTGGCATAAAGATGATATTGTAAGTGCTAATGAGTTCTCCTAAAGACGATGGGGGTAATTCAAAGTTGATCGCAGCAGGAATTTTGTTAGCAGTTGGGCAAAACCATGGCCCTCATTCCGAGTTGTTCGCTCGCAAGCTGCTTTTAGCAGATTTACTCACGCTAAGCCGCCGCCTACTGGGAGTGAATCTTAGCTTCTTAAAATTGCGAACGACGTATTCGCAATATTGCGATTACACCTCTCTTAGCAGTTTCTGAGTAGCTCCAGACTTACTCGGCATCTGCGATCAGTTCAGTGCTTGTCGTTCCTGGTTTGACGTCACAAACACACCCAGCGTTCGCCCAGACACTCCCCCGTTTCTCCAGCCACTCCCGCGTTTTTCCCAGAAACGGTAGCGTTTTTCCGCACACACCCATAAAACGGCACGTTTCCGCCCAGTAACACCCATTTCCTGTCAATCACATTACGATCACCAGAACGATGAAAAAGCTGTGAGTAAAATTCCTAACTGCATAGCAAATTTACTTGGCGCAGTCGCAGTGCGGACATTGCGCATTAAGCGGAAAATCGCTGCGATGCGATAAAAAATACAGAGCGAACAACTCGGAATGAGGGCCCATGTGCACTGCAGGGGAGGCAGATTTAACGTGCAGAGAGAGTTAGATTTGGGTGTGGTGTGTTCAATCTGCAATCTAATTTGCAGCGTAAAAATAAAGCAGCCAGTATTTACCCTGCACAGAAACAAAATAACCCACCCAAATCTAACTCTTTCTGCACGTTATATCTGCCTCCCCTGCAGTGCACATGGTTTTGCCCAACTGCTAACAAAATTCCTGCTGCGAACAACTTGGAATTACCCCCGATGTACAGAGAGAGAAAAGGAGAGGACCAAGAACAGAGCCTTTGGGGACACCTACAGTTAGTGTAAGTGGGGGGGGGGAGGTGTAGCCATGAGAGGAGACAGAGAAGGAACGGTCAGAGAGGAAGAAGGACAACCAGGAGAGGGCAGTTTGAAGCAGACCAAGGGAGTGAAGGATTTGCAGAAGGAGAGGGTGGTCCACAGTGTCAAAAGCAGCAGAGAGGTCAAGAAGAATAAGCAAAGAGTAGTGACCCTTGGATTTAGCAGATAGGATGTCATTGCAGACTTTTGTGGGGGCAGTTTCAGTGGAGTGGAGAGGACGGAAGCCAGACTGAATGGGTCAAGTAGTGAGTGGGAGGAAAGAAATGCAGTCAGGTGGTTATAGACAATACGCTCAAGGAGTTTGTAAGCAAAAGTAGTCCGTAGTGGATGCTGGGGACTCCGTAAGGACCATGGGGAATAGGCGGGCTCCGCAGGTGACATGGGCACTTTAAGAAAGAATTTGTATTCTGGTGTGCTCTGGCTCCTCCCTCTATGTCCCTCCTCCAGACCTCAGTTAGAGAAACTGTGCCCGGAAGAGCTGACAGTACAAAGGAAAGGATTTTGGAATCCAGGGCAAGACTCATACCAGCCACACCAATCACACCATATAACTTGTGATAAACTTACACAGTTAACAGTATGAACAACAACAGAGCATCAGATCAACCCTGATGCAACTATAACATAACCCTTATGTAAGCAATAACTATATACAAGCATTGCAGAAGAAGTCCGCACTTGGGACGGGCGCCCAGCATCCACTACGGACTACGAGAAATAGATTTACCGGTAAATAAAATCTTATTTTCTCTAACGTCCTAGTGGATGCTGGGGACTCCGTAAGGACCATGGGGATTATACCAAAGCTCCCAAACGGGCGGGAGATTGCGGATGACTCTGCAGCACCGAATGAGCAAACACAAGGTCCTCCTCAGCCAGGGTATCAAACTTGTAGAACTTTGCAAAAACGTTTGAACCTGACCAAGTAGCTGCTCGGCAAAGCTGTAATGCCGAGACCCCTCGGGCAGCCGCCCAAGAAGAGCCCACCTTCCTTGTGGAATGGGCTTTTACTGATTTTGGCCTGCTGAATCGTGTTACAGATCCAGCGAGCAATAGTTTGCTTTGAAGCAGGAGCACCCAGCTTGTTGGATGCATACAGGATAAACAGCGACTCAGTTTTCCTGACTCTAGTCGTTCTGGCTACATAAACCTTCAAAGCCCTGACCACATCTAGTAACTCGGAATCCTCCAAGTCACGAGTAGCCACAGGCACCACAATAGGCTGGTTCATATGAAAAGATGACAACACTTTTGGCAGAAATTGTGGACGGGTCCGCAATTCTGCTCTGTCCATATGGAAGACCAGATAGGGGCTTTTATGTGACAAAGCCGCTAATTCTGACACACGCCTAGCCGAAGCAAAGGCTAATAGCATGACCACCTTCCACGTGAGATATTTTAACTCCATGGTTTTAAGTGGTTCAAACCAGTGTGACTTCAGGAAACTCAACACCACGTTAAGATTCCAAGGTGCCACTGGAGGCACAAAAGGGGGTTGAATATGCAGCACTCCCTTTACAGACGTCTGAACTTCAGGCAGAGAAGCCAGTTCTTTTTGAAAGAAAATAGACATGGCCGAAATCTGGACCTTAATGGAACCCAATTTCAGGCCCAAAGTCACTCCTGACTGTAGGAAGTGAAGGAAACGGCCCAGCTGGAATTCCTCCGTGGGGGCATTCCTGGCCTCACACCGAGCAACATATTTTCGCCATATACGGTGATAATGTCTAGCTGTCACGTCCTTCCTAGCTTTTATCAGCGTAGGAATAACCTCATCCAGAATGCCTTTTCCTGCTAGGATCCGGCGTTCAACCGCCATGCCGTCAAACGCAGCCGCGGTAAGTCTTGGAACAGACAGGGCCTCTGTTGCAACAAGTCCTGTCTTAGAGGCAGAGGCCACGGGTCCTTTGTGAACATTTCTTGCAGATCTGGATACAAAGTCCTTCTTGGCCAATCCGGAACAATGAGTATTGTTCTCACTCCTCTTCTTCTTATGATTCTCAGCACCTTGGGTATGAGAGGAAGAGGAGGAAATACATAAACCGACTGGAACACCCACGGTCTCACTAGTGCGTCCACAGCTATCGCCTGAGGGTCTCTTGACCTGTAGCAGTACCTCCGTAGCTTCTTGTTGAGTCATGAGGCCATCATGCCTATGTGGGGAACCTCCACCAACTGGTTACCTCCTTGAACACCACCGGATGGAGGCCCCACTCCCCTGGATGGAGATCGTGTCTGCTGAGGAAGTCTGCTTCCCAGTTGTCTACTCCCGGAATGAAGATTGCCGACATCGCCACCGCGTGCCTTTCTGCCCAGCCGAGGATCTTTGACACCTCTGCCATGGCAGCCCTGCTCTTCGTTCTGCCTTGTCGATTTATGTAGGCCACTGTGGTCACATTGTCCGACTGCACCTGAACAGCCTGAAGTTATAGAAGGTGTGCTGCCTGCAGAAGGGCGTTGTACAAGGCCCTGAGTTTTAGGATGTTTATTGGGACGAGTGACTCCTGACCCGAGCACCGTCCCTGAAAGGTTTCCCCCAGAGCGACTGCTCCCCAACCCCTTAGACTTGCATCTGTGGTTAAAAGGATCCAGTCTTGAATTCCGAACCTTCTTCCTTCCAGAAGGTGCGGAAGTTGCAGCCACCAGAGGATTGAAATCCTGGCTTTCGGAGACAGGCATATCCGCTTGTGCATGTGTAGGTGAGAGCCCGACCACTGGTCCAAGAGGTCCAGTTGTAAAGGTCGAGCATGAAACCTGCAGTACTGCAGTGCCTCGTAGGCGGCAACCATCTTCCCCAAAAGGCGTATGCATTGATGAACCGATACCCGGGTAGGTTTTAGGACATCCCGGACCATTGTTTGAATCACCAACGCTTTCTCCACCGGTAGAAACAGCCTCTGCACTTCCGTGTAGAGGAACATTCCCAGGAAAGACAGTCGCCTTGTCGGCTCCAGATGAGACTTTGGAAGGTTCAGGATCCAACCGTGCTTCCTGAGCAGCTGTGTCGTGTGCACGATGGAGTGCAACAACCTCTCCCTGGACGACGCCTTGATCAGGAGATCATCCAGGTATGGAATTATGTTCATCCCCTGTTTGCGGAGGAGAACCGTCATCTCCGCCATTACCTTGATGAAGACCCTCGGTGCCGTAGAGAGACCAAACGGCAACGCCTGGAACTGATAGTGATCGTCCATCAGTGCAAACCGGAGATATGCCTGATGTGGCGCCCAAATGGGAATGTGGAGGTAAGCATCTTTGATGTCGAGACACCAGAAACTCGCCCTCCGCCAGACCTGAGATGACAGCTCTCAGAGATTCCAACTTGAATTTGAACTCCCTGAGGTAAGGGTTCAAACACTTTAAGTTTAGAATAGGCCGTACCGAACCATCCGGTTTTGGTACCACAAAAAGGTTTGAATAATAACCCTTGTTCCACAGCTGAGGTGGGACCGGAACAATGACCTCTGACACCACCAATTTCTTGATGGCCTCCATTAGAATCGTCCTGTCTGCCAGTAGGGCTGGCAAGCCTGACTTGAAGAAACGGTGAGGCAGGGGATCTTGAAACTCCAGTCTGTACCCTCTGGACACTATATCCAGAACCCAGGAGGCCAGACCCGACGACACCCAGACGTGGCTGAACTGCCGGAGTCTTGCCCCCACCTAACCCTCCTCCAGGCTTAGCTGTCCACCGTCATGCGGAGGACTTAGGGGTATCAGAAGCGGGCTTCTGTGTCTGGGAACCTGCGGGAGTAGGTTTCTTTCCTTTGGCACGACCACCTCTGAAGAAGGTGTTCGAAGGCTTATTCTTTCTAGGCCTTGCGGGCAGAAAGGACTGTGACGTGGAAGATGAAAATGGCTTCTACGTAGGCGGAGCAGCTGAGGGGAGAAAAGGAGACTTACCCGCAGTAGCCTTGGCAATCCACACATCCACCGCCTCCCCAAGGAGAGCCTGACCTTTGTATGGTAGGCCCTCCACACACTTCCTGGATTCCGCGTCCGCAGACCAGTTGCGCAGCCAGAGACCCCTGCGAGCCGAGACAGACATGGAGGAGATCCCCGCAGCCATGGAACCCAGGTCTTTCATGGAATCCACCAGGAACCCTGCAGAATTCTGAACATTACGTAAAAATAAATCAACGTCACCTTTGTCCAGCGTAGACGATTCCTCCTGTAAAGTGACTGACCACCTGGCAATAGCTTTAGCAATCCAAGCACAGGCTATAGTAGGCTGCAATATAGCCCCTGAAGCCGTGTAAATGGATTTCAGCGTAGCATCCACCTTGCGATCTGCTGGGTCCTTTAACGCGGTAGACCCCGGGACCGGTAATACCACCTGTTTGGACAGCCTGGAGACCGAGGCATCTACGATCGGCGGGGACTCCCATCTCTTCCTATCTTCCTCTGGGAAGGGAAAAGCTACCAAGACCCTCTTGGGAATCTGCAATTTATTTTCCAGAGTTTCCAAGGCCTTTTCAAAGATAGCATTCAATTCTTTGGAAGCCGGGAAAGTGAGGGGGGCTTCTTATCATCAGTGAAGGAGGCCTCCTCCACCTGTTCCGGAGCTGTGTCCGAAATGTATAAAACATCCCTAACAGCCTCAATCATCAACTGCACCCCCTTGGCAAGTGATGCTATCCCCCTCAACACATCCCCGTCACCGTCTGCAGCATCAGAGTCGGTATCATCCTGCAAAATTGCAAGTGCACGTTTGTGAGAATGTACTGCAGGGGACCCCGAGGATGCAGTATCAGACCATACAACAATAGAGGACTGGAGGACCTGAGTGGCATGCTCAGTCCTAGCAACTCTCTCAGAAATCTGAGGAATAGTCCCACTCAGAGAGACTAATCATTCTGGCTCTCTAGCTGGGATCTGGGCTAAGACAGTGCAATCCTGATTACATGGAATGGAGTCTTCCTGGGAAGACAAATCCTCTGCAGCATATGAAACAGTGTCCCTAGACATGTTGCACACACACTCAAACACCCCACAAACACACAGCGTATTATGAAGACAGAGTTTCCCTCTCAAGAATGGCAGAGAGACACAGAGATTGGAGCCAACCCACACACAGCGCTATCAAAGGTATAGGGAGTCCCTAACCAGCGCTGACTGTGTCCCTTAATAGGTGACAGCCTGTATACAGCCTCCCCCTCTTCTACAACCCCCTTGGTACTGTACAGATAGCTGGAGATTGCTCTGGAGAGACCTTGTTCCACTTGTAGTAAGTGCAGGCAGGAGAAAATGGCGCTGAACACTGCTGGGTCCACTCTGAGGAGAAGCTCCGCCCCCTTAGTGGCGCTGTCTTCCCACTCACCGAAAGATTATACTGGCCGGAGGAGTTGCACTGGCCTGGATCCTCAGTGGACAGTGTAGGGTCCGGCGCTGGCCCAGGGCGCCCCTCCCAGCGCCGCCCCGCTGAGCCATCACGGAGCGCGGGTGAGACCGCGCTCCCTACCCTAAGGCCACTTTCTTCACACTGTCCCCCCGCTTGCAAGGAGGGACAGTGACTCACTCGCCATCTTCAGCTCCCAAGGGGGTGGAGGCCAGCTGCCAGGGCAAGCGTTCCCCTGCAGTGGGGCGCGATCAGACCCCTCTGAAGCCTAACGTTCAGTCAGCGGGAGCAGTGGCTCAAGACCCCGCAGGGTGGACACTGCCCCCTCCCCTAGCTGTGACCGCCTCCTCCGGGTACATTTTCTAAACTGAGTCTGGTAGCAGGGGCATAACTCTTAAAGTGATAATGGCTCATGGTGGACCCGTCTATACCCCATGGTACTGATATGGTCCCGATATGGTCCCCAGCATCCTCTAGGACGTAAGAGAAATTAGATTTTTAACTCTTTCATACTTTACCATTCAGGTGGACTATGATTGGGAATAGTAACCTGTGCTGAGCGCAGCTGCAAGGGAACGTGGTACATTAATTGAGGTTCCTGGTCATGTTACAGAATAAATTACACCAAACACTGTTAAAAAATCCATGTCGACCTGTCATGTGTCAATCATTTGTCCATGTTGACCAATAGTGGTCGACCTAATGACTGTCGACCTTAACACGGTCGACAACCCATGCCGGAAACGTATAATACCACATATCCGTGTGTGCCGGGAGCTGTGTTACCATCATAATATATCACTGTACAGCCCCATCTGCCCTATATTATAATACCACATATCAGTGTGTGCCGGGAGCATTGTTATCCCCATCATATAACACTGTACAGTCCCCTCTCCTCTATATAATAATGCCACATATTAGTGTGTACTGGGGGATATGTTATCACTCATCATATATCACTGTACAGTCCCCTCTCCCCTATATAATAATATCACAAATCAGTGTGTGCTGGGCGCTGTGTTATCCCCCATCATATATCACTGCACAGTCCCCTCTCCCCTATATAGTAATCTAATAAACTGCATAAGAAATTACCTGAGTCTGGCAGTATCACGCCGCGTGTTTAAATAATGGCTGCTGTCTCCTAAGCCACGTGTCCGAGACAATAAGAAAATGGCCGCCGCGTATCATGTAGATCACCACCTGTTCTCTAGTGATGATTCTGTGACCTGTCAGGCGTAGATTCGGCTTCGTTCTTTTACACGATATGATTGGCTAATCTACCCGTCAATCAAAATAGTGCCGGTGGATGGGAGGAGCCGCATATTCAGCCCGGACGGACGATTGGCCAACGCGGGATGAGTGGGAAGAGTGGTGCTGCTAGAAACGTTAATTTTTTTGAAAATATGTCCTCAGTGCAGGAGGGCGGCGGCCATTTTTCTGTATACCTGACCTGAAGAAATAGGTGTCTCTCCAGCAGCTATTTTCTTTTGGTCTAAACTCTTCCCTGAGGCACAATTTTTCAGGAAAAGAAAGTAGTAGTAGGAAGTAGCAGAATGAGTGATTGCTGTGTCTGCAAGCAGATGGTTATATGTAGTATTATTATTAGTATATTATTATTTCATTCATGTTTTAATAATAACAATAATCTTAATAATATTAAAATTATTAGCCGACTGTGCTGTACTACAAGGGTAGCAGGCGCATATTACTTGGTATTACGCAGATGGAGCAGCCTCTTGTGGCACACTGTCATAATACAGCTGCTGCAGTCTCTGAGGCTAAATTATTAGGTACAAGTGAGGTCTACTGGTGGAGCAGACTCTTATAGGCCCTACACACTGGCCGATTTTATGAAAGATATGAACGATCTCGTTCAGAAATGAACGAGAACTCGTTCATATCTTTCAGTGTGGAGACTCCAGCGATGAACGATGCGCGGCCCCGCGCTCGTTCATCGCTGGTCTCCCGTCGGCTGTGCATGCAGGCCAATATGGACGATCTCTTCCATATTTGCCTGCACTTCAATGCAGCCGCGTGACGGGGGGAGTGAAGAAACTTCACTCCCCCCGTCACTGCCCCCCCCCGCCGCCGCCGGGTCGCTCGTCGGCCGTCGGGCACCTCGGCGGCGCATCGTCTAATGAGTAGGGCCCATTACCCTATTGCATACCTCCCAACATGGAGGGACAGAATGCTCTGTCCATGGACTTCCCTATTAATTAACGATTGCCATCACCTGTGCTGAAACGCCTTTCTTATCCATTAGCCTGTCCAACACAGGTGCCGGCAATCATGAATAGAGAAAATCCAGAAGCAGAGCATTGTGTCCCTACTGGAGAGGGTCCTGTTGGGAGGAATGCTATTGTAATACAGGTGGCATAGGCTGTCTTGTTATTACAGTACAGGTGTAGCAGTCTCTGCTTGTTAAAAGACTGCTCTGGTGTCTTGTATTAAAAATATGGGGAAACAGTCCTGGAGAGGGTCATGTTGGGCGGTATGCTATGGACCTATCACTGCACATCCCCATCTGTGGGACCGCGAAAGGGAGAAGCTGCAGCTTCCTCAGCCGCTGATGCTCCCAGGTATTGAGATGTTGCCACATTGGGCCAAATATGCATTTACCAGTGACGTGCGGTGGGGTGAGGCAGAGCCTTTCCTGTCATACTTAGGTTTAAACCAGATTTTTTACTGAATAAAATATATGAAAAATACTGATAATTTGTTTGAAATATCTTCTTTGCATTAATCTAATAATATTTATAGCCCAAACTCTGGAGTAAAAAGTCTATGGCAGGTGAGACAGTGCCTCACCTGTGTATACTTTCCACACATCTCTAATCAAAACTCACCAGATTTCCAGGAGTTTATACTGCTGCACCTGTGTATAATGCCCAGATGTACCCTTTGGCTCATATATTGCATGTAAATCTGGCTCTGGGGTTAGCCAGTGCGTCCCGAGTCATTTAGCTCACCGCATGTCCCTGGCATTTACATATAATCCGGGTTCTGAAGAGGGACACACGTATGCGCCAAAATGACAATGAGCCTATATCCATTACTGCGGCCATTCTCTGCAATACAGTTCTTCCTCTTCCATATGAAAATTAATTTCTCTTTCACTGCTGGGAATATTGGGGCGGTGACCCTAAGCAGTACATTCAGACACCTACAGAAACGTTATTTATACTGATATAATGGTGACCTGCCAGTGTGACTAAGTGATATTATAAAGCTGGCAAGGGTAATGCTGGCCCCACACACACACACACACACATATATATATATATATATACACACACACACACACACACACACACACACACACACACACACACACACACACACACACTTGAATCACATTATTATGGTCACCATCCAGAGGCAGCTCCAGAGGTGGGGCTACAGCGCATTTCAAAATTCAAATAGGGGAGCCACACCAACTGCCGGTGAGTGGCAGTTTGGAGTGGCAGTTTGTGCAGCTCCCCTATTTGAATTTTGAACTGACCCGCATCCCACCTCTGGTGCCACCACGGACAGCAGCTAATAGCCAGAGTAACCACTGTGTGCAGCACGGACAGCAGCTAGACATGCTGAGAGTGACTAAATAAGGTGCTGGTAGGTTGGTACAGGTATCTGGAACCATGCTGACTGCAGTGTATCCCACAGCTGCCTTGAGGATGAATTACACAGGATCCATAGAGCAAACACAACGATCGTTGCAGGGTGTTCTTCAATGTTTCTCACCTCGCACGCCAACATCCATCCATTCGATGAAGCAGAAAACGTGACTCATCGGAGAAGGCAACCCTTCGCAAATCAGCAGGGGTCCAGTTCCGATATAGCCGTACAAATTGAAGCCTTTTCTGCATTAGCATAGGTGCTGTGACCATCCGTTTGCTTCAGAGCCCCATACGCAGCCGGGTTAGCTGAACTGTAATTTCTCATATTTCCTAGAGGATGCTGGGGTCCACTTCAGTACCATGGGGTATAGACGGTTTCGCAGGAGCCATGGGCACTTTAAGACTTTTCAAGGGTGTGAACTGGCTCCTCCCTCTATGCCCCTCCTCCAGACCTCAGTTTTTGAAATGTGCCCAGGCAGACTGGATGCACTCCAGAGGAGCTCTACTGAGTTTCTCTGAAAGACTTTATGTTAGGTTTCTTATTTTCAGGGAGAACTGATGGCAACAGTCTCCCTGCTTCGTGGGACTGAGGGGGCAGAAGTAGGAACCAACTTCCTAAAGAGTTTCATGGCTCTGCTTCTGGCTGACAGGACACCATTAGCTCCTGAAGGGAACTGAACACTAGCCGTACCTAGATGCTCACTCCCACAGCACGCCGTCACCCCCCTCACAGAGCCAGAAGTCAGAAGACAGGTGAGTGTTAGAAGACAGATCTTCAATCAAGAAAGTGACTGCTAAAGGTACCGTGCGGCTGGCGGGGAGCTCAGCGTGCCATGTTGCCCACACAGCAGGGTGCAGGGTGGGGGGCGCCCTGGGCAGCATGAAACCTATGGAAGCTGGAATAAATAAGGGGCATAAGGTGCTGAGGCACAGTCCAACCCCCACCAGTATAAAAAATTACCTCATAAAAGCTGAGGAGAAACACGCCATTGAAGAGTGGAGCTTCCTTCTCAGTCAGCCAGCACACTGGTCAGAGCCATTTTCTCTCTGTCCTCAGGCTGCAGAGACAACGCTGGTCATCCTCCACTACTGAACAAGTATCAGGGTTCAAAACAGGGTGGGCCACAGTGAATTTGGTGCTATTTAATTGTGTGTTTAGCATTATAAAAGCGCTGCATGTCAGTGGGAATTTTTTTGTGTTCACAGACATTGTGTTACTCGCGCTGGGTTGTGAACTGGCAAATCCTATCTGTGTCCCTCTGACAGATTTTACTGTGGGTCTGTCCCCTATAAGTCCCGAAGTGTCTGTAGTGTGGTTGTGCACGTGTGTGACATGTCTGTGGCAGGGAAGTCTTCCTCTGTTGGAGACATGTTAGAGCAGGCATTCCCAACCACAGTCTTCAAGGCACACCAACAGTGCAGGTTTTAGTGATATCCAGGCTTCAGCACAGGTAACTTAATTAGTAGCTCAGTTGTTTTGATTTACCCATCTGTGTTGCAGCCTGGTTATCACTAAAACCTGCACTGTTGGTGTGCCTTGAGGACCGTGGTTGGGAATGCCTGTGTTAGAGACACAGAGGTGTAATATGACACCAAGAGCCTGACTGAGTGAAAGGCTGCATGATAGTGTGAATCATATCAGTAAGAGGATGGACATACAGAAAACTGAATATAATCTGTTGAAGATGTGATTTTTAATAGTTCTACCTTTCATCCACAGGGATCCCTCTGGGTCACATACAAATTTGCACTAGTAGTATAAACTGATACCGAGACGGACTCTAATTCATGTATCACCACTAGTGATTCCAGGGGAATAGGTTCTAAGTTAGCAAAAAGCATTCAAAACATGTTTTTGCTATAAAGGAGGTGTTAGAAGTTATGAAGCCCCCTCTTTTACCACAAGGAGAGTGTTTTACTTTAGTAAAGAAGTAATGTAATTTCCCCTGAACCTCAGGAGTTGAACAGTCTCTTGGAGGGAGTCTGATTTAACCTGAAAAGAAATTTCAGATTCCCAAAAGGAATTCAGGCAGCTTACCTTTGTCCAAAAGGTGGGAGTCACCCCGCATTTTAGACAGGGGCCTGTCATAAAAGAGAAAAGGTGTTTCTCCCTGCACCTGGAATGGCTTCACTTAAGGAGCCGACAGACCGCAAGTGAGTGAGGTAATCTACTGATGTGGCCACTGGGACACTACTCAGGCCTACCATTGTCTGTGCGTGGGTGAGTAGTGCTATTGAAAAGTTGTCAGAAAACTTGTCATTAGCCATTGACACAATAGATGGAAACGAGATACTCCTAACGTTAGGTCATATCAAAGACGCTGCTGCGTATGTACTAGAAACCATGAACTATATTGGTCTCTTGGGATCAAGAACCGCTACCATGGCAGTATCAGCTCGGAGGGCGTTGTGGATTCGCCAGTGGAATGCTGATGCAGATTCCAAAATAAATATGGAGGCTCTCCCGTACAAAAGGTGAGGCCTTGTTTCGTGATGAGCTGGATGCGTTAGTCTCGGCGGCTACCGCAAGTAAGTCGACATTCTTGCCTTATGCTCCTACACCGGCGAAAAAGACACATCACTCTCACATGCAGTCCTTTTCGGCCCAACAAATACAAAGGCCAAAGGTTCCCCCTTTTTTGCAGGTAGGGGAAAAGGAAAGAAATCCGCAGCGTCTCCCGGATCGCAGGAGCAGAAGTCCACCCCTGCTTCTGCCAAATCTGCAGCATAACGCTGGGGCTCCCTTGTGGGAGTCTGCTCGCGTGGCAGCACATCTGAAACTTTTCAGCCAAATCTGGATTCAATCTGGCCTGGACCCATGGGTCTTACAAATAGTGTCCCATGGGTACAAGCTAGAGTTTCAAGACGTCCCCTCATGCCGATTTTTCAAATCGACCTTGTCACCTTCTCTTCCAGGAAGAGAGGCAGTAACAACGGCAATTCAAAAATTATGTCAGGATCAGGTCATTGTCCTGGTACCCTTGTTACAGCAAGGAGAAGGTTTTTATTCAAGCCTCTTCGTAGTTCCAAAGCCGGATGGCTCGGTCAGACCGATTTTAAACCTGAAAAATCTGATTCTCTACCTGAAAAGGTTCAAGTTCAAGATGAAATCCCTGAGGGTAATGATTTCCAGTTTGGAGGAGGGGGATTTCATGGTGTCAGTAGACATAAAGGATGCTTACTTGCATGTTCCCATTTATCCTCCTCACCAAGCTTATCTGAGATTCGCAGTACAGGATTGCCATTACCAGTTCTAGACGTTGCCATTCGGACTCTCTCCACAGCACCGAGGGTATTCACCAAGGTGATGGAGGAGATGATGGTCCTCCTTCGTCAAAAAGGAGTCAATATAATTCCTTACCTGGACGATCTCCTGTTAAAAGCGAGATCCAGGGAACAGTTGGTGCAGAACATCGCACTTTCCCTGTCAATACTCCATCAACACGGTTGGATCATGAATTTTCCAAAGTCGCAGTTGGAACCGACGACAAGATTGTCCATTTTAGGGATGATTCTGTAAACAGAAGTACAGAGGTTATTTATTTTTTCCAGTGGAAAAGGCTCTGGAAATCCAGAAAATGGTCAAACAAATATTGAAACCAACTAGCGTGTTGATCCATCAATACATTCGGTTGTTGGGGGAAATGGTAGCGTCCTACGAGGCCATACAGTTTGGCCGATTTCATGCCAGAGTATTCCAGTGGGACCTGTTGGACAAGTGGTCCGGATCCCACCTACACATGAACTGGAAAATAATCCTGTCCCCCAAAGCCAGGATTTCGCTCCTGTGGTGGCTACACAGTTCTCGCCTACTAGAGTGACGCAGGTTTGGGATTCACGACTGGGTCCTAATAACCACGGATGCAAATCTCAGAGGCTGGGGAGCTGTTACACAGGGGGAAAGCTTCCAAGGAAAATGGTCAAGTCAGGAAGACTGCCTTGACATAAACGTTCTGGAATTGAGAGCCATTTACAATGGCCTTCTACAAGCGGTACATCTTCTTCAAGATCATTCCGTGCAGATCTAGTTGGACAATGTAACAGCAGTCGCGTACTAAACAGGCAAGGCGGAACGAAAAGCAGAGCGACAATGGCAGAGGTGACAAGGATTCTCCTCTGGGCAGAAAGACATGTTAGAGCTCTGTCAGCAATTTTCATTCCGGGAGTGGACAACTGGGAAGCAGACTTCCTCAGCAGACACAATCTACATCCAGGAGAGTGGGGCCTCCACCAAGAAGTCTTCGCAGAGGTGACATGTCTTTGGGGAGTTCCTCAAGTAGACATGATGGCATCTCGTCTAAAAAAAAGCTTCAGAGATATTGTTCCAGGTCGAGAGACCCTCAAGCAATAGCAGTGGATGCACTGGTGACCCAGTGGGTGTTTCGGTCAGTATATGTTTTCCCTCCACTACCACTGATTCCAAAAGTTCTCAAGATAATAAGAAGAACAAGAGTTTGAGCAATCTTCATTGCCCCAGACTGGCCAAGGAGGGCTTGGTATCCAGATCTTCAGGAGTTACTCATAGAAGATCCTCGGCCTCTTCCTCCTCGAGAGGAACTACTACAGCAGGGCCCGTGTGCAGTGGCGGATCCAGGGGGGGGGGGGGGGCACGTGGGCCCGTGCCCCCCCTGTCATGTCTGGCACTAACAAAAAAACAAACAAACTGTCCCTTTAAAAAAGAAGCGGCGGTGCGGTTCACTGGCGCCCGCCGTGATGAAGGGCCCAGTGGCAGCGGCAGCAGTATTAATGAGTCAGAGAGACTCATTACAGTACGCTGCAGCCGGCTGTAGTAAAGCCGGAAGACTCAGAGGAGAGGGGAGGCTTTCCCCTTCCCTCTCCTCCCCTCCTCCACGATCGGCAGCCGCTGGTGCTTGGCTCGGCCTGCACATGAATTAATCAGGCAACTCGCCAGCACCTGGACTTGGTGGGGCAGCAGCATGCCCCATGGGCATAAGGTCAGTGAGTGGGCGTTTAATGAGAGGGAATCTGGTGCAGCCATATAAATAGATTTATATATGTGTATATATGTATGTGTGTGTATATGTGTGTGTATGTATATATATATATATATATATATATACACACACACACACACACACACACACACACACACACACACATGCTGTGTGTGTGTGTGTGTGTGTGTGTGTGTGTGTGTGTGTGTATATATATATATATATACACACACACTGTATTTACACACATACTCTTTGTATATGTGTATATATATATATATATATATACAGGTTGAGTATCCCTTATCCAAAATGCTTGGGACCAGAGGTATTTTGGATATCGGATTTTTCCGTATTTTGGAATAATTGCATATCCTAATGAGATATCATGGTGATGGGACCTAAATCTAAGCACAGAATGCATTTATGATTCATATACCCCTTATACACACAGCCTGAAGGTCATTTTAGCCAATATTTTTTATAACTTTGTACATTAAACAAAGTGTGTGTACATTCACACAATTCATTTATGTTTCATATACACCTTATACACACAGCCTGAAGGCCATTTAATACAATATTTTAAATAACTTTGTGTTTTAAACAAAGTTTGTGTACATTGAGTCATCAAAAAACAAAGATTTCACTATCTCACTCTCACTCAAAAAAGTCCGTATTTCGGAATATTCCGTATTTCGGAATATTTGGATATGGGATACTCAACCTGTATATATATAAAAAGAAAGGATAAGGTGGTTTTAAGCGACCAGTGGTGTCTGATGCTAATAGGAGACTCAAATTTAAAAGAAAATATTTTTATTTATTAAATCTAATATGCACCAATAAAAACAAATGAAACAGTAGCCCTAGTTACAAGGGGCTAGAAAAGTTACTAAAAAACCGTATATCAAATATAAGTTAGTATAAAATCAATAATACGAACTTAGATAAGACAAGAGAAAAAAAGTCCTAAAAAGTATAAACTTGGACATAAGATCAGCATAAAAAGTATATAAAAAAGTTCTTAGCTTTTAGAGAGGATATGTATCATAGCACCCAACGCGTTTCGTCCTATCTGGACTTCATCAAGTTTACACTGCACATGAAGCACCTTACCAATGCTTCTTTCTTTAAGGTGGAGCTGACGCCCGATTAATATAAAGGGAGTGTCTAGAAAAAGGAGACTTTTTTGTTCATTTATAAATATCCTGGACTACATTCTAGTATAATTTGGTATCGCGGTTAAGCGCCGAAAAGCTTTTCCCCCATCTATATATATATATATATATATTTCTCTGACGTCCTAGTGGATGCTGGGAACTCCGTAAGGACCATGGGGAATAGCGGCTCCGCAGGAGACTGGGCACAAAAGTAAAGCTTTAGGACTACCTGGTGTGCACTGGCTCCTCCCCCTATGACCCTCCTCCAAGCCTCAGTTAGATTTTTGTGCCCGGCCGAGAACGGTGCACACTAGGGGCTCTCCTGAGCTTCTTAGTGAAAGTTTAGTTTTAGTTTTTTTATTTTCAGTGAGACCTGCTGGCAACAGGCTCACTGCATCGAGGGACTAAGGGGAGAAGAAGCGAACTCACCTGCTTGCAGAGTGGATTGGGCTTCTTAGGCTACTGGACACCATTAGCTCCAGAGGGACCGAACACAGGCCCAGCCTCGGAGTCCGGTCCCAGAGCCGCGCCGCCGGCCCCCTTACAGAGCCAGAAGCAAGAAGAGGTCCGGAAAATCGGCGGCAGAAGACATCCTGTCTTCACCAAGGTAGCGCACAGCACTGCAGCTGTGCGCCATTGCTCCTCAGGCACACTTCACACTTCGGTCACTGAGGGTGCAGGGCGCTAGGGGGGGGCGCCCTGAGCAGCAATAAAAACACCTTGGCTGGCGAAAATACATTGTGATACCCGCGTTCGGGGTACCCCTTCTGCAGTTAAACCAGTTGCAGATGCACTGTGCGGATTAAAATCCTTTTTACACTGGTTGCTAAGCAACTATGGCAACCAGGAGAGGAATATGTATAGCACTAGGACCCTGGGCTTTCCATCAGGATCCCTGCAGAGCGGGAAGCTGGGAGCGCTCTGATTGGCCGTGTTGTGTGGGGAGAGATGCAGGAAGGAGAGCTGCAGTGAGCAGACAGAGAGAGCATGGCTTTGGAACAGGAGGCAGTGTGTCATGCGTGGGTGTGAAGAGCTGTACGCGGAGGTCTGGAGGCGCGCTGCGCTGGGAGAGACTGGGCATCGAGAGACGGCTGTCATCCTGAAAAGCAGCAGTGAGAAGTGACCGGCAGGAGCTGGCAACAGCAGCAGATAATGCAGGTACTCTACTTCACCCCAGACAGCCCCCACATATGGGCACCCAGACCAACAGTGATCACCCTGACAGCTTGCAACATCACAGCCCCTTGGGACAGATCACAGCAGGACCCTATGTACAAGGAGAGGGACATGTGGGATTTATTTGAAGCTGCCTGCCATTGTACCAGAGAGAGCCTTAAGGGATAGGGTTGTGTGAGACCCTCTGCTTCCCCTTACCACTGCAATTGCAAGGAAAACACGAAGTGACACTTATCCCTAGACTGTTTGAGCTGCAGCACAATGTGTGTGCCAGGATTGGGTCATTTGCTCTGTGACCCACTGTATGTGAAATGACTTACTCCACAGCGCCCTCTATTTGAAGCATTGCTATACTGTGATATGACTTGCTCCACAGCGCCCTCTATTTGAAGCATTGCTAGACTGTGAAATGACTTGCTCCACAGCGCCCTCTATTTGAAGCATTGCTATACTGGGATATGACTTACTCCACAGCGCCCTCTATTGGAAACTGGTGCTATACATGGCAAGTAGCTGCTCCACGGCACCACCCGTTGGATTACAAATACTGTGCACAGTGCGAACTCATTCTACAGCACCCCCTGTAGGACAGTGATATAGCTGGAACATTTTGTCAGCAGCATAAACTGAACATATCCAATCTAGCGACATCTAGTGACCCGTCAGTATAACGCATGCATACTCATGAAACAGCTGTATAAGACGTCTGAGTGTTGAAATTCTGAAATGCTCTTGTGTTAATGTTATGTTATACTTTTAGTATGTGACTAAAAGTATCGTGGCTTATTGAATTGCACTGAACTCTACTAAGAGGTGAATTTAGTCACATGGACCAGTGACTAACCCTGTCTATAATAAATCTTTGTTACTGTATCCCACCGTAGTGGTCCTTTCACCTTTAAAAGGGGGGTGTTGACTATACTGGGGTATCCCCGTCCCTTCTGCCCAGGTCCTACGCAGCCTTCCCACGCAGATTCCGCCTGACGTCGCGACAAGCAAGAACCGAATGACCAGAGAGGCCACAACTGGACAGGCGTGAGACTGCAGGTACGCTTAGCCACCTATCACACTTGGCGTCCGCGAACAGGATACGAGCAAGATGACGGATCCACAGGTTCCCGCTACTCCCATGCTACCACCGGCACTCGGACAAGGAAACACGACCACCATGGCGGCATCACCGTTGACTATGCCATACTATTTTGGAGCACCATGGTTACCAACGTTTGCAGGAAAACAAGTGCCGGGTTCGAGTACGTTCAAAGAATTCAAAGACAAGATGTACTCCATGTTCCGCCTGTACTCACTAACCGAAGAACAGAAAATAGAGATCGTTATGGGTCAATTGACGGATTCGGCACTACGGGAAGTGAAAGCATGGGAAGACAGCGAAAAGAAGACCGTCGAAGGGATCTTTAAGAAGCTGATGACCATATTCGACTGCGAGACCATAGCGGAATTAAAGAGCCGCCTTTATGCGAGAAAACAAAGACCTGACGAATCACTGCGAGACTTCGCGCTGGCCCTACAAGAAGCTGCAAAGGCTATACGGGCCCTGGATGAACGAGAAGTCGAAGGGATAGATAGAACGTTAACAGACCTGTTTGTAGAAGGGGCAAGAGGAGAGACGATTCGCTCTCAAATGCGCATGGAGAGACGACAGCAACCAGGGAACTCCTTCTCTGAATTCAAAGAGACAGTGCTGCATATCCTTGGGAAAAATCAGAGCAACAATGTCGCGAAAGATGCGTCTTCAGAGTGGAGTGAAGATGACAGCTACAGAGAAACCGCACTGCCCGTGAAGTCAGACGGACTAGCCCAAGTGGGAGCGGTTCTCCAGCAAGCACAAGCCCCACCGGGACCAGATCCTATGGAAACGCTCAATCAGAGGCTGACGGAGATGATATTGAATCTCTCCCAAATGAGCCAGAGATTAGAAGAGCTCGACAGGGACCAAGATAGGAATAGACACAGAGAATGGCGTCAAGAGCAAGATTGGCAGAGTCGTTCTCGCTGGGACGTAGTAAGAGAATCGGGCCGACGATTGACCGATCAATTCCATGCTCCGAAAGGCACTGTATGTCAACAGACCTCCGAAAGAGTGGAGAGAATAGATCTACCATGGGAGGAACGACCCAGAAAAGCAGGACCAAGACTGGTGTGGCAGAGTCAAGTCGGAGTGATGGGTGTACCATCTGGTGGGGATGATCGAAGAACCAGAACAAGAAAGACGACAGGCCAAGTATTGTGGTTTAGTGCAACGCGTGGTTACGGCTTCATAAGGAGAACAGACACTAAGAGAACCATATATGTTCACTATACGGGCATTCAGAAGACCCATCAGAACAATTACTTCCGAAGCCTAGGAAGCGGGGAATGGGTCGAATTTGAATTGACCAATGGAAAAAGGGGCGTTAAGGCCATCAACGTCACAGGTCCTAATGGCGTTCCAGTGCAAGGCAACAGACATGCCAGAGAGCGTAACCGGTATTGGCGCTGTCCACGGTATAGAAAGCCTCCACTCTACTACCAGCAAGACTACTGGGACAGCGGAAGCAGAGAGGAACCAAGAGACTGTAATAGTGAGACCGGTAGACCTAACACCAATCCTCCTCGACCTGAACGGATACCCCGACCACCCGAACCTGAAGTCCCAAAGCAAAGGAAAATGCTGGACACAAGCGAGAGACCGGTTGCGAAAGGTCAGAGTGAGACAGTGCAGCAGTGCCTTCAAAATGTGATAAAGCCTCAGATTTCTCCTCAACCAAAACGAGAGTACATCCCAAAAAGGCAAGACGCAGATTACCGTGCAGCAAATTTCGAGCAAACAGATGCCGGTGCGACTGACCAGAAAAGGGACACTGAAGCAGTGGTCCACATGGCCATGACAAAGATAGTGGAACCCGTGGAATCCAGAAGTCCGGAGCCAGCAATGCCATCGTCTGAACCCAAGCCCCAGGCACTGCAGGCAGAGACCCCACAGGCAGCTGAGAAGGCTGAGGCCCATTCCACGGAAGAGAAGCCTGTAATGGATAGTGAGTACAGGACCATAACGGGAGAAGAATTCGCCTTCAGGATACAGCAGGCTATACGAAGATCAATGAGATGCGATAAAGGTGCACCACATGCTCGTTGCAGATCGCACGCCGTGATATAGAGTACCACCCATGTACACCATTGAAGAACCCGTACCGCAGAGGGATCGGAGTCCTGTGGCGGAGGGATGGGGTCCCTGGGATGGACATACCCTAGCTATTTAACAAGAGTAAAAGTAGAAAGGTATAACTGTTCAGGTTTAACTTGTTGGCATCTAATTATTTGCATGTATTGGGAGTTCAAAGACTGTGGTGTAGGACTTTAATCCATTACAGTATGCGTGGGGACACGCATAATTTCAGCGGGCGAACATGTGATACCCGCGTTCGGGGTACCCCTTCTGCAGTTAAACCAGTTGCAGATGCACTGTGCGGATTAAAATCCTTTTTACACTGGTTGCTAAGCAACTATGGCAACCAGGAGAGGAATATGTATAGCACTAGGACCCTGGGCTTTCCATCAGGATCCCTGCAGAGCGGGAAGCTGGGAGCGCTCTGATTGGCCGTGTTGTGTGGGGAGAGAAGCAGGAAGGAGAGCTGCAGTGAGCAGACAGAGAGAGCATGGCTTTGGAACAGGAGGCAGTGTGTCATGCGTGGGTGTGAAGAGCTGTACGCGGAGGTCTGGAGGCGCGCTGCGCTGGGAGAGACTGGGCATCGAGAGACGGCTGTCATCCTGAAAAGCAGCAGTGAGAAGTGACCGGCAGGAGCTGGCAACAGCAGCAGATAATGCAGGTACTCTACTTCACCCCAGACAGCCCCCACATATGGGCACCCAGACCAACAGTGATCACCCTGACAGCTTGCAACATCACAGCCCCTTGGGACAGATCACAGCAGGACCCTATGTACAAGGAGAGGGACATGTGGGATTTATTTGAAGCTGCCTGCCATTGTACCAGAGAGAGCCTTAAGGGATAGGGTTGTGTGAGACCCTCTGCTGCCCCTTACCACTGCAATTGCAAGGAAAACACGAAGTGACACTTATCCCTAGACTGTTTGAGCTGCAGCACAATGTGTGTGCCAGGATTGGGTCATTTGCTCTGTGACCCACTGTATGTGAAATGACTTACTCCACAGCGCCCTCTATTTGAAGCATTGCTATACTGTGATATGACTTGCTCCACAGCGCCCTCTATTTGAAGCATTGCTAGACTGTGAAATGACTTACTCCACAGCGCCCTCTATTTGAAGCATTGCTATACTGGGATATGACTTACTCCACAGCGCCCTCTATTGGAAACTGGTGCTATACATGGCAAGTAGCTGCTCCACGGCACCACCCGTTGGATTACAAATACTGTGCACAGTGCGAACTCATTCTACAGCACCCCCTGTAGGACAGTGATATAGCTGGAACATTTTGTCAGCAGCATAAACTGAACATATCCAATCTAGCGACATCTAGTGACCCGTCAGTATAACGCCTGCATACTCATGAAACAGCTGTATAAGACGTCTGAGTGTTAAAATTCTGAAATGCTCTTGTGTTAATGTTATGTTATACTTTTAGTATGTGACTAAAAGTATCGTGGCTTATTGAATTGCACTGAACTCTACTAAGAGGTGAATTTAGTCACATGGACCAGTGACTAACCCTGTCTATAATAAATCTTTGTTACTGTATCCCACCGTAGTGGTCCTTTCACCTTTAAAAGGGGGGTGTTGACTATACTGGGGTATCCCCGTCCCTTCTGCCCAGGTCCTACGCAGCCTTCCCACGCAGATTCCGCCTGACGTCGCGACAAGCAAGAACCGAACGACCAGAGAGGCCACAACTGGACAGGCGTGAGACTGCAGGTACGCTTAGCCACCTATCACAACATCACATATAGCCCCCAGGGCTATATGGATGAATTTTAACCCCTGCCAGATTCCACATAAAAGCGGGAGAAAAGACCGCCGAGAAGGGGGCGGAGCCTATCTCCTCAGCACACAGGCGCCATTTTCCCTCACAGCTCCGCTGGAAGGACGTCTCCCTGACTCTCCCCTGCAGTCCTGCACTACAGAAACAGGGTAAAAAAGAGAGGGGGGCACTAATTGGCGTAATATTAACAATATAGCAGCTATAAAGGGGAAAAACACTTATATAAGGTTATCCCTGTATATATATAGCGCTCTGGTGTGTGCTGGCATACTCTCCCTCTGTCTCCCCAAAGGGCTAGTGGGGTCCTGTTCTCTGTCAGAGCATTCCCTGTGTGTGTGCTGTGTGTCGGTACGTTGTGTCGACATGTATGAGGAGGAAAATGATGTGGAGGCGGAGCAATTGCCTATAATAGAGATGTCACCCCCTAGGGAGTCGACACCTGAGTGGATGAGCTTATGGAAGGAATTACGTGACCGTGTCAGCTCTTTGCAAAAGACAGTTGACGACATGAGACAGCCGGCTACTCAGCTTGTGCCTGTCCAGGCGTCTCAAAAGCCATCAGGGGCTCTAAAACGCCCGTTACCTCAGATGGTAGATACAGACGTCGACACGGATACTGACTCCAGTGTCGACGGGGAAGAGACAAACGTGACTTCCAATAGGGCCACACGTTACATGATTGAGGCAATGAAAAATGTTTTACATATTTCTGATAATACCAGTACCACTAAAAAGGGTATTATGTTCGGTGAGAAAAAACTACCTGTAGTTTTTCCTGAATCTGAGGAATTAAATGAGGTGTGTGATGAAGCGTGGGTTTCCCCCGATAAAAAACTGATAATTTCTAAAAAATTATTGGCATTATATCCTTTCCCGCCAGAGATTAGGGCGCGTTGGGAAACACCCCCTAGGGTGGATAAAGCACTCACACGCTTATCAAAACAGGTGGCTCTACCCTCTCCTGAGACGGCCGCCCTTAAGGATCCTGCTGATAGAAAGCAGGAGGGTATCCTAAAATGTATTTACACACATACTGGTGTTATACTGAGACCAGCAATCGCCTCAGCCTGGATGTGCAGTGCTGGGTTGGCTTGGTCGGATTCCCTGACTGAAAATATTGATACCCTAGACAGGGACAGTATATTACTGACTATAGAGCATTTAAAAGATGCATTTCTATATATGCGTGATGCACAGCGGGATATTTGCCGACTGGCATCAAGAGTAAGTGCGCTGTCCATTTCTGCCAGAAGAGGGTTATGGACGCGACAGTGGTCAGGTGATGCGGATTCCAAACGGCATATGGAAGTATTGCTTTATAAAGGGGAGGAGTTATTTGGGGTAGGTCTTTCAGACCTGGTGGCCACGGCAACGGCTGGGAAATCCACATTTTTACCCCAGGTCGCCTCTCAACATAAGAAGACGCCGTATTATCAGGCGCAGTCCTTTCGTCCCCATAAGGGCAAGCGAGCGAAAGGCTCCTCATTTCTGCCCCGGGGCAGAGGAAGGGGAAAAAGGCTGCAACAGACAGCCAATTCCCAGGAGCAAAAGCCCTCTCCCGCTTCTGCCAAGTCCGCAGCATGACGCTGGGGCTTTACAAGCGGACTTAGGCACGGTGGGGGCACGTCTCAAGAATTTCAGCGCGCAGTGGGCTCACTCGCAAGTAGACCCCTGGGTCCTTCAGGTGGTATCTCAGGGGTACAAATTGGAATTCGAGACCTCTCCCCCTCGCCGTTTCCTAAAGTCTGCTTTACCGACGTCTCCCTCCGACAGGGAGGCGGTATTGGAGGCCATTCACAAGCTGTATTCTCAGCAGGTGATAATCAAGGTACCCCTCCTGCAACAGGGCAAGGGGTATTATTCAACGCTGTTTGTGGTACCGAAGCCGGACGGCTCGGTGAGACCTATTTTAAATCTGAAATCCTTGAACACTTACATACAAAGGTTCAAGTTCAAGATGGAGTCACTCAGAGCAGTGATCGCGAACCTGGAAGAAGGGGACTATATGGTGTCTATGGACATCAAGGATGCTTACCTCCATGTCCCAATTTACCCTTCTCACCAAGGGTACCTCAGGTTTGTGGTACAGAACTGTCACTATCAGTTTCAGACGCTGCCGTTTGGATTGTCCACGGCACCCCGGGTCTTTACCAAGGTAATGGCCGAAATGATGATACTTCTTCGAAGAAAAGGCGTCTTAATTATCCCTTACTTGGACGATCTCCTGATAAGGGCAAGATCCAAGGAACAGTTAGTAGTCGGAGTAGCACTATCTCAAGTAGTGTTACGGCAGCACGGGTGGATTCTAAATATCCCAAAATCACAGCTGATTCCGGCGACACGTCTGCTATTCCTAGGGATGATTCTGGACACAGTCCAGAAAAAGGTGTTTCTCCCGGAGGAGAAAGCCAGGGAGTTATCCGAGTTAGTCAGAAACCTCCTGAAACCAGACCGGGTCTCAGTGCATCAATGCACAAGGGTCCTGGGAAAAATGGTGGCTTCCTACGAAGCGATTCCATTCGGCAGATTCCACGCAAGAACATTTCAGTGGGATCTGCTGGACAAATGGTCCGGATCGCATCTTCACATGCATCAGCGGATAACCCTGTCCCCAAGAACTAGGGTGTCTCTCCTGTGGTGGTTGCAGAGTGCTCATCTTCTAGAGGGCCGCAGATTCGGCATGCAGGACTGGGTCCTGGTGACCACGGATGCCAGCCTGAGAGGCTGGGGAGCAGTCACACAGGGAAGAAATTTCCAGGGCTTGTGGTCAAGCCTGGAAACGTCACTTCACATAAATATCCTGGAACTAAGGGCCATTTACAATGCTCTAAGCCAAGCAAGACCTCTGCTTCAGGGTCAGCCGGTGTTGATCCAGTCAGACAACATCACGGCAGTCGCCCACGTAAACAGACAGGGCGGCACAAGAAGCAGGAGGGCAATGGCAGAAGCTGCAAGGATTCTTCGCTGGGCGGAAAATCATGTGATAGCACTGTCAGCAGTGTTCATTCCGGGAGTGGACAACTGGGAAGCAGACTTCCTCAGCAGACACGACCTCCACCCGGGAGAGTGGGGACTTCATCCAGAAGTCTTCCACATGATTGTAAACCGTTGGGAAAAACCAAAGGTGGACATGATGGCGTCCCGCCTCAACAAAAAACTAGACAGGTATTGCGCCAGGTCAAGGGACCCTCAGGCAATAGCGGTGGACGCTCTGGTAACACCGTGGGTGTACCAGTCAGTGTATGTGTTCCCTCCTCTGCCTCTCATACCCAAGGTACTGAGAATTATAAGACGGAGAGGAGTAAGAACTATACTCGTGGCTCCGGATTGGCCAAGAAGGACTTGGTACCCGGAACTTCAAGAGATGCTCACAGAGGACCCATAGCCTCTACCTCTAAGAAGGGACCTGCTCCAGCAGGGACCCTGTCTGTTCCAAGACTTACCGCGGCTGCGTTTGACGGCATGGCGGTTGAACGCCGGATCCTGAAGGAAAAAGGCATTCCGGATGAAGTCATCCCTACCCTGATCAAAGCCAGGAAGGATGTAACCGCACAGCATTATCACCGTATTTGGCGTAAATATGTTGCGTGGTGCGAGGCCAGGAAGGCCCCTACAGAGGAATTTCAACTGGGTCGTTTCCTGCATTTCCTGCAAACAGGACTGTCTATGGGCCTAAAATTGGGGTCCATTAAGGTTCAAATTTCGGCCCTGTCGATTTTCTTCCAGAAAGAACTGGCTTCAGTTCCTGAAGTTCAGACGTTTGTCAAGGGGGTACTGCATATACAGCCTCCTTTTGTGCCTCCAGTGGCACCCTGGGATCTCAATGTGGTTTTGGGGTTCCTAAAATCACATTGGTTTGAACCACTTACCACTGTGGACTTAAAATATCTCACATGGAAAGTGGTAATGCTGTTGGCCCTGGCTTCAGCCAGGCGCGTGTCAGAATTGGCGGCTTTGTCCTATAAAAGCCCTTACCTGATTTTTCATACGGATAGGGTAGAATTGAGGACGCGTCCTCAGTTTCTCCCTAAGGTGGTTTCAGCGTTTCACCTGAACCAGCCTATTGTGGTACCTGCGGCTACTAGGGACTTGGAGGACTCCAAGTTACTGGACGTAGTCAGGGCCCTGAAAATATATGTTTCCAGGACGGCTGGAGTCAGAAAATCTGACTCGCTGTTTATACTGTATGCACCCAACAAGCTGGGTGCTCCTGCTTCTAAGCAGACTATTGCTCGTTGGATTTGTAGTACAATTCAGCTTGCACATTCTGTGGCAGGCCTGCCGCAGCCAAAATCTGTAAAAGCCCATTCCACAAGGAAGGTGGGCTCATCTTGGGCGGCTGCCCGAGGGGTCTCGGCGTTACAACTTTGCCGAGCAGCTACTTGGTCAGGGGCAAACACGTTTGCAAAATTCTACAAATTTGATACCCTGGCTGAGGAGGACCTTGAGTTCTCTCATTCGGTGCTGCAGAGTCATCCGCACTCTCCCGCCCGTTTGGGAGCTTTGGTATAATCCCCATGGTCCTTACGGAGTTCCCAGCATCCACTAGGACGTCAGAGAAAATAAGAATTTACTTACCGATAATTCTATTTCTCGTAGTCCGTAGTGGATGCTGGGCGCCCATCCCAAGTGCGGATTATCTGTAATACTTGTACATAGTTACTGTTAACTAATCGGGTTATTGTTGTAGTGAGCCATCCTTAGAGAGGCTCCTTTGTTATCATACTGTTAACTGGGTTCAGATCACAAGTTGTACGGTGTGATTGGTGTGGCTGGTATGAGTCTTACCCGGGATTCATAAATCCTTCCTTATTGTGTACGCTCGTCCGGGCACAGTATCCTAACTGAGGCTTGGAGGAGGGTCATAGGGGGAGGAGCCAGTGCACACCAGGTAGTCCTAAAGCTTTACTTTTGTGCCCAGTATCCTGCGGAGCCGCTATTCCCCATGGTCCTTACGGAGTTCCCAGCATCCACTACGGACTACGAGAAATAGAATTATCGGTAAGTAAATTCTTATTATATACTGTATTTACACACATATATATATATATAATAGCAGTCGGCGGCACTCGTAAATAATCAAATTGACTATTTACGAGTGCCGCCGACTGCTATTATATGGTTGGAGTACCCTGCATGTGGGACCCCTACGGAAGGCACCGGACCAGTGTTATATTTGATCGAGTGTGCTGCCTATCTGGACTTTTATATATTAGAGATGAGCGCCTGAAATTTTTCGGGTTTTGGTTTTGGGTTCGGTTCCGCGGCCGTGTTTTGGGTTCGAACGCGTTTTGGCAAAACCTCACCGAATTTTTTTTGTCGGATTCGGGTGTGTTTTGGATTCGGGTGTTTTTTTCAAAAAACACTAAAAAACAGCTTAAATCATAGAATTTGGGGGTCATTTTGATCCCAAAGTATTATTAACCTCAAAAACCATAATTTACACTCATTTTCAGTCTATTCTGAATACCTCACACCTCACAATATTATTTTTAGTCCTAAAATTTGCACCGAGGTCGCTGTGTGAGTAAGATAAGCGACCCTAGTGGCCGACACAAACACCGGGCCCATCTAGGAGTGGCACTGCAGTGTCACGCAGGATGTCCCTTCCAAAAAACCCTCCCCAAACAGCACATGACGCAAAGAAAAAAAGAGGCGCAATGAGGTAGCTGTGTGAGTAAGATTAGCGACCCTAGTGGCCGACACAAACACCGGGCCCATCTAGGAGTGGCACTGCAGTGTCACGCAGGATGGCCCTTCCAAAAAACCCTCCCCAAACAGCACATGACGCAAAGAAAAAAAGAGGCGCAATGAGGTAGCTGTGTGAGTAAGATTAGCGACCCTAGTGGCCGACACAAACACCGGGCCCATCTAGGAGTGGCACTGCAGTGTCACGCAGGATGTCCCTTCCAAAAAACCCTCCCCAAACAGCACATGACGCAAAGAAAAAAAGAGGCGCAATGAGGTAGCTGTGTGAGTAAGATTAGCGACCCTAGTGGCCGACACAAACACCGGGCCCATCTAGGAGTGGCACTGCAGTGTCACGCAGGATGTCCCTTCCAAAAAACCCTCCCCAAACAGCACATGACGCAAAGAAAAAAAGAGGCGCAATGAGGTAGCTGACTGTGTGAGTAAGATTAGCGACCCTAGTGGCCGACACAAACACCGGGCCCATCTAGGAGTGGCACTGCAGTGTCACGCAGGATGTCCCTTCCAAAAAACCCTCCCCAATCAGCACATGATGCAAAGAAAAAGAAAAGAAAAAAGAGGTGCAAGATGGAATTGTCCTTGGGCCCTCCCACCCACCCTTATGTTGTATAAACAAAACAGGACATGCACACTTTAACCAACCCATCATTTCAGTGACAGGGTCTGCCACACGACTGTGACTGATATGACGGGTTGGTTTGGACCCCCCCCAAAAAAGAAGCAATTAATCTCTCCTTGCACAAACTGGCTCTACAGAGGCAAGATGTCCACCTCATCTTCACCCTCCGATATATCACCGTGTACATCCCCCTCCTCACAGATTATCAATTCGTCCCCACTGGAATCCACCATCTCAGCTCCCTGTGTACTTTGTGGAGGCAATTGCTGCTGGTCAATGTCTCCGCGGAGGAATTGATTATAATTCATTTTAATGAACATCATCTTCTCCACATTTTCTGGATGTAACCTCGTACGCCGATTGCTGACAAGGTGAGCGGCGGCACTAAACACTCTTTCGGAGTACACACTTGTGGGAGGGCAACTTAGGTAGAATAAAGCCAGTTTGTGCAAGGGCCTCCAAATTGCCTCTTTTTCCTGCCAGTATAAGTACGGACTGTGTGACGTGCCTACTTGGATGCGGTCACTCATATAATCCTCCACCATTCTATCAATGTTGAGAGAATCATATGCAGTGACAGTAGACGACATGTCCGTAATCGTTGTCAGGTCCTTCAGTCCGGACCAGATGTCAGCATCAGCAGTCGCTCCAGACTGCCCTGCATCACCGCCAGCGGGTGGGCTCGGAATTCTGAGCCTTTTCCTCGCACCCCCAGTTGCGGGAGAATGTGAAGGAGGAGATGTTGACAGGTCGCGTTCCGCTTGACTTGACAATTTTGTCACCAGCAGGTCTTTCAACCCCAGCAGACTTGTGTCTGCCGGAAAGAGAGATCCAAGGTAGGCTTTAAATCTAGGATCGAGCACGGTGGCCAAAATGTAGTGCTCTGATTTCAACAGATTGACCACCCGTGAATCCTTGTTAAGCGAATTAAGGGCTGCATCCACAAGTCCCACATGCCTAGCGGAATCGCTCCCTTTTAGCTCCTTCTTCAATGCCTCCAGCTTCTTCTGCAAAAGCCTGATGAGGGGAATGACCTGACTCAGGCTGGCAGTGTCTGAACTGACTTCACGTGTGGCAAGTTCAAAGGGCATCAGAACCTTGCACAACGTTGAAATCATTCTCCACTGCACTTGAGACAGGTGCATTCCACCTCCTATATCGTGCTCAATTGTATAGGCTTGAATGGCCTTTTGCTGCTCCTCCAACCTCTGAAGCATATAGAGGGTTGAATTCCACCTCGTTACCACTTCTTGCTTCAGATGATGGCAGGGCAGGTTCAGTAGTTTTTGGTGGTGCTCCAGTCTTCTGTACGTGGTGCCTGTACGCCGAAAGTGTCCCGCAATTCTTCTGGCCACCGACAGCATCTCTTGCACGCCCCTGTCGTTTTTTAAAAAATTCTGCACCACCAAATTCAAGGTATGTGCAAAACATGGGACGTGCTGGAATTTGCCCATATTTAATGCACACACAATATTGCTGGCGTTGTCCGATGCCACAAATCCACAGGAGAGTCCAATTGGGGTAAGCCATTCCGCGATGATCTTCCTCAGTTGCCGTAAGAGGTTTTCAGCTGTGTGCGTATTCTGGAAAGCGGTGATACAAAGCGTAGCCTGCCTAGGAAAGAGTTGGCGTTTGCGAGATGCTGCTACTGGTGCCGCCGCTGCTGTTCTTGCGGCGGGAGTCCATACATCTACCCAGTGGGCTGTCACAGTCATATAGTCCTGACCCTGCCCTGCTCCACTTGTCCACATGTCCGTGGTTAAGTGGACATTGGGTACAACTGCATTTTTTAGGACACTGGTGAGTCTTTTTCTGACGTCCGTGTACATTCTCGGTATCGCCTGCCTAGAGAAGTGGAACCTAGATGGTATTTGGTAACGGGGGCACACTGCCTCAATAAATTGTCTAGTTCCCTGTGAACTAACGGCGGATACCGGACGCACGTCTAACACCAACATAGTTGTCAAGGCCTCAGTTATCCGCTTTGCAGTAGGATGACTGCTGTGATATTTCATCTTCCTCGCAAAGGACTGTTGAACAGTCAATTGCTTACTGGAAGTAGTACAAGTGGGCTTACGACTTCCCCTCTGGGATGACCATCGACTCCCAGCGGCAACAACAGCAGCGCCAGCAGCAGTAGGCGTTACACGCAAGGATGCATCGGAGGAATCCCAGGCAGGAGAGGACTCGTCAGAATTGCCAGTGACATGGCCTGCAGGACTATTGGCATTCCTGGGGAAGGAGGAAATTGACACTGAGGGAGTTGGTGGGGTGGTTTGCGTGAGCTTGGTTACAAGAGGAAGGGATTTACTGGTCAGTGGACTGCTTCCGCTGTCACCCAAAGTTTTTGAACTTGTCACTGACTTATTATGAATGCGCTGCAGGTGACGTATAAGGGAGGATGTTCCGAGGTGGTTAACGTCCTTACCCCTACTTATTACAGCTTGACAAAGGGAACACACGGCTTGACACCTGTTGTCCGCATTTCTGGTGAAATACCTCCACACCGAAGAGCTGATTTTTTTGGTATTTTCACCTGGCATGTCAACGGCCATATTCCTCCCACGGACAACAGGTGTCTCCCCGGGTGCCTGACTTAAACAAACCACCTCACCATCAGAATCCTCCTGGTCAATTTCCTCCCCAGCGCCAGCAACACCCATATCCTCCTCATCCTGGTGTACTTCAACACTGACATCTTCAATCTGACTATCAGGAACTGGACTGCGGGTGCTCCTTCCAGCACTTGCAGGGGGCGTGCAAATGGTGGAAGGCGCATGCTCTTCACGTCCAGTGTTGGGAAGGTCAGGCATCGCAACCGACACAATTGGACTCTCCTTGTGGATTTGGGATTTCGAAGAATGCACAGTTCTTTGCTGTGCTGCTTTTGCCAGCTTGAGTCTTTTCATTTTTCTAGCGAGAGGCTGAGTGCTTCCATCCTCATGTGAAGCTGAACCACTAGCCATGAACATAGGCCAGGGCCTCAGCCGTTCCTTGCCACTCCGTGTGGTAAATGGCATATTGGCAAGTTTACGCTTCTCCTCCGACAATTTTATTTTAGGTTTTGGAGTCCTTTTTTTTCTGATATTTGGTGTTTTGGATTTGACATGCTCTGTACTATGACATTGGGCATCGGCCTTGGCAGACGACGTTGCTGGCATTTCATCGTCTCGGCCATGACTAGTGGCAGCAGCTTCAGCACGAGGTGGAAGTGGATCTTGATCTTTCCCTAATTTTGGAACCTCAACATTTTTGTTCTCCATATTTTAATAGGCACAACTAAAAGGCACCTCAGGTAAACAATGGAGATGGATACTAGTATACAATTATGGACTGCCTGCCGACTGCAGACACAGAGGTAGCCACAGCCGTGAACTACCGTACTGTACTGTGTCTGCAGCTAATATAGACTGGTTGATAAAGAGAAGATGTCTATGTAACTATGTATGTATAAAGAAGACTGAAAAAAATCCACGGTTAGGTGGTATACAATTATGGACGGACTGCCTGCCGAGTGCAGACACAGAGGTAGCCACAGCCGTGAACTACCGTACTGTACTGTGTCTGCAGCTAATATAGACTGGTTGATAAAGAGAAGATGTCTATGTAACTATGTATGTATAAAGAAGAATGAAAAAAAACCACGGTTAGGTGGTATACAATTATGGACGGACTGCCTGCCGAGTGCAGACACAGAGGTAGCCACAGCCGTGAACTACCGTACTGTACTGTGTCTGCAGCTAATATAGACTGGTTGATAAAGAGAAGATGTCTATGTAACTATGTATGTATAAAGAAGAATGAAAAAAATCCACGGTTAGGTGGTATTACAATTATGGACGGACTGCCTGCCGAGTGCAGAGACACAGAGGTAGCCACAGCCGTGAACTACCGTACTGTGTCTGCTGCGACTGGATGATAAATGATATAAAAAATATATATATATCACTACTGCAGCCGGACAGGTATATATTATATATTATATAATGACGGACCTGCTGGACACTGTCTGTCAGCAGAATGAGTTTTATTTTTATAGAATAAAAAAAAAAAAAAACACACAAGTGAAGTCACACGACGAGTGTTTAACTTTTTCAGGCAATCACAATATAAGTATACTACTAACTATACTGGTGGTCAGTGTGGTCAGGTCACTGGTCAGTCACACTGGCAGTGGCACTCCTGCAGCAAAAGTGTGCACTGTTTAATTTTAATATAATATGTACTCCTGGCTCCTGCTATAACCTATAACTGGCACTGCAGTAGTGCTCCCCAGTCTCCCCCACAATTATAAGCTGTGTGAGCTGAGCAGTCAGACAGATATATAATATATATAGATGATGCAGCACACTGGCCTGAGCCTGAGCAGTGCACACAGATATGGTATGTGACTGACTGAGTCACTGTGTGTATCGCTTTTTTCAGGCAGAGAACGGATATATTAAATAAACTGCACTGTGTGTCTGGTGGTCACTCACTATATAATATATTATGTACTCCTGGCTCCTGCTATAACCTATAACTGGCACTGCAGTAGTGCTCCCCAGTCTCCCCCACAATTATAAGCTGTGTGAGCTGAGCAGTCAGACAGATATATATAATATTATATATAGATAATAGATGATGCAGCACACTGGCCTGAGCCTGAGCAGTGCACACAGATATGGTATGTGACTGACTGAGTCACTGTGTGTATCGCTTTTTTCAGGCAGAGAACGGATATATTAAATAAACTGCACTGTGTGTCTGGTGGTCACTCACTATATAATATATTATGTACTCCTGGCTCCTGCTATAACCTATAACTGGCACTGCAGTAGTGCTCCCCAGTCTCCCCCACAATTATAAGCTGTGTGAGCTGAGCAGTCAGACAGATATATATAATATTATATATAGATAATAGATGATGCAGCACACTGGCCTGAGCCTGAGCAGTGCACACAGATATGGTATGTGACTGACTGAGTCACTGTGTGTATCGCTTTTTTCAGGCAGAGAACGGATATATTAAATAAACTGCACTGTGTGTCTGGTGGTCACTCACTATATAATATATTATGTACTCCTGGCTCCTGCTATAACCTATAACTGGCACTGCAGTAGTGCTCCCCAGTCTCCCCCACAATTATAAGCTGTGTGAGCTGAGCAGTCAGACAGATATATATAATATTATATATAGATAATAGGTGATGCAGCACACTGGCCTGAGCCTGAGCAGTGCACACAGATATGGTATGTGACTGACTGAGTCACTGTGTGTATCGCTTTTTTCAGGCAGAGAACGGATATATTAAATAAACTGCACTGTGTGTCTGGTGGTCACTCACTATATAATATATTATGTACTCCTGGCTCCTGCTATAACCTATAACTGGCACTGCAGTAGTGCTCCCCAGTCTCCCCCACAATTATAAGCTGTGTGAGCTGAGCAGTCAGACAGATATATATAATATTATATATAGATAATAGATGATGCAGCACACTGGCCTGAGCCTGAGCAGTGCACACAGATATGGTATGTGACTGACTGAGTCACTGTGTGTATCGCTTTTTTCAGGCAGAGAACGGATATATTAAATAAACTGCACTGTGTGTCTGGTGGTCACTCACTATATAATATATTATGTACTCCTGGCTCCTGCTATAACCTATAACTGGCACTGCAGTAGTGCTCCCCAGTCTCCCCCACAATTATAAGCTGTGTGAGCTGAGCAGTCAGACAGATATATATAATATTATATATAGATAATAGATGATGCAGCACACTGGCCTGAGCCTGAGCAGTGCACACAGATATGGTATGTGACTGAGTCACTGTGTGCTGTGTATCGCTTTTTTCAGGCAGAGAACGGATTATAAAGTAAACTGCACTGTCCTCACTAGTAAACTCTCTCCACTCAGTCTCTACACTTCTACAGTAACAGTACTCCTCCTAGTCAGCTCCAGTAAATCTCTCTCAGTCTCTTATAATCTAAATGGAGAGGACGCCAGCCACGTCCTCTCCCTATCAATCTCAATGCACGTGTGAAAATGGCGGCGACGCGCGGCTCCTTATATAGAATCCGAGTCTCGCGATAGAATCCGAGCCTCGCGAGAATCCGACAGCGTCATGATGACGTTCTGGCGCGCTCGGGTTAACCGAGCAAGGCGGGAAGATCCGAGTCGCTCGGACCCGTGAAAAAAAACATGAAGTTCTGGCGGGTTCGGATTCAGAGAAACCGAACCCGCTCATCTCTAATATATATATATATAATTTTTTTTTTTCACCTGGGCACTCAGTTGCAGTGCTGGGATGCACTTGTGCTTTATTAATTCTAAAGGTGGGTACATACTGGAAGATATATCTGTCGATCGGCAGATATATCTATGGACGGATAGGGCAGTGTGCGGTGCATACACACTGTCCGATCCGTCGGGGACTGACGTCATAAAGTGGACGGGGGTGTACACACGGGATCCGGTCTGAAGATCGACAGTATCTAGGTCGACAATGTTTAGGTCGACCACTATAGGTCGACAGTCACTAGGTCGACATGGATGGAAGGTCGACAGGGTTTCTAGGTCGATATGTGCTAGGTCGACAGGTCTAAAGGTCGACATGAGTTTTTCACATTTTTTTTTCATACTTAACGATCCACGTGGACTATAATTGGAATGGTAATCTGTGCCGAGCAAAGCGGTAGCGGAGCGAAGGCACCATGCCCGAAGCATGGCGAGCGAACGCGGTGCACTAATTTGGGATCCCGGTCACTCTACGAAGAAAACGACACCCCAAAAAAAAAAAAAATCCTCATGTCGACCTTTAGACCTGTCGACCTAGCACATGACCTAGAAACCCTGTCGACCTTCCATCCATGTCGACCTAGTGACTGTCGACCTATAGTGGTCGACCTAAACATTGTCGACCTAGATACTGTCGATTTGATTAACCACACCCGTACACACGCCCGCCAGCATGTGGCCGACCGCCCGTACACACACAGCGACGCGCCAATATATCTGTAGATATATTGGCCGTTGGCTGTGCTACGGGGCCGACGCGATACATCTGTGAACGGCGGAGTTCACAGACGTATCGGCCATACACACTGGCCGACAGACCTGCGATATATCGGCCGTTCAAGAGAACGGCCAATATATCGGCCAGTGTGTACCCACCTTTAGATAGGGTATATTAGGCTATTTGCTGGGTTCAGGAGCCCCTGCTTCCCCCCCACACTCTCCCCCCCCCCCCCCCCCACTCTCTCTCTCTCTTTCTTGTTCTCTCTCCTCTCAGTTATTGTGTTAAGCTTCCATGTTTTCTTCTGTCTGTTTCCCCAGCGATACTTTCCCCTCATGTCTCTGTAAACCTCACTACAAATGTCTCACTACTCCCTCCTACAGAGACCTTAGTTACCCACTGCCTCTCCTTGTTACCCACTGCCACCTCCCCCTGGCATCACCCACTTTTCTCTAACGTCCTAAGTGGATGCTGGGGACTCCGTAAGGACCATGGGGAATAGCGGCTCCGCAGGAGACTGGGCACAACTAAAGAAAGCTTTAGGACTACCTGGTGTGCACTGGCTCCTCCCTCTATGACCCTCCTCCAGACCTCAGTTAGAATCTTGTGCCCGGCTGAGCTGGATGCACACTAGGGGCTCTCCTGAGCTCCTAGAAAAAGAAAGTTTATTTTAGGTTTTTTATTGTCAGTGAGATCTGCTCGCAACAGACTCACTGCTACGAGGGACTAAGGGGAGAAGAAGCGAACCTACCTGCTTGCAGCTAGCTTGGGCTTCTTAGGCTACTGGACACCATTAGCTCCAGAGGGATCGAACACAGGCCCAGCCTCGATCGTCCGGTCCCGGAGCCGCGCCGCCGTCCCCCTTACAGAGCCAGAAGCAAGAAGATGGTCCTGGAAATCGGCGGCAGAAGACTTCGGTCTTCAACAAGGTAGCGCACAGCACTACAGCTGTGCGCCATTGCTCCTCATGCACACCTCACACTCCGGTCACTGATGGGTGCAGGGCGCTGGGGGGAGGGGGGGGGGCGCCCTGAGCAGCAATATTAAACACCTTGCTGGCATAAAAATCACATAATATAGTCCTAGAGGCTATATATGTGAAAAATACCCCTGCCAGATATCCATAAAAAAGCGGGAGAAGTCAGCCAAAAAAGGGGCGGAGCTATCTCCCTCAGCACACTGGCGCCCTTTTTCCCTCACAGCTCCGCTGGAAAGATCGCTCCCAGGCTCTCCCCTGCAGTTTCAAGACTACAAAGGGTAAAAAAGAGAGGGGGGGGCACTAAATTTAGGCGCAGTAGTATACATATAAGCAGCTATAGGGGAAAATCACTCAGTTATAGTGTTAATCCCTGTGTTATATAGCGCTCTGGTGTGTGCTGGCATACTCTCTCTCTGTCTCCCCAAAGGGCTTTGTGGGGTCCTGTCCTCAGTCAGAGCATTCCCTGTGTGTGTGCGGTGTGTCGGTACGGCTGTGTCGACATGTTTGATGAGGAGGCTTATGTGGAGGCGGAGCAGATGCCGATAAATGTGATGTCACCCCCTGTGGGGCCGACACCTGAGTGGATGGACTTGTGGAAGGAATTACGTGAAAGTGTCAACTCCTTACATAAAAGGTTTGACGACATAGCAGATGTGGGACAGCCGGCTTCTCAGCTCGTGCCTGCCCAACTGTCTCAAAAGCCATCAGGGGCTCTAAAACGCCCGCTACCTCAGATGGCAGACACAGATGTCGACACGGATACTGAATCCAGTGTCGACGACGATGAGACTAATGTAACTTCCAATAGGGCCACACGTTACATGATTGAGGCAATGAAAAATGTGTTGCACATTTCTGATGTTACCCCAGGTACCACAAAAGAGGGTATTATGTTTGGGGAGAAAAAACTACCAGTGGTTTTTTCCCCATCTGAGGAATTAAATGAAGTGTGTGAAGAAGCGTGGGCTTCCCCCGATAAGAAACTGGTAATTTCTAAAAAGTTACTAATGGCGTACCCTTTCCCGCCAGAGGATAGGTCACGTTGGGAAACATCCCCTAGGGTGGATAAAGCGCTCACACGCCTGTCAAAGATGGTGGCACTACCGTCTCCGGACACGGCCGCCCTCAAGGAACCTGCTGATAGGAAGCAGGAGGCTATCCTGAAGTCTGTTTATACGCACTCAGGCATTATATTAAGACCGGCTATTGCTTCAGCATGGATGTGCAGTGCTGCCGCTGCGTGGTCAGATTCCCTGTCGGAAAATATTGATACCCTTGACAGGGACACTGTATTGCTAACCATAGAGCATATAAAAGACGCAGTCTTATACATGAGAGATGCACAGAGGGATATTTGCCGGCTGGCATCTAAAATAAGTGCAATGTCCATTTCTGCCAGGAGAGGGTTATGGATTCGGCAGTGGACAGGGGATGCAGATTCTAAAAGGCATAAGGAAGTTTTGCCTTATAAAGGTGAGGAGTTGTTTGGGGATGGTCTCTCGGACCTCGTTTCCACAGCGACAGCTGGGAAGTCAGCTTTTCTACCCCATGTTCCCTCACAGCCAAAGAAAGCACCGTATTATCAGGTCAGTGCCGGCGCTACCCGCTCAGCAAGGGCCTGCAAAGCAGGGAGGCGCCAGTCAGGATAGGCGCTCTCCCTGCTCTGCTGCTGTCTGTCCACTGTTGCCGGCCAGCAGCCAGCGTGAACAGTGAAGCGTGTTCAGTCTCCTGTCCCTCCCACATACCCCCCACACCTCCGCTTATCCCAGCTGCACTTGTTGGCAGACCCAGCGAAAGGAAGCTACATTCCCCCAACCCTTCCATTAAAAAAGTAGTCTGTTTAACTTCTTTGGCCGCAACGCGTTCGCTTTAGTGAGCACCGCGGTGCCAGCAACAGGAGGAGATGGAAGAAGCTGAGCTGCGCATGATCAGCAGTCAGTAGCTTCTTCCAAATACTTTTGCGCAACCCGCTGGACCGTACCGCCGGCGGCAATGCACGCCATGCCCTGGGGGATCGGAGGGTTGCACAGTGGTTGCTACAGCTGACGGCCATTAGCCACTCTGCATGCACTGGCCTAGGCATGCGGACTGACCCCAGCAGCCCGGCGGATTTTATAATAGAGTCCTGTCTGCCCAGATCTCCTCACTCTATAGCTGTCCCTGAAGAACAGAGAGGAAATATGAAAGAAGAGAAAAACGGAGATGAAAATGTAAGTAAGAATCTGCTGTATTCCTTTAAGCTGTGGGCACAGTGGGGCATATGATGTTATTTGGGGCACTGTGGAGTGTATTAATTGATTTTGGTGATGCTTTGGAGAATATCATGTGAAATGGGGACACAATGCGCCCAGTAACGTGAATTGAGTGCTGTATCTGGCATATCATGTGAATTGGGGGCACTGTGCAATGTATAATGTAAATTGGGGGCACTGTGCATCATGTAATGTGAATTATGGCACTGTGTGGCACACGTGAATAAGGGGTACAATGGGGCAGATAATGTGACTCGGGGGTGCGTTGCGACATATAATGTAAATTTGGGGTACATTGTGACATATACAGGGAAATGTAATAGGGTCCGAGTTTGCGGAGGCCAGGGATTTTAGCAGAGATTGCCTGTATTTTTAGAGTGGAAATCATTTACAAGGGAAAACCAAGTTGGTTTTGCCTTGTAAATGATTGCTGCTTTAAAAATAATCAATCTCGGCTGAAATCCCTGGCCTCCGCAAACTCGGACCCTATTACATTTCCTCAATAAAGTGAAATGGGGGCACCATTGAGTTGCTAATGTGAATTGGGGGTGCATTTTGACATATAATGTAAATTGGGGGCATAATGGAGCTGATAACGTGAATTGGGGGTGCGTTGTAGATTGGTGGTGCATGAATATGTCCCACTGTCACCCCGGGTGTATTACCCAATGTTACCCTGTGTATATGTGCCACTGTCACCCTGTGTATGTTCCTTTGTCACCCAGTGTATGTCCCTGTCACCCTGCGTATATGTGCCACTGTCAACCTGTGCATGCCCTTATGTCACCATGGTTATGCCCCTGTCACCCTGTGTGTATGTCCCTGTCACCCCATGTATGTGACCCTCTGTCATCCTGTGTATGCCCTTCTGTCCCCCTGTGTATGTCCCCCTCTATCACCTTCCTTGTGAACACACACCCCTTTATTTGCAAAGTATAGCAGGGAGGGCGCAAATTTATAGTTTGCAGGTGGGCGCCGGACACACTAGCACCGGCCCTGTATCAGGTACAGTCCTTTCGACCCCAAAAAGGCAAGCGGGTTAAAGGCGCGTCCTTTCTGCCCAGAGGCAGAGGTAGAGGGAAAAAGCTGCACCATACAGTCAGTTCCCAGGAACAAAAGTCCTCTCCCGCTTCCTCTAAGTCCACCGCATGACGCTGGGGCTCCACAGGCGGAGCCAGGTGCGGTGGGGGCCCGTCTCAAGAACTTCAGCAATCAGTGGGCTCGCTCACGGGTAGATCCCTGGATTCTTCAAGTGGTATCTCAGGGATACAGGCTGGAATTCGAGACGTCTCCCCCTCGCCGTTTCCTCAAATCTGCCTTGCCAACAACTCCCTCAGGCAGGGAGGCGGTGCTAGAGGCAGTTCACAAGCTGTATTCCCAGCAGGTGATAGTCAAAGTGCCCCTCCTTCAACAAGGACGGGGTTACTATTCCACAATGTTTGTGGTACCGAAACCGGACGGTTCGGTGAGACCCATTTTAAATTTGAAATCCTTGAACACATATATAAAAAAATTCAAGTTCAAGATGGAATCGGTCAGGGCGGTTATTTCAAGCCTGGACGAGGGGGATTACATGGTATCACTGGACATCAAGGATGATTACCTGCATGTCCCCATTTACCATCCTCACCAGGAGTACCTCAGATTTGTGGTACAGGATTGTCATTACCAATTCCAGACGTTGCCGTTTGGTCTGTCAACGGCACCGAGGGTATTTACCAAGGTAATGGCCGAAATGATGATACTCCTTCGAAAAAAGGGAGTTTTAATTATCCCGTACTTGGACGATCTCCGGATAAAGGCGAGGTCCAGGGAGTAGTTGTTGGTCAGGGTAGCACTATCTCGGGAGGTGCTACAACAGCACGGTTGGATTCTAAATATTCCAAAGTCACAGCTGGTCCCTACGACACGTCTACTGTTCCTGGGGATGGTTCTGGACACAGAACAGAAAAAGTGTTTCTCCCGGAGGAGAAAGTCAAGGAGTTGTCATCTCTAGTCAGAGGCCTCCTGAAACCAAAACAGGTGTCGGTGCATCACTGCACGCGAGTCCTGGGAAAAATGGTAGCTTGCTACGGAGCAATTCCATTCGGCAGGTTCCATGCAAGGACTTTTCAATGGGACCTGTTGGACAAGTGGGCCGGATCGCATCTTCAGATGCATCGGCTGATAACCCTGTCTCCAAGGACCAGGGTGTCTCTGCTGTGGTGGCTGCAGAGTGCTCATCTTCAGGAGGGCCGCAGATTCGGCATACAGGACTGGGTCCTGGTGACCACGGATGCCAGCCTTCGAGGCTGGAGGGCAGTCACACAGGGAAGAAACTTCCAAGGACTATGGTCAAGTCAGGAGACTTCCCTGCACATAAATATTCTGGAACTGAGGGCCATTTACAATGCCCTAAGTCAGGCAAGACCCCTGCTTCAAAACCAGCCGGTACTGATCCAGTCAGACAACATCACGGCAGTTGCCCATGTAAACCGACAGGGCGGCACAAGAAGCAGGATGGCGATGGCAGAAGCCACAAGGATTCTCCGATGGGCGGAAAATCACGTGTTAGCACTGTCAGCAGTGTTCATTCCGGGATTGGACAACTGGGAAGCAGACTTCCTCAGCAGGCACGACCTCCACCCGGGAGAGTGGGGACTTCATCCAGAAGTCTTCCAACTGATTGTAAACCGTTGGGAAAGGCCACAGGTGGACATGATGGCGTCCCGCCTAAACAAAAAGCTAGAAAGATATTGCGCCAGGTCGAGAGACCCTCAGGCAATAGCTGTGGATGCTCTAGTGACACCGTGGGTGTACCAGTCAGTTTATGTGTTCCCTCCTCTTCCTCTCATACCCAAGGTACTGAGGATAATAAGGAGAAGAGGAGTAAGAACTATACTCATTGTTCCGGATTGGCCAAGAAGAGCTTGGTACCCGGAACTTCAAGAAATGATCTCAGAGGACCCATGGCCTCTGCCTCTCAGACAGGACCTGCTGCAGCAGGGGCCCTGTCTGTTCCAAGACTTACCACGGCTGCGTTTGACGGCATGGCGGTTGAACGCCAGATCCTGAAGGAAAAGGGCATTCCGGAGGAAGTCATTCCTACGCTGATTAAAGCTAGGAAAGAAGTGACCGCAAACCATTATCACCGAATTTGGCGAAAATATGTTGCGTGGTGTGAGGCCAGGAAGGCCCCAACGGAGGAATTTCAGCTGGGCCGTTTTCTGCACTTCCTACAGTCAGGGGTGACTATGGGCCTAAAATTGGGTTCCATTAAGGTCCAGATTTCGGCTCTATCGATTTTCTTCCAGAGAGAACTGGCTTCACTGCCTGAAGTTCAGACATTTGTTAAGGAAGTGCTGCATATTCAGCCCCCTTTTGTGCCTCCAGTGGCACCTAGGGATCTCAACGTGGTGTTGGATTTCCTAAAGTCACATTGGTTTGAGCCACTTAAAACCGTGGAATTAAAATATCTCACGTGGAAAGTGGTCATGCTGTTGGCCTTGGCTTCGGCCAGGCGTGTGTCAGAATTGGCGGCTTTGTCATGTAAAAGCCCTTATCTGATTTTTCATATGGATAGGGCAGAATTGAGGACTCGTCCCCAGTTTCTCCCTAAGGTGGTATCAGCCTTTCATTTGAACCAACCAATTGTGGTGCCTGCGGCTACTAAAGACTTGGAGGATTCCAAGTTTTTGGACGTAGTCAGGGCCCTGAAAATTTATGTTTCCAGGACAGCTAGTGTCAGGAAAACTGACTCGCTATTTATCCTGTATGCACCCAACAAGCTGGGTGCTCCTGCTTCAAAGCAGACTATTGCTCGCTGGATCTGTAGCACGATTCAGCTTGCACATTCTGCGGCTGGACTGCCGCATCCTAGATCAGTGAAAGCCCATTCCACAAGGAAGGTGGGCTCTTCTTGGGCGGCTGCCCGAGGGTCTCGGCGTTACAACTTTGCCGAGCAGCTACTTGGTCGGGGTCAAACACATTTGCAAAATTCTACAAGTTTGATACCCTGGCTGAGGAGGACCTAGAGTTCGCTCATTCGGTGCTGCAGAGTCATCCGCACTCTCCCGCCCGTTTGGGAGCTTTGGTATAATCCCCATGGTCCTTACGGAGTCCCCAGAATCCACTTAGGACGTTAGAGAAAATAAGATTTTACTCACCGGTAAATCTATTTCTCGTAGTCCGTAGTGGATGCTGGGCGCCCATCCCAAGTGCGGATTGTCTGCAATACTTGTATATAGTTATTGTTTAACAAAAGGGTTATTGTTGAGCCATCTGTTGAGAGGCTCAGTTATTATTCATACTGTTAACTGGGTATAGTATCACGAGTTATACGGTGTGATTGGTGTGGCTGGTATGAGTCTTACCCGGGATTCAAAATCCTTCCTTATTGTGTCAGCTCTTCCGGGCACAGTATCCTAACTGAGGTCTGGAGGAGGGTCATAGAGGGAGGAGCCAGTGCACACCAGGTAGTCCTAAAGCTTTCTTTAGTTGTGCCCAGTCTCCTGCGGAGCCGCTATTCCCCATGGTCCTTACGGAGTCCCCAGCATCCACTACGGACTACGAGAAATAGATTTACCGGTGAGTAAAATCTTATTTTTCCTCGTCACCCTTTTCCCGGTGTTACCTACACTGCCTCTCATGGTCACCCTCTCTCTGTTACCCACTGCCTCCCCGTCTCCCACTATGTCTCCTTCACCCACTGCCTCACCCTCTTCCTCTCCCCTGCGTCACTATAAACCCATCACCCTCTCTCTTCTGTCACTCTCTGCCTCTCCAAAGTGTCACCCTCTTCCCGTCTTATGAATATGACATTCCCTTTGAGGCCATGACCCTTGTTGCTAGGTCATGCCCTTGTTGTGAGGCCATGTGCACCTTCATGGGACGCACGCCGAAGGCGTGCAAGTGGTGCCCCCCCTGTCATTTTTTCCTGGATCCGCCCCTGGCCGTGTGTGTATCAAGACTTACCGCGGCTACGTTTGACGGCATGGCTGTTGAGCGTCGGATCCTAGCCCGAAAGGGTATTCCCAAGGAAGTCATCCCCACTCTTATTAAGGCCAGGAAAGGAGTAATGTCTAAACATTACCACCGTATTTGGAGAAAATGTGTGTCTCGGAGTGAATCCAAGAAGGCTCCTACGGAAGAGTTTGAGTTGGGACGTTTTCTTCATTGTCTGCAGGCTGGTGTGGATGCGGGCCTTAGATTGAGGTCAATCAAGTTCCAGATTTCGGCCTTATCAGTTTTCTTTCAAAAACAATTGGCCTCCTTTCCAGAAGTTCAGACGTTCGTGAAAGGGGTTATGCACATCCAGCCTCCATTTGTGCCTCCAGTGGCACCATGGGACCTTAATGTGGTGTTACAGTTCCTTCTATCAGATTGGTTTGAACCTCTGCAGGAGATAGAATTGAGGTTTTTCACTTGGAAAGTGGTGAGGCTTTTGGCCTTGGCATCCGCAAGGCAGGTGTCTGAGTTGGGGGCCTTGTCTCACAAGAGCCCTTACCTGATCTTCCGTGAAGATAGGGCAGAGTTAAGAACTCTTCAACAATTTCTTCCAAAGGTGGTTTCGTCATTCCACATAAACCAACCTATTGTGGTGCCAGTAGCTACTGACACTTTCACTACGTCACAGTCTCTAGATGTGGTTAGAGCTTTGAAGATTTATGTTGCAAGAACAGCTCGGTTACGGAAAACAGAGGCTCTGTTTGTCCTGTATGCTCCCAGCAAGATTGGGTGTCCTGCTTCTAAGCAGACTTTTGCGCGCTGGATCAGAGGGACAATTCAGCACGCTCATTCTATGGCAGGCTTGCCTGTACCGAAGTCGGTGGGGGCCCATTCTGCTAGGAAAGTGGTCTCATACTGAGCAGCTGCCCAGGGGCGTCTCGGCTTTACAACCTTGCCGAGCAGCTACTTGGTCAGGGTCAAACACATTTGCTAAATTTTATAAGTTTGACACTTTGGCCGATGAGGACCTCAAGATTGGTCAATCGGTGCTGCAGGGTCATCCGCACTCTCCCGCCCGTCCTAGAGCTTTGGTATAACCCCATGCAGTGGCGTAACTAGAAATTTTTCTTCCCCAAGCCAAAAAATTATCTGGCGCGCCCCCAAACCCCCCCCCCCCCCCCCATAATTGGCACTAGTAAAGGGACAAACCTGCGCGCGCCTTTGACGCGTGCGCCACAAAAAAGGGCGTGGCTTTGCATGAAGGGGCGTGGCATTGCAGGAAAAGACTACCTTATACTCCAGTTTTGCAACCTGCACGCCCAGATGTTGGTCACCACAGGAAAGAAAAATAATCCTGATTCATGCCCCTTACATTATTTGTCATTTTTCCTCCTTATAGTAATGCCCAGTATACATTATGCCACATACTGCAATGGCCCTTAGACATTATGCCACACACAATAATGGCCATTACACAATATGCCACACACCATGATGCCCCCGACACATTATGCCACACACCGTAATGCTTGTGACACATTATGACAGGAATCGCAATTCCCGTTATACTTTATGCTACACACTGCAATGCCCGATACATTATAGCACATACGATGTCTGTGACACATTATGACACACACCGCAGTGACCCTGAGACATTATACCACATACCACAATGCACGTGATATAATATACCACACATCGTAATGCCTGTGACACATACCACAATGCCCGTTATACCCTATGCCACACACCGCAATGCCCATTATACATTATGCCACACTGCAATGCCCCTGAGACATTATACCACATACCACAATGCCCGTGATATAGTATGCCACACACCGTAGTGCCTGTGACACATTATGACACACACCGCAATGTCCGTGATACATTTTGCCACACACCGCAATGCCCATTACACATTAAGTCCTACAGTAAGGCTTATAATTACTTTTAAATTACCTGCTCGTTGCCAGGGGTTTCATGCTCTTGGTTACATACACGGTGCCATGGGTTTTCATGCTCAGGGTGTCATGCTCGTTGCCAGGGGTTTCATGCACTGGGTGTCATGCTCGTTGCCAGGGGTTTCATGCTCTTGGTTTCATGCACGGTGCCAGGGGTTTTCATGCTCAGGGTGTCATGCTCGTTGCCAGGGGTTTCATGCACTGGGTGTCATGCTCGTTGCCCGGGGTTTCATGCTCTTGGTTCCATGCACGGTGCCAGGGCTTTTCATGCTCAGGGTGTCATGCTCGTTGCCAGGGGTTTCATGCAATGGGTGTCATGCTCGTTGCCAGGGGTTTCATGCACTGGGTGTCATGCTCGTTGCCAGGGGTTTCATGCACTGGGTGTCATGCTCGTTGCTAGGGGGTAATGTTTGTTGCTAGGGCTGTGCTCCCAGTGCCACATATGCCCCCAGTGCCCAGATATTCCCCCACAGTGCCACGTACATACATGCCCCCAATGCCAAATATGCCCCTCCCCCAAGTGCCAGGAACACATATGCCCCCCCCCAGTGTCTCATATGCCCCCTCAGTGCCACATATGACCCCCCCCAAGTGCCAAATATGCTTCCCCTCCCCCATTGCCAAATATGCTCCCCCAGGAACAACTCACCCCCACTCCCCGCTGTTTTGTGAAGGAGGGACACGGAGGGCACAGTGCGCGCCTCTCCTGTGTACCTCCTGCGTCTCCGTTGTGTCTGTTAAATTAAGTGCCGGTTCGGGAGCCAATCAGAGCTCACGAACGGGCACTTCATTCAATAGACACGCCGGAGACGCAGGAGGGACACAGGAGAGGCGCGCGCTGTGCCCTCCATGTCCCTCCTTACAGCAGCGGTTAGGGAAGGAGGGAGACAGCAGATTGACATGGGGACGGCTCGTCCGCATGTCAATCTGTGCTAAATCAGTGGCGGCGCCCCCCGCAGCCCTGCGCCTCCAAGCCACCGCGAGGGCAGTAGTTATGCCACTGACCCCATGGTACTGAAGTGGACCCCAGCATCCTCTAGGACGTAAGAGAAAATAGGATTTTAATACCTACCAGTAAATCGTTTTCTCCTTGTACGTAGAGGATGCTGGTCACCCGACCCAGTGTGTACTTTACCTGCAGTTTGTTCTTTATAGTTACACAAGTTGTGTTTAATTTGTTTTCAGCATGTTGCTGTAAATGGTTCATGCCTGTTAGCGTGTGTCATGTTGAATGCCATGTTGCGCGGCATGGTTGAGGTGTGAGCTGGTATGAATCTCACCATTAGTATAAAAGTAAATCCTTTCGTCAAAATGTCCGTCTCCCTGGGCACAGTTCCTATGACTGGAGTCTGGAGGAGGGGCATAGAGGGAGGAGCCAGTTCACACCCTTGAAAAGTCTTAAAGTGCCCATGGCTCCTGCGAAACCGTCTATACCCCATGGTACTGAAGTGGACCCCAGCATCCTCTACGGACTAGGAGAAAAGGATTTACCGGTAAGTATTAAAATCCTATTTTTAGGGGGCGTGGCCTGGAGGCTGATTGAGCAAGCTGCACTTTACATGAGCTCCCAGGGACCTGGGAGTTTCTGAATAATAAAACAGCCTCTTCACGCTTATTTACCTGCCCTACGTGCTCTGGTCAGCGTTCTACACAAGTGGTGTAAGCAGTGAGTCAGTGCTGCGGAGTCGGGGAGCCGGTTTCCTGGCTCCCACGGATTGCGGCCTACTCACTGCCCTGAAGCCGGGGCCTCAATTTTTACTCATACCCTCGGCCGAGTGGTTTGCCCTCCCGGGACGCTTGAGAAGCCTGCCTGGACCCTGTCCCCTACCTGGATGTCACCTTAGCCTGCTCAGTGCTCCTTACCGACCAGCAGGAGCAATCCAGGACCGGATCGGAGCCCGGGCGGCGGCCATCTTGGTTGCCGAGCAACGAGGAGAGACTCGGCGGGAGCCCGGAGGAGACGTCTAGGATGGCTAGCCTCATAGCCCTGTCAGCCCTGCTCATGCCAATGTAACACGAGAGTTATCTCCTAGCCCTGCCATTATCTACTTGATGTCTTGATAGTCCCTGAGACAGTGGAGCCTTCAGATTTTTCTATCTTCTGTGTCTGCAACCATTGAACTGTTTTCCTCTGTGCCTTATTATGTCTTCTAGATGCGGCAAACCGTCAAAACCTGTCCCGCAGCTATCATTTTTCAAGTAATCTCCGAAAATGTCTCTTCCTAAAGCCACCGGGACCTCTACAAAAGACGCAGTTCCTCAGACTCCTCCCTCTCTGGAGGCGCCCCCCTCTGCATCTACAGCCGCTACGAGTCTTGTCAAGGTCCGAGATGGAGATGCCCTCACTGTGGGCACTATGAAGCTACTTTTGTCTCGCTTTAAGGAGGAGGTGGCGGCCGAGTTTCGTACCACCTTAACGGCATGTCAACAATCTATAGACCTGGGTGCCCGCACTGACCATTTGGAAACTAAAATGGAGGAAGTTGAGGGTCCCATAACGGCCTACTGGACTCTCATGATGCATTAGAGGCGGAGGTGAAACTTTTACGGGACAAAGTCACGGATTTGGAGGACAGATCACGTCATAGCAATCTTAAATTGCGTGGGGTCCCCGAGTCGGTGTCACACAGCAGTTTGCACGATTACGCCGTGGCCTTACTTAAAGCTCTATTACCTAAGTCTCCATCTGCGGACTTCCTTATTGATCGAATACACCGGTTACCGAAGGCCAGAGCGGCTCCAGGCGATGCCCCTAGAGATGGCGATGCCCCTAGAGATGTCCTTATGAAGATGCACTACTTTCACGGTAAGGAGGCCTTATTGAAAGCATCTAGACCGACGTCTGACACATCTTCAGCCCTTCAAGGACTTCAACTCTTCGGTGATTTGTCTGCATCCCCCTCTACAAACGACGATCGTTTCACCCTATCACTGCGGCCCTCAGAAAGGCTGATATCCCTTATCGTTGGGGTTTCCCTACCAAGCTGTTGATTCCCCGAGATGGCTCCACTGTCTCTATTTCTAATGCGGATGAAGGGGCGAAATTGCTTAAATCATGGAACATTGCGGGACCTTCTGCAGACTCCTCCCCCCGTTGACTTCAGCAGGACTGGTCCTCGGTGAAGTAAGGGCGCCTGCTCTGGATCGGGCAGCTTACATAGTTGCTATGTTTCTACTGTTGTGACTCCAGTGACTCCCCAGATATAGTTGTTTGCTATGTCAATATTACCTTTGCCCCTGTCTGAAAAGGCCGTGGTGTGTTTGGGGAGGCGCTGAGTATGGTGGGCGATTTGTCCATGTTTCGTATGTGTTTTCCTGATTGCATATTTTGTTTTACTAATTGCCCTGTTTTTCGAGCATTGTGCCTGGCGCCTCCCCGGACATAGCAGTTTATTATTAATGTTGGCCTGTTGGGGTAGCTTAATAAGTAGTACGAGTCGCTGGAATGATACTTGTGTTTGATTCCTACGTTATGTTTCCATGTTGGAGCGTTTCTGTTCCGCCTTATCTGCTCTTAAGGTTTTGCTTGCACGCATGTGTATTCATCTGTTATCGTATTATCAAGATGTTTTTGTGTTCTTTAGTTTACAGTACAAAAGTATGGCGGCAGGTGGGAGATATGCCACTAACCCCCCCTTTAGCCTACACAGCTGCCACATTATGGTGACTGGTTGTGATCTCAAGAGATAAATTTTAGTTTTGTATTTTTTATTTTCCTTATGTCTTCCCTCCTGTCCTCTGATATGTGTGTCGTCGTCCCCCATCAGGTATATCAGTTTACGCACAGAAATTGGTCAGCTGAGTCAGCAGCTCTATTTGTAGTTGAACATGGTGAACATAGTCTCTATTAATGCCAAAGGGCTTAACTCTCCCCAAAAGCGAAGTTTGGCCTTAAATTATTTTCATAAGCTTAAGGCGCATGTGGTAGCGGTACAGGAGACGCACTTTCAGAGTCAGAATCCCCCCCTCTTCACTAATTCACGTTACCCCCATTGTTATACTGCAAATGGACCCACCAAGAAAGCTGGCGTGGCTCTTCTTATAGCGCAACACTGCAGTTTGTTTTGTCCTCTAAATATGAAGATCCTGACGGGAGATATTTAATCTTAGTAGGTCAGCTAGATAATGTTGAGACCACTCTGGTCTCTTGCTATGCCCCAAATACCAAACAAATCTCATTTCTCAGAACCTTTTGTAGAATTCTCCAGGATCGTACTAGGGGGGCGCTTTTGATCAATATGGTGTTAGATCCTACTATTGACCGCTCCCGTCCAACCCGAACCCTTCGTAGTAGTCCAGCCCAGGATCCCTCAGGCAAATTTGGTCAACTGCTAGCTGAGTATGCGTTGTATGATGTATGGAGGGCTAAACACCCTGCAGAGCGGGATTACACTTTCTATTCCCATGTCCATAGCTCATACTCTAGAATAGACTTGGCATTAGTGGATAAGTGGACGTTAGCGACTATAGGTAAGGTTGACATATTACCTATGTCTTGGTCAGATCACTCGCCACTTGTTGTGGTTTGGGATACCAGTAAAAGGGTAGTCCCCCATGGTCCCTGGAGACTGGGTTCGTACCTTCTTGCCCGCCCTGAGGCTCACCAGACCATCCAGCAATCTCTAGATTTATATCTGGCTACTAATTGCCCCGAGGATACATTCGTGTTCACTCATTGGTGTTCTCTGAAAGCCGTGGTTAGAGGCTCTGCAATCCAAATAGCGGCTAGACTTAAACGTGAGTATAGAGGCAGATACGCCTCAGCCGAAAGAGAGGCTTCCCGACTGGAATCTTCACATAAAATTAGCCCTGCTAATAAATCCCTCTTTAAGCAACTCCTTGCTGCCCGTGAAAAGATGAATACGTTTGCCTTAACTGAAGTTCACCGCAATTTGCAGCGGCTTAATCAAAAATATTATATGCTTGGTAATAGAGCGGGGGGTTTGCTGGCGCGTAAATTAAGGGGGCGTAGAACGCATACATGCTATTCATACATCTACTAGAGTTAAAGTAACCGATCCGGTTGAGATAGCTAATACGTTTGCTGAATATTGGGGGTCATTCCGAGTTGTTCGCTCGGAAAATTTCTTCGCATCGCAGCGATTTCCCACTTAGTGCGCATGTGCAATGTTCGCACTGCGCCAAGTAAATTTGCTATGAAGTTAGGTATTTTACTCACGGCTTTTTCTTCGTTCAGGCGATCGGAGTGTGATTGACAGGAAGTGGGTGTTACTGGGCGGAAACAGGCCATTTTATGGGCATGTGGGAAAAAACGCTACCGTTTCTGGGAAAAACGCGGGAGTGGCTGGAGAAACGGAGGAGTGTCTGGACGAACGCTGGGTGTGTTTGTGACGTCAAACCAGGAACGACAAGCACTGAACTGATCGCACTGGCAGAGTAAGTCTCGAGCTACTCAGAAACTGCACAGAGATGTCTTATCGCAATATTGCGAATCTTTCGTTCGCAATTTTAAGAAGCTAAGATTCACTCCCAGTAGGCAGCGGCTTAGCGTGTGCAATGCTGCTAAAATCGGCTTGCGAGCGAACAACTCGGAATGACCACCATTATTCGCAGCTGTATAACCTCAGAGATGACCCTGGTACCCCTCAGCCCACTTTTGCGGATATTAATGGGTTTTTGGATGGGTTGTCTGTCCCCACTATTGATTCTCAGACTCGTGAATCCCTTAGCTCTCCCTGGTTACTCGAAGAAGTCGAGGCAGCCATAGATTCCTGTCCAGTAAATAAGGCCCCGGCCCAGATGGATACCCCTCTAACTTTTATAAAACATTTAAATCAACCCTTGCCCCACTTTTAACGTCAGTCTTCAATGAAGCCTCTGACTCCACATGTTTCCCGAAGGAGATGTTAGAGGCGGAGATGATAGTTACCATCCCTAAGCCAGGCAAATCTCCTACAGTGGTTCAGAATTACCGCCCAATAGCATTGCTGAACATTGACCTTAAATTGTTTGCTAAGATGGTTGCGAATAGGATATCCCCTCTCTTACCTAGTTTGATTAACCCTGACCAGGTGGGTTTTGTTTTGGGCCGGCAAGCGTCAGATAACACACGCAGGGTTATTAATTTGATTGAACGCTGCCAGGTTCGGGGCGAACCTCTCTTGGTCCTTTCTCTGGATGCAGAAAAAGCATTCGATAGGCTCCACTGGGACTATTTACGGGCTACCCTGTGCCGTTTTGGGTTTGCGGGTAGGATACTCGATTCCATTTTGGCTTTGTACTCCTCACCCTCGGCTTCAGTTTTCACCAATGGTTGCAATTCCTCTACATTTAATATTACTAATGGGACTCGTCAGGGTTGCCCCTTATCACCCCTCATTTTTGTTCTGGCTGTTGAGCCTCTGGCGGAGCGGATTAGGGTGTTGGACTCAATTGTTGGTCCGGTGGTGGGAGGGATGCCCCATAAAATCTGTCTTTTTGCTGACGATATTTTAGTATGCCTTAGAGAGCCTGAATCATCTTTACCACATTTACATTCTCTCTCGGACTCTTATGCAGCGGTCTCCTACTACAAGCTGAACACTACTAAGACGGAGGCCCTCCCTCTGAATATTTCTGATAGCGCTCTTAGACGTCTAAAGAATGATTATAAGTACGCGTGGCAACTCAGATCGCTTAAATATTTGGGTGTACATATATCTAGGGAGCGGGATTTAATGGGGTGTAACTACGACCCACTCTTTCGGGCATTTGAACTGTTTATTAAAGACTGGATGATGCAGGAGGTTTCCTCGGTTGGACGGGTGGCAGGTGCGAAAATGGTTATCTTACCAAAATTGATGTACCTTTTCCGTACCATCCCCAGGACCTTACCTAAAGATATTTGTAATAGATTTAATCGTTTATTAACCAAATATATATGGGGGGGCTCAAAGCCGAGGATAGCGAAATCCACTTTAATTGCTCCAAAGTGTGCAGGTGGAGTCGCGTATCCAGATTTAGAGAGAGACCATACTGCTTGTTTACTCGCTCAGGCCAGAGATTGGTTCACCCAGGGCACTTCTAAACCATGGGTATCATTAGAACAGAATGCTGTATTCCCCTTTACACTGCCAGACTTTGCCCGCCATTTCAATCCCTGCTAGAGTTGCTGAGTGTTCCGCAGTCCACGCAACGTCTGCATGGAGAACCGTAATTAAATCTCTCCCTGATGGTGCTCTTCCCTCCCCCCAACTGTCTCTCCATGCTATAGCCCTATTGATCCCAGATTTGCACTTACATTATTGGCAGGACACAGGCCTCTCCACCCTAAAGGATGTCCTTCGAGACGGTGTTTTGGTCCCCTTTTCCTTACTCCAGGAACAATTTTGTGTACCTAAACAAGATTTTCATAAATACCTGCAAATGCGGCATTGGCTTCAAAGCTGCTTTCCCAACCGAGTCCTCCATACTGGTCCCCTAAATTATTGATGTCTCTTCTAGCGCCTAGCGGTAATAGGGGTGGCATCTCCAGATGGTACCAACATCTTGTGACTGAATCCCGCCATGGAGTATTCCCCTCACAGACTAAATGGGAAAAAGACCTCTCTGCGGTCTTCACCAAAGATATCTGGAAAGATATCTTTAAATCTTGCTTAAATCTTGCTTTAAATTAAAATTAAATATCTAAATGTGTGAATCATTGTGAAATGTATTATAAATTGGTTCATAGGGTATATTTTACACCAGAACGTCTACATAAGATTTGGCCTGATGTCTCCTCTAGTTGCTGGAGGAATTGTGGGATGGTGGGAGATATCCTTCATGTTTTTTGGCTATGTCCGGCAATCCGGTCGCTCTGGAGGGAGGTGTTTCTTTTCATTTCCCACATACTAGGAGTGGTTCTTATACCTGATACCCTCTTGACACTCTTTCATTATTACTCTGGTGAGATGTCTAGTTGTGATAGATACCTTTTGGGCCACATTCTCATAGCCTCTAAGGCCGCCATTGCCTCCAAATGGAAATCGGCGGTCATCCCCAATTTATTGATGATAGAAAATAGAGTCCATCAACATTATGTTTTAGAAACAGCAGAGGGCAATTATTCTTCAGGGACTACCTGTATTAATAAGAAATGGTTTAAATGGTCCCTATATAAGGAGAGATCAGGCCAAATAGGTGTATCTGGTGCCTCGACTGACTTACCCGACCTTTCTCCGGTCCACACGGGACCTTAACTTGCTAATTGATGCAGACTTCCTTTCCTTCATTACACTCTGCTTTCATTATTGTTGTATTAAGATTTCCCTGATACATACTCTTCCTCCCCCTTGTCCTTATTAGTTCTGTTGTGTTCGTGTCTTCTACCCCCTCTTGGTTTTATTTACCTATCTAAATGTAATTGTAATTTGTATGAAAACTCAATAAAAATGTAATATAAAAAAAATCCTATTTTTAGATGCACATATAGTAGCCCCCAGGTTATTTTTGACAGTGAGCTGCTCAACTGTAATGTGCCTGACAAACACTACTGTGCAGTGTAATGTGAATTTGTACTATTCTGTGGCCACACCCCTTCCCCATGAAACCACACCCTTATATTTTTGGAAAAGGTCCTTTGGCGTGCACTTTGCCGGTTATGAATGGGGGGTGGGGGTGCAAAGGAAATGTTCGCCCTGATCTCCACAAGATCTAGTACCAGCCCTGGCACCCGCAAATACCAGCTCAAGCCGGTAGCCGTTATCAAAATTATCGTGTCAAATCTTATATTTCGTATTTATGTATATTACATCACAACCTCAGCTATGATGCCCAGATTGAAAATTAGAACGCTGACAAACACTATAAACATATTGGGGGAAATTCAAATGTTTGAAAAGTCGGTTGGGTGTCTGTTTTTCCTGTCTATTAGATAGGAAAAAAACAGACACCCAACTGACTTTTCAAACATTTTAATTCCCCCCCCCCCCATTGTGTTTTCTGTTATATTCTATGTTGTGTATCAAAAATCTATGAAAATTCACGATGGGTCATATTTATATTCTATAAGAATTCTATATTTATAGAATATCTATATTTTACCTTGTGTCTTTATATATTCCAACAAGGGGTTATATTCAAACAGATCATAACTACCCCTTTGAGAAAGAAAATTAAATTGCGTCCTTTTTCTGTGTGAAAGGGTCAACCTGGGTTGAAATTCCCGGGACTTCGACCCTGGAATTTTGACCCGGGTTGACCCTTTTACACAGACAAAACACCCGTGTTGATCCGCAAATTACCGGGTCTAAATCCTCACCCCCGTAATTTGCTTGTCTGTGTGAAACTTCCTGAAGTGATCAAACCCAGTCCCCGGGCGAAACCCGTTTTCTGCTTCTACCTCCTCCACCATTGTTTGACTCCTGGGAACTGGTGACTATGGGTAACACGCTGCGGCGGACCCAGATATTTCAGTTGAACTATTATGTGCTTATTCCACTTGGCTTTCTAATACTGTGAATTTTGTTTACATTGTATCTTATGTGTGGTTCCTTTGCAACTTAGGCCCTCATTCTGAGTTGATCACTTGCTAGCTACTTTTAGCAGCCGTGCAAACGCATTGTCTCCGCCCACGGGGGAGTGTATTTATGCTTTGCAAGTGTGCGATCGCATGTGCAGCCGAGAGGTACAAACACATTTTGTGCAAAACAAGACCAGCCCTGTAGTTACTTAACCTGTGCGATGATTCTAGCGACGGAGGACCCGGAATTGACGTCAGATACCCGCCCTGCAAACGCCTGGACACGCCTGCTTTTGCCCAACCACTCTCAGAAAATGGTCAGTTGACACCCATAAACGCCCTCTTCCTGTCAATCTCCTTGCGATCGGCTGTACGAATGGATCCGTCACTAGAAGCATTGTACAGCAACGATGCTTTTTGTACCCGTATGACACGCGTGCGCATTGCCCCTTAGTTGCTTCAGTTTATATACACTGTATCTACATAGCAAAGAACCTTATTTGCTGTGAATTATTTATGTGCAATATATTTGTGAGACAAACATAGAAGCAATCTTTATCAATTAGTACTATACAATCCTTGTTAAAGTTGAACATTTATACCTGTCACATATTGATACAATATTGCAGACTTTTTGCTCAAATTGATTACCGATACCGTGTTATATAATTTCTGCTCCAGGCTGAATACCTTGGTTCCTCTTTGACACATACATATATATACGGTAACTCAGTGTTTATTTATATGAATATCATCTGCAATTAATGGGTTAGACAACCAGTTATACTGAATAGGGTGTTTGCCATTATATGTATATTATATTGTATATTATATGTATATATATTGCCGATATATGTCATGTGATCTATCTATACAGTGCATATTCCTATGTTGTGACTAATGGACATGTATCAGATACTTACTGGATATAGGATAAATGATGAAATTGTACAGTTCATACATCTTTATGTTGTGATTTACTGATACCTGAATCCAGTAGCCATCCTTTAGAACTAAGGATAATCCACAATCATTTTTTTCAATATCTTTAACTTACAGTGTAGTAACCAATTTTCAATAGTTCCTTCCTTTTACCTTGTATATATGGACTCTCACCGGTGATTCAGAATGTGAGGCAGCTTCTCTGGTGGAATTTCTACACATATTCTCTCTGTCTAACGTCAGCAGATCCTTCTTTAATTTAGCTATCCCTGCTCTGTCTGTATGCTTGACTCGATTGCTCTTATATAAGTGCACTCTCATCAGTGATCCCGGAGTTGTACTCCATTCAGTGCAGTCTGCTATCATACCACACTGTATACACCCAACACCATTCGATCTTGGAAGTTAAGCAGTGCTGGGCTTGGTCAGTACTTGGATGGGAGACCACCTGGGAATACCAAGTACTCTGTGCCTATCACTGACAACAGTATCACCAATTGTCTATTTTCATCTCTGAATTTTTTTTAATTAAAGTTCTAATGTAACCGTATTGTTGGATATACCTTATACTGGGATTTGCCCAGATAAAAGGAGCCTTATACCTGAACTTACCTGGCCCTTATAATTTTGTACTCATTGACTACTAGTCACATGATATTTCCCGACAGTCCCTTTGAGAATTAACATATATATATATATATATATATATATATAGCCTGTTCCGGCTCACTTTAACCTATATATATTTCATTAACTTCATATTATTTTATTCCAAAGAGTGTGCCCAAACAAGAGTCTCTCTCCCTGTCCCATAGTGTAAAGTTCCAGGGAATAACATTTTATATCACACACAATAGGAGAAAATAGGATTTGAATTACCTACCTAAATCCTTTTCTCGTAGTCCGTAGAGGATGCTGGGGTTCACATTAGTACCATGGGATATAGACGGGTCAACTAGGAGCTATTGGCACTTTAAGAGTTTAACAGTGTGGGCTGGCTCCTCCCTCTATGCCCCTCCTACCAGACTCAGTCTAGAAACTGTGCCCGAGGAGACGGACAACGTCGAGAGGATATTACACAGATAGTGGTGAGATTCACACCAGCTCAAACAAACAAGGCAAACCAAGCTAACTAGCTTGAACACAGCAACAGCTGAACAACATTACTTTAACCAAGTAACAACACAGTACTTAACCAAGAACAATGCAATACTGAGCCAAGTAACCATTGTAGGACAACGACGCGCTGGGCGGGCGCCCAGCATCCTCTACGGACTACGAGAAAAGGATTTACCAGTAGGTAATTAAAATATTTTCTCTTACGTCCTAGAGGATGCTGGGGTCCACATTAGTACCATGGGGGATGTACCAAAGCTCCCAGAACGGAAGGGAGAGCGCGGAGGCTCCTGCAGAACTGAATGACCAAACTCTAGGTCCTCAGAGGCCAAAGTATCGAACTTGTAGAACTTAGCAAACGTGTTCGACCCTGACCAAGTAGCCGCTCGGCAAAGTTGTAAAGCTGAGACCCCCCGGGCAGCCGCCCAGGAAGAACCCACCTTACGAGTAGAGTGGGCCTTAACAGATCTTGGACACAGCAATCCTGCCATAGAGTATGCATGCTGAATAGTGAACCTGATCCAGCGAGAAATCATCTGCTTATAAGCAGGACACCCAATTTTCTTGGGAACATAAAGGACAAACAGAAAGTCCGATTTCCTGTGATGAGCAGTCCTCTTACATAGATCTTCAAAGCCCTCACAACATCCAAGGACTTTGATGTAATTGAGGAGTCAGTAGCTACTGGCACCACAATAGGTTTGTCGATATGAAAAGCCGACACAACCTTTGGAAGGAACTGCTGACGCGTCCTGAGCTCAGCTCTATCTTCATGGAAGAGTTAATAGGGGCTTTTACAGGACAAAGCCCCCAATTCCGACATACGTCGAGTAGAAGCTAAGGCCAACAATGAGACAGCCTTCCATGTGAGAAACTTGACCTCAGCCTCCTGTAAAGGCTCAAACCAAGCTGATTGCAGGAAATGCAACACCACGTCAAGATCCCAGGGTGCCGTCGGCGCCACAAAAGAAGGTTGGATGATCAGAACCCCTTTCAAAAAAGTCTGAACCTTAGGGAAGGCAGCCAATTGTTTCTGGAAGAAAATGGATAAAGCCAAAATCTGGACCGTTATGGATCCCAAACGCAGGCCTATATCCACACCTGCTTGCAGGAAGAGGAGAAACCGTCCAAGTTGAAACTCCACCGTAAGAAACTTCTTGGATTCACACCAAGACCCATATTTTTTCCAAATGCGATGGTAATGTTTAGATGATACTCCCTTCCTAGCCTGTATCAGGGTAGGAAGAACTGTGGTCAGAATACCCTTCCGGGCTAAGAACTGGCGTTCAACCTCCATGCTGTCAAACGTAGCCACGGTAAGTCTTGATAAGCAAACGGCCCCAGTTGCAGAAGGCCCCCGCGAAGAGGAAGAGGCCTTGGATCCTCCAGCAGTAAGTCCACGTACCAAGCTCTCCTTGGCCAGTCCAGAGCAATGAGAATTGCCTGAACCCTTGTTCTCTTTAGGAGTTTTAGAATTCTTGAAATTAGTGGAAGTGGAGGGAACACATACCCTGACTTGAACACCCACGGAGTTACCAGAGCATCCACCGCCACTGCTTATGGGTCTCTTGACCTGAACCTGGAACGGTACCTTCGAAGTATCTAGTTGAGACGAGAGGCCATCATGTCTATTTGAGGCAAGCCCCAATGACTGGTCACGTCTGTGAACACCTCCGGATGGAGGCCCCATTCTCATGGATGGAGATTGTGCCTGCTGAGGAAGTCCGCTTCCCAGTTGTCCATTCTTGGAAGGAAGATTGATGAGAACGCCCCTGCGTGCCTTTCTGCCCAGAGAAGGATTCTTGTTATCTCTGACATAGCAGCTCTGCTCTTTGCTCCTCCCAGTCGGCTTATGTAGACCATCATCGTTACATTGTCCGACTGTACTTGAATGGCCTGATTTCGCAGAAGATGTGCCGCTCTTGGAGAAGACCATTGTATGTGGCTCTTAGTTCCAGAATGTTTATTGGAATAATGGATTCCAGACTTGACCACCTTCCTTGGAAGGTTTCCCCTTGAGTGACTGCGCCCCAACCCCTGAGGCTTGCATCCATGGTTAGAAGGATCCAGTGCTGAACCCCGAAACCTGCGGCCCACCAGGAGGTGAGGCATTTGCAGGCACCAGAGGAGTGAAATCCTTACTTTCAGAGACAGACGTATCCTCTGCATGTGTAGGTGAGAACCCGACTACATATTTAGGAGATCCAAATGGAAGGAACAAGCATGAAATCTTCCGTACTGTAGAGCCTCGTAAGAGGCAACCATCTCCCCCAGAGGGTGAATGCACTGATGAACAGATACCAGGGCAGGCTTCTAGACATCCCGAGTCATTGCCTGTACCGCCAACGATTTCTCCGCTGGTAGAAACACCCTCTGCACTTCCATGTCGAGGATCATCCCCAGGAAAGACAATCACCTAGACGACTCCAAACGAGACTTTGGAAAATTTATGATCCATCCATGAACCATGAGCAGTCGAGTCGTGAGAGCAATGTACAGTAACGTACTAGGATGCCCGTAACAGCAGATCTTCCAGATATGGAATAATGTTCACTCCTTGCCTGCGGAGGAGTAGCAACAGCTCTGCCATCCCTTCGGAGAACACCCTCGGTATCGCGGAGAGGCCGAACGGCAGTGTCTGGAACTGAAAGTGACAACCCAACAGCGCAATCTGAGAAAAGCCTGGAGTTGTAGTAAGCGGAACATGGTTGCAAGCATCCTTGATAGCCAGGGATACCAGGAATTCCCCCTCCCCCTTCCGACCTGAGAGCACCGCTCACAGAGACTCCCTGTTGAACTTGAATCCCCTCTAAGAAGGGTTTAACGATTTCAGGTTCAAATTAGGTCCGACCAAACTGTCCGGTTTCGGTACCACAAAGGTGTAGGAATAGTAACCCTTGCTTTCCAGATGAGTTGGAACTGTAACAATGACAGTTACCGTTTCCCATTATTGAATAGCTTCCTGCAGGATAGCCCTTACTATCAGCAGAGCTGGTAAGCCTATTCGAATAATCAGTGAGGTGGGAGTTCTTGAAACTCCATACTGTACCTCTGGGACACCATATCTTTTACCCAGGGGTCGAGTCCTGATGACATCCAGACCTGACTGAAATGTCGGAGCCACGCTCCCACCTGCCCGATCTCCAGGCCGGGAGGTCCACCGTCATGCAAAGAATTGTGAGAAAACATAGCCAGGTTTCTGTGCCTGGAAACCGGCAGGTGCATGTTTTCTATAGTATCCTCGACCACCTCTTAAAAACGGTAGGGGCATTGGACTTCTTACCCTTTGCGGTATAAAAGGACTGTAATGGAAACGTAGAAACGGATATTTTTCCCCCAGTGTCTGAGTGGCTGAGGGAAGAAGGGTCACTTAACCGAGGTTGCCGTGTAGATCCACGCATCCCATGCGTCACCCCAAATAGAGTCTGACCTGTGAAGGGCAGGTTCTCCACGGTAATCCTGGATTCCGCATCTGTAAACCTTTGGAGCAGCCAGAGTCCCTTGCGTGTCGAGACAGCCATAGGAGACGTACTTGCATTCAGGTGACCCAGGTCCTTCACGGCCTCCACCATGAAACCAGCAGAAACCTGTATGCGACGGAGAAACAATTCAATGTCACTTCTATCCAGAGAATATAAACCTTTAGTAATGTGCCTGACCACCTTACTATGGCTATAGAAAACTATGCACAGGCAACCGTGTGCCGTAACACCACGCCTGAAGCAGTGTTTATGGATTCTTATCTCAATCTTGCAGTCCGCTAGGTCTAACAGAGTGACAGACCCAGGGACAGGTAAAAGCACCCGTTCTAGACAGTCCAGTACAGAAGCGTCTACTATAGGGAAGTTCATTCCCTTTTTTTTAGGGAAAGGAAAGGCCGTGAGAGCCCTATAAGGGATCTGGAATTTCGTCTCCAGGAGTTCCTCTGATATTTATAGTAATGTTTTTAATCACAGTAATGTGTAACACATCTCCAATGGCCTCCATCAGGAGCTGAACCCGCGGGCAAGGGATGTCTCATCCCCCCACATATCCCCACCACCGCCTCCCGTATCAGAGTCGGTATCCGTGCTGACTTGCATAATTGGGCAAGAGCACGCTGTTGGGCATATACCAGGGGATCTTAATGAGGCAGTGGAACAGAACCAGACAAAACCTCTACAGAGTGTCCCAAACCTGCGTTGTAGCACCATTATGAGCTACTACTATTGTTTGTCTGCTTGTGTGCGAGAGGCATTGAATGGGAGCAGTATTTGGAAGGCATGCTGTTCCTTGTAGTGCTAATGGGAGATCCTGGGGGTAGCTCCTGGGTAAGTTAGCTCTTTGTCTGGATGTGTTTTAGTAATAGCCTTTATTATGAGGCCTACTGTGACAAATTACATGGACCTATGTGGGCACTGCTATCATGTAGTGTTAGGACTGCTGACATCGGAGAAGCCTTGAAAGTGGCTCAGCAGCTTAAACATGTGTTTGCAAACATGTGTAAACTAAGTCTCTGAATTTCTATTACCAGATAGGTTCAGGGATGGTTACAGGTAATTTCTTAGTGTGCTGAAGGGCAATGTAGGGGTGGGATTTGCAACCCGCCCCCCTCCCTGTCTATGACCCCTCCCCCTTTCCAGCACCTGATATATAATTATCTCCAGGAATGGTAGAGCAACTACTATTGTTTGTCTGCTTGTGTGCGAGAGGCATTGAATGGGAGCAGTATTTGGAAGGCATGCTGTTCCTTGTAGCGCTAATCAGGAACGTGTGGTGAGCTAAATGGCTCAGGAGGCACTGGCTAACCCCAGTGCCAGAATTCCATGCAATATATGAGCCGAAGGGTACATCTGGGCATTATACACAGGTGCAGCAGTATAAACAAAAATTAAGAATTTACTCACCGGTAATTCTATTTCTCGTAGTCCGTAGTGGATGCTGGGGACTCCGTAAGGACCATGAGGAATAGACGGGCTCCGCAGGAGACTGGGCACTCTAAAGAAAGATTAGGTACTATCTGGTGTGCACTGGCTCCTCCCTCTATGCCCCTCCTCCAGACCTCAGTTAGGGAAACTGTGCCCGGAAGAGCTGACATTACAAGGAAAGGATTTTGGAATCCAGGGTAAGACTCATACCAATGGCAATTGGTGAACAAGCTCTCCTGAGCGAAACGTACGTCCACTTCCGGTTCCGGTGCTCCGAACTTCCGGTCGGCGGACCGCGGACAACGGCGTCTCCTTGCCAGGCTCACTCTCCACCACGGACCTTCAGCGATGGTTTCCAACGATTAAGGGGGGTATCCCACCCCTCCACCTAATAGTAGGACACATGACTTTTTTCTGACACCATAATATCTCTGGTGTATATGACAACAATAAGAATACACCAGATATAATAGGAAGCCGCACCAAGGTCTGGGACTTATTTTCAATTTATCTCCCAACACCCATTTACCATCAATTTATGTTTTCTCAAAGGTTCAGTCCTGTTTTTCTGTTTTTTTTGGTCATTAATCCCCACAGGAACATTTACATTTTTTTAGGCTTATGCCTTGTGACTTTGTTGATATATCTCAATTAATTGAACGTTCAACACATTTTCTTACCCCTTCATTTTATTTTACCCTCTCTCCTTTTTGTTAACTGTATTGTGTAATCGTGAATTTATTATCCGACTGATTACACGTATTTGCTTTGCTCCAAATGTTTGGACCGAATGCATGACTTAACACTAGTATAGATATTTCTATTTCACATAGCTATAATTATTTGACATTCTCATTTACATTCAATTTCCGGTACTCCCTCTCATCTTGTCTAAACAATCTGGGTGGCTCTGCAATGCATCATGTAAACAGAGCACCATTTTGTTACAAGATAGGTGTAACGATTACTAGGGTTCACTGTGTGTGCATACTTGAAATGAGGTCAGCTGAAGCCAGGTGAGAATTAAGTAATCAGGCAGGGGTGGAAACAGACTGCAAATAATAGTCCAGGAATGCAGATGCTGAACCGGTAGGGTTAGAAGTCTTGTAGCAAGGCATATGAACCAGCAAACTGCAGGGAATGTCTCCAAGATGTAGATAAGGCAGAATCAGGACAGGATTACTGGAGAGAGCCCAGTCGCACTCCAGACGGAACCACAATGATCTGCCCCTAGATGCTGGTGAGCTGGAGTTAAATAGCAGCACCAGGTGTTGGGCCCCAGGTGCTCACAATCAGGTAATTACCCTGCAGAGACAGTGTGCAACTGCCATTCGGACCTGAGGCAGCAAGTGAGACCCCTAGAGGCAGAAATTAGATAATGCAAGGCAAAACAAACAGACATTCCTAACAATAGGACAGTAGAAGAGTCCCTCTACCTTCTTTCGGTCTTAGTGTCATTTCTCACCACCCTCTCATTTTGTCATTCGATGTCCAGACAGATGATAAAAAAGTGGTGACTAACACAGACCTGATTCTCTATTCCTTTTCTTTTCTTTTTATACCCATCCTTCCCATACCTACTTTTTACAGATTCATTTTTTGCATACCTATATTATACTGTTATTTACTCAGTATTTCTGGCCAAACCTGGAGAGTTTATAATTATATACATTTACACCTCAGATCAAACACAACCAGCCCGCAGCTGTTCTTTGGTTTCCCCACTAACTCTTAACAGCCACGGGTACTATCTACTTATTTACCCAAGGCTGACAATACTGAAGAAAACCCATACATCCATATTTGGTATTCTTTTGAAGTTCAGTCCGGGATCATCAGAGGTCGCCAGTGTTTAAATTTAAGAGCATCCAGTAATCTCATTCAAACTACTCTGGGATTTCTCAGGGCCTAATACTTGGTTCCAGGTATTACCAAGCAGGATATACCCACCTGCGGTCAAACCACACTGAGTATGCCCAACCTCGTCTGATCTTGGAAGCCAAGCACTGTGGGCCAGGTCAGTACTGGTTGGGAAACCACCAGAGAATACTTGGTACTGCAGGTATTTATATCCAAACCTAGGACACAAGACCTGGAACCAAAGCATTATTTTCTATTTTTATTTTATTTTCTATCATAGTTTGTGGAAATCTATATTCCATTAATTATCATTGTTGAGCCCGGCTTATTAGACTCACGTATATTCCTTCCTTCCGTTATATTGGTATTTTCATTACTAGTATATTGTATTTCATTCATTGTTTCGGAAGAAGGCAATTTATAATATTTATCCTTCTTTACGTCAGAGACACACATATAATTTCGCCCAATAGAGCTATCAAGTTTGAATTTAGATCACCTATTTTAATTAATTAACTCATTATCTATCATTTGGATAGACAAATCCTATGACAATTGCTTGTCAACATTACTTTTACTCTGCCCTTTTGCCTTATAGCTATTTTTTTAGAGGACCACTAATAAAAGTTAAATTTTAAATATTACAAAACCACCTATTCTACAACAAAAGTGTGCCCCAGAAGAGACATATAGGGGGTCATTCCGAGTTGTTCGCTCGCAAGCTGATTGTAGCAGATTTACTCACGCTAAGCCGCCGCCTACTGGGAGTGAATCTTAGCTTCTTAAAATTGCGAACGACGTATTCGCAATATTGCGATTACACACCTCTTAGCAGTTTCTGAGTAGCTTCAGACTTACTCGGCATTTGCGATCAGTTCAGTGCTTGTCGTTCCTGGTTTGACGTCACAAACACACCCAGCGTTCGCACAGACACTCCCCCGTTTCTCCGGCCACTCCTGCGTTTTTTCCGGAAACGGTAGCGTTTTTTCACACACACCCATAAAACGGCTAGTTTCCGCCCAGTAACACCCATTTCCTGTCAATCACATTACGATCACCAGAACGATGAAAAAGCCGTGAGTAAAAATCCTAACTGCATAGCAAATTTACTTGGCGCAGTCGCACTGCGGACATTGCGCATGCGCACTAAGCGGAAAATCGCTGAGATGCGAAGAAATTTACAGAGCGAACGACTCGGAATGACCCCCCTAGTCTTTCTTTTCCTTTTGGCTCCTGTACTATACAAGCAGTGCCGTTTCTTGCAGCGGGCGAGCCGTGCAACTTCTAGAACACTGTAGATCCCATCTCCTCCGTCCTCCCGAGTACCCAGCTCAGGGGGCGGAGTTTTGCGGAACGACGCGTTGCGTCGTGACGTCACGACGCAATCGCGTCATTCCACGAAACCCCGCCCCCCGAGTTGGGTACTCGGGAGGACGGAGGAGGGGGAGCCAACCAAGCCGGCGGCGCCGCGAAGAGGAGGGAGAGTCACCAAAGAGCGGTAAGAACCGCTTCAACTGTAAATCAGCCTCTCTCTCTCTCTCTCTCTCTCCCCCCTCCCTCTGCCACCATGTATACAAAGGGGACACTTGCCTATTATAATGTGTAAAATGGGGGCACCTGCCTGCGTACTGTGTAATATGGGGGCACCTGCCTGCGTACTGTGTAAAATGGGGACACCTGCCTGCGTACTGTGTAATATGGGGGCACCTGCCTGCGTACTGTGTAAAATGGGGACACCTGCCTGCGTACTGTGTAAAATGGGGACACTGGCCTGCGAACTGTGTAAAATGGGGACACCGGCCTGCGTACTGTGTAAAATGGGGACACATGTCTGCGTACTGTGTAATATGGGGGCACCTGCCTGCGTACTGTGTAAAATGGGGACACATGTCTGCGTACTGTGTAAAATGGGGACACATGTCTGCGTACTGTGTAAAATGGGGACACATGTCTGCGTACTGTGTAAAATGGGGACACCTGCCTGCCGTACTGTGGAAAATGGGGACTCTTGCCTGCCGTACTGTGGAAAATGGGGACACGTGCCTGCCGTATTGTGGAAAATGGGGACACGTGCCTGCCGTATTGTGGAAAATGGGGACACGTGCCTGCCGTATTGTGTAAAATAGTATTTTCTGATGAGGTCATGCCCATTTTACAGAGGCCACGCCCATTTTAGCGAGGCCACACCCCTTTGCCGGGAGCGCGCGCGCCTTCGACGCGTGCATACCTTTTACTTTTTATAACTATGGGGGGGGCGCATTTTTTTATATCAAGGGGGGGGGCGCATTTTTAAATCTCGCACTGGGAGCCAAACTGGCTAGAAACAGCCCTGTATTCAAGAACTATACTTTTTTCCTAAGACTCATACCAGCCACACCAATCACACCGTACAACTTGTGATAACCTTACCCAGTTAACAGTATGAACAACAACTGAGCCTCACTCAATGGATGGCTCCTAACAATAACCCTTTATTAAGCAATAACTATATACACGTATTGCAGACAATCCGCACTTGGGATGGGCGCCCAGCATCCACTACGGACTACGAGAAATAGAATTACCGGTGAGTAAATTCTTATTTTCTCTAACGTCCTAGTGGATGCTGGGGACTCCGTAAGGACCATGGGGATTATACCAAAGCTCCCAAACGGGCGGGAGAGTGCGGATGACTCTGCAGCACCGAATGAGCAAACACAAGGTCCTCCTCAGCCAGGGTGTCAAACTTGTAGAACTTTGCAAAAGTGTTTGAACCCGACAAAGTAGCAGCTCGGCAAAGCTGTAAAGCCGAGACCCCTCAGGCAGCCGCCCAAGAAGAGCCCACCTTCCTTGTGGAATGGGCTTTCACTGATTTTGGATGCGGCAATCCAGCCGCAGAATGAGCCAGCTGAATCGTGCTACAGATCCAGCGAGCAATAGTTTGCTTTGAAGCAGGAGCACCCAGCTTATTGGGTGCATACAGAATAAACAGCGAGTCAGTTTTCCTGACTCCAGCCGTTCTGGAAACATATATTTTCAAAGCCCGGACTACGTCCAGCAACTTGGAGTCCTCCAAGTCCCGAGTAGCCGCAGGCACCACAGTAGGTTGGTTCAAATGAAACAATGATACCACCTTTGGGAGAAATTGGGGACGAGTCCGCAATTCTGCCCTGTACATATGGAAGATCAGATAGGGGCTTTTACATGACAAAGCCGCCAATTCTGACACACGCCTAGCCGATGCTAAGGCCAACAGCATGACCACTTTCCACGTGAGATACTTTAGTTCCACGGTCTTAAGTGGCTCAAACCAGTGGCATTTCAGGGAATCCAACACATCGTTAAGATCCCAAGGTGCCACTGGTGGCACAAAAGGGGGCTGAATATGCAGCACTCCCTTCACAAACGTCTGAACCTCAGGCAGTGAAGCCAATTCTTTTTGAAAGAAAATGGATAGGGCCGAAATCTGGACCTTTATGGACCCTAATTTTAGGCCCATAGTCACACCTGACTGCAAGAAGTGCAGAAATCGACCCAGCTGGAATTCCTCTGTAGGGGCCTCCCTGGCTTCACACCAAGCAACATATTTTCGCCATATATGGTGATAATGCTTTGCTGTCACATCCTTCCTAGCTCTTATCAGCGTAGGAATCACTTCATCCGGGATGCCCTTTTCCTTTAGGATCCGGCGTTCAACCGCCATGCAGTCAAACGCAGCCGCGGTAAGTCTTGGAACAGACAGGGCCCCTGTTGCAACAGGTCCTGTCGGAGAGGCAGAGGCCATGGGTCCGCTGTGATCATTTCTTGTAGTTCTGGGTACCAAGTCCTTCTTGGCCAATCCGGAACGATGAGTATCATTCTCACTCCTCTTTTTCTTACTATTCTCAGTACCTTGGGTATGAGAGGAAGAGGAGGAAACACATAGACCGACTGGAACACCCACGGTGTCACTAGCGCGTCCACAGCTATCGCCTGAGGGTCCATTGACCTGGCACAATATCTTTTTAGCTTTTTGTTGAGGCGGGACGCCATCATGTCCACCTGTGGCAGTTCCCATCGATTTGCAATCTGCGTGAAGACTTCTTGATGAAGTCCCCACTCTCCCGGGTGGAGGTCGTGTCTGCTGAGGAAGTCTGCTTCCCAGTTGTCCACTCCTGGAATGAACACTGCTGACAGTGCTTGCACGTGATTCTCCACCCAACGAAGAATCTTTGTGGCTTCCGCCATTGCCACCCTGCTTCTTGTGCCGCCCTGGCGGTTTACATGGGCGACCGCCGTGATGTTGTCCGATTGAATCAGCACTGGTTGGTCTCGAAGCAGGGGTTCCGCTTGACTCAGGGCGTTGTATATGGCCCTTAGTTCCAGTATATTTATGTGCAGACAAGTCTCCTGACTTGACCACAGCCCTTGGCAGTTTCTTCCCTGAGTGACTGCTCCCCATCCGCGGAGGCTTGCATCTGTGGTCACCAGGACCCAGTCCTGTATGCCGAACCTGCGGCCCTCGAGAAGATGAGCACTCTGCAGCCAACACAGAAGAGACACCCTGGTCCTCGGGGACAGGGTGATCAGCCGATGCATCTGAAGATGCGATCCGGACCACTTGTCCAACAGATCCCACTGAAAGACCCTCGCATGGAACCTGCCGAAGGGAATGGCTTCGTATGAGGCCACCATCTTTCCCAGGACTCGCGTGCAGTGGTGCACCGACACCTGTTTTGGGTTCAGGAGGTCCCTGACCAGAGTCACTAGCTCCTGGGCCTTCTCCTCCGGGAGAAACACCTTCTTCTGTTCTGTGTCCAGAATCAAGCCCAGGAAGGGCAGATGCGTCGTAGGAATCAGCTGCGACTTTGGAATATTCAGAATCCAGCCGTGCTGTTGCAACACTTCCTGAGAGTGTGCTACGCTAACCAACAACTGCTCCCTGGACCTCGCCTTTATGAGGAGATCGTCCAAGTACGGGATAACTGTAACTCCTTGCTTCCGAAGGAGTACCATCATTTCCGCCATTACCTTGGTAAATATTCTCTGTGCCATGGATAGGCCAAATGGCAATGTCTGGAACTGGTAATGACAGTCCTGTACCACAAACCTGAGGTACTCCTGGTGAGGTGGATAAATGGGGACATGCAAGTAAGCATCCTTGATGTCCAGAGATACCATAAAATCCCCCTCTTCCAGACTTGCAATGACCGCTCTGAGCGATTTCCATTTTGAACCTGAACTTTTTCATATAAATGTTCAAGGATTTTAAATTCAGAATGGGTCTTACCGAACCGTCCGGTTTCGGTACCACAAACATTGTGGAATAGTAATCCCTTCCCTGTTAAAGGAGGGGGAACATTATTATCACTTGCTGGAGGTACAGCTTGTGAATTGCCGCCAGCACTACCTCCCTTTCCATGGGGGAAGCTGGCAAGGCTGATTTTAGGTAACAGTGAGGGGGAGTCACTTCGAATTCCAGCTTGTATCCCTGAGATACAACTTGTAAAGCCCAGGGATCCACTTGCGAGCGAACCCACTGGTTGCTGAATTCTCGGAGACGCGCCCCCACCGCACCTGGCTCCGCCTGTGGAGCCCCAGCGTCATGCGGTGGACTTAGTGGAAGCCGGGGAGGACTTTTGTTCCTGGGAACTGGCTGCATGGTGCAGCTTCTTTCCTCTACCCCTGCCTCTGGCAAGAAAGGAAGCACCTCTGACCTTCTTGCTTCTCTGAGAACGAAAGGACTGCATTTGATAATACGGTGCTTTCTTAGGCTGTGAGGAAACCTGAGTCAAGAAAGTCGACTTTCCAGCTGTCGCTGTGGATACGAGGTCCGAGAGACCGTCCCCAAACAAATCCTCACCCTTATAAGGCAAAACCTCCATGTGTTTTTTAGAATCGGCATCCCCTGTCCATTGCCGAGTCCATAGGACCCTTCTGGCAGAAATGGACATTGCATTTATTCTAGAGCCCAGCAGGCAAATGTCCCTCTGGGCATCCCACATATATAAGGCGTCTTTTATATGGCCCAGGGTTAGCAAAACAGGGCATCTATGTTCTCTGACAGAGTATCTGTCCATGCTGCTACAGCGCTACACATCCAGTCTGAACCAATAGCTGGTCTCAGTAGAGTACCAGAGTGTGTATACACTGACTTCAGGATAGCTTCCTGCTTCCTATCCGCAGGATCCTTTAGGGCGGCCGTATCCTGAGACGGCAGGGCCACCTTCTTAGATAGGGGTGTCAACGCCTTGTCTACCCTAGGGGAGGATTCCCAACGTAACCTGTCCGTTGGCGGGAAAGGGTACGCCATCAGTAGCTTTTTGGAAATCACTACTTTCTTATCAGGGGAACTCCACGCTTCTTCACATAACTCATTTAATTCATGTGAAGGGGGAAAAGTCACTGCCTGCTTTTTCTCTCCAAACATATACACCCTCCTGTCAGGGACAGGGTTAACCTCTGAAATGTGCAATACATCTTGTAGCGGATGGCCTTGGTCATCTTAGGCTGTAAATGTGCCTCATCCTCGTCGACACTGGAGTCGGACTCCGTGTCGGCATCTGTGTCAACCATCTGAGATAGTGGGCGTTTATGAGACCCTGACGGCCTCTGAGTCGCCTAGGCAGGCACGGGTTGAGACCCCGGCTGTCCCAAGGCTGCAGCGTCATCAAACCTTTTATGTAAGGAGCTTACATTATCATTTAAGACCTTCCACATATCCATCCAATCAGGTGTCGGCCCCGACGGCAGCGACACCACATTTATCTGCCCTTGCTCCACCTCCACGTAAGCCTCCTCATCAAACATGTCGACACAGCCGTACCGACACACTGCACACACACAGGGAATGCTCTGACTGAGGACAGGACCCCACAAAGGCCTTTGGGGAGACAGAGAGAGAGTATGCCAGCACACACCTCAGCGCTATATAACCCAGGGATTTTCACTATAATAAGTGATTACCCAATAGCTGTCGATTTTATGTCTTTTGCGCCTAAATTTATGTGCCCCCCCTCTCTTTTTTACCCTTCTTGTACCTGTATACTGCAGGGGAGAGCCTGGGGAGCTGCTTCCAGCGGAGCTGTGAAGAGAAAATGGCACTGGTGTGCTGAGGAAGAAGGCCCCGCCCCCTCAGCGGCGGGCTTCTGTCCCGCTTTCTGTGTGAAAAAATGGCGGGGTTTTTTACATATATACAGTGCCTGACTGTATATATGTATTTTATGGCAAAAAGGTACCTCAATTGCTGCCCAGGGCTCCTTCCCCCCCCCCCAGCGCCCTGCACCTTACAGTGACCGGAGTGTGAAGGTGTGCTGGGAGCAATGGCGCACAGCTGCGGTGCTGTGCGCTACCTTAAATGAAGACAGGAGTCTTCTGCCTCCGATTTCACCGTCTTCAAGCTTCTATTCTTCTGGCTCTGCGAGTGGGACGGCGGCGCGGCTCCGGGAACGGACGATCGAGGACAGGTGCCTGTGTTTGAACCCTCTGGAGCTAATGGTGTCCAGTAGCCTAAGAAGCGCAACCTAGCTGTGAACAGGTACGTTTGCTTCTCTCCCCTCGGTCCCACGTAGCAGTGAGTCTGTTGCCAGCAGAAGCTCACTGAAAATAAAAAAACCTAACAAATACTTTCTTTTACTAGCAGGCTCAGGAGAGCCCACTAGGAGCACCCAGCTCTGGCCGGGCACAGATTCTAACTTAGGTCTGGAGGAGGGGCATAGAGGGAGGAGCCAGTGCACACCAGATAGTACCTAATCTTTCTTTAGAGTGCCCAGTCTCCTGCGGAGCCCGTCTATTCCCCATGGTCCTTACGGAGTCCCCAGCATCCACTAGGACGTTAGAGAAAGAAACAGAGAAGGATTGGACTTGAAGTGGCGCACTTAAACATTAAATTGATACATAAATTATAACTATTATTAGAGTATATTTGTTAAAAAAGACCTGTAGCTGTGAAATATTAAAACCAAAAACATATAAATTGACAAAACAAAGTGTGATATGTGTGAATAAAAACACACACTGTGCTAACTGTGTAGTGCTACACATATATAATATATTATAGGTACTATGACCCTTGAATCAAATTATATGTGTTGTTAGGCTGAGTGCCCAATGGCGCTTTGAAGTCACTGATCAGTTGTACTAGATAGGCTTACTGAGGGTACTGTAAAGTGCAATATTCCAATAGAAAGCTCCCCCTCAGTTTGGGCGCTGTGACCCCTCACTTATGTGCAATCATATGCTTGTACAGCTATGAGTCAGTGTTTATCCTCACTAGTGATCTCAATGTAATTAGCTGTTCTCAATCAATTTACAGCAGGTAATATCTGAAGTCAGTGTCACTTTAAGTGAATAATCTGTTTGGGCACTATGACCCCTCACATGTATGCATTCATATGCTTATACAGCTATGAATCCGTGTTTCTTCTCACTAGTGATCTCAATATAATTGGCTGTTCATTAATCAATTTACAGCAGGTAATACCTGAAGTCAGTGTCACTTTAAGTGAATAATAATTGATGTTCACTTATATGCTTATACAGCTATAGATCAGTGCTTCTCCCCACTAGTGATCTCAATATAATTAGCTGTTCTCAGTCGATTTACAGCAGGTAATTAATAAAGTCAATATCACTTTAAGTGAGTAATCACAATGTTCATTAGTGATATTGTTAATGAGAGACACTGTAATGTCCAAGAATGCATATAAACTGACGGTTTTCCACAATATTTACTAATATTATAGTGGAATATAGATCATAGCTGTGAGGCACAGGGTTTAGTAGGCTTTTTGAATATTGCACTAATGCCGTACACTGGAGCACTCCATCAGCTGTTAATAGCAGTATATCCTAACTAGCTGTTTCGTAATTATCAGCTGTGTGATGGAAACCTATATATCAAATAAACAGCATTTAACCTGAGTAGCACATAAACATTGCTAGATAATTGTTCTATACTTGTAAAACAACAAGCAGTGCTGTAGAGATGTCTCAGCTGCTACATTACGCAGTGTATCTTAATATTGCTACAATGTTGCTAGTACATGCAGCTTGCTGAGTCATATGTGGTTAAATAATCCTCTCAGTGCAGGAAAGCTTGTGAGCTCCATCAGTGTCATGAGGCTTCACAATAGCCAGCTCAGCTTTAGTATAGATCTCGCCCTATTCCTAACAACACAATACATTTAGCCCATTGTTATTATACACAGCAGCACAGTGTGACTCGCCGACACGTGTTTCACAGATAAGTTTTTTCAGGGCTAACCAGAATGCCTATTCAATGGACATCTCAATTCGACTTTTACAGTCGAATTGAGATGCGGGGGGGAGGGGGGGGGAGGCCGCGGGCAGACGGTGGAGAGTAGCACTGCAGCAGCTATATAGCCGCTGCTGTAGCGCTGCTCTCCCCTGTCACTTCTGTCACACAGCCGCCGCTCCGTCCCCCCTGTCACAGCCGCCGCTCCCCCTCTCTCACAGTTGCCGCTCACGGCAGCATCCACCCGGCTGCAGCAAGCGAGGTTTCGCTTGCTGGAGCCAGGTGGACGCTGCTGTGAGCAGCGGCTGTCCTCCAGCGCTGCTCACCCCGTCCCCGCCTTGGCTCTCCCCGTCTCTGGCGCTGCTGTCCCCGTCTCATTTGACTTTTTTTAAAGTTGAACTGAAATGGTCGAGAAGGGGGCCAAAGCATGTGGATCGGCAGCTATTCCGCTGATCCACGTGCTTTTTACGTCAAGTCGAATTCATCGACTTGTCGAAAATTTTTGGGTTATATTGAATAGGTCGAATCATGATTCGACCTTAAAAAGTTGAAAACTGACGTCTTTTTGACAGACGGCAGCTTTCGACTTCAATTGAATATACCCCCAAATATAGTAAAGTGATTAGAGTCACAGATTGTGTAGTATACTGTGAAATGCAGATTATCATGTTTGAGCAGCAACGGTGACGAGGTTACATTAACAGTAATACCAACGCTCATAACATGTTTATCCTGTTAGGTGGGATTATCCTCTCAACATCTGGTACAAATTGTTTTTCGTTTCAGCAGATTGCAAGGCAGATCCCTATTCAACGGCAGTTAGAGCCGCCTTGGGCTATGTTTGCACAAACCTTGTCCAGTATAGCTGATAGGTTAGTTCCTACAGCTTCAACCTCAGGAATAGGGTACACTATTAACCCATACATGCAGCTCCCTCCTTGTGGTATAGCCCCAACAGCTTCTAGAAGTCAAGAAGCTGATAAACCAAGGGTAAATATATCATCAAATTTAACAGACTACACAGGAGGATACATCAGATGAGGATAGCTCTATATACTCTACTTCACCATATGAAGAACAGGTAGAAGGTATCCGCTCAGAGGATATAACTGAGTTAATTGGAGCTATGAAGGCTATTCTGTCCTTAGAGGATTCAGCAGAGCTGATAATAAAAATTAAAGCACCTTTATTTAAACGTCCCAAAACAGCTAGGGTTGAATTTCCAGGGTCAGAGGAACTGACGGAAATTATGGAGGAAGCTCGGGCAACATCCAATAGGAAATATAAAATACCCCAAAAAATGGGATTCCTATTACCCTTTTCCAACTGGGGACTGTCTAAAAAGAGAAATGCCTCCTAAGGTAGATACGCATGTTATTCATTTAGTGCAAAAATCTATTTTGCCTTTACCATCAACATCATTAAATGATGTCACAGACAGAAGAGTGGATGGGTTTTTGAAAAACATATTTTCTCTGTCAGGGGCAGTCATAAGGTCAGCTATGGCTCCAGCCTGGATGGCAAAGGCGGTAGCTGTATGGGCTGACAAACTGGAAAATAGGATTTTGGTACCTACTGGTAAATCCTTTTCTCGTAGTCCGTAGAGGATGCTGGGGTCCACATTAGTACCATGGGGTATAGACGGGTCCACCAGGAGCCATTGGCACTTTAAGAGTTTGAGAGAGTGTGCTGGCTCCTCCCTCTATGCCCCTCCTACCAGACTCAGTCTAGAAACTGTGCCCGAGGAGACGACATACTTCAAGAGAAGGACTTAACACTGATTGTGGTGAGATTCATACCAGCTCACACATACAAGGTACGTCAAGATAACTAGCTTGAACTATTCAGCAATGGCTGAAACTTTACTTACCAAGTAACAATGCAGTACTCAACTAAACGAAGTGGTACTGAAACAAGTAACAACAGCAGGAAAACGAAGCGCTGGGCAGGTGCCCAGCATCCTCTACAAACTACGAGAAAAGGATTTACCGGTAGGTACCAAAATCCTATTTTCTCTTACGTCCTACAGCATGCTGGGGTCCACATTAGTACCATGGGGATGTACCAAAGCTCCCAGAATGGGAGGGAGAGCGCAGAGGCTCCTACAGAACTGATTGACCGAACTTCAGATCATCAGAGGACAACGTATCGAACTTGTAGAACTTTGCAAACGTGTTCGACCCCGACCCAGTTGCTGCACAGCAAAGTTGTACTGCCGAGACACCCCGGTCAGCCGCCCAGGAAGACCCCACCTTACGAGTAGAGTGGGCCTTAACTGATTTTGAGCACGGCAGTCCTGCCGTAGAATAGGCATGCTGGATAGTGAACCTAATCCAGCGAGAAATAGACTGCTTAGTTGCAGGATACCCAATTTTTTTGGGATCGTATAGGACAAACAGAGGGACTTTCTGTGACGAGAGGTTCTCTTCACATAAATCTTCAGAGCCCTCACGACATACAAGGACTTTGAAGTAATTGTGGAGTCGGTAGCTACTGGCACCACAATAGGTTGGTTGATATGAAATGCCGACACAACCTTTGGAAGGAACTGCTGACGAGTCCGGAGCTCAGCTCTATCCTCATGGAAGATCAAGTAAGGGCTTGTGCATGACAAAGCCCCCAGCTCAGAGACATGCCTAGCAGAAGCAAAGGCCAAGAAAGTGACCGCCTTCCATGTAAGAAATTTGAGCTCCACCTCCTGTAGAGGCTCAAACCAATCCGACTGGAGAAACTGCAATACCACGTTAATGTCCCATGGCGCCGTAGGTGGTACAAAGGGAGGTTGGATATGCAGAACTCCCTTCAAAAAGGTCTGAACCTCATGGAGGGCAGCTAATTGCTTCTGAAAGAAAATGGACAGGGCTGAAATCTGGACCTTTACAGATCCCAATCTCAGCCCCAGTTTCAGTCCAAATTTGACTTCGGAAAATTCAGAATCCACCCGTGACTCTGAAGCAGCCGTGTTGTGAGAACAATGGACTGCAGCAGCTTCTCCCTGGACGATGCCTTTATCAGGAGATCGTCCAGATAAGGAATGATATTCACACTCTGCTGGCGGAGTAGCATCATCATTTCCGCAATCACCTTGGTAAACACCCACGGTGCTGTTGAGAGGCCGAATGGCAGGGCCTGAAACTGAAAATGGCAGTCCAGCAACGCGAAGCGGAGATAAGCCTGATGAGGCAGTCAGATCAGGATGTGAAGGTATGCATCCTTGATATCCAGTGATACCAGGAATTCCCCCTCTTCCAGACCTGATATCACCACTGAGAGACTCCATCTTGAACTTGAACTCCTTTAGAAAGGGGTTCAATGATTTTAGGTTCAGAATGGGCCTGACCGAACCATCCGGTTTCAGTACCACGAAAAGGTTTGAATAATAACCCTTTGTCAGCATGTGCGGTGATACCGGCACAATGACTTGTGCCTCCACCAGCTTTTGGACAGCATCTTGAAGCACTGTGCTGTCCTCCAACAGAGTCGGTAAGCCCGACTTAAAAAAACGATGAGCAGTGACACTTTGAAATTCCAGCCTGTAAGCCTGTATCCCTGAGATACAATATCTACCACCCAGGGATCCAGGCCGGACGATACCCAGACATGACTGAACTGTCTGAGTCTCGCTCCCATAGGCCCCACCTCCGGGCCTTCCCATCCACTGCCATGCGGAAGGCTTTGGGGTACCTGAAGCAGGCTTTTGTTCTTGGGAACTTGCGGCGGCAGGCTTCTTGGATTTAACCTTACCTCCCCTGAAGGTGTTGGATGATTTGGCCTTTCTGGTCTTGTTGGGCCGAAAGGACTGCTGCGTATCTGTGGAGAAAGATCTCTTTGGAGCAGGTGCTGCTGAGGGAAGATACAGAGACTTACCCGCTGTAGCGGTAGATATCCACGCGTCTAGGGCTTCCCCAAAGAGAGCCTGGCCTGTATAGGGCAGCAACTCCACACTTCTTCTGGATTCCGCGTCGGCCGACCACTGGCGGAGCCACAGTCCCCGACGTGCTGAAACAGACATGGTAGAATTTCCCGCAGCCATGGAACCCAGGTCTTTCATGGATTCTACCATAAAACCTGCAGAATCATGAATGTTGCGTAAATACAGTGCAACGTCATCCCTATCCATCGTATCCAAATCCTCCATTAAGGCAGCCGACCATTTCACTATTGCCTTTGCAATCCATGCACTAGCAATAGTGGGACGCAATATGGCCCCTGAAGCAGTGTACACTGATTTCAGAGTAATAGCAATTTTCCTATCTGCCGGCTCCTTTAAGGCGGTAGATCCCGGTACCGGTAAAACCACCTTGAGAGTCTGGTTTTCCCACTTTTTCCTATCCTCCTCAGGGAAAGGAAAAGCTACCAAAATCCTCTTAGGGATCTGAAACTTCTTTTCAGGATTCACCCAGGCCTTTTCAAATATAGCATTCAGCTCTTTTGATGCCGGGAAGGTTAGCGAGGCTTTCTTGTTTTCAGTGAAAAAAGCCTCCTCAACCTGCTCAGGTGTGGTATCATTAACATTTAACACATCCCTGATAGCCTCTATCAACAATTGCACCCCCCTTGCAAGAGATGCGGACCGCTGCAATACATCCCCATCACCATCTGTAGTTTCAGAATCAGTATCCGTGTCATCTTGTGTTACCTGCACATGCGCACGTTTGTGGGGGTATAAAGAGGGGTGACCTGAGGTACCTGAAAAGGGCCACACATGTAGTCATAGAGGACTGCAATACCTGGGTTGCAGATCAATTACTGGCAACCCTGTCAAAAATCTGAGAAATCCAAGTCTTGATAGAGGAAAACCACTCTGGTTCCCTTGCTGGAATCTGTGGTAAACCAGTGCTAACCTGATTACATGGAATGGGATCATCCTGGGAGGATAAATCCTCTGCAGCATATGACACTGTATCCCTGGACATTGCTGCTGGTGACCACCAAACACACCACACACACACACACACACACACACACACACACACACACACACACACACACGATGGGGCAAGACAGAGTCCCCCCCCCCAAGAATGGCAAGAGAGAGACAGAGATTGGAGCCAACCCACACTAGTTCTTTACACAAGGAGAAAAACCCTTTTCAGTGCTGACTTGCGCTCCTTAATAGGACACTCAGTCAAACAATCAGCCTCCCCTCCCTTCTACAACCCCCTGGTACCGTATTTCAGTAACCTGGAGCTGCTGTGGAGGGACCAGGATCTTCCTTCAGCTATCAGCATGCAGAAAAATGGCGCTGGAACACTGCAGGGTCCACTCTGAGGAGAAGCTCCGCCCCCCGTCATGGCACTGTCTTCCTGCTCTTCTGCATTTGAAACTGGTCTGAGGAGTTGTGCTGGCTGGGATCCCTGGGGCCTGACAGGCTTGCTGACCAGTGTGAGGGGTAAGAGCTGGCCCAGGGCACCCCTCACAGCACTGCACAGTGTGCCTCTGGTACCATCCGGGAGCGCGGTTAATACATACACAATAAAAACTATTTCCCAAGTGCGCTTCGCAAGATGTGTTTAGACAAAAATCTTCCAGAGTTATTTTCATGAGCATGAGTTGTATATTGGAGAATGTTTGTATCTGGGGACCTGCAACAGACACCCCTTACCAGATAATCACCCAAACAAGAGGCCCAAGGCCAATTAATAAAAAGTTATTTTAATAAGTTATTTTAATAGTATACAATAGAACAAATGAAATATTTTATATAGTTTATCATGTAATAATTTACAGAAATCAAATGCAACCAATGTGTTTGTTATATGATGTTGATTTGAGATACTCCCTCACCTCTTATAAGGTGCAAACTCGAGAGGGAGTATCTTCACAAGCTAGGTTGGAAACTTCTGACTGACAAACCCAACGCGTTTCGTCTTATCGACTTCATCAGGGGTAACACACAAAAAAAGAAAAACAGGCTTAGTTGTCCTCAAATAGGTTTGGCTATTGGGAACCAGAATCCTAAATGTGAGAACAATTAAATCTCTTTATCGAGCTACTAATGGGGGCTTTAATGGTTCCTTTTAGGAATCATGGTGGTGTGTTGATACTTATACCAACTGCCTTAAAGGTGGTAATTAATCCTTAATACGGCTTCTTGTGAGGGCTATTATTTAATTAAGGTTCCCTTTGGGATGTTGACAACCATGTGCCGATGAATTTGGTAAACTACCTGGATATGGTATAAAAATCTTGTAATCAAGACTATTTCAGATGCGGATGTTAACCCATAAATAGTATATAACTCACAAAATAAGTAGCTGGTTTGTTAATCACAAAGATGCAAATATTATCACTTCCTCAATAAATCTCACAGAGTAGATCCTGGATGATTTTGGCTGTGTGTGGAAGTGACACGGGCATCTTCCAAACCACTACTTATTTTGTGAGTGCATGCACCTTGACAAAGGGGCGGCTGAGCCCTGAAACGTTGGATTGTCTGCACATTGAAAATATACCTGTTTTGCTTACGTCTCCGAGTGCCGCAGTATTTCTATTTCTCTCTCTCTCTCTCTCTCTCTATATATATATATATATATATATATATACACATACACACACACACATATATATATACATATACATACAGTGGGGCAAAAAAGTATTTTTCAAGGTCTCAAATTGGTCGAAAGTTGGTTGAAAAAGACCCAAGTTGGTCGAAACACTGTTGGTGCTACCAGACAGTGAGTTTTTTTTCATTTTACTCAGACATCTGTTCTTTTTGGGTGACATTATTCTAGAGGTATGATTAACATGCCAGCACTGGCGTAAGTCCGGATTGCACCAGTTCCTGTCTTCTTTCATCTGACTTGCATGTTAATGACATACCACAAAGTGGAATTTTTTATGGCAAAGCATCAGATTGTCCTGTTATGAACCTTTTGTACGTGAATAAATAAATCTGTTGGATTGTTGAAGATTTTGGCTGTTTCTGACTTAAAGAAACCTTGATACGTGGAACCAGTTCCCTCCAGAAATGAGTGGGGTACGCTATTCTGAGCAGAATTTCTCAGTTATCTTATCACACATGGGGTAGTGCTAAAGATACCTTTATATATATATATATATATATATATATATGGTCTTGCCTTTCTATAAGTGAGTTTTGGTACGTCCATTCATACTGAAACGGTGGCGAGTTACTATCCCCATCTTCTATCAAGTATCGGTGGCACAATAGGGCTCCATTTCTTGGACATTCACGGGTTTTTCCCATTTGTGTCAAACAATATCACCTATATTTCTGCATTTTTTTTCTTTTCCATATGTATAATATCTGGAATTTGTGAGATGATCTAAGAGAGTGGCTACATGAAAAGGACTTCTATTCATACAAGTGATGTATATTTATGAACTTATTTTTTGTTGTATTGTATTTATCACCTTTGATCTATCCTCAAATTGTTTGTTTTCTGATAATTGCTTCTATTTGCAGTCAATGGGGGCAGTGATGGGCACCAGACTGGCACCAAGTTGTGCCAACTTATTTTATGGCACAGTGGGAAGATCATCATGTATACAATGGTCATGAGTTTGGTGCCAGTCTAGTGTCATGGAGTCGTTATATAGACAACATAATATTTATACGGAAAGGGGATCGTGCCTCATTAGACTCATTCTGTAAGCATCGTAATATTAATGATGCGAAAATCCATTTGATATTTGTACAGAACAGACATATTTTTGGGATTTGAATGTCTATATATAAGATAAAGAGATAAAAACAAAGAATTATTTTAAACCAACTGATTGTAATTCATACATTAATTCTTCTAGAACTCACCATGTTAATCAGTTAAGGAGCATACTAGTGAGTTAGATTGTACAGATCTAAAGGAGTATGAGGTTCATGCACAAACCCTAAGTGATCAGTTTATAGCGAAGGGATATGATGGAGGAATGATTGAAAATGCAAAGGAAAGGGGCACACTAATAGACAGAGGAGTTGCTTTGTAAGGGAACAAACAATTGAATAAACATATGGGTACAGTGAATAACAATGTACCATTTGTTACAAAATATACCAGTCAGCATAAATAAGTGGAGGGTATAGTTAAACATTGGGCCATCCTGATAAAGGACCCTCTATTAAAACCATATATAGCTGATACCGCGAGATTCGTATATCAAAAGTCACATAATTTGAAAGATGAAGTCGTTAAGTCAGTGACAATTCCAAAAACATTAATGGTAAATGTGTTCAAAGGGTTTTATAGATGTAGCACGTGTGTGATGTGCCATGCATGTAGGAGTGAAAGGAGTAAGATCACGGAATATACTTCTAGTCAAACTAATAAAACCTATGAGATAAAGGATTTTGTAACGTCACTCTAAATATTGCATATATTTGTTGGAGTGTTCCTGTAAAGCACAATATGTAGGAAAAACCACAAGGATGCTAAAAACTAGACTAGCAGAACATGTTAGAAATGTAAAGAAGCGGTTGGAAATCCATAATGTGTCTTTACATTTCAAAAACCATCATCAGTTTAAAATAGACAGTCTGGTCAGTTTTTGTGGTATTAAAATAGTTAAGTCAAATTGGAGACATGATCATAAGGATGAGGTACTGGCAAAAACAGAAATGCGTACAATTTATGAATTAAGGACTTTAGCTCCAAGAGGACTAAACGTGGAGTTTGAAACAAAATGGTTTCTGTAATATTTTATGTTACAATGGAATATCAATTGTGCCTTGGGATTGCATGTATATTGTTGAATGGAAATTTGAACATCTATAAGAATATGATGTGTGTGAGCACAGAGGAGAATATTCCATTTATATTGGATATGTGTGTAATTCGTGTGGACTTGATAGATTGATTTGCCATCTTTTCTTTTTATTGCTTCCTGCTCTTATATGATGAATGGCGCTGATTAATGAATGATGTGTTCCACATTATCCAGCACTTCCGCATTGCGCTCCAGTAATCTGAAGTGTTATATCCCCGGAATTGAGAGATGTGACTTGCGTTCCACAGCCGCCGTCGTCACTTCCGCTTTTGCGTGTCATCTAACTGGAAGTGACATCTTACGAACATACAGAACCATGGAGAATATAAACGGCTTCCCTTTTGAATGGTGACTTTGGCGCCCTTCTCTGACCAATGGAAATAGGTTGTTTTGGGTCAAGGATTGTGGGAAGAGGAGTATGATTGGCCAACCCTGCTGCTACCAATATATGGAACGGACTATGGGGGTCATTCCGAACGATCGCTGCTGTGCGTTTTCAAACAGCAGCGATCGGGTCAGAAATGTGCATGCGCCGGCACTGCAGTGCGCCAATGCATGTCAGATGGCTGTCATTGCCTAGCGATTGCCTCTGCCTGATTGACAGGCAGAGGCGGTCGCTGGGCGGGAGGGGTCGGCACGGCGGCATTTGGCTGCCGTTTTAGGGGCGTGGCCCAGCCAATGCAGGCATGGCCAGACCATGCGGTGGGATGGGCGGGCCACAGCGGCTGCATGACGTCACGCACAGCCGCTGCGACCCTGGCAGCAACAAGTAACTCCCGGCCAGCCACAGAAGCTGCGCTGGCTGGGAGAAACTCTTCAAGTACAAAAGCATCGCCGCTGGGCGATGCTTTTGTACTTGTGTGGTGGGGCCGGGCATGACATGCGGGCGGACTAGCCCTGTGCTGGGCGTCCCTCTGCATGTCAGTGTAAGCGATCATAGCTGTGTTAAATTTAGCACAGCTACGATCAGGCAGGAATGACCCCTATGTATTTTATAATGGGAATATGCACAACAATTCCGAGATCCAGAAATGAATTTATATATACTCCTATTATGTATTTTATGTATTTGTGGAAGTTTTTATAATAATTGGTGCTCTATGAATGAGTAGTAAATACACTAGAATTTTTTTTTTTTTTTAAATGTATTTATTGAGTTTTTCATAATAAAGAAAACAAAGATACAGGCATTTTAAGCAATGTCATAAATGCAGAAAACAAGGCTCAGAATCAGGCCTGCAACCAAGTACCCAAAAGATACCTGCATAAGCGGTGTACAATAAGAGAGCAAGAAAACATAAGAACCAATCAAAAGGGAAAGAGAAGAAAGGGGGACAAACTAAGAGGGGAAGAAAGGATAGGGAGGGGAGGGACATAGGGAGCGGAGCCAGTGACGATAGCATACATAAGAAAACTTTCCCGTGACAGACATAAAACAGAACAAGAATAGAGACTGAGAAGTATGTACATAAACAAACATCAGTAGTTCATGTAAGCATAGGTTCATTAGCAATATGGCTTAACAAAAACCATCTAGTTAAGTCAAACAAAGATAATACATGCTATTGGTGAGAAGGGTCTAGAGATTCTATGAATGGGCCCCATTTTCTATAAAAGCGTATAACATTGCATTCCACATTAGGCATAGTGGACTGGCGCTCTAAGTATAAAGTGCGGATAAGGCGTGCGCGCAAAGAATCAAGTCTAGGAGGGGATCCAGTTAGTAAGAATTAACTTTTCCCCCCAAAGTTAAAATAACATATGGCAACGGGATAAGGTGTATTTTATGCGACGGAATGCCCCAGTCAATAAAGATCAGGCCAAGCATAGCTTTGCCGTTCAGCCTTAATTTAAGCAGAAATGTGGAATTGATAAACCATAACACTTTGTACCAGAATTTCTTTATTTTAGGGCAATTCCAAAAACAATGTAGAAACAAAGCATTGGGAGTCCCACATTTCTGGCAGTTCCCAGATTCGGAAGGGAGCATATGTTTTCGTTGGCCTGGCGTGATGTAGGTTCTATCTGTAAACTTAACATGCGTTTCCTGAAGTTGTGTCGAATGGAGCGCCTTGAGAATATCAGTAAAATGATCGGTCAATTCCTTGTGAGTAATGTGAGTTATGTGAGAAAGATAGTCCCTTTCCCAACTCCTAACAGTCGAAGCCCATAGCTTTGCTTCAAATCCAGTTAGAATATCCCAGTAAATATAAGAGGTTTTATAAGATGAAAGCGTAACTATTGCAATAATATGTGTAAGAGGGTCGAAGTCAAGGGATGGGTCATACGAGGGGGGTAAGGATGAAACATAGTATCGCAATTGAAGATACATAAAAAAGTCTGCACGTGGGATCTGGTTTTTAGCAATTAAGTCAGAAAAGAACATTAACACCCCCCCCCCCCCCCCCCCCCCGGGATCGAATACATCCTAAATTAACGCAATGCCCTTATGCTGCCAGCAGGAAAACCGCATATTGTCTAAAGTTGCTGGAAAACATGGATTACCACAAAATGATATACATTTGGAATGAGCCGGGTTTCTTTTAAGTAATTTGTTGACAGACCACGATGCCAAGTAGGTATCCCAAAAGAGAGGGTTAGTACGGATAGAAGGAGGGAGGCTAGCTTTAGGAGTATTAAGCAATGCACAGAGATCATACGGAGCACAAAGTGTTTGTTCTATTGCATAATTAGAGTAAGTAGAACGACAGAGCAACCAATCAAATATATATCGAAATGCTACAGCTTTGGTAAAAGCGGATACATCTGGCACAGACCACCCGCAATTTTGCGCAATTTAAGTTTAGCCAGAGCCACCCGTGGCCTTTTCCCAGACCATAGAAATTTGGTAAAAATTTTTTTTCAGTAACGGAGGTCTGGCTTCGTCAGAGGATATATGGTAACATCTGGAGAGGATAGGCAAGCTTAGGAAAAACAATACTTTTCAGGACCACAACCCTACCCAGAAGGGATAAGGGGAGGGGTGACTAGGCATCTGATTGAGCAGCAATATTTTGAAGAATAGGAGTAAAGTTAAGGGCATAGATATTGGATAAAGAGGGTGGGAAAAATATTCCCAAGTATTTCAACTTGGACGTAGTATGTTTAAATAAAGACAGGATAGGAGAAAAGGATGAGGTAAGAAGAGCAGTTGCAGAAGAGGATAGTGGAAGGAGCTCAGACTTGTCATAACTGATCTTAAATCCTGAGAAAAGGCCAAACGAATTGATGGAGTGAAGAATGGTTGGGATGGAGATGAGAGGATTAGAAAGGAACAGTAACATATCATCCGCAAACATCGCAACTTTGAGGGAATGGTGGGCAATACATATGCCCTGAAAATCAGGAAGGGGACGAAGAAATCGCTAAGGGCTCAATGGCCAATGCAAATAAAAGTGGGGAGAGAGGACAACCCTGTCTAGTGCCTCTGCCTAAGGGTATAGGGGCTGACAGGTATCCGTTACATATAATGCGGCAATGGGAGCCAGTGTATAATATACGTAAAAGAGATTAGTTGGTCAGGAAAGTTAAACTTGTTACGGGTCCTAAATAAATGCTCCCAAGAACCCATATCAAACGCTTTCTCAGCGTCAAGTGATAATAAGAAGCGTCAGGGTTTAAAGAGAAGCCTAACCAATGAGAAGCCGCAATTACTTTACAGATATTAGTTGAATGTCTGCCTACTATGAAGCCCGTCTGGTCTGAATGGATGATCCCCGGAAGTAGGTATTTTATTCTTTCCGCCAGAAGCTTTGTGAACAATTTATAATCCACATTAAGTAGAGATATGGCTCTATAAGAACAAAGCAGGTGGGGATTTCTGCCTGGTTTTGGCAACAGACGGATAATAGCATCAGTAAAATATTTGGGCATAGCCGGTGCATTAAGTAAAAAAAACGAGACCAATGGGTATATAAGCCTCGGGTGAAGTATTTTATAATACTCCCCCGAGAATCCATCTGGACCAAGGGACTTCACAGGCTTAAGGTGTTTTATAGCAGCCTCAATTTCCTGGGACGTGAACGGGGCACATATAGCGGCCTGTGCGTCATTTGGGATGGAAGGGGCATTGATGGAGTCCCAAAAGGAAGACTCTCCAGATATATCCCTGTTGGGCTGGGTATATATATCCGCATAGAAATCTTGAAATAAAGAGGCCATGTCTCTACCCGTAGAGGCATACATGCCATCAGGGTATTGTATAGAGTGAATAAGGAATGTAAGGGTTGAAGATTTAACTAGGTTGGAGAGCAAACGGACCATTTTGTTAACAAACCTATAAAACTTGTGATCTCTATAGAAATTCTGTTTATCACCCATAGAGGTGAGAAAACCATCAAATTTGTGTTGAGCTAAAACAATACCAGACTTAGTACGGGGGGCCGGGGTAGTCTTATAAGTTTGGTAAGCCGTAGTCAGCTGAGAGTGTAGCAGTTTATATGAGGAAGCACGTTCTTTTTTAGTTTGGGAGATATATTGGATTATACAACCTCTAAACACCGCCTTAGATAATTGCCAGAAAAGAATAGGATCTGAGTCCAAAATGGAGAAGTTATCAAGTCTGAACTCCTCCCAAAACAAATCAAGCTTATTACGGAAACCCAAAGAAGAGGCAAAGTACGAGGGTAAGCATCACAGTTTATATGAGCCCACATCTAAAGAGGAAGAAAAGGAAACCCAGATAAGAGAGTGGTCAATACATGCATCAATGATATTAGAAAATATGGAATCAGACAAAAGAATATAAATTGATGCGAGAGAGTGAGCCATGAGCTGCGGAGAGACATGTAAAGTCTCTATCAGTAGGGTGCAGGGCTCTCCAGGCATCGGTAAGTATTAGCTGCTGAGAAATAAAAGGAATACCGATACTAGGGGGTTATCTTCTGCAGGCAGAAGAGTTGGAGTCCATAAATGAAGAAGAAACAATACTAAAGTCACCCCCCCAGAAGTAAGTAATTAGACATATAGGGGGCTAGTTTACGTATTATCATGCGGAAAAACAGAGCAGAGTGGGAATTAGGGACGTAAACATTACAAAAAGTATATCTAGAATTATAAAGAGAGATAATTAGTACAAATCTACCGTCAGGGTCAATGTCAGTGTGGTGGACCTCTATAGGGAGACGTTTTTTTGCGAGAAGTACAACTCCACTAGCTCTGGAAGAAAAAGGGGCAGCCGCAAGGACCGTCCATCCTAGCGTGGCTAACTTCAATGTTTCCGAGAGTAATAAGTGTGTTTCCTGTAGTAAGACGAGGTCTAAATGCAGCTTGTTTAAATAGAGGAGTAATTTCTTATGCTTAATCGGGGAGTGGATACCTCCTACATTCCAGGAACCCACTTTAATCGATGCCATATATCATATAACACAGGTAATAAATATTCGACTCAGACTCCGTGGAATACAAAACAAGAAAACACAAGGGAGGGAGAGGGAGGGGAAAAGCAGAGGAAGAAAAAAATAAAGAAGGAGTATAAAGAGAACTCCAATAACATTTGAAAGAAGAGTAACTTCCCAATTCACATATTTAAAATAAATCAGGATGCAAGTTCGTCTGGAAGGCAGAGCTCCCAGCCGAAACCGCCCTGTCTATAAACATAAAAAGGGAGCAATAGTCCCTTCTAGAAACAAACCAGTGAACATTACATAAGTATTAGTTAAATACAATTCTGCCACAACAACACCCAGAGACACAAGAGAAGCACGGCAGAGCGATGCTGAAATAACGAGAAGAAAAACAGAAAATATGACATGCAGCATAACAAACAACTGTAAAAAATGTAAAATAAAAAGGAAAAACATATGTAAAATGACAGTAACAAGAAATTAAATAAATGAATAGTAGAGACAAATGCAGATTCGATACATCACCACCACGAGGAATGTCTCAATATCAGCAGTAGCGACATGGTATAAAGGAGGCAGAAAATAAGTCAATCCATGTATAACTTCAGAGAGAAGAAAAAGAGTTCTTGAGCATTTGTCAACGGTGAATATGGGTGTCCAACAGGATGAGGTAAAAGGAAAGTCCTTTCAGTGTCATCTTCTGTCAGCGGGCTCGCTTGTTCCCTTATATATGCCATCGCATCGTCGGCTGAAGTAAAATCTTTGAAGGTCGTGCCAATAAGTATTCTCAGACGAGCCGGATAGAGAAGGGCAAATTCTTCCCATCCTGGACTAACTGTGAGCATACCGGGGTAAAGGCTTTATGAAGCCGTGTCAATTCAGGGGAGTAGTCCTGGAAAATAAGAATTTTCATGCCATTCCATGAGATCCCTCTTCTGCCGAGAGGTGGACCAGATGGATTCCTTGTGTATATAGTTCAGGCATTTGAACAAAACGACACGAGGCCAGAGGAGGAAGAGTGTTGTAGCTGCCCCGTCCGATGGGCCCGTTCTATCACAAAATCCTAACAAACATCTTGAATGTCAAGCAATTCAGGCAGGGTTTGTCTCAAAGAGAGGTATAAGGCTGGCCCTTTAAGAGATTCTGGCAGGCCCACTATCCTCAAATTGTTTCTACGCAATCTATTTTCTAAGTCGTCAAGTTTAGCCCATACTTGCATGTCAGATTGTTTCAGCTGCGTAGTTAGATCTTGCAGAGACGAAATTACCTGGAAGTTTTCTCCGGCGGTGTGTTCCACTGCCAATACTCGCTTGGCCAGTTGTTTGCATTGGCTTTTAATGTCAGTGACTGCTTGTTGGAGGGCAGCTGCATTTACTGCAGCTTGTTCCTTTAGCATAGGCTGCACTGTCTCTCTCACAGCTTGCACCACATCAGCATATGTGAGGGAAGAGGGGGGGGGGCATCCGAGAGGTGATGGATTTTAGCAGGAGCTGTGGGAGGTTGTAGGGTTTTTGAGGAAGCAGTAGCCTGTAGTGATAGCTGAGGAAGGTTAATGGTGGAAGTTTCCCCGTCAGTAGCTGACCTGGCGCCCATATTGTGGGATGCGGTGCGATCCGTGCGTGGGTGTTTACCAGGCATCTGTCCGATTAAATATTTGTCCAAAGGACAGTGCGAGTCCAGAGGGTGTCAAGTCCCCCAGAGTATTAAAACACCTGCCCCTGTAATATACGCAGCAGCAAGCGTCATAAGCGTGTGCCTGGCCACGGCCTGAAGCACTGCTGGGTGAAGCAGGGCTATGAGGCCGGCGGCAATGTGGCTGGCAGCGGGGTGAGAGGCGCCGTAATGAGCGGGTCGGTGGACAGCCGGGTGGGAGCCAGAGAGGGCTAAGAAAGCTCCAGAGGCTGGCAGCGGGAGAGCCTGCAGTGCGTCACACAGGAGTGGCATGCAGGGATCCCTTCACCGGAGCTCCGGGAGGAACAGTCAGCAAGGTGCCCGGGAGCTACTGCAGCATCCTGAGGGGTCACTGTAGTGATCGGGTGGGCTCGAAAAGCCCTAGCAGGGTAAATTAGGTGGCCGGCACCGGAGCTGAGGAGAAGCCCGCCTCACATCAGCCATACCGGAACCGGAAGTCCAAAAAGAGGATTTTAATTACCAGCAAATATTTTTCTCGTAGTCCATAAGGGATACTGGGGACACCTTGCTAAATTTAGCACAGCTACGATCATTAACACTGCCATGCGGGGGGACGCCCAGCACAGGGCTATCCCGCCTTGCATGTCAGTGCCACACCCTTTCCCAGAAGTGCAAAGGCATCACACAGCGCCGATGCCTTTGAACTTCAAGAATAGCTCCCGACCAGCGCAGCTTTAGCGTGCTGGCCGAGAGCTACTCATCACTCCCCGGCCGGCTGCGTGTGACGGCCCGCAGCCTCTGCGGGCCGCCCCCTGTTCGGTCCGGCCACGCTTGTGTTGGCAGGACCGCCTTTGGCCGTCTGGCATGCGCCGCCACACTACGGTGCCGTAGAGATCCGTTCGCTCGACGGCAAAAAAAGCAGCGAGCGAACGGGTCAGAATGACCCCCATTGTTTCCTCCTTAATTGACAATTTTGGATACTTTGAGGGCTTTAAAGTAAATTATTATAAATCCAAATTGTTCCCCCTGGGGCCTAATTGCACTTTGACTGCTGCACATCCCCCTGGTGCTTTATTCTCCCATTGCACGACTGCGCTTAAATATCTTGGAATCTTGATTCCACGCTCTCTAACCTCCCTCTATAAAGTGAATTAAAGCCGATATTGTGATCCCTCTCCACATTCCTCTCGAATTGGATGTCACTCCCTTTATCTATGTTGGGCAGTATAGCTGTGATAAAAAGTATAGCTTTTCCCAAACTGTCATACTTTTTGAGGAAAAAAAGCATTTTGTTTCGCCCAGCACCCTGAATGTTACCAGTAACCAGATTTGAATCCTACAAAATAATAGAATTCAGAGATCTTGGTTACATATATTTGCGAAAATGTATGAATAAGCCCCCAAGCCTTGTCAAGGCCTCTCCATATATTGGTGGTCCCTAATGCTATATCTAGGTCAAGGGTGCGGCACCCCAAAAATCAGTATAAGCCAGAAAGCCCAGGGCAGCACACCAGTGAAAAAACTATAGTGTTAATAAATTAAGTGTTAGGAAGCCGAAGCAGAAAGTGATACAAAAATAATGAGATTTAATTAAAAAGGAGAGTTATGGTAGACTTACCATGGTTAACGCTCTTTCTGTGAGTTAAACTGGGTTCCACAGGCAAAACATTGTGGTGTGCATTGGGATCTTGATCCAGAGACACCATCAGGCAAAGCTTTTTCTGTCCCAGGATGCACTGGCGCCTCCTCTATTACCCCGCCTCCAGGCACTGAGAGCTCAGTTTCGTTAACCAGTCCAATGCAGGAGCAGGTAAGAGAGAACGCGGATGTTAATCACATAGAACTACAGTCTCACGACAGGAGAGGGTACCAGTGGCTAATGCCATACAACCTAAATAAGCTAGGTCCGTCAGGGTGGGTGCCCTGTTGAACCCAGTGTACCTCGCAAAATGAGTTAACCATGGTAAGTCTACCATAACTCTCATTTTCCACATCGGGAATGTCCTAAAGCAGTTCCTCTAGGGAGGAAACACACCCTAGCAGGTAAGAGAACCCGGCATCCAAAGGAAGCATCCTGGGAGGCGGAAGTATCAAAGGCATAGAACCATGTTCACTGAGGACCACGTAGCCGCCTTGCACAAATGTTCTGGGGATGCACCATGGCGGGACGCCCAAGAAGGTCCAATAGACCAATTAGAATAGGCTTTAACTGCAGCATGTGCTGGGAGTCCAGCATGCGCATACGCTTGTGCAATCACCATTCTAATCCATCTGGCCAAGGTTTGCTTATTCGCAGGCCAGCCACGTTTGTGAAAACCAAACAGTACAAAAAGGGAATCTGACACGGAGAGCCCTAACCATATCCAAAGAATGTTCTTTGGGAGACAAATCCGAAGATACAAAAGCAGGAACCACAATCTCTTGGTTAAGGTGAAAAGATGACACCACCTTAGGCAAATAACTGGGACGAGTTCGTAAAACCGCCTGGTCCTGGTGGAGTATGAGAAAGGGTGGACGTCAGGACAAAGCGCCTAAGTCCAACACTCGTCTTGCAGAGGCCTTGGCTGTGAGCCATTTAAGGTCCACCGATTCAAGAGGTTCAAATGGAGACTCTTGCAGGGCATTCAGCACAACAGACAAATCCCATGGAGCCACAGGAGGGACAAAGGGAGGCTGAATCCGAATAATACCCTGAATGATTGTCTGAACATCAGGTATAGAGGCAATTTTTCTTTGAAACCAAACCGACAAGGCAGATATATGAACCTTGAGGAGGCCAGATGTAGACCTAAGTCCAGGCCTCTTTGCAGAAAAGCCAGTGTTCTGGAAGTTCTGAATCCATGGATATCATAATTCTTCTCAGCACAACAGGTGAAGTAAGAATTTCAAACCCTGTAATAAATCCGGGCAGAGGCCGGTTTGCAAGCTTTCAACATCGTTTGAATAACCGCCTCTGAAAATCTTTTGGCTCTCAGGAGTGATGCTTCAAGAACAACGCCGTCAAAGCCAGTCTGACCAGGTCTGGGTAGAGACAAGGGTCCTGTACAAGGAGGTCTGGTCGTTGAGGAAGTAGAAGGGGATGCCCTGTCGATAGACCCTGCAGGTCTGAGAACCAATGCCTACTGGGCCATGCTGGGGCGACTAGAAGCAGCATTTCTCTTTCCTGTTTGAACTTCCGTAGAACCCTGGACAGGAGTGACACTGGAGACAACACGTAAGGCAGTCGAAAGTTCCATGGAATCGCCAGTGCATCCACGAACGCTGCTTGAAGATCCCTTGTCCTTGATCCGAAGACCGGAACCATGTGATTGTGTCAAGACGCCATGAGGTCTACGTCCGGTAGACCCCACTTGTCTACGAAGAGTTGAAAGACTTCTGGATGAAGACTCCACTCTCCGCCATGTACATCCTGGTGACTGAGGTAGTCCGCTTCCCAGTTTAGGACACCCGGAATGAACACTGCTGATATACTTGGTAGATGGCATTCTGCTCAACAAAGGATTTTTGACACTTCCTTCATAGCCATGCGGTTTCGAGTGCCGCCTTGATGGTTTATGTATGCCATTGTCGTGGCAATGTCTGACCGTACTTGAACCGGTCTGTTCCATACCAAGACAGGTCAAGTGATAATGCATTGAACATTGCCCTCAGCTCTAGGATGTTTATTGGAAGGAGTGATTCTTTCTTAGTCCACTGACACTGAAAAGAGTGTTGCTCTAACACAGGGGTCTTCAACCTTTAAGACAGTGTGGGCCACATAAAAAAATGAAACGAAGCCGAGGGCCACTAAGCTATACTGCGGTATTTAGAATCTAAATTTTAATTTATGATTGTAATGAGACCTTTTCTAGACTCATAAGACCATAAAAAAGACTTCAAAAGATAATTATTGTAATTTAATGAATGAAACATGGTCTACTTTACCTTTGTTATTATAATAAGTTCATATCAGTGGGAAACTTGGCATTGTTTTTGCTTGGCCAGCTTGTCGATGTTGGCATCAATGTTAGAAGTCGCTATGCGCAGAGTATTCTCAAGATGTTGGTCTGTAAGCACTGAACTGGACTCATACGGCAGTATCACTGGACTGGTGGGTATAATGTGGGCATGCTTTCACAATATTGCTGCTGTCTGTCTGTGATGGGGGGAGGGAGGGTATGATAGCGCCTATGTCAAGACATAGGTGCTATCATACCCTCCCTCCTCCCCATCACAGACAGACAGCAGCATTGTCAAAGCATGCTCCCTGCCATCTCTGCTCTTAATACTTAATACACCCCCTGCTGGGTCCCCCGCCACGCCCCCTGCCCTCAATACTAATTTATTCACTGCCATGCTCAGGCTGCCGCACCCCCGTCCCCGCCGCTCCCGCACGCCGGGTTCCTGCACTGCCCCCTGCCCTCAACACTTATACACTTTTATTCTCCTGCCGCAGCCCCCCCCCCCCCCCCCCCCCGCGCCGGGTCCCCGCCGCACACAGCCATGCTCAGGCTGCATACATGCTGCCGCACCCCCTCCGCTCCCGCCCGCCGGGTTCCCGCACTGCCCCCTGCTCTCAATGGTAACTTGCCGCACCCCCCCCCAGCCGGGTCCCCGCCGCTCTCACCCACCTATTCAACACTGCAGGCGGAGGGAGACACAGGGAGGGAGACACAGTAAGGGTGACCAGACCACTGACCAGCCTAAGAGGAGCTACTCCCCTTCTTCACAGGCAACCAGTGACAGTGCGGGGGAGTCACATGACTCCGGGAAAGGGAAAAAATTTTTTTTATTTTTTTTTGCGTTCATATGTGCGCTGCGGGCGGGCGCGTCGGCGGGCCATGGAAACCATAGCAGCGGGCCACCTGTGGCCCGCGGGCCACGGGTTGAAGACCCCTGCTCTAACACCACTCTCCATCCCTTCAGACTGGCATCTGTCATCAGGAGGACCCAGTTGGGGATCCAGAAGTGACAACCCCTGCTCAACTGCTGGTCCAGGAGCCACCCGGTCAGTGACCAGCGAACCTCCAGAGTCAACAAGATCATTTGAGATTTGATCCGACGAGGCAGGCTATCCCACTTGGCAAGAATTAATTGTTGCAGAGGGCAGGAATGAAATAGAGCATACTCCACCATGTCGAACATCGACACCATCAGGCCAAGAACTTGCATCGCCGAGTGAATCGACACTCGGGGGTGACGGTTGAAGTGTCTTATCCTTCCTGGATTTTCAGGACCTTGTCTGGAAACAGGAACAGCCTCTGACTGACTTATTCCAATTGATCAGCCATCCGTAAGCTTGTAAGCAACTCACCGTCAATTGTAGATGACCGAGGACATCGTGGGAACTCGCCAGAATCAGCAGATCGTCCAAGTATGGCAGGATTCTGACTCCCTGGCGATGGAGGTGCGCCATCATCACGACCATAACCTTGGTAAAGATCCGAGGAGCCGTGGCCAGTCCGAAAGGCAGAGTCTGGAATTGGCAGTGACTGTTGCCAATAGCAAACCGCAGGAACTGCGATATGGCAATATAAATATGCACAAAGGCATCCTGTATATCCAGGGATACCATATAATCTCCGGGTTCTATCACCAGCACTATAGAGTGGAACGTTTCCATATGAAACTTGGCTACCCTCACAAATTTGGGACTTGAGGTTGAGTATAGGACGAAAAGAACCATTGTGTTTCTGCACTAGAAACAGTGTCGAATAGCAGCCTCTGCCACGCTGGGACTGAGGTATTGCACAAACACTCCTGTACCCTGGAGGGAACCTACCACCGTTTGTAGAGCCTGCGCCTTTAACGGATCCGAAGGGAGTACCGTAGTGCAGAACTGGTGAGGGGGACATCTCTTGAATGAGACAGCATACCCGTGAGAGACAACTTCTAGTACCCAAGCATCTGAGGTGGTCTTTTACTAGACCTGGGCGAACTGTAGAAGTCTGCCTCCGACCCTGAGGTCCCCCAGGGGAAGGCCCACCCCGTCATGCAGCAGGCTTATCTTGTTTCGAAGCAGGCCGACGGTTTGCCCAGAACGGTTTTGTCATGTGTGTCATGACTGTGGTTTTGTGAACCCGGTGTTAGTGAAATCTGTGCGGGCGACTGGAGAATTATATGAATACTACCACTGACCTGGTTTGGGAGTGTTGTGGACTCGGGGTTTCTTCCGGTGACTGGGAAGAGGAACCGCAGCAGAGATGGCCGAATCTAGGTTCTCCTCATGCAGGATTAGGTCGGCAGACAGGAGGCACGTGTGAACGCTGAAGGTCTCCTGAAAGACAGAACTGGAAAGGCGCTGATGAATCAGTGAAGAATACCAGGTACAACTGCGCTAAAGTGCACTGGATGCTTGGAGGCACAGAAGTGCTTGGACGCACTGAGGTGCGTAGAGACACTGGGGTGCGTAGAGGCACTGCGGTGCTGAGGCACGGAGATGCTGGAAGCACGGAGATGCTGAGGCACGGAGATACTGAAGCACGGAGATGCAGAGGCACGGAGGTGCAGAGGCACGGGGATGCTGAGGCACGGAGGTGCAGAGGCACGGAGGTGCAGAGGCACGGAGGTGCAGAGGCACGGGGATGCTGAGGCACGGAGGTGCAGAGGCACAGAGGCACAGTGATGCTGAGGCACGTAGGTGCAGAGGCACGGGGATGCTGAGGCACGGAGGTGCAGAGGCACGGAGGCCACAGGGATACGGGAGCTCTGGAGATCACAACTTTAGGGAGCTACGCTTTAAGGCTCACACATAGCTGTGTGTGACACGAGGAACTGGCCCAGTTTCTAACTCGGCCTCCCGATTTATACTTCCTGGTTCTTGGTGATTGGTGAGCAGGATTAGGTGATGCAGAGAGTCTCAGGCTGGCAGAGGATTGGACAACTCTGGGTCAGGTGAACAGTCACTGTCATGTAACTACTCCAGACTAGGCTGTGATGTAGAATGAGGCCTAGCAGGCCGAGAGAACACTGAAGCCTGAACTTCAGATTACTGAATTCAGCCTCAGTGAGTAAAAAGACACAGGATCCGGGACAGATGGCAGGGGTAAGTCACCAAATATGAACCCTACAATCAGGATTGTGACAGTATCCCCCTCTTCAAGGGTGGACTCCGGACACCCATCTTGAATCTTAGAGGAACTTGAGAAATTCATACAGAAGAATTTAGGACCTTCGTTGATGCCTTTTCTTCTTACGGAAACATTTGGTTTTGACCAAGGACAGCGGAATCTCCTGTAAAGAAAAACCTTCCTTAGAAAACATGGGACCTCCCATGAAAGGAGTAGCATCATGAACTGGATCAAATTCAGAGTCTGAGTCCAGGTCTAATGGAAGATGTGAATCTCCCTTAGATACACAGTTTGCAGATGAAAAGGAGGTGCACTGGAGTTTTAAATTCTCTGGGCTAGGAGAGACTCCTACATGAGCAATTTTAATGGTCGGATTCTTACCGAAGGAGATTCTGAGATTATCCCTGGAAGGACAGCACAAACTTCCTTCTGCATTCCCTTTAGAGCATGATTCTTTTACCGAATCAGATTCCAAAGGTTTAGGACTAAATTCTTTAACCACAGCATTACTAAAAGTCTGTAAGTCATGGAACACAGGATCATTACTCTCAAAAAGCATGTTGGCCCTCTCCAAAGCTCTTCCTCTGAATGCCAGGAACAAATATCGAGTAACGTTGGAAGGAGTTACTGCACCTGAAGGATCAGACTCCATCAGAGAGAGAAATTGTTCAACCAGAGCGGCATATTGCAATAAATCTCCATCAAAGTAACTAGGTGGTAAACTATCAGACGAAAACTTAGAGGCTGGAACTGGAGAAATCTTTGGCTGGATGAGTAGTACTGGATTGGATTCGAGGATACTTGAATTGGCTGGAGCCAAAGGAGACTGACCAGGCTGATCTGGAGTATCGCTGGACCGGATGGAACCGGGACGGACTGACCAGGCAGGACCTGGGGTATCGCTGGACCGGCAGGAGCCCCCTCTTCACGGGGCTGAACTGAGGCAAGAGCCCCCACTTCACGGGGCTGGGCTGAGGCAAGAGCCCCCACTTCACGGGCCTGGGCTGAGGCAAGAGCCCCCACTTCACGGGGCTGGGCTGAGGCAAGAGCCCCCACTTCACGGGGCTGGGCTGAAGCAAGAGCCCCCACTTCACGGGGCTGGGCTGAGGCAAGAGCCGCCACTTCACGGGCCTGGGCTGAGGCAAGAGCCCCCACTTCACGGGCCTGGGCTGAGGCAAGAGCCCCCACTTCACGGGCCTGGGCTGAGGCAAGAGCCTCCACTTCACGGGCCTGGGCTGAGGCAAGAGCCCCCACTTCACGGGCCTGGGCTGAGGCAAGAGCCCCCACTTCATGGGCCTGGGCTGAGGCAAGAGCCCCCACTTCACAGGGCTGGGTTGCACTCTGTAGACTCTCTGGCTGGGCAGCACTCTGTAGACTCTCTGGCTGGGCAGCACTCTGTAGACTCTCTGGCTGGGCAGCACTCTGTAGTCTCTCTGGCTGGGCAGCGCTCTGTAGTCTCTCTGGCTGGGCAGCGCTCTGTAGTCTCTCTGGCTGGGCAGCGCTCTGTAGTCTCTCTGGCTGGGCAGCGCTCTGTAGACTCTCTGGCTTACGAAGAATGCAATCTTTAACAAAATGACCGGAATTTCCACAGTAAAGACAGAGGTGTAGCTCCCTACGCCGCTGACGTTCAGCTTCAGAGAGCTTGGGCCGTGGATAGCTCTGATGAACAACTTTTCCTTGCACAGAGGAAGAGACTCTATTAACTGGATGGGACAAAACAGGATCAACAACGTTGGTAGTATTCCTGAAGAGATCAGGCATCACAGAAAGAATACTAGACAAAAGTTCTTGTAACTGTAATAACATCTGGTAGAAAATCTGCAGTTGGTCAGGAGTCTTAGTGCAGAAGGTCAGGGAATCTCTGGAGAAAGAATTCCGCTGCAGACACTGTGCCAATTGATGCTGAGTCGACTCCAGACCTTCCAAGCGTCCTGCAATATTGCTTAGGAGGTCCTTGTCACGATCCGGGTATCTGGACACCATTTCTTACCCATCAGATGCCTCCTAAGGCGGGCTCAGCGTTCCAGGACCGGATTCCGCTGTTCCTGAGTTTCCACATGCAGAGTGGTCTTTTCATCAGCCGCGGCCTCCGCTGTGCCCGCGTGGTTAAATGTGCATCTATCAGCCTGGCGTCTCCTGTCTCCGGTGGCCGGCGCCGCCATTACTGTTTCCCAGACCATATGGATTACAAACCAAACTTCCCTCCAAGTGTCTGCATGGGCGCAGCCATCTTGGATTTTGTCATCTGATCATTTCCACCAATCTGCTGTCTGTATTGTTGTTTTGCATAATTGCCTAGCCAACCCCTTCCTTGCTGCAGGTATAAGTAAGCTGTGCCTGAGCAAGGAAGACGTCAGTGCTTTGGTTGTCAAACCTAGTTCCAGTTTGTCTCTCTTCTGTGAATGTCTTCCAGGTTCCAGCTCCTGTCTTCAGACTTCTGCTGATAGAGACCCGCACCAGCATTCCATCTGCGGTGTAGCCTGACTCTCCGATCCATACTGGACTCACCTGTTTCCAGCTACAACAATCACCTGCTTCCAGCAGTGTACAGCTTCTCTTAAAGGGCCGGTGTCCTTTCTGCAGTTTACCTCTCTCCACCGGTATTATTATTTCTCCGCTCTCAAATTCTACATTTCATCTATATTGCATCGCTCTCAAGCTTTATTTATTATTTGACTGGTTCCAGCCAGTATCCACTCCGTGCCAACACCTGTCTGGTTCTAACCAGTACCCACAGCAGCATTCTACCTACAGCAGTCCAGCTTTCCCTGGAACACCAGCTGGTACGACCCTGGGCTTTCCTCATTGCTACAGTTGAGCCTGGTAAGGACTTTCCAACTTGCAGATAATAAGAACTGTCTCATACCACCAGAGCTCTGTGGCCCCTGCCACCCTGTAGTACCCAGGAACTGTATTATTATTTCTCTGCTGATTTTTATGTTTCTTTTTACTGCTACTGTTATGCATGGAGTCTGTCATAAATAAATATCATTGACTTTCACTCAAGTTGTCGTGGTCACGCCTTCGGGCGGTTTCTCTTCATGATACTTACATGTCCAGGGGTCTGATACAACCTCCCAGGTTCCGGTACATCTCAGCCCCTACAACTGAGGCTGCCTCCCGTCAGCTCAGGCCCTCAGTTGTGACAGTAAGCACTGACCAAATGGATCCAGCCGGAGACCTGACTCAAGCGCTTAGGCTGATACAAGAATTGGCAACCCGCCTTGAACGTCAGGAGGCTGCTCAGGACCATGTTGTTCGCTGTCTCCAGGACCTCTCCTCCCGGCTGGATGAGATTCAAGCGGCCCTCCGTGGATCAGGGGCGTCCAGTGTGCCGACTCCAGCGCCTCCGGTGGTGTCCCCACCCACCGTACCTGTTCCTGTTCCCTATCTTCACTTGCCGACTCCTGCTAAATATGATGGATCCCCTAAAGCCTGCAGGGGTTTCCTAAACCAGTGCGAGATCCAATTTGAATTACAACCCAGCAGTTTCCCTACTGACCGCATTAAGGTGGCATACCTTATTTCTCTACTCACTGGTGCCGCTCTAGACTGGGCCTCACCTATATGGGAAAGGTCTGAAGTCCTGTTGTCATCCTATGCTGACTTCGTGGCAACGTTCAGACGAATTTTCGATGAGCCAGGTCGAGTGACATCAGCTTCCTCAGAGATCCTTCGACTGCGTCAGGGGACGCGAACTGTCGGTCAGTATTTGGTGCAATTCCAGACCTTGGCATCTGAAGTCTCTTGGAATGATGACGCTCTTTATGCAGCCTTCTGGGGAGGGCTATCCGAGCGTATCAAAGATGAGCTCGCTGCTAGAGACTTGCCTTTAACTTTATACGAGCTCATTTCCCTCTGCACTAAGGTCGATTTACGGTTCCGTGAAAGGGCTGTTGAACGTGGAAGATCCACATTTCCCAGGATTCCTACAGTTTCCATTCCTCGTCAGCCATCTCCGTCTCGGGAGGAACCTATGCAGATAGGTCGCTCTCGATTATCTCAGGCAGAGCGTAGTAGACGTCTCGCTGAGCGTCTCTGTTTGTATTGTGCCGAATCTTCTCACGTTGTCAAGTCCTGTCCCAAGCGTCCGGGACAACCTCAAGTCCTAGCCCACCAAGGAGAAGGTCAGCTAGGAGTGACGAATTTCTCTCCATTTCCAAGTAACTGCAATCTCTCCGTTTCTCTGCAGGTGGCTCAGCGTACTAAGAATCTCACTGCCTTGTTGGATTCTGGAGCAGCTGGAAACTTTATTACAGAGAGGTTCGTTAAGCAGTGGTCTCTACCCACTGAGAGACTGTCATCACCGATATCTCTAACTGCCGTGGACGGCAGTAGGATTCCTGAGGCGGTGATTACCTCCAAGACCCTACCTATCCGTCTGAAGGTAGGGGACCAGCATACAGAGTTGATTTCTTTCCAGGTTATCCCCAGGGCCACCCATCCTGTGGTCCTAGGCCTTCCATGGCTACGTTTGCATAATCCTCAAGTTGATTGGAAGTCGACCCGTATCCTGGCAGGGGGTCCTTCCTGCTCAGAGACCTGTCTCCAAAAAGAGCTTCCAGTTCGCATATCCTCCTACAAGTCTTCTGATGTCCCGTCTCATCCGTGCCAAGACTCCAAACTACAGTTTTGTCCAGGGTCCCCGAATCACAAGGCTGATGCCCTTTCCCGCTCTAGGGAGCAAGAAAATGAGTCTGAGTCTACTGTCAAGCATTGTAATGTTGATCCAGTGGCGTTCTCCGCAGTGAGTATGGACTCTATGCCCCCGCCAGGGAAAGATTTTGTGAAGCCGGCTTTCAGGAGGAAGCTCTTGCATTGGGCACATTCCTCTCGCTTTGCCGGACACGCGGGCATACGCAAGACCTTAAAATTCGTCTCCAGGTCAAATTGGTGGCCGACCCTAAAGAAGGACATTGCTGAATTTGTGGCCTCCTGCCCGAAATGTGCCCAGCACAAAGTATCCCTCCAGTTACCCACTAGGCAACTGGTTTCCTTGTCTGTTCCTCATCGTCCGTGGTCTCATCCCTCAATGGATTCTGTCATGGATTCCCCACTTCCAAGTTGGCACAAGTCTTCATCCAGAAATTCCATTCCAGATGGCCAGGTAAACTTAAGAAGTGTCCTGGGGCCACTCCTAAAAGGGGGGGTACTGTCACGATCCGGGTATCTGGACACCATTTCTTACCCATCAGATGCCTCCTAAGGCGGGCTCAGCGTTCCAGGACCGGATTCCGCTGTTCCTGAGTTTCCACATGCAGAGTGGTCTTTTCATCAGCCGCGGCCTCCGCTGTGCCCGCGTGGTTAAATGTGCATCTATCAGCCTGGCGTCTCCTGTCTCCGGTGGCCGGCGCCGCCATTACTGTTTCCCAGACCATATGGATTACAAACCAAACTTCCCTCCAAGTGTCTGCATGGGCGCAGCCATCTTGGATTTTGTCATCTGATCATTTCCACCAATCTGCTGTCTGTATTGTTGTTTTGCATAATTGCCTAGCCAACCCCTTCCTTGCTGCAGGTATAAGTAAGCTGTGCCTGAGCAAGGAAGACGTCAGTGCTTTGGTTGTCAAACCTAGTTCCAGTTTGTCTCTCTTCTGTGAATGTCTTCCAGGTTCCAGCTCCTGTCTTCAGACTTCTGCTGATAGAGACCCGCACCAGCATTCCATCTGCGGTGTAGCCTGACTCTCCGATCCATACTGGACTCACCTGTTTCCAGCTACAACAATCACCTGCTTCCAGCAGTGTACAGCTTCTCTTAAAGGGCCGGTGTCCTTTCTGCAGTTTACCTCTCTCCACCGGTATTATTATTTCTCCGCTCTCAAATTCTACATTTCATCTATATTGCATCGCTCTCAAGCTTTATTTATTATTTGACTGGTTCCAGCCAGTATCCACTCCGTGCCAACACCTGTCTGGTTCTAACCAGTACCCACAGCAGCATTCTACCTACAGCAGTCCAGCTTTCCCTGGAACACCAGCTGGTACGACCCTGGGCTTTCCTCATTGCTACAGTTGAGCCTGGTAAGGACTTTCCAACTTGCAGATAATAAGAACTGTCTCATACCACCAGAGCTCTGTGGCCCCTGCCACCCTGTAGTACCCAGGAACTGTATTATTATTTCTCTGCTGATTTTTATGTTTCTTTTTACTGCTACTGTTATGCATGGAGTCTGTCATAAATAAATATCATTGACTTTCACTCAAGTTGTCGTGGTCACGCCTTCGGGCGGTTTCTCTTCATGATACTTACATGTCCAGGGGTCTGATACAACCTCCCAGGTTCCGGTACATCTCAGCCCCTACAACTGAGGCTGCCTCCCGTCAGCTCAGGCCCTCAGTTGTGACAGTCCTGCGTCAGACAAACACTTTCGGCCGGGTACATGGGGCCAGTTCCTACTGTCATGACTGTGGTTTTGTGAACCCGGTGTTAGTGAAGTCTGTGCGGGCGACTGGAGAATTATATGAATACTACCACTGACCTGGTTTGGGAGTGTTGTGGACTCGGGGGTTTCTTCCGGTGACTGGGAAGAGGAACCGCAGCAGAGATGGCCGAATCAAGGTTCTCCTCATGCAGGATTAGGTCGTCAGACAGGAGGCACGTGTGGACGCTGAAGGTCTCCTGAAAGACAGAACTGGAAAGGCGCTGATGAATCAGTGAAGAATACCAGGTACAACTGCGCTTAAGTGCACTGGATGCTTGGAGACACTGAGGTGCTAGGAGGCACGGAAGTGCTTGGACGCACTGAGGTGCGTAGAGACACTGGGGTGCGTAGAGACACTGGGGTGCGTAGAGGCACTGAGGTGCTGAGGCACGGAGATGCTGGAAGCACGGAGATGGCACGGAGATGCAGAGGCACGGGGATGCTGAGGCACGGAGGTGCAGAGGCACGGCGATGCTGAGGCACGGAGGTGCAGAGGCACGGGGATGCTGAGGCACGGAGGCCACAGGGATACGGGAGCTCTGGAGATCACAACTTTAGGGAGCTCAGCTTTAAGGCTCACACGTATCTGTGTGTGACACGAGGAACTGGCCCAGTTTCTAACTCAGCCTCCCGATTTATACTTCCAGGTTCTTGGTGATTGGTGAGCAGGATTAGGTGATGCAGAGAGTCTCAGGCTGGCAGAGGATTGGACAACTCTGGGTCAGGTGAACAGTCACTGTCATGTGACTACTCCAGACTAGGCTGTGATGTAGAATGAGGCCTAGCAGGCCGAGAGAAAACTGAAGCCTGAACTTCAGATTACTGAATTCAGCCTCACACAGGAGATCACCACAGGTGAAGCTAATTAACTATTATCTTTCAGGCAGAGAACTCAGGAAAACTCATAGTGCTGACAAGCTGTTTAACTCAGTGAGTAAAAAGACACAGGATCCGGGACAGATGGCAGGGTTAAGTCACCAAATATGAACCCTACAATCAGGATTGTGACAATGGGCTTGGTGGTTTTGGGAGCATGAGATTGTCTGGGGTAAGAAAGACCCTTGGCTTTCCCTTGAGGCCGAAAGGAACGAAAAGTGGTAGTCTTCGCCTACTGCGTAGAAGGATTAGGATGAGGAAAAGCAGAATTAGCAGCTGCTAATCCAGACACTATTTTATTCAGGTACTCTCCAAATAAAATGTCCCCAGTAAAGGGTAGTACCTCCAAGGTCTTTTTGAAGTCCAAATCCACTTTCCACAACCTTAACCACAGTCTGCAGCGAGACAGGACAGATGTGGATGAGGCTTTGGCTGCTAGTACCCCCGCCACAGAGGCGCCTCCTGAATGTAATAAGCGGTAGTGTATATGTGAGACAGGTATTGTCTGGCTTTGTCAGAAATATCCTCGGGCAGCTCATCCTCTTAACGCCTGAACCCACGCCTCAATACCCTTTGTGGCACATAAGGCAGCTATGGTGGGCCTATGAATGGCCCCTGCGAGGGAATATATAGATTTCAGGCATCCCTCCACACGCTTATCTGTCCATTCCTTCAGGGAGGTGACAGTGGTGACAGGCAGAGTAGACGACATCACAAGACGGGTGACGTGAGAATCCACCGGGCCTAAAAGCCCGTTTAGGGAGCGGGAATTTCTTACCTGGGGTAGATCAGGGTTCTTTCCCGATGTCCACAAGATGAGCAGAATGGGGTAATACAGTTTAACCCACCTTCTGTTGTTTAAACATATTAGTTTTCTTGGCCACTGTAGTGGAATCCTCATCCTCAGTGATTTGTAGGATCTGCTTAATAGCATCCACCTGGGCAGGGACATCAACCTGTAAGGTAGAATTCTTGTCAGGAACACATGATTCAGAGTCTGACAGGACCGTATGCTACCCCTCATGAGATGAAACATCAGAGAGGTTTGTGGGTTGTGATGAGGAAGCAGCCCGCTTAGAGGACCTAGGGACATGGGAGTGACCCGGAGCAGATTTATGTCTAACCAAAGACTGGTTCAACTGTTGCAGCTGGATAGACAAATATTCTGCCCAAGGCGGATTTCCTATAGGGACAATTGTGGTGGCCGTGGCACCGGAGGTCCCATAAGGGGGGGCTAAACGATCCGCCAGAGTCCCCAGGAGGGTAGTGAACATAGCCCAGGGTGGCTCCATTGTAGTTACAGGAGCTGCAGGCTGACTGGGAGGAGTATGACATTTAGAACACAGACCATCACACAATACTTCCTCCTCAGGTAAACCTTTGGAGCATACCATGCACTTTTCAGGAGCCTCCAGAGTTTTACTGCCCTTATTGTTAGACATTGTAATAAATCAACAATCCGGCTATTAGTACAATGAAACCAAAGTACACAACCAACATAAGAGTACACAAACTTGTGAACTAAATACCGATGTACGTAGCTAACACAGTAAAATATCTGTACAGCGATAAGTACTGTGTACACTATATGAGAGGACCCTGATGCACCTAGTCCCTTCGGGTATAGAATATAGTGAAAGCTAACTTAGATGGGATACACATGAGAGTGAAGCCATACAGCAGGTACAGGCACACGCAGTCGCAGGCAATGCAGATATTATTATAAGCACAATAAAACCGCACTGGACTTATATATATATATATACACACACACACACATATATACACACACACTGCTTAAAAAAGTAAAGGGAACACTAAAATAACACATCCTAGATCTGAATGAATGAAATAGTCTTATTAAATACTTTGACTTTGTTCTTTATGTAGTTGAATGTGCGGACAACAAAATCACCAGTTCCTTGTGTCACACACAGCTGTATGCTCAGAAGCTTAGAAGCTGAGCTCCCTAAAGGTAACACTTGTACTTCGGTTCCTGTAAAACTCCGTTCTTTTGCTACCCAGTCTGGATTACAATTGTGTTACCATTGATATCCAGTATTTCTCCAGTCTCGTCTTAAAGCCACAGCTGCAGTATTCTCCAGTCTCGTCTTAAAGCCACAGCTGCAGTATTCTTCAGTCTCGTCTTAAAGACACAGCTGCAGTATTCTTCAGTCTCGTGCTAAAGCCACAGCTGCAGTATTCCAGTCTCGTCTTAAAGCCACAGCATTCTTCAGTCTCATCTTAAAGCCACAGCTGCAGTGTTCTTCAGCCTTGTCTTAAAGTCACAGCCACAGTCATCGTTCTACTTACAGTTGCGTTTCCAGTTGTATCCGGGACCAGCCCAGATTACAGCTGCGTTCCAGTATAATGGTACACAGCCTGGTTCACAGTGCGGTTCTCAGTTTCAACGGTAACCGGTCCGTCTCACAATATCGCCAGTAACCAGCCCAGTTCCAGCTTTACCAGTAACCAGTCCGGTTCTCAATCTCGCCAGTAACCAGTCCAGTTCTGACAATTCCAGAGAACCTATTTCATAATAACATTAAATACACAAGCACCTACTCCTGTGACAGTATATCCAGTTCAATCTCACCAATACATTCACCATCCTGCCATCAACAGCAAGTCCCTGGTGATCCTGTCAGGATACGGCAATCTCTGCCAAGGCCCGGGTTCGATCAGGGATTGCTCTTTCTCCTCACTGATTCCTAAAGACCAGTCCTAATATACACATAGTTCTCCAGTCGCCCGCACAGACTTCACTAACACAGGGTTCACAAAAACCAGTCATGACAGGAAGTAGGTTTTTGCCCAAAATCTCACGATACATGGCCCCATTCATCCTCTCCTTAATACGGATCAGTCATCCTGTCCCCTTTGCAGAAAAGCAGCCCCAAAGCATGATGTTTACACCCCCATGCTTCACAGTGGGTATGGTGTTCTTGGGATGCCATTCATCATTCTTCCCCCTCCAAACACGGCGAGTGGAGTTTATAACAAAAAGTTCAATTTAGCTCTCATCTGACCACATTACATTCTCCAAATCCTCCTGTGGATCATCCAGATGGTCACTGACAAACTGTAGATGGGCCTGGAGATGTGATGGCTTAAGCAGGGGGACCTTTTGGGCACTACAGGATTTCAATCCATAACGACGTAGTGTGTTACTAGTGGTAACCTTTGTGACTGTGGTCCCAGCTCTCTTGAGGTCATTGACCAGGTCCCCCATGTAGTTCTGGGCTGTTTCCTCACCGTTATCAAGATCATTGATACCCCACGAAGTGAGATCTTGCATGGAGCCCCGGGTCAAGGGAGATTGTCAGTGATCTTGTATTTCTTCCATTTTTTTATAATTGCACCAACATTTGATCTCTTCTCACCAAGCTGCTTGCCTATTGGCGAGTAGCTCATCCCAGCCTTGTGCAGCTCTACAATTTTGTCCCTGGTGTCCTTAGACAGCTCTCTGGTTTTGGCCACGGTGGAGAGGTAGCAGTCTGACTGAGGTTGTGGACAGGTGTATTTTATACAGATAACCAGTTCAAACAGGTGCCATTGATACAGGTAACAAGTGGAGGATAGAAGAGCTTCTTAAAGAAGTAATAGGTCTGTGAGAGCCAGAAATCTTGCTGCTTAGTAGGTGACCAAATATTTATTTTCCACAAGAATATAATAGTAAATTGTTTAAAAATCATACAATGTGTGTGTGTGTGGGGGGGGCGTGGCCAGGACGGGCATGGAGTAGCACGTATCTTGTGCAGCTCTCCAGCCACAATATCCTTTATCTGTATCCTGATTCCCCCCCTGGGGCTCCCTGTTGGACTACAGCTGGATGAATTACTGGTGCTCCCCTCAACCCCGTTTGAGCGGCTGTGAGGCCGGGGATTGCCACGTTACGGCCCGTTTGTGTGAGACCTCCGGAGCTGGGCCTACGCGGGATGCTGCAGCCGGGCGCTCTCCTCCAACCCGGAAGTCCCTCTGCCGGCCGCTGCCGCCAGCCGAGATCGTGACACCGGAGCGAGCACTCTCCACGACCGCTGCCTCCACCGTGCTGCCCGTGGGTGTACGCTCCCCCTTCTCCTACTACCCGGCCGCCGCCCGCTCCCTGTGCTGCCTATACCTGGTCTCAGGGTCTGATGCGAGGGGACCGCGCTGTTGCTGTGGAAGGGGAGATTAGAAGAGCCCTGTGCCTGGAGTTGGTGTGGCCCTCATATACATCACAAACTGGCATATCTACAACTGCACATTAAGTATCAGGGATCGGGATCCCTACTCATGTACTGGATCATATACAGAGGACATTAACCCTATATGGTCCCCTCATACTGAGGACCACGGCCTGAGGATCAAGTTATTTGTCTCACTCATTCTCTGCCTGTGTGTCTTGTGCATGCATCTGCTATGCCGTTTGAGTCTTTAATTCTGTGCTGGCACCTCTGCTACTCCTCACACCTGCATTTGCTTTGATATTAGCTACTGGACTCCTACTGTGGCACCGTGTTATCCAAAATGGTGCGGGGCCGCCAGCAGAGCGCCGCGGCTGGTACGATAGAAAAGTTTGTTAGAAATCCTGCTCCTCCGCTGCAGAGAAGGGAGGATGGGCGGTCTGAGGCTTCGCCCCCATCTCCCGCAAATAGCTCTACTTCCTCTGAAATACCTGATGCTGCCTTACAGAGAGTATTGGATGCTGTGACCGCCAGCGAGACTCGCTTGGCCGATAAGATTGGGCAGGTACAGACTGACCTCTCTATCATTCACCATGACCTTCAGAGGGTGAGAGAGCGAGTGGGGGAATCCCAGATGACTGATGTGCGCAGGAAATTAACGGATATGGAGGGACGCTTACGGCGTAATAATATCCGTTTCGTCGGCCTACCTGAAAAAGAGGAGGGCTCGTCACCCGAAGAATTCCTTGAAACATTGCTTAGAGATGCATTTGGGTCTGAGGAATTTTCATCCTACTTTTCAGTGGAACGAGCCCATAGGGTGCCGATGCGCCCGTTGCCACCAGGGGCTCCGCCTCGTACCTTCAATGCCAAGTTTCTCCATTTCCATGACCGGGACTTGGTTTTAAAGCTAGCTCGCACGAAAGGCCCTCTTAAATGGAATGGATCCCCAATATCTGTCTTCCCGGACTTTGCGGTGGATGTACAAAAGGATAGGGCTCAATTTCTGCCTGTTAAGCGGAGGCTTAGTGAGCTTGACCTGCCATATGCTATGCTCTTCCCTTCCAGATTACGGGTGGTGGCTGATGGCGAGACTAAATTCTTCACGACTCCATGTGAGGCATCGCTCTGGCTGGACCATCGTTTCCCGGCGAGGCGGGCCCTCGCAGATCCTTGATATATCCTGGAACTGTGGATATGGGTCATTCGTTATGTATGCTGCAAATTTATGCATATCTGTTACATGAAGGTGGGGGAGGGAGGAAGGATAATTTTTTGTCTGTTCTTTCCTTATTCTTTTCTTCTTTTTTCTAGGGGCACTCTAGTTTAGTGGCTGGGAGTGTGCTTTTGTTTTTTGTGTTCCTTTTTTTCTTACCTTTTTCTCTTTTCTCAAGGCCATTATATTCTTGGCTCCACCCTGAACATAGCTTGCTGCGTGTTTTGGGTTTGAGTCGGTGTTCTGTTTGGGATCCAGGTATGCTGCAAGTTGGGAGTAGTATACGGTGTCAAAGTCAAAAATATTACATAGAGAGAACATTCAAACCACACACACATTTAAGTCGCTATACTTGCAAATATGCGCAGCGAGCACCAGACATCATGGAGATTTAGAATTGGCTGATGAATTGATGTCATGAATACGTATCATTTGAACAGAACCAGATGTGCCCATCATGTTTGGTATTGAAGCAAGCAGAATGATGTGTGGGTTAGTTTGATGCTGGTTGTGAAGTTGTGGGACATTGCAGCAGATAGATATGATTATATGTATAAAAGCTAAGATCACATTGTTAGAACAATGGATGCTCAAGACAACCTTTTACTAAGTTTTCAGGGCTGAATCTGATCAGCATATACAAAGAAAGAAAGACCCCTCCCCCAGGTACTGGTCAAACAGGAAGGTAGTGGTCAGGTGTGGCCTCAGAGAACAGATGTAATGTAGCTACACTCAGAACAAAGCACACAGCAAGCATGGCTGGATCATCACCGGGCTCCTTAGAAAAGACTAAGTATCAACTCAATATCTCATGGCTGATTGGCATAGAATAGTTTTAAATATGTGTTTGTAGCAATGTAGTTGTAGAATGGTTGGCATAGATTAGTTAGTTTGGAAATACAAATGGCTTAAGGTTAACGAGGTTTGGGCAGTTGTGTGATTGTTGGGTGTTTGTGGATACTCTGTGAAGTCTGTGATGAATTGGAACAGTATACAATCTGTAGCATAGTATTTGTGGTATTTGTTTGCCTATGGAGATTTAAAATAGATTGTGCTGGTTAGTTATACTATATATCTTGTTAATCATAAATACCACCATGCAGTTACGTTTGTGTTAATTACATTGTGGTCTGGTCTTGTGATGAATATGCTCTGGTTATTGAGATACTGAAGTTGTTTGGGAATGTGAAATTATAAAATGGTTCTAGGAAGTTGGATTACATTGTGAAAGGTGATTTAGATGGTTTGGAATTGTAAAATCAGAACATATGCATTGTTCTGAGGCTTGGACATTTTGGAATAAAATGGAGTCTTGTGTCTTCTGCTATGTGATTGTGGTGTAGTAGAGAGTGCCATGTGTTTGGACCTGCAAATCTAAAATGGCTGCTGCTGGATGTCTTCCCCTCCCCCTTTCAGCCATGTGGTGTAGTCTTTGGAATCAAGTGGAGTTTTCCCAAAATGGAGTCTAGCTTCTGTCCCATGATATAGGGACAGCCAGTATGAGTAAGCTCAAGTATTTCATCAGCATTGACTAACTGCGCAGCGATTGTTCCTCACATGTGTAAGCTTCTCTGCAATCATATTGATCTTCTTGTTACTGTGAGCCATTTCTCTCTTTCTCTCTCTCTCTCTTCTCTTTCTTCCCGTATTTTCCCTTGATTAGATTGTATTGTATTGTATTTCTGGTGTAGTTATCTGGTTAGGTAGTCTATGTTATATTGTAGTGTATGATTTGTATTTGTATTAATTCTTTTGCAAGTATATCATTCATAATATATATATTAGGCGTTGGACCCTGAGCACGGTATCTGTGTATTTCTTATAGTGTTAAGTATTCTCAGAGCGTCGGTGACGCTCGAACAGCTTTTGAGGTAATAAGGTTATAATGTGTTGCATTTACACTCTATCATTACACAGAGGTTTACAGTATAAGTACATTCCTTAAGGTATAGTTAAGGGAGTACCCTTGCGGTACTTTTTGCGCCAATTGCGTACTGTGTTCTTTAACCTTTAACGTGTTTTTAATAAGATAAATATTTAGCTTTGTTAGATGGGGGCTCTGGTCCGCGATATCACGATCTTAATGATGCACTGTACATTACAAACGCGGCTGTAATTGACCGGCTAATGATGGACATCTCGCAAAATGCTGAAAAAAAAAAAACACCCACGTTAATGTATTGTGGTATCAGTAAGACGCTGATAGGAAATTTTAAGGGACAAGGCGTTTCTCATAATATTTAAGATGCTAAAATGTATTTTTATTGTCGCAAAACCAGGTTCAAATGGATCATATCGTGTTTGATTAAGATTAGATTGTTTATCTGTTTAAGTAGGTTTAAAAGTACATTTAAAAGTTACTTTGGGAGCTAGCATGGTGATTTTCTTTATGGCAGGAGAGGCCGCATGGTCTGTCCACCATTTTGTGTGACCCTCATGGAGGTGGAAGGGGGAGGAGCAGCGGCCATTTTGGGAAGGTCAAAAAATATTTTTTTTTGAACGGCTGCTTTTCAGTTGACTCAGGAAATAATCAGCCATCCACTGTCAAAAAGAAATCACCATTTATGAGTTACCAATGCATTTATTTAACCAGTGTCATAGTCAATTATAAATAGTTCAGATAGGGCTTAATGAAAGTTGTTGTTTTGTTTTTTTGTTGTTTTTTTTTTTTCTTTTTCCCCTCTCACCTCCAAGATTCTAGGATTCTCTGCTAGTTGTGAGATGGGCCATTGAAATGCAAATGAACTTGTGTGACTGGTTTGCCTTCACAGATAGTTTGAAAGCACATTCGTATGCAAATTGGAAGCACTGAATAAGGTCTCATATATGTAATAAGTGATTAGTACATATATGTAATGTCTATATGTCTGTGCTTACATCAATGTATGTTATTAGATTAATTTAGAATTGCATTTCATCTGTGTACTTTCACATATCTCACCTTCCTGTTTGCCATTTGCATTGATAACGTGCTGAGAAAGATTTGTTGCTATTGGTAGTTAAAGAGTAAAAATGATACATTAAGGGGTAATTTGTAAAACACACGCACAGCTTTACCTCAAGGAAAGACCTGTGTGGTGCTTGGTAGATGATTACAGTTAAAGATCATCTACATTGATAAACGTGCTAATTGTATTTTTGTGGCCAGCGTACACGTGTCTCTAACAAAAGACTGAGACTCGCGAACGCAACACAAAGGCTGACGCACGCAGCGTATATTACGCAACGGAGCATCTGGGTACGCCCACCAAAACTCAAATCGCACAATAGCATTGTTCTAGTGGGGGCGGTATAGTATAGCCACGTGATAATAGCACAAATTGATTTCAGTTTCCAAAACTTAGTTTAAATACCTTACTTTACTGTAACGCCTCTGGGGAGAGCTATCAGACTACGGGAAATGATTTTTCTGATCAGAAAACTATAAGAATGATAGTGGGTTGAAAACGGTATGAGTGTATTGAATCCCGCTTTGTGGACTTTGTGATCTATGTGATAAAACGGTATTGAATCCCGCTTTGTGGACTTTGTGATCTGTGTGATCTTTAGTGGAACATGATGAGCACGGTCTGAGTGAAAACGTGCAACAGAGTGTGATAAAGTTTTCGGTGTGTTACGCTCTGGCTGTTTTGGAGCACAGTAGGGAGACTCCAATGATCCTACCATTTATGGGCAACAAGTGTCTATAAGTGGTACGATTGGACCGCACGGTTGTATGTGTGACCAATAACGCAACGTGATATGAGGTCGTATATCCATGCGTAAATCTTGCCCTCATACGTGTTGTAGGGAGCACATGCAAGCGTGATTTGTGTAAAGAAAAAGGAAGGGAATTTTCTCAGGAAAATCTCTAGAGATAGGGCCTGCAACGGCTACACGTGTCTGCTAGAAGGCGGACCGGAGATACCCGGAGCAGAAGAAGTTCAGTGGAAGAGCTTTAAGGATTTCCAACGAAGTTCTGTGTTTGGTGCATTTTAGGAAGTTTTTCTGTGTTAAAAAGGTCCACAATGGCAGCCAAGTGCACAACACAGAGACAGTCGGAGGTCAGGATTCAGACTCCAGAGGCTTGCAGACCCCGAGGGTCTGCTCGGTTAGTAATGTGGAGGAGGTATGGTCCCCACACTGAGACCTTTTGTGATGAATGGACACGAATGACTGCAGGGGATAAGGCACCATTTCCCGGGATAGGTAGTTTTGACTTAGAGGTGTTGCATAATTTAAGGCAAAGGATCTGTCTCATAAAATCCTGGAAACGAGTTAAACATGATGATTGTTTGCAGTTATGGCAACAGGAAAGTGAAATGCAAAGAAATGTAACTTACATATCTAACTTTCATCTTGAGAGGAGAGACATGGCAATGAAGAGGATTATGGTTGCAGAGAAATGGCACAATGTTGTATGATAAAAATGCACTTAGTAACTGTATTAAGAACGAAAGTAACAAATGTAATAATGTTTATAAAAATGAAAGTGTAAAAATCACAAATGTTAACCTGTGCAAGTCGCACCCCATGTCAAACTTCCCTCAGAATTATCAGCAAGAAAGTGAGCCCAGAACGATGTCGGCATCTCTTCCAGCAGCCAGCCTACAAGACATCCAGGTGGACGCGACCAAATTGGTAAAGGCAATAATCAAACCCCCTAACGGAGGGTCAGGTGAGGTCGTGTCCACAGGTACGTACAATGTTTTATATCACGCACAAACAAATGTACCCCATATTGTAAGACCAAAACAAGGTGATGTAATTGAGTTTAGTCCTGTCAGGGTGATCACAGTCCCCAATGGGAAGACTGACGATCAGGGAACCATTCCCGTCAAGGACAGTGCAATGCGCCATCCCTGGTCCCGGACAGAATTGAGATCAATCATGTCTGATTACCCAGATCCTAGGAAAGATCTAACTGTATGATCAAAGATTCACAGAAGGTATATGCACCCCCTAGACAACATAACCATATCCAAGGAAGCAGGGAGGAACAGGGAAAGCGGTTGAGGGTGATGAGCATCCAAGCGTTTGAGGAGGCATCAAATCAACCAAAACCCCAGGCCATTGGCACATGGAGGAACTTAAGGATTTGTGATCTGTGCAAAAGAGAAGGGCATTATGCCAGTAACTGCAACAGCCCACATAAAATCAGACCCCCTAGACATGAAAATGAGCAAAAGTTATGACACACCAAATTATAATCAGGGATCATATAGGAAGGATTTTGGGCCACACCCATAATATATAGTCAGGAAAGGTGATCATTAGGACTGATGGTAAGCCTGAGGTAACGGTTAATAAATTGGGAGGTCATTCACTGAAAGACACAGGAATGACCAGGTGAAACGTTGTAAATGTATCTGTGAAATGTTTTTTTTCTCTCTCTCTCTATCCCCATCTCTGACGAGTATTGGTAAGAATTCACACATTGCATATCCACTTGGTCCTTGCAGAAGTCTACCAAACCCCAGCATGACCTCCGCCACAATGTATTTCTGGCCAGATACAGACAGTGGAGTAATGCAGGTGCTGGTGGGGAGGGACTGCTCAAGGAGACCATTAGACACATAGATATGACAGCCTAATAAGTCTGACAATGATTTTCTAATGCTAACAATGTTTTCTTAATGTTGACAATGTTTTAAAAATGCTTTGTTTCTCTTTTCCTATTGATGGTTAATGTCGAGTTATGTAATATATATATGCATATGAATTGTTCTCTATCTCTTTTGTTTTTTTTTGTTTTCTCTCTCTTCTCACTCATGTTTTCATGGTTTAAAGATGGTATGTCACCCCTCAGTTGGACCAATGGTAATGCCAGATTTTTGCTCCTTACAGAAAGATCGCCGGTTAGGAAGGAATATTGCATCACCAGAATGTTCGTTTGGAAGACTGAGAGACAGCACCTTTGAGAGGACAGCAGAACAAGAAGAACAACAAGACGAGAGAACTTATTATCGTAACAAGTTCTCTCCCCCTCAAACTGTTTTCTTATACCCCCTTTACAAATTTCTTCTTTTCTCCTCCTGTAAGATGGACTTGCCCCAAGAGACTGTGATATGGATTTTCCTGTTGACCATGATGTTGACCAGAGCAGTCTGTTTCGGTGAGAGTACCAGCGATGTCGAGAAAGGATCCAGAAAGGTCCTGATGACTGAGACGGAGGTGTAAATTTCCAATAGCAACCCAATCACCAAGCAAAGGCGAGTACCGGGCACGATCTAACAACCATGTTATTTGTAAACAATTGTGAAGGATTGTTAGTTCAAAAAGAAAATTGTATCTGTAGGCTCTGTGACAATCTGGTAGAGGATGGATGCATAAAGAAATGCCAATCCAGTTTTAATATCCATATGGACCGGCATCCATTGAGTGACTATCACTCCTTAGTGGGTAGTGTGTTAAATAAAACAGATTGTTGGGTATGCTCTCAAGTACCTCAGGGTCATAGTAAATCAGGGCTAGTACCATTTCCTTTAACGGTAGGGGAGGTACTTGAGCTAAAGGGTGGGAGACCGGTGGACAGGAAGTTTAATATCTCCAGCCCTCCTAGTTTGAAGCTCCACCAATACCATGTGGATAGGTCCCTATTATGTTTTAACATCTCCAATCCCCGAAAGCCGGGAAATTGGGAAGTGTCATGGAGCAACCAAACCATGACCTTTTCGCATAGAGCAGATAGAATGCCTACAGATACAGAGCTTGTACGCCACATAGCCAGTAGAGGAAAATCTTTCCGGTATAGGTATACCTTAGGAAATAGGATTACGAGAGTTGGAGAAGTATCACCAGGATACTGTGCACATATCGTACAAACTGATACGTGTACTAAACAGATGGGAGAATTAGGGTTAGGAGAGTTCACATGGAAAATGTGTAACATGGTAATGACATATTCCGTCCCATATGTTCTCCCCGATGATGCATATTTCATATGCGGGAGAAAGGCGTATGAGCGGCTTGCCCCAAACTCGGAAGGATTGTGTTGTATTGGAAAAGTACTACCTGAGGTAATGAGTCTAAGGAGTGAGGAAACTGTAATTAACCTGGATTTGATTTATGACCCAATGATAGAAACCATGATGTGATGAAAATGCGATTATACGGTCCGTTTCTTTCACCTGTTTTTCTGCTTTTCTCCAAGATAAAAAGACCCCCTTGGACGAGGAAGTTGACGAGACGCTATACAGACAACAGATGTACCAAAGAAGGAGTTTTGACCACTTGAGATACGGACATTTGATGAACTTTGCCATGGATCCCCAGTTTCCCTAGTATTCTTAAACTTACGCTAGCCCAACATTTTTTGTAAATCTAATGGCATTGACAAAGCTTTTTGCTCACGCCTAAAGAGCAAAACAGCGCAAAGAAGACGACTTTCAACTGATACCGAACAAAACTTCAACCGACAGATGTACATTAACCTGACATAGAATACCACTGCATTTTCCATAAGTGTTCTTTATTTTTATCTCTATAACCCTCAGGTAATGACACACATAGTCGATAGGGAATACAGGCACAGATATCAGCAATCACATACCTCCCCCATTCATGTATCATCAACTAAAATGTGCTCCCCCATTTTGTTACAACCACAGCCGAAATGAGCTCGGTAAAGTTTGACAGCCCATCCACAGACCCTTAGTACGGGATAAGAAGGAATTCAAATGTATACTTCGCAATACCTCGAAGCTTGATGTACAACACGTACGGCACGATGATACATGACCCCCCAAACATGGATTCATACATACATACTTCTGCTATCTCACTAGGTCATACCTTTTTCCCACCTTCTTCTCTCCTCCCTTACCCAATCATAGAAATGTATTTACATATGACATATATTTTTCTCTTTTTGAAATGTTTTAGGAAGTGGCAGTTATTGGTGACTGCCAAAGGGTGGACTGTCAAAGTCAAAAATATTACATAGAGAGAACATTCAAACCACACACACATTTAAGTCGCTATACTTGCAAATATGCGCAGCGAGCACCAGACATCATGGAGATTTAGAATTGGCTGATGAATTGATGTCATGAATACGTATCATTTGAACAGAACCAGATGTGCCCATCATGTTTGGTATTGAAGCAAGCAGAATGATGTGTGGGTTAGTTTGATGCTGGTTGTGAAGTTGTGGGACATTGCAGCAGATAGATATGATTATATGTATAAAAGCTAAGATCACATTGTTAGAACAATGGATGCTCAAGACAACCTTTTACTAAGTTTTCAGGGCTGAATCTGATCAGCATATACAAAGAAAGAAAGACCCCTCCCCCAGGTACTGGTCAAACAGGAAGGTAGTGGTCAGGTGTGGCCTCAGAGAACAGATGTAATGTAGCTACACTCAGAACAAAGCACACAGCAAGCATGGCTGGATCATCACCGGGCTCCTTAGAAAAGACTAAGTATCAACTCAATATCTCATGGCTGATTGGCATAGAATAGTTTTAAATATGTGTTTGTAGCAATGTAGTTGTAGAATGGTTGGCATAGATTAGTTAGTTTGGAAATACAAATGGCTTAAGGTTAACGAGTTTTGGGCAGTTGTGTGATTGTTGGGTGTTTGTGGATACTCTGTGAAGTCTGTGATGAATTGGAACAGTATACAATCTGTAGCATAGTATTTGTGGTATTTGTTTGCCTATGGAGATTTAAAATAGATTGTGCTGGTTAGTTATACTATATATCTTGTTAATCATAAATACCACCATGCAGTTACGTTTGTGTTAATTACATTGTGGTCTGGTCTTGTGATGAATATGCTCTGGTTATTGAGATACTGAAGTTGTTTGGGAATGTGAAATTATAAAATGGTTCTAGGAAGTTGGATTACATTGTGAAAGGTGATTTAGATGGTTTGGAATTGTAAAATCAGAACATATGCATTGTTCTGAGGCTTGGACATTTTGGAATAAAATGGAGTCTTGTGTCTTCTGCTATGTGATTGTGGTGTAGTAGAGAGTGCCATGTGTTTGGACCTGCAAATCTAAAATGGCTGCTGCTGGATGTCTTCCCCTCCCCCTTTCAGCCATGTGGTGTAGTCTTTGGAATCAAGTGGAGTTTTCCCAAAATGGAGTCTAGCTTCTGTCCCATGATATAGGGACAGCCAGTATGAGTAAGCTCAAGTATTTCATCAGCATTGACTAACTGCGCAGCGATTGTTCCTCACATGTGTAAGCTTCTCTGCAATCATATTGATCTTCTTGTTACTGTGAGCCATTTCTCTCTTTCTCTCTCTCTCTTCTCTTTCTTCCCGTATTTTCCCTTGATTAGATTGTATTGTATTGTATTTCTGGTGTAGTTATCTGGTTAGGTAGTCTATGTTATATTGTAGTGTATGATTTGTATTTGTATTAATTCTTTTGCAAGTATATCATTCATAATATATATATTAGGCGTTGGACCCTGAGCACGGTATCTGTGTATTTCTTATAGTGTTAAGTATTCTCAGAGCGTCGGTGACGCTCGAACAGCTTTTGAGGTAATAAGGTTATAATGTGTTGCATTTACACTCTATCATTACACAGAGGTTTACAGTATAAGTACATTCCTTAAGGTATAGTTAAGGGAGTACCCTTGCGGTACTTTTTGCGCCAATTGCGTACTGTGTTCCTTAACCTTTAACGTGTTTTTAATAAGATAAATATTTAGCTTTGTTACGGGGTGGGGGGGGAGGGGTGTTATAGGCTACGGCTGGTGTTTGTATGGCTGTTTTGGGTTTGTGTATGTGTGGCTTACTAAATTAATCATTGAGCACTGGTGCTTTGCGACTGTGTACCGTGTGGGTGGATCTGGCTAGCTGCGGGCTATGGCCCCTATTTTCATAATCTCCTATGGCGGGTCTTAGGCTGTTATCATGGAATGTGCGGGGACTCAACGATAAGATTAAGCGTTCTTTGGTGCTTCGACAAATTAAGCAGTATGCCGCTGACGTAGTATGCCTTATGGAAACTCACCTGGTGGGCAGTAGGATCCTCTCCCTTAAGAGACCGTGGGTAGGTTGGGCATTCCATTCTATGCACACTTCTGCCTCTCGGGGGGTCTCTGTCCTTATAAAAAAGACTGTTCCTTTTGTGTTGGACAACCGTACAATCGGATCCATGGGGGAGATTTGTGTTTTTAAAATGCAGAATTCATTGCGCCCCTTTGCTTCTGTTGTCCGTATATGTGCCTCCCCCATACTCTTCCGATGTCCTGAAAAAAGCTGCAGGGTTTATGGCCTTGTCACCGGGAACACCTGTGGTTTGTCTGGGGGATTTCAATAATGTGTTAGATGTAGTGCTGGATAGGCTCTCTACTATTCCCTCTGGTCCGCGATCTGGGGTATCTGGTTTTGCTGATGTTGTGTCGGGGTTGGGCCTGGTCGATCCCTGGAGACTGAGACACCCGTCTGTTAAGCAATATTCCTGCTTTTCACACTCTCACTCCTCGTTCTCTCGGATTGACCTGGCCCTCCTGTCGAGCGATTTGGTCCCCAGGGTTCAAGATAGTAGATATGAAACTAGAGGTATATCGGATCACTCCCCATTCACCCTGGTCTTGGATTTTAACTGCTCTAGAGGCCAGGCCGTATGGAAGTTCAATCCGTTCTGGCTCATACATATGGGCGATGGTTCTGATTTAGTAGCTGCATGGCAGGAATTTTTTGAGATTAATATGGCTGGGCAGTCTATATCTATTTTATGGGATGCGTTTAAGGCTTTTTTAAGGGGAACCTTAATTAAAAGGGTGGCTAATCTAAAATCCTTTTTTAGGCACCGGGAGTCTGAGTTGGAAACCCTAAGTTTAGTTGCGGAGGCACAATATCTGCGGGATAGTTTGGACAGCTCCAGATCGGCATGGTTGTCGGCCCAGGGGGAGTGGAAAGACTATCTCATGGAAAATACTCAGCACAGACTCCTTTTCTCCTCCCATGCCCTTTATGCTTCTGGGGATAGGCCGAGTTCATATTTAGCTTCCCTGGCAAAAGGTGAGAAGTCTTCTAATATTGTGGCTGAAATTGAGACCTCAGATGGTACCACTTTATTGCAGACTCCACAAATTGCGTCGGAATTTGTGTCCTATTATAGGTGTTTGTATAGCTCAAAATTAAACTGTACCTCGGTGCAAATGGACTACTTACAGACTGTACAAGTCCCCCTGCTGACTGGTGAGGCACACGATTTCCTCGAGGCACCTATTTCGCCGGAGGAGATCGTGGCTGCTATTAAGGCAGCTCCCAACGGGAAGGCTTCAGGACTGGATGGTATACCGTCTGAACTCTATAAGAGTCATTTAGATTTTTTTGTCCCCCAACTATTGGAGCTATACAATCAGATATTTGCACAAGAATCCCTGCCCTTGTCTATGTCCTTCCTAAACCCGACAAGGATCAAAGGAAGGTTGATTCTTATCGCCCTATCTCCCTCCTGCCCACCGACATTAAAATTCCGGCCAAGATCCTGGCGTGTAGACTGAATCAGGTTATTACGCAGCTTATTCATCCAGATCAGACAGGGTTTATGCCCAATAAGTCAACGTCCATTAATCACAGACGCTTATTTACCCATTTACAGATCCCCCGTGAGGACTCCTCCTCCATTGTGGTGTCATTGGATTCCGCTTAGGCCTTTGATTCCGTGGAGTGGGATTACTTGTGGAACATAATGAGTAAATTTGGTATAGGCCCCAAATTTATTAAATTTGTTCGGTTGATGTATTCCTCTCCCTTGGCCAGGGTGGCAGTGAATGGCTTTGTATCTCACTCCTTCCCTCTGTCTAGACAATCAGGGGTGCCCACTGTCCCCTACCCTGTTCGCTCTGGCCATAGAACCTCTTGCGTGCCTTCTGCGGGCAAGTTCGGAGATTTGGGGTTTTAAAGTGGGCACCAGGGAGGAGAGGATAGCTCTATATGCTGACGACATTTTGTTGTTTGTGGACCGCTATGCTGAGTCTATGCCTAAGATACTAGAGATAATCAATGAATTTGGGTGTTATTCTGGGCTCCTGATTAATTGGGAGAAATCCTCTATTATCACGTTTCGAGGTGAGATCCCTGCCTCCCCGTTGGTTCCTCTCCCATTACGATGGGTGAACTCCTTTAAATATCTGGGTGTTTGGGTATCTAATGACCCCCGCCAGTTCACCTCCCTCAATATTACACCGCAAATAACTTATCTTCGGGGTAAAGTAAAGGTCTGGGGGAAACTACCTTTGACGGTTACAGGGAGGGTTAACATGGTGAAAATGGTCTTTCAGCCCAAACTTTTGTATATTCTGCATCAATCTCCCGTATACATCCCCCAAAAGATTTTTAAATAAGAATTTACTTACAGATAATTCTATTTCTCGTAGTCCGTAGTGGATGCTGGGGACTCCGTAAGGACCATGGGGAATAGCGGCTCCGCAGGAGACTGGGCACAAAAGTAAAGCTTTAGAACTACCTGGTGTGCACTGGCTCCTCCCCCTATGACCCTCCTCCAAGCCTCAGTTAGGATACTGTGCCCGGACGAGCGTACACAATAAGGAAGGATTTTGAATCCCGGGTAAGACTCATACCAGCCACACCAATCACACCATATAACTTGTGATCTAAACCCAGTTAACAGCATGATAACAGAGGAGCCTCTAGAAAAGATGGCTCACTACAGCAATAACCCGATTTTTTGGTAACAATAACTATGTACCAGTATTGCAGACAATCCGCACTTGGGATGGGCGCCCAGCATCCACTACGGACTACGAGAAATAGAATTATCGGTAAGTAAATTCTTATTTTCTCTGACGTCCTAGTGGATGCTGGGGACTCCGTAAGGACCATGGGGATTATACCAAAGCTCCCAAACGGGCGGGAGAGTGCGGATGACTCTGCAGCACCAAATGAGAGAACTCCAGGTCCTCCTCAGCCAGGGTATCAAATTTGTAGAATTTTACAAACGTATTTGCTCCTGACCAAGTAGCTGCTCGGCAAAGTTGTAAAGCCGAGACCCCTCGGGCAGCCGCCCAAGATGAGCCCACCTTCCTTGTGGAGTGGGCATTTACAGATTTTTTTGGCTGTGGCAGGCCTGCCACAGAATGTGCAAGCTGAATTGTACTACAAATCCAACGAGCAATAGTCTGCTTAGAAGCAGGAGCACCCAGCTTGTTGGGTGCATACAGAATAAACAACGAGTCAGATTTTCTGACTCCAGCCGTCCTGGAAACATATATTTCCAGGGCCCTGACAACGACTAGCAACTTGGAGTCCTCCAAGTCCCTAGTAGCCACAGGCACCACAATAGGTTGATTCAGGTGAAACGCTGAAAACCACCTTAGGGAGAAACTGAGGACGAGTCCTCAATTCCGCCCTGTCCGAATGGAAAATCAGATGAGGGCTTTTACAGGATAAAGCCGCCAATTCTGACACGCACCTGGCCCAGGCCAGGGCCAACAGCATGACCACTTTCCATGTGACATATTTTAACTCCACATATTTAAGTGGTTCAAACCAATGTGACTTTTGGAACCCAAAAACTATATTGAGATCCCAAGGTGCCACTGGAGGCACAAAAGGAGGCTGTATATACAGTACCCCTTTTACAAACGTCTGAACTTCAGGGACTGAAGCTAGTTCTTTTTGGAAGAAAATTGACAGGGCCGAAATTTGAACCTTAATGGACCCCAATTTCAGGCCCATAGACACTCCTGTTTGCAGGAAATGTAGGAATCGACCTAGTTGAAAATTCCTCCGTCGGGCCTTACTGGCCTCGCACCACGCAACATATTTTCGCCAAATGCGGTGATAATGTTTTGCGGTTATATCCTTCCTGGCTTTGATCAGGATAGGAATGACTTCATCCGGAATGCCTTTCTCCTTCAGGATCCGGCGTTCAACCGCCATGCCGTCAAACGCAGCCGCGGTAAGTCTTGGAACAGACAGGGTCCTTGCTGGAGCAGGTCCCTTCTTAGAGGTAGAGGCCACGGATCCTCCGTGAGCATCTCTTGAAGTTCCGGTTACCAAGTCCTTCTTGGCCAATCCGGAGCCACGAATATAGTGCTTACTCCTCTCCATCTTATAATTCTCAGTACCTTGGGTATGAGAGGCAGAGGAGGGAACACATACACTGACTGGTACACCCACTGTGTTACCAGAGCGTCTACAGCTATTGCCTGACGGTCCCTTGACCTGGCGCAATACTTGTCGAGTTTTATAAACATGTGGAAGACTTCTGGGTGAAGTCCCCACTCTCCCGGGTGGAAGTCGTGTCTGGTGAGGAAGTCTGCTTCCCAGTTGTCCACTCCCGGAATGAATACTGCTGACAGTGCTATCACATGATTTTCCGCCCAGCGAAGAATCCTTGCAGCTTCTGCCATTGCCCTCCTGCTTCTTGTGCCACCCTGTTTACGTGGGTGACTGCCGTGATGTTGTCCGAATGGATCAACTCCGGGTGACCTTGAAGCAGAGGTCTTGCTGAGCTTAGAGCATTGTAAATGGCCCTTAGCTTCAGGATATTTATGTGAAGTGATGTCTCCAGGCTTGACCATAAGCTCTGGAAATTCCTTCCCTGTGTGACTGCTCCCCAGCCTCGCAGGCTGGCATCCGTGGTCACCAGGACCCAGTCCTGAATGTCGAATCTGCGGCCCTCTAGAAGATGAGCACTCTGCAACCACCACAGGAGAGACACCCTTGTCCTCGGTGACAAGGTTATCCGCTGATGCATCTGAAGATGCGACCCGGACCATTTGTCCAGCAGGTCCCACTGGAAAGTTCTTGCGTGGAATCTGCCGAATGGGATTGCTTCGTAGGAAGCCACCATTTTTCCCAGAACCCTTTCATTGATGTACTGAGACTTGGCTCGGTTATAGGAGGTTCCCGACTAGCTCGGATAACTCCCTGACTTTCTCCTCCGGGAGAAAACCTTTTTCTGGACTGTGTCCAGGATCATCCCTAGGAACAGAAGACGAGTCGTCGGAATCAGCTGCGATTTTGGAATATTGAGAATCCAATCGTGCTGCCGCAACACTACCTGAGATAGTGCTACACCGACCTCCAACTGTTCCCTGGATCTTACCCTTATCAGGGAATCGTCCAAGTAAGGGATAACTAAAATTCCCTTCCTTCGAAGGAGTATCATCATTTCGGCCATTACCTTGGTAAAGACCCGGGGTGCCGTGGACCATCCATACGGCAGTGTCTGAAACTGATAGTGACAGTTCTGTACCACAAACCTGAGGTACCCTTGGTGAGAAGGGTAAATTGGGACATGAAGGTAAGCATCCTTGATGTCCCGAGACATCATGTAGTCCCCTTCTTCCAGGTTCGCAATCACTGCTCTGAGTGACTCAATCTTGAATTTGAACCTCCGTATGTAAGTGTTCAAGATTTTAGATTTAGAATCGGTCTCACTGAGCCCTCCGGCTTCGGTACCACAACAGTGTGGAATAATACCCCGTTCCCTGTTGCAGGAGGGGTACCTTTATTATCACCTGCTGGGAATACAGCTTGTGAATGGCTTCCAAAACTGCCTCCCTGTCAGAGGGAGACATCGGTAAAGCAGACTTTAGGAAACGGCGAGGGGAGACGTCTCGAATTCCAATTTGTACCCCTGAGATATCACCTGAAGGATCCAGGGGTCTACTTGCGAGTGAGCCCACTGCGCGCTGAAATTCATTGAGACGGGCCCCCACCGTGCCTGATTCTGCTTGTAAAGCCCCAGCGTCATACTGAGGGCTTGGCAGAGGCGGGAGAGGGCTTCTGTTCCTGGGAACTGGCTGATTTCTGCAGCCTTTTTCCTCTCCCTCTGTCACGGGACAGAAATGAGGAACCTTTTGCCCGCTTGCCCACGAAAGGCCTGCGCCTCATAATACGGCGTCTTCTTATGTTGAGAGGCGACCTGGGGTACAAACGTGGATTTCCCAGCTGTTGCCGTGGCCACCAGGTCTGAAAGACCGACCCCAAATAACTCCTCCCCTTAATAAGGCAATACTTCCAAATGCCGTTTGGAATCCGCATCACCTGACCACTGTCGTGTCCATAACCCTCTACTGGCAGAAATGGACAACGCACTTAGACTTGATGCCAGTCGGCAAATATTCCGCTGTGCCTCACGCATATATAGAAATGCATCTTTTAAATGCTCTATGGGCAATAATATACTGTCCCTATCTAGGGTATCAATGGCCCTCATTCCGAGTTGTTTGCTCGCAAGGCGAATGTAGCAGAGTTCCACACGCTAAGCCTACGCCTACTGGGAGTGTATCTTAGCTTCTTAAATGTGCGACCGATGTATTCGCAATATTGCGATTACAAACGACTTAGCAGTTTCTGAGTAGCTTCAGACTTACTCTGCCTGTGCGATCAGTTCTGTGCTTTTCGTTCCCGGCTGACGTCACAAACACACCCAGCGTTCGCCCAGGCACTCCCACCGTTTCTCCGGCCACTCCTGCGTTTTTTCCGGAAACGGTAGCGTTTTCAGCCACACGCCCCTAAAACGCCGTGTTTCCGCCCAGTAACACCCATTTCCTGTCAATCACAATGCGAACGTCGGAGCGATGAAAAAGCCGTGAGTAAAAATACTATCTTCATAGCAAAGATACTTGGCGCAGTCGCAGTGCGAACATTGCGCATGCGTACTAAGCGGATTTTCATTGCGATGCGATGAAAAACTCCGAGCGAACAACTCGGAATGAGGGCCAATATTTTTAGTCAGGGAATCCGACCACGCCAACCCAGCACTGCACATCCAGGCTGAGGCAATTGCTGGTCGCAGTATAACACCAGTATGTGTGTAAATACATTTTAGGATACCCTCCTGCTTTTTATCAGCAGGATCCTTAAGGGCGGCCATCTCAGGAGAGGGTAGAGCCCTTGTTCTTACAAGCATGTGAGCGCTTTATCCACCCTAGGGGGTGTTTCCCAACGCACCCTAACCTCTGGCGGGAAAGGATATAATGCCAATAACATTTTAGAAATTATCAGTTGTTATCGGGGGAAACCCACGCATCATCACACACCTCATTTAATGCCTCAGATTCAGGAAAACTACAGGTAGTTTTTCCTCACCGAACCTTTTTGGTGGTACTCGTATTATCAGAAATGTGTAAAACATTTTTCATTGCCTCAATCATGTAACGTGTGGCCCTACTGGAAGTCACATTTGTCTCTTCACCGTCGACACTGGAGTCAGTATCCGTGTCGGCGTCTATATCTGCCATCTGAGGTAACGGGCGCTTTAGAGCCCCTGACGGCCTATGAGACGTCTGGACAGGCACAAGCTGAGTAGCCGGCTGTCTCATGTCAACCACTGTCTTTTATACAGAGCTGACACTGTCACGTAATTCCTTCCAACAGTTCATCCACTCAGGTGTCGACCCCCTAGGGGGTGACATCACTATTACAGGCAATCTTCTCCGTTTCCACATCATTTTTCTCCTCATACATGTCGACACAAACGTACCGACACACAGCACACACAGGGAATGCTCTGATAGAGGACAGGACCCCACTAGCCCTTTGGGGAGACAGAGGGAGAGTTTGCCAGCACACACCAGAGCGCTATATATATACAGGGATAACCTTATATAAGTGTTTTTCCCCTTATAGCTGCTGTATTTTTAATACTGCACGTAATTAGTGCCCCCCTCTCTTTTTTAACCCTTTCTGTAGTGTAGTGACTGCAGGGCAGAACCAGGGAGCTTCCCTCCAACGGAGCTGTGAGGGGAAATGGCGCCAGTGTGCTGAGGAGATAGGCTCCGCCCCCTTCTCGGCGGCCTTATCTCCCGTTTTTCTGTGTATTCTGGCAGGGGTTAAATTCATCCATATAGCCCAGGAGCTATATGTGATGCATTTTTTGCCATCCAAGGTGTTTCTATTGCGTCTCAGGGCGCCCCCCCCCCCCCCAGCGCCCTGCACCCTCAGTGACCAGAGTGTGAAGTGTGCTGAGAGCAATGGCGCACAGCTGCAGTGCTGTGCGCTACCTTGTTGAAGACAGGACGTCTTCTGCCGCCGATTTTCCGGACCTCTTCTGTCTTCTGGCTCTGTAAGGGGGGCGGCGGCGCGGCCCTGGGACCGAGCTCCATGGCTGGGCCTGTGATCGGTCCCTCTGGAGCTAATGGTGTCCAGTAGCCTAAGAAGCCCAATCCACTCTGCACGCAGGTGAGTTCGCTTCTTCTCCCCTTAGTCCCTCGATGCAGTGAGCCTGTTGCCAGCAGGTCTCACTGAACATAAAAAACCTAAAACTAAACTTTTCACTAAGCAGCTCAGGAGAGCCACCTAGTGTGCACCCTTCTCGTTCGGGCACAAAAATCTGAGGCTTGGAGGTGGGTCATAGGGGGAGGAGCCAGTGCACACCAGGTAGTTCTAAAGCTTTACTTTTGTGCCCAGTCTCCTGCGGAGCCGCTATTCCCCATGGTCCTTACGGAGTCCCCAGCATCCACTAGGACGTCAGAGAAAAAGTATTGATGGTCTGCTTTCTTCATTAATTTGGGCCAGTAAACGGGCACGGTTGAAACTTGATACTTTGACCAGGACAAAAGCCTTGGGGGGTCTGGCTCTTCCCAACTTTTGTTTTTATTACTTGGCAGCACAGTTAGCGCATCTCTGGGAATGGGTTAATGATTCTGATAACTTGAGTCTGCACTCGCAGCTGGTGCTACAGGAGTATCCAGGTGGCTCCCTACTGCGACTGCTTCTCTGTGGAAATGTCAAAATGTCATCACTGCCACTCATTAAACAATATATTATTATCTGGAGGCTGGTGCACTCTATACTGCAGGGACATGGTATTGACCCTGACACTCCATTGGACAAATATGGATTGCCTGAGTTGTGTCAGCTTCAAGTCAGGAGGGTATGGGAGCCACGGGGAGTGTCCTCAATAGGACAATTATACAGTGATGGGGTTTTTAGATCATTTCAGCAGTTTCAACACGAGTTTAATGTCCCCTCAGTGTATTTTTTTCGTTTCCTCCAATTGCGACATGCTGTGTCTGCCCAATTCCCGGATGGCCCTCCCGTTCTTGCTGATTCCCCGGTTAAATTACTACTGCAAACGGTGGGCTCCGGACATTTAGTCTCCAAATTATACGGTCATATACTCCTAAGGTATCATATAGACCCCCTTGTATCCCTTAGGACTAAGTGGGAATCTGATTTGGGTCCATTGTCGGATGACATATGGGAGGGGGCTCTAGGATCTTGTCGGTTATCAACATCCTCTGTCACATATCAGCAAATTCAACTGTTCATATTACATAGGGTGCATATGACCCGGTGAGGCTGTCGCATATAGGGGGATCCCATAGTTCAAAATGCCCCAAGTGTGGTAATCTAGGAGCGGACTTTTGGCATATGCTCTGGCTGTGTCCTATGGTGTCGGCCTTTTGGTGGGAGGTTACACGTACTATAGTTGATACGGGTGTCCCTTCTTCTATACTTACACCTATCACTTGCGTATTAGCGGCTATAGATGAGGAGGTTTCCTTATCCACCTAGCCGACGCTATGTTGTGAACCTCTGTGCTTTGGCCAAGGTTTGCATAGCCAGACTGTGGTTGGCTAATGAAGCCCCGGCCCCAAAATCCTGGATCTCTCTGATTATCGCTTCTGTTACACATGAAAAATTTGTATTTCTGGCCAGGAATGCAGAAAAAAAAAGTTTATTGCTATATGGGGAAGGTGGATGAGTTCTCGCTACTACATAGATAAATACTGCAAGACTTAAATGCCCTACACACTTAAAGGTTATCTGTCCAATCTGGCTGATTGGAAAAAAAATCTGGCAATGGCTGGGAGCAAATGACAATCAACAATTTGCTACCAAAATCAAGAAAATTGACAAAAACAGTTCAGATAAATTGGTTTAATGAAACAAACTTAACCAATTTGTCTTAAAGTCCATTTTTGTCTGTTTTCCAATGTTTGAGAGCAAATAGTGAAATGCCATTTGCTCCCATACATTGCCAGATTTTCTTTCCAATCAGCCAGATTGGACAGATAATCTTTTAGTGTGTAGGGCCCTTTAGAGTTATCTAATTAACTGCTCTACGTGTCTTCTGTGGGATGTTTGTGGGGTGTGTGTTAAATATATAATAATGGTATATCACCAGTGCTCTATAGATGTCTGACTCTGATTGGAGACATATCCGCACGTACCGCTGTGCTCTATATGTACAACTGTAAGCCTGTTGTTTTTGTTGTTTACCTTTTTTTTTTAAATCTGTTTTATTTTATTTTGCATTGCTTTTACATTGTTTTATTGTAAAACTGTCTAAAATCCAATAAAAACTTTATTGAATTAAAAAATTTTTTTTTATACAATGTGATTTCCTGTTTTTTTTTTTCAGATTCTGTCTCTCACAGTTGAAGTGTACCTATGATGGAAATTACAGACCTCTCATCTTTTTAAGTGGGTCAACTTGCACATTTGGTGGCGGTCCAAATACTTTTTTGCCCCACTGTATCAGCTGTTATTTCTGACATCTATTGGAAATGATCATCAACGCATTTGTCTGTATCAATGTATGCTCTTTGCTGCATTTACCATTTGAACATGTCTGTGTACTGATGTTTCTTTTTGCAATACTTTGGAACCACACTATCGCTGATATTGTACGTATGTCACACTGTCTGTTTATATGCTGTACTTTATATTGAATTATTTTTTTTTTAATCAATAAATTGTTGTTTAAAAAAAACAAAGAAAAATACCCCACAATTTATTGGTACATACATATAATAAAGAAAAAATATCAGGCAATCTAAAAAATAATAATAATAATTTTTTTCCAATATTCATCTATAAAAGTATTTTCATCATTGAGTACACCTATTTTAAAAAAACATCTACACAAAGAGGTCCATATACATCATTGGAAACAGATTGCTCCAAATCCTAATAAACTACTTAATCGGTAGTTCTAATAAATCTTATGCATTCCAAGGATGATAAAAATAAGATTTTACTTACCGATAAATCTATTTCTCGTAGTCCGTAGTGGATGCTGGGACTCCGTCAGGACCATGGGGATTAGCGGCTCCGCAGGAGACAGGGCACAAAAATAAAGCTTTAGGATCAGGTGGTGTGCACTGGCTCCTCCCCCTATGACCCTCCTCCAAGCCTCAGTTAGGATACTGTGCCCGGACGAGCGTACACAATAAGGAAGGATTTTGAATCCCGGGTAAGACTCATACCAGCCACACCGTACAACTTGTGATCTGAACCCAGTTAACAGTATGATAAACGTAGGAGCCTCTGAACAGACGGCTCACAACAATAACAACCCGATTTTTTTGTAACAATAACTATGTACAAGTATTGCAGGCAATCCGCACTTGGGATGGGCGCCCAGCATCCACTACGGACTACGAGAAATAGATTTATCGGTAAGTAAAATCTTATTTTCTCTGACGTCCTAGTGGATGCTGGGACTCCGTCAGGACCATGGGGATTATACCAAAGCTCCCAAACGGGCGGGAGAGTGCGGATGACTCTGCAGCACCGAATGAGAGAACTCCAGGTCCTCTTTAGCCAGGGTATCAAATTTGTAGAATTTTACAAACGTGTTCTCCCCCGACCACGTAGCTGCTCGGCAGAGTTGTAATGCCGAGACCCTTCGGGCAGCCGCCCAGGATGAGCCCACCTTCCTTGTGGAAAGGGCCTTTACAGATTTAGGCTGTGGCAGGCCTGCCACAGAATGTGCAAGTTGAATTGTGCTACAAATCCAACGAGCAATCGTCTGCTTAGAAGCAGGAGCACCCAGCTTGTTGGGTGCATACAGTATAAACAGCGAGTCAGACTTTCTGACTCCAGCCGTCCTTGAAATATATATTTTCAATGCCCGGACAACGTCCAGCAACTTGGAATCCTCCAAATCGCTAGTAGCCGCAGGCACCACAATAGGCTGGTTCAGGTGAAACGCTGACACCACCTTAGGCAGAAACTGAGGACGCGTCCGCAGTTCTGCCCTGTCCGAATGGAAAATCAGATATGGGCTTTTATACGATAAAGCCGCCAATTCTGACACTCTCCTGGCTGAAGCCAGGGCCAGTAGCATGGTTACTTTCCATGTAAGATATTTCAAATCCACTGATTTGAGTGGCTCAAACCAATGGGATTTGAGAAAATCCAAAACTACATTAAGGTCCCACGGAGCCACTGGGGGCACAACCGGGGGCTGTATATGTAGTACTCCTTTTACAAAAGTCTGGACTTCAGGAACTGAAGCCAATTCTTTCTGGAAGAAAATCGACAGGGCCGAAATTTGAACCTTAATGGACCCCAATTTGAGGCCCATAGACAATCCTGTTTGCAGGAAATGTAGGAATCAACCCAGTTGAAATTCCTCCGTGGGGGCCTTCCTGGCCTCACACCACGCAACATATTTTCTCCAAATGCGGTGATAATGTTGTGCAGTCACCTCCTTCCTGGCTTTTACCAGTGTAGGAATGACCTCTTCCGGAATGCCTTTTTCCCTTAGAATTCGGCGTTCAACCGCCATGCCGTCAAACGCAGCCGCGGTAAGTCTTGGAATAGACACGGTCCCTGCTGAAGCAGATCCCGTCTTAGAGGTAGAGGCCACGGCTCTTCCGTGAGCATCTCCTGAAGTTCCGGGTACCAAGTTCTTCTTGGCCAATCCGGAGCCACGAGTATCGTTCTTACTCCCCTTTGCCGTATAATTCTCAGTACTTTTGGTATGAGAGGCAGAGGAGGAAACACATACACTGACTTGAACACCCACGGTGTTACCAGAGCGTCCACAGCTATTGCCTGAGGGTCTCTTGACCTGGCGCAATACCTGTCCAGTTTTTTGTTGAGGCGAGACGCCATCATACCCACCTTTGGTTTTTCCCAACGGTTCACTATCATGTGGAAGACTTCTGGATGAAGTCCCCACTCTCCCGGGTGTAGATCGTGTCTGCTGAGGAAGTCTGCTTCCCAGTTGTCCACTCCCGGAATGAACACTGCTGACAGTGCTATTACATGATCTTCCGCCCAGCGAAGAATCCTTGCAGCTTCTGCCATTGCTCTCCTGCTTCTTGTGCCGCCCTGTCTGTTTACGTGGGCGACTGCCGTGATGTTGTCCGACTGGATCAACACCGACTGACCCTGAAGCAGGGGTTTTGCCAGGCTTAGAGCATTGTAAATCGCTCTTAGCTCCAGTATATTTATGTGAAGAGACATCTCCAGGCTTGACCATACTCCCTGGAAGTTTCTTCCCTGTGTGACCGCTCCCCAGCCTCTCAGACTGGCATCCGTGGTCACCAGGACCCAGTCCTGTATGCCGAATCTGCGGCCCTCTAACAGATGAGCACTCTGCAACCACCACAGAAGAGACACCCTTGTCCGTGGCGATAAGGTTATCCGCTGATGCATCTGCAGATGCGATCCGGACCATTTGTCCAGCAGATCCCACTGAAAAGTTTGTGCGTGGAATCTGCCGAATGGAATCGCTTCGTAAGAAGCCACCATCTTTCCCAGTACTCTTGTGCATTGATGCACAGACACTTTTCCTGGTTTAGGAGGTTCCTGACAAGTTCGGATAACTCCCTGGCTTTCTCCTCCGGAAGAAACACCTTTTTCTGAACCGTGTCCAGAATCATTCCCAGGAACAGCAGACGTGTCGTCGGGTTCAATTGAGATTTTGGAAAATTCAGAATCCACCCGTGCTGTTGCAGCACTACTTGGGTTAGTGCTACTACGTCTTCCAGCTGTTCTCTGGACCTTGCCCTTATCAGGAGATCGTCCAAGTAAGGGATAATTAATACGCCTTTTCTTCGCAGAAGAAACATCATCTCGGCCATTACCTTGGTAAAGACCCGAGGTGCCGTGGACAATCCAAACGGCAGCGTCTGAAACTGATAATGACAGTTTTGCACCACGAACCTGAGGTACCCTTGGTGTGAAGGGCAAATTGGGACATGCAGGTAAGCATCCTTGATGTCCAGGGACACCATAAAGTCCCCTTCTTCCAGATTCGCTATCACTGCTCTGAGTGACTCCATCTTGAACTTGAATTTTTGTATGTACAGGTTCAAAGATTTCAGATTTAGAATAGGTCTTACCGAGCCGTCCGGCTTCGGTACCACAAATAGCGTGGAGTAATACCCCTTTCCCTGTTGTAGGAGGGGTACCTTGACTATCACCTGCTGAGAATACAGCTTGTGAATGGCTTCCAATACCGTCGCCCTGTCTGAGGGAGACGTTGGCAGAGCAGACTTTAGGAACCGGCGAGGGGGAGACTTCTCGAATTCCAACCTGTAACCCTGAGATACTATCTGCAGGATCCAGGGGTCCACCTGTGAGTGAGCCCACTGTGCGCTGAAATTCTTGAGTCGACCCCCCACCGCCCCTGAGTCCGCCTGTAAAGCCCCAACGTCATGCTGAGGGCTTTGCAGAAGCCGGGGAGGGCTTCTGCTCCTGGGAAGAAGCTGCTTGGTGCACTCTCTTACCCTTTCCTTTGCCTCGGGGCAGATAAGACTGTCCTTTCGCCCGCTTGTTCCTATAGGAACGAAAGGACTGCGGCTGAAAAGACGGTGTCTTTTTCTGTTGGGAGGGGACCTGAGGTAAAAAGGTGGATTTCCCGGCTGTTGCCGTGGCCACCAAATCCGATAGACCGACCCCAAATAATTCCTCCCCCTTATACGGCAATACTTCTATATGCCGTTTGGAATCCGCATCACCTGACCATTGTCGCGTCCATAAACTTCTTCTGACAGATATGGACATCGCACTTACTCGCGATGCCAGAGTGCAAATATCCCTCTGAGCATCTCGCATATAAAGAAAAGCATCCTTTAATTGCTCTAAAGTCAATAAAATACTGTCCCTATCCAGGGTATCAATATTTTCAGTCAGGGAATCCGACCAAACCACCCCAGCACTGCACATCCATGCAGAGGCGATGGCTGGTCGCAGTATAACACCAGTATGAGTGTATATACTTTTCAGGGTAGTTTCCAGCCTCCTATCCGCTGGATCCTTGAGGGCGGCCGTTTCAGGAGACGGTAACGCCACTTATTTTGATAAGCGTGTGAGCGCCTTATCCACCCTAGGGGGTGTTTCCCAGCGCGCCCTAACCTCTGGCGGGAAAGGATATAATGCCAATAACTTCTTTGAAATTAGCAGTTTTCTATCGGGGTTAACCCACGCTTCATCACACACTTCATTCAATTCGTCTGATTCAGGAAAAACTACAGGTAGTTTTTTCAGACCCCACATAATACCCCTTTTTGTGGTACATGCAGTATCAGAGATATGCAAAGCCTCCTTCATTGCCGTGATCATATAACGTGTGGCCCTACTGGAAAATACGTTTGTTTCTTCACCGTCGACACTAGATTCGGTGTCCGTGTCTGGGTCTGTGTCGACCGACTGAGGTAAAGGGCGTTTTACAGCCCCTGACGGTGTCTGAGACGCCTGTACAGGTACTAACTGGTTTGCCGGCCGTCTCATGTCGTCAACTGATTTTTGCAATGTGCTGACATTATCACGTAATTCCATAAACAAAGCCATCCATTCCGGTGTCGACTCCCTGGGGGGTGACATCACCATTACCGGCAATTGCTCCGCCTCCACACCAACATCGTCCTCATACATGTCAACACACACGTACCGACACACAGCAGACACACAGGGAATGCTCTTATCGAAGACAGGACCCCACTAGCCCTTTGGGGAGACAGAGGGAGAGTTTGCCAGCACACACCCAAGCGCTATAAATATATAGGAACAACCCTATAGAAGTGTTGTCTCCTTTATAGCAGCTTAATATATATAAAAATCGCCAAAAAAGTGCCCCCCCCTCTCTGTTTTACCCTGTTTCTGTAGTGCAGTGCAGGGGAGAGTCCTGGGAGCCTTCCTCGCAGCGGAGCTGAGCAGGAAAATGGCGCTGTGTGCTGAGGAGATAGGCCCCGCCCCCTATTTCGGCGGGCTCTTCTCCGTTGTTTGTGAGACCTGGCAGGGGTTAAATACATCCATATAGCCCCAGGGGCTATATGTGATGTATTCTTTAGCCAAAACGAGGTATTATCATTGCTGCCCAGGGCGCCCCCCCCCCGCGCCCTGCACCCTCCGTGACCGCTGGTGTGAAGTGTGTGACAACAATGGCGCACAGCTGCAGTGCTGTGCGCTACCTCATGAAGACTGAAAAGTCTTCTGCCGTCGGTTTCTGGACCTCTTCACTTTTCGGCATCTGCAAGGGGGTCGGCGGCGCGGCTCCGGGACTGGACTCCATGGCTGGGCCTGTGTTCGATCCCTCTGGAGCTAATGGTGTCCAGTAGCCTAAGAAGCCAATCCATCCTGCACGCAGGTGAGTTCACTTCTTCTCCCCTAAGTCCCTCGTTGCAGTGAGCCTGTTGCCAGCAGGACTCACTGTAAAATAAAAAACCTAATAACTTTTTCTAAGCAGCTCTTTAGGAGAGCCACCTAGATTTGCACCCTGCTCGGACGGGCACAAAAACCTAACTGAGGCTTGGAGGAGGGTCATAGGGGGAGGAGCCAGTGCACACCACCTGATCCTAAAGCTTTATTTTTGTGCCCTGTCTCCTGCGGAGCCGCTAATCCCCATGGTCCTGACGGAGTCCCAGCATCCACTAGGACGTCAGAGAAAGGATCAATATGCCAAAGTACATTCAAGCTGTAGAAGTGTTAATCAGTTGTCAAGTTAGTAACAAACACAATATGTGTTAAATAGCAGAAAGTTCAAAGAACTGGATTACTGACTCTTTCAACGGTAATCAACTGTAACCGTATAGTACAGTGGACTTTAATAACCGTGTACTCGCAGGTTAATACAAAAATTATTACTATACATTTAAGCCAATAACCACATATACATATATTGGGAATGTTTTTCCACCTCGATCCAAGGGAGACTTTAATTTAACATAGCAAGGCACAGAAGTTGTGTGTGCGCAAACTTCTTAGGACCGCAGTACCACACCATGCCACATATACCAAAAATCTAGTACACACACCCTTTCACATTAAGACTCATACCCCATCCCATACACAACAACCATCCATCAATACAGGATACACAAGAAACAATGGAAGCAACAACCCAAACATTCCAGATACTTCCACTGACTGGACAAATGGATATAGGACAGTAGCTAACACACTCAGGACTACAGGTATCACATATATACAATATAAGTTGACTACACCCATACCAGTTAGAAGATGCTTTCCCCCACATTTCCCAACAATGAACATATGTTTGCTTGTTCTCATCTATGATTAGGAGTTATAGGCCCTACACACTGGGCGATATGAGTGAAAGATATGAATGAGATACCGTTCATATCTTTCAGTGTGGAGGCACCAGCGATGAACGATGCGCGGCCCCGCGCTCGTTCATCGCTGGTGACCCGTCGCTTGTGCATGCAGGCCAATATGGACGATCTCATCCATATTTGCCTGCACTGCTATGGAGCCGGGTGATGGGGGGAGTGCAGAAACTTCACTGGGTTGCCCGTCTCTGCCGTCGGGCAGCTCGGCGGAGGATTCCGTGTGTAGGGCCCATTAGACTATAAGGTCCACTTTACAATTATTCTATTAACATAACAAATACCACCATTACAAACACCACCTGCATACTACACAAGTACCTAGATGAGCAACTATATCATACAAGAACACAGATAAATAATAGTGTGGATAAAGTATTTTATTTATTTTTCATGCATTACACAGTACATTATGTTACCATTATTAGTTTTATTATTTATTAACAGTGTCTTACATGGTGCAGCAAAGTCTGTTTCACTTTACAAGTGGAAACAGTGATAACATACAGCAAAACATTTGGAAGCAACAGTTGGAAAAAAACAAGACTGGGTAATGACAGTCATAGAGGTAGGAAGGCCGTGCTCGCAAGCTTACAATCTATGGGGAAGTAGACAATGATAAACAAGGATAGGTGTTGTCTATTGCATAAAGGTTCTTATTGGGCTGTATGATCTGGTCACACAGAAATGTTGACCTGGGGACAGGAAGATGAGAGAGTGAAGAACAGGAAAATATGTGAGGACATGAGTGGATTCTACAGTGGGGAAGTAATGAGTGGACTCTACAGTGGGGAAGTAATGAGTGGACTCAACAGTGGGGAAGTAATTGGATAGGAAAGTTTAAAAAAGCTGTGCAAGCAGTTCTGAAATTTGATAAGCTTCCCTGAAGAGATGTTTTCAGGGAATGCTTGAATGTTTGGAGACTAGGGGAAAGTCTTATTGTGCGTGAGAGGAAAATCCACAGTGTGTGCAGCTCAAAGAAAGTCCTGCAATCGTGAATGGGAGCAAATAATGAGTGTAGATGAGACACATAGATCTTATTAAGAGTGAAGAGGTCGGGTTGGGAGATATTTTGATACAAGCGAAGTGATGTACGTTGGTATAGTATGGTTTATGTCCTTGTGTGTGAGTAAAAGTATTTAATATTTATTACGATAGAATTAGAGGTACCTAATGGAGGGACTGACAGAGCGGCTCCGCAGATGATGTACGTCTAGTGAGGAAGATTAGCCTAGCAGTGGAATTCAGAATGGATTGTAGTGGTGAGAGTCTCTTTTTTTTTTTGTAAGACCAGTAAGAAGACAATCATCAATGTGGGAGATAATGAGTGCATGGATTACAGGTTTTGCAGTGTCTTGTGTAAGGTATGGTCATATTTTGGATTTGTTTTTTAGATGTATGTAGCAAGAGTTAGAGACAGATTGAATTTGAGGAACAAAGACCGTTCTGATTCAAGGATGACTCCTAGTCAGCGAGCTTATATGGTAGGATTGCTTGTTGAGTTCTCAACAGACATAGAGAGATCAGGTTGGTAATTACTATTGGTTGGTGGAAATATAGTTAATTCTGGTTTGGAAATATTAAGTTTGAGGTGGCAAGATGACATTCAAGAGGAAATGGCAGAAAAGGCATTTAGTGGCATGGACCAATAAACCAAACAAATTAACAGGCCAATCATATACACAGACCAATCACATATCAACTATTAGAATACATTATAATTTAAGAACTCCCTTTATAGGATATTTTCAATCATTAGCTCAACATCTTATGATTATCTTGCGATTATAACTTTATAATATCAAAATATACTTTTACCTTTAACATACTTTTTATTTTCCTTTTTCTATAGGAATCTAGCTAACCACAGCCTATGATCACTGTGCAGCTGGTTCAACTTCTTTAATTACTACTGAAATCAAAGTTTATTTGCAGACATATAAAATAACTTTTAAAGTTTCTTTATCATATAACAAAATGACATTCGGCTTCCATCAGTGCTCATTTATGGCTTCACCTTTCTCTGAGCACCTGGCATCCTTTTTTATATCAGGCTATTTATGGCATGAACTTGTCTTTTATGTCCCATATTGAACAGGATTTACCCTCAGTTGGGTGTGGTATGTAAGGTCGATGGTAAGTAGGTCGACAATGTTTAGGTCGACCAGTACTGGTCAGCAGCAAGTAGGTCGACAGGGTCTTGGTCAACAGGTTGACATGAGTATGTTTTTTGGGGTCGGTTTCTCCGTACAGTGACCGGGAACCCCAATTAGTGCACCGTGTCTGCTCGCCATGCTTCGGGCAAGGTTACTATTCCCAATCGTAGTCCGCGTGGATCGTGAAGTATGAAAAAGTTCAAAATAAGAAAAAATGTGAAAAACTCATATCGACCTTATGACCTGTCGACCTAGATACTGTCAACCAATAGTGGTCGACCTACTTACTGTAGACCTAGAGACCGGATCCCCCTCAGTTAAACCCTTGAGCACGTCATGTATTCCTACACTCTTACGCCATTTGGGTAATACAATTCCTGAGACTATCCTGTGTGCTATGACAATTATCTTGCAAGATGGTTAATAGGATTTTTGGTCACTTACCACTGAATCCTTTTCTTTGAAGCAGGCTGTGGGACACTGGACTACGGGCATTGCAGGATGGGCTGGAGTTTGGCACTTAAAGTACTGTACGTTAATTGTAAGCTCCTCCATCCTGCAACACCATAATGCCAATACATCCGTTAAGAGTCCAGTAAGGAGTAGCAGTAATCCAGTGAAACTGTTAGAACAATAAAATAAACCAGCAGGGAAAAGATGGTCAAGAACCACAAACCTCCCACAGCCTGCTTCAGAGAAAAAGGATTCAACGGTAAGAGACCAAAAATCTAACTTTCTCTGTGTGCATTCAGCTCGATATAGCCCTGCACCGACGCGGCAATCCAGGACGCACACCGGGCAGCTAATATACAGCTGCCCAAGGACACTCAGGGAAGCTGGCTCATTTGAAATATCAGGTACAGCGTAACGTACGCAATCGGAGGGTGCTTACGGATACATCTGGCCTACAGACCGAAATGATTAACGCCAGCAAATGAGTGCAGTGAGTATAAAATTAGGGATATTAATTGTGGAACACCAACAGAGCATTTAAAAAGGCTTGTCGCCATTGTCAAATGCATTTCCCGGTTTCCAAGTCACTAATCCACAAGAGTTATTTATGACTTATTTATTTTTGCTCTAATATAAAAAACTATTGTCAGCTGCGTATATTACTGTATATCGGCTTACTGAATTACAATTTCTACACGGAGAGACTGTCCAATTATATTCCCGATAAACATCAAGGGTGGTCACAGCTTTTCAATCACTAGCTGCAGCTTAATATGTGCTCTGCATGAAGTCTATAATAGGAGCTACTCTTGGTACATTGGGCCTAATTCAGAGTTGATCGCAGCAGCAAATTTGTTAGCAGTTTGGCAAAACCATGTGCTCTTTAGGGCGGGTAGATATAACATGTGCAGAGAGTTAGATTTGGGTGGGTTATTTTGTTTCTGTGCAGGGTAAATACTGGCTGCTTTATTTTTACACTGCAATTTAGATTGCAGATTGAACTCACCACACCCAAATCTATCTCTCTGCACATGTTATATCTGGCCCCCCAGCAGTGCACATGGTTTTGCCCAACTGCTAAAAATGTTCCTGCTGCGATCAACTTGTAATTACCCCCTTTGCTATACAACACAGCAATCATATGGAGAGATTGCCAGCTTTATATTGCTAATAATCAATTTGCTTTTCGGAGCTTGAAGTGGTAAACATCGTCACCATTTACCATTTGGAACGGGATCAGTACGAAATCCCGCCGGATGGGATCCCGGCGGTCGAAAATACAGACAACGGGATCCCGACCGGCACAATCCCGACAGGGGGGCGAGCACAAAGCAGCCCCTTACTGGCTCGCTGCGCTCGCCACGCTGCAGGCCCGGTGCCTCGCTACGCTCTGCACACTATTTTATTCTCCCTCTATGGGTGTCGTGGACACCCACAGAGGGAGAATATGTCGGGATTGTGCCGGTCGGGATCCCAGTGTCGGTATTTCGACCAACGGGATTCCGTCCGGCAGGGTCTTGACCGCATCCCTTTGGAACTGCTACAGTGTTTCAGAATTGCTATTATGTCAATCTAGTTTTCAGTGGGTTTGCACATTGTATAATGAGGTGTACTCTGTTATTTGGATATTTTAAGGATTTTCCATTTTTATTAGAACCATAGGTATCGTAGATTCACTAGCACAGCCCCTTTGGTTAATATTCTCTGTCAGCAAGACTAGTTGGACACTGGACCATGGGATGTTCAGCAACCACCCCCAAGGGAAGGAACTCTCAGGCTGTCTGACCGGAAAACTGTGCACCTAAGTCAGCATCACCAGAGGAAAAACAAGTAATCGTGTGGACAGGGGACCAGGTAGCTGCACGACAGACCTGTTTTGCCGATGCCCCATGTTGCGCTTCTCAGGAGGTCGCACTGCCCTAGTGGAATGCGCCGACACCTGGTCTGTTGCCGTTCTCCCTGCACTAGCATATGCTTGAGTGATGACCGATCCAACGCGCAATGGTCTGCTTAGTAGCCAGTCAACCGCATTTATGTGCGTGATAAAGAACAAGCAGAGAATCTGTGCAGGGTACAGAAGTCTTGTGCAAGTAAAGCTGCAGAGCTCCAACGACGTCTAGTAGAGGCCGATCATCCTGAGCTTAAGAAGTCATTTAAAGTTGAAACAATGGAAAAACTATTTCTTAGTTTAAGTGGAAAGCCGAAACAACCTTTGGTTAGAATGTAGGAAGCATATGGAGAACCGCTCTATCGTCATGGAAGACGAGAAAAGATGGCTTGAAAGACAAAGCCTCTAACTCGGAAAGACTTCGTACCGAGACAACAGCCATAAGGAAGACCAGCTTTCAAGTAACAAACTGTAAGATCTGGTGAATCAAAAGGCATGAAAAGAGCCTATTTGAGAGCAGATATTACCAGATTACGTTCAAACGGAGCTACCTGCAGAGGAAATGGTGATTGAATAAGCACCACACCCCATGAAAAGGTACAGACCTCTGGATGAAGGCTCATACCCACTGGAAATAAATTGACAGGCCTGAAATCTGTAAATTCAAACAACAAAGCTTTAAACCAGCTTCCAAACCCCCCTGAAGGAAGGCCAACACACAGGAGTGGCGAAACTTGGATTTTTGAACCCTTCTCTGTTAAACACCACAAGACTCAATACTCTGTGGTAACTGTGTGATGAAACCGGTTTCCGGGCTTGCAGCAAAGTACGAACCACCATGGAAGAAATCCCCTTAGCTTTCAAAAGCCAGGAAGGTATTCAGGCCACCTCTGCCTCACTGTGTGCCTCCTTTATGACTTACATGTGCCACCACCATGGTTTTGTCCCACTGAATATGAACTGGCTGGCCAGGACAGATAGAGCTGAAGCACTGATCATCAGAGCCATCAGCACCTCAGAGTCCACCTCTCCACACGGTAATGTAATATTACACTATGCACAAATAAAATACAAAGCCATAGTAGTTTTTTTCAGTTTGATTATTTTGGCTTTGTCCATCATAGTCCCTACAGGCCATGCTATGTATAGTAGAAGAAAGACAGACAAATACCTAGGCACAGCAAGTAATGTCATATGTCACTGAGCAACTGCACAACTCTTGAGAACAGCAGAGGTAATAAGTATAAGTAATACTCAGCCTTCCCAAAGCAAACAGCTGCTGAAGAGAGGAGCTTGCCCAGCCTTGTATAAACTTGCAGAAGCGATGATCACATGCAGGGTCCAGAAGTTAGTTTCACTTCTCAGTCTGCATCCTGCTCACAAGAAAGACTGTCATTGGAGGTTAAAGAGAGGAGGAGACAGCAGTGTCGAGCTCTGCCACAGAGTCTGTGGCTGCACAGTGTTAAAGCACTTCTCCCTTGTGAGTGGAAAGCACTTAATATGCCCCAATAGCCAGGCTATAAAAGGTTTTATGTATGGTCCTACACTCAGACTGCAGTAAAAGTAGTGTGAGGGGTTAAGTGCAGGTGCAGCAGCTAAACTGATTAGAGGTGTGCTAGTCCTCTATAGCAGGGGCTAAAGTGGGGGGGGGGGGGGGGAATGAGGTGGAACGGAGTTCCACCACCTGTAATGGTAGGGGGAACTAGTTCCACATCTCCATTGCCCTGCACAGTAATTCCAACAGAAAAGCCCGCCCCATTATCTGCGTCAATCAATGATGCAGGCGGCACTAGTGTTCTGATGAGCTGCAGCCACCTACTCCTTGCTTAGGTCCTGGTGCCTCCATGAGTTCCACCACCTCACCAGGGCCACTTTAAGCCCTGCTCTATAGACAATAAAACAAGATAAAGATAACAGCGCTACTGAAGCACCACAATTTACATAAAAATAAACACTTTAATAGACCAAAAAATGAGAACATATTTACTTACAATGAAACACTAATATAGCATAAAAAGGCTGAGTAACAAAATAGAGGAGTTGCACCGATTTTAGCTAATACACAGCCTTCAAAGTGCCCAGCGGGTGAGTGTGTATATATACTATTGAGACTGACGGAGCTTTACTAGTAGTCTCCAAAGCCCACAACTATTAACGGCTACTTTTTCATTTTACCTATATAATCGCATCCGGATCCCAGACTATACCTTTTATTTCTTACATCATAGACTGCATACTATTATACCGTTACAGCTATCTGATATATATATATATATATATATATATACATGCAATGTGTTTATTAACATTGTTACTCAGCCCTTGTATGCTATATTAGTATTTAATTGTAACTAAATATGTTATAATTTTATGGTCTTCTGAACTGTTAATCTCTATGTAAAGTGTGGCGAGTGATGCTTCAGTAGCGCTATCTGTTATCTTTATCCCAATAGCCAGGCTGCCTGTCCGTGGCACGCTCTCGTTAATGGAGCCGCCCTGTAAAAAACCCCGGTAAGATGGTCCACTGTCTGTGACAGCGCTGGCGCTCCTGTACCCTCTACAAGATTGAGAGTGCATACTGTCCCCAGGTCCAGGAGGTCTCAGAGACCAGAGTGCTGTAGGGGGACCCAGCTGGAAGCGCACCCCCTCTTCGCGGCTGCCACACGGCAAGCAAAGACCAGCTCACAGCCGCCACTTGCACTGAAGCTGTTACACGCAGCGCATAGCACATAACTAGAAAGTAAAAGTTACAAATAAAAACATAAAATGAAGTATGTATAAGAGAGGATGCATAGCAGCCTTCCAAAACGTGCCCCATCTCCTTAAGGCACCTAAAAGAAACTGGCATTATCGGGTTGCATGAAGCCAACAATTAAAGTGACAGTAGTTTAAGTGCCAAACTCCTGTCCATCCTGTAATCCCCATGGCACAGTGTCCCACCAGCCTTACTGACAGTGAAAAAGAAAAATCACAAAAACGTAAAGAGATACAATTTCAACAGTAGCGCATATGCTTCCACTTCAACCCTTTATATATTATAACATCATTTGTTCTTTAGATAAAATACTTTCTAATATTTCACCTGTCTAAAATGGTGTAAATAACTGAATATTTAACAAGATCAGATTACTGTCTTTTTCCTCAATTAGAGCATGAAATTTGATTCTCACCTGGGTGAGATCTCTGATGTGAAACAAGCTTTGATTTCCGTGTAAAACATTTCCCACACTCAGAGCATGAAAATGGTTTCTCACCTGTGTGAATTCTCTCATGCTCAAGAAGAGAAGATTTATTAATAAAACATCTCCCACACTCAGCACATGAAAATGGTTTCTCCCCTGTGTGACTTCTCTTGTGTGTTTCAAGAACAGATTTGTCTGAAAAACATTTCCCACACTCAGCACATGAATATGGCTTCTCTCCTGTGTGAGTTCTTCGATGTCTAGAAAACTGAGATTTGTCCGAAAAACATTTCTCACACTCAGAGCAGGAAAATGGTTTCTCACCAGTGTGAGTTCTCTCGTGCACAACGAGAGCTGATTTTACTCTAAAACGTTTCCCACACTCAGAACATGGAAATGGCTTCTCACCTGTATGAACTCTCTGATGTTCAACAAGTTGCGATTTTTTTCTAAAACATTTCTCACATTCAGAGCATGGAAACGGCTTCTCATCTGTATGAACTTTCTGATGTGAAACAAGTGCTGATTTCTGTATAAAACATTTCCCACACTCAGAGCATGGAAATGGCTTCACACCTGTATGATGTCTTTGATGTATAGCAAGAGCTGATTTGTCCCCAAAGAAACATTTTCCACATTCAGAACATGAAAAGGACTCGCCTGTGTGAATTCTCTCATGTCTAACAAGATGTGATTTGCTTGTAAAACATTTCCCACACTCAGAACATGTAAATGTATTCTCACCTGTGTGAATTCTCTGATGTATAAGAAAACTTGACTTGTTTCTCAAACATTTTCCACACTCTGAACATGAATATTGGTTCTCACCTGTGTGACTTCTCTCGTGTACAACAAGATGTGATTTTTCTCTGAAACATTTCCCACACTCAGAACATGAAAATGGCTTCTCACCTGTGTGAGTTCTCTGATGTGTAGCAAGATGTGATTTTTGTGTAAAACATTTCCCACACTCAGTACATGAAAATGGTTTCTCATCTGTGTGAGTTCTCTGATGTATAAGAAGTGCCGACTTGTCTCTAAAACATTTCCCACACTCAGAACATGAAAAAGGCTTCACACCAGTGTGCACTGTTTGATGTAAAACAAGAGATGCTTTCATTGTAAAACATTTCCCACACTCAGAACATCTGAATGGTTTCTCACCTGTGTGACTTCTTTCATGTGTAACAAGAGCAGATTTGACTGCAAAACCTTTCCCACACTCACAACATTCAAATGGTTTCTCACCAGTGTGAGTTCTCTCATGTATAACAAGAGCTGTTTTATCTCTAAAACATTTCTCACAGTGAGAACATGAAAATCGCTTCCCACGTTTCTTAGTTGGCTTGTGGGCAATAAGCTTTGTGTCCTGTGAAATACATTTATCATCTGCATTATTAGGAAATACCTTATCTACTGTAAGAGCTGTAATAGATAGACCAATATCTGAGTTATCAGTACAATATTCCTCATGAGAAGAGAGATCAGAAGACATATCTGCACGGTGGAGTACTGAATGCATAATTAGGCTAAAAGGGGTTTCTCCTGGAGAATTTCGTGTGGTATCTTCTATTTCACAGTCTGGAGATAAAGCAAGATGTTCCTGGGGTATATTTCTTCTGTTACATCCATCTGCTGGAAATACAATAAATATATGGTAATGTACAGATGTGTCCTCATACATCATTGCTGCATTCATGCCAAACAGCCCCTCTCAGTGAGCTTGGTCCTGCAAAAGGCTGCTAGTGTTGGGCATCTCTTTTGCTGAAAATGCAGCTCATAATTTGGCTAGGATGCACCAAGAGGATGTGCAGATTAATGTGATATATAACACTTGTATATCTGTGTGCGACAAAGTCTCTGATACCCCTTTCAGACCGCCTGAGGTGGGTCGCAGACGGGAGATTCCAAGTGTGCGACCCATAGCCGATGACTGCAACCCGGCATATTGCAGAGTTGATGACGGCGCTTGGGGATCACATGATCTCCAAGTGCTGCCCGTACACAGTGTGAACGGGAAACGGGTCGCATCGACCCGGCTCCCGTTCACACCGCACAGTGAGCTGGGTTGAACACCGTATTTCAGCCCTGGCACCTTTCAGAGCGCACCTGAACACGGGTTATGTGCGTTCATGTGCCAATAACCCGTGTTCAGTGGTGGCGGTCTGAAAGGGGTAGTAATCTGTATACACAGTGCTACAATGTAGCAGCCACAGCTTTGTTCCAATCCAAGTTCCGTTATGCTCCATATACTGTACATACTCTGTCACACACAATATACAAATGTCACATATCAAATTAATCAGCACAGTGTCCTTGTGTGTACTATTTGGGTTCCAGTCTGTAGATTGACAATGCTAAATTCCTTTGTCGTATAAATAACCCTTATGAAGCTAAGAACACTGTACGCTGCTTACTTAAGAAATACCGTAATGATACGCTATTTGCGTAACGATCGCTCAGCCGTAGGCGAGACGCTCAAGCGTCACGTTCGCTCACGGCCCAGTGATCACAGGACACGTTATTGGTTATGTCTAGGGGAAAGATTCGCTGTAACGTAGCATACGCTAGAGACCACAAGGAGGTCACTAGCGGTGCAGACGCTCACAACACTATACCTTGATATTAAACCTTATACCGATGAAACACACAGAATACCTTAATGTGAGTACAGGGTGTAAATGCAACCTTGTGTAACCTGACTATCTACAAAGCTGTTTGAGCGTCACCGACGCTCAAGTGAACACTTAACACTATAGTAAATACACTGATACTGGTTTAGGGTTCCAAAGCCTATAATCTGTATTATATCTAGTATACTTGTAAAAGAGTAACACAGTACAAATGATACACTACAATATAACAAAGACTTCCTAACCAAACACCTAACTACGGGATAAACTACAATGCTATCCTGGTCTAACACAATACAATACAATAATACTACGAAGTATTTAAGAGAAAAAGAGGAGAGGAGAGATAGAGAGAGAAAGAGAGATATTGGCTCACAGAAAGACAATGATTACGGAGAGAACTTACGCACAAAGGGTATGATCGCCAGCGCCTCGATATCCAGCTCCCGATTATCAGCAGATAACCGTTGATGAGAGAGTGAGAGCTGGATGTGGTCGGTCTGCCTATTTATGCCCCACACACAATGCAATCTCCTAGTCCCTACAATCCTACAGTTTATTGGACACAGGAATTCGGCCCTGTACTGTAACCAAAGGTCATAGGTTGATTCATACAGGTGGGCTGTGCTGATTTCCAACAGCTCAGGTGGGTGGGGAACTGGGTTTCCCGCCGCATACCTGAGTATGTGCAAATCATAGAAATGGACATAAACTTCTTATGTCCATAACTATTCGCACGAGCGATTAATACGCTCCAAACCAACACCGGAATATTGCTAATTAAATACTCTTCCGATGGGTATCAAACACTGCTGTATGACTCCTGTTAGACCCTTCGTGCAATACAAAGAGGGATTCCTCCGCTCAGGGACATTCTATCTAAACCAAACTTACAGAAACTATTGAGGGGAACATGATCTATAAACTACATTAATTGTGAACTTTTGTAACGAATGAGTCGCACGCTACGATCACATAAACTCTACCGTAAATGCGCATACTGCGCGTGCGAGTGCACGCTATTGCGGGTATGCGCTTCCACGGGAGAGCGTACGCATGCGCAGCACGGACCAGTGTGCGGTGCAAATATGGCAACGTGCATTGAGACATTTTTCTGACTTTGACAGTCCACCCTTTGGCAGTCAATAATAACTGCCACAAAATATTTAAGGAGAAAAATGTAAGTCAGGGGTTAATTGATTTCCATGGTTGGGTAGGGGAGGAGAGAGGAGAAGGTGTGAAGAGGGTATGACCTAGTGAGAAAGCAGGAGCATGTGTGTATGAGTCCATGTTTGGAGGGTCATGTATCATCGTGCCGTACGTGTGGTAGATCAAGCTTCGAGGTATTGCGAAGTATACATTTGAATTCCTTCTTATCCTGTGGTACAGGTCTGTGGATGGGCTGTCAAACTTTACCGAGCTCATTTCGGCTGTAGTTGTAACAAAATGGGGATGCACATTTTAGTTGATGATACATGAATTGGGGGGGGGGTATGTGGTTGCTGCTATCTGTGCCTGTATTCCCTATCGACTATGTGTGTTATTGCCTGAGGGTTGCAGAGATGAAGATAAAGAACACTTACGAAAAATGCAATGATATTCTATGTCAGGGTAATGTACGTTCGTCGATTGAGGTCTTGATTGGTGTCGGTTGCTTGGAGTCTTCTTCTTTGTGCTTTTGCTCATAAATCGTGAGTAAAGCAATCAACGTCCATGGATTTACAAAAAAATGTTGGGCTAGCGTGATTTTAAAGTTCCTAGGGAAACTGGGGTACCCATGGCATTGTCCATCAAAATCTTGTATATCAGGTCGTCTGCTCTTCCTCTTTCCATCTTTCCGTTGTCGGCCCCTTGGCTCATCAAATCCTTCGTCTACGTGGGTCTTTGTACCTCGGAGGAAAACATAGAAATGGGTGAAAGACGGACCGTATACTCATTACATCATTACGTCATGGTTTCTAGCATTGGGTCATAAATCAAATCCAGGTTAATTACAGTTTCCTCACTCCTCAAGCTCATCACTTTCGTACTTTGTTTACACTTCGTCAAAGCCTGCCCGCATCTAAATATCAATCCAATCGATATAACGACACCCAAGATACACAGTAGAAACTTTCCAACATCCATTATGACTCCTTGAGCCCACTCTCCCAAACCGGAGAACCAATTTCGCGGGTTCAACCATGACACCCAACCAGTCAGCTCATTACCTACAGCAACAAGGGTGAGATTGTGTTTTCGACGAAATTCCCATTTTAATTGCAGAATGTCGTCCATCTTTTGGTCTATGACCTCTACCGGATCCTCGGTGCTATTTGTGATATACGTGCAACACTTTATGCCGTACTGTGTTGCCAATGTAACACAATATCCGCCTGTTACTGCTGTAAGATAATTAAGAACCATTCTATGCTGAACTAGTTCTGTTTTGTAAGCTTGAAGTTCTCTTCCAGTGTATCTAAACGTGTCATCATACATTTCAGTGATATTATCTAACAAATTGGCGAGTGCGGAAATGTATCTATAATTCATCACACCTCGAGCGGTGCGAGTGAAATCTAACGCTACCAGAACCTGAATCCCGGTGGATTCATGGATAAGATCAGAGGCCGGATGCTCTAACCTTTCTGACAGTTGTCTTTTAACAAGGTGCTCGTAGTGAGTGTGAGTATAAGGAGTTTGGGCACCACGGTGTATATCCTTCATTTTGTCATGTGTAACAGTCATTACTTCAGGCAATACTTTTCCAATATAACACAATCCTTCAGAGTTTGGGGCAAGCCACTTGTACGCCTTTCTCCCGCATATGAAATATGCATCATCGGGGAGAACATAAGGGACGGAGAAGGACATGACCATGTTACAAACCTTCCAGGTGAAATCTCCTGACCCTAATTCTTCCATCTGTCTAATGCACGTATCAGTTTGTACGATATGTGCACAGTATCCTGGTGATACCTCTCCAACTTTAGTAATCCTATTTCCTAAGGTATATCGATACCGAAAAGATTTTCCTCTACTGGCTATGTGGCGTACGAGCTCTGTATCTGTAGGCATTCTATCTGCTCTGTGTGAAAAGGTCATGGTAAGGTTGCTCCATGACACTTCCCAATTTCCCGGTTTTCTAGGATTGGAGATGTTAAAACATATGAGGGACCTATCCACATGGTATTGGTGGAGCTTCAAACTAGGAGGGCTGGAGATGTTAAACCTCCGGTCCACCGGTCTCCCACCACTTAGCTCAAGTACCTCCCCTAACGTTAAAGGAAATGGTACTAGCCCTGATTTACTATGACCCTGAGGTACTTGAGAGCATACCCAACAATCAGTTTTATTTAACACACTACCCACTGAGGAGTGATAGTCACTCAATGGATGCCGGTCCATATGGATATTAAGACTGGATTGGCATTTCTTTATGCATCCATCTTCAACCAGATTATCACAGAGCCTACAGATACAATTTTCTTTTTTTTTTTTGAACTAACATTCCTTCACAGTTGTTTACAAATAACATGGTTGTTAGATCGTGCCCGGTACTCGCCTTTGCTTGGTGATTGGGTTGCTATTGGAAATTTACACCTCCGTCTCAGTCATCAGGGCCTTTCTGGATCCTTTCTCGACCTCACTGGTACTCTCACCGAAACAGACTGCTCTGGTCAACATCATGGTTAACGGGAAAAATCCATATCACAGTCTCTTGGGGCAAGTCCATCTTACAGGAGGAGAAAAGAAGAAATTTGTAAATGGGGCATAAGAAAATCAGTTTGAGGGGGAGAGAACTCGTTACGATAATAAGTTCTCTCGTCTTGTTGTTCTTCTTGTTCTGCTGTCCTCTCAAAGGTGTTGTCTCTCAGTCTTCAAAAACGATCATTCTGGTGATGCAATATTCCTTCCTAACCGACGATCTTTCTGTAAGGAGCAAAAATCTGGCATTACCATTGGTCCAACTGAGGGGTGACATACCATCTTTAAATCATGGAAACATGAGTGAGAAGAGAGAGAAAATAAAAACAAAAGAGATAGAGAACAATTCATGTGCATATATACATTACATAACTCGACAATAACCATCAATAAGAGAAGAGAAACAAAGCATTTTTAAACATTGTAAGAAAACATTGTTAGCATTAGAAAAACATTGTCAGACTTATTAGGCTGTCATATCTATGTATCTACTGGTTTCCTTGAGCAGTCCCTCCCCACCAGCACTTGCATTATTCCACTGTCTGTATCTGGCCAGAATACATTGTGGTGGGTAGGTCATGCTGGGGTTTGGTAGACTTCTGCAAGGACCAAGCGAATATGCAATGTTTGAATTCTTACCAATAATCGTCAGAGATGGGGATAGAGAGTGAGAAAAGAGAAAAAGATTTTCACGAATACATTTACAACTTTTCACCCGGTCATTCCTGTGTCTTCAGGGAATGACCTCCCACTTCATTAACCGTTACCTCAGGCTTGCCTCCATTCCTAACAATCACCTTTCCTGCCTATGTGATTCTTGATTATAATGGTGTGTGTTGTAATTTTGCTCATTTTTTGGTCTAGGGGGTCTAACTTTATGTGGGCTGTTGCAGTTGTGGGCATAATGCCCTTCTCTCCTACAATGGTAACAAATCCTGGGCTTCCTCCAAGTGTCAGTGAAATGGGGTCTTGGCTGATTTGATGCCTCCTCAAACGCTCGGATGCTCATCATCATCAATCGTTTCCCCTGTGCTTCCCTGGTTCCTTGGTTTTTATGATTATGGTGTTGTCTTTCTCGTGATCTACAATCTCTTGCAATGTGTCCCTTTCTATGACAATGGTAACAGACTACCATATCTGGATTTCTCGCAGGGGTGTGGGGCTTTTGTTGGGGTGGTCTTGTGGTTTGGGCCTGTATTTTTGCTGCCATTAACTTATCTCTTTGTGACCCTCTGTATCTGGTGATATTCTGATCCTGATTGATGACGGCCTCTCTTAGTGCAGTCACCGAGATATCTCTCCAGTTTGGGTTGGTGGTCTGTACCCTTGTTTTTAATTCATCTTTTAAACCATTCATTAATACCTTAACCGCTATTCTTCTATGTTGTGCATTTGTCTTGATGTCCGTGATCCCAGTGTTTCCAGCCATTATTTGCAGTGCTCGATTGAAATAATTAGAAACATTTTCCCTTTCGTTTTGTCTTATGGAGAAAATTTCATTCCACTTGACAGCAGCTGGGAAATATATTCCTAACTGTCGGTTAATCTGCCTAATACATTCCTGATTGTGTTCCTCCGTACTAAGTACCTCTGTGTTTAATTTACAATCAGCAATGAACTTTTCAGGGTCAACCCTGGAGGGCAAACATGCCCTCAGCACTGTCCGCCACTCTTTGTTGGTGGGTTCTGTGGCGTTTCCTAGTTCTTTTATAAACCTTTGACATTTGGCTAGATTTTTCCTAGGATCAGGAAATTCAGACACAATTGATCTCAATTCGGTCCGGGACAAGAGACAGCGCATTGCACTGTCCTTGACGGGAATGATTCCCTGATCGTCAGTCTTCCCATTGGGGACTGAGATCACCCTGGCCAGATTGAGCTCAGTTCCATCATCTTGTGTTGGCCTTACAATATGGGGTACATCTGTTTGTGCGTGATATGAAACATTGTACGTACCTGTGGACACGACCTCACCTGACCCTCCGTTAGGGGGTTCGATTATTGCCTTTACCCATTTGGTCGTGTCCACCTGGATGGCTTCTGTGATGGTTGTTGGAAAAGGTGCTGACATCGTTCTGGGCTCACTGTCTTGTTTGTATTCCTGAGGGAAGTTTAACATGGGGTGCGACTTGCACAGGTTAACATTTGTAATTTTTACACTTTCATTTTCATAAACATTATTACATTTAACACTTTCATTCTTAATACAGTTACTAAGTGCATTTTTATTGTTCCACCCTTGTGCTTTTCTCTCCGCAATCAACTCCTCTCCCGATGCCATGTCTCTCCTCTCAAGATAAGAGTCAGAAAAGTCAATAGACTCTCTTTGTAATTCACTTTCCTGTTGCCATAACTGTAAATATTCATAATGTTTATTTTGTCTCTTCGTTAGTTCAACGAGACTTATCCTCCTCCTTAAATTTTGTAACACCTCTGGACTGAAGCTACCTATTCTTGGGAACTTGTCCCTGTCTTGTACAGTCATTCTTTGCCATTCATCACATAAAACCTCTGTGTGACTACCGTATTTTTCACACATAATGTATCTTGCCGACCCAACTGGTCGGTCCTCCGAATCAACCTGAACCTGGGTTGATCGCCCCCTACCGGAACAAATGGCCCCCATAATCTGTAGGCGTTGCTTATTCCTCCTTGGATCTTTTATCTCAAGGTTTTCAGCGAACCCTTACAAACAAACCAAGATGTCCTTGGGCAGGCCGGCGGTGGTGGTTTATCAAGTACCCCACTTACTTCTCGCCCACGTTGGCCTGTGCCGCAATCACTGTAAACCAGAGCTGTGGTACCCAACCCAGGGCCCCTGTGAACCTTTAGTTTACTGGAACATATGAGGGTTACCCGCAGGACACTTACTCTTTCCAGTAAAGTTGGGGTTGTTAGATAGTTCCTGAGTGACCAGCGAACTTCCCTTCCAAAAATAAAAAATTACACAAATCACGTCAGAATGTACAGATAGCGTTTGTGACCACTTTACTCTAATGGTATTTAGGTCAGATTACTAACTACTGCACACAATTACGTGTGGTCCAATCGTTCAGTACACGAGCACTACTTGTCATGTACTGAAAGATCAATGGAATCGATGTTTTCGGCTGCGATTCCTTCAACCAGAGCTTGTATGGCCTATATGGGTTCTGCACCAACACCCCAGGCGTTGTGCCACTGGACTTTTATAGCGGACCTTTTTGTCTATTTACCTGTTACCTTACGACCTCCTGGTCTGTTTACCTTATGACCTCCTGGTCTTGATACCTTATGGTCCGCTATACTCTAATGCTCAAATATTATTTTAACCAGGGATGCCTCCCTGGCCACCGTATATGTCACTTACACGTATGTTCCTTAACGAGTACCCGACTTTCCTTTTGGTTCCACCTTAAAGTTATATAAACTTTTGTATACAAAACACACTCACTCAACACATGTACACTTTGTTTCTATATCTATTTCTGCGCAGAAATTGTCTTCAGGCCAAAAGTGTTACCAATTAGGAGCAGGATCTGTTAAACTAAATTTCAGATTTTCCAAAAAAAATAGATTTGCGTTATTTACCGCGTCGCGTTATCTACCGCTGTGCGTTACTTATCGCCTTTGCGCTAATTATCGCTTTGCGCTAAAATCCACTTTATCACAACTTGAGCTACGTGGGCGTAACCAGACGCTACGTTGCGTAGTGTACGCTGCGTGCGTCTGCCTTTTGGATTGCGTACGCTAGTCTTTGTTAGCGACACGTGTACGCAATGCAAAGGATCCACCGTAACACAATATATTTATTTATCAATGTAGATGATCCCTGATCATCTACCGCAATCCACACTGACTGCCTTGTTTTCTAGACAACCCGTGTGTTCTTCTATACTTTAACTATCACCTCTACTATTAAATAACAGCAAATCTCCTTTTAGCCCTTTCTATCAACTATAAAAATTTGGCAAACAGGAATAGTGATATACGAAAAATGAAACAGAAATGCAGATATATATGCGTGCGTGTATACGCAAGACAGAAGAGAAATAAAACAGTTTTAAAAGACACAAGCGTTTTGTTCTTACTTCCGGTTACCGGGTTCCTTCAGCACTCTTTGTCTAAGCGAAGCAGACGCTTATCCCGTCAGCACTGTGAGACAACCTCCCACCCTTTGCTGGAGGGATAATGTCTGCTGATCTACCTAGTGCAGATATGAGAAGTATAGGACGAGCCCGCAATTGACAATGCTAAATTCCTTTGTCGTATAAATAACCCTTATGAAGCTAAGAACACTGTACGCTGCTTACTTAAGAAATACCGTAATGATACGCTATTTGCGTAACGATCGCTCAGCCGTAGGCGAGACGCTCAAGCGTCACGTTCGCTCACGGCCCAGTGATCACAGGACACGTTATTGGTTATGTCTAGGGGAAAGATTCGCTGTAACGTAGCATACGCTAGAGACCACAAGGAGGTCACTAGCGGTGCAGACGCTCACAACACTATACCTTGATATTAAACCTTATACCGATGAAACACACAGAATACCTTAATGTGAGTACAGGGTGTAAATGCAACCTTGTGTAACCTGACTATCTACAAAGCTGTTTGAGCGTCACCGACGCTCAAGTGAACACTTAACACTATAGTAAATACACTGATACTGGTTTAGGGTTCCAAAGCCTATAATCTGTATTATATCTAGTATACTTGTAAAAGAGTAACACAGTACAAATGATACACTACAATATAACAAAGACTTCCTAACCAAACACCTAACTACGGGATAAACTACAATGCTATCCTGGTCTAACACAATACAATACAATAATACTACGAAGTATTTAAGAGAAAAAGAGGAGAGGAGAGATAGAGAGAGAAAGAGAGATATTGGCTCACAGAAAGACAATGATTACGGAGAGAACTTACGCACAAAGGGTATGATCGCCAGCGCCTCGATATCCAGCTCCCGATTATCAGCAGATAACCGTTGATGAGAGAGTGAGAGCTGGATGTGGTCGGTCTGCCTATTTATGCCCCACACACAATGCAATCTCCTAGTCCCTACAATCCTACAGTTTATTGGACACAGGAATTCGGCCCTGTACTGTAACCAAAGGTCATAGGTTGATTCATACAGGTGGGCTGTGCTGATTTCCAACAGCTCAGGTGGGTGGGGAACTGGGTTTCCCGCCGCATACCTGAGTATGTGCAAATCATAGAAATGGACATAAACTTCTTATGTCCATAACTATTCGCACGAGCGATTAATACGCTCCAAACCAACACCGGAATATTGCTAATTAAATACTCTTCCGATGGGTATCAAACACTGCTGTATGACTCCTGTTAGACCCTTCGTGCAATACAAAGAGGGATTCCTCCGCTCAGGGACATTCTATCTAAACCAAACTTACAGAAACTATTGAGGGGAACATGATCTATAAACTACATTAATTGTGAACTTTTGTAACGAATGAGTCGCACGCTACGATCACATAAACTCTACCGTAAATGCGCATACTGCGCGTGCGAGTGCACGCTATTGCGGGTATGCGCTTCCACGGGAGAGCGTACGCATGCGCAGCACGGACCAGTGTGCGGTGCAAATATGGCAACGTGCATTGAGACATTTTTCTGACTTTGACAAGATAAACAGTTAAAAGATAGACAGTCATTAAGTAGACACCATATGGTCGACAGTCAAAAATCAGACAGGGTCAAAAGTTACAGGGTAAAAAGTCAGACGCAAAAAAAAATAAGAAATTACTCACCGGTAATTATATTTCTCGTAGTCCGTAGTGGATGCTGGGTACTCCGTAAGGACCATGGGGAATAGACGGGCTCCGCAGGAGACTGGGCACTATTAAAAGGAAGATTAGGTACTACATCTGGTGTGCACTGGCTCCTTCCTCTATGCCCCTCCTCCAGACCTCAGTTAGGGAAACTGTGCCCGGAAGAGCTGACATTACTAGGAAAGGATTTGGAATCCAGGGTAAGGGGCCCTATACACTAGCCGATCCGCCGCCGAGCTGCCCGACGGCGGATACGGCCGACCCGGCGGCCGGGGGGGCAGTGACGGGGGGAGTGAAGTTTCTTCACTCCCCCCGTCACGAGGCTGCATTGAAGTGCAGGCAAATATGGACGAGATCGTCCATATTGGCCTGCATGCACAGTCGACGGGAGACCAGCGATGAACGAGCGCGGGGACGCGCATCGTTCATCGCTGGAGCCTCCACACTGAAAGATATGAACGAGTTCTCGTTCATTTGTGAACGAGATCGTTCATATCTTTCCAAAAATCGGCCAGTATGTAGGGCATATAAGACTCATACCAGCCACACCAATCACACCGTACAACTCGTGATAACTATACCCAGTTAACAGTATGAACAATAACTGAGCCTCTTTCAACTGATGGCTCAGAACAATAACCCTTTAGTTAAGCAATAACTATATACATGTATTGCAGATAGTCCGCACGTGGGACGGGCTCCCAGCATCCACTACGGACTACGAGAAATAGAATTACCGGTGAGTAAATTCTTATTTTCTCTGACGTCCCAGTGGATGCTGGGTACTCCGTAAAGACCATGGGGATTATACCAAAGCTCCCAAACGGGCGGGAGAGTGCGGATGACTCTGCAGCACCGAATGAGCAAACTCAAGGTCCTCCTCAGCCAGTGTATCAAACTTGTAAAATTTGCAAAAGTGTTTGAACCTGACCAAGTAGCAGCTTGGCAAAGTTGTAAAGCCGAGACCCCTCGGGCAGCCGCCCAAGAAGAGCCCACCTTCCTTGTGGAATGGGCTTTTACAGATTTAGGATGCGGCAATCCAGCCACGGAATGTGCAAGTTGCAGATCCAGCAAGCAATAGTCTGCTTCGAAGCCGGAGCACCCAGCCTGTTGGGTACATGCAGGATAAATAGCGAGTCAGTCTTTCTGACTCTAGCTGTCCTGGAAAGATAGATTTTCAGGGCCCGGACTACGTCCTGCAACTTGGAATCCTCCAAGTCCCCAGTAGCCGCAGGCACCACAATAGGTTGGTTCAAATGAAAAGCTGATACCACCTTTGGGAGAAATTGGGGACGAGTCCTCAATTCTGCCCTGTCCATATGGAAAATCAGATATGGGCTTTTACACGACAAAGCCGCCAATTCTGACACTCGCCTAGCTGAAGCTAAGGCCAACAGCATGACCACCTTCCACGTGAGATATTTTAACTCCACGGTCTTAAGTGGTTCAAACCAATGTGATTTCAGGAAATCCAACACCCCGTTGAGATCCCAAGGTGCCTCTGGAGGCACAAAAGGGGGCTCAATATGCAGCACTCCCTTAACAAACGTCTGAACTTCAGGCAGTGAAGCCAGTTCTTTTTGAAAGAAAAATAAGAATTTACTTACCGATAATTCTATTTCTCGTAGTCCGTAGTGGATGCTGGGAACTCCGTAAGGACCATGGGGAATAGCGGCTCCGCAGGAGACTGGGCACATCTAAAGAAAGCTTTAGGATCACCTGGTGTGCACTGGCTCCTCCCCCTATGACCCTCCTCCAAGCCTCAGTTAGGATACTGTGCCCGGACGAGCGTACACAATAAGGAAGGATTTTGAATCCCGGGTAAGACTCATACCAGCCACACCAATCACACTGTACAACTTGTGATCTGAACCCAGTTAACAGCATGATAATAGAGGAGCCTCTAGAAAAGATGGCTCACTACAACAATAACCCAAATTTTTTTGGTAACAATAATTATGTACCAGTATTGCAGACAATCCGCACTTGGGATGGGCGCCCAGCATCCACTACGGACTACGAGAAATAGAATTATCGGTAAGTAAACTCTTATTTTCTCTAACGTCCTAGTGGATGCTGGGAACTCCGTAAGGACCATGGGGATTATACCAAAGCTCCCAAACGGGCGGGAGAGTGCGGATGACTCTGCAGCACCGAATGAGAGAACTCCAGGTCCTCCTCAGCCAGGGTATCAAATTTGTAGAATTTTACAAACGTATTTGCTCCTGACCAAGTAACTGCTCGGCAAAGTTGTAAAGCCGAGACCCCTCGGGCAGCTGCCCAAGATGATCCCACCTTCCTTGTGGAGTGGGCATTTACAGATTTTTGGCTGTGGCAGGCCTGCCACAGAATGTGCAAGCTGAATTGTACTACAAATCCAACGAGCAATCGTCTGCTTAGAAACAGGAGCACCCAGCTTGTTGGGTGCATACAGGATAAACAGCGAGTCAGATTTTCTGACTCCAGCCGTCCTGGAAACATATTTTCAGGGCCCTGACCACGTCAAGCAACTTGGAATCCTCCAAGTCCTTAGTAGCCGCAGGTACCACAATAGGTTGGTTCATGTGAAATGCAGAAACCACCTTAGGTAGAAATTGAGGACAAGTCCTCAATTCTGCCCTGTCCGAATGGAAAATCAGATATGGGCTTTTATACGATAAAGCCGCCAATTCTGACACTCTCCTGGCGGAAGCCAGGGCCAGTAGCATGGTTACTTTCCATGTAAGATATTTCAAATCCACCGATTTGAGTGGCTCAAACCAATGGGATTTGAGAAAATCCAAAACTACATTAAGATCCCACGGTGCCACTGGGGGCACAACCGGGGGCTGTATATGTAGTACTCCTTTTACAAAAGTCTGGACTTCAGGAACTGAAGCCAATTCTTTCTGGAAGAAAATCGACAGGGCCGAAATTTGAACCTTAATGGACCCTAATTTGAGGCCCATAGAAATCCTGTTTGTAGGAATCGACCCAGTTGAAATTCCTCCGTCAGGGCCTTCCTGGCCTCACACCACGCAACATATTTTCTCCAAATGCGGTGATAATGTTGTGCAGTCACCTCCTTCCTGGCTTTTACCAGGGTAGGGATGACCTCTTCCGGAATGCCTTTTTCCCTTAGGATCCGGCGTTCAACCGCCATGCCGTCAAACGCAGCCGCGGTAAGTCTTGGAATAGACACGGTCCCTGCTGAAGCAGGTCCCGTCTTAGAGGTAGAGGCCACGGATCTGCCGTGAGCATCTCCTGAAGTTCCGGGTACCAAGTTCTTCTTAGCCAATCCGGAGCCACGAGTATCGTTCTTACTCCCCTTTGTCGTATAATTCTCAGTACTTTTGGTATGAGAGGCAGAGGAGGAAACACATACACTGACTGGTACACCCATGGTGTTACCAGAGCGTCTACAGCTATTGCCTGAGGGTCTCTTGACCTGGCGCAATACCTGTCCAGTTTTTTGTTGAGGCGGGACGCCATCATGTCCACCATTGGTCTTTCCCAATGGACCACAATAATGTGGAAGACTTCTGGATGAAGTCCCCACTCTCCCGGGTGCAGATCGTGTCTGCTGAGGAAGTCTGCTTCCCAGTTGTCCACTCCCGGGATGAACACAGCTGACAGTGCTAACACATGATTTTCTGCCCAGCGAAGAATCCTTGCAGCTTCTGCCATTGCCCTCCTGCTTCTTGTGCCGCCCTGTCTGTTTACGTGGGCGACTGCCGTGATGTTGTCCGACTAAATCAACACCGGCTGACCCTGAAGCAGAGGTTTTGCCAGGCTTAGAGCATTGTAGATTGCTCTTAGCTCCAGTATATTTATGTGAAGAGACGTCTCCAGGCTTGACCACACGCCCTGGAAGTTTCTTCCCTGTGTGACCGCTCCCCAGCCTCTCAGGCTGGCATCCGTGGTCACTAGGACCCAGTTCTGTATGCCGAATCTGCGGCCCTCTAACAGATGAGCACTCTGCAACCACCATAGCAGAGACACTCTTGTCCTTGTGGACAATTTTATCCGCTGATGCATCTGCAGATGCGATCCGGACCATTTGTCCAGCAGATCCCACTGAAAAGTTCGTGCATGGAATCTGCCGAATGGAATCGCTTCGTAAGAAGCTACCATTTTTCCCAGGACTCTTGTGCATTGATGCACAGATACTTTTCCTGGTTTTAGGAGGTTCCTGACTAGATCGGATAACTCCCTGGCTTTCTCCTCCGGAAGAAATACCTTTTTCTGAACAGTGTCCAGAATCATCCCTAGGAACAACAGACGTGTCGTCGGGATCAGTTGGGATTTTGGAAAATTCAGAATCCACCCGTGTTGTTGGAGCACTACTTGGGTTAGTGCTACTCCGACCTCCAGCTGTTCTCTGGATCTTGCCCTTATCAGGAGATCGTCCAAGTAAGGGATAATTAAGACGCCTTCTCTTCGAAGAAGGATCATCATTTCGGCCATTACCTTGGTAAAGACCCGGGGTGCCGTGGACAATCCAAACGGCAGCGTCTGAAACTGATAATGACAGTTTTGTACCACGAACCTGAGGTACCCTTGGTGTGAAGGGCAAATTGGAACATGAAGGTAAGCATCCTTGATGTCCAAGGACACCATAAAATCCCCTTCTTCCAGATTCGCTATCACTGCTCTGAGTGACTCCATCTTGAACTTGAATTTTTGTATGTACAGGTTCAGAGATTTTAGATTTAGAATCGGTCTTACCGAGCCGTCCGGCTTCGGTACCACAAATAGCGTGGAGTAATACCCCTGTCCCTGTTGTAGGAGGGGTACCTTGACTACCACCTGCTGAGAATACAGCTTGTGAATGGCCTCCAATACCGTCGCCCTGTCGGAGGGAGACGTTGGCAAAGCAGACTTTAGGAAACGGCGAGGAGGGGACTTCTCGAATTCCAACCTGTAACCCTGAGATACTACCTGCAGGATCCAGGGGACCACCTGCGAGTGAGCCCACTGTGCGCTGAAATGTTTGAGGCGACCCCCCACCGCCCCTGAGTCTGCTTGTAAGGTCCCAGCGTCATGCTGAGGCCTTTGTAGAAGCCGGGGAGGGAAGGAGCTGCTTGTTGCAGTCTCTTACCCTTTCCTTTGCCTAATAGGAATGTCCTTTTGCTCGTTTGTTCTTATAGGAACGAAAGGACTGCGGCTGAAAAGCCTGCGGCTTTTTCTGCTGGGAGGTGACCTGGGGTAAAAAGGTGGATTTTCCGGCCGTTGCCGTGGCCACCAGATCCGATAGACCGACCCCAAATAATTCCTCCCCCTTATACGGCGATACTTCCATATGTCGTTTGGAATCCGCATCACCTGACCACTGGCGCGTCCATAAACTTCTTCTGGCAGATATGGACATCGCACTTACTCTTGATGCCAGAGTGCAAATATCTCTCTGTGCATCTCGCATATAAAGAAATGCATCCTTTAACTGCTCTATAGTCAGTAAAATACTGTCCCTATCCAGGGTATCAATATTTTCAGACAGTGACTCCGACCAAGCCACGCCAGCACTGCACATCCATGCTGAGGCGATTGCTGGTCTCAGTATAACACCAGTATGTGTGTATATACTTTTTAATGTATTCTCCAGCCTCCTATCAGCTTGATCCTTGAGGGCGGCCGTATCAGGAGACGGTAACGCCACTTGCTTTGATAAGCGTGTGAGCGCCTTATCCACCCTAGGAGGTGTTTCCCAGCGCGCCCTAACCTCTGGCGGGAAAGGGTATAATGCCAATAACTTCTTTGAAATTAGCAGTTTTCTATCAGGGGTAACCCACGCTTCATCACACACTTCATTCAGTTCCTCTGATTCAGGAAAAACTATCGGTAGTTTTTTCACACCCCACATAATACCCCTTTTTGTGGTACTTGCAGTATCAGAGATATGCAAAGCCTCCTTCATTGCCGTGATCATATAACGTGTGGCCCTACTGGAAAATACGTTTGTTTCTTCACCGTCGACACTGGATTCAGTGTCAGTGTCTGGGTCTGTGTCGACCGACTGAGTTAAAGGGCGTTTTACAGCCCCTGACGGTGTCTGAGACGCCTGGACAGGTACTAACTGGTTTGCCGGCTGTCTCATGTCGTCAACCGACTTTTGTAGCGTGCTGACACTATCCCGTAATTCCATAAACAAAGCCATCCATTCTGGTGTCGACTCCCTAGGGGGTGACATCACCATTACAGGCAATTGCTCCGCCTCCACGCCAACATCGTCCTCATGCATGTCGACACACACGTACCGACACACAGCAGACACACATGGAATGCTCTGATAGAGGACAGGACCCCACTAGCCCTTTGGGGAGACAGAGGGAGAGTTTGCCAGCACACACCCAAGCGCTATAAATATATATAGGGACAACCTTAATAAGTGTGTTCCCTTTATAGCAGCTCAAATATTATAAATATCGCCAATAAGTGCCCCCCCTCTCTGTTTTTACCCTGTTTCTGTAGTGCAGTGCAGGGGAGAGTCCTGGGAGCCTTCCTCGCAGCGGAGCTGTGCAGGAAAATGGCGCTGTGTGCTGAGGAGAATAGGCCCCGCCCCCTTTTCGGCGGGCTTCTTCTCCCGGTTTTTTTGGAACCTGGCAGGGGTTAAATACATCCATATAGCCCCCGGGGCTCTATGTGATATATTTTAGCCAGAATAGGTATATTACATTGCTGCCCAGGGCGCCCCCCCCCAGCGCCCTGCACCCTCAGTGACCGCTGGTGTGAAGTGTGCGGAGAGCAATGGCGCACAGCTGCAGTGCTGTGCGCTACCTCATGAAGACTGAGACGTCTTCTGCCGCCGGTTTCTGGACCTCTTCTCTATTCGGCATCTGCAAGGGGGTCGGCGGCGCGGCTCCGGTGACCCATCCAGGCTGTACCTGTGATCGTCCCTCTGGAGCTAGTGTCCAGTAGCCTAAGAAGCAAATCCATCCTGCACGCAGGTGAGTTCACTTCTTCTCCCCTAAGTCCCTCGTTGCAGTGAGCCTGTTGCCAGCAGGACTCACTGAAAATAAAAAACCTAACAAACTTTTTCTAAGCAGCTCTTTAGGAGAGCCACCTAGATTGCACCCTGCTCGGACGGGCACAAAAACCTAACTGAGGCTTGGAGGAGGGTCATAGGGGGAGGAGCCAGTGCACACCACCTAGTGGTCAAACTTTTAAAATTTTGTGCCCTGTCTCCTGCGGAGCCGCTATTCCCCCATGGTCCTGACGGAGTCCCAGCATCCACTAGGACGTCAGAGAAACATAACCTAGAGATACCGCCTCCTGCACCCAGGCATCTGTTGTAGATTGTCGCCAGATCTGTGCAAACTGAAGTCGGCCCCCTACCCTGGGCTCCTCCAGGTGGAGGCCTGCACCATCAAGGTGATGGCTTATCATCTGGTTTGGAAGCTGGCCCTCTGGTAGCCCATTGCTTTTTTGATTTCCAAAACTTATTGCATTGGGGCTGTTTGCAATCACTTTTTCCCTTTGATTTTCCTTGAGACCGAAAGGTCTGAAAGCTCGGACCTCTAGGTCTGGGGTTATATGTGGAAGGAGACTTGACCTTCTTGGAGTCTGCTTCTGACTCCAGAATATCTGTCAATTCTTTACCAAACAGAATATTTCCAGAAAAAGGCAAAGATTCCAAAACTTTCTTGGATTCTGAATCAGCTTTCCAAGAACGTAAACCAAACTGCTCTACGAGCAGCTATCGTTGAGGCTGATGCCCTCGAAGTAATAGTACCCATATCTAGTGCAGCTTCTTCCAAGTATACTGCCACTTGTTTAATATGGGCTATATAAGATTTTTGCTCTCCAGAAGCTGATGAAAAATCACCTTCCAATGCCTCAGCCTAGGCAGCCACTGCCTTTGCTATCCAAGCAGAAGCCATGGCTGGCCTTATGACTGCTCCAGAAAGGGAAAATATGTTTTTTTTAGGAAACCATCCACTCTCCTATCTGTGACATCATTTGACAATTTTTTTTTAAATAATTTGTTTATTGAGCAGCCAAAAATACACATGAGAAAACCACCATACATCTGGAAAACATATAAATGGATAACAGCAAAGGACAAAAATACAGTACAGGTCCAGAAATTGACATGACAGGCATAATGGCTGATCTATTTTTTTTTATATTTAAGTCGAAAGAAGTAATAGATAGATCAGAAAAGAGAAAGGGGGCGATCCCCCTAGAGGTATGGGAGGAGGCCCTGGGGGCTGCGCGTGCGGCCACCACCTCAGCTCGTTTTCAACAAATACACTTATTTATCTTACATAGAGTTTATATTACTCCCAGACGCCTTGTTAATATAGGGGGACGGGGCGACTCTAGATGTCCGAAATGTGCCTCTTTGGACGGTACCTTCTGGCATCTTTTGTGGGCATGTCCGGTGGTGCGGGACTTTTGGCAGGAGGTGATACGGATCATACACACTACAGGTATACCCCTGGATGTGCTTACCCCTCTCGTATGTACTCTCGGGGTCATAGATGAGGAGATATTGGAGGCCCAGTCCAGGAGATATATTCTCAACCTATGTGCTCTGGCCAAGGTACTGATAGCACGCTCATGGATGGCGACTAATGGCCCTGATATTAATAAATGGGATAAACCGCCATCCAGACCATGTTGGAGAAACCTCAACAGTCTAGCAAGGCGGAACTCTCTGGGGTTCCAACCCTTAGGCTGGCACCAGTCCATGTATTTCTTCCAAATTCTATAGTAATGTGCCATTGTGACTGGCTTCCTTGGGGCTAACATGGTAGGAATAGCCGATTTCGGGATACCCATGTCTCTTAGTATCCTGGTCACAAGAACCACACTGTCAAACGTAGAAAGTTCAGATCTGGGTTAAGGAATGAGCCTTGTGACAACAGGTCCTCCCTCTGCGGTAGTTTCCAAGAATCTTCCGCCAGGAGTCCCCTCAGGTCTGAGTACCAACTTTTGCGAGGCCAGTCTGGTGCTATTAAAATCACCCATGCTCTTTCCCATTTCACCGGTAACAGGGGAAACGACGGGAAGATGTACACTAGATCGTATGTCCAGGGAATCGCAAGCCTCTGCTGCTGGATCCCGCGTCCTGGCCAAATATCTTGGCAGCTGATAGACCTAATGGCCTCTCGGAACAACTATCTGCGGCAGATCCCACCTTCTTACCACTGCATCGAATACCCTGGATGAATCTCCTGGATGCATATCTTGTCGACTGAGGTAGTCTGCTTTCCAATTATCCATTCCTGGAATGAAGACTGCTGACAGGATTATGTTGCGGTTTTCTGTCCAAGACATAATCTTTGTGGCCTCTTTAAAAGCCATGTGGCTTCCTATTCCTCCCTGACGGTTTATGTATGCTGTTGCCGTCACATTGTCCGACTGCACTCTCACGTGATGAACCCATACTAGGTCTTCCACCATAAGAAGTCCATTGTAAATGGCTCTTAGTTCCACAACATTTATTGGAAGACTGCTCTCCTGCGGTGACCATCTTTCCTGAAACCAATGGCTGTCTAGTACTGCTACTGGCATCTGTTGTCAAAATCTTCCAATCCCAGATTCCAAACCTCTTTCCTGCCGCTACATTCTTGTGGACTGACCACCAAATTAACGAGGTCCTGGCCTGGGACGACAAGTGAATCCTTCGGTGGAGAAGTAAATGCATGCCTGCCCCCTGAGCAATCAGATTCAGCTGAAAGGGTCTGGAATGTAGCCTGCCGTATTGGATCGCTTCGAAGGATGCTACCATTTTGCCTAGAAGCCGTACACAAAGATGCAGAGAGACCTCCTGGGTCTATAGAACCTTACGTACCGTCTCCTTGATGTCTCAAATCTTGTATTCTGGGAGAAACACCTTCAGATGTATCATATCTAAAATGAGACCCAGAAATTGAATCCTCTGCGTTGGTTGCAGATTGAATTTTTTGAAATTAGCGATCCAGCCGTGTCGAATCAGAAACTGATGAGTGATCTTAGCATCTCGGATCAACTGGTCCGGAGAGGGAGCCTTGATAATGGGATTATAATCACCTACCTGTAAATCCTTTTCTCGTAGTCCATAAGGTATGCTGGGGTCTTAGTATGATACGGGGTATAGATGGGGTCCAAAGGAGCCGCTGCACTTTAAATTTGAGAGAAGGAACAGAACAACAATGAGTGGTGAGATTTACACCAGCACACCACAACATAACCAACAGCTGGCAAACAACAAAACAGCTGAACAGGTAAAAGGTTAATAAAAGGAAAACCTGCAGAAAAGTCAACGCACTGAGGCGGGCGCCCAGTATCCCTTGAATACGAGAAAAGGATTTACCAGTAGGTAATTAAAATCCTATTTTCTCTAGCATCCATAAGGGATACTGGGGTGTTAGTACAATGGGGCCGTCCCAAAGCTTCCAAAACGGGCGGGAATGTACAGAGACGTCTGCAGCACCGCCTGTCCAAACTGGGTAACCTCTTTGGCCAGGGTATCAAACCTGTAGAACTTCACAAAGGTGTTCTTACCCAACCAGGTAGCAGCTTGGCATAGTTGCAAAGCCGAGACTCCACGGGCAGCCGCCAGAAAGACCCCATGATCTTGTAGAGTGGGCCTTCAGAGACTGTGGAACAGGTAAGGCTGCCGACATATAGGCCTGTTGGATAGTCAGACTAATGCAACGAGCAATGGACAGCTTAGAAGCAGGGTAACCCTTTCTCTGTTCATCATAAAGCACAAACAGGGAATCTGTCTTTCTGAACCGAGCCATCCTCTTGACGTAGATCTTCAAGGATCGCTCAGCATCCAACGCCTCTGGAGGGGCAGAAGTGCCAGAACCAGACGGAACCACAATAGGTTGGTTTAAGTGGACCGCATACACAACCTTCAGCAGGAATTGCTGCCTAGTCCTGAACTCTGCTCTGTCTTCGTAAAAGACCAAGTATGGACTTTACACGATAAGGCCCCTAATGCTGAGACACGCCTAGCAGAAGCCAGGGCCAGTAACATTACCATCTTCCACATGAGCTACTTGTCTTCTACTGTCCTTAATGGTTCAAACTAGGACGACTGTAGAAATTCCAATACCATAATCAGGTCCCAGGGTGCCGTTGGTAGCACAAAGGGAGGCTGTATGCGAAGAATCCCTTGCAAAAAGGTCAACTTCTGGCAACACTGCCAATTTCTTCTGGAAGAAAATAGAGAGGGCTGAAATCTGGACCTTAAGGGAACCCAGACGTAAGCCCATATCCACTCCAGCCTGCAGAAAACGTAAGAAACGTCCCAAGTGAAAATCCGCTGGAGGATACTTGTGCTCCTCACACCAAGAGACATATCTCCTCCAGACATGATGATAGTGCTTTGACGTGACAGTTTTCCTGGCCTGAACCATGGTCGCAATAAACTTTTTGTAAAGGCTGTTGTGAGCCAGGATGTTCCGCTCAACCACCATGCCGTCAAACGAAGCCACCGTAAGTCCGAGTAGACAAATGGTCCTTGTTGCAGAAGATGTCTTTTCATTGGCAGAGGCCAAGGGTCTTCGGACACGTCCAGAAGATCCGCGTACTATGCCTTCCGAGGCGAGTCTGGGGCACTCAGAATTGCCTGGACTGCAAGGCCTGACTTCTTTAGCACCTTCGAGGGCAACGGAATCGGAGGAAAACAGGTAGACCAACCTGTAAGGCCATGGTGTCATCAGTGCATCCACTGCTACCGCCTGAGTGTCCCTGGTTCTCGAAAAATACCGGCAAAGCTTCTTGTTGAGCCGAGATGCCATTAAGTCAAAACACCTGTGGGAGGAGGCCTCACTCCCCCGGGTGTCGGTCGTGACGACTTAGGAAGTCCGCTTCCCAGTTGTCCCCCTCCGGAATAAAGATGTCCGACATTGCTCTTGCATTTCTTTCTGCCCAGATGAGTATCCTTGACACTTCTCGCATGCAGGCTCTGCTCTTTGTTCCTCCTTGTCAATTGATGTATGCCACTGCCATGGTGCTGTCCAACTGTACTTGAATGACCTGATCCCAGAGCAGAGGCCTAAAGCAGAGCGTTGTAGATCGCCCGAAGTTCCAGAATGTTGATCATAAGTAGGGCTTCGTGGGCAGACCACCTGCCCTGGAACGGAGCAGCTTAGGTAACAGCTCCCCATTCTCTCAGACTCGCGTCTGTTGTGAGGAGGATCCAATCTTGAATCCCAAAACTTCGACCTTCCCGCAGGTTTGAGGACTGTAGCCACCACAGGAGGGAAATCCTGGCCTGAGGGGAGAGACGCATGATCCGATGCATCTGAAGATGTGATCTGCACCACTTGCTCAGGAGATCCAATTAAAATGTTCTGGCATGGGATCTTCCATTCTGGATCGCCTCGTATGAGGCTACCATCTTTCTCAACAATCTTATGCAACAATGGATGGAGATCCCATTCGGCCGTAGAACCGCTCGGACCATCTCCTGGAGCGTCCTTGCCTTGTCCTCTGGGAGGAATACTTTCTGAGCCACTGTATCCAGAAACATTCCCAGGAATAGGAGCCGCTGAGTAGGCTCCAGGTGAGACTTCTGTAAATGGAAGATCCACCCATGGTGTGACAGAAGCTGAACAGTGTGGTCGATATTGAACAATAGAAGCTCCTTGGATTTCGCCTTAATCTAGAGATCGTCTAGGTAAGGGATAATGTTGACCCCCTGGACTCGGAGCTGAAAAGGAGATTTATGGTAAGAACTTACCTTTGTTAAATCTTTCTGCAAGGTACACTGGATTCCACAGGGAATAACATTGGGGGGTGTAGAGTCGGATCTTGATCCAAGGCACCAACAGGCTAAAAGCTTTGACTGTTCCCAGCATGCCTAGCGCCGCCTCTTCTATAGCCCCGCTTTCAGGCACTGGAGCTCAATTTTGTTAACCAGTCCAATGCAGTAGCAGGAAAAAGAGACGACAACTGTTAGTACCCACAGACAACACATTCTCATGACAGGAGAAGGCAGCAGCAGCTAATGCCATACCAACCCAAAGAAGCTAAGTGCGTCAGGGTGGGCGCCCTGTGGAATCCAGTGTACCTTGCAGAAAGAGATTTAACAAGGATAAGTTCTTACCATAAATCTCCTTTTCTGCAGCGGGATATACTGTATTCCAAAGGGAATAACATTGGGGATGTCCTAAAGCAGTTCCTCAAGGGAGGGGATGCACTGTAGCAGGCACAAGAACCCGGCGTCCAAAGGAAGCATCCTGGGAGGCGGAAGTATCGAAGGCATAGAACCTTATGAACATGTTTCACTGAGGACCACGTAGCCGCCTTGCACAATTGTTCAAGGGTCGAACCACGGCGGGCCGCCCAAGAATGTCCAACAGACCAAGTAGAATGGGCTTTGATGGTAGCAGGAGCTGGAAGACCAGCCTTTACATAAGCCTGTGCAATCACCATTCTAATCCCTCTATACAGGGTCTGCTTATTCGCAAGCCAGCCACGTTTGTGAAAACCAAACAGTACAAAAAGAGAAATCAGACTTCCTAATGGAGGCTGTCCTCTTCACATAGCTACGGATAGTCCGTACCACATCCAAAGCCTGCTCTTTGGAGGACAATTCAGGAGAGACAAAGGACGGAACCTCAATCTCCCGGTTAAGGTTGAAAGAAGACACCACCTTATGTAGATAACCAGGGTGAATTCGAAGAACCGCCCGGTCACGGTGAAAAATCAGATAGGGAGACCTACATGATAATGCACCCAAGTCTGAGACCCGTCAAGCAGAGGCAATAGCCAGCAGAAACAAGACCTTAAGAGAAAGCCACTTAAGGTCCGCAGATTCAAGAGGTTCAAAACGGAGACTCTTGCAAGGCCTCCAGAACCACCGACAAATCCCAAGGAGCCACAGGTGGGACATAGGGAGGTTGAATCCGTAAAACACCCTGAGTGAATGTATGAACATCAGGCAGAGTCGCAATTTTTCTCTGAAACCATACCGAAAAGGCAGACATATGAACCTTGAGGGATGCCAGACGAAGGCCCAAGTCCAGGCCCTGTTGTAGGAAGTCCAAAAGTTTGGCCGTACTAAACTTGTAAACGTCATGATTGTTATATGCGCACCAAGCAAAGTAAGAATTACAGACCCTATGATAAATACAAGCAGAAGCCGGCTTACAGGCCTTCAACATAGTTTTAATGACCGCCTCAGAAAATCCTTTGGCCCTCAGAACTGAAGCTTCAAGAGCCATGCCGTCAATGCCAGCCGGGCCAAATCCTGGTAGACACAAGGGCCCTGAACGAGGAGGTCTGGGCATTGTGGAAGCAGAGGACGACGTTCTAACGAGAGACCCTGTAGGTTTGGGAACCAATGCCATCTGGGCCACATTGGAGCGATCAGAAGGAGGATTCCTCCTTTTTGCTTTAACTTCCTTATTACCCTGGGTAGGAGTGACACCGGAGGGAACACGTATGGCAGCCGAAAGTTCCTTGGAATTGCCAGTGCCTCCAAGAACGCTGCTGGAGAATCCCTTGTCCTTGCTCCGAAGACCGGAACCTTGTGATTGTGTCGAGACGCCATCAGGTCTACATCTGGTAGGCCCCTCTTGTCTACTAGGAGTTGAAATACTTCTGGATGAAGGCTCCACTCTCTCGCGTGCATGGCCTGACGACTTAGGAAGTCCGCTTCCCAGTTGAGGACCCCCGGAATGAACACTGGCAATATGGCTGGCATATGGCGTTCCGCTTATTGAAGAATTTTTGACACTTCCATCATTGCCATGCGGCTTCGAGTGAAACCATGATGATTTATGCACGCCACGTGGTGGAGTTGTCCGACTGTAGTTGAACAGGGCTGTTCTGTATCAGATGTTGGGCCAGTTTCAGAGCATTGAACACCGCCTGCAATTCCAGAATGTTTATCAGTAGGAGACTCCTTCCTGGTCCAATGACCCTGAAGAGAGAGTGTTGCTCCAACACCGCGCCCCAACCCCTCAGACTGGGATCTGTCTTCAGGAGGACCCAGTTGGAGATTCAGAAGGGATGACCCCTGCTCAATTGTTGGTCCTGTAGCCACCAGCTCAGTGACAGACGAACCTCCGGAGACAAGGAGATCATTTGAGACCTGATCCGGTGAGGCAGGCCGTCTCACTTGTCAAAAATTCGTTTTTGCATCGCCGAGTATATAGACACACGCGGACGAGAGAGGAAGCAACGTATTCTGTCCTGAAGATTCAGGACTTTCTCCTGTGACAAGAACAACCTCTGATTGTGTGTCCAACAGATCCCCCAGGTGCACCATGCTGTGGGCAGGGACCAGGGTAGATTTTTTCCATTTGATGAGCCACCCGTGGGCTTGCAGAAACTGGACCATCAGATCCAGATGACGGAGAACTTCCGGGGAATTCGCCATGATCAGCAAATCGTCCAGATACGGCAGGACCCGATGCCCTGACGGCGGAGCCGTGAAGATATGCGGAACCGTGGTCAGTCCAAAAGTTAAGGCCCGGAAATTGGTAATGGAGGTTGCCAACAGCAAACCGCAGGTATTGCAGATGTGACATGACAACAGAAATATGCAGGTAAGCATCCTGTATAACCAGGGATACCATATAGTCCCTTGGCTTCAAAGCCAGAACAACAGAGCGAAGAGTTTCCATACGAAACTTGGAGGCCCTCACAAACTTGTTCAAAGACTTGAGGTTGAGAATGGGCCGGGAGGAACAGCGTGGAATAGTACCCCCTGCTCCAGGTACTACCACACCTGTGTCCAGGAGTGACTGTACCACTAAACAAGGAGTTTTCGCCTTCACCTGATCCGAAGGGACATCTGGCAGGCAAAAGTGAGGAGGGGGACGTGTCTTGAAGGATATGGCGTATCCGTGAGTGACGACTTACCATACCCAGGCGTCTGAAGTGGTCTTCAACCATACCTGGGTAAACTGTAGAAGTCGGCCTCCCACCCTGGGATCCCCCAGGGGGAGGCCCGCCCCGCCATGCAGCAGGCTTGCCCAGGAACGTTTAGGTTTGGGCTCGGTGGTTTTGGAAGTGCGAGACTGATATGGGTACGCCTGACCTTTTGCTTTACCTGGAGGTCGAAAGGAATGAAAGGAAGTACTCTTAGCCTTCAGAGCCGAAGGAGCAGCACTAGGTAGACATGCCGTTTTAGCGGAAGCCAAGTCAGCAACAATCTTGTTAAGGTCCTCACCAAACAGGATATTCCCCTTAAACGGGAGCATCTCCAGGACCGCAACCAGAGAATTCGGCGAGCCAGGATGGAAGTTGTAGAGGCCTTGACCGCCAGTACACCAGCATCAGAAGCCTCCTCTTTAAATGTAATGAGAGGCTGTGACAATATACGAAAGACACTGTCTAGCATGGTTCAGGAAAATTGGATAGCAGCTCAGCCTCCACCTCCTGTGCCCACTCTTCAATAGCTTCTGCACCCCAAGTAGCCGCAATAGTGGGCCTATGTACCGCTCTAGCAAGTGTATAAATAGACTTTAAACAGCACTCCACACGCCTATCAGTCGGTTCCTTGAGAGAAGTGACGGTAGTCACAGGCAGAGCAGATGACACCACCAGTCGAGCAATTTGCGAGTCCACCGGGAATGGAGTTTCACAATTATTACTTAATTCCGCAGCGAGGGGATAGCGAGCTAGCACCTTCTTGGGAGGTGCAAATGTCCTTCCTGGATTCTCCCAGGATTCCTGACGTCAACCAAGTGGTCAGAATGAGGCAAAACCAATTTAGTAACCTTCTGACACTTGAATCTTGAAGACTGTCTTCTTTGACAGTCTTGAAAGGAAGGCACCACAATCGGCGGAAACTCCCACTTAGACATAACACCTTTGGGGTAGTGGGTAATTAGCCGTGAACTTTTTGGGAAACTGGAAGCGTCTATCTGGCTGCTTCCATGCCTCTCCCAACTGATCCTGGAGAGTCTGAGGAATCGGAAAAACTGCGGTTTGCTGTTTCTGAGACTCAAATAGATCAAAATCTTCAGGTTCCATAACCTCTTCTTCCTTGAAGTTAAGGACCTGTTTTACTGCTTCAATAAGGGATTCTAACCCCTTGACCTCAGTATCTTTCTCCTGAGGACGGATGACCATTATTGCCTCGACTGACTCACCTTCCTCCTCCTCTAGGGGACCTTTCTCCTCCTCCTCAGATTCTTCCTGCAGGAGAGGGAGGGGTCTCTTTACCGCTTTACGCACATTCTTTTCTTCCTGTGCGGACGGAGTAAATCTAATTAGGAATTCCTTCATGGTTTTGGAAAAACCCGCAGCTCACTCTAAATGTTGCTTGCGGGATTCCGTCATTTCCTTAGAAATATCTGCTAGGGCACTTTCCCATGAACCGGACGGACCACTGCTCCCAGGTTGAGTGTCCTTTCCCAGACATGTGTCAAACCCCCCTGAGCTGTCGAGTTTATCGCACCAAGGAACTTTTTGCTGCTGGTGCGATCAACTAATGTCCGCTTGTGGGGGAGTGTATTTTAGCATAGCAGGGCTGAGAACACTTGTGCAGCCCTGCTATGCTAAAAAAGTTTCATACAAAACAAGACTAGCCCTAGACCTACTTACCCTGTGCAACGGATCCAGCGATGCAGGTCCCGGATTTGAGGTCAGATATCCGCCCTCCGTTCGCCTGGACACGCCTGGATTTTTCTTACCACTCCACGAAAACGGCTGGAAACGGTGAGTCTCCGCCCCGGAACACCTCCCGCCTGTCCATCTTCTTGCGATCTCCCCTGCGACCACATTTGTCGTTCACGGCATCGTTGCCCAGCGTCGATCGTCGTCAGGCAACGACGTCTGTGCGCAATGCGTCCACCGTGCATGCGCGTTTCCGAACCGTTCGCACCGCAGCGAAGAACAACTGCGTCCGGCCCCATCAGATAGGAAAAGCCCGCTCTAACTGCGTGCCTTCAATAAAATCAAAATGGCTGCAACTGACTTTTTTTAGTCACCTCGCTGACAGAGATTTAGCGTGGACACTAAACTAACCTGACCTGTAACCCTGCGTGCCGACGGGGAGCTCCTGTTTCCATCCCCCTCAGCGGCTCTCTCTACCAATCGCCAACACCTTTTCTTAAACGTCTTTCACTGTGTGCTGCCGGTCCTTCAGCATGACCACCGTTCCAGGCTTTCTGGTCCCGCCGGGTCCCACCTACATGCGCCCTCTGCCTCTGGGTCTCCGGCTGCTTCAGTGGTAAACTCAGCGGCTCTATAACCCTTCTCCTGACCTGCTTCAACTCGCTCACTGCCGGGGAGATGAACACCTGCGGTAGCTGAGGGGATATGGCCGCGTCCCTGCCCGCCATGCCTACCCTCTAACCGCCTGCTTAGTAACTCGCTGCTCTGCCTGCTGCCGATCCTCTGAGAGATGCAGATCCCTTCTACCGGGATCTCTGTCTCCTAGTGTTCACTCTAGGATGTTTTAGCAGGGCACCGCGCCCTGCCCAGTTTTTTAAAGTCAAATTCCGCCCTGCCCCTTTTGCGGCGCCCTGCTAGAATAGCCGCCCGCTTCCTGCCCTCCTAGCGTGTAAAAATACCGTGCGCATCCATTCACGCTATGGGAGAGAGCTGGGGGAAGCCCAGCACTGACGGAGGTGCTGGGCACGCCCCCAACAGTGACGTCAATGGTCACAGACGCCTCCTATAGCAACGTCTGTGGGCCGCACTGCCCACTAAAATGACGTTGACATGGCCACGCCCACTAATTTACATGGCCGCGCTCCTGTTTTGGGCGCGCATGCGGCCAATGTGCCCCCGAAATCTGGCGCCCTGCCCCATACCAATTCTAGAAGGAACACTATCTCCCATAAACTGAAGTACTGTTGATGGAGCCTTCACCCTCCTTTAAGTCAGGCTGGATCAGCTCAGTTATATATTAAATATTTTCTTATGGAGCAGGAGCTCCTTTTCTGTGCTGCTACCTCCAGCACAATTTTTCAAACTGGAGAGATTTTGGGGGGGGGGGGGGGAATTGCGAGCCAGCTTTACACAAAAAAAAAAAAAATTGTTTTACATTGTGCTACCTCCGGTCTGCATCCTTCACACCTCCAGCTGTCTAGATCTCCAGTGTCCCTTAGTGGATGATAGAGAAACATCAATAGAACGGTACACTAATCTGAACCAAGTTTTTATTTTTTTTTACAAATTAAGTGTGCAAAACATGCAAGAGTCAATTGTTATACCACAAATCAGTGTGTGCCGGGAACCGTGTTACCCCCATCACATATCACTGTACAGCCCCCTCTCTCCTATAAAATAAAAATACATATCAGTGTGTGCCGGGAGCTGAACAGCCCCTTTCCCCTATATAATAATACCACATATCAGTGTGTGCTGGGAGCGGTGTTATCTCCCATCATACATCACCGTACAGCCCCCTCTCCCCTATATAATAATATCACATATCGGTGTGCTGGGAGCTGTGTTATCCCCCATCATATATCACTGTACAGTCCCCTCTCCCCTATATAATAATATCAAATAGTGTGTGCCGGGAGCTGTGTTATCTCCCATCATATATCACTGTACAGTACCCTCTCCCCTATATAATATTATCACATATCAGTATGTGTTGGGGGCTGTATTACCCCCATTATTATTATTATCCTTTATTTATATGGCGCCACATGGGTTCCGCAGAACCCAATTACAGAGTAAATAAATAAGCAAAGCATGAAGACAGTGACTTACAGTTCAATACAATGTAGGACAAGTACAGGGTATATAAACATAACTGCGTCAGTAAACAGCACTGAAATAAGTATCAGGGTGATAGAAAACTGGAGGATTAGGTGCCATCAAAGGGAGTATTGAAAAGATGATAGGTTAGGTAAGAGATGTAAAAGCACATGAGGGAAGAGGACCCTGCTCGTGAGAGCTTACATTCTAAAGGGGAGGGGCACATAGACAGGGGTGACACAGATGGGGTAGAAAGTGAGCGTGGGCCACAGAAGGCTTAGGATGACAGACGACTGGGCTTGGTGAAGAAGTGTGTCTTGAGAGCCCATTTGAAATTTTGTAGGGAGGTGGAGAGTCTGAGGGGGAGAGGAAGAGAATTCCAGAAAAAGGGAGCAGCACTTGCAAAATCTTGGGAGGTAGGAGTGGGAAATCAGACAGCAGGAGAGACGGTGTGCATTAGCAGAGCAAAGAGGACGGGCGGGAGTGTAAAGGGAGATAAGGTCAGATGTAGAGAGGAGTGGGTGAGGGTTGTGAGTGTGAGAAGCTTGAAATATACTGCTCAAAAAAATAAAGGGAACACTAAAATAACACATCCTAGATCTGAATGAAATATTCTTATTAAATACTTTGTTCTTTACATAGTTGAATGTGCTGACAACAAAATCACACAAAAATGATCAATGGAAATCAAATTTATTAACCCATGGAGGTCTGGATTTGGAGTCGCACTCAAAATTAAAGTGGAAAAATACACTACAGGCTGATCCAACTTTGATGTAATGTCCTTAAAACAAGTCAAAATGAGGCTAAAAAGTGTGTGTGGCCTCCACGTGCCTGTATGACCTCCCTACAACGCCTGGGCATGCTCCTGATGAGGTGGCGGATGGTCTCCTGAGGGATCTCCTCCCAGACCTGGACTAAAGCATCCGCCAACTCCTGGACAGTCTGTGGTGTAACGTGGCGTTGGTGGATGGAGCGAGACATGATGTCCCAGATGTGCTCAATTAGATTTAGGTCTGGGGAACGGGCGGGCCAGTCCATAGCATCAATGCCTTCGTCTTGCAGGAACTGCTGAAACACTCCAGCCACATGAGGTCCAGCATTGTCCTGCATTAGGAGGAACCCAGGGCCAACCACACCAGCATTTGGTCTCACAAGGGGTCTGAGAATCTCATCTCAGTACCTAATGGCAGTTAGGCTACCTCTGGTGAGCACATGGAGGGCTGTGCTGCCCCCCAAAGAAATGCCACCCCACACCATTACTGACCCACTGCCAAACTGGTCATGCTGGAGGATGTTGCAGGAAGAACGTTCTCCTTGGCGTCTCCAGACTCTGTCACGTCTGTCACATGTGCTCAGTGAGAACCTCCTTTCATCTGTGAAGAGCACAGGGCGCCAGTGGCGAATTTGCCAATCTTGGTGTTCTCTGGCAAATGCCAAGCTTCCCGCACGGTGTTGGGCTGTAAGCACAAGCACCACCTGTGGACGTCGGGCCCTCATACCACCCTCATGGAGTGTGTTTCTGATCGTTTGAGTAGACACATGCACATTTGTGGCTTGCTGGAGGTCATTTTGCAGGGCTCTGGTAGTGCTCCTCCTGTTCCTCCTTGCACAAAGGCGGAGGTAGCGGTCCTGCTGCTGGGTTGTTGCCCTCCTTACGACCTCCTCCACGTCTCCTGATGTACTGGCCTGTTTCCTGGTAGCGCCTCCATGCTCTGGACACTATGCTGACAGACACAGCAAACCTTCTTGCCACAGCTCGCATTGATGTGCCATCCTGGATGAGCTGCACTACATGAGCCACTTGCGTGGGTTGTAGACTCCGTCTCATGCTACCACTAGAGTAAAAGCACCGCCAGCTTTCAAAAGTGACCAAAACATCAGCTAGAAAGCATAGGAGCTGAGAAGTGGTCTGTGGTCACCACCTGCAGAACAACTCCTTTATTGGGGGTGTCTTGCTAATTGCCTATAATTTCCACCTGTTGTCTATTACATCTGCACAACAGCATGTGAAATTGATTGTCAATCAGTGTTGCTTCCTAAGTGGACAGTTTGATTTCACAGAAGTGTGATTGACTTGGAGTTACATTGTGTTGTTTAAGTGTTCCCTTTATTTTTTTGAGCAGTGTATATTCAGAAGAGGAAGGGGAGCCAGTGAAGGGCTAGTAAGAGAGGAGAGATGGATGTAGTGCGTTTGGTGAGGAAGATGATCTGGACAGTAGCATGGAGGATAGATTGGAGAGTTGTATGTGTTAGGGAAGCCAGTCAGGAGGAGATTACAGTAGTCCAGTCTGGAGATGACCAGTGAGTGGAAAACGGTCTTAGTGGCATCCTGGGTGAGAAAGGGTCTGATCCTGGAAATATTTTTGAGATTAAATGAAAGGTTTAGGATAGGTGCTGAATGTATGGTTTGAAGGAGAGGAAGGTGTCAAGGATTACTCCAAGATAGCGCACTTGGGGGCTAGAGGATATAGAAACATAGAATTTGACGGCAGATAAGAACCACTTGGGCCCCCTTTTTTTTTTTATCCTTTAGGCAATCTCAACCCTTTTTGAACCTTTGTGAAATTCTGGGAGGTGAGGTTCTGCGGGAGAGTGGGAAGATGATCAGCTCAGTCTTAGACATGTTAGGTTTAAGAAAGCACTGGGACATCAAAGAAGAGATAGCAGAGAGACAGTTGGAAACACGATTGAGCAGAGCAGGAGAGAGGTCAGGGGAGGAAAGGTAGAGGAGTATCATCAGCATAAAGATGATATTGTAAGTTAAAAGAGCTAATGAGTTCTCCTAAAGACAATATAGAGAGAGGGAAAAGGAGAGGACCAAGAACAGAGACTTGGGGGACACATACAGTTAGTGTAAGTGGGGGGGGGGGGGGGGGGAAGAGGTGTAGCCATGAGAGGAGCCAGAGAAGGAACGCTCAGAGAGGTAGAAGGACAACCAGGAGAGGCCAGTTTCAAGCAGACCATGGGAGTGAAGGATTTGCAGAAGGAGAGGGTGGTCCACAGTGTCAAAAGCAGCAGAGAGGTCAAGAAGAATAAGCAAAGAGTAGTGACCCTTGGATTTAGCAGATAGGATGTCATTGCAGACTTTTGTGGGGGCAGTTTCAGTGGAGTGGAGAGGACAGAAGCCAGACTGGAATGGGTCAAGTAGCGAGTGGGAGGAAGGAAAGGTCACGTGGTTATAGACAATACGCTCGAGGAGTTTGGAGGCAAAAGGAAAAAGAGATCGGTCGATAGTTCGAGAGAGTGTGTGGATCAAGGGTAGGGTTTTTAAGAATAGGGGAGACAAGTGCATGCTTGAAGGCAGAGGTGACAGTGCCTGATGAAAGGAAGATTGAGGAGGTGGGTAAAATGGGAGCAGGCTGAGAGAGAGAGAGAGAGAGAGCGCGCAGAGGAGACGGGAGGGGATAGGGTCAAGTGGGGAGGTGGAGGTGGGTGAGGAACGAATAAGGGCCATGACTTCCTCACCAGATACATAGGAAAAAGATGTCAGAGTTGGTAAGAGGGAAGGCAAGGGGTGGTAAGGGATATGAGGTAGCTGGTTGCTAATTTTTTGGTAGGATGTGATGTCTGATGTATGGATTCAATTTTGGATGTGAAGTGGAAAAGTCAAGAGCACAGAGAGAAGGGGGGAGACGAGGTGGGGGTGGGCAGAGGAGGGAGTTGAGATCACTGTACAGTCCCTCTCCTATATATAATACCACATATCAGTGTGTGCTGGGAGCTGTGTTATCCCCCATCATATATCACTGTACAGTCCCCTCTCCACTATATAACAATACCACATAGTGTGTGCAGAGAGCTGTACAGCCCCCTCTCCCCTATATAATAATACCACATCTCAGTGTGTGCTCGGAGCTGTGTTACCCACCATCAAATTAATTGTACAGTCCCCTCTCCCCTATATAATAAATAGGATTTTAAATTACCTACTGGTAAATCCTTTTCTCGTAGAGGATGCTGGGATTGCATTTAGTACCATGGCATACAGATGGGTCCTTTGGGAGCCACTGGCACTTTAAGAGTTTAATAGTGCGGGCTGGCTCCTCCCTCTATGCCCCTCCTACCAGACTCAGTGTAGAAACTGTGCACGAGGAGACGGACATACTTTGAGAGAAGGAAATTACACAGATAGTGGTGAGATACACACCAGCTCACACATAGCAAAAGGAAAGCCAAGCTAACCAACTTGAGACCATTCAGCAACAGCTGAACAACAGTACTTAACCAAGTAACAATGCAGTACTGAAAACCAGGAACAACAAAGTACTGAATCATGTAACAATGCAGGAAACCGAAGCGCTGGGCGGGCGTCCAGCATCCTTTACGGACTAGAGAAAAGGATTTACTGGTAGGTAATTAAAATCCTATTTTCTCTTATGTCCTAGAGGATGCTGGGGTTCCATTTAGTGCAGTGGGGATGTACCAAAGCTCCCAGTACGGGAGGGAAAGCGCGGAGGCTACTGCAGAAAAGATAGACCAAACTTTAGGTCCTGAGATGCCAAGGTATCAAACTTGTAGAACTTAGCAAACGTGTTCGACCCTGACCAAGTAGCTGCCCGGCAAAGCCGAGACACCCCGGGCAGCCACCCAGGAAGAACCCACTATACGTGTAGAGTGGGCCTTAACAGAACTTGGACACGGCAGGCCTGCCGTAAAATAAGCATACTGGATAGTAAACCTTATCCAGTGAGAAATCGTCCACTTAGAAGGACACCCAACCTTGTTGGGAGCATAAAGGACGAACAGCGCGTCCGACATCCTGTGACGAGAAGTACTCTTCACATATATCTTCAATGCCTCACAATATCCAAGGACGTTGAGGTGAATGAGGAGTCAGTAGCCACTGACACCACAATAGGTTGGTCGATATGAAAAGCTGACACAACCTTTGGAAGAAATTGCTGATGCGTTCTGAGCTCAGCCCTATGTTCATGGAAAATAAAGTAGGGGCTCTTGTAGGACAAGGCCCCCAATTCTGACACATGCCTAGCAGCTGCCAATGCCAACAGTGTGACAGCCTTCCAAGTTAGAAACTTCCACCTCCTGTAAAGGCTTGAACCAATCTGATTGCAGGAACTGCAGCACCACATTAAGATCCTACGGCGCTGTAGGCGGCACATACGACGTTGGATGTGCAGAACCCCTTTCAAGAAAGTCTGAACCTCAGGGAGAGCAGCCAATTGTTTCTGGAAGAAAATGGACAAGGCCGAAATCTGGTCCTTTATGGCGCCCAAGCGCAGGCCCACATCCACACCTGCTTGCAGAAAGAGGAGAAACCGTCCCAGTTGAAACTACACCGTAGGAAACTTCTTCGATTCACAGCAAGACGCATACTTTTTCCAAATCCGATGGTAATGTTTAGACGTTACAGGCTAGGAAGGGAGTATCAGGGTAGGAATAACCTTTTTCGGAATGGCCGTCTGAGCCAAAATCAGGCGTTCAACCTCCATGCCGTCAAACGTAACCGCGGTAAGTCTGGATAAGTGAATGACCCCTGTTGTAGAAGGTCCTCACGAAGAGGAAGAGGCCTGGGATCCTCCAGTAGTAATTCCAGAAGATCCGTGTACCAAGCCCTTCTCGGCCAGTCCAGAGCCATGAGGATCGACTGAACCCTTGTTATTTTTATTATTTTGAGAACCCTTGGGATGAGCGGAAGTGGAGCGGACACATACACTGACTGGAACACCCACGGAGTCACCAGGGCGTCTACCGCCACTGCTTGCGGGTCTCTCGACCTGGAACAGTACCTCCAAAGCCTCCTGTTGAGGCGGGAGGCCATCATGTCGATTTGGGGTACACCCCAATGACTTATCTCTTCAAACATCTCCTGGTGGAGGTTCCATTTCCCTGGATGGAGATCGTGTCCTCTGAGGAATTCCGCTTCCCAGTTGTCCACTCCCGGAATGAAGATTGCCGACAGCGCCATTGCATGTTTTTCCTCCCAGAGGAGGATTCTTGTTACCTCTGACATGGCGTCTCTGCTCTTCGTTCCGCCCTGTCGTATGTAGGACACCATCGTTACATTGTCCGACTGAACTTGAATGGCTTGATCTCGCAGATGATGTGCCGCTTGTGGAAGGCCAATGTACATGGCCTTTAGTTCCAGAATGTTTATCGGAAGGACGGATTCCAGACTTGACCACTTTCCTTGAAAGTTTTCCCCTTGTATGACTGCTCCCCAACCTCTAAGACTTGCATCCGTGGTTAGAAAAATCCAGTTCTGAATCCCGAACCTTCGGCCCTCGAGAAGGTGAGAAGTTTGCAGCCACCAGAGGAGAGAAACTCTGGCTTTCGGCGTCAGGCGTATCCGCTGGTACATGTGAAGATGCAATCCCGACCACTTGTCCAGGAGATCTAGTTGGAAGGACCGTGCATGAAATCTTCCGTACTGTAGCGCCTCGTAGGATGCTACCATCTTCCCCAGAAGGCGAATGCACTGATGAATCGATACCCGGGCTGGCTTCAGGACATACTGTATCATTGATTGGATCACCAACGCTTTCTCCACCGGTAGAAATACCCTCTGCACTTTCGTGTCGAGTATCATCCCCAGGAAGGGCAGTCTGCTTGTCGGACCAAATGTGACTTTGGAAGGTTCAGGATCCACCGTGATCCTGGAGTAGTCGAGTTGAGAGAACAATGCGCTGTAACAGCTTCTCCCTGGAATAAGCCTTTATCAGCAGATCGTCCAGATATCGAATAATGTTCAATCCCTGCTCATCTCTGCCATGACCTTGGTGAACACCCTCGGTGCTGTGGACAGACCAAACGGCAGTGCCTGGAATTGATAATGACAGTCCAGTAGCGCAAATTTTAGATAAGCCTGGTGAGCCGGCCAGATCGGAACGTAGAGGTACGCATCCTTGATATCCAGGGAAACCAGGAATTCCCCCTCCTCCAGACCTGAGATCACTGCTCTCAGAGACTCCATTTTGAATTTGAATTCCCAAAAGTAGGGGTTTAAGGATTTTAGGTTTACAATCTGCCTCACCGAACCATCCTTTTTCGGGACCACAAACAGGTTTGAGTAATAACCCTTTGTCAGTAGATGAAGTGTAACTGGAACAATGACATTGGTTTGTACCAATTTTGGCTTCCTGAAGGATAGCACTGTGTCAGCGAAGTTTGTATCCCTGGGTGACAATGTCTAGTACCCAGGGGTCTAGGCCAGAAGAAGCCCAGATGTGACTGTAATCTCTTAGTCTTGCACCCACCTGCCGGATTCCCAGGCTGGGAGGTCCACCGTCATGCGGAAGAGTTTGAGGAAGCAGAACTTGGTTTGTGCTCCTGTGAACCGGATGTTGCAGGTTTTCTAGATTTCCCTCGACCACTTCTAAAGAAAGTGGAAGGGGGTTTGGACTTTAACTTTTGCAACCCGAAAGGACTGTATGGTTGATGTAGGATAAGGTATCCTAGCTGCCGCGCTGCTGAGGGAAGGAATGCTGACTTACCCGCAGTTGCCGTGGAGATCCACATATCTAACGCTTCTCCAAATAGAGCCTGACATGTGAAGGGTAAGTTCTCCACACTTTTTTGCACGCTGACACAATCATAGAAGAAGCTCTTGCATTAAGGTTGCCAAAGTCCTTCATGGCCTCCACCATGAATCCTGCAGAATCCTGTATGTGACGCAAAAACAATTCAATGTCACTCCTATCTAGAGAATCAAATTACTCTATCACTGTGCCTGACCATTTTACTATGGCTTTAGAAATCCACGCACAAACAATAGTGGGCCGTAAGGTCACCCCTGTAACAGTGCATATTGATTTGAGCATAGTCTCAATTTTGCGGTCCGACGGTTCTTTTAAAGCGGTTGAACCAGGAACAGGTAAAACTACCAGCTGGTAGACCCACAGAGTTGTCAGAGCATCTACCGCCACTGCTTGTGGGTCCCTCGACCTGGAACAATACCGCTGGGGCTTCTTGTTGAGTCGAGAGGCCATCATGTCAATTTGTGGATATCCCCACCGACGTGTCAACCACCGGAACACCTCCGGGTGAAGGCCCCACTCCCCTTGGTGCAGGATGTGTCTGCTGAGGAAGTCTGCTTCCCAGTTATCTATTACCGGAATGAAGACCGCTGACAATGCCACAGCGTGTTTTTCCGCCCAGAGGAGAATTCTTGAGACCTCTGACATTGAGGCTCTGCTTTTCGTTCCGCCCTGTCTGTTTATGTGCATCACTGCCGTCACATTGTCTGACTGGACCTGAATGGACTGATTCTGAGGAAGAGATGAGGCCTGCAGAAGGGCGCTGTATATAGGCCTGAGTTCCAAGATGTTTATTTGAAGGACGACTTCCTGACTTGACCATCTTCCCCGAAACTGCACCCCCTGGGTGACTGCGCCCCAAACTCTGAGGCTTGCGTCTGTGCTTAGCAGAATCCAATTCTGAATCCCAAACCTCCAACCCTCGACTAGGTGAGAAGTCTGTAGCCACCACAGAAGGGAGATTCTGGCTTTTGGCGAGAGACGGATCCTCTGGTGCATGTGAACATGCAATCCGGACCATTTGTCCAACAGATCTCGTTGGAAGGGCCTCGCATGAAACCTTCCGTACTGAAGCGCCTTGTAAGAGGCCACCATTTTCCCCAAAAGGTGAATGCACAGATGCACCAAGATCCGGGTTGGCTTCAGGACAGCCCGAACCATCAACTGGATTACCATTGCCTTTCCCAAGGAAAGGAACACTTGCTAAGACTCTGTGTCCAGTATCATTCCCAGGAAAGGAAGCCTCTGTGTTGGTTCTAGGTGAGATTTTGGTAGGTTCAGAATCCACCCGTGATCCAGGAGTAGTCTGGTTGAGAGGCCAACGCTGTCCAACAACCGCTCCCTGGACGGTGCCTTTATCAGAAGATCGTCCAGGTACGGAATTATGTTCACTCCCTGTTTGCGGAGTAGAAACATCATCTCTGCCATCACTTTGGTGAACACCCTCGGTGCCGTGGAGAGACCAAATGGCAGGGCCTGGAACTGGTAGTGACAGTCCTGCAGTGCCAACTGTAGATAAGCCTGATGAGAAGGCCAGATTGGAATGTGAAGGTACGCATTCTTGATATCCAGAGACACTAGGAATTCCCCTTCCTCCAAACCTGAGATTACCGCTCTCAGAGACTCCATCTTGAATTTGAACACTCGTAAGTATGGATTTAACGACTTCAGGTTCAGAATCGGTCTTACCGAACTGTCCGATTTGGGTACTACAAACAAGTTGGAATAGCACCCCTTGTTGTGCAGATGAGGTGGAACTGGAAAAATTACCTGAGTCTGTACCAGTTTTTGAATGGCGTCCTGCTCTTGTGAGACTGGTAAGCCTGATTTGAAGAATCTGTGAGGTGGGAGCTCCTGGAACTCCAGTCTGTAGCCCTGGGATATAAGGTCGATGACCCAGATGTGACTGAAGAATTTTAGCCGGGCTCCCAACTGCCAGTCTTCCAGGCATCGCGGTCAGTCATGCTGAAGGTTTTTGAGGAGACAGAGCTTGAGCCCTGTTTCTGTGAACCGGCAGTTGTGGTTTGTGTGGTTTACCCATAGCGCCTCTGGTGGCTGTAGAAGAACCTCTGTGTTTGCCCCTAAACTTGGCAGTCCGAAAGGACTGTAAATTGGAACCTGAGTAGGCTTTCCTAGCTGGGGGAGCTGCAGAAGGACGGTATGTGGACTTACCTGCAGTAGCTTTGGAGATCCATTTGTTTAGTTCATCTCCAAATAAGGCCTAGCCTGTGAAAGGGAGGCCTTCCACGCCTTTGCTGGAGTCAGCATCCGCACTCCCCTGGGGTAGCCATAGACCCCTGCATGCAGACACTGCCATTGACGTGGTGCGTGCATTAAGCAATCCTATTTCTTTTATGGTTTCCACCATAAAACTCACAGAGTCATGTATATGCGGTAGGAACAAGATAACCTCCTCCTGAGGCAGGGTGTCTAACCCTTCAATCAGGTTACCCATTTGACAATGGCTCTTGTAATCCATCCAAATTCTATAGTGGGTCTCTGGTCCAACCCAGCAGCTGTACACAAAGATTTGAGCGTAGCCTCAATTTTACGATCAGCCGCGTCATTTAGGAAGGCTGCACCCGGGACAGGCAATACAACTTTTCTTGAAAGCCTGGATACTGATTTTTTTTCCCCCTATCCTCAGGAGGAAAAGGAAAGGATGATAACAACCGTTTAGGGATTTGAAATTTCCTATAAGGATTAACCCACGGTTCTTCAAACAGGGTGTTAAATTCCTTGACAGGAAAAGTGGCTGAGGATTACTTTTTTATATTAAGATTAGAGATGAGCGGGTTCAGTTTTACTCGGATTTACTCGGTTCTCAAAATGGCATCTTATTGGCTCACGGATGTCTCGTATTCTGGATAGCCAATCAGATGCCGTTTTGAGAACCGAGTAAATCCGAGTTAAACCCGAAACTGCTCATCTCTAATTAAAATGAGATTCCACACTCTCCTCTGTCACCTTATCAGGGATATTTAGAACTTCCCTGATAGCTTCAGAGAGCCTATATTCCCTGCAAGAGTACCCTCCCCCACCTCTGAGTCCACCTCACCCTCCTCCATATCTGACCCCTCATCATCCGAGTCAGACTGCAGGATATGGGACAAAGTGCGTTTTTGCGGACAAATGGCAGGGGACCGAGTCTCTTTTCATAAACTCAGTCATATATTGTATTAAGTTTTGCGTCTCTTTCTCGGTCCGAGATAACTTAGTAGAGATTATGGAAATCATTCCCCTAATGGAGTCCAGCCATGCTGGTTCTGCCCCACTAGCCTGGGAAGGGACACTACATTGAGTACACACATTAGGGACCCCCCACCCTGAGCAAGAACAACACTAGGCCTTACATGAAACACACTCTTTGTCTGACAAACTCTATCGTGACAGCACACACACACACACACACACAGGAAAAGGTTAAACGCACAATTAACCCACAAAGAGCCCTTCCAAGGAGAGACAGAGGGAGTACGGAACCAGCACATGGCAACCTTAACGCTAATACCCTAGCTTAGCCGGGTCGCAGACTAAGTACCTAGATCAGGGATTTAGTACACTAATCAGTGCTCCCCCCCTGCTACCACTGAGGTAATCTGGAGTCTCTCTGGGGGAGATGCGCGTCCCTGTCAGTCAGCTGCAGAGGGAAAATGGCGCTGGTGAGCTGCTGGATCCGCTCATGGTGAAGACCCCACCCCTTCAATGGCGCGTGGTCCTCCCGCTCTTTTTTATACTGGTTGTATGTGTCTAAGTGCATAAAATGGAGACAGACTCCTTTCATGGCTTTGTTGCCACTCTGGGTACTGTGTCTTTACACAGTGGGAGACGCAGTCCGCCCCGTTTAGAAGCCGTTTGTCTCCGTACCCTGCCGCCATAATGGTCGGCGACCCACTAACCGGGACGCTGGCTTAGTACTCACCAGTCTTCATTCTTCTGGCTCTATTAGGTGTGGCAGAGTGCTGCGAGAATGTACGCTCGCCTTGGTGGGGCTTGCGAATAGTTCCTCCAGAGCTAGTGTCCTGTCAGCGGGGAACGGGACCATTAACCCTGATAGAGGTTGGGCCATTCCCTCCCCCAAGTCCATGAAGCAGGCAGGCTGGTGCTATCCAGTCCTGCCTGAAAATAACAAACAGAAAATAGGATTTTAATACCTACCGGTAAATACTTTTCTCTTAGTCCGTAGAGGATGCTTGGGATGCTTCAAGAACCATGGGGTATAGACGGGATCCTCAGGAGACATGGGCACTTTAAGACTTTAAATGGGTGTGAACTGGCTCCTCCCTCAATGCCCCTCCTCCAGACTCCAGCTATAGGAACTGTGCCCAGGGAGACGGACATTTCGAGGAAAAGGATTTATTGTTAAACTAAGGGTGAGATACACACCAGCTCACACCACCAACATGCCGTACAACATGGCATTAGCAAAAAGTCCAGTCAACGGCATGAACAAAATCAGCAACAGGCTGACCTTAACTGAAACACAACCAATAACTATTAAACAAGTACTGCAGATAGCATCCTCTACAGACTAAGAGAAAAGGATTGACCGGTAGGTATTAAAATGCTATTTTCTGGGGGGGCGTGGCTAGAGGCCTAACAGAGAAGAGGTGTCCCGAGGGAGCTCCTACCGAAACAAACCCCGTTAACCCCTCATTTCAACTTTTACCCCACCTATCTCTCCCCCATATCACCCCACAGTTGCCCCTGTGAGACAGGGCACCAAGGGAGTGAGCTGCGGAGCCGGAGCACAGGCTAGCCCTGTGCTTGCGGCCTTCCCTGTAAAGTGAAGCCGGGGCCTAAATTTATTGCTGCCCCCGCCTGTGATCGTCCGCTGCCCGGCCGCCAAAATACTGCCCCCAGACTTACCCCGCCATCGCATTCTGTGCCCCTTGCCTGGGGAGAACTGACAGGGCTTCAGTGAAGAGTCGGAGAGCTCCGGAGGGTGCAGGGCCGGAGCCGATCTGAAGTGCGGACCTCCGGTGGCGGCAGCCATATTGGGTGTGGCGTCTGAAGGAATTCAGGCGCTACACCGCTGTATGAACACCGCCGGACGCGGTAGCTGGCGGGGGGGGGCGGACGAAGAGTGCTGAGGGACCTGGGGGCACCCAGAAGTATTATAAACCCCTGGGGGAGCCGCTGTAAAAGCCCAGGAGAAGTCCCTCCACACATTTTTGATGGCGGCCATCTTGGAGGTGGCAGGACAGCACACTTTATCTTACCTGCGCTCTGCTGCCCCTGCTGGAGCAGTGAAAATTCAGTCACCCTATTAACACAAGGAATCCAGCTAAAATCTCTACCCCGCAGCTGCTATTTTTTTCTTTTTTTTTCAAATCTCCTACACTACATCTTACAACCACGGAAAGGTGTGTTGTACATTGGGAAGCTCTCCCGTGGACCCCTCTCACCGTCTTCATAGATTAATGGGACCTTGGTCCTATAAATAATGTAATTTCACGGATGCCTGACTTCCCCCTCACCCGGACCAACTGTTAAGCACGTAACGTACAGGTGGACCAATCTTGTTACCATTCCTTAAACGGACGTTATACGTTCACCAGATATTATGAGCAGAGCGAACACCAGAGCAAAAAAATCAGGAGCTTCACAAGATATCTCACAACACTTCTCACGCCGAGAAAAACCATCAGAAGCCTCGTCTCCGTCCTCACCGATGCCCACCCCCATCATGGACCAGACGGATGCACCCTCAACCAAGGCGGACATCCAGTCCCTCCAAAACATGATACTAGACCTCAAGAGCTCATTTACTACAGCTCTCCAGACAGCGATCGGGGAATTAAAATCCGACATGGCGGCACTGGACTCCCGCACATCCGCACTAGAATCACGGGTGGACCACCAACAAAGTCTCCATAAACAGGTGGGGGAGGACATGAGTTACCTATCCAGCGAACTGGAACTCCTTAAGGATAAAGTGGAGGACAGCGAAAATCGCGAAAGGCGGAACAATTTACGCATCCGCAATGTTCCTGAATCTATCACAGCCTCTGAATTGGAACCATATCTCCAACGCCTGTTTCTACACCTGGTCCCGTCACTTTCAAATTCTGCCATCTTAATAGAGAGAGCCCATCGCGCCCTGAGACCTAAACCAAAGGACTCGGAACCTCCCCGTGATGTTATCCTCCGATTTCTGTCCTTCAAGATTAAAAATAACATAACTCTGGCGTGCAGAAACTCAACCTCCATTTTATTTGAAGACTCCCGACTTCAGATTTACCAAGATCTGTCACCAGTGACCATTGCTAAACGACGCGATTTACGCTCTGTCACCTCCACACTGCGCGACAATGGTTATAAATATCGCTGGGGATTCCCTTTCCGCCTCATTGTGGAGATTGATGGCAAAATTAACACCATTCGCTCTCCTGATGATGGGGACAAATTGCTTCGAAAATTGCAGCTAACTCCGACTGCTACCTCATAGACGTGAAGCTCCTTTAATTTAATTTAAATGTTTATATAACGTTTAACCTAACTAATCTTGTTCTCAATCTTGCTTAACTGATATGTAAACCCTGTTTTAGGTACCGTTCCATCCACAAATGCTCATTAATTTCCTTCTTAGAAGATTCTTGTTGGCGGACCTTTAAGCCTCACGTAGCACTAAGATGTTGTCTCGCTGTGCTGGTTGGCGGCTTGGAACCATTGCCATATAGATAAATTAACGGATTGGAATTTTTTTTTTCTTTTTTCCGAAGCCATGAGAGCTGTCTCTGGCCGCCAACCTGTCCAGCGATCATACCATTGGTTTTATTGTTGTTACTAAATTGTTATTATTTGTTATATAATCACTTATATTATCAAGTTTTACATTTAGGAATATTTCGCCCCTAAAACAAGTTTTAGTGGGCTACACAATGGCCCACCCATTCTGTTTGTTAGTGGTTTCGGGTGGGGGGCGTCAGTGCTTTATCTTGATACCTCCTCCCCCAACTCTTAGGGATTAAAGTTATTATCAAGCATAGAGGGGTGATACCCTCGTCTGTTATATTGCATTTGTGTCCCGCCAGAGAGCTCTCTCATCTTTCTTTTCTTTGAGAGCTCAACCTTGGCAGCCGAGTATCCTGCCTACTGGATACTACGTCTGCTTTATTCTCTTTTGTTCCTCTTTCTTCTATTCCCCTCCTCTCTTAAACCCTGGTTACAATACAACTGTGTATTAACACCCTTGTAATCACAGAAAGATTTATTTATTTAACTAATATTGTTCGTATACAAAATCATACACTCCTATTTTATTCTTTTTATTCTTTAGTTATTCATCCCCCCCCCCCCCCCTCTGTCTCTATTGTTCGTATTAGCAGAGTCCGGGACCCTAGTGATCTCCAGCGAATTACCCCCTCCACAGCTTCAATCATGCCGCTAAAATGCCTGTCCATTAATGTCAAAGGGCTGAACACTCCTCAGAAACGCTCTCATCTCCACAGATCTCTCAGGACAATGAAAGGTGACGTGATTTTTTTACAGGAGACACACTTGAAATCAGATTCCCATCCCTCCCTGACATCTAAACAATTTCCTATGGCCTGGTATTCCAATCATACATCAAAAAAACATGGGGTGGCTATCTTAATAAGGGGGTCAGTCCCTTTCCAATTCCTAGACAGTAAGCATGACAATGAAGGCCGTTATGTGATGGTGAGAGGAAAAATTGGACACGAGGAGGTTACCTTGGCTAACCTGTACTCTCCAAACACTGCCCAATCCAAATTCTTTCGTAAGTTTTTCCACAAACTTTACTCATATAGACGAGGTAAAATACTCGTGGGTGGCGACTTTAATATGGCTCTCACGGGCATGGACAGGTCCGGCCCCTTGCGTAGTAGTCAAACCCCGAATTCCTCCGTATTACACAGGGGGATGACCGAGGCTTGTTTGTTCGATGTCTGGCGATTCCTTAACCCGACCACCAGGGACTATACCTTCTATTCCAATCCGCACGATGGCCCTCATTCCGAGTTGTTCGCTCGGAGTTTTTCATCGCATCGCAGTGAGAATCCGCTTAGTGCGCATGCGCAATGTTCGCACTGCGGCTGCGCCAAGTAACTTTACTATGAAGAAAGTAATTTTACTCACGGCTTTTTCATCGCTCCGGCGATCGTACTGTGATTGACAGGAAATGGGTGTTACTGGGCAGAAACACGGCGTTTTAGGGGCGTGTGGCTGGAAACGCTACCGTTTCCGGAAAAAACGCAGGAGTGGCCGAAGAAACGGTGGGAGTGCCTGGGCGAACGCTGGGTGTGTTTGTGACGTCAGCCAGGAACGAAAAGCACTGAACTGATCGCACAGGCAGAGTAAGTCTGAAGCTACTCAAAAACTGCTAACTCGTTTGTGATCGCAATATTGCGCATACTTCGGTCGCACTTTTAAGAAGCTAAGATACACTCCCAGTAGGCGTAGGCTTAGCGTGTGTAACTCTGCTACATTCGCCTTGCGAGCGAACAACTCGGAATGAGGGCCGATGTGTACTCTCGTATTGATATGTTCCTGAGCTGTGCACCTCTCTCCCGCACCGCTAGCTCTTCCTCTATAGTCCCACTCACCTGGACTGACCAATTGCGACATTTGACATTTTTTATATCCCTGACGGTAGACCGACATGGAGACTAAACGAAACACTATTGAAGATCCCTAAGTTCCAAGACTTAATTAAAACAGAGCTTCGGGATTATTTTGCGGTTAACGTAGGAGACTGCAATATAGCCACTATATGGGAAGCCCATAAGGCGGTTATCAGGGGATCCATTATCCAATTTGCATCCCGCCGTAAGAGAACCCGAGAAAACCAAATTGCCCTGTTAACGGATAATATTGCAACATTGAATCAGGAACATAAACGCACACGCTCTAAAAAAACCCTAGCCGAACTTTCTAAAGCACGAGATGAACTACAAACCCTCTTGGCGGAGAATATTGAGCGCTCGCTTCGATGGGCCAATCAATCATTTTACGATAAAAGTAACAAGGCACATACCCTATTAGCTAACCAATTACGAGCCAAAAAAGCTAACCAAAACATCCATACTATTAGACAACCCTCAGGTAACATTACCTACGACCCCAAAAAAATTAATAATATCTTCTTTGACTACTATAAGAAACTCTACAACCTTGATCCCCCGTCTGACCCCTCAGCACAAGCCGACCAGGCACAACAATACCTAGATTCCTGCGCTCTTCCTCATATAGACGAGGAAACTAACTCTACTCTCAATGCTGATATTTCTGCTGAGGAAATTGAGGCGGCTCTGAAAACCCAGAAACCTTCAAAAGCACCTGGTCCGGATGGATATCCGATGGTGTATTACAAAACCTTCGCCCCTCAACTCATCCCTCATATGATCTCCCTGTTTAATAAAATATTACGGGGCACCCCCTTCCATACTGACTCCACGACATCCCGCATTATTGTAATCCCGAAGCCCGGAAAAGACCCCTCGCATTGCACAAACTACAGACCCATATCTTTGATAAATACTGATCTTGAACTTTTTGCCAAAATACTAGCAACTCGTCTGAACGCTGTGTTGCCATCATTAATAGATCCTGATCAAGTGGGATTTATCCCTGGCCGTCAGGCCTCGGACAACACCAGACGCACTATTGATTTGATTCACCAAATAAACTCGTCGAAAACACCAGCGATTGCCTTGGCGCTGGACGCCGAAAAGGCATTTGAACGCATTTCCTGGCCCTTTTTGTTTTCCACTTTATCTTCATTTGGCCTCCATGGTCATTTCATCACTGCAATAGAGGCCCTCTATTCCAACCCCTCATCTATGGTCCTGACCAATGGATTGAGCTCACCTAGATTTAGTTTGAAGAATGGCACTCGCCAGGGCTGCCCTCTTTCGCCCCTACTTTTTGCTCTATGCATCGAACCTCTTGCGGCCCGTATTAGACTTAATGCGGACATTGGGGGGATTACAGTAGGGCAGAGCTCATACAAAATATCTTTATTTGCGGACGACGTGCTCTTGACTTTATCTAACCCTTTGATCTCTCTTCCTAATCTACAAAAAGAATTATTACTATACGGTTCCCTCTCGGGTTATAAAATAAACCACACCAAATCAGAGGCCCTTGCATATAATATCCCACCCCAGACCCACTTGATTCTAACTTCCTCCTTCCCTTTTCTTTGGAGACCCTCGGCTATCAAATACCTCGGCATATTCATTACTAAATCCTACACCAGCCTCTACCAGACTAACTTTGTTCCTATGATTAAAACTCTCACCCAAGACTTGGATAAATGGGACAGATTATTCATTTCATGGATTGGACGGATTAACGCCCTAAAAATTAATTTCCTTCCCCGTATTCTTTACCTATTTCAGACCATTCCGATAATGGTGCCCCGAGTGACTTTGACCTCATTGCAATCATTGTGCAACAAATTTATTTGGGCTCATCGAAAGTCTCGATTAAGACGAACACTGTTGACTAACACTGTTGGGCGGACTGGGATATCCTAACCTTCAAGCTTATTTTAATGCCTGTCACCTTAATCACATGGTGTCCTGGCATTCCCCACAAGGGAACAGAAAATGGGTCGATATTGAGAATTCAATATATCAGGGCGTTCCCCTCGACTCTCTTCTATGGCTCCCCAGGTCCTGCAGACCAGCCTCGGCCTATTCAATCCCCACGATTAAATTTACCCTTGGATTGTGGGACAAACTCCGTAGCACCTATAATTTATCCTCACACCCCTCACCTTTGACACCTATCTGGGGACACCCTGCCTTTCTCCCAGGCTGCGAGCGAAAAATAGCAGCCCCATGGCAATCTCAGGGTATCACGAGATTTATTCATGTTAAAGGCCATTCAGCACCGACCTCCTTTGGGGATTTTCAGGAACGCCTTGGTTTGCCATCCTCGTGTCATTACCATTACATCCAAATTCTTAGCTTTCTCAAATCTCAGCTTAAAACTTCCCCTTTGAAACCACCCACCTCCTTTGAACATATGTGTATACTTTCAATTGGCAAAAAGGGTAATATTTCAACAATATACAACTCGATTCTGACCCCAGATCCCCCTGCCCGTGAGCCCCATGAATTAGCTTGGGAATCAGATCTCTCCCATCCGCTGGAAGATGATCAATGGGAAGAAATCAGAATACGCATCGCTAAAGCCTCCATTAGTGTGGCACTCAGAGAAACATGCTATAAGATCTACACCAGGTGGTACCTAGTCCCCTCCAGACTTCATTCCATTTACCCCACGACATCAAATCTGTGTTGGAGACTCTGTGGAGAGGAGGGCACCTTTTTCCACATATGGTGGACGTGCCCGTCTATTCACCCTTTTTGGAAAATGGTAGGAGCACTTATTGCTCAAACATGCGGACATAATCTAGACCTTTCCCCTGAAACTGCCCTACTGCATGCTCCCATACCGTCATTACCTAAAGCACAAGACAAGCTTACCATGCTACTTTGCATGGCGGCTAAATCTCTGATCGCTAAATGCTGGAAAGACCATAAACCTCCCTCCAAGGCATTACTATATAGCCAACATGGAATATATTACAAGCCTGAGGAATAACACTGTGGCACAGTTCCACAACATCTGGTCTCCTTGGTACCTCGCTCGGTCTTTATTGATGCCCGGACTATGTTGATACTGCTAATACTGCGGACTCTGCTGATACCTCCATCACCTCTGTTGTCTCCCCCTCTGTTACCAATACAGAGAACTGTTCCTATTTTCTTATCTCCCTATTTGTAATATCCCCAATATTTCCCTTTTATTAGGATACATTCTCTAGCTTCTTCTCCTCCTTCCTTTTCTTTTTCTTTCCCACTTTTACTCCTCACAAGATTACACCAAGATTTGGTATAAATTTTATACTATAGCGGTAAAATAAAATGAGAAAGGTCAGATACGCGGCTAGAGTTATGCAGGGTGCATGTTACTAATACCTGTTGGCCTATAATTTCATGGAAATGTCGCTATTGTTCTGATCTGGTGTGTAAAATGTTTGTTTTCTTGTTCAGTATCCTTACCCTGTACAAGTTTGTTCTTGTTAATGTTATGACTTCTGATCAACCTCAATAAAAAATTCTAACTTTAAAAAAAAAAAAAATGCTATTTTCTCATACGTCCTAGAGGATGCTGGGGATGCTTCAAGAACCATGGGGTTTATACCAAAGCTCTAGAACGGGCGGGAGAGTGCGGATGACTCTGCAGAACCGATTGACCAAACAAGAGGTCCTCCTCAGCCAGGGTATCAAACTTGTAAAACTTTTCAAAGGTTTTTGAACCCGACCAAGTAGCAGCTCGGCAAAGCTGTAATGCCGAGACCCCTCGGGCAGCCGCCCAGGATGAGCCCAGCTTTCTGGTAGAATGGGCTTTTACAGATTTCGGTAACGGCAATCCTGCCGTAGAATGAGCCTGCTCAATTTGTATTACAGATCCAGAGTGCAATAGTCTGCTTGGATGCAGGAACCCCAATCTTTTTGGGAGCCCACAGGACAAACAGAGCCTCTGTTTTCCAAATCTGCGCCGTTCTGGCGACACATATCTTCAAAGCTCTGACCACATCGAGAGACTTCGAATCCGCCAAGGTATCAGTAGCCACCGGCACCACAATAGGCTGGTTTACGTGAAATGATTAAACCACTTTTCGCAGAAATTGCTGACGAGTTCTCTACTCCGCTCTATCGGCATAGAAGATTAAATAGGGGCTTTTGTGAGACAAAGCTGCCAACTCAGATACTTGACTTGCGGATGCCAAGGCCAACAACATGACTACTTTCCAAGTAAGGAATTTTAGCTCAACCTTACGTAAACGTTCAAACCAATGAGATTGCAGGAACCGCAAAAATAAGATTTTAAACCTACCGGTAAATCTTTTTCTCCTAGTCCGTAGAGGATGCTGGGGACTACGTAAGGACCATGGGGTATAGATGGGCTCCGCAGGAGACATGGGCACTATAAAGAACTTTAGATGGGTGTGCACTGGCTCCTCCCTCTATGCCCCTCCTCCAGACCTCAGTTAGAGAAACTGTGCCCAGAGGAGACGGACAGTACGAGGAAAGGATTTTTGTTAATCCCTGGGCAAGATTCATACCGGCCCACACCATATAACATGGAATATACGCAACCAGTTAACAGTATAAACAAAACAGCATCAGCCAAAGACTGATCTTAACTGTAACATAACCCTTATGTAAGCAATAACTATACACAAGCCTTGCAGAAATATGTCCGCACTGGGATGGGCGCCCAGCATCCTCTACGGACTAGGAGAAAATAAGAATTTACTTACCGATAATTCTATTTCTCGGAGTCCGTAGTGGATGCTGGGGTTCCTGAAAGGACCATGGGGGAATAGCGGCTCCGCAGGAGACAGGGCACAAAAGTAAAGCTTTCCGATCAGGTGGTGTGCACTGGCTCCTCCCCCTATGACCCTCCTCCAAGCCAGTTAGGTACTGTGCCCGGACGAGCGTACACAATAAGGGAGGATTTTGAATCCCGGGTAAGACTCATACCAGCCACACCAATCACACCGTACAACTTGTGATCTAAACCCAGTTAACAGTATGATAACAGAAGAGCCTCTGAAAGATGGCTCCCCAAACAATAACCCGAATTAGTTAACAATAACTATGTACAAGTATTGCAGATAATCCGCACTTGGGATGGGCGCCCAGCATCCACTACGGACTCCGAGAAATAGAATTATCGGTAAGTAAATTCTTATTTTCTCTATCGTCCTAGTGGATGCTGGGGTTCCTGAAAGGACCATGGGGATTATACCAAAGCTCCCAAACGGGCGGGAGAGTGCGGATGACTCTGCAGCACCGAATGAGAGAACTCCAGGTCCTCCTTTGCCAGGGTATCAAATTTGTAGAATTTTACAAACGTGTTCTCCCCTGACCACGTAGCTGCTCGGCAGAGTTGTAATGCCGAGACCCCTCGGGCAGCCGCCCAAGATGAGCCCACCTTCCTTGTGGAATGGGCCTTAACAGATTTAGGCTGTGGCAGGCCTGCCACAGAATGTGCAAGTTGAATTGTGTTACAAATCCAACGAGCAATCGACTGCTTAGAAGCAGGCGCACCCAACTTGTTGGGTGCATACAGTATAAACAGCGAGTCAGATTTTCTGACTCCAGCCGTCCTTGAAATGTATATTTTTAAAGCTCTGACAACGTCCAACAACTTGGAGTCCTCCAAGTCGCTTGTAGCCGCAGGCACTACAATAGGCTGGTTCAGGTGAAACGCTGATACCACCTTAGGGAGAAAATGCGGACGCGTCCGCAGCTCTGCCCTATCCGAATGGAAAATTAAATAAGGGCTTTTATAAGATAAAGCCGCCAGTTCAGATACTCTCCTGGCGGACGCCAGGGCCAGTAACATAGTCACTTTCCATGTGAGATATTTCAAATCCACATTTTTTAGTGGTTCAAACCAATGGGATTTGAGGAAATCTAAAACTACATTTAGATCCCACGGTGCCACCGGAGGCACCACAGGAGGCTGTATATGCAGTACTCCTTTGACAAAAGTCTGGACCTCAGGAACGGAGGCCAATTCTTTTTGGAAGAATATTGACAGGGCCGAAATTTGAACCTTAATAGATCCCAATTTGAGACCCATAGACAATCCTGATTGCAGGAAATGTAGGAAACGCCCCAGTTGAAATTCCTCCGTCGGATCACTCCGATCCTCGCACCACGCAACATATTTCCGCCAAATGCGGTGATAATGCTTCGCGGTGACTTCCTTTCTTGCCTTAATCAAGGTAGGAATGACTTCTTCTGGAATGCCTTTTCCTTTTAGGATCTGGCGTTCAACCGCCATGCCGTCAAACGCAGCCGCGGTAAGTCTTGGAATAGACACGGTCCCTGCTGAAGCAGGTCCTGTCTTAGAGGTAGAGGCCACGGATCGTCCGTGACCATCTCTCGAAGTTCCGGGTACCAAGACCTTCTTGGCCAATCCGGAGCCACTAGTATCGTTCTTACTCCGCTTTGCCGTATGATTCTCAATACCTTTGGTATGAGAGGCAGAGGAGGAAACACATACACCGACTGGTACACCCAAGGTGTTACCAGCGCGTCCACAGCTATTGCCTGCGGATCTCTTGACCTGGCGCAATACCTGTCCAGTTTTTTGTTGAGGCGAGACGCCATCATGTCCACCATTGGTCTTTCCCAACGGTTTATTAGCATGTGGAAAACTTCTGGATGAAGTCCCCACTCTCCCGGGTGAAGATCGTGTCTGCTGAGGAAGTCTGCTTCCCAGTTGTCCACTCCCGGGATGAACACTGCTGACAGTGCTATCACGTGATTCTCCGCCCAGCGAAGGATCCTGGCAGCCTCTGCCATTGCACTCCCGCTTCTTGTGCCGCCCTGTCTGTTTACATGGGCGACTGCCGTGATGTTGTCCGACTGGATCAACACCGGTCTTCCTTGAAGCAGAGGTTCCGCCTGGCTTAGAGCATTGTAGATTGCTCTTAGTTCCAGAATGTTTATGTGAAGAGACTTTTCCAGGCTCGACCACACTCCCTGGAAGTTTCTTCCTTGTGTGACTGCTCCCCAGCCTCTCAGGCTGGCGTCCGTGGTCACCAGGATCCAATCCTGTATGCCGAATCTGCGGCCCTCCAATAGATGAGCCCTCTGCAACCACCACAGAAGAGATACCCTTGTCCTTGGAGACAGGGTTATCCGCAGGTGCATCTGAAGATGCGTGCATTGATGTACAGACACCTTTCCTGGTTTTAGGAGATTCCTGACCAGGTCGGACAACTCCTTGGCTTTTTCCTCGGGAAGAAAAACCTTTTTCTGAACCGTGTCCAGAATCATCCCTAGGAACAGCAGACGAGTTGTCGGCATTAATTTGGATTTTGGAATATTCAGAATCCATCCGTGCTGCTTTAGCACCTCTTGAGATATTGCTAATCCCATCTCTAGCTGTTCTCTGGACCTTGCCCTTATTAGGAGATCGTCCAAGTATGGGATAATTAATACGCCTTTTCTTCGAAGAAGAATCATCATCTCGGCCATTACCTTTGTAAAGACCCGAGGTGCCGTGGACAAACCAAACGGCAGCGTCTGAAACTGATAGTGACAGTTTTGTACAACGAACCTGAGGTACCCCTGGTGTGAGGGGTAAATTGGAACGTGGAGATACGCATCCTTGATGTCCAAGGATACCATAAAGTCCCCTTCTTCCAGGTTCGCTATCACTGCTCTGAGTGACTCCATCTTGAACTTGAACTTCTTTATGTACAGGTTCAAGGACTTCAGATTTAGAATAGGCCTTACCGAGCCATCCGGCTTCGGTACCACAAATAGAGTGGAATAATACCCCTTCCCTTGTTGTAGAAGAGGTACCTTGACTATCACCTGCTGAGAGTACAGCTTGTGAATGGCTTCCAAAACCGTCTCCCTTTCGGAAGGGGACGTTGGTAAAGCAGACTTCAGGAAACGGCGAGGTGGATCTGTCTCTAATTCCAACCTGTACCCCTGAGATATTATCTGCAGGATCCAGGGATCTACCTGCGAGTGAGCTCACTGCGCGCTGTAATTTTTGAGACGACCTCCCACCGTCCCCGAGTCCGCTTGAGAAGCCCCAGCGTCATGCTGAGGCTTTTGTAGAAGCCGGGGAGGGCTTCTGTTCCTGGGAAGGAGCTGCCTGTTGCTGTTTCTTCCCTCGACCTCTGCCTCGTGGCAGATATGAATAGCCCTTTGCTCTCTTATTTTTAAAGGAACGAAAGGGCTGCGGTTGAAAAGTCGGTGCCTTTTTCTGTTGGGGAGTGACTTGAGGTAGAAAGGTGGATTTCCCGGCTGTAGCCGTGGCCACCAAATCTGATAGACCGACTCCAAATAACTCCTCCCCTTTATACGGCAAAACTTCCATATGCCGTTTTGAATCCGCATCGCCTGTCCACTGTCGCGTCCATAAAGCTCTTCTGGCCGAAATGGACATAGCACTTACCCGTGATGCCAGTGTGCAGATATCCCTCTGTGCATCACGCATATAAAGAAATGCATCCTTTATTTGTTCTAACGACAGTAAAATATTGTCCCTGTCCAGGGTATCAATATTTTCAATCAGGGACTCTGACCAAACTACCCCAGCACTGCACATCCAGGCAGTCGCTATAGCTGGTCGTAGTATAACACCTGCATGTGTGTATATACTTTTTTGGATATTTTCCATCCTCCTATCTGATGGATCTTTAAGTGCGGCCGTCTCAGGAGAAGGTAACGCCACTTGTTTTGATAAGCGTGTTAGCGCCTTGTCCACCCTAGGAGGTGATTTCCCAGCGCTCCCTAACCTCTGGCGGGAAAGGGTATAATGCCAATAATTTCTTTGAAATTATCAGCTTTTTATCAGGGGCAACCCACGCTTCATCACACACGTCATTTAATTCTTCTGATTCAGGAAAAACTATAGGTAGTTTTTTCACACCCCACATAATACCCTGTTTAGTGGTACCTGTAGTATCAGCTAAATGTAACGCCTCCTTCATTGCCAAAATCATATAACGTGTGGCCCTACTGGAAAATACGGTTGATTCGTCACCACTGGAATCAGTGCCTGTGTCTGGGTCTGTGTCGACCGACTGAGGCAAAGGGCGTTTTACAGCCCCTGACGGTGTTTGAGGCGCCTGGACAGGCACTAATTGATTGTCCGGCCGCCTCATGTCGTCAAACGACTGCTTTAGCGTGTTGACACTATCCCGTAATTCCATAAATAAAGGCATCCATTCTGGTGTCGACCCCCTAGGAGGTGACATCCCCATATTTGGCAATTGCTCCGCCTCCACACCAATATCGTCCTCCGTCGACACACACGTACCGACACACAGACACACAGGGAATGCTCTAAACGAAGACAGGACCCACTAGCCCTTTGGGGAGACAGAGGGAGAGTCTGCCAGCACACACCAAAAAGCGCTATATATGACAGGGATAGCCTTATAATAAGTGCTCCCTTATAGCTGCTTTATATATATCAAGATATTGCCATTAAATTTGCCCCCCCTCTCTGTTTTACCCTGTTTCTGTAGTGCAGTGCAGGGGAGAGACCTGGGAGCCGTCCTGACCAGCGGAGCTGTGAGAGGAAATGGCGCCGTGTGCTGAGGAGATAGGCCCCGCCCCTTTTTCGGCGGGCTCGTCTCCCGCTATTTTGTGAATACAGGCAGGGGTTAAATATCTCCATATAGCCTCTGGGGGCTATATGTGAGGTATTTTTAGCCTTTATATAGGTTTACATTTGCCTCCCAGGGCGCCCCCCCCCAGCGCCCTGCACCCTCAGTGACTGCGTGTGAAGTGTGCTGAGAGGAAAATGGCGCACAGCTGCAGTGCTGTGCGCTACCTTTAGAAGACTGCAGGAGTCTTCAGCCGCCGATTCTGGACCTCTTCTTACTTCAGCATCTGCAAGGGGGCCGGCGGCGCGGCTCCGGTGACCATCCAGGCTGTACCTGTGATCGTCCCTCTGGAGCTGATGTCCAGTAGCCAAGAAGCCAATCCATCCTGCACGCAGGTGAGTTCACTTCTTCTCCCCTCTGTCCCTCGTTGCAGTGATCCTGTTGCCAGCAGGAATCACTGTAAAATAAAAAACCTAAGCTAAACTTTCTCTAAGCAGCTCTTTATGAGAGCCACCTAGAATTGCACCCTTCTCGGCCGGGCACAAAAATCTAACTGGAGTCTGGAGGAGGGTCATAGGGGGAGGAGCCAGTGCACACCACCTGATCTGGAAAAGCTTTACTTTTTGTGCCCTGTCTCCTGCGGAGCCGCTATTCCCCCATGGTCCTTTCAGGAACCCCAGCATCCACTAGGACGATAGAGAAAAAGATTTACCGGTAGGTTTAAAATCTTATTTTCTCTTACGTCCTAGAGGATGCTGGGGACTCCGTAAGGACCATGGGGATTATACCAAAGCTCCAGACCGGGCGGGAGAGTGCGGATGACTCTGCAGCTCCGATTGAGCAAACAGGAGGTCCTCCTCAGCCAAGGTATCAAACTTGTAAAATTTAGCAAAAGTGTTTGAACCCGACCAAGTCGCCGCTCGGCAAAGCTGTAATGCCGAGACGCCTCGGGCAGCCGCCCAAGAAGAGCCCACCTTCCTAGTGGAATGGGTTTTACCGAATTTGGTAACGGCCATCCAGCCATAGAATGAGCCTGCTGAATCGTGTTACAGATCCAGCGAGCAATAGTCTGCTTAGAAGCAGGAGCGCCAACCTTGTTGGCTGCATACAGGACAAACAGTGCCTCTGTTTTCCTAACCCGAGCCGTTCTGGCTGCATACATTTTTAAGGCCCTGACTACATCAAGGGACTTGGAATCCTCCAAGTCACCAGTAGCCACAGGCACCACAATAGGTTGGCTCATATGAAACGATTAAACCACCTTAGGCAAAAATTGTGGACAAGTCCTTAATTCTGCTCTATCCACATGGAAAATCAGATAGGGGTTTTTGTGAGACAAAGCCGCCAATTCAGACACCCGCCTTGCAGATGCCAAGGCCAACAACATGACCACCTTCCAAGTGAGAAATTTTAATTCAACCGTTTGAAGAGGTTCAAACCAGTGAGATTTCAGGAACTGTAACAACACGTTAAGGTCCCATGGTGCCACTGGAGGCACAAAAGGAGGCTGTATGTGCAGCACTCCCTTTACAAAAGTCTGGACTTTTGGGAGAGAAGCCAATTCCTTCTGAAAGAAAATTGATAGGGCCGAAATCTGTACCTAATGGAGCCCAATTTCAGGCCCATGTCCACTCCTGTCTGTAGAAAGTGAAGAACGGCCCAGATGGAAATCTTCCGTAGGAGCATTCTTGGATTCACACCAAGATACATACTTTCTCCAGATACGGTTATAATGTTTCACCGTAACCTCCTTTCTAGCCTTCATCAGAGTAGGGATGACTTCTTCCGGCATGCCTTTCCCAGCTAGGATTCGGTGTTCAACCGCCATGCCGTCAATCGTAACCGCGGTAAGTCTTGGAACACGCAGGGCCCCTGTTGCAACAGGTCCTCTCTGAGAGGAAGAGGCCACGGATCTTCTGTGAGCAACTCCTGAAGATCTGAATACCAGGCCCTTCGAGGCCAATCTGGAACAATGAGTATTGTCTGCACTCTTTTTCGTCTTATGATTCTCAATATCTTTGAGATGAGTGGAAGAGGAGAAATACATAGACCGACTGAAACACACACGGTGTCACCAGGGCGTCCACTGCTACTGCCTGAGGGTCCCTTGACCTGGCACTATACCTCCGAAGCTTCTTGTTGAGGCGTGACACCATCATGTCTATTTGAGGAAGTCCCCAATGACTTGTTATCTCTGCAAAAACTTCTTAATGAAGTCCACACTCTCCTGGATGGAGATCGTGTCTGCTGAGGAAGTCCGCTTCCCAGTTGTCCACTCCCAGAATGAAGACTGCTGCCAAAGCGCTTATGTGATTTTCCTCCCAGCGCAGAATCCTGGTGGCCTCCGCCATTGCCACTCTGCTCCTGGTTCCGCCTTGGCGTTTTACATGAGCCACGGCTGTGACGTTGTCTGATTGAATCAGAACCGGTAGGTCGCAAAGAAGATTCTCCGCCTGACGTAGGCAGTTGTATATGGCCCTCAATTCCAGTACGTTGATGTGTAGACAAGCCTCCTGGCTTGACCATATTCCCTGAAAGTTTCTTCCTTGTGTGACTGCTCCCCATCCTCGGAGGCTCGCGTCCGTGGTCACCAGAAGCCAGTCTTGAATGCCGAACCTGCGACCCTCTAGAACAGGCATTCCCAACCACGGTCCTCAAGGCACATCAACAGTGCATGTTTTAGTGATATCCAGGCTTCAGCACAGGTGACTTAATTATTAGCTCAGTTATTTTGATTTAACCATCTGTGCTGCAGCCTGGATATCACTAAAACCTGCACTGTTGGTGTGCCTTGAGGACCGCGGTTGGGAATGCCTGCTCTAGAAGGTGAGCACTCTGCAGCCACCACAGGAGAGACACCCTGGCCCTGGGGGACAGGCTTATTTTCTGATGAATTTGAAGATGGGACCCAGACCACTTGTCCAGAAGATCCAACTGAAACGTCATCGCATGAAACCTGCCGAAGGGGATGGCCTCGTAAGGTTGCCACCATTTCCTCCAGTACTTGAGTGCATTGATGGACTGACACTCTGTTCGGTTTTAACAGGTCTCTAACCATGTTCTGGAGTTCCTGGGCTTTTTCCATTGGGAGAAAAGCCCTCTTTTGTTCCGTGTTCAGAATCATGCCTAAGAAAGATAGCAGAATTGTTGGAACCAACTGTGACTTTGGTAGATTCAGAATCCAGCCATGTTGGCGCAGTACTCTCAGGGAGAGCGCCACGCTTTTCAGCAACCGATCTCTCGATCTCGCCTTTATCAGGAGATCGTCCAAGTACGGGATAATTGCGACTCCCTGCCGGCGCAGGAGCACCATCTTTTCCACCATAACCTTGGTGAAAATCCTCGGGGCCGTGGAAAGCCCAAACGGCAACGTCTGAAACTGGTAATGACAATCCTGTACAGCGAATCTCAGGTACGCCTGATGAGGGGGATATATGGGGACATGAAGGTATGCATCCTTTATGTCCAGTGACACCATAAATTCCCCCCCTTCCAGGCTGGAGATAACTGCCCGGAGCAATTAAATCTTGAATTTGAACTTTTTTAAGTACAGGTTTAGGGATTTTAAATTTAGAATGGGTCTAACCGAGCCATCCGGTTTCGGGACCACAAATAGGGTTCAATAGTATCCCTTCCCCTGATCAACTAGGGGAACCTCGACAACCACTTGTTGTTGACACAGTTTTTGAATTACAGCTAAAACTATCTCCCCCTCTGGCGGAGAAGGTGGTAGAGCCGATTTGAAAAACCGGCGAGGAGGCACATCTTCGAATTCCAGCTTGTAACCCTGGGATACAATTTCCCTTGCCCAAGGATCCACGTCTGACTGAACCGTCGCAGACATGCCCCCACCGGCGCAGACTCCCTCAGTGGAGCCCCAGCTTCATGCGGTGGATTTAGTAGAAGCCAGGGAGGACTTCTGCTCTCTTCCCTTACCTCTGGCGAGGAAGGAAGAGCGCCGGCCTCTTCTGGACTTATGCGACCGAAAGGACTGCATCTGATATTGCCGTGTTTTCTTTTGCTGTGGGGAAACATAAGGTAAAAAAAAGAATTTACTCACCGGTAATTCTATTCCTCGTAGTCCGTAGTGGATGCTGGGGACTCCGTAAGGACCATGGGGAATAGACGGCTCCGCAGGAGACTAGGCACATCTAAAGAAAGATTTAGGACTATCTGGTGTGCACTGGCTCCTCCCCCTATGACCCTCCTCCAAGCCTCAGTTAGGGCACTTTGCCCGGAAGAGCTGACACTATAAGGAAGGATTTTGAATCCCGGGTAAGACTCATACCAGCCACACCAAATCACACCATATAACTCGTGATAGGAACCCCGGTTAACAGTATGATAACAACGGAGCCTCTGAACAGATGGCTCGCAATAACAACCCGATTTTTGTAACAATAACTATTTACAAGTATTGCAGATAATCCGCACTTGGGATGGGCGCCCAGCATCCACTACGGACTACGAGAAAATAAGAATTTACTTACCGATAATTCTATTTCTCGGAGTCCGTAGTGGATGCTGGGGTTCCTGAAAGGACCATGGGGAATAGCGGCTCCGCAGGAGACAGGGCACAAAAGTAAAGCTTTCCGATCAGGTGGTGTGCACTGGCTCCTCCCCCTATGACCCTCCTCCAAGCCAGTTAGGTACTGTGCCCGGACGAGCGTACACAATAAGGGAGGAATTTTGAATCCCGGGTAAGACTCATACCAGCCACACCAATCACACCGTACAACTTGTGATCTAAACCCAGTTAACAGTATGATAACAGCGGAGCCTCTGAAAAGATGGCTCACAACAATAATAACCCGATTTTTGTAACTATGTACAAGTATTGCAGATAATCCGCACTTGGGATGGGCGCCCAGCATCCACTACGGACTCCGAGAAATAGAATTATCGGTAAGTAAATTCTTATTTTCTCTATCGTCCTAGTGGATGCTGGGGTTCCTGAAAGGACCATGGGGATTATACCAAAGCTCCCAAACGGGCGGGAGAGTGCGGATGACTCTGCAGCACCGAATGAGAGAACTCCAGGTCCTCCTTAGCCAGGGTATCAAATTTGTAGGATTTTACAAACGTGTTTGCCCCTGACTAAATAACCGCTCGGCAAAGTTGTAAAGCCGAGACCCCTCGGGCAGCCGCCCAAGATGAGCCCACCTTCCTTGTGGAATGGGCATTTACATATTTTGGCTGTGGCAGGCCTGCCACAGAATGTGCAAGCTGAATTGTATTACACATCCAACTAGCAATAGTCTGCTTAAAAGCAAGAGTACCCAGTTTGTTGGGTGCATACAGGATAACAGCAAGTCAGTTTTCCTGACTCCAGCCGTCCTGGAACCTATATTTTCAGGGCCCTGACAACATCTAGCAACTTGGAGTCCTCCAAGTCCCTAGTAGGTGCAAGGCACCACAATAAGCTGGTTCAGGTGAAACACTGACACCACCTTAGGGAGAGAACTGGGGACGAGTCCGCAGCTCTGCCCTGTCCGAATGGACAAACAAATATGGGCTTTGAGAAAAAAACCACCAATTTGACACTCGCCTGGTCCAGGCCAGGGCCAAGAACATGGTCACTTTTCATGTGAGATGCTTCAAATCCACAGATTTGACTGGTTTTAAACCAATGTGATTTGAAGAATCCCAGAACTACGTTGAGATCCCACAGTGCCACTGGAGGCACAAAAGAGGGTTGTATATGCAATACTCCCTTGACAAAGTTCTGGACTTCAGGAACTGAAGCCAATTCTTTCTGGAAGAAAATTGACAGGGCCGAAATTTGAACCTTAATGGACCCCAATTTGAGGCCCATAGACACTCCTGTTTGCAGGAAATGCAGGTATCGACCGAGTTGAAATTTCTTTGTGGGGCCTTCCTGGCCTCACACCACGCAACATATTTTCGCCACATGTGGTGATAATGTTGTGCGGTCACCTCCTTTCTGGCTTTGACCAGGGTAGGAATGACCTCTTCCGGAATGCCTTTTTCCCTTAGGATCCGGCGTTCCACCGCCATGCCAACAAACGCAGCTGCGGTAAGTCTTGGAACAGACATGGTACTTGCTGAAGCAAGTCCCTTCTTAGCGGCAGAGGCCATAAGACCTCTGTAAACATCTCTTGAAGTTCCGGGTACCAAGTCCTTCTTGGCCAATCCGGAGCCATGAGTATAGTTCTTACTCCTCTACGTCTTATAATTCTCAGCACCTTAGGTATGAGAAGCAGAGGAGGGAACACATACACCGACTGGTACACCCACGGTGTTACCAGAACGTCCACAGCTATTGCCTGAGGGTCTCTTGACCTGGCGCAATACCTGTCCCGTTTTTTGTTCAGACGGGACGCCATCATGTCCACCTTTGGTATTTCCCAACGGTTTACAATCATGTGGAAAAAACTTCCCGATGAAGTTTCCACTCTCCCGGGTGGAGGTCGTGCCTGCTGAGGAAGTCTGCTTCCCAGTTTCCATTCCCGGGATGAAACACTGCTGACAGTGCTATCACATGATTTTCCGCCCAGCGAAAAGTCCTTGCAGTTTTTGCCATTGCCCTCCTGCTTCTTGTGTCGCCCTGTCTGTTTACGTGGGCGACTGCCGTGATGTTTTTCCCACTGGATCAATACCGGCTGACCTTGAAGCAGAGGTCTTGCTAAGCTTAGAGCATTATAAATTTACCCTTAGCTCCAGTATATTTATGTGGAGAAAAGTCTCCAGACTTGATCACACTCCCTGGAAATTTTTTCCTTGTGTGACTGCTCCCCAGCCTCTCGGGCTGGGCTCCGTGGTCACCAGCATCCAATCCTGAATGCCGAATCTGCGGCCCTCTAGAAGATGAGCACTCTATAACCACCACAGGAGCGACACCCTTGTCCTTGGATATAGGGTTATCCGCTGATGCATCTGAAGATGTGATCCGGACCATTTGTCCAGCAGATCCCACTGAAAAGTTCTTGCGTGAAATCTGCCGAATGGAATTGCTTCGTAGGAAGCCACCATTTTCTACCAGGACCCTTGTGCAATGATGCACTGTTTTTAGGAGGTTCCTGACTAGCTCGGATAACTCCCTGGCTTTCTCTTTCGGGAGAAACACCTTTTTCTGGACTGTGTCCAGAATCATCCCTAGGCACAGCAGACGTGTCGTCGGGATCAGCTGCGATTTTGGAATATTTAGAATCCACCCGTGCTGTTGTAGCAGTATCCGAGATAGTGCTACTCCTACCTCCAACTGTTCCCTGGACTATGCCCTTATCAGGAGATCGTCCAAGTAAGGGATAATTAAGACGCCTTTTCTTCGAAGAAGAATCATCATTTCGGCCATTACCTTAGTAAAGACCCGGGGTGCCGTGGACAATCCAAACGGCAGCGTCTGAAACGGATAGTGACAGTTCTGCACCACGAACCTGAGGTACCCTTAGTGAGAAGGGCAAATTTGGGACATAGAGGTAAGCATCCCTGATGTCCCGGGACACTATATAGTCCCCTTCTTCCTGTTCGTTATCACTGCTCTGAGTGACTCCATCTTGATTTGAACCTTTGTAAGTGTTCAAAAATTTTTTAGATTTAGAATAAGTCTCACCTAGCCTTCTGGCTTCAGTACCACAATATAGTGTGGAATAATACCCCTTTTCTTGTAGTAGGAGGGGTAATTTAATTATCACCTGCTGGGAATACAGCTTGTGAATTTTTTCCCATACTGCCTCCTTGTCGGAGGGAGACCTTGGTAAAGCAGACTTCAGGAGCCTGCGAAGGGGAAACGTCTCGACATTCCAATCTGTACCCCTGGGATACTACTTGTAGGATCCAGGGGTCCTGTACGGTCTCAGCGCCATGCTGAGAACTTGTCAGAAGCGGTGGAACGCTTCTGTTCCTGGGAATGGGCTGCCTGCTGCAGTCTTCTTCCCTTTCCTCTATCCCTGGGCAGATATGATCTTATAGGGACGAAAGGACTGAGGCTGAAAAGACGGTGTCTTTTTCTGCAGAGATGTGACTTAGGGTAAAAACGGTGGATTTTCCAGCAGTTGCCGTGGCCACCAGGTCCGATGGACCGACCCCAAATAACTCCTCTTCCTTTATACGGCAATACACCTTTGTGCCGTTTGGAATCTGCATCACCTGACCCCTGTCGTGTCCATAACATCTTCTGGCAGTTATGGACATCGCATTTACTCTTGATGCCAGAGTGCAAATATCCCTCTGTGCATCTCGCATATATAGAAATGCATCCTTTAAATGCTCTATAGTCAATAAAATACTGTCCCTGTCAAGGGTATCAATATTTTTAGTCAGGGAATCCGACCAAGCCACCCCAGCTCTGCACATCCAGGCTGAGGCGATCGCTGGTCGCAGTATAACACCAGTATGTGTGTATATACTTTTTATGATATTTTCCAGCCTCCTGTCAGCTGGTCCTTGAGGACGGCCCTATCTATAGACGGTACCGCCACTTGTTTTGATAAGCGTGTGAGCGCCTTATCCACCCTAAGGGGTGTTTCCCAACGCGCCCTAACTTCTGGCGGGAAAGGGTATACCGCCCATAATTTTCTATCGGGGGGAACCCACGCATCATCACACACTTTATTTAATTTATCTGATTCAGGAAAAACTATGGTAGTTTTTTCACATCCCACATAATACCCTCTTTTGTGGTACTTGTAGTATCAGAAATATGTAACACCTCCTTCATTGCCTTTAACGTGTGGCCCTAATAAGGAATACGTTTGTTTATTCACCGTCGACACTGGATTCAGTGTCCCTGTCTGTGTCTGTGTCGACCGACTAAAGTAAACGGGCGTTTTAAAACCCCTGACGGTGTTTTTGAGACGTCTGGACCGGTACTAATTGTTTGTCGGCCGTCTCATGTCGTCAACCGACCTTGCAGCGTGTTGACATTATCACGTAATTCCCTAAATAAGCCATCCATTCCGGTGTCGACTCCCTAGAGAGTGACATCACCATTACAGGCAATTGCTCCGCCTCCTCACCAACATCGTCCTCCTACATGTCGACACACACGTACCGACACACAGCACACACACAGGGAATGCTCTGATAGAGGACAGGACCCACTAGCCCTTTGGAGAGACAGAGGGAGAGTTTGCCAGCACACACCAAAAACGCTATAATTATATAGGGACAACCTTATATAAGTGTTTTCCCTTATAGCATCTTTTTTATATATTTCTAACGCCAAATTAGTGCCCCCCCTCTCTGTTTTAACCCTGTTTCTGTAGTGCAGTGCAGGGGAGAGCCTGGGAGCCTTCCCTCCAGCCTTTCTGTGAGGGAAAATGGCGCTGTGTGCTGAGGAGATAGGCCCCGCCCCTTTTTCGGCGGCCTCGTCTCCCGCTCTTAACGGATTCTGGCAGGGGTTAAATATCTCCATATAGCCTCCGGAGGCTATATGTGAGGTATTTTTAGCCAAAATAGGTTTTCATTTGCCTCCCAGGGCGCCCCCCTCCCAGCGCCCTGCACCCTCAGTGACTGCCGTGTGAAGTGTGCTGAGAGGAAAATGGCGCACAGCTGCAGTGCTGTGCGCTACCTTTAGAAGACTGAGGAGTCTTCTGCCGCCGATTCTGGACCTCTTCTTATTTCAGCATCTGCAAGGGGGCCGGCGGCAAGGCTCCGGTGACCATCCAGGCTGTACCTGTGATCGTCCCTCTGGAGCTGATGTCCAGTAGCCAAGAAGCCAATCCATCCTGCACGCAGGTGAGTTCACTTCTTCTCCCCTAAGTCCCTCGTTGCAGTGATCCTGTTGCCAGCAGGACTCACTGTAAAATAAAAAATCTAAGCTAAACTTTTCTAAGCAGCTCTTTAGGAGAGCCACCTAGATTGCACCCTTCTCGGCCGGGCACAAAAATCTAACTGGCTTGGAGGAGGGTCATAGGGGGAGGAGCCAGTGCACACCACCTGATCGGAAAGCTTTACTTTTGTGCCCTGTCTCCTGCGGAGCCGCTATTCCCCATGGTCCTTTCAGGAACCCCAGCATCCACTAGGACGATAGAGAAATAGAATTACCGGTGAGTAAATTCTTATTTTCTCTGACGTCCTAGTGGATGCTGGGGACTCCGTAAGGACCATGGGGATTATACCAAAGCTCCCAAACGGGCGGGAGAGTGCGGATGACTCTGCAGCACCGAATGAGAGAACTCCAGGTCCTCCTAAGCCAGGGTATCAAATTTGTAGAATTTTGCAAACGTGTTTGCCCCTGACCAAGTAGCAGCTCGGCAAAGTTGTAAAGCCGAGACCCCTCGGGCAGCCGCCCAAGATGAGCCCACCTTCCTTGTGGAATGGGCTTTTACAGATTTAGGCTGCGGTAATCCCACCGCAGAATGCGCCAGCTGAATAGTGCTACAAATCCAGCGCGCGATAGTCTGCTTAGAAGCAGGAGCACCCAGCTTGTTGGGTGCATACAAGATAAACAGCGAGTCAGTTTTCCTGACTCCAGCCGTCCTGGAAATATACATTTTCAGGGCCCTGACTACGTCCAGTAACTTGGAATCCTCCAAGTCCCTAGTAGCCGCAGGCACCACAATAGGTTGGTTCAAGTGAAAAGCGGATACCACCTTCGGGAGAAACTGAGGACGAGTCCTCAACTCTGCCCTATCCATATGGAAAATCAGATAAGGGCTTTTACAAGACAAAGCCGCCAATTCTGATACACGCCTGGCCGAAGCCAGGGCCAACAGCATGACCACTTTCCACGTGAGATATTTCAAATCCACAGTCTTAAGTGGCTCAAACCAATGTGATTTCAAGAACTCCAAAACCACATTGAGATCCCAAGGTGCCACCGGGGGCACAAAAGGAGGCTGAATATGCAGAACGCCTTTGACAAAAGTCTGAACTTCAGGCAGTGAAGCCAGTTCTTTCTGGAAGAAAATCGACAGAGCCGAAATCTGGACCTTAATGGACCCCAATTTGAGGCCCAATGTCACCCCTGCTTGCAGGAAATGCAGGAATCGATCCAGTTGAAATTCCTCCGTTGGGGCCTTCCTGGCCTCACACCAAGCAACATATTTCTGCCAAATGCGGTGATAATGTTTTGCAGTGACATCCTTCCTGGCCTTGATCAGGGTAGGGATGACTTCCTCCGGAATGCCTTTTTCCTTCAGGATCCGGTGTTCAACCGCCATGCCGTCAAACGCAGCCGCGGTAAGTCTTGGAACAGGCAGGGCCCCTGCTGCAGCAGGTCCCGCCGTAGCGGTACAGGCCATGGGTCCTCTGAAAGCATCTCTTGAAGTTCCGGGTACCAAGCTCTTCTTGGCCAATCCGGAACCATGAGTATAGTTTTCACTCCTCGCCTTCGTATTATTCTCAGTACCTTGGGAATGAGAGGCAGAGGAGGAAACACATAAACCGACTGGTACACCCACGGTGTTACTAGAACGTCCACAGCGATCGCCTGAGGGTCCCTTGACCTGGCGCAATATCTTTTTAACTTTTTGTTGAGGCGGGACGCCATCATGTCCACCTGTGGTCTTTCCCAACTGTTTACCAGCATTTGGAAGACTTCTGGATGAAGTCCCCATTCTTCCGGGTGGAGGTCGTGCCTGCTAAGGAAGTCTGCTTCCCAGTTGTCCACTCCCGGAATGAACACTGCTGTCAGTGCTAACACGTGATTTTCCGCCCATCGGAGAATCCTTGTGGCTTCTGCCATTGCCATCCTGCTTCTTGTGCCGCCCTGTCTGTTTACATGGGCGACCGCCGTGATGTTGTCTGATTGGATCAGTACCGGCTGGTTCTGAAGCAGGGGTCTTGCTTGGCTTAGGGCATTGTAAATGGCCCTTAGCTCCAGAATATTTATGTGAAGTGAAATCTCCTGAGTTGACCACAGTCCTTGGAAATTTCTTCCCTGTGTGACTGCACCCCAGCCCCGAAGGCTGGCATCCGTGGTCACCAGGACCCAGTCCTGTATTCCGAATCTGCGGCCCTCTAGTAGATGAGCCCTCTGCAGCCACCACAGCAGCGACACCCTGGTCCTTGCCGACAGGGTTATCCGCTGCTGCATCTGGAGATGGGACCCGGACCATTTGTCCAACAGGTCCCACTGGAAAATCCTTGCGTGGAACCTTCCGAATGGAATTGCTTCGTACAAAGCTACCATTTTTCCCAGGACTCGTGTGCATTGATGTACCGACACCTGTCCTGGTTTTAGGAGGTTTCTGACTAGAGATGACAACTCCTCGGCTTTTTCCACTGGAAGAAACACTTTTTTCTGGTCTGTGTCCAGAATCATTCCCAGGAACAGAAGACGTGTCGTCGGGACCAGCTGTGACTTTGGAATATTGAGAATCCAGCCGTGCTGTTGCAGCACTTCCCGAGAAAGTGCTACCCCCACTACCAACTGTTCCTTGGACCTCGCCTTTATCAGGAGATCGTCCAAGTACGGGATAATTAAAACTCCCTTCTTGCGAAGGAGTATCATCATTTCGGCCATTACCTTGGTAAAGACCCTCGGTGCTGTGGATAACCCAAACGGCAGCGTCTGGAACTGATAGTGACAGTCCTGTACCACAAATCTGAGGTACTCCTGGTGAGGAGGGTAAATGGGGACATGCAGGTACGCATCCTTGATGTCCTGGGAGACCATGTAATCCCCCTCGTCCAGGCTCGCAATAACCGCCCTGAGCGATTCCATCTTGAACTTGAATCTTTTGATATAAGTGTTCAAGGATTTTAAATTTAAGATGGGTCTCACCGAACCGTCCGGTTTCGGTACCACAAACATTGTGGAATAGTAACCCTTTCCTTGTTGAAGGAGGGGTACCTTGACAATCACTTGCTGTGAATACAGTTTTTGAATAGCCACCAACACTGCCTCCCTGGAAGAGGGAGTTGCCGGTAAGGCAGATTTTAGGAAACGGCGGGGAGGAGACGTCTCGAATTCCAGCCTGTACCCCTGAGATACTACTTGAAGGACCCAGGGATCCACCTGTGAGAGAGCCCACTGTGCGCTGAAATTTCTGAGACGGGCCCCCACCGTACCCGGGTCCGCCTGAGCAGCCCCAGCGTCATGCTGTGGACTTACCGGACGCAGGGGAGGACTTCTGCTCTTGGGAACTAGCTGTGTGCTGCAGCTTTTTCCCTCTACCTTTGCCTCTCGGCAGAAAGGATGAGCCTCTAGCCCTCTTGCTTTTCTGGGCCAGAAAGGACTGTACCTGATAATGCGGTGCTTTCTTTTGCTGTGGGGTAGTCTGTGGCAAAAAAGTCGATTTCCCAGCAGTAGCTGTGGAAACGAGGTCTGAAAGACCATCCCCAAACAGTTCCACCCCCTTATAGGGCAAAACTTCCATGTGCCGTTTCGAGTCGGCATCGCCGAGTCCATAACCCCCTTCTGGCGGCAATGGACATAGCGCTTATCCCTCTGTGCATCACGCATGTATAAGACTGCGTCTTTTATATGCTCTATCGTCAGCAAAATATTGTCCCTATCCATAGTATCAATATTATCCGACAGGGAAACTGACCACGCAGCTGCAGCACTGCACATCCATGCCGATGCAATAGCTGGTCTCAATATAATGCCTGTGTGTGTATATAGCTTTAAGGGTAGTTTCCTGCTTTCTATCAGCAGGTTCCTTTAGGGTGGCCGCATCCGGAGACGGTAGTGCCACCTTTTTTGATAAGCGTGTCAACGCTTTATCTACCCTAGGGGGTGTTTCCCAACGTGACCTATCCTCTGGCGGGAAAGGGTACGCTGCCAATAACCGTTTAGAAATAATCAATTTCTTATCTGGGGAAGTCCACGCTTCCTCACACACCTCATTTAATACCTCCGATGCAGGAAAAACTACTGGTAGTTTTCTCACCAAACATAATACCCTTTTTTGTGGTACCTGGGGTATTATCAGAAATGTGTAATACATTTTTCATTGCCTCAATCATGTAACGGGTGGACCTATTGGAGGGTACACTAGTCTCATCGTAGTCGACACTTGAGTCGGTATCCGTGTCGACGTCTGTATCTGTCATCTGAGGTAGCGGGCGTTTTAAAGCCCCTGATGACATTTGAGACGCTGGAACAGGCACAAGCTGAGTAGCCGGCTGTCCTATGTCGTCAAACCTTTTGTGTAAGGAGTTGACACTGTCACGTAATTCCTTCCGTAAGTCCATCCACACAGGTGTCGACCCCGCAGGGGGTGACAGCACATTCACAGGCATTTGCACCGCCTCCACATCATTTTCCTCATTATACATGTCGACACAGCAGTACCGACACACAGCACACACACAGGGAATGCTCTGACAGAGGACAGGACCCCACAAAGCCCTTTGGGGAGACAGAGGGAGAGTATGCCAGCACACACCAGAGCGCTATATAACCACAGGGATATCACCTATAAAAAAGTGTTTCCCCTTATAGCTGCATATATAATCTATACTGCGCCTAAATTTGTGGCCCCCCTCTCTTTTTTACCCTTTCTGTAGTGCAGGACTGCAGGGGAGAGCCAGGGAGCGATCCTTCCAGCGGAGCTGTGAGGGAAAATGGCGCCAGTGTGCTGAGGGAGATGGCTCCGCCCCTTTTTCGGCGGGCTTTCTCCCGCTATTTTAATAATTCTGGCAGGGGTTAATTTACACCTATATAGCCCCTGGGGCTATATATGGTGTCAGTTTGCCAGCCAAGGTGTTTTTTATTGCTGCTCAGGGCGCCCCCCCCCCAGCGCCCTGCACCCATCAGTGACCGCAGTGTGTGGTGTGCATGAGGAGCAATGGCGCACAGCTGCAGTCCTGTGCGCTACCTTGGAGCAGACAGAAGTCTTCAGCCGCCGATTTTCCGGACCTTCTTGCTTCTGGCTCTGTAAGGGGGACGGCGGCGCGGCTCCGGGAACGGACGACGAGGTCGGGTCCTGTGTGCGATCCCTCTGGAGCTAATGGTGTCCAGTAGCCTAAGAAGCCCAAGCTACCATCACTTAGGTAGGTTCGCTTCTTCTCCCCTTAGTCCCTCGTTGCAGTGAGCCTGTTGCCAGCAGGCCTCACTGTAAAATAAAAAACATAAACTATACTTTCTTTCTAGGAGCTCAGGAGAGCCCCTAGTGTGCATCCAGCTCGGCCGGGCACAGAAATCTAACTGAGGCTTGGAGGAGGGTCATAGGGGGAGGAGCCAGTGCACACCAGATAGTCCTAAATCTTTCTTTAGATGTGCCCAGTCTCCTGCGGAGCCGTCTATTCCCCATGGTCCTTACGGAGTCCCCAGCATCCACTAGGACGTCAGAGAAAGTAGATTTACCCGTGGTAGCTGTGGAAACCAGGTCCGCAAGACCATCCCCAAATAAATCCTCATCTTCGCAAGGTAAAACTTCCATATGCTTCTTTGAGTCGGCATCACCCGTCCATTGACGGGTCCACAGGGCTCGCCTAACAGAAATCACCATGGCGTTGGCTCTCGAACCTAGCAGACCAACGTCTCTCTGAGCGTCTCTCATATATAAGACTGCGTTCTTAATGTGACCTAAGGTCAATAAAATGGTATCCCTATCCAGGGTATCAATGTCAGCTGACAAAGTATCCGTCCAAGCCACAACAGCGCTACAAACCCAAGCAGACGCTATTGCCGGTCTGAGCAAGGCCCCCGTATGTGTATAAATAGATTTTAAGGTAGTTTCCCGTCTGTGATCAGCAGGATCCTTGAGGGCTACTGTGTCTGTTTTTGGACAAGCGCGTTAACGCCTTGTCCACCCTGGGTGATGATTCCCACCGTAACCTGTCCTACGCAGGGAAAGGATACGCCATAAGAATTCTTTTGGGAATCTGCAGTTTCTTGTCTGAGCTTCCCAAGCCTTTTCAAATAACGCGCTCAGCTCATGAGATGGGGAGATATCTGTGATATGTAAAACATCCTTTATTGCAATAATCATATAATGAATACTTTTGGCCACCCTTGGGTGTAACCTCACATCATCTTAGTCGACACTGGAGTCAGAATCCGTGTCGGTATCAGTGTCTGCTACTTGAGACAGGGGACGTTTCTGAGACCCTGAAGGGCCCTGTGACACAGCCAAAGCCATGGATTGACTCCCTATTCTATCTCTGGTCTCTGCTTTGTCCAAACTCTGATGTAATAAAGACACATTTGCATTTAAAACATTCAGCATATCCAACCAATCAGGTGTCGGCGTTGCCGACGGAGACACCACAATCTGCTCCACCTCCTCCTTAGATGAGCCTTCCGCTGCAGACTTGACGACACACGCGTACCGACACTCCCACACACCCAAGGATATATCTATATGGGGACAGTTCCCCAATAAGGCCCTTTGGCGAGACAGAGAGATAGTATGCCAGCACACACCCACCGCCAACTGACACTGGAAACAAATTCCCAGATATAACAGCGCATATATGTATATGTATACAAAGTGCCCCCCTCTCTTTTTTGCCCTCTGTCACCGTGTTCAGCAGGGGAGAGTCCGGGGAGCCAGCTTCTCTGCAGTGTGCTGTGGAGAAAATGGCGCTGGTTAGCGCTGGAGGATCAAGCTCTGCCCCCCTCAGCGGCGAGCTTCCGTCCCGCTCAAATTTCCAATACTGGCAGGGGATAATATCATATACTGCCTCCGCAGCCTATATACATGTTAGCCAGTCCCTAGAGGTTTATTACTGATGCCCAGGGCACCCCCCCCCCTGCGCCCTTCAGTGCCCGCTGTGTGTGTTGTGTGTGGGAGCAATGGCGCGCAGCGTTACCTCAGAGAAGATTTGAAGTCTTCTGCCGCCTGTGAAGTCTTCTTTCTTCTTATACTCACTCTGCTTCTATCTTCCGGCTCTGAGGAGGACGGCGGCGCGGCTCCGGGACGAACGGCGAGGGTGAGACCTGCGTTACGACCCTCTGGAGCTAATGGTGTACAGTAGCCTAAGAAGCAGAGCCTATCATTTAAGTAGGTCTGCTTCTCTCCCCTCAGTCCCACGATGCAGGGACACTGTTGCCAGCAGTGCTCCCTGAAAAAAAAAAAAAAACCTTAACAAAATTATTTTTCAGAGTAACTCAGGAGAGCTCCCCTGTAGTGCACCCAGTCTCCTCTGGGCACAGGATCTAACTGAGGTCTGGAGGAGGGGCATAGAGGGAGGAGCCAGTGCACACCCATCTAAAGTTCTTTATAGTGCCCATGTCTCCTGCGGAGCCCATCTATACCCCATGGTCCTTACGGAGTCCCCAGCATCCTCTAGGACGTAAGAGAAACCACAATAAGATCCCACGGTGCCACAGGGGGAACAAATGGAGGTTGGATGTGCAGCACGCCTTTCACGAAGGTCTGAACTTCTGGAAAGGAGGCCAATTCTTTCTGAAAGAAGATTGACAAAGCCGAAATTTGTACTTTAATAGAGCCCAACTTAGGCCCGCATCCACACCTGCTTGCAAAAAAATGGAGCAAACGCCCCAGCTGAAACTCTTCAGTAGAAGCCTTCTTGGATTCACACTAAGACACATATTTCCTCCAAATACCGTGGTAGTGCTTTTCCGTTACTTCTTTTCTAGCCTGAAGAAGTGTGGGAATGACTTCACTGGGAATACCTTTTCAGGCTAGGATTTGGCGTTCAACTGCCATGCCGTCAAATGCAGACGCGGTAAGTCTTGATACACGCAGTCCTTGCTGTAACAGGTCCTCCCGTAGAGGAAGAGGCCAGGGATCTTCTATGAATAATTCTTGAAGATCTGGATACCAGGCCCTCCTTGGCCAATCTGGAACAATGAGTATCGCCTGAACCCTTGTTCTTATCATCTTTATCACTTTTGGAATTAGAGGAAGTGGAGGGATTACATATACAGACGGAAACACCCACGGTGTCACTAGGGCGTCCACCGCTACCGCTTGAGGGTCCCTTGACCTGGAACAATATCTCTGAAGTTTCTTGTTGAGGTGGGATGCCATCATGTCTATTTGAGGAATTCCCCAACGACTTGTCACTTCTGCAAAGACCTCTTGACGAAGACCCCACTCTACTGAATGGAGATCGTGTCTGCTGAGGAAGTCTGCTTCCCAGTTGTCGACTCCTGGAATGAAGACCGCTGAGAAAGCGCTTGCATGTCTTCCGCCCAGCGAAGAACCTTCGTGGCCTCGGCCATTGCCGCTCTGCTCTTTGTTACGCCCTGGCGGTTTATGTACGCCACTGCCGTTATGTTGTCGGAGTGAATCAAGACGGGCAGACCGCGAAGATGATCCGCTTGCAGAATGCCGTTGTAAATGGCCGTTAATTCCAAAATGCTTATGTGCTGACAAGCTTCCTGGCTTGACCATTTTCCCTGAAAATTTCTCCCCTGTGTGACCACTCCCCAGCCTCGGAGGCTTGCATCTGGTAACCAGGATCCAATCCTGAATCCCGAACCTGCGCCCCTCCAGAAGGTGAGAACTGTGCAGCCACCACATAAGGGAGATCCTGTTCCTGGAAGATAGGGTTATTTTCCGGTGCATGTCCAGGTGAGACCCGGACCACTTGTCCAACAGGTCCCACTGAAACACCCTGGCATGGAACCTGCCATACTGAATGGCCTCCTAGGCCGCCACCATCTTCCCCAGCAACCGAGTGCATTGAAGAATTGACACTCTTGCCGGTTTCATAATCTGATTTACCATGGTCTGTATTTCTAGAGCCTTTTCCACTGGAAGAAAGACTCTAATTCTGTGTCCAGAATCATACCCAAGAACGACAGCCGTGTCGTCGGAACCAATTGTGATTTTGGCAAGTTTAGGAGCCAACCATGTTGTTGCATAATCGTCAGAGAGAGCGCAACGGTTTTCAGCAATTGCTCCTTGGATCTCGCATTTATGAGGAGATCGTCCAAGTACGGGATAATTGTAATTCCCTGCCTGCACAGGAGAACCATCATTTCCACCATAACCTTGGTGAAAATCCTCAGAGCCGTGGACAGACCAAACGGCAACGTCAGAAATTGGTAATGACAATCCTGAACAGCAAACCTTAGGTAAGCCTGATTTTTGAGGATATATAGGAACATGTAAGTAGGCATCCTTTATGTCGACCGACACCATAAAATCCCCCTCCTCCAGACTGGAGATCACTGCTCTGAGAGATTCCATCTTGAATTTGAATTTTTTTTTAGAAAGAAATGGAGTGATTTTAGGTTCAGAATCGGTATGACTGAGCCATCTGGTTTTGGTACCACAAACAGTCTCGAATAAAAACCCTCCCCCTGTTGTGACGGGGGTACCGTGACAATTAATTGATTTTGAACCAGCTTTAGTATCGCATCGCATACCACCTCCCTTAATGGAAGAGAAGCCGGCAAGGCAGATTTGAAAAATTGGTTGAGGGGGCACGTCTTGAAACTCTAATTTGTACCCTTGGGTCACTATTTCTAATATCCAAGGATCCAGGGCCGAGCGAGTCCAGACTTGACTAAAGAGTTTGAGACGTGCCCCCATTGTTGCGGACTCCCGTAAAGGAGCCCCAGCGTCATGCAGTGGATTTGGTAGAAGCCGGAGAGGACTTCTGTTCTTGTGAATTTGCCACAGCCTGTGACCTTTTTCACACCCATTTAAAGTCTTAAAGTGCCCATGTCTCCTGCGGATCCCGTCTATACCCCATGGTTCTTGAAGCATCCACTAGGAGGTATGAGAAAATAAATGCAGAAAACTCTTCAGGAGCTTCCAGAGATGTGACCGGCTCCTCCGGGCACATTTTCTAAACTGAGTCCGGTAGGAGGGGCATAGAGAGAGGAGCCAGCGCACACCATCAATTTCATAAAGTGCCCATGGCGCCTAGTGGACCCCTCTATACCCCCATGGTACTAAATGGATTCCCAGTATCCCCTAGGATGTAAGAGAAAATAAGAATTTACTTACCGATAATTCTATTTCTCGTAGTCCGTAGTGGATGCTGGGACTCTGTCAGGACCATGGGGATTAGCGGCTCCGCAGGAGACTGGGCACAAAAGTAAAAGCTTTAGGACTACCTGGTGTGCACTGGCTCCTCCCCCTATGACCCTCCTCCAAGCCTCAGTTAGGATACTGTGCCCGGACGAGCGTACACAATAAGGAAGGATTTTTGAATCCCGGGTAAGACTCATACCAGCCACACCAATCACACCATATAACTTGTGATCTAAACCAAGTTAACAGCATGATAACATGAGGAGCCTCCAGAACAGATGGCTCACTACAACAAAACCCGAATTTTTGGCAACAATAACTATGTACAAGTATTATTATTATTATTATTATTATTATCATCCTTTATTTATATGGCGCCACAAGGGTTCCGCAGCGCCCGATTACAGAGTACAAATGCACATAAAAAATAGGAAAACAGTGACTTACAGTTGAATACAATATAGGACAAGTACAGGGCAGCTAAGCATAACTACACCAGTAAACATAGAGATAAGTTCCAGGTGGTCAAAAAACTGTGTTGTATCTGGGCGGTTGAGGATTATTAAAGTAAGAAAAGTATAAGCACATGAGGGAAGAGGGCCCTACTCGTGAGAGCTTACATTCTAAGGGGAGGGGTAGACAGACAGGGATGACACAGATGGGGTACATAGAGCGTGGAACAGAGGGTTATGTTGAGATTTGGCTACGTTTGGTAAAGAAATGGGTCTTAAGAGCCCGTTTGAAGTTTTGTAGAGAGGTGGAGAGTCTGAGGGGGAGAGGTAAAGAATTCCAGAGAAATGGAGCAGCACGTGAAAAATCTTGGAGATAGGAGTGGGAGGAAGTAATCAGAAGACAGGAGAGACGGCGTGCATTAGCAGAGCGAAGAGGACGGGTGGGAGAGTAAAGGGAGATAAGGTCAGAGATGTAGATGGGAGAGGAGTGGGTGAGTGCTTTGTAAGTGAGTGTGAGAAGTTTGAATTGGATTCTGAAAGGGAAGGGAAGCCAGTGGAGGGCCTGTAGGAGGGGGGAGGTAGACGTAGTGCGTTTGGTGAGGAAGATGAGCCGGGCAGCAGCATTGAGGATAGATTGGAGTGGAGAGAGGTGATTGTCAGGGAGGCCAGTTAAGAGGAGATTACAGTAGTCCAGTCTGGAAATAATCAGTGAGTGAATAATGATCTTAGTGGCATCCTGTGTGAGAAAAGGTCTGATTCTAGAAATGTTTTTGAGATGAAAATGACAGGTTTGTGAGAGGTGCTGAATGTGTGGTTTGAAGGAGAGGGAGGAGTCAAGGATTACGCCAAGACAGCGTACTTGGGGGCTAGGGGAGATAGTTGTGCCATCAATGGATAATGAGATTGTGGGAGGTGAGGCTGTGCGGGAGGGTGGGAAGATGATCAGCTCAGTCTTAGACATGTTGAGTTTAAGAAAGCGCTGAGACATCCAGGAAGAGATAGCAGAAAGACAGTTTGAGGTACGAGTGAGGAGAGCCGTGGAGAGATCAGGGGAGGAGAGGTAGATTTGAGTGTCATCAGCATAGAGGTGATATTGGAAGTTAAAAGAACTAATGAGTTCACCTAAAGAGGACGTATAGAGAGAGAAAAGGAGAGGACCAAGAACAGAGCCTTGGGGGACACCAACAGTTAGTGGAAGTGGGGGGGAGGTAGCATCATGAGAGGAGACAGAGAAGGAACGATCAGAGAGGTAGGAGGACAGCCAGGAGAGGGCAGTATCACGCAGACCAAGAGAGTGAAGGATTTGCAGAAGGAGAGGATGGTCCACAGTGTCAAAAGCAGCAGAGAGGTCAAGAAGAATAAGCAGAGAGTAGTGGCCCTTAGATTTGGCTGCATGGAGGTCATTGCAGACTTTTGTGAGGGCAGTTTCAGTGGAGTGGAGAGAACGGAAACCAGACTGGAATGGGTCAAGCAGTGAGTGAGAGGAAAGAAAGGCAGTGAGGCGATTATAGACAATACGCTCAAGAAGTTTGGAGGCAAAGGGGAGGAGAGAGATGGGTCGATAGTTGGAGAGAGTGTTAGGATCAAGGGTAGGTTTTTTAAGAATAGGGGAGACAAGAGCATGCTTGAAGGCAGAGGGGACAGTGCCTGATGAAAGGGAGAGATTGAGAAGGTGGGCAAGATGGGAACAGGCAGAAGGGGAGAGGTAACGGAGGAGGTGGGAGGGGATAGGGTCGAGCGGGGAGGTTGTGGGGGGGGAGGAACGGATGAGGGCCATGACTTCCTCGCCAGATACATGGGAGAAAGATGTCAGAGTTGGTAAGAGGGAAGGGGAGGGGTGGCAAGGGATGGGTGGTGGCTGGTTGCTGGTCTGGTGGGAAGTGATATCCTGACGTATGGAGTCAATCTTGGATGTGAAATAAGTGGCAAAGTCAAGAGCAGACAATGAGGAAGGGAGAGGAGGTGGTGGTGGGCAGAGGAGGGAGTTAACAGTGGCAAAGAGGCGCCGGGGGTTGGAAGACTGTGTAGAAATGAGGATTTTGAAGTATGATTGTTTAGCAAGGGAAAGGGCAGTACTGAAGGATGAGAGCATGAATTTGAAATGGAGGAAGTCTGCTTTAGAGCGTGATTTCCTCCACTGTCGCTCGGCAGTACGTGAGCATTTTTGTAGGTATCTGGTGCATTTGGTGTGCCAGGGTTGAGGTGTTGATCTGCGAGGGTGAATAGTGGTTGGCGGAGCAACAGAGTCAAGGGCAGAAGTAAGAGATGCATTGTATAGGGATGTGGCTTGTTCAAGGCATGTGAGAGAGAGAAGAGGAGAGAGAAGGGAGTCAAACAGGGAGGACAGGGATGAGGTGTCAATAGCCTCAATGTTACGCTTCGTGATGGTAGCCTTAGGAGGGAGAGATGGGGAAGCAGAGATAGATAAGTTGAAAGAGAGCAAATGGTGGTCAGAGAGGGGAAAAGGGGAATTGGAGAAATCAGAAATATCACAGCGGTGAGTGAAAACCAGATCCAGTGAGCTCCCGTTCACATGGGAGGGTGAGGTGGTCCACTGGGAGAGACCAAGTGAAGAGGTGAGGTTAAGGAGTTTAGAGGCAGGTGATTTTGTGGGGTTATCGATAGGGATGTTGAAATCACCTAGAATAATGGAGGGAATGTCAGAAGAGAGGAAGTGAGGTAGCCAGGAAGCAAAGTTGTCAAGGAATTTGGAGGAAATGCCAGGTGGACGGTAAATTACAGCAACTCGAAGATTAGTTGGTTGGTAGAGGCGTAATGCATGGACCTCAAATGTAGAGAATGTAAGAGAAGGTTCTGGAGGTATAAGTTGGTATGTGTAGCTTGAGGGTAAAAGGATCCCAACACCACCCCCATGGCGACCCCCGGGTCGGGGTGTGTGTGAGAATGTGAGGCCCCCAGCAGAGAGAGCAGCAGGAGAAGTGGTGTCATGAGGAGTAATCCAGGTTTCTGTAATGGCCAGGAGGTGCAGGGAGTTGGAAATGAAAAGGTCATGAGTGGGGGTCAGTTTGTTGCAAATAGATCGGGCATTCCAGAGTGCACAAGATAGGGGGTATGAGTTTGTGGGAGAGATGTGAATGAGATTATCAGGATTGCTGTAGCGTTGAGGTAGGAGTAATTTGGAAGGAGAAGATAAAGAGGGTGTGATGATGGTGCTGGGGCCTTGGCTAGGAAGGGAGACTGCATGCGTGAAACAGGGAGGGAGTGCAGTTTGATACTGGTGGAGGAGAGGTGAGGAGACAGGCAGAGGAGGGAAAGAGTAGGGTTGAGCGGTGGGGTATAAGTGGTGTGAAGGGGCAGAAGTGAATTGCAATGGGGAAACAGAAGAGGGGTAGGGAGGCAGACAGAGGAGAGGAGGGAGGATGAGATGTAGGAGACTGTGAGAGAGGGATAGAGGTGGTAACAGGGGACAGAATAAAGGAATAGAAGGACAATGAGTAAGGGGGGTTGCCAGCCTGGCCATAGTGTGGATGGTGTGTAAACTGGTAGTGTAATGAGAATAGGGGGAGGAGTGGTGGCTGTATGAGAGAGCAGTGAAGTTTGCAGAAAGAAATACGATTTGCAAGTAATTAAAATGATGTTAATATCTACAGATTACCAGTAAATCAAATATTTGTTGATGTTAGATGGAAAATTATACAGTGTTGGCAAACCACAAGTCAGTGTTATTTCATCAAATATGCTTCTCAATTAAACATTTGTTTTCCAGGTATTTGCAGGGTCAGAGTAAAAGTTGTATTGCAGGTTTTTTGCAGAAAGTGAATGTTTAGTGTCCGGGTAAGTGAGGTTTGGAGAATAATAGGTGTGTACATACATTTGTAGCTGCAGTCCAAGGTTTGGTGGATTGTGTTGATTTGCTTTTGTTTGGAGTTTCCATGCAGTTTCCGTCCAGTTAAAGTCCAGTATAAGTGCCAGACGAATCCCTTAGAGATTTTCTCCACACAATGATTCAGCTACGCTAAAATCAGCTAAACTACACACCAATATAAAGCCCAAACATGTGTATGTAAGCACATTGATTGATTGGACCCTCCCCTAGCCCATCACCCATTTGGGGCAATAAAACTTAAACAAACAAATAATGTGTAGGGATGAAACCATTACACATTCCCCAAATAACTACAAATAAAACTTGGATAAATCTGCTAATATTTAATACACTAGTGACTAGACATACCTATGGCTAAGCATTCAGGATATTCCTATGTGATAATTAGCAGACTCGGTACAGCTTGCTGGGTATTGTTGTTCCACTAGACATACCTATGGCTAAGCATTCAGGATATTCCTATGTGATAATTAGCAGACTCGGTACAGCTTGCTGGGTATTGTTGTTCCACTAGACATACCTATGGCTAAGCATTCAGGATATTCCTATGTGATAATTAGCAGACTCGGTACAGCTTGCTGGGTATTGTTGTTCCACTAGACATACCTATGGCTAAGCATTCAGGATATTCCTATGTGATAATTAGCAGACTCGGTACAGCTTGCTGGGTATTGTTGTTCCACTAGACATACCTATGGCTAAGCATTCAGGATATTCCTATGTGATAATTAGCAGACTCGGTACAGCTTGCTGGGTATTGTTGTTCCACTAGACATACCTATGGCTAAGCATTCAGGATATTCCTATGTGATAATTAGCAGACTCGGTACAGCTTGCTGGGTATTGTTGTTCCACTAGACATACCTATGGCTAAGCATTGCAGACAATCCGCACTTGGGATGGGCGCCCAGCATCCACTACGGACTACGAGAAATAGAATTATCGGTAAGTAAATTCTTATTTTCTCTGACGTCCTTGTGGATGCTGGGACTCCGTCAGGACCATGGGGATTATACCAAAGCTCCCAAACGGGCGGGAGAGTGCGGATGACTCTGCAGCACCGAATGAGAGAACTCCAGGTCCTCCTTAGCCAGGGTATCAAATTTGTAGAATTTTACAAACGTGTTTTCCCCTGACCACGTAGCTGCTCGGCAAAGTTGTAAAGCCGAGACCCCTCGGGCAGCCGCCCAAGATGAGCCCACCTTCCTTGTGGAGTGGGCATTTACAGATTTTGGCTGTGGCAGGCCTGCCACAGAATGTGCAAGCTGAATTGTACTACAAATCCAACGAGCAATAGTCTGCTTAGAAGCAGGAGCACCCAGCTTGTTGGGTGCATACAAGATAAACAGCGAGTCAGATTTCCTGACTCCAGCCGTCCTGGAAACATATATTTTCAGGGCCCTGACTACATCCAGCAACTTGGAGTCCTCCAAGTCCCCAGTAGCCGCAGGCACCACAATAGGTTGGTTTAGGTGAAACGCTGAAACCACCTTAGGAAGAAATTGAGGACGAGTCCTCAATTCCGCCCTATCTGAATGAAAAATCAGGTAAGGGCTTTTATAGGATAAAGCCGCCAATTCTGATACGCGCCTGGCTGAAGCCAGGGCCAACAGCATTACCACTTTCCATGTGAGATATTTTAAATCCACTGTGGCAAGTGGTTCGAACCAATGTGATTTTAGGAATCCCAAAACCACATTGAGATCCCAGGGTGCCACTGGAGGCACAAAGGGAGGCTGTATATGCAGTACCCCCTTGACAAAAGTCCGGACTTCAGGAACTGAAGCCAATTCTTTCTGGAAGAAAATCGACAAGGCCGAAATTTGAACCTTAATGGACCCTAATTTTAGGCCCATGGACAGTCCTGTTTGCAGGAAATGCAGGAAACGACCTAGTTGAAATTCCTCTGTCGGGGCCTTCCTGGCCTCGCACCACGCAACATATTTCCGCCAAATACGGTGATAATGTTGTGCGGTTACATCCTTCCTGGCTTTGATCAGGGTAGGGATGACTTCATCTGGAATGCCTTTTTCCTTCAGGATCCGGCGTTCAACCGCCATGCCATCAAACGCAGCCGCGGTAAGTCTTGGAAAAGACAGGGTCCTTGCTGGAGCAGGTCCCTTCTTAGAGGTAGAGGCCACGGGTCCTCCGTGAGCATCTATTGAAGTTCCGGGTGCCAAGTCCTTCTTGGCCAATCCGGAGCCACGAGTATAGTTCTTACTCCTCTCCGTTTTATAATCCTCATTACCTTTGGTATGAGAGGCAGAGGAGGGAACACATACACTGACTGGTATACCCACGGTGTTACCAGAGAATCCACCGCTATTGCCTGAGGGTCCCTTGACCTGGCGCAATACCTGTCTAGTTTTTTGTTGAGGCGGGACGCCATCATGTCCACCTTTGGTTTTTCCCAACGGTTTACAATCAATTGGAAGACTTCTGGATGAAGTCCCCACTCTCCCGGGTGGAGATCGTGTCTGCTGAGAAAGTCTGCTTCCCAGTTGTCCAGTCCCGGGAATGAACACTGCTGACAGTGCTATCACATGATTTTCCGCCCAGCGAAGAATCCTTGCAGCTTCTGCCATCACTCTCCTGCTTCTTGTGTCGCCCTGTCTGTTGACGTGGGCGACTGCCGTGATGTTGTCCGACTGGATCAACACCGGCTGACCCTGAAGCAGAGGCCGTGCTTGACTTAGGGCATTGTAAATGGCCCTTAGTTCCAGGCTATTTATGTGCAATGACGTTTTCATGCTTGACCACAAGCCCTGGAAGTTTCTTCCCTGTGTGACTGCTCCCCAGCCTCTCAGGCTGGCATCCGTGGTCACCAGGACCCAGTCCTGAATGCCGAATCTGCGGCCCTCGAGAAGATGAGCACTCTGTAACCACCACAGGAGAGACACCCTTGTCCTTGGAGACAGGGTTATTCGCTGATGCATCTGAAGATGCGATCCGGACCATTTGTCCAGCAGATCCCACTGAAAAGTTCTTGCGTGGAATCTGCCGAATGGAATCGCTTCGTAAGAAGCCACCATTTTGCCCAGGACCCTTGTGCATTGATGCACTGACACTTGGCCTGGTTTTAGGAGGTTCCTGACTAGCTCGGATAACTCCCTGGCTTTCTCCTCCGGGTGAAACACCTTTTTCTGGACTGTGTCCAGAATCATCCCTAGGAACAGCAGACGTGTCGTCGAAATCAGCTGCGATTTTGGGATATTTAGAATCCACCCGTGCTGTCGTAACACTATTTGAGCTAGTGCTACTCCGACTCCTAACTGTTCCCTGGACTTTGTCCTTATCAGGAGATCGTCCAAGTAAGGGATAATTAAGACGCCTTTTCTTCGAAGAAGTATCATCATTTCGGCCATTACCTTGGTAAAGACCCGGGGTGCCGTGGACAATCCAAACGGCAGCGTCTGAAACTGATAATGACAGTTCTGAACCACAAACCTGAGGTACCCTTGGTGAGAAGGGCAAATTGGGACATGGAGGTAAGCATCCTTGATGTCCAGAGACACCATATAGTCCCCTTCTTCCAGGTTCGCTATCACTGCTCTGAGTGACTCCATCTTGAATTTGAACCTTTGTATGTAAGTGTTCAAGGATTTCAGATTTAAAATAGGTCTCACCGAGCCGTCCGGCTTCGGTACCACAAACAGCGTGGAATAATACCCCTTTCCCTGTTGCAGGAGGGGTACCTTGATTATCACCTGCTGGGAATACAGCTTGTGAATGGCTTCCAATACCGCCTCCCTGTCGGAGGGAGACGTTGGTAAAGCAGACTTCAGGAACCGGCGAGGGGGAGACGTCTCAAATTCCAATTTGTACCCCTGAGATACTACTTGAAGGATCCAGGGGTCCACTTGCGAGTGAGCCCACTGCGCGCTGAAATTCTTGAGACGGCCCCCCACCGTGCCTGAGTCCGCTTGTAAGGCCCCAGCGTCATGCTGAGGACTTGGCAGAAGCGGGGGAGGGCTTCTGTTCCTGGGAAGATGCTGCTTGATGCAGTCTTTTTCCCCTTCCTCTGCCCCGGGGCAGAAATGAGTAGCCTTTTGCCCGTTTGCCCTTATGGGGACGAAAGGACTGAGCCTGAAAAGACGGCGTCTTTTTCTGCTGAGAGGCGCCCTGGGGTAAAAAGGTGGATTTCCCAGCAGTTGCCGTGGCCACCAGGTCCGATAGATCGACCCCAAATAACTCCTCCCCTTTATAAGGCAATACTTCCATATGCCTTTTTGAATCCGCATCACCTGACCACTGTCGCGTCCATAACCCTCTTCTGGCAGAAATGGACATCGCACTTACTCTTGATGCCAGAGTGCAAATATCCCTCTGTGCATCTCGCATATATAGAAATGCATCTTTTAAATGCTCTATAGTCAATAATATACTGTCCCTATCCAGGGTATCAATATTTTCAGTCAGGGAATCCGACCAAGCCACCCCCGCACTGCACATCCAGGCTGAGGCGATTGCTGGTCGCAGTATAACACCAGTATGTGTGTATATACTTTTTAGGATATTTTCCAGTTTTCTATCACCTGGTTCCTTGAGGGCGGCCGTATCAGGAGACGGTAACGCCACTTGTTTTGATAAGCGTGTGAGCGCTTTATCTACCCTAGGGGGTGTTTCCCAACGCGCTCTAACCTCTGGCGGGAAAGGGTATAATGCCAATAATTTTTTTAGAAATTATCAGTTTTTTATCGGGGGAAACCCACGCTTCATCACACACCTCGTTTAATTCATCTGATTCCGGAAAAACTACGGGTAGTTTTTTCACACCCCACATAATACCCTTTTTTGTGGTACTTGTAGTATCAGAAATATTCAAAACCTCCTTCATTGCCGTGATCATGTAACGTGTGGCCCTACTGGAAGTCACGTTTGTCTCCTCACCGTCGACACTGGAGTCAGTGTCCGTGTCTGGTTCTGTGTCGACCACCTGAGGTAACGGGCGCTTTAGAGCCCCTGACGGTGTTTGAGACGCCTGGACAGGCACTAGCTGATTTTCCAGCTGTCTCATGTCGTCAACAGTCTTTTGTAAAGTGCTGACGCTATCACGTAATTCCTTCCATAACACCATCCAGTCAGGTGTCGACTCCCTAGGGGGTGACATCACTATTACCGGCAATTGCTCCGCCTCCACACCATTTTCCTCCTCATACATGTTGACACAAACGTACCGACACACAGCACACACACAGGGAATGCTCTGATAGAGGACAGGACCCCACTAGCCCTTTGGGGAGACAGAGGGAGAGTTTGCCAGCACACACCAGAGCGCTATATATAATGTATAGGGACAACCTTATATAAGTGTTTCTCCCTGATATAGCTGCTGTATTGATTATTATGCCAATTCAGTGCCCCCCCTCTCTTGTTTTACCCTGTTTCTGTAGTGCAGGACTGCAGGGGAGAGTCAGGGAGACGTCCTTCCAGCGGAGCTGTGAGGGAAAATGGCGCTTGTGTGCTGAGGAGATAGGCTCCGCCCCCTTATCCCGCTTTTTTAGGAAAACTGGCAGGGGTTAAAATTCATCCATATAGCCCAGGAGCTATATGTGATGCATTTTTTCACCAGCCAAGGTGTTTCTATTGCGTCTCAGGGCGCCCCCCCCCCAGCGCCCTGCACCCTCAGTGACCGGAGTGTGAAGTGTGCTGAGAGCAATGGCGCACAGCTGCAGTGCTGTGCGCTACCTTGTTGAAGACAGGACGTCTTCTGCCGCCGATTTTCCGGACCTCTTCTGTCTTCTGGCTCTGTAAGGGGGCCGGCGGCGCGGCTCTGGGACCTATCCATGGCTGGGCCTGTGATCGGTCCCTCTGGAGCTAATGTCCAGTAGCCTAAGAAGCCCAATCCACTCTGCACGCAGGTGAGTTCGCTTCTTCTCCCCTTAGTCCCTCGATGCAGTGAGCCTGTTGCCAGCAGGACTCACTGAAAATAATAAACCTAATCTTAAACTTTTCACTAAGCAGCTCAGGAGAGCCACCTAGTGTGCACCCTTCTCGTTCGGGCACAAAAATCTAACTGAGGCTTGGAGGAGGGTCATAGGGGGAGGAGCCAGTGAACACCAGGTAGTCCTAAAGCTTTTACTTTTGTGCCCAGTCTCCTGCGGAGCCGCTAATCCCCATGGTCCTGACGGAGTCCCAGCATCCACAAGGACGTCAGAGAAATTAGATTTTTTACTTTTTCATACTTTACCATTCAGGTGGACTACGACTTGGAATAGTAACCTGTGACGAGCGCAGCAAAGCAGCTTGGGGGGATGTGGTACACTAATTGGGGTTCCAGGTCATATTACAGAAAAAATGACACCAAAAACAATTCAAAAATCCATGTCGACCTGTCATGTGTCAATTATTTGTCCATGTCGACCAATAGTGGTCGACCTAATGACTGTCGACCTTAACATGGTCGATGATCCATACCGGAAACGTATAATACCACATATCAGTGTATGCCGGGAGCTGTGTTATCCCCCATCATATATCATTGTACAGTCCCCTCTTCTCTATATTATAATACCACATAGCAGTGTGTGCTGGGAGCTGTGTTACCCCCCCCCATTTATACCCTCCAACATGACCCGCCCCACTAGGTACAAAATGCTCTGTTTCTGGACTTCCCTCTTAATTTATTATTGCAATCACCTGTGAAGAAACAGCTTACTTATCATTTAACTAGTTCAACACAGGTGATTGCAATCATAAATTAAGAGGGAAGACCAGAAACAGAGCATTTTGTACCTAGTGGGGCGGGTCATGTTGGAGGGTCTGCCATTATTCCATTTATGCAGACCAGAGTGTAATTACTTTTAGTATGTCCCCTGTACAGTCCCCTCTCCTATGTATAATACCACATATCAGTGTGTGCTGGGGTGTTATCGCCCATCATATAACACTGTACAGCCCCCTCTCCCCTATGTAGTAATCTAATAAACTGCATAAGAAATTACCTGAGTCCGGCAGTATCACACCTCGTGTATAAAACAATGGCTGCATTCTCCTTCGCCACTCCCATCACGTGTCCGAGACAATAAGAAAATGGCCGCCGCGTATCATGTTTATAGACACAGTAGATCACATCTTGTTCTCTAGTGATGATTCTGTGACCAGTGAGGCGTAGCTTCGGCTTCATTCTTTTCCACGATCTGATTAGCTTATCTACACCGTAAATCAAAATAGTGCCGGTGGGTGGGAGGAGCCAAATATTCAGCCCGGACGGACGATCGGCCAACGCGGAATGAGTGGGAAGAGAGCGGTTGCTATTTGTTTCGAATAAAATATGTCCTTAGTGCAGGAGGGCTGCGGCCATTGTTCTGTATTCCTGACCTGAAGAAATAGGTGTCTCTCCGGCGGCCATTTTCTTTTGGTCTAAACTTTTCCCTGTGGCACAATTTCTCAGGAAAAGAAAGTAGTAGTAGGTAGGAGCAGAAAGGAGTTATTGCTGTGTCTGCAAGCAGATGATTATATGTAGTATTATTATTATATTTATTGTTTCATTCATGTATTAATAATAATAACAATAATCTTAATAATAATAAAATTATTAGCCGACTGTGCTGTACTAAAAGGGTAGCAGGCGCATATTACTTGGTATTATGCAGATGGAGCAGCCTCTGATGGCACACTGTCATAATACAGCTGCTGTAGTCTCTGAGGCTGAATTATTAGGGTACAAGTGGGGTCTACTGGTGGAGCAGACTCATATAGGCCCTACACACTGGCGGATTTTTTGAAAGATATGAACGATCTCGTTCATAAATGAACGAGAACTCGTTCATATCTTTCAGTGTGGAGGCTCCAGCGATGAACGATGCGCGTCCCCGCGCTCATTCATCGCTGGTCCCCCGTCGGCTGTGTATGCAGGCCAATATGGACGATCTCGTCCATATTTGCCTGCACTTCAATGCAGCCGCGTGACGGGGGGAGTGAAGAAACTTCACTCCCCTCGTCACTGCCCCCCCGCCACCGGGTCGCTCGTCGGCCGTATCCGCCGTCGGGTAGCTCGGCGACGGATCGGCTAGTGTGTAGGTCTCCTTTCCCTATTGCAGGGGTTCTCAAAGTCGGTCCTCAGGACCCCACACAGTGCATGTTTTGCAGGTAACCCAGCAGCTGCACAGGTGTATTAATTAGTCACTGACACATTTTAAAAGGTCCACAGGTGGAGCTAATTATTTCACTTGCAATTCTGTGAGGAGACCTGCAAAACATGCACCGTGTGGGGTCCTGAGGACCGACTTTGAGAACCTGTGCCCTATTGCATACCTTCCAACATGACCCTCTCCAGGAGGGACAGAATGCTCTGTTCATGGACTTCCCCATTAATTAACGATTGCCATCACCTGTGCTGAAATACCATTCTTATCCATTAGCCTGTCCAACACAGGTGCCGGCAATCATGATTTAAGAGAAAATCCAGAAGCAGAGCATTGTGTCCCTCCTGGAGAGCGTCATGTTGGGAGGTATGCCATTGTAATACAGGTGGCATAGGCTGTCTTGTTATTACAGTACAGGTGTAGCAGTCTCTGCCTGTTAAAAGACTGCTCTGGTGTCTTGTATTAAAAATATGTGGAAACAGTCCTGAAGAGGGTCATGTTGGGAGGTATGCTGTGGACCTATCACTGCACATCCCCATCTGTGGGACCGGGAAAGGGAGAAGCTGCAGCTTCCTCAGCCGCTGATGCTCCCAGGTATTGAGATGCTGCCACATTGGGCCAAATATGCATTTACATATAATCCGGGGTCTGAAGAGGGACACATGTATGCGCCAAAATGACAATGAGCCTATAGCCATTACTACAGCCATTTTCTGCAATACAGTTCTTCCTCTTCCATATGAAAATTAATTTCTCTTTCACTGCAGGGAATATTGGGGCAGTGACTCTGAGCAGTATATTCAGACACCTACAGAAATGTTCTTTTCTCTTACGTCCTAGAGGATGCTGGGGTCCATATTAGTACCATGGGGTATAGACGGGTCCACCAGAAGCCATTGGCACTTTAAGAGTTTAATAGTGTGGGCTGGCTCCTCCCTCTATGCCCCTCCTACCAGACTCAGTTTAGAAACTGTGCCCGGAGGAGCCTGTCATAGCTAGGAGAGCTCTACTGAGCTTTTCTAGTAAAGTTTATTCTAGAGTTTATTTTTTTACAGGAGGCTGCTGGCAACAGCTTTCCTGCAACAAGCGACTGAGAGGGGGAGCAGTGTCCGCCCTGCGGGGTCTGAGCCACTGTCTCCGCTGACTGGACATTTAGCTCCAGAGGGGATAGATCATGCCCCGCCACAGGGGAACGCTCGCCCCAGAAGCTGGCCGCCACCCCCTTGCAGAGCTGAAGTGTGGCGAGTGAGACACTGACCCCCCAACAAGCGGACGGTCAGTGTGAAGATGGCGGCTTCAGAGTAGGAGCGCAGTATTAACTGCGCTCCTGGACGGCTCAGCGGTATATAGGTGCGGCGCTGTGAAGGGCACCCTGACCCAGCACCTGACCACATCAAGCCTGTCTGGGTCTGCAGATCTTAGCCAGCACAAAATCCTCAGGCCAGTATAATCTCAGAAGAACGGGAAGACAGCGCCATTAAGGGGGCGGAGCTTCTCCTCAAAGCGGACCCAGCAGCGTTTCAGCGCCATTTTCCTGCCTGCAGTCGGATGCAAGTAGAAGATCAGTCCCTCCAGTGCAACTCCAGCTATCTGTATGGTCCCAGGGGGTTGTAGAAGGGAGGGGAGGCTGTCTAAAGACTGTGTCACCTATTTAGGGAAACAGTCAGCACTGGTTTAGGGTCTCTGTCAGGTCTCTGGGTTTGTCTGTCCCCGGCGGGGGTACTAGTGGGTCAGTGTTGGTGCGATGTACAAAGCGGGGAGGCAATATGACAGTCCGGCGCATAAGCGCTGATGTTTATTATACAGGGATCACAGAGTAGATGGCATAGCAGTGAATGACAAACTGAACCCAGGCAATAAAGTAACAGTGATTGGTAATTGAATCCAAAACAACTGAAAAGTCTCTTGCAACAGAAATATATAGTGACTTGATGCTGAATGTGAATGAAATAAACAGAACTCCGGTAAAACTTGAAAACACACAGTTACTGTATAACAAAGTCCTTATGGCCACACTAGGCCCAAGCAGGAGACAGTCTCTATGCAATGAGGTGATATAACTTGCAGTGATGCACAGATGGTATGCAATTAGCAGTGCACAGGTAGTAATGAATGTAACACCTGAGGAGAGTCTCTTACTGCTTGATGAGCTGGTAACTGGCTGTGGATGAAGTCTGAAGAAAACAGGAGAGCTGAAGTGAGATGAGATGACAGGAGGTAACCACAGGGAATCGCTGGAAACAGGAACACAGGAGTCCGGAGAACAAGGCACACCGTATGTGACTCGTTGTCTGAGGCAATGTGAGTGAGCCACGGACTGGGAGTTATACCTATGGCTCTGCAGTGATTGGTCACTGAACTCTGGGTGGAGACACAGTGCTGGATTGCACACTCGGATCAGCTGAGTGCAGGAGTCATGGCAACGACCTCACAGGCAGGACGCCGGCACACAGCAGAATGCACATAGGACCAGACTCAGGGGTACTCAGCAAGGCGGAAGATGACGCTTGCGGTCCATACACACATGCAGCCGCAACTGGGCCATGACCTCCGGAGGCCCGCACACCAGCGCGCTGGTAGGTGAGACGTAGCAGAGCGCCGATTACTGACAGTACCCCCTCCTTTATGGGTGGGCACCGAACACCCACGAGGCTTGGCAGGGAAGAGTCTGTGGAAAGCTTGGACCAACCGTGGAGCATGGACATCCGTGGCGTTAACCCAACTTCTCTCTTCAGGACCATATCCAGACCAGTCAATCAGGTATTGCAAATGACCATAACGATGTCGAGAGTCTAAGATCTTTTCCACCTCGTATTCCACGCCCCGATGAGTTTGTACTTTTGGAGCTGCTGGAAGCGTTCTCTGGAAACGATTGAGAATTAGTGGTCTGAGGAGAGAAATATGGAATGAGTTTGGAACTTTCAAAAAAGCAGGCAGTTTTAACTTATAAGCCACTGGATTAATAACACTTTCCACCGGGAATGGCCCAATAAACCGTGGAGCAAATTTCATTGATGGAACTCTGAGACGGAGATTTCGGGTAGATAACCAGACTTTGTCGCCTGGTTTTAAACTAGGAACTGCTCGTCTCTTTCGATCAGCAAACATTTTATACCGTTGAGAAACCTTTTTAAGAGATAAATGAATCTTCCAAATTTGAGCGAACCGCTGAAGAGCAGAAGCAGCCGCAGGCACATCTATGACGGGTAACTCTTGGAAATCAGGTACTCTAGGATGCTGTCCATAAACTGCGAAAAAAGGAGTTGTATCTGTAGAAGTATGATAACGAAAATTATGAGCAAACTCTGCCCAGGGCCATAATTCTACCCAGTCATCCTGTGAAGAAGAGATATACAGTCTCAAATAGGTCTCAAGCTCTTGATTTACCCTCTCTGTCTGCCCATTTGTTTGAGGGTGATAGGCCGTAGAGAATTTTAGTTTTACTTGTAGCGCAGAACACAGAGTCCTCCAGAACTTGGCCACAAACTGTACACCTCGGTCAGATATCATTTCTGTTGGAAGTCCATGTAACCTAAATATTTCGTGACAAAACAACTGTGCCAATTTTGGAGCAGAGGGTAACCCCATGAGTGGAATGAAATGCGCCATTTTTGAAAACCTATCGACTACTACCCAGACGGTGTCATACCCTTTGGATGGAGGGAGATCTGAAATAAAATCCATCGATAAGTGAGACCAAGGGCGCCTGGGAATGGAATTGGGTAACAATTGGCCTGCGGGAGCCTGACGAGAAACTTTATGCTGAGCACATTTGGGACATGAAGCTATAAATTCTTGAATATCTATTTTCATTCGAGGCCACCAATACGTTTGGGACAGGAACTTGAAAGTCTTGAGAACCCCAGGGTGACCATTAAATTTGGACGTATGAGCCCAGGACAGGAGATTTGAACGAAGCTCTGGAGAGACAAACATCTTGCCTGGAGGTGGAACTTGCGACACCCCTGTAGCTGCGAAAACCACAGGATTTAATACTGGTCGAGCAGCCTGTTCTGAAGATTCCTCATTTGAGCTCATAGAGCGAGACAAAGCATCTGCTTTAACGTTTTGTGAGCCAGGCCTAAACATTAACTTAAAGTCAAACCGGGAAAAGAATAGGGCCCACCTTGCTTGCCGAGGATTCAGGCACTGCGCAGCTTTCAGGTAAAGAAGGTTCTTCTGATCCGTGTAGATGGTAATAGGGAATCTCGTACCCTCCAGCAGATACCTCCATTCTTCAAGGGCCAATTTGATTGCCAACAGCTCCTGGTCACCGATGGTATAGTTAATTTCAGCGGGTGAGAACCTACGAGAGAAAAACCCACAGGGGTGAGTCTTACCATCAACGCCCACCTGGGACAGGACTGCGCCCACGCCAACCGTTGAGGCATCTACTTCCAGGATGAAGGCCTTATTGACATCCGGCTGTTGTAACACAGGAGCTGAAATAAAAGCTTGTTTTATTTTATGAAAAGCAGACAGTGCAGCGTCAGACCATTGGGAAGGATTCCCCCCTTTCCGGGTAAGGCAGGTGATTGGAGCTATTAACGTGGAGAAGCCTTTAATAAACTTTCTGTAGTAATTAGCAAAGCCTATGAAACGTTGAACTGACTTGAGTGTTGTTGGAAGAGCCCAGCTCTCTATAGCTTCCAGTTTAGCTGGGTCCATTTGAAGGTCTGTTCCGGAAATAATGTATCCCAAGAAAGATATTGAAGAAACTTCAAATGTGCATTTGGACAGCTTGCCATACAGATGATTCTGTCGAAGACGTCGAAGACGTCGAAGAACCTCTTTTACTTGTTGGCGATGAGAAACTAAATCACGAGAGAATATCAAGATGTCATCGAGGTAAACTACCACACATTTATACAGGAGATCTCTGAATACTTAGTTGACAAAGTTTTGAAACACGGCCGGGGCGTTACTCAAGCTGAAGGGCATCACTAGATATTCATAGTGGCCGTCACGAGTATTGAAGGCGGTTTTCCACTCATCACCACTTCGAATCCTGATAAGATTATAAGCCCCGCGAAGATCCAGTTTCGTGAAGATGGACGCACCTCTAACTCTGTCGAACAACTCTGTGATGAGAGGTAACGGGTAGCTATTTTTAATCGTGATGTCATTTAAACCCCGATAATCGATACAGGGACGAAGTCCTCCATCTTTCTTCTTGACGAAGAAGAATCCAGCACCAGCTGGGGAAGAGGATGGACGGATGAACCCTTTCTGTAAATTTTCTTTAATGTATACACTCATTGCTTGGGTCTCTGGAACTGAAAGAGGGTATGTACGCCCTCTAGGCGGCTTGCTCCCTGGAACCAAATCAATGGGACAATCCCACTCTCGATGGGGAGGCAAGACATCCGCTGCTTTCTCACTGAAGACGTCAGTGAATTCCTGATAGGCCTCCGGAAGGCCAGACTGAGACTTTACACTTGAAGACTTGATTGGAAGTACTTGAGCCAGACATGACTGATGACAAGGGGAACTCCATGCTGTTAACTGTAATGTAGACCAGTCAAATTGCGGATTGTGCAATTGAAGCCAAGGCATACCCAGTACGATCTCATAGCCAGCTTTAGGTATAACCAGGAACTCAATAAGCTCGGAATGCAGGAAGCCTACTCCCAGAACCACTGGCTTGGTTTGCTGAATGATGGAACCTTCAGGAATACGGCTTCCGTCCACGGCAGTGAGATATACTGGACGACACAGTTTAGACACTGGGAGATGAAGTCTATCCACTGCAGCTTGTGTGATAAAATTACCAGCAGCACCACAATCCACTAAGGCGGACAGAGACTGGAGTCCATCTGGCATTTCCAAAGTGACAGGTAATGTAAGGTCTTGAAAAGAAGGAGCTTTATTCAAGGTCCCTAACTTGACTCCTCCTCTACAAGTTAGGACCTGGCGTTTCCCGACCGAGCAGGACAGGAACCAATCAGATGACCAGCAGCAGCACAATAGAGACGCAGTCTTTCCTTTAATCTTCTGGACCGCTCCTCAGGTGTTAAACGAAACTTGTTTACCTGCATGGGTTCATCAGCAATAATAGGTAGAGACTGTACAGGAGGCATAGCTCGGTGCTTGCGAAGATCACCTCGAGAGCGTTCACAGGCTCGCTCGCGTAAACGTAGATCCAGCTTGACGCATAGGGAAATTAAAGCTTCCAGTTGCTCTGGTAAGTCTCGGGTAGTCAACTCATCCTTTATGCGGTCAGAGAGACCATGCCAGAAGGCGGCAACCAATGCCTGGTTGTTCCACTTTACCTCTGATGCCAATGTCTGGAACTGGATAACGTACTGACCCACAGTACGTGTTCCCTGGCGGATCTGAAGGAGGTCTGAAGAAGCAGAGGTCGCACGCCCAGGTTCGTCAAAGATGCGTCGGAATGTGGCAACAAACTCTGTATAGTTGTTCAACAAAGCATCTGCTCGCTCCCACAGCGGAGAGACCCAGTTCAGGGCAGAGACGGCTAAAAGAGAAACAATATAAGCAACCTTTGTTCTAGGTGTTGGAAAGTTCTGTGGTTGCAATTCAAAATGAACCTCGCATTGATTCAAAAATCCACGACACATCTTAGCATTACCATCAAATTTACTTGGAGTAGGTAGATGGATGTGAGACATTGGAACAGGAGCAACTGGAGAGCTAGAAACTGTGGAACTAGGAACAGGAGCAGAAACTGATGAGGACACTGAAGAAACTGAAGTTGGAAATGACTGTTGCAGAGTATCTAAGCGAGAAGACATTTCTTGCAGAAATTGTATAATCTGCTGCTGCGCAGCCTCTTGACCATCTAGTCGTGACACTAAGCCTTGGAGTGTCCCTGACCCCACACTCTGACCACCGTCCGGGTCCATGGGCCTCAGACAAACTGTCAGGTCTCTGGGTTTGTCTGTCCCCGGCGGGGGCGCTAGTGGGTCAGTGTTGGTGCGATGTACAAAGCGGGGAGGCAATATGACAGTCCGGTGCATAAGCGCTGATGTTTATTACACAGGGATCACAGAGTAGATGGCATAGCAGTGAATGACAAACTGAACCCAGGCAATAAAGTAACAGTGATTGGTAATTGAATCCAAAACAACTGAAAAGTCTCTTGCAACAGAAATATATAGTGACTTGATGCTGAATGTGAATGAAATAAACAGAACTCCGGTAAAACTTGAAAACACACAGTTACTGTATAACAAAGTCCTTATGGCCACACTAGGCCCAAGCAGGAGACAGTCTCTATGCAATGAGGTGATATAACTTGCAGAGATGCACAGATGGTATGCAATTAGCAGTGCACAGGTAGTAATGAATGTAACACCTGAGGAGAGTCTCTTACTGCTTGATGAGCTGGTAACTGGCTGTGGATGAAGTCTGAAGAAAACAGGAGAGCTGAAGTGAGATGATATGACAGGAGGTAACCACGGGGAATCGCTGGAAACAGGAACACAGGAGTCCGGAGAACAAGGCACACCGTATGTGACTCGTTGTCTGAGGCAATGTGAGTGAGCCACGGACTGGGAGTTATACCCATGGCTCTGCAGTGATTGGTCACTGAACTCTGGGTGGAGACACAGTGCTGGATTGCACACCCGGATCAGCTGAGTGCAGGAGTCATGGCAACGACCTCACAGGCAGGACGCCGGCACACAGCAGAATGCACATAGGACCAGACTCAGGGGTACTCAGCAAGGCGGAAGATGACGCTTGCGGTCCATACACACATGCAGCCGCAACTGGGGCCATGACCTCCGGAGGCCCGCACACCAGCGCGCTGGTAGGTGAGACGTAGCAGAGCGCCGATTCCTGACAGTCTCCCTGTACCTATAATAGCGCTGTGTGTGGGTTGGCTGCAATCTCTGTGTCTCTGCCATTCTTGGGGGGGGAAACTCTTTCTGCTCAGTACCCTGTGTGTATGTGGGGTGATTGGTGTGTATTTGCAAACATGTCTAGAGACTCTGTTTCATATGCTGCAGAGGATTTATCTTCCCAGGAAGATCCCATCCCATGTAATCAGGATTGCACTGTTGTAGCACAGATTCCAGATAGAGAGCCAGAATGGTTAGCCTCTCTTAGGGGGACTATTTCTCGGAATTCTGAAAGAGTTGCTAGAACTGAGCATGCCACTCAGGTACTGCAATCCTCTATGGTTGTATGGTCAGATACTGTTCCTTAAGGTCCCCTGCGGTACATTCTCACACGTGCACTTGCTAACATTATGCAGGATGACACGGACACCGATTCTGATACTGCAGACGGTGAAGGGGATGGCATCACTAGCTAAGGGGGTGCAGTTGATGATTGAGGCTGTACGGGATGTGTTGCACATTTCTGACACAACTACTTAACACGTTGAGGAGGCCTTTTTCACCTTCCCAGCATCTATTAGAAATGTGTTAAATATTAATGACACCACACCTGAGCAGGTTGAGGAGGCTTACTTCACTGACAGTAATAAAGCCTTGCTGACCTTCCCAGCATCTAAGGAATTAAATGCTATCTTTGAAAAGCCTGGGAAAATCCAGAGAAAAAATTCCAGATCCCTAAGAGGGTCTTGGTTGCTTTTCCCTTCCCAGAGGAAGATAAAAAGAGGTGGGAGTCTCCGCCGATAGTTGACGCCTCTGTCTCCAGGCTATCAAAACAGGTGGTTTTACCAGTCCCGGGATCTACCGCATTGAAGGACCCGGCAGATCGCAAGGTGGATGCTACGCTAAAATCCATTTACACGGCTTCAGGGGCTATACTGCGGCCTGCTATTGCTTGCGCATGGATTTCTAAAGCTATCGCCAGGTGGTCAATCACTCTGCAGGAGTACTTGACTATGATGGATAAAGGTGACGTCGATTTATTTTTACGTAATATTCAGGATTCTGCAGGGTTCCTGGTAAATTCCATGAAGGACCTGGGTTCCATGGCAGCGGGGATTTCCTCCATGTCCATCTCGGCTTGCAGGGGTCTCTGGCTGCGCCAAATGGTCTGCGGGCCAGGAAAAGTGTGGATGGCCTACCATATATGGGTCAGGCTCTCTTTGGGGAGACGCTGGATGCGTGGATTGCCACGGCTACCATGGGTAAGTCTCCTTTTCTCCCCTCAGCTGCGCCGGCTACGAAGAAGCCTTTTATACCTGCTACGTCACAGTCCTTTTGGCCTGCGAGGCCTAGAAAGAACAAACAGTCTCACACCTTCTTCAGAGGTTGTCGTGCTAATGGAAAGAAGCATGCTCCCGCAGGTTCCCAAGACCAGGCTTCTGGTACCCCAGAGTCCTCCACATGATGGTGGACAGCTCAGCCTGGAGGAGGGTCAGGTGGGGGCAAGACTCCGGTATTTCAGCCACGTCTGGATGTCGTCAGGCCAAACTCTCTCACCTCACCGTTTCTTCAAATCAGGCTTGCCAGCTTTGCTGGCAGACAGAACAATTCTTCTGGAGGCTATCCGAAAATTGGTGGTGTCCGAGGTCATTGTTCCAATTCCACCCCATCAGTGGAACAAGGGTTGGTATTCGAACTTTTTCGTGGTACCAAAGCCGGATGGTTCGGTACGTCCAATTCTGAACCTAAAGTCTTTGAACCCTTATCTCAAGGAGTTCAAATTCAAGATGGAGTCTCTGAGAGCTGTCATCTCAGGACTGACAGAGGGGGAGTTCCTGGTGTCCTTGGACATCAAGGATGCGTACCTTCATATTCCCATTTGGTCACCACATCAGGCATATCTCAGGTCTGCACTGCTGGACGATCATTATCAGTTTCAGGCGTTGCCGTTCGGCCTCTCCACAACACTGAGGGTCTTCACCAAGGTGATGGCAGAGATGATGGTTCTCCTCCGCAAGAAAGGGGTGAACATAATTCTGTATCTGGACGACCTCCTAATCAAGGCGTCGTCCAGGGAGAAGTTGTTAAGATCCATTGCTCTCACGACACAATTGCTCAAGGAGCACAGTTGGATCCTGAACCTTCCAAAGTCCCATCTGGAGCCGACAAGGAGGCAGTCTTTCCTGAGGATGATCTAGACACGGAAGTGCAGAGGGTGTTTCTACGAGTGGAGAAAGCATTGGTGATTCAAACAATGGTCCAGGATGTCTTGAGGCCTACCCGGGTATCGGTTCATCAGTGCATCCGCTTTCTGAGGAAGATGTTTGCCTCCTACGAGGCTCTCCAGTACGGAAGGTTTCATGCTCGATCCTTCCAGCTGGATCTCTTGAACCAGTGGTCGAGATCTCACCTACACATGCACCAGAGGATACGTCTGTCACCGAAAGCCAGGATTTCGCTCCTCTGGTCTCTACAACTACCACACCTTCTGGAAGGCAGAAGGTTTGGAGTTCAGGACTGGATCCTTCTCACCACAGATGCAAGTCTAAGAGGTTGGGGAGCAGTTGCTCAGGGGGAAACCTTCCAAGGAAGGTGGTCGAATCAGGAATCCCTTCTCCCAATAAACATCCTGGAGCTAAGAGCCATGTACAACGGTCTTCTGCAAGCAGCACACCTTCTACAGGATCGGGCTGTTCAGATGCAGTCGGACAACGTGACCACAGTGGCCTACATAAACCGACAAGGCGGAACGAAGAGCAGGGCTGCCATGGCAGAGGTGTCAAAAATCCTCCTCTGGGCAGAAAGACATGCGGTGGCGATGTCGGCAATCTTCATTCTGGGAGTAGACAACTGGGAAGCAGACTTCCACTGCAGACAAGATCTCCATCAAGGAGAGTGGGGCCTCCGTCCGGAGGTGTTCGAGGAGGTAACCGGTTGGTGAGGGGTTTCTCACATAGACATGATGGCGTCCTGCCTCAACAAGAAGCTGTGGAGGTACTGTTCCAGGTCGAGAGACCCACAGGCAGTGGCGGTGGATGCACTAGTAACACCGTGGGTGTTCACGTCACTGTATGTGTTCCCTCCACTTCCTCTGATTCCAAGGGTTCTTCAACTGGTAAGAAGAACAAAGGTTCTGGCAATCCTCATTGCTCTAGACTGGCCAAGGAGGGTTTGGTACGCAGATCTACTAGATCTTCTCCTGGAAGATCCACGGCCCTTACCTCTTCGGGAGGATCTGCTGCTGCAGGGGCCGTTCATTTTTCAAGACTTACCACTGCTACGTTTGATGGCATGGCGGTTGAGCGCCAGATCTTAGCTCGGAGGGGTATCCCGAGTGAAGTTATTCCTACCCTAATACAGGCTAGGAAGGGGGTAACATCTAAACATTACCATCGAATTTTGAAAAAATATGTTTCTTGGTGTGAATCCAAGAAATTTCCTGCGGTGGAGTTTCAACTTGGGCGTTTTCTCCTTTTCCTGCAAACAAGTGTGGATATGGGATTGAGATTGGGCTCCGTCAAGGTCCAAATCTCTGCTTTGTCAATTTTCTTCCAGAAACAGTTGGGTGTCCTCCCTGAGGTTCACAGAACATGCAAATGGATTCTCACCATTGTGAATTCGTTTGTGGTTAACAAGACGTGATTTATTTATAAATAATTTCCCACACTCTGAACATAGATATTGTCTCTCACCTGTGTGACTTCTCTCATGTACAGCAAGATGTGATTTTTCTCTGAAACATTTTCCACACTCAAAACACGAAAATGGCTTCTCACCTGTGTGATGTTCATCATGTACAACAAGATGTGATTTCAGTGTAAAACATTTCCCACACATGAAAATGTTTTTCACCTGTTTGCATTCTCTCATGTAAAACAAGAGCTGATTTGTGTCTAAAACATTTCCCACACTTAGTACATGAAAATGTTTTTCACCTGTTTGCGTTCTCTCATGTAAAACAAGAGCTGATTTGTCTCTAAAACATTTCCCACACTCAGAACATGAAAATGGTTTCACACCTGCGTGAACTGTTTGATGTGAAACAAGATTTGCTTTTTATGCAAAACATTTCCCACACTTAGTACATGAAAATGGTTTCTCACCAGTGTTACTTCTCTCATGTATAACAGGAGCGGATCTGACTGCAAAATATTTCCCACACTCACAACATTCAAATGGTTTCTCACCAGTGTGAGTTCTCTCATGTATGACAAGAGCTGATTCATATCTATAACATTTCTCACAGTGAGAACATGAAAATTGCTTCCCATGGTTCTTTTGGGCAATAAGCTTTGTGTCCTGTGAAAAACATTTGGCATCTATAGGATTGTGATTAGAGGGATCAGATGACATATCTGCACAGTGGAGTACTGGATGCACAAATGAGGTAAAAGGATTTTCTCCTAGATAATCTCTTGTGATATCTTCTATTTCACAGTCTGGAGATAAAACGAGATGTTAATGGGATATATTTCTTCTGTAATGTCCATCTGCTGAAAATACAATAAAAGAAGTGTTATGGTAGCCTTACCATTGTTAACACTCTTTCTGCGAAGAACACAGTGTTCCACAGGGAAACATCAGGGTGTAGAGTGGATCTGGATCCAGAGGCACCAACAGGTAAAGCTTTAGCTGTCCCAGGATGCATAGGGGCCTTCTCTATAACCCCGCCTCCAGGCACTGAGAGCTCAGTTTTGATACCCAGTCCAATGCAGGAGCAGACAAGAGAGAAGGCAGATGTTAGTCACATAAGGACACATTCTCAAGACAGGAGAAGGTACCAGTGGCTAATGCCATACAAACCCAAACAGGGTGGGCGCCCTATAGAACCCTGTGCAGAAAGAGTGTTAACAATGGTAAGTCTACCATGAGACTCCTTTTCTGCAGCAGGGTACACAGGTTTCCACAGGGAAACATCGGGGATGTCCTAAAGCAGTTCCTCAAGGGAGGGGACGCGCCTTAGTGGATGTGAGAATCCGGGATCCAAAGGAAGCTTCCTCGGAGGTGACGGTATCAAAGGCATAGAACCTCACTGAGGACCACGTTGCCGTCTTGCACAATTGTTCGGTGTAAGCGCCACAGCGGGCTGACCTAGAAGGTCCAACAAACTGGGTAGAATGGGCCATTAATCAAAGCTGGAAGACCAGCTTGCTTGTAAGCATGTGCAATCACCATCCTAATACATCTGGCCATTCTAATCCATCTTTGCTTATTTCCAGGCCAGCCACGTTTGTGGAATCCAAACAGGACAAAGAGGGCATCAGACCGTCTAATAGAGGCAGTCCTGTCCACATAGATATGGAGAGTCCTGACCACATCTAAAGAATGATCTTTAGCCAACAAGTCCAAAGAGAGAAAGGCCAGAACCACAATCTCTTGGTTAAGGTGTAATGATGACACCACTTTAGGTAAGTAACCGGGTTGAGTTCTGAGAACTGCCCTGTCATGGTGGAAAATCAGAAAGGGTGGGTGACAGGAGAGAGCTCCTAAGTCTGAAACCCATCTTGCAGATGCAATAGCCAGCAAGAATATAACCTTGGCCATGAAGCATTTAAGGGCCACAGATTAAAGAGGCTCAGATGGAGACTCTTGAAGTGCTTTCAGTACAAGAGACATGAAGCCACAGGGGGGACATAGGAAGGCTGAATGCATAGAACACCCTAAATGAATTTATGTACATCAGGTATGGAGGCAATCTTGCACTGAAACTACACCAACAAGGCAGATATGTGAACCTTGAGAGAGGCCAGCCAAAGACCTAAGTCTAAGCCTCTTTGCATAAAAGACTAAATTCTAGAAGTTCTGAATCTATAGGCATCATAATTCTTATCAGCACACCAGGTGAAGTAAAGGCCCATACACACTGGGGGCGATATTGTGCTTAAAGCAGATCACTTTAGGTGTTTTGAGCTGCTTTCAGCTCAAAACCGCCCAGTGTGTATGCACCTTTAAAATGCCACACTCTGTAGTAAATCTGGGCAGAGGCCGGTTTGCAGGCTTTCAGCATAGTCTGAATAATGGCCTCTGAGAACCCTTTGGACCTCAGGAGTGATGCTTCAAGAGCCACCGTCAAAGCCAGTGTGGCCAGGCCCGGGTAGAGGAAAGGGCCCTGCTGGAGGAGGTCTGGACGCTGAGGAAGTAGAAGGGGATGCTCGGCCAAGAGACCCTGCAAGTCGGAGAACCAGTGCTGTCTGGGCCACGCTGGAGCGATGAGAATCAGTATTTCTCCTTCTTACATGAACTCTTGAAGTACCCTGGGCAAGAGTGACACCGGAGGGAATATGTAAGGCAGCTGAAAGTTCCATGGAACTGCCAATCTTTCCACGAACGCCGCTTGAGGATCCCTGGTTTGTAATCCAAAGACTGGAACCTTGTGGTTGTGTTGAGACGCCATGAGGTCCACGTCTGGCAAACCCCATCTGTCCACCAGGAGTTGGAAGACTTCGGGATGAAGACCCCACTCTCCGGAGTGAACATCGCAGCGACTGAGGAAGTCCGCTTCCCAGTGTAGGATGCCTGTAATGAACACCGCCGATATGGCTGGTAGATGGCGTTCCACCCAACATAGGATCTTGGACACTTCGAACATTGCCCTGCAGCTTCGAGTGCCGCCTTCATGGTTTATGTAAGCCACTGTTCTGGCATTGTCTTACTGTACTTGAAAAGGCCTGTTCCGTACCAGAGGCAGGGCGAGAGTCAGTGCACTGAACACTGCTCTCAGCTACAGAATATTGATTGGAAGAAGAAATTCTTCCCTGGTCCAATAACCCTGAAATAAGTGTTGCTCCAACACCGCTCTCCAAACCAAAAGACTGGGATATGCCCTGCTCAATTGCTGGTCCTGGAGCAGCCAGGTCAGCAACAGATGAACCTCTAGAGTCAAAGAGATAATTTGCGATCTGATTCGATGAGGTAAGCCGTCCCATTTGATAAGGATCAACCGTTGTAGAGGGCAGGAATGAAACCGAGTGTAATCTATCACGTCGAAGGATGACACCATCAGGCCGAGGACTTGCATCACCGAGTGTATCGACACTCTTGACGACGAATGAAGTGTCTTATCCTGTCCTGAAGTTTCAGGACCTTGTCTGGAGACAAGAACAGTCTTTGCCTTTGTGTTTCCAGAAGTGCCCCTAGGTGCACAATGCTCTGAGCTGGGACCAGAGAGAACTTTTTCCAATTTATCAGCCATCCGTGGGCTTGACTGAGGAGAACTTTCCTTGAACTTGCCAAAATCAGGAGATCGACCAGGTATGGTAGGATTCTGATTCCCTAGTGACGGAGGTGCGCCGTCATAACTGCCATGACCTTGGTAAAGATTCGAGGAGCTGTAGCAAATTTAAACGGCAGAGTCTGGAATTGGTAGTGAAGGTCGCCAATAGCAAACTGCAGGAATTGCTGATGCAACATGGCAATAGGAATATGTAGATATGCATCCTGTATATCCAGGGATACCATATAGTCTCCTGGTTCCATAGCCAGTACTACTGAGCGCAGTGTTTTCATACAAAACTTGGATACTCTCACAAACTTGTTCAAATATTTGAGGTTAAGTATAGGCCAATAGGACCCATTGGGTTTCGGTCGAGTAATAACCTTTGCCCCTCTGGAGCTGAGGTACTGGCAACACCACTCCAGTATTCAGGAGGGAGCTTACAAGCATTTGCACAGATTGCACCTTCAATGCATCTGACAGGAGCACTGTTGAGCAGAACTGGTGAGGGGGACGTCTCTTGAATGAGACAGCATATCTGTGAAAGACAACTTGCAGTACCCAAGCGTCTGAAGTGGCAGGGAGCCAGACCTGGACAAACTATAGAAGTCGGCCTCCCACTTTGGAGTCCCGCAGGGGGAGGCCCGCCACATCATGCAGCAGGCTTGACATGTTTTGCAGCAGGCTGACGGGCTGTCCAGGACGGTTTCGCCTTGGGCTTGAATAGTTTGGAAACGCAAGACTGTCTAGGTTATGATTGACCTTTCATTTTCCCTTCAGGTCGAAAGGAACAAAAAAGACGAGTTAGATGTTGGGAGAAAAGCCATCTTAGAAGCTGTCAATTCAGACACAATTTTATTTAGGTCTTCCCCGAACAAAATATTCCACATGAAAGGGAGGACTTCCAAGGTCTTCTTGGAGTCCATGTCCACTTTCCACGACCTCAACCACAGAGTGCGGCGTGCCAGGACAGATGTAGCCGCTCCTTGGCCGCCAACACTCCCTCCTCAGAGGCCGCTTCTTGGATGTAATAAAAAGTGGTGGTAATATGAGAAAGGTATTTTCTGGCATTGTCCAGATATCCTTAGGTAGCTCCTCCTCTAGTGCCTGAACTCAATACTTGTTGCGGCCCACTGGGTCTGTGAACAGCCTCTGTAAGGGAGTAAATAGATTTCAGGCATCCCTCAATGCACTCATTTGTCAGTTCCTTCATTGAGGTGACAGTGGTAACAAGAAGAGTGGATGACACCACAAGGCGGTTGACATGAGAGTCCCCCCGGCGGTGGAGTCTCACATTTGGTACATAGCTCTGCAGGGAGAGGATAATGAGCAAAAGCCCTTTTTGAAACAGGGAATTTCTGCCTTGGGTTAGACCAGGGTTCCTATCTGATGTGCACTAAATGATCAGAATGAGGAAAACAGTTTTAACCACTTTCTGCTATTTAAACTTATCAGTTTTCTTTGCCACTGTAGCGGAATGCTCCTTATCAGTGATTTGGAGAATATGCTCAATAGCAATTATCAGGACAGGGACATCTACCTTTAAGGGAGCATCCTCCCTCCCTTAATGGTAGAGGAGTGTGTGTCAGACAGGAGTCAGTGTCAGACAGGACTGTATGTTCCCCTTCCTCGTCAGAGGAGACCTCAGAAAGGTTTGTAGATTGAGAGGAGGAATCAGCCTGCTCAGATGAACCAGGGACACGTGTGTGACCTGAGGCAGTTTTCTGTCTTACCAGAGACTGATTTAGTTGTTTTAGTTGGTTAGACAAATTTTCCGCCCAAGGCAGGTTTACCATGGGGACAATTTGTGGAGGTTATGCTACAGGCAGCCCCATAGGGGGGCGCAAGGCATTTCACCAGAGTACCCAGTAGGGCAGTGAATGCTGCCCATAGTGGCTCATGACTAGGTGCAGGGGCTGCGGACTGACTGGGAGGTGCATGACAAGCAGTACAGAGACCATCAAGTAATAAATCCGCGGAGCATGTTCTGCATGTTGCTGGAGCTTCCGCCAATTTGCTGCCCTTTTTGTTAGACATGGCACAATGTTAACAATTGGACTTACGCAGTACGATATGTTGCCAGACAAATAATATTTTGTGGAATAAACAGATAAGTTATAGCGTGACTGACACTGATGTAATATACTTATATATGGATAAACACTGTGTACAACTATGTTACTTGACCCCGCACCTAGCCCAGGGTATAGAATATAGTGATAAATATAGCTGGGGAACACTGAAAGTGAAACCACACAGCAGTACAGGCACACACAGTCACATGCAATGCAGAATTCATATCACAATGAAGCTGCACTTGTTAGGGTCTCCTGCCCTGTGCTGCCACGTCGTCATGGCAACCGGGAGACAAGTGCTAGCGGAGTAACCTGAGCGCAGCTGATACTTCGGTTCGGGTCTTTTGCTGTGCAGTGGTTACAGGCTCTGTGCACGGCAGGGGATCCGGTGCTGGTTTTTGTGCTCACAGTCTGTGAGGTCTGAGTGGGGCGTGGACAGCACCTGCTTTATAAGGCCTCTTCTCAGGTTAAGCAGATGCTGCTGAATCTTTGTTGGTTAGTCAGTTTCTGAAAGTTAGCCAGTACTGTGTAGCTTGGTATTTGTTGTTGCTTACTGCAAATAGGCCTGGGGATTTGGTACTACACTCTGCCAACCCAGACCTAGCAGTAAGACTGGAGTCAGTCGTTTAGCTTGCTGGGGTTCTTTTACTACTCTGCGAACTTAGCAAGTTTGCGGCTGTATTCTAAGACTTGCCTGCATAAATCCTGTCTCACTGTGCAAGGTGTCAGGTGTCAGCTTAGTGGCAGTAAGCTGAACCTGTGCACTGCAAGTGAGAATTAGGATTGTGGAGACTCTCCTTGTGTCTATCATTCCATCTCTGACCAAGGAGTTTACTGCCACACCCGTTGGTAACCCTTTAGGGTTTTGCTGTTGCCCTTAGCAACAGCATTTCGGGTTCTCTACGTATTAAAACACAACATCTTGCTTTTCCCATCTGAGCATTACTAATACTAGGGAGACACCCAGTTCCTTAGCCTCTGGGCTTCTCCCTTCCTTTGTGTGTATGGGCATCATCCTAAGGCCAATTCTTTTGATCCCCTGGACTCCACGCCTGGTGGTTCGTCTGTGGTTTCGGTCCTTAGAGGTATTTGGCGGAAAGTGAAGAAAGCCCTTGTGTCTGTGTCATTAGTGACCAAAAGGGTTTTTGATAAGCGGAAAAGACCCTGCAGCTTCAAATTAGGAGACTTTGTCTGGTTGTCTACCAAGAATTTGAAGTTGAGACAGCCATCTCATAAGTTAGGCCCCCGGTTCATCGGCCCTTATAAGATCACCAGGGTTATCAATCCGGTGGCATTTCAGTTAGATCTGCCCCGTTCTTTGGGTATCAATAAAACATTTAATTGTTCCCTTTTAAAACGGGCGATTAGTAATCCTTCTTCCAGTGGAAGACCTTCCCCTCTTCTGATACGTGGCCAGAGGGAGTTTGTTGTTGAAAGGATTCTTGACTCCAAGATGGTTCGGGGTCGGCTGTCATTTTTGGTGCACTGGAAGGGGTATGGCCCGGAGGAGCGGTCGTGGGTGCGCAGTTGTGAACTTCATGCCCCCAGACTGATACGCTCTTTCTTCTCGCAGTTCCCCGATAAACCCGGTGGTAGGGGTTCTTTGACCCCTCGTCAGAGGGGGGGTACTGTTAGGGTCTCCTGCCCTGTGCTGCCACGTCGTCATGGCAACCAGGAGACAAGTGCTAGCGGAGTAACCTGAGCGCAGCTGATACTCCGGTTCGGGTCTTTTGCTGTGCAGTGGTTACAGGCTCTGTGCACGGCAGGGGATCCGGTGCTGGTTTTTGTGCTCACAGTCTGTGAGGTCTGAGTGGGGCGTGGACAGCACCTGCTTTATAAGGCCTCTTCTCAGGTTAAGCAGATGCTGCTGAATCTTTGTTGGTTAGTCAGTTTCTGAAAGTTAGCCAGTACTGTGTAGCTTTGTATTTGTTGTTGCTTACTGCAAATAGGCCTGGGGATTTGGTACTACACTCTGCCAACCCAGACCTAGCAGTAAGACTGGAGTCAGTCGTTTAGCTTGCTGGGGTTCTTTTACTACTCTGTGAACTTAGCAAGTTTGCGGCTGTATTCTAAGACTTGCCTGCATAAATCCTGTCTCACTGTGCAAGGTGTCAGGTGTCAGCTTAGTGGCAGTAAGCTGAACCTGTGCACTGCAAGTGAGAATTAGGATTGTGGAGACTCTCCTTGTGTCTATCATTCCATCTCTGACCAAGGAGTCTACTGCCACACCCGTTGGTAACACTTTAGGGTTTTGCTGTTGCCCTTAGCAACAGCATTTCGGGTTCTCTACGTATTAAAACACAACATCTTGCTTTTCCCATCTGAGCATTACTAATACTAGGGAGACACCCAGTTCCTTAGCCTCTGGGCTTCTCTGTTCACTTTGTGTGTATTTTGTTACCCTATCACCTTCTGTGTACGTAATGTCATATTTCCCAGTCTGTCTGTGAGTTCATTTGTTTTGCATACCTATCCGTTCAGACACCAGTACATTCCTGCAGGCACTGGTGTGCATAACAGTTCAAACACCAGTACATTCCTGCAGGCACTGGAGTGCATAACAGCACTGGACTAGTATATCACAACACGGTCCAAAGACCGGAGGATATAGCAGACTACTCGTACAATATAATCTGCAATATGTACACAATTTCTTAACTGACACTACCACAATAGGGCAGTACGGATGGTGTAATGGTTAGCATTACTGCCTCACAGCACTGAGGTCATGGGTTCGATTCCCACCAAGGCCCAACTGTGTGGAGTTTGTATATTCTCCCCGTACTTGCGTGGGTTTCCTCCCACAATCCAAAAATATACTGGTAGGTTAATTGGCTCCCAACAAAATTAACCCTAGTGTGAATGTGTGTGTGTACATGTGGTAGGGAATATAGATTGTAAGCTCCACTGGGTCAGGGACTGATGTGAATGGCTAAATATTCTCTGTAAAGCGCTGCAGAATATGTGTGCGCTATATAAATAACTGGTAATAAATAAATACATAAATCTCAAAGACAGACAGGATACTTAAGTGTAATGTAAATGCACATCGCTGTGTACAGGCGGCGTTACATGGGAGACTTTGCCCAGCAATCCCGGAGACCTGCTGCTGCTATGCTTGTAAGATGGGTCTCTGTGAGGGAATGAGGGATAGTAACGCAGCTCCACAGCGGGAAATCTGCAGTAGATGGTGCTCTGGGCCAGGGGAGGGGCTACAGGTCAAGTGCCGCCACACTTATGCTATTCTTCCACCCCAGGTACTATGGAGCCTTATTAAATGAGGTGTTAGTACACCTGACCTGTGCTCCTATTGCCCTGGTGGTCTAGTGGGTCGCTTGCCTAATGAGAGTGTCCACTCCAGAGCCACGGCCAGTATCCCTAGGCTGCGGACGGAACACAATTTAAACGCGGGTCCCGCTAGGAGACCCTCTTACCTGCCACCCGGTAGCAGCCACGCGATCCTGGAGAATGGTCCGAGATTGTGTCTACATACGCGGGCGTCTCCGCTGCAAGTACCCAGGAACCAGGCCAGCGGGAGTATGCAACGCCGCTAGAGAGGTGATGGAGCTATAGCGCAGAAGTCAATCTGACTTGCAGTACTGTCAACTCAGAGATAAAAGTCAGATTTCTGTCAAAAAGTAAAAGTTTTTAGGGCTGCCAGCGCAGCCCTGCTATACTGCAGGCACCAACTTCAAAACTTTGCTCACAGTGCCTGGAGACAGAGTTATAGAGGAGGTATCCTGGGACAGCTAAAGCTTTGCCTGTTGGTGCCTCTGGATCCAGATCCACTCACCACCCCAATGTTTCCCCGTGGCAACCTGTGTACCCTGCTGCAGGAAAACATTAGCAAAGCAGGAAACAGAGCCAGATCAAAGAAGAGCAACAGAACAGAGCTTCCAACCACAGAGACTGGAGGGGAACCTTTGAGAAATGACAGGTATATGGTTATAGTGCTATATGTGCTAAAAGATTTTGTGTGTGTAATATATGTTGCAATCTGGTGAGTGTGATCTTAGGATGAGGGGAATCATGTTATTCTGCTGTATTATTTTAGATCAAACATTTAGGGACAATTACATAATATAATAGGTTTAGTCACACGTGGTAGCGCAGAGCGGTTCACACAGTCACTTATCATCACATTGATAAGTGACTGAATCACTATGGTGATGTTCACTGTACTAATGTATGAGAATCAAAGAGTGTGGGGAGGAGACTGGTCAGATCTCTGGGCTGGTAACACACAGTGACATGATGTGAGGGGTAGAGCAGGAGTATAATAGGGGCTGATGGCTCCTGATTTATGAGATACACCTGAGAGTGTGGGGAGGAGACTGGTCAGATCTCTGGGCTGATAACACAGCGACATGATGTGAGGGGGAGAGCAGGAGTATAATAGGGGCTGATGGCTCCTGGTGTATGAGATACAGCAGAGTGTGGGGAGGAAACTGGTCATATCTCTGGGCTGGTAACACACAGTGACATGATGTGAGGGGGAGAGCAGGAGTATAATAGGGGCTGATGGCTCCTGATGTATGAGATACAGCAGAGAGAGTGTGGGGAGGAGACTGGTCAGATCTCTGGGCTGGTAACACACAGTGACATGATGTGAGGGGGAGAGCAGGAGTATAATAGGGGCTGATGGCTCCTGATGTATGAGATACAGCAGAGAGAGTGTGGGGAAGAGACTGGTCAGATCTCTGGGCTGGTAACACACAGTGACATGATGTGAGGGGTAGAGCAGGAGTATAATAGGGGCTGATGGCTCCTGATTTATGAGATACACCTGAGAGTGTGGGGAGGAGACTGGTCAGATCTCTGGGCTGGTAACACAGCGACATGATGTGAGGGGGAGAGCAGGAGTATAATAGGGGCTGATGGCTCCTGATGTATGAGATACAGCAGAGTGTGGGGAGGAAACTGGTCATATCTCTGGGCTGGTAACACACAGTGACATGATGTGAGGGGGAGAGCAGGAGTATAATAGGGGCTGATGGCTCCTGATGTATGAGATACAGCAGAGAGAGTGTGGGGAGGAGACTGGTCAGATCTCTGGGCTGGTAACACACAGTGACATGATGTGAGGGGGAGAGCAGGAGTATAATAGGGGCTGATGGCTCCTGATGTATGAGATACAGCAGAGAGAGTGTGGGGAGGAGACTGGTCAGATCTCTGGGCTGGTAACACACAGTGACATGATGTGATGGGGAGAGCAGGAGTATAATAGGGGCTGATGTCTCCTGATGTATGAGATACACCAGAGAGTGTGGGGAGGAGACTGGTCAGATCTCTGGGCTGGTAACACACAGTGACATGATGTGAGGGGTAGAGCAGGAGTCTAATAGGGACAGATTGCTCCTGATGTATGAGATACACCTGAGAGTGTGGAGAGGAGACTGGTCAGACCTCTGGGCTGGTAACACACAGTGATATGATATGAGGGGTAGAGCAGGAGTCTAATAGGGACAGATTGTTTCTGATGTATGAGATACACCAGAGTGTGTGTGTGGGAAGGGGACACACACACACACACACACACGACTGGTCAGATCTCCGGGCTGGTAACACATAGTGACATAATGTGAGGGGGAGAGGAGTCTAATGGGGACTGATGGTTCCTGATGTATGAGATTCAAACAGGGAGTGCGGGGAGGAGACTGGTCAGATCTTTGCTAACACACAATACTATGATGTGTAGAGGTGAGCCTGTGGTCAGTTTTAATCAATCAACATCAATGTGTTGCAGGAGCTAAATTGCACATTTACCAATAAATGATTTTTTTATTTATTTCAATTAAATGTTGGTAAATGTGCAATGTAGCTACTGTAATGCAACGTCGATGTTGATGTCATATATTGATTTAAAATCTATTAAAATCAGCCTTTAGTAAATTTACCGATGGGAGTCTAATAGGGTCTGATGGTTTCTGACTCCCTCACTGGGCAGATACATTTCCCTAATTAGTCTGTACTGACAGAGGAGGGTGTAGGATAAGAGACTGCTGCAGTGACAGAACAAGAAGAATATGTGACTCCTCTGCAATAAGTGGTTATTACTCACCTATGCTGATATCTGTAAGGATTTCCTCCTCCTCCTTACACTGCTGATCACCCCTCACATACTATATGTCCCTTCTACTATATCTCTACCTTAATAGTGGGCAGAGCTGTACCCTAAACAATTCCAAAAACAGTCAAAAAGAAAAACAAAAAGGGGGGCGTGGATAGCCGCGAAAGAGCAAGGACATGAAAGTGCAGGGCTCTGGCTATACCACGTCCTAGTGGTTAAAACCTACTCCCTGTGCCCTCAGAAACTACCTGTGTACTCCCCCTGTCTCTCTGAGGTCCTGCTGCCCGAGTGTTCAGTGTCGCGGAGCCAGGGGATAGTGCAGTCTATCCCTATGGGTTACGGCCTAGCGGGGACGGGCGGCCGGGACCTCGATTACCTTCAAGTGGCCGAGTGTCGAGCTCCAGAGGGAGCGGCCGCGAAGTGCACGCTGCAGCGAGATCCCGGCTCCCTCACTAACCCAACACCGTCCTTTATACAGGCACCTTGCTGGGGCCTCTCTGGGACTCCGTGGAGGCAAGCCAGCGGTGGAGAGAGGCGGCGGCTTGTTTCTTAGCCAGGAGCCACAGCGGCCATCTTGCCTGAGGCAGGCGCACTCCATCACCCTCCAGCTCTACGAGGAAAGGTGCTGGTCACTGGCTGGACCGTGACTAGTGACAACCACTCCCTTCATTGGTCATTTCCCCTGCAAGAGGATTATTATACTGGAAACAGAGTCTAGTTCAGCAGGTTGCTGATTGGAGTACTTGACCCCTGCAGAGAGCACGGAGGAGTGGCAAGCCACAGCCAGAGCTATAATGGATTCTACTGCTGAGCCTACACAATATTGAACGTTTGCTACACTGCTCCAAAGGCGCTGGAAAGTCCATCGAGAGCACATTTAAAACAAATTGCAGACCGGGGGCATGGCCAGACTAAGAGGGCAGACGTTTCTCCTGGGCTCTCACTCCAAATCACCTTCCAGGACATAAATCCCAATCCCTGGGCTGCCAGTACCCCACTCCATACATCTCCTCACCTCACTGTCCCTCCTGCCACCGACGGGTACAGTCCACAGAATTGGGGAGCACTCTTGGAGCTCCCGCGGATGGCGGCCTACCCACTCCTCCAAGACCACGGCCTCAGGTACCAACAGCTGCCGGGGACGCCCGGTCATCCAATCATAGACCCCGCTCGCCAGGGCTCCCCCTTTGACCGCTGTGGGCGCTCCCGCCGAGGGGCTTGCTGGATGGCAGCTGTCCTCCGATCTGGCTGCCGCTGCCTCCGCTGCCTGGGCGGCGGTCTCTGGCTCCCCGTTGGCGGCCATATTAGCTCCACTGCGACCTGACATCCGGAGAGAGGCCGCTGGATTGTAACCCTGCACTCCCAGCTGCATGATTGGGAGCCTGCTGAAGACACTGCCGGAGATCCCTGCTGCGGAGGACACTGACAGAGGCCACGGCGATTGGAGGTGAGATCACACTGCGGCCCCTGTATCTGGCTCTAGGATCCCCTCCTCATCGCCTTCATAGCCCCTCTGTGACCTGGCCCTGAAATACCAGGAGGGGTGCTGCTGGTCTACATTCCTAAGCTCCCAACTGTATATGAGAGACCCCGCTGACGACGCTGCCATGGACCCCCTACCGCAGTGAGCTCTGACGGCAGCCACAGTGAACAGAGGTGAGCGGGAGCCATAAAGCGGCCCCTGTTCCTGATCCTAGACCCCCCTCCACACTGCCCGCATATCCAACAATCCCAGCTTCCTATACTATTATTTCAAGGATTCTGAATATTATTTACCCTGGAGTAACTGGATAACCGTATCTCCTATCTCATCTAATGCTGCCTTGATTGGAGACACATTACAAGGCTATCCACCCTGTGTTCTGTGATGCCCCTTCTATACTACTGCCGACGGGCCCCCATGCCCTACTGACCATCACTTAACCAAGCCCTCCAGTGGTTCTTTCTCAGGCCATCTTGTTATACATCAACACATACTACTCCAGTACTTTGTCTGATTTATCCTAGTTTGACCAGTCTGTCGTGGTGCTATCATGTCTAAATCCACTGCTGCTGCCAGAAAGCGAGCAGGGACGGATATTTCCCAACACTTCACCAAGGCTGACAAAAATGACAAACCATCCTCACTCTCAGGTCCCCCTTCACCTAGTCTCTCATCAGATAAGGAGTACTCATCCTCGTCACCCGCCCTATCAACCAAAGAGGACATCCTAGCCTTGAAATCGCTCATCATGGACTTCAAAGAATCATTGGAGTCCAAGCTGGACAATGAGGTTGCCTCAATCAGGTCGGATAAAACTTCTCTATCCTCTACAATCCCGACAAGACACTCTTCATAAAGAACATAGCGAGACCATTAGAGACAGCGACCATCTTATCCGGGACATTACAGAATTACGCAACAAAAATGAGGATTTGGAGAATCGCGAAAGGAGAAATAACCTTCACCTACATAAGGGCCCTCATTCCGAGTTGTTCGCTCGCTAGCTGATTTTAGCAGCATTGCACACGCTAGTCCACCGCCCTCTGGGAGTGTATCTTAGCTTAGCAGAATTGCGAACGAAAGATTAGCAGAATTGCGAATAGAAAATTCTTAGCAGTTTCTGAGTAGCTCAAGACTTGCTCCTACACTGCGATCAGCTCAGCCCGTTTTGTTCCTGGTTTGACGTCACAAACACGCCCTGCGTTCGGCCAGCCACTCCCCCGTTTCTCCAGACACTCCCGCGTTTTATCCTGGCACGCCTGCATTTTTCCGCACACTGACAGAAAACGTCCAGTTTCCGCCCAGAAACACCCACTTCCTGTCAATCACACTCCGATCACTTCAACTATGAAAATTCTTGGTTCGGACTTGAGTAAATCTACTAAGTTTTGTGCTAAAATACTTAGTGCACTGCGTACCATGCGCATTTTTGCCTTAATCGATCCGTTGCGAAAATCCGCAACGAGCAAACAACTCGGAATGACCCCCAATATCCCAGAATCTATTCCTCCTGCGGCTCTTGAGACGTACCTGCATAAGCTATTCTCCACCGTCGTGCCAACCCTGGGACCTCGAGAACTACTTTTAGATAGAGCCCACAGGGCCCTGCAACCCAGACCGCGAGATGGCGACCCCCTAGAGATGTCATTATGCGCTTTCTCAACCTTAAGGACAAGGAACTGGTTCTTAATATGACCCGAAGCAAGCCATACATACTATTTGAAAATCCTAAACTTCAGTTTTTTCATGATTTGGCTCCCTCTACGCTAATCAAAAGAAGAGAGCTTAGGGATTTGACTTCCGCATTTCGTACGCACAGGATACCGTTGGGGTTCCTCTTCAAGCTATTGATTGACCTCAACAGAAAAAACATTATCATCAGAGACCGGAGAGAGGGTAGACACCTCCTGTCACATTTGGAGGACTCCGACTCACCACCAGCGACAACCTCCAGCCTCCAGACAACCTAGCCATTCTCACTTCTACTTTTGTCTGCACCTTCTTTTAGTAGACATGTACTAGATATCACATAGCTCAGTTTCAAATGCTCTGCCTCACTCTACTGGTTAATATTTCATGCCTACCGTATAATAGCTGTTTTCTATCACTCATCTATGTTTTTAATATTTTAAACATTACATTCTCCTGCTGATATCCGCCTTTTAAAAATAGTTTAGATTTTTCACTGTACTTAGTTCATCTATATTTTTTCATATAAGTTACATGATCCTTCTCACCTTGCCTTGATTTTTGATGACTCACTGACGGCATCCAGGTCATATCGAAAAATTTTCTGGCATGTGACCCGGAACGCTTCAATAGGGAGTATGGTAACTTCCCTGATACTATCTTTGAGATATTGTAAAGGTTGCCGTTAACAGGTTTTTCTCTTTGGAGCTGCATATGTTTAATCAGTGTTAATGTTTATATTTTCTCATTCTCACATTTATCCTCTGTCTTTTCTCTCCCACGACCTTCACCCTATGGCCATTGCTAACTCACTCTCTGATTAACTCACCACTGGAGGGACACGATCCCCCATTCATTCCATACAAACCACGAGTTCACATCGCTGAACTCTTGAATGTAAACTCACTTTTCTACTACCTTACTTCCTTGGAGGGAGTACGGTTACTGCCCGGTACTTTCCCACTCTGGACCAGTTGGTCCTAATTTCTGTGCCTGTTCCTCTTTGCTGGCCGGGAGGAACCTCTGCACAGACCCCTCCACTTTCTAACACCCTCTCCCAGTCAACTGTCTTTTTCTTTTCTCTTCTCTCTCTCTCCCCTCTGACAAGTCAAAACCCTCCACCTATTCTCTCCCCATTACCCCCCTTTGTTTTTTTTTTCTTCCTCTTCGCCTTGTTGCTCACCATGCCCCTAGTGCTGGCATCTATGAATGTCAAGGGTCTCAACACCTCTCAGAATGGTATGGCTGGACTGCTTCAGGTTGGCACACCCTAACACTTTATTAACACTTATTATTTTCCCTATCACTTTGTATATGTTTGTATTATTTTAAGCACACTTCACTTACATAGCACTTCTGTGCTTCTTATTAACCCCCAAGTTTCACCTGTGTACTGACCTGGGGTAGCCAACCTGTGCCGACGTGACGGGGTCCTGTACCCCGGACTCATACCTAGTATTAGGGACCCCCAGTGATAGAGACGCCTTGCCGTTCGGCCTGGTGGCTTAACCCTATATCTGCAGATATGCGCAACTAAGATCTCTGTATTATCTGATCATTATGTAGTGTTATTTTTCACTCAGTGTGCATTAGGGATAACAAAATGTTTTTTCTTACCCCTCAGAAACGTTCATCCTCATTTCATTCTCTTCAAACTCTCAAGGCGGGAATAGTGTTAATTCAGGAAACTCATTTTAAAGCCCAATCACACCCAAACCTAACTACCAAACATTACCTGACAGTTTTTTATTCCTCGAGCCAATCAAAGCATAATGGTGTGGCCATTTTGATAAATTCTAAAACCCCATTTACTCTATAGTCTTCCCATGTAGCTCAGGATGGGCGTTTTGTCATTTTAACGGGCAAACTTGGACATTTAGAATGCACAATCGCCACTGCTTACGCCCCTAACTCCGGACCAACGTCCTTCAACTCCTTTTTCTCCAAACTATCTAAAGTCAGAATAGGCTATTTAATAATAGGGGGAGATTTTAATACCGTCCTGGATACCCAACTAGACAAATCTTCCCATTCGTCCCGCTTACAGCACGACTCTTCATCCCGATCTCTAAATAAGCGTGTCCGGGAATCCGGTCTCTTCGATGTTTGGTGGGCCCTCAACCCCACAGCCAGGGACTACACTTTTTTTTCAGGCCCACACCAATCATATGCCCGAATCGATCTTTTCTTCTGCGGTACCCTGGCCTCCAAGCATATATCCGGGTCACTCCATCGTTACTGCCACCTTCAATTTTTTTGACACCCCGGCAACCCGACCCAACTGGCGATTAAATTAAACATTATTGAAGAGCCCTCAGTTCCAAGAAAAAATTAGATTAGCTATGGCAGACTATTTCTCTTTAAACATCACTGACTCCTCTTGTACCCCACTGAACTGGGAAGCGCATAAAGCTGTTATAAGAGGTCATATCATTAGCTACGCCTCACACAGGAATAGGGAACATAAATGAAAACTGGTTTCTCTCACAAATGATGTTCTGGAAATCTGGAAACCCAATACAAACAGCGACCCTCATGATCTCTCTATGCGCAACTTACTACCGCTAGAGCGGCCTTAAACGCTTTGTTAGCCAAAAAAAAAATCAGCATTCTCTTCGTTGGTTAAAACAAAGATTCTACAAAAAGGGTAATACAGATTGTCACGTTTAAATACAGAAAGGAGGATCACAAATTATATGTGATCTAAGGTGTGATGATTACCTGCAGGAATAATTACCAATAATGTTTTCAAGTGACTATATTATATATATATATATATATATATAATCTTGTATTCTTTTCAGCCGAGATGTGACAACATGGCTGACAGTCAATATCCTGCATTTGAACCCAGTAGGCCAGACTGGGAGAGATCTGCAGACCATAAAGTTGAGATGACATGTGCCTGACTGTACCATTGTAAAGGGGATGACATTTCTACATCAAAAGTAGAGATTTGCGAGCTCTGGACATTAAGGGCTGATAAGGCCAATTTGTTTGTTGGGTCAATAGAGGGGCTGTAAACAGACCAGGGATCCTGTTTCCTGGCTAATGTCATAAACATCACTTTCTTTGAAAGAGATTCATACAGTACACCCCTTACCTCCCCCCTTGGCTGTTGCCAAGCACCAAGTATGTAAAACCTGGTGTAGATACAGTCCAGCACAGAAGTGGTTAAAAATCCCAAGGGAGGGGGCCTGATGAAGCTGGAGACTATATCTGTCTCTCTCATGAAAATAGAAGTGTGTGATCTCTTGGGGACACAGCTAGTATGCTGGAGGTGACCTGAGTTATTCTGTGAAGTCCCCCACGGCAGAAATAGCCAATATTCATTTGCATCGAATGAGGGTTTCTGTAAGTTTTTTTTATTTCCTTTTCATTTATTGAGATTGCTGTATTCTGTGTGTGGTTTTAAAATATTCTTAATAATCTTTGTAACCTTTTTGTAACCAAAGCTCTGAAGTATTCTTGAAATGAAAATCCTAATTTTAGTTCTGATTTCTGTTGTTCTTATGAACTCCAGGCCTGTGTGTGGCTCACGCCTATCTATTTTTCTAAGTATTGCAGTGTGTGTGTGACAGGTAAAGCTAAAGACGCATGCAACGTCCGTAATACGTTGAAAAGTCTTTGCTGGTGGCAGCTGAAAGTAATCCTGTGTGTCAAAAGTGACCCCGTACGTCGCATGTGGCAGTTCTCAAATTGGCATATTTGTGGAATTGGCCGGCAGCGTCGTCACACAGATGATACACTATTGGCCAACAAACTGAAAGCTCAGAAAGCGCAAACTGCTATATCGGCTATTAAAGATGATAACGGCTCACTCCAATATAACCCTTCTACTATTAATTAACTTTTTAAGGCTTACTATGAGCGACTTTACAATCTCTCAGATCAGCCACTCACCTCTGACCCGAACTACCCACCGACTACTGATTACCTAACGTTATGTGACCTACTCCGTTTAGACCCAGAGACTTCTTCAGGCATGGACAGGCCTATCACTGAAGATGAAATAGATCTTGCTATCAAATTTCAGAAACCATCTAAGGACCCAGGTCCGGATGGCTTCCCAATGTCATATTACAAAACCTTTTAACCCTCTCTACTCCCTCACCTCACCACAGTATTTAATCTAATACTGGAAGGCTCCCCTTTTTACTCTCAAACTACAAAACCAAAGATCCCCACCTAATTACTAACTACCAGCCCATATCGCTCCTGAACGTCGATCTCAAAATTTTCGCCAAAATAATGGCTAATAAGCTTAATCCTATTCTCCCCTCTCTAATACACCCTGACCAGGTGGGCTTTGTCCCGTCCAGACAAGCGCTTGACAACACCAGATGCACGATCAACATCATTCATTATATTAACCTCCATAAAACCCCATCTCTGGCGCTTGCTCTGGATGCGGAGAAGGCCTTCGACAAGGTCTCTTGGCCTTTCATGCTGCAAACCCTGCAGCACTTTGGCTTCCGAGGTAAATTCTTTCAGGCCATACAGGTCCTATATCATAACCCCTCTGCTTCGGTATGCTCTAATGGCTTACTGTCAGACCCGTTCACAATTTCCAATGGAACCAGACAAGGGTGCCCGCAGTCACCTCTCATCATCACACTAAATTTCCAAACCTCTCGCAAGTCGCATCAGTGCCAACCCAGATATTTCCGGGATCACTATCAACCACACTCAATATACTGTTTCCTTATTCACTGACGATATACTCCTCACATTGACGAACCCGACGATCTCTCTTCCAAATCTCATCCGGGAATTATCCATCTATGGAAACCTCTCGGGATATAAAATCAATCAGACAAAATCCGAGGCTCTCTCCCTACACATCCCCAGACATACTAAGACCCAGCTGCAAGCAAACTTTGAATTCTCCTGGCGTAAACATTCACTTAAATACTTAGGAGTCTTCATCACTAAATCCTACAGCTCTCTTTACTGGGCTAACTACCCCCTGATCATTAACTCGATTCTCAAGGATATCCAACAATGGGAATCGTACTTCCTTTCGTGGATTGGGCGCATTAATGCAACAAAAATTAATGCACTTCCCAAACTCTTATATTTATTCCAGACACTCCCAATTCAGATCCCCCCGTAAACCCTTCGTACCCTCCAAACCTCACTATGTAAATTTATATGGAGTCACAAAAAAAACTTGACTCTGACGAGATATCCTAAGCCTTCCCATCCTCCGTTATTTCACTGTGACTAAGCTGTCAATTGGTCGCTTGGCACGCCCTGAAGCATACTAAATGGTGGGTTGATTTAGAGAGTGACTTGATTGGCCTTCCTTCGGTCTATCCACCTTGGGTTCCTTGCAAGCGTTACCCTCAATTTAGCTACCCTTCACCCACTGTAGAGCTAACACTTAGAAATTGGGAGAACCTGAATAAAGAGCTGAAATTATCCACTAGCACCTTTCCCCTAACTCCTATCTGGAATAACCCAGCATTTCCCCCAGGCCTATCTTCAGCAATGGCCCGCCTTTGGATCTCTGCAGGTGCCACTAAAATTCATCACTTTACAGTGACCCACGCCATCAAATCGTTTTTTGATCTACAAGATACATATGGTTTACTCAAGTCCTTGCACTACCAATATCTACAAATACGTCACTATATTTCCTCTCTACACTAATCATACCTACTACAAGTCCCCTCCTCTATTGAAAGGCTTTGTATGTATAATCCCACTGACAGAGGCATCATCTCACTCCTTTATAAATCCATTTTGACTCCCGAACCCAGCTCCCTTTAACCACACGAACAGGCCTGGGAAACAGACCTTGGGGCTACATCTCGAGGGCGAGGAGTGGAAAACTATCTGGCCATTCGTGAAAATTCGTATAAAATCAACACAAGATGATATTTAGTGCCAGAATGACTGCACAGAATCTATCCCGACATCTCAAACCTTTCCTGGAGAAATTGTGGTCTAGAAGGTATGTTCTTCCACATATGGTGGTCATGTACAGTAATTGCCTGCTATTGAGCCATGGTCCGCACTCTTCTCGCCTAACTGCTTGATCTGACGTTGCCTCTCTCACCTGTTAACTTACTTCTTTGTGCCCCACTGTATCAAACCCCCAGAGACTTAAATAAACTGATCCTCCATATTTCCTGTGCGACCAAATAGCGTGTAACTGGAAAGCCCCATATGCACCCAACCACCAAGCACTAATAAACAGGATTTGGTTCATTGCACAAATGGAATACATCACTAGTCTCCAACACAATACAGTACAAAAATTCCACTCCACTTGGCTCCCCTGGTACAGACACCATAATTCCCCCCTTCCAAGTCTTAACTATGAGACTCCATAATGACTCCTATAATCACCCCCCCCTTTTTTTTTTTTTTTCTTTCTTTCTTTCTTTTCCCTACTCTCTGCCAATTAGGCTCCTGACTCGTTAGAGGTTACTTTCCCCTCCTTTCCTCTCCTTCAATCTTTACTTCCTTTTCTCCACCTTTCCACCTACTACTCTTACTTATCTTGATTAGACCTTTTACCACAGCTCAGAAGTCGAAAATCAACAGGCTCACACACTTTTGATGTATTCTCTGTTTATTATACATTTCATTATTACAACAATCTATGTTTCTCTGACGTCCTAGTGGATGCTGGGAACTCCGAAAGGACCATGGGGAATAGCGGGCTCCGAAGGAGGCTGGGCACTCTAGAAAGATTTATGACTACCTGGTGTGCACTGGCTCCTCCCACTATGACCCTCCTCCAAGCCTCAGTTAGATCTTGTGCCCGGCCGAGGTTGGATGCACACTAGGGGCTCTCCTGAGCCTTTAGAAAGAAAGTATAGACTTAGTTTTTTTATTTTCAGTGAGACCTGCTGGCAACAGGCTCACTGCAGCGAGGGACTAAGGGGAGAAGAAGCGAACTCGCCTGCTTGCAGCCGGATTGGGCTTCTTAGGCTACTGGACACCATTAGCTCCAGAGGGATCGACCGCAGGCCCAGCCTTGATGTTCGGTCCCGGAGCCGCGCCGCCGTCCCCCTTACAGAGCCAGAAGCAAGAAGAGGTCCGGAAAATCGGCGGCATGAAGACTTCTGTCTTCACCAAGGTAGCGCACAGCACTGCAGCTGTGCGCCATTGCTCCTCATACACACTTCACACTCCGGTCACTGAGGGTGCAGGGCGCTGGGGGGGGGGGGCGCCCGGAGAAGCAATAAAAACACCTTGGCTGGCAAAACAATCACAATATATAGCCCCAGAGGCTATATATGTGATAAATACCCCTGCCAGAATCCATAAAAAAGCGGGAGAAAAGTCAGCGAAAAAGGGGCGGAGCTATCTCCCTCAGCACACTGGCGCCATTTTCTCTTCACAGTGCAGCTGGAAGAAAGCTCCCCAGGCTCTCCCCTGTAGTTTTCAGGCTCAAAGGGTTAAAAAGAGAGGGGGGGGGCACTAAATTTAGGCGCAGTATTGTATATACAAGCAGCTATTGGGGAAAATTCACTCAGTTATAGTGTTAATCCCCACATTATATAGCGCTCTGGTGTGTGCTGGCATACTCTCTTTCTGTCTCCCCAAAGGGCTTTGTGGGGTCCTGTCCTCAGTCAGAGCATTCCCTGTGTGTGTGCGGTGTGTCGGTACGGCTGTGTCGACATGTTTGATGAGGAGACTTATATGGTGACGGAGCAGAGGCCGATAAATGTGATGTCGCCCCCTGTGGGGCCGACACCAGAGTGGATGGTTAGGTGAAAGGTATTAACCGACAGTGTCAACTCCTTACATAAAAGGGTGGATGACGTAACAGCTGTGGGACAGCCGGTTTCTCAGCCCGCGCCTGCCCAGGCGTCTCAAAGGCCATCAGGGGCTCAAAAACGGCCGCTCACTCAGATGGCAGACACAGATGTCGACACGGAGTCTGACTCCAGTGTCGACAAAGTTAAGACATATACACAATCCACTAGGAACATCCGTGACTTGATCCCGGCAATAAAAAATGTGTTACACATTTCTAACATTAACCCAAGTACCTCTAAAAATGGGTTTTATGTTTGGGGAGAAAAAACAGGCAGTGTTTTGTTCCCCCATCAGATAAATGAATGAAGTGTGTGAAAAAGCGTGGGTTCCCCCGATAAGAAACTGGTAATTTCTAATAAGTTACTGATGGCGTACCCTTTCCCGCCAGAGGATAAGTTACGCTGGGAGATATCCCCTAGGGTGGATAAGGCGCTCACACGGTTGTCAAAAAAGGTGGCACTGCCGTTTTAGGAACGGCCACTTTGAAGGTACCTGTTGATAAAAAGCAGGACGCTATCCTGAAGTCTGTATTTACACACTCGGGTACTAGACTGAGACCTGCAGATCGTGCTGCTGCAGCGTGGTCGGTGACCCTGTCAAACATAAGAACATATTAAAGACGTCGTCTTATATATGAGGGATGCACAGAGGGATATTTTGCCGGCTGGCATCCAAAATGAATGTAATGTCCATTCTGTCAGGAGGGTATTAGAGTCCTGTCACTGGACAGGTGATGCTGACTTTAAAAGGCGCATAGAGATTCTGCCTTATAAGGGTGAGGAATTATTTGGGGATGGTCTCTGGGACCTCGTATCCACAGCCACAGCTGGTAAGAAATATTTTTACCTCAGGTTTCCTCACAGACTAAGAAAGCACTGTATTATCAGGTACAGTCCTTTCGGCTTCAGAAAAGCAAGCGGGTCAAAGGCGTTTCCTTTCTGTACAAAGACAAGGGAAGAGGGAAAAAGCTGCACCAGTCAGCCAGTTCCCAGAATCAAAATTCTTCTCTCGCTTCCTCTGAGTCCACAGCATGACGCGGGGGCTCCACAGGTTTAGCCAGGTACGGTGGGGGGCCGTCTCAAAAATTTCAGCGATCAGTGGGCTCGCTCACAGGTGGATCCCTGTTTCTTTCAAGTAGTATTTCAGGGGTACAAGCTGGAATTCGAGATGTCTCCCCCCAGCCGTTTCCTAGAATATGCCTTGCCGACAACTCCCTCAGGCAGGGAGGCTGTACTAGAGGCAATTAATAAGCTGTATTCCCAGCAGGTAATAATAAAGGTGCCCCTACTTCAACAAGGACGGGGTTACTATTCCACACGGGTTGGGGTACCGAAACCGCATGGTTCGGTGTGACCCATTTTATATTTAAAATCCTTGAACACATACATAAAAAAATTCAAGTTCAAGATGGAATCGCTCAGGGCGGTTATTGCAAGCCTGGACGAGGGGGATTACATGGTATCCCGGGACATCAAGGATGCTTACCTGCATGTCCCCATTTACCATCCTCGCCAGGAGTACCTCAGATTTGTGGTACAGGATTACCATTACCAAGTCCAGACACTGCCGTTGGGACTGTACAAGGCACCGAAGGTGTTTACCAGGGTAATGGCTGAAATGATGATACTCCTTCGAAAAAAGGGAGTTTTAATTATCCCGTACTTGGACAATCTCCTTATAAGGGCGAGGTCCAAGGAGCAGTTGCTAGTCGGGGTAGCACTATTTTGGAAAGTGCTACAACAGCACGGTTGGATTCTAAACAGTCCAAAGTCACAGCTGGTTCCTATGACACGCCTACTGTTCCTGGGGATGGTTCTGGACACAGACCAGAAATAAGTGTTTCTCCCGGAGGAGAAAGCCAAGGAGCTGTCATCTCTAGTCAGAGACCTCCTGAAGCCAAAACAGGTATTGGTGCATCATTGCACGCGAGTCCTGGGAAAAATGGTAGCTTCCTACGAAGCAATCCCATTCGGCAGGTTCCATGCAAGAACTTTTCAGTGGGACCTGTTGGACAAGTGGTCCGGATCGCATCTTCAAATGCATCGGCTGATAACCCTGTCTCCAAGGACCAGGGTATAGCTACTATGGTGGCTGCAGAATGCCCATCTTAAGGAGGGCCGCAGGTTCGATACAGGAATAGGTCCTAGTGACCATGGAGGCCAGCCTTTGAGGCTGGGGACAGTCACACAGGAAAGAAACTTCCAAGGACTTTGGTCAAGTCAGGTGACTTCCCTACACATAAATATTCTGGAACTGAGGGCCATTTACAATGCCCTGGGTCAGGCAAGGCCTTTGCTTCAAAACCAGACGGTACTGATCCAATCAGACAACATTACGGCTGTCATGTAAACCAACAGGGCGACGCAAGAAGCAGGATGGCGATGGCAGAAGCCACAAGGATTCTCCGATGGGCGGAAAATCAGGTGTTAGCACTGTCAGCAGTGTTCATTCCTGGAGTGGACAACTGGGAAGCAGATCTTCTCAGCAGACACGACCTCCACCCGGGAGAGTGGGGACTTCATCCAGAAGTCTTCCAAAGGATTGTACACCATTGGGAAAGGCCACAGGTGGACATGATGGCGTCCCGCCTCAACAAAAAGCTATAAAAGATATTGCGCCAGGTCAAGGGACCCTCAGGCGATAGTTGTGGACGCTCTGGTAACACCGTGGGTGTACCAGTCGGTTTATGTGTTCCCCCCTCTGTCTCTCATACCAAAGGTACTGAGAATAATAAGAAGGCGAGGAGTAAGAACGATACTCGTGGTTCCGGATTGGCCAAGAAGAGCTTGGTACCCAGCACTTCAAGAAATTATATCCGAGGACCCATGGCCTCTGCCGCTCAGACAGGACCTGTGGCAGCAGGGGCCCTGTCTGTTCCAAGACTTGCCGCGACTGCGTTTGACGGCATGGCGGTTGAACGCCGGATCCTGAAGGAAAAGGACATTCCGGAGGAAGTCATTCCTATTCTTATTAAAGCCAGGAAACGTGTTAGGACAAATCATTATCACCGCATATGGCGGAAATATGTTGCATGGTGAGGCCGAAAAGGCCCCAACAGAGGAATTTCAACTAGGTCGATTTCTGCATTTCCTGCAAGCAGGAGTGAATATGGGCCTAAAACTAGGCTCCATTAAGGTACAGATCTCGGCTCTGTCGATTTTCTTTCAAAAAGAACTAGCTTCAGTACCTGAAGTTCAGACATTTGTAAAAGGAGTGCTGCATATTCAGCCCCCGTTTGTGCCTCCTGTGGCACCTTCGGATCTCAACGTGGTGTTGAGTTTCTTAAAATCACATTGGTTTGAGCCACTAAAAACCGTGGATTTGAAATATCTCACGTGAAAAGTGGTCATGTTATTGGCCTTGGCTTCGGCCAGGCGAGTATCAGAATTGGCGGCTTTATCTTGTAAAAGCCCTTATCTGATTTTCCATATGGATAGGGCAGAATTTAGGACTCGTCCCAAGTTTCTCCCTAAGGTAGTGTCAGCGTTTCACCTGAACCAGCCTATTGTGGTGCCTGCGGCTACTAGGGACTTGGAGGACTCCAAGTTGTTAGACGTTGTCAGGGCCCTGAAAATATATGTTTCCAGGACGGCTGGAGTCAGAAAATCTGACTCGCTGTTTATTTTATATGCACCCAACAAGCTGGGTGCTCCTGCTTCTAAGCAGACTATTGCGCGTTAGATTTGTAGTACAATTCAGCTTGCACATTCTGTGGCAGGCCTGCCACAGCCAAAATCTGTCAATGCCCATTCCACAAGGAAGGTGGGCTCATCTTGGGCGGCTGCCCGAGGGGTCTCGGCTTTACAACTTTGCCGAGCAGCTACTTGGTCAGGGGCAAACACGTTTGCAAAATTCTACAAATTTGATGCCCTGGCTAAGGAGGACCTGGAGTTCTCTCATTCGGTGCTGCAGAGTCATCCGCACTCTCCCGCCCGTTTGGGAGCTTTGGTATAATCCCCATGGTCCTTTCGGAGTTCCCAGCATCCACTAGGACGTCAGAGAAAATAAGAATTTACTCACCGGTAATTCTATTTCTCGTAGTCCGTAGTGGATGCTGGGCGCCCGTCCCAAGTGCGGTTTATCTGCAATACTCGTACATAGTTATTGTTAACTAAATCGGGTTATTGTTGACCCATCTGTTGAGAGGCTCAGTTGTTTCATACTGTTAACTGGGTATAATATCACGAGTTATACGGTGTGATTGGTGTGGCTGGTATGAGTCTTACCCGGGATTCAAAATCCTTCCTTATTGTGTACGCTCGTCCGGGCACAGTGTCCTAACTGAGGCTTGGAGGAGGGTCATAGTGGGAGGAGCCAGTGCACACCAGGTAGTCATAAATCTTTCTAGAGTGCCCAGCCTCCTTCGGAGCCCGCTATTCCCCATGGTCCTTTCGGAGTTCCCAGCATCCACTACGGACTACGAGAAATAGAATTACCGGTGAGTAAATTCTTATTTTCAAGTTTCGATAGTACTGATTCATAGAATTTCTTTTCTCCCGGAAAATATGTATATTTTAGATTATCTGCTTTTATTGGTTTCCCTGACAACATTTATTGAATTCATGTTTTTCGTGTTCTCACACATTGTTAACCATGTTCATCTCTCTTAATAAAAATGTAATGATTTAAAAAAAAAACAACAACAAAGAAAAAAAACCTTAATGTCTAGATTTATTAATGGAGAATATTCAGCAATATTAAAATGAATTAGTATTAATATCAGTGTATAAGACACAGCTTCTCTACAAAAAAACGCAAATTCATTTTGGTATTTGGTGAGACCCTAAATCCCTCCTAATGATCCTCCTGTGATTTTCCAGTCCTGGGAATAAAGAGAACGGGGTATCTGTTTCTGGGTCTATCTTCACGAGACAAACAGGGGGTCATTCAGGAGCGGTTGTTCTTCCCACTCCTGTTGCAATGATTTTCCCTATGTAACTGCAATTATTTGCTAATATGGGCAGAAGCTAACGGCATACACTGAGATCGCATCATTTGTGTACAGCGCGCATGATTGTAGAAACAATCGCTTACATCGTCACACATCAGGTCATCATGCAGAGACTGAGTATCTAAGCTAAACTCCCAGGAAGCACAGGCTGCTCCAGTAGCAAGTGTGCTCGCAGCTGTTAAGGTATGCAGATCCAGAAAACACCATCCAAATGGCTATGATACGCCTGCATTCTCCTGACCACTTCCCGTCACCACCCGCAAACACTGACTTCCAGTCACTCACTTCAACTAAAATCTTGCTATACTCGCAAATCAGTCGCTGTGGCTCAGACACATGCGCAATGCGAAAACATCAGTAGAAATGCATACAATAGCTGCTTTGCGTCCGCACCTGAATGACCCCCACAATGACTGAGAAAAGTGTATATATATATATATATATATATATATATATGGTCAGATGAAGTGTGTATCTAGGTGGTCCTTTAAACTGCTTTTTGCTATAAAAAGCTACAGAGTCTCCTCTTACCTAGGGATGTGAGGGACCCGTGATTCTCCATCATGTCCTTGTACAAACCCTTGTATCCTTGTACATCCTACCAGGGGCGTATCTACCACTTGGCCAGGATGGTAATCACCAGGGTTGCCTGCCAGGGATGGGGCACTGCTATCCATGGCCAGGGGGTAGGGCTGTAAATAGAGTGGTGTGTGCAGAACCCGCTATGCCCACCCACCACCGTGCAACACCTTATTGCCTGCCGGGCCTCTAGCAGTGTGTTGGCTCCTTTTCTGTATGGGGAGTGGGGACTCGGTAAGCAGATGGAGGAAGAGAAGCACCTGCAGTCATGCACCACAGGCTCCTCCCATCATAAAGAACACAGAGTGACTTGTGGAAGAGCTCTCTGCCTGCCGGGATCCATCTTTGACACTGTGGTGTGTACACCACCCTGGCTAACCAAATAAAGGGGGGGGGGGGCAGAGAGTAATGATGGCTGTGTAGTGATATATGTACATGGAGTGGTGACACGTGTGTAATGTTCCATGTATGGGGGGTGAAGACAGGTGTGTGTTACATGTGGGAGTGGGTTGTGATGACAAGTGTGAATTGTTACATGTAAGTGGGGCAGTAACAGGTGTTTAATTTTTGGCATAATGTGTAAGGGGCACTACTACTGTGTGGACATAATGTGTAAGGGGCACTACTACTGTGTGACAATGTGTAAGGGGCACTACTACTGTGGGCATAATGTTTAAGGGGCACTACTACTGCATGGCATAATGTGTAAGGGGCACTACTACTGTGTGGCATAATATGTATAACAGGTACTTCTGTGTAGTGTAACAGTAATAAGTTACACTACTGTGTGGCGTAATTTGAATTGGGAGGTACTATTGTGTGACCACGCCCCTTGCCTACAAGATCATGCCACTTTTTCAGCATTATTTCAAATACGGTAAGGCGCCAGTCCCTTACTTTGCCATGGGTGCTCGGACCCTTAGATACACCTCTGCCTCCTACATATGTCTTTTGCATGTAATGTTTTTCCTCTATACTTGTTTGCAAGGAAAATGTTGCATATCAGAAACTGTATGCTTTTTTTTATAGAAGGGTCTTTAGAAAAGTGTGGTAAATTTCTATGAGATGGTGCTACAATCCATTTGGTGACGTGATGCCTGGAAAGTTCCTCTCTTCTAACCCTCCCTCCAGGCCAAATTGGAGCCAGAAGTGAAGCGTTGTTCATTTGCGGTAGTCGTTTGAAACAAGCATTTTAGAAGTTGCTACAAAAATCAACAGAAACTAATTCAGTGCAATGTGAGACAAAGACAATTGAGACTCTGCTGGTGCATTGTAGACCATCTATGTTTGGATAAACAAATTTAAACGTGGCCGAACCTGCACAGAAGACACCTAGTTGAGATCACCAAGTCGGATATAGTAGCAAAAATCAATGGTATCACTATGGAAGATTGCACAGTAAAAGTATGTGAGATGGCCGAGGCCGTAGGCATCTTGATGGAATGAGTGCATAATATTCTGCATGAAAAATTGTGGATGAAAAAGCCGTATGCATGATAGGTGCCACGAATGCGGATTCTCGATCAAAAATGCATGCGAAAAGGATGCTTTAACGAAGTGTTTGGTGATGTTTAAACGCAATCCACTGGATTTTTATCATCGGTTCATGACTGTGGACGAATCCTGGATCCACCACTACACTCCTGAGTTGAAGAAACAGTCAAAATAGTGGACAATGCTTGGTGAAAGTGCGTCAAAGAAGGTGAAGACTGTTTTGTTGGCTGGAAAGGTGATATCCACTGTTTTTTGGGGGATTCCCAAGGAATTATCCTAATTGACTACTTGCAAAAGGGCAAGACAAAATTTGCTGCTGCGTTCAGGTCTGAATTAGGCCCTATGTGCATTGCAGGGGGGCAGATACAGTGGGGCAAAAAAGTATTTGGACATCCACCGACTGTGCAAGTTGACCCACTTAATAAGATGAGAGGGGTCTGTAATTTCCATCATAGGTACACTTCAACTGTGAGAGACAGAATCTGAAAAAAAACCAGAAAATCACATTGTATGATTTTGAAACAATTTATTTGTATATTCTTGCAGAAAGTAAATATTTGGACAATCAAAAAGTTTAACTCAATACTTTGTAATATAACCTTGGTTGGCAATTACAGAGGTCAAACGTTTCCTGTAGTTCTTGACCAGGTTTGCACACACTGTAGGAGGTATTTTGGCCCACTCTTCCATGCAGATCTTCTCTAGATCTGTCATGTTTTGGGGCTCTCGCCGGGCAACATGGACTTTCAACTCCCTCCACAGATTTTCTATTGGGTTGAGGTCTGGAGACTGGCTAGGCCACTCCAGGACCTTGAAATGCTTCTTACGGAGCCACTCCTTAGTTGCCTGGGTTGTGTGTTTGGGGTCATTGTCATGCTGGAAGACCCAGCCACGTCAATGCTCTTACTGAGGAAAGGAGGTTTTTGCCCAAAATCTCACGATACATGGCCCATTCATCCTCTCCTTAATATGGATCAGTCGTCCTGTCCCCTTTGCAGAAAAGCAGCCCCAAAGCATGATGTTTCCACCCGCATGCTTCACAGTGGGGATGCCATTCATCATTTTTCTCCCTCTAAACATGGCGAGCGGAGTTTATACCAAAAAGTTTGATTTTGCTCTCATCTGACCACATTACATTCTCCCAATCCTCCTCTGGATCATCCAGATGGTCACTGGCAAACTTTAGATGGGCCTGGACATGTGCTGGTGTAAGCAGGGGGACCTTTCGGGCGCTGCAGTATTTCAATCCATTACGACGTAGTGTTACTAATGGTAACCTTTGTGACTGTGGTCCCAGCTCTCTTGAGGTCATTGACCAGGTCCCCCCGTGTAGTTCTCTTCAACAGTTGATCTCTTCTCGCCAAGCTGCTTGCTTATTGTCGAGTAGCTCATCCCAGCCTTGTGCAGCTTTACAATTTTGTCCCTGGTGTCCTTAGACAGCTCTCTGGTCTTGGCCATGGTGGAGAGGTAGCAGTCTGACTGTTTGAGGGTGTGGACAGATGTCTTTTATACAGATAACCAGTTCAAACAGGTGCCATTAATACAGGTAACGAGTGGAGGATAGAAGAACTTCTTAAAGAAGAATTAACAGGTCTGTGAGAGCCAGAAATCTTGCTGCTTGGTAGGTGTCCAAATATTTATTTTCCACAAGAATATACAAGTAAATTGTTTAAAAAATCATACAATGTGATTTCCTGTTTTTAATTTAAATTATGTCTCTCACAGTGTGTACCTATGATGGAAATTACAGACCTCTCATCTTTTTAAGTGGGTCGACTTGCACAGTGGGTGGCTGTCCAAATATTTTTTTTGCCCCACTGTATAAAATGTACAATGAGTTAGTTTTGAGTGGGGTGTGTTCAAACTGAAATGTAAATTGCAGTGTAAAAATAAAGCAGCCAGTATTTACCCTGCAAGGAAACAAAATAACCCACCCAAATCTAACTCTCTGCACATGTTATATCTATCCCACCTACAGGGCACATGGTTTTACCCATTAAATGCTAACAAATTTGCTGCTGCGATCAGATCTGAATTAGGCCCAATAACAGGAGAGTAATACACAACATTAATGGACCATTTGAAAGAGCTGAAAAATAAAAGGTCAAGATTAGTGCGCAAAAAAGTTATCTTCTTCCACGAAAACACGCTGTCCCACAAGTCGACTGTCACAATGGCAAAATTACACAAATTGGGCTTCAAATTGATTCCCCATCTACCCTATTCTCCAGATTTGACCAAGGTACAACTTCCTACCATTTCCAAATTTGAAAATCTGGCTCGGTGGCGAGAAATTCTCATTGAGTGAGGAAGTCATCGCCACCATCAATAAGTATTTTACAGGCTTTGAGACACTCTACTTTTCTGACGGCATTAATAAAATTGGAAACTCGCTGGATCAAGTGTATTCAATTGCGGGCATTTCCTTACATTTTTGAATCCCTTTTCACTTTTTTTTGGGGTCGAATTGGCATGGGTGAAAACTCGCCACAACACGTGGACCAGTGGCCAATTCGCTGATGCAGAAGGTTTACGGCCGTGATGGATTTTACGACCAGTTGAAAAATCGGCATGGGCATTGAATGGGGTGAATGTAATTCGTCCTGACAACGTCCGAAAATTTACGTTTTTTGGACTGGCCGAAAAACGGCAATAATTGAATACCCCCTATGTCGAGAAAGAAAAGTGATTTGTAAAAAAAAATGTATTTAACTTATCAAACAACCCTCATATTTTGAAGATAACACACTATTTTGCTATTATATCTATCTTTCCATGTCAACAAGTTGACAGCTATGTTGAAAAATACTCAAAGCAAAGTATTTATATTACTTTTACTCAGTGTCTAGGGTACCTTACCACTTATGCTATACAGTTGCATACTGTCTGGGGTAGGGACATCCTGTGTATTGCATTGCACATAGGGCTGCTTTGTCTGCGCTCCCTAGCTTTGCCTCCCTTTTTCTCATTCTCCTAAAATTAGATTCCCAACCTCAGTCTTCAAGGCAAATTAACAGTCTAGGTTTTAGCGGCAGTGTTCACGCTAGGATGTTTTAGTGGCGCACTGCTAAAGCAGCCTGCCCAGTGTTGTGCTGCCACCGCATCAATAGATTCACATTAAAGGGAGAGTTTGGGGGAAGCACAGCACCTCCGTAAGTGCTGGGCGTGCCCCCACTAGTGACGCTGACGGGGCTGCACCACTCTCCATTAGTGACACCGGTGGTGCTGCGCCCCCTTTTCGGGAGGATTTGGTCAGAATCAATGGTCTCCAGGCAGTGTGTGGGGCAGAGGAGGCTGCAGTCTGTGAGAGAAACTTGCCTTATATAAACCCTCTATATGTACAAGAGGTTATTCAGTACCCCTGAGGAAGTCAGGATAGGACACAGCTCCTCCTTGACAAAACGCGTTGTGTTTCCTGTTGTATGCTGGGGACTCAGATAAGCTCTCTTTTACTATGTAAAGGCATTTACTTATGTCCCTGTGTTTTTATATGTAAACTGGATTACACTATGTATGTTTTTTATGGATCTTATTAAAATCCATTGAAACTGCACGTGGTTGATGACTTTGTATGGATCAATACAAGAATTGAGATAAGCTGTAAAGTTATTTCTATTTGGTATGGGTCCACCTTTATTTTGCACTGCACACTTGGGTGGTGATATTTACTATTGCACTAGGAGGCGCTCTTGTCCTTTTTTGGAGATATATATATATATATATATATAGCAAAGTCACAGAACTGAGTCCCGGGAAGCCGCACTGACACTCTCCATTATTTAAAAACAGGTGTCCGGTTAATTCATAAATAAAGTCACATGCCAAACACTCGGGATGAGGTTTAAGACAGAACCAGCACTCTGTGTAGTTTTCAAGATAGATTTTACTCCAAGCCGTGCTCCAATCATAAGTAATCACATCGACATCAGCATGAAAGACAAAGGCATATACTCATCACTGGTAACTTCCCAAACAGCCGTTTTCGGTGAACAACCTTCCTCAGGGGAATAACCATGCATAGGGTCTAGCTGCCATGTGAAAAAGTGCTTGTGTGCCGTGCAACTTTTGCATCAATTGTGAGCACATTATATGTGCTCACAATGCTGTACTCACCACCAACACCTGGAGTCCAGTGTCGCCCAGGAGAGACCCATCCCGCCGTTGCATGTACACCCGGAGATGCGGGCCGTGGAACGCACGCCGGTCACCACGTGCCCGGAAGTTCCGGCACGTGGAGCGCAGGTTGCGTGTCACGCGGCGGAAATGTCCCCGGACGGTGTGATGCAAGTTGGCAAGAGGTCCCCGGGCAACAAGAAACCGTCCCCCGTGGTCCTGGTGGCAGTAACAGTAACCAATAAAATACAGCAACTCTTGATTCACCATAGAATGCAATGCTGGCCACAGGATTAACGTAAGCAAGAACAATAATCATAACAAAAAAATGAAGATTACACACACAGGGCACCTATGTGCCATCAATATTGAATGATGTAGTAATGTTCTAATGTGCTCATAAAAATAATCCTGTGGAATAAGTGCATCAGAAAAAAAGAAAACAATAATAAACCAACATAAAAAATAATAAAAAATTAAATTAAACATGAGAGATAATAGATGGATAATACAGACATATATACACAGAGGCACAAAAAGCAATAGATTTCATAATGTTAATATTATAGTGGACACACTAATCATCGTGTCCACCAGCAAATCAAGGAATCCATCAGTACACTGCACCCTGAAAAAGGGTATCAGGGAAATACTTCGTAGAGCCCATGGGGCGTCATAGCGTCCATCAGATCACTGCACCCTAAAGAAAGGGTATCAGGGAGAATTCTTCATTGAGCCCATGGGGCGTCATGGAGTCCATCTGATATATCCATCGACATTCTTGCTGAAGTAGCAGTCTATGTCTGTCCCCTCCCCTCCTCAGGGGGGGTACATGATCAATCGGCATGTAGGTGAATTCACTCAATTTATGCTCAGCAGAGACAAAATGCTTAGCAACGGGAGGTGTGCTGCCATCAACCTTCTGATAAGCTTTTTTGATCGAGGATCTATGCATGGCAATTCTCTCTTTAAGCATCCGTATGGTTTTACCAATGTAGAGCTTCTTGCATGGACAAGCAATCATGTAGGTCACGTATTTGGTTTCACAGGTCATTCTGTGCTTCAAGGTATATTTGGTTCCCTTATACGGATGATAGCAGAACTTGCCAGTTAGCATAAAGCTACAGTTAACGCATCCATGACATCGGTAAGCGCCAGATTGAAGCTGTAGCCACTGCGTTCCTCTGCCCACGCGTGGACTAATGTCTGAGAAGGTTATTCGCTCCTTCATATTGCGACTTCGTCGGTAGCAGAAAAGTGGCAGCTGTTCACAATATTGCCCCATCACGGGACCTGTTTGTAAGATATGCCAGTGTCTACGGATGGATTGTCGGGCATCATTAGAAGAAATCGAGTATGTGCTGGCAAACACCAATCGGTCAGACTCCGATTTGGCCCGAGGTTGCAATAGATCCTCGCGTGAGAGCTGCATGCACTTATCGATGGCTTAACATTATGAAATCTATTGCTTTTTGTGCCTCTGTGTATATATGTCTGTATTATCCATCTATTATCTCTCATGTTTAATTTAATTTTTTATTATTTTTTATGTTGGTTTATTATTGTTTTCTTTTTTTCTGATGCACTTATTCCACAGGATTATTTTTACGAGCACATTAGAACATTACTACATCATTCAATATTGATGGCACATAGGTGCCCTGTGTGTGTAATCTTCATTTTTTTGTTATGATTATTGTTCTTGCTTACGTTAATCCTGTGGCCAGCATTGCATTCTATGGTGAATCAAGAGTTGCTGTATTTTATTGGTTACTGTTACTGCCACCAGGACCACGGGGGACGGTTTCTTGTTGCCCGGGGACCTCTTGCCAACTTGCATCACACCGTCCGGGGACATTTCCGCCGCGTGACACGCAACCTGCGCTCCACGTGCCGGAACTTCCGGGCACGTGGTGACCGGCGTGCGTTCCATGGCCCGCATCTCCGGGTGTACATGCAACGGCGGGATGGGTCTCTCCTGGGCGACACTGGACTCCAGGTGTTGGTGGTGAGTACAGCATTGTGAGCACATATAATGTGCTCACAATTGATGCAAAAGTTGCACGGCACACAAGCACTTTTTCACATGGCAGCTAGACCCTATGCATGGTTATTCCCCTGAGGAAGGTTGTTCACCGAAAACGGCTGTTTGGGAAGTTACCAGTGATGAGTATATGCCTTTGTCTTTCATGCTGATGTCGATGTGATTACTTATGATTGGAGCACGGCTTGGAGTAAAATCTATCTTGAAAACTACACAGAGTGCTGGTTCTGTCTTAAACCTCATCCCGAGTGTTTGGCATGTGACTTTATATATATATATATATATATATATATATATATGATTTTAAACCTACCGGTAAATCTTTTTCTCGTAGTCCGTAGAGGATGCTGGGACTTCGTAAGGACCATGGGGATAGACGGGCTCCGCAGGAGACATGGGCACTTTAAGAAAGACTTTGGATCTGGGTGTGCACTGGCTCCTCCCTCTATGCCCCTCCTCCAGACTTCAGTTAGAGAAACTGTGCCCAGAGGAGACGGACAGTACGAGGAAAGGATTTTTGTTAATCCAAGGGCAAGATTCATACCAGCCCACACCATATAACTTGTGATATACTATCCAGTTAACAGTATGAAAACAACATAGCATCAGTCCAAGACCGATAAAAACTATAACATAACCCTTATGTAAGCAAAACTATATACAAGTCTTGCAGAAGAAATCCGCACTTGGGACGGGCGCCCAGCATCCTCTACGGACTACGAGAAAAAGATTTACCGGTAGGTTTAAAATCTTATTTTCTCTAACGTCCTAGAGGATGCTGGGACTCCGTAAGGACCATGGGGATAGACGGGCTCCGCAGGAGACATGGGCACTTTAAGAAAGACTTTGACTCTGGGTGTGCACTGGCTCCTCCCTCTATGCCCCTCCTCCAGACCTCAGTTTGATACTGTGCCCAGAGGAGATGGGTGCACTGCAGGGAGCTCTCCTGAGTTTCCTGCTAAGAAAGTATTTTAATTAGGTTTTTTATTTTCAGGGAGCACTGCTGGCAACAGACTCCCTGCATCGTGGGTCTGGGGAGAAAGAAACAGCCATACTTCTCTGAGTTTCAAGGTCCTGTTTCTTAGGCTACTGGACACCATTAGCTCCAGAGGGAGTCGGAACACAGGTCTCACCCTGAAGTTCGTCCCAGAGCTGCGCCGCTGTCCTCCTCACAGAGCCAGAAGATAGAAGCCGGGTGAGTAAGAAAGAAGGCTTCAAAGACAGAAGACTTTGTGATCTTCACTGAGGTAACGCACAGCACTGAAGCTGTGCGCCATTGCTCCCATACACCTCAGACACTCCGGTCACTGTAAGGGTGCAGGGGGGGGGGGGGGGGGGGGCGCCCTGGGCAGCAATATAAACCTCTATTATGGCATAAACACATGTATACATGTGCAGCTGGGCACTGTACATGTATATAAAGAGCCCCCGCCATGTTTTTGAATAATTTGAGCGGGACAGAAGCCTGCCGCAGAGGGGGCGGGGCTTCTCCCTCAGCACTCACCAGCGCCATTTTTCTCCACAGCACAGCACTGAGAGGAAGCTCCTTGGACTATCCCCTGCTTACTGAGGTGACAGTGGTTTTTTCAAGAGGGGGGGGGGCACATAATTGGCGAAAAACAAGTTATTTCAGCGCTACTGGGGAAACATTCTGTGTTTTGCCTGGGTTATATAGCGCTGGGGTGTGTGCTGGCATACTCTCTATCTGTCTCTCCAAAGGGCCTGGTGGGGAACTGTCTTCAGATAAGAGCTTCCCTGTGTGTGTGTGGGGTGTGTCGGTATGCGTGTGTCGACATGTATGAAGTGGAAGGCTTACCTAAGAAGGAGTGTATGAATGTCAGATCTCCATTGGCAGCGCCGACACCGGAATGGATGGAGATGTGGAATGTCTTGAGTGCTAGTGTAAATTTATTACACAAGAGATTAGACAAGGCTGAGGCTAGGGAACAGTCAGGTAGTCAGACCATGCCTGTCCCTGTGTCACCAGGACCTTCCGGGTCTCAGAAGCGCACATTGTCCCAAATAATGGACACAGATACCAACATGGATTCAGACTCCAGTTTCGACTATGAGGAGGCAAAATTACAGCCAAAAGTGGCTAAGGACATTCGATATACGATTATTGCAATAAAAGATGTTTTGCATATCACAGAGGAACCCCCTGTCCCTGACAAGAGGGTACACATGTATAAAGAGAAAAGGCCTGAGGTCACTTTTCCAGCCTCGTATGAGCTGAGCGAGCTGTGCAAAAAGGCTTGGGAATCTCCAGACAAGAGGCTGCAGATTCCCAAAAGGATTCTTATGGCGTATCCTTTCCCGCAAACGGATAGGATACGATGGGAGTCTTCTCCTAAGGTGGACCAGGCATTAACACGTTTATCAAAAAAGATAGCGCTGCCATCCCAAGATACGGCTACCCTCAAGGATGCTGCTGATCGCAGACAGGAGGTTACCATGAAGTCCATTTACACACATTCAGGTACAATTCTTAGACCGGCAATGGCGTCGGCCTGGGTTTGTAGTGGTGTCGCAGCATGGACAGACTCCTTATCTACGGAATTTGAGACCCTAGATAAGAATACCATTTTAATGACCCTAGGGCATATAAAAGATGCTGCGTTATATATGAGGGATGCTCGAATAGACATTTGTTTGCTAAGTTCCAGAATAAACGCTATGTCTGTTTCTGCTAGGCGAGTCTTATGGACCCTACAGTGGACGGGTGGTGCCGACTCATAGAGGCATATGGAGTCTTTGCCTTACAAAGGTGAGGTGTTATTTGGAGAAGGCCGCTCGGACCTAGTCTCCATAGCTACGGCAGGTAAATCGAATTTTTTGCCTTATGTTCCCTCACAAATACAGTCCTTTCGTTCGAATAAAAGCAAAAGAGTACGAGGATCGTCCTTTCTTGCCAGACGTAAGGGCATAGGAAAAAAGCTGCACACAGCTAGTTCCCAGGAACAGAAGTCCTCCCCTGCCTCTGCAAAATCCACCGCATGATGTTGGGGCTTCCCTGGGGGAGTCCGCTCAAGTGGTGGCACGTCTTCGACTTTTCAGCCACATCTGGGTTCATTTACAGGTGGATCCCTGGGCAATAAAAATTGTTTCTCAGGAATACAAGCTGGAATTCGAAGAGGTGCCTTCTCGCCGGTTTTTCAAATCGGCTCCACCGGCGGTTCCCTCAGAGAGGAAGTTAGTGTTGAATGCAATACAAAAATTGTATCTTCAAAAGTTAGTGGTCAAGGTTCCTCTACTGCAGCAAGGAAAGGGTTATTACTCAACCCTGTTTGTGGTTCCGAAACCGGACGGTTCGGTCAGACCCATTTTGAATTTAAAATCCCTGAACCTATACTTGAGAAAGTTCAAGATGGAATCGCTCAGGGTGGTCATCGCCAGCCTGGAATGGGGGGATTTTATGATTTTCCTGGACATAAAGGATGCATACCTTCATGTTCCAATATTTCCTCCTCATCAGGCGTTCCTGCGATTTGCTGTACAGGATTGTCATTACCAATTTCAGACGTTGCCGTTTGGGCTTTCAACGGCCCCGAGGATTTTCACCAAGGTAATGGCGGAAATGATGGTGCTCCTGCGCAAGCGAGGGGTCACAATTATCCCATACTTGGACGATCACCTCATAAAAGCGAGTTCTCGGGAGAAGTTACTGGACAGCGTGTCTCTGTCTTTGAAGGTGTTAAAGCAGGGGGGGTGAACCTCCGGCCCGCGGGCCGTATACGGCCCGCAAAGCCGTTTGGTCAGGCCCACCAGCTGGTGTCAGTGAGACACGCTGCCGCTCAGTCCGGCGGCAGCGTGTCTCAGCTGTTAGAACAGGGAGACGGAGGAGAGCGCGGCTGCGGCGGCGTGTATTACTTCAAACCAGCCGCCGGTCCATGAGCCAATCAGAGCTCGCGGACCGGCAGCCAATCAGGAGCCGCGGCTGCCGGTCCGCGAGCTCTGATTGGCTCTCGAACCGGCGGCTGGTTTGAAGTAATACACGGCGCCACCGCTCCTACCCGACAGCCGCGCTCTCCTCCGTGTCTCACGGTAAGCAGCACGGAGGGGAGGGGGGAGGGCATCTGCATACCTGGCACTGTGGGGGGAATTTGTATACCTGGCACTGTGGGGGGCATTTGTATACCTGGCACTGTGGGGGGCATTTGTATACCTGGCACTGTGTGGCATTTGTATACCTGGCACTGTGGGGGCATCTGCATACCTGGCACTGTGGGGGCATCTGCATACCTGGCACTGTGGGGGCATCTGCATACCTGGCACTGTGGGGGGGACTTTGTATACCTGGCACTGTGGGGGGCATTTGTATACCTGGCACTGTGGGGGGCATTTGTATACCTGGCACTGTGGGGGCATCTGCATACCTGGCACTGTGGGGGCATCTGTATACCTGGCACTGTGGGGGCATCTGCATACCTGGCACTGTGGGGGTAATTTGTATACCTGGCACTGTGGGGGGCATTTGTATACCTGGCACTGTGGGGGGCATTTGTATACCTGGCAATGTAGGGGCATCTGTATACCTGGCACTGTGGGGGCATCTGTATACCTGGCACTGTGGGGGGCATTTGTATACCTGGCACTGTGGGGGCATCTGCATACCTGGCACTGTGGGGGGAATTTGTATACCTGGCACTGTGGGGGGCATTTGTATACCTGGCACTGTGGGGGGCGTTTGTATACCTGGCACTGTGGGGGGCATTTGTATACCTGGCAATGTGGGGGCATCTGTATACCTGGCACTGTGGGGGCATCTGCATACCTGGCACTGTGGGGGCATCTGTATACCTGGTACTGTGGGGGGAATTTGTATACCTGGCACTGTGGGGGGCATTTGTATACCTGGCACTGAGGGGGGGGGGGCATTTGTATACCTGGCAATGTGGGGGCATCTGTATACCTGGCACTGTGGGGGCATCTGCATACCTGGCACTGTGGGGGCATCTGTATACCTGGCACTGTGGGGGGCATTTGTATACCTGGCACTGTGGGGGCATCTGCATACCTGGCACTGTGGGGGGCATTTGTATACCTGGCACTGTGGGGGCATCAGTATACCTGGCACTGTGAGGGCATTTGTATACCTGGCACTGTGGGGGGCATTTGTACACCTGGCACTGTGGGGGCATCTGTATACCTGGCACTGTGAGGGGCATTTGTATACCTGGAACTGTGGGGGGCAATTGTATACCTGGCACTGTGGGGGCAATTGTGGATCTGGCACCGCAGTATTGGGGGCATATGTGTATCACGTCCCATTTTAACTGGCCACACCCATTTTTTTGGCGCGTGCGCGCCTCCGGCGCGCACACACAGTACCTCTGAGGGGCAGACCTACTGGGGGGCAGGGTCATTTTTCAAGTTGAGAATTTTTGTATGGCCCCCGAAGGATTTTATAAATATCCGAATGGCCCTCGGTAGAAAAAAGGTTCCCCACCCCTGTGTTACAGCAACACGGCTGGATTCTCAATATCCCGAAGTCACAGTTGGTTCCTACGACGCGTCTGACCTTTTTGGGCTTGATTCTGGACACAGAAGCTCATGACTCTGGTCAGGAACCTATTGAAGCCAAAACAGGTGTCAGTGCATCACTGCACTCGAGTCCTGGGGAAAATAGTGGCATCGTACAAAGCCATTCCCTTCGGCAGGTTCCATGCGAGGACCTTCCAATGGGACCTACTGGACAAGTGGTCCGGGTCACATCTACAAATGCATTAGAGGATCACCATGTCCCCCAGAGCCAGGGTGTCTCTCCTGTGGTGGCTGCAGAGTGCTCACCTCCTAGAGCCCTGACCACATCCAGGGACTCGGAATCCTGCAAGTCACGCGTAGCCACAGGTACAACAATAGGTTGATTCATATGAAAGGATGAAACCACTTTAAGTAGGAATTGAGGACGAGTCCGCAATTCCTCCTTAACCACATGAAAAACCAGATAGGGGCTTTTATGTGATAAAGCCGCCAATTCCGAGACTCGCCTAGCCGAAGCCAAGGTTAACAACATGACCACCTTCCAAGTGAGATATTTCAACTCCACTGTTTTAAGTGGTTCAAACCAATGTGACTTAAGGAAACTTAACACCACGTTAATGTCCCAAGGCACCACCGGAGGTACAAAAGGAGGCTGAATATGCAGTACTCCCTTCACAAAAGTCTGTACTTCAGGTAGAGAGGCCAATCCTTTTGAAAGAAAATGGATAAGGCCGAAATCTGAACTTTAATCGAGCCTAATTTTAGGCCCAAATTCACTCCAGTTTGTAGGAAGTGAAGAAAACGGCCTAGATAGAATTCTTCCGTAGGAGAATTCCTGGCCTCACACCAAGAAACATATTTCCGCCATATTCAGTGATAATGTTTAGATGTCACGTCCTTCCTAGCCATTATTAGCGTAGGAATGACCTCATCCCAAATACCTTTTTCCGCTAGGATCCGGCGTTAAACCGCCATGCCGTGAAACGCAGCCGCGGTAAGTCTTGGAACAGACAGGGACCCTGTTGCAACAGGTCTTGTCTTAGAGGAAGAGGCCACGGATCTTCTGTGAGCATTTACTGCAGATCCGGATACCGGATCTGATTATTGTTCTCACTCCTCTTTTCCTTATTATTCTCAACACCTTGGGTATGAGAGGAAGAGGCGGGAATACATAGACCAACTGGAACACCCACGGTGTCACTAGGGCGTCCACAGCTACCGCCTGAGGATCTCTTGACCTGGCGCAATACCTTTGTAGCTTTTTGTTGAGATGGGACGCCATCGAGTCTATTTGGGGCAGTTCCCACCGACTTGCAATCTGTGCGAAGACTTCCTGATGAAGTCCCTACTCTCCCGGATGCAGGTCGTGTCTGCTGAGGAAGTCTTCTTCCCAGTTGTCCACTCCCGGAATGAACACTTCTGACAGTGCGCTTACATGATTCTCCGCCCAGCGAATAATTCTGGTGGCTTTTCGCCGTCGCCACTCCTTGTGCCGCCCTGGCGGTTTACATGAGCTACTGCAGTGACGTTGTCTGACTAGATCAGAACTGGTCGGTCGCGAAGTAAGGTCGCCGCTTGACATAGGGCATTGTATATGGTCCTTAGTTCCAGGATGTTAATGTGAAGACAAGTCTCTTGACTTGACCAAAGGCCTTGGAAATTTCTTCCCTGTGTGACTGCTCCCCAACCTCGGAGGCTCGCGTCCGTGGTCACCAGGATCCGATCCTGAATGCCGAATCTGCGGCCCTCTAGAAGGTGAGCACTCTGCAGCCACCACAGGAGAGATACCCTGGCCCTGGGGGACAGGGTGATCCGCTGATGCATTTGCAGATGTGACCCGGACCATTTGTCCAATAGGTCCCATTGGAAAGTCCTTGCATGGAACCTGCTGAAGGGAATGGCTTCGTATGTCGCCACCATTTTTCCCAGGACTTGAGTGCAATGATGCACTGACACTTGTTTTGGCTTCAACAGGTTCTTGACTAGAGTCATGAGTTCCTGAGATTTTTCTATTGGAAGAAAAACCCTTTCTGGTCTGCATCCAGAATCATGCCCAAGAAGGTCAGACAAGTCGTAGGAACCAACTGTGACTTCGGGATATTGAGAATCCAGCCGTGTTTCTGTAACACCTTCAGTGAAAGTGACACGTTGTTCAACAACTGCTCTTTTGATCTCGCCGTTATTAGGAGATCGTCCAAGTATGGGATAATTGTGACTCCTTGCTTGCGTAGGAGCACCATCATTTCTGCCAATTAGCCTGAAATTGGTAATGACAATACTGTACCGTAATTCTCAGGTACGCCTGATGGGTTGGATAAATGAAAACATGAAGATATGCAGCCTTTATGTCTAGATACACCATAAAATCCCCCCCTTGCATGTTGGCGATGATCGCTCTGAGCAATTCCACCTTGAATTTGAACCTTTTCAAGTGTAGGTTCAGAGATTTTAAAATTTAAAATAGGTCTGACCGAACCATCCGGTTTCTGGCCTACAGCCAAGGTTGAGTAATATACCCTTCCTTGTTGAAGGAGGGGAACCTTGAGCACCACCTGTTGGAGATACAATGGGGTAAATTTACTAAGGTGGGAGATTTTTAGAACTGGTGATGTTGCCCATGGCAACCAATCAGATTCTACTTACCATTTATCAAGCTGCTTCTCGCAAATAATGGATATCATCTGATTGGTTGCTATGGGCAACATCACTATTTCTAAAAATCTCCCACCTTAGTAAATTTCCCCCAATGTGTGAATTGTATTTAATATCTCCCTTTCTGGGGGAGAAGACGGTAGGGCAGATAAGGAAAACCGGTGAGGAGGCACCTGTTCGAATTCCAACTTGTAACCCTGAGAAACAATTTCTATTGCCCAGGGATCCACCTGTGAGTGAATTCAGATGTGGCTGAAGAGTCGAAGATGTGTTTCCACTGGGGCGGACCCCCTTAGCGGAGCCCCAGCGTCATGCGGTGGATTTAGTAGAGGCCAGGGAGGACTTCTGTTCCTGAGAACTAGCAGGGCCCTTACCTCTGGTAAGAAAAGACGCTCCTCATACTTTTTCTGCGATCGAAAGGACTGCATTTGATAATGTCGTGCTTTCTTAGGCTGTGAGGGAATATAAGGCAAAAGATCAGAATTACCAGCTATAGCTGTGGAGACCAGGTCCGAGAGCCCTTCTCCACCCAATTCCTCACCCTTGTAAGGTAAAACCGCCATATGCCTCTTTTAGTCGGCATCACCTGTCCATTGCATGTTCCACAGGACACGTCTAGCAGAAATCGACATAGCGTTGACTCTAGAACCCAGTAGACCAATGTCTCTTTGAGAATGTGTTATATATAAGACAGCAGCTTTCATATATCCTAGGGTCAATAACATGGTATCCTTATCTATGGTTTTAATCTCCGCTGATAAGGTATCTGTCAACGCTGCTACAGCACTATAAACCCCTGCCGACACAATCGCCGGTCTGAGTAGTGTACCAGAATGTGTGTAAATGGACTTCAAAGTACTTTTCTGCATGCTATCTGCAGGATCCCTGAGGGTAGCTGTATCTTGGTATGTCAGCGCTACCTTTTGGGTAAACGTGTCAACGCCTTGTCCACCTTAGGGGAGGATTCCCATCGTATCCTGGCCCTAGCAGGAAAAGGATACGCCATGAGAATTCTTTTGGGAAACTGCAGTTTCTTGTCTGGAGATTCCTGCTCTTTTCCACACAATTCATTTGGTTCATAAGAGGGGGGAAATGTTATCTCAGCTTTCTTCCCCTTAAACATGTGTACCCTCGTGTCAGGGACAGATTAGTCATCAGTGATATGCAAAACATCTTTTATTACAATAATCATATATTGAATACTTTTCTGCCAGTTTTGGCTGTAACTTTGCATCATCGTAGTCGACACTGGAGTCAGACTCCGTGTCGGTATCAGTGTCTATTATTTTGGATAGTGGGCGTTTTGAGACTCTGAAGGTCCCTGCGACATAGGGACAGACATGGGTAGATTCCCTGTCTGTTCTCTAATCTTTTGTGCAATAAATTTACCTCAGCACTTAATTCCACATATCCAGTCAGGTGTCGGCGTTGTCAACGGAGACACCACACACACACATTTGCTCCATCTCCTCCTTAGAAGAGCCTTTTACCTCAGACATGTCGACACACACGTACCGACACACCACACACTCAGGGAATCCTCTTATCTGAAGACAGTTCCCCCACAAGGCCCTTTGGCGAGACAGAGAGAGAGTATGCCAGCACACACCCAGCGCTAATACCCCAGGAAAAACACACAATGTGTTTACCGAGTAGCGCTGTAATACTATTATTTTCTGCCAATTATATGCCCCCGCCCCCTCTTCTCTGAAACCCCCTTTCACCATGGATAAGCAGGGGAGAGTCCGGGGAACTTCCTCTCAGCTGTGCTGTGGAGAAAATGGCACTGGTGAGTGCTGTCAAAGTCAAAAATATTACATAGAGAGACCATATAAACTGCACACATATAAGTCGCTATACTTGCAAATATGCGCAGCGAGCACAGCAATATATGGAAACACACGCATTTGCTCGGACATGGCACTGAGATGGATTCGGCACTTGTTTCATACAGTACATGGTTATAATAATGAACAGCACCAGACATCATGGAGATTTAGAATTGGCTGATGAATTAATGTCATGGATGTGTATCATTCGAACCGAACCAGATAAACACATCATGTTTGGTATTGAAGCAAGCAGAATGAGGTGTGGGTTAGTTTGAGGCCTGTTGTGTTGTTGTGGGACATTGCAGCAGATAGATATGATTATATGTATAAAAGCTAAGATCATATTGTTAGAACAATGGATGCTCAAGACAACCTTTTACTAAGTTTTCAGGGCTGAACCTGATTAGCATATACAAAGAGAATAGTGACTCAATACAAAGGAGAAAGAAAGACCCCTCCCCCAGGTACTGGTCAAACAGGAAGGTAGTGGTCAGGTGTGGCCTCAGAGAACAGATGTAATGTAGCTACACTCACACACGCACACACAGCTACCTGGCACCCAGCAGCATGGCGGCTAAATCCCCAGGACATCCTCCAAACTAAAGGCTAAGTATTGAACTTCACATGGCTAGATAAGGAAACAGACAGATTGCTTTCTGGTTTAAATAGGATATTGTAACTTGGTTGTGTGATTGTTGGGTGTTTGTGGATACTCTGTGAAGTCTGTGATAAATTGGAACAGTATACAATCTGTAGCATAGTATTTGTGGTATTTGTTTGCCTATGGAGATTTAAAATAGATTGTGCTGGTTAGTTATAATATATATATCCTGTTAATCATAAATACCACCATGCAGTTACGTTTGTGTTAATTACATTGTGATCTGGTCTTGTGATGAATATGCTCTGGTTATTGAGATACTGAAGTTGTTTGGGATGTGAAATTATGAGATGGTTCTAGGAAGTTGGATTACATTGTGAAAGGAGATTTAGATGGTTTGGAATTGTAAAATCAGAACATATGCATTGTTTTGAGGCTTGGACATTTTGGAATAACATGGAGTCTTGTGTCTCCTGCTATGTGATTGTGGTGTAGTAAAGAGTGCCATGTGTTTGGACCTGCAAATCTAAAATGGCTGCTGCTGGATGTCTTCCCCTCCCCCTTTCAGCCATGTGGTGCAGTCTTTGGAATTATGGGAGTTTTCTCAAAATGGAGTCTAGCTTCCATCCCATGCTGTATTCAGCATTGACTAATTGCGCAGCGATTGTCTCTCACATGTGTAGTTTTATCTGAAATCATGTTGTCTTACTGTGAGCCATTTCTCTCATCTCTCTCTCTTTCTCTTTTCTCCCATATCTCCCCTTGACTAGTATTGTATTGTATTAGATTGGTATTGTATTGTATTTCTAGTGTAGCTATTTTGGTTAGGAAGTCTCTGTTATATTGTAGTGTATCATTTGTACTGTGATTCTCTTTTACAAGTATATTAGATATAATACAGATAATAGGCTTTGGACCCAAAACCAGTATCTGTGTATTTCCTATAGTGTTAAGTGTTCACTTGAGCGTCGGTGACGCACAAGCAGCTTTGTAGTTAGTCAGGTTACACAAGGTTGCACTTACACCCTGTATTCACATTAAGGTATTCTGTGTATTTCATTGTTAAAAGGTTTAGACATAAAGGTATAGCGTTGTGAGCGTCTGCGCCGCTGGTGATCTCCTCGTGGTCTCGAGCGTCTGCTACGCCATAGCGAATCATTACGTTAGTCAACAGCCAATAGCGTGCCTGCCTGTGATCTCTGGGCCGTGAGCGAACGTGACGCTTGAGCGTCTCGCCTACGGCTGAGCGATCGTTACGCAACTAGTGTACCCTTACGGTACTTCTTAAGTAAACAGCGTACAGTGTTCTTAGACCTCATAAAGGGTTGTTTATACGACAAAAGTATTTAGCATTGTCAATTGGGGGACTCGTCCTGTCCTTCACATATCTCTGCTAGGTAATATCAGCAGACATTATCCATCAGCAAAGGGCGGGATCATATTCCTTGCAGTGCTGATTGGATAAGCGTCTGTTTCGCTTAGTAAAGGGTGCTGAGGGAATCCGGGACCGGAGGTAAGAACAGTACGCTATTGTCTTTGAAAATCTGGTTTTTATTTCAATTTGGTGCCAACTACACACTCAGGCCTAGAATAACTTTAGGAGTTTTGAATGATGACTTTCTTTGTGACAAGAGGCCGCATGGTCTGTCCACCATTTTGTGTGACCCTCATGGAGGTGGAAGGGGGAGGAGCAGCGGCCATTTTGGGAAGGTCAAATTTTTTTATTTTTTTTTCTGAGCGGCTGGTTTTCAGTTGACTCAGGAAACAATCAGCCATCCACTGTCAAAAAGAAATCATCATTTAATGAGTTTTTTTTTATGCATTTATTTAATCTATATCATAGTCAATCATAAGTAATAGTGATTGGTACTTATATGTAATATCTATATGCGTGTGCTTACATCAATGTATGTTATTAGATTAAATTTAGAATTGCATTTTCATCTGTGTAAGTTTCACATCTCACCTTCCTGTTTGCCATTTGCATTGATAACGTGCTGAGAAAATTTGCTGCTATAAAAAAAAAAAAAAAAAAAAAGGTAAGGGAATAACTGAAAAGAAAAAAAACAAGCACACAGCATAGAAGATACTGTGTGGTGTTTGGTAAGCGTTTATATAGTGAAATATCGCTTATAGTAAGGCGATACAGAAGCCACAAGACAATAGCACACATTTGTTCAGTTTCCAAAATTTAGTTTAAATACCTTACTTTACTGTAACGCCTCTGGGGAGAGCTATCAGACTACGGGAAATGATTTTTCTGATCAGAAAACTATAAGAATGATAGTGGGTTGAAAACGGTATGAGTGTATTGAATCCCGCTTTGTGGACTTTGTGATCTATGTGATAAAACGGTATTGAATTCCGCTTTGTGGACTTTGTGATCTGTGTGATCTATGTGGAACGTGATGAGCACGATCTGAGTGAAAACGTGCAACAGAGTGTGATAAAGTTTTCGTTGTATTACGCTCTGGCTGTTTTGGAGCACAGTAGGGAGACTCCAATGATCCTACCATTTATGGGCAACAAGTGTCTATAAGTGGTACGATTGGACCGCACGGTTGTATGTGTGACCAATAACGCAACGTGATATGAGGTCGTATATCCATGCGTAAATCTTGCCCTCATACGTGTTGTAGGGAGCACATGCAAGCGTGATTTGTGTAAAAGAAAAAGGAAGGGAATTTTCTCAGGAAAATCTCTAGAGATAGGGCCTGCAACGGCTACACGTGTCTGCTAGAAGGCGGAACGGGGATACCCGGAGCAGAAGAAGTTCAGTGGAAGAGCTTTAAGGATTTCCAACGAAGTTCTGTGTTTGGTGCATTTTAGGAAGTTTTTCTGTGTTAAAAAGGTCCACAATGGCAGCCAAGTGCACAACACAGAGACGGTCGGAGGTCAGGATTCAGACTCCAGAGGCTTGCAGACCCCGAGGGTCTGCTCGGTTAGTAATGTGGGGGAAATATGGTCCCCACACTGAGACCTTTTGTGATGAATGGACACGAATGACTGCGGGGGATAAGGCACCATTTCCCGGGATAGGTAGTTTTGACTCAGAGGTGTTGCATAATTTAAGGCAAAGGATCAGTCTCATAAAATCCTGGAAACAACGAGTTAAACATGATGATTGTTTGCAGTTATGGCAACAGGAAAGTGAAATGCAAAGAAATGTAACTTACATATCTAACTTTCATCTTGAGAGGAGAGACATGGCATTGAAGAGGATTATGGTTGCAGAGAAATGGCACAATGTTGTACGATAAAAATGCACTTAGTAACTGTATTAAGAATGAAAGTGTTAAATGTAATAATGTTTATGAAAATGAAAGTGTAAAAATTACAAATGTTAACCTGTGCAAGTCGCACCCCATGTTAAACTTCCCTCAGGATTACCAACAAGAAAGTGAGCCCAGAACGATGTCGGCACCTCTTCCAGAAGCCATCCTACAAGACATCCAGGTGGACGCGACCAAATTGGTAAAGGCAATAATCAAACCCCCTAACGGAGGGTCAGGTGAGGTCGTGTCCACAGGTACGTACAATGTTTTATATCACGCACAAACAAATGTACCCCATATTGTAAGACCAAAACAAGGTGATGTGATTGAGTTTAGTCCTGTCAGGGTGATCACAGTCCCCAATGGGAAGACTGATGATCAGGGAACCATTCCCGTCAAGGACAGTGCAATGCGCCATCCCTGGTCCCGGACAGAATTGAGATCAATCATGTCTGATTACCCAGATCCTAGGAAAGATCTAAGTGTATGATCAAAGATTCACAGAAGGTATATGAACCCCCTAGACAACGACATAATCATGGTATCCAAGGAATCAGGTAGGTACAGGGAAAGCGGTTGATGGTGATGAGCATCCAAGCGTTTGAGGAGGCATCAAATCAGCCAAGACCCCAGTTCACTGACACTTGGAGAAAGCCAAGGATCTGTTACCATTGTAGAAGAGAAGGGCATTATGCCAGTAACTGTAATAACCCACATAAAGTTAGACCCCCTAGACATGAAAATGAGCATGAATATGACACACCAAATTACAAGCAGGGATCACATAGGAAGAATTTTGAGCCACATCCATGATAGGTAGTCAAGAAAGGTGATCATACGACTGATGGTAAGCCTGAGGTAACGGTTAATAAAGTGGGAGGTCATTCACTGAAGACACCGGAATGACCAGGTGAAACGTTGTAAATGTATCTGTGAAATGTTTTTTTTTCTCTCTCTCTCTATCCCCATCTCTGACGATTATTGGTAAGAATTCAAACATTGCATATCCACTTGGTCCTTGCAGAAGTCAACCAAACCCCAGCATGACCTCCGCCACAATGTATTTCTGGCCAGATACAGACAGTGGAGTAATGCAGGTGCTGGTGGGGAGGGACTGCTCAAGGAGACCAGTAGACACATAGATATGACAGCCTAATAAGTCTGACAATGTTTTTCTAATGCTAACAATGTTTTCTTAATGTTGACAATGTTTTAAAAATGCTTTGTTTCTCTTTTCCTATTGATGGTTAATGTCGAGTTATGTAATATATATATGCGTATGAATTGTTCTCTATCTCTTGTTTTTTTTTTTTTTTGTTTTCTCTCTCTTCTCACTCATGTTTTCATGGTTTAAAGATGGTATGTCACCCCTCAGTTGGACCAATGGTAATGCCAGATTTTTGCTCCTTACAGAAAGATCGCCGGTTAGGAAGGAATATTGCATCACCAGAATGTTCGTTTGGAAGACTGAGAGACAGCACCTTTGAGAGGACAGCAGAACAAGAAGAACAACAAGACGAGAGAACTTATTATCGTAACAAGTTCTCCCCCCCTCAAACTGATTTCTTATACCCCCTTTACAAATTTCTTCTTTTCTCATCCTGTAAGATGGACTTGCCCCAAGAGACTGTGATATGGATTTTCCTGTTGACCATGATGTTGACCAGAACAGTCTGTTTCGGTGAGAGTACCAGTGAGGTCGAGAAAGGATCCAGAAAGGTCCTGATGACTGAGACGGAGGTGTAAATTTCCAATAGCAACCCAATCACCAAGCAAAGGCGAGTACCGGGCACGATCTAACAACCATGTTATCTGTAAACATTTTCTTTGAAGGATTGTTAGTTCAAAAAGAAAAACTGTATCTGTAGGCTCTGTGACAATGGTTGAAGATGGATGCATAAAGAAATGCCAATCCAGTCTTAATATCCATATGGACCAGCATCCATTGAGTGACCATCACTCCTTAGTGGGTAACGTGTTAAATAAAACAGATTGTTGGGTATGCTCTCAAGTACCTCAGGGTCATAGTAAATCAGGGCTAGTACCATTTCCTTTAACGGTAGGGGAGGTACTTGAGCTAAAGGGTGGGAGACCGGTGGACAGGAGGTTTAATATCTCCAGCCCTCCTAGTTTGAAGCTCCACCAATACCATGTGGATAGGTCCCTATTATGTTTTAACATCTCCAATCCCCGAAAGCCGGGAAATTGGGAAGTGTCATGGAGCAACCAAACCATGACCTTTTCGCATAGAGCAGATAGAATGCCTACAGATACAGAGCTTGTACGCCACATAGCCAGTAGAGGAAAATCTTTCCGGTATAGGTATACCTTAGGAAATAGGATTACGAGAGTTGGAGAAGTATCACCAGGATACTGTGCACATATCGTACAAACTGATACGTGTACTAAACAGATGGGAGAATTAGGGTTAGGAGAGTTCACATGGAAAATGTGTAACATGGTAATGACATATTCCGTCCCATATGTTCTCCCCGATGATGCATATTTCATATGCGGGAGAAAGGCGTATGAGCGGCTTGCCCCAAACTCTGAAGGATTGTGTTGTATTGGAAAAGTACTACCTGAGGTAATGAGTCTAAGGAGTGAGGAAACTGTAATTAACCTGGATTTGGTATATGACCCAATGATAGAAACCATGATGTGATGAAAATGCGATTATACGGTCCGTTTCTTTCACCTGTTTTTCTGCTTTTCTCCAAGATACAAAGACCCCCTTGGATGAGGAAGTTGACGAGACGCTATACAGACAACAGACAAGCACCAAAGATGAAGTTTTGACAACCTATGATATGGACACTTGATGAACTTTGCCATGGATCCCCAGTTTCCCTAGTATTTTTAAACTCACGCTAGCCCAACATTTTTGTAAATCTGATGGCACTGACAAAGCTATTTGCTCATGCCCAAGGAGCAATACAGCGCAAAGAAGACGACTCTCAACAGATACCGAACAAAACTTCAACAACAGATGTACATTTCCCTGACATAGAATATCATTGCATTTTCCATAAGTGTTCTTTATCTTCATCTCTACAACCCTCAGGTAATGACACACATAGTCGATAGGGAATACAGGCTCAGATATCAGCAACCACATACTTCCCCCATTCATGTATCATCAACTAAAATGTGCTCCCCATTTTGTTCAAAATCCGAAAAGAGCTCGGTAAAGTTTGACAGCCCATCCACAGACCTGTACCACAGGATAAGAAGGAATTCAAATGTATACTTCGCAATACCTCGAAGCTTGATGTACAACACGTACGGCACGATGATACATGACCCCCCAAACATGGATTCATACACACATGCTTCTGCTATCTCACTAGGTCATACCCTCTTCACACCTTCTCCTCTCTCCTCCCTTACCCAACCATGGAAATGTATTAACCCCTGACATATATTTTTCTCTTTTTGAAATGTTTTAGGAAGTGGCAGTTATTGGTGACTGCCAAAGGGTGGACTGTCAAAGTCAAAAATATTACATAGAGAGACCATATAAACTGCACACATATAAGTCGCTATACTTGCAAATATGCGCAGCGAGCACAGCAATATATGGAAACACACGCATTTGCTCGGACATGGCACTGAGATGGATTCGGCACTTGTTTCATACAGTACATGGTTATAATAATGAACAGCACCAGACATCATGGAGATTTAGAATTGGCTGATGAATTAATGTCATGGATGTGTATCATTCGAACCGAACCAGATAAACACATCATGTTTGGTATTGAAGCAAGCAGAATGAGGTGTGGGTTAGTTTGAGGCCTGTTGTGTTGTTGTGGGACATTGCAGCAGATAGATATGATTATATGTATAAAAGCTAAGATCATATTGTTAGAACAATGGATGCTCAAGACAACCTTTTACTAAGTTTTCAGGGCTGAACCTGATTAGCATATACAAAGAGAATAGTGACTCAATACAAAGGAGAAAGAAAGACCCCTCCCCCAGGTACTGGTCAAACAGGAAGGTAGTGGTCAGGTGTGGCCTCAGAGAACAGATGTAATGTAGCTACACTCACACACACAGCTACCTGGCACCCAGCAGCATGGCGGCTAAATCCCCAGGACATCCTCCAAACTAAAGGCTAAGTATTGAACTTCACATGGCTAGATAAGGAAACAGACAGATTGCTTTCTGGTTTAAATAGGATATTGTAACTTGGTTGTGTGATTGTTGGGTGTTTGTGGATACTCTGTGAAGTCTGTGATAAATTGGAACAGTATACAATCTGTAGCATAGTATTTGTGGTATTTGTTTGCCTATGGAGATTTAAAATAGATTGTGCTGGTTAGTTATAATATATATATCCTGTTAATCATAAATACCACCATGCAGTTACGTTTGTGTTAATTACATTGTGATCTGGTCTTGTGATGAATATGCTCTGGTTATTGAGATACTGAAGTTGTTTGGGATGTGAAATTATGAGATGGTTCTAGGAAGTTGGATTACATTGTGAAAGGAGATTTAGATGGTTTGGAATTGTAAAATCAGAACATATGCATTGTTTTGAGGCTTGGACATTTTGGAATAACATGGAGTCTTGTGTCTCCTGCTATGTGATTGTGGTGTAGTAAAGAGTGCCATGTGTTTGGACCTGCAAATCTAAAATGGCTGCTGCTGGAGGTCTTCCCCTCCCCCTTTCAGCCATGTGGTGCAGTCTTTGGAATTATGGGAGTTTTCTCAAAATGGAGTCTAGCTTCCATCCCATGCTGTATTCAGCATTGACTAATTGCGCAGCGATTGTCTCTCACATGTGTAGTTTTATCTGAAATCATGTTGTCTTACTGTGAGCCATTTCTCTCATCTCTCTCTCTCTCTCTCTCCCTTCTCTTTTCTCCCATATCTCCCCTTGACTAGTATTGTATTGTATTAGATTGGTATTGTATTGTATTTCTAGTGTAGCTATTTTGGTTAGGAAGTCTCTGTTATATTGTAGTGTATCATTTGTACTGTGATTCTCTTTTACAAGTATATTAGATATAATACAGATAATAGGCTTTGGACCCTAAACCAGTATCTGTGTATTTCCTATAGTGTTAAGTGTTCACTTGAGCGTCGGTGACGCACAAGCAGCTTTGTAGTTAGTCAGGTTACACAAGGTTGCACTTACACCCTGTATTCACATTAAGGTATTCTGTGTATTTCATTGTTAAAAGGTTTAGACATAAAGGTATAGCGTTGTGAGCGTCTGCGCCGCTGGTGATCTCCTCGTGGTCTCGAGCGTCTGCTACGCCATAGCGAATCATTACGTTAGTCAACAGCCAATAGCGTGCCTGCCTGTGATCTCTGGGCCGTGAGCGAACGTGACGCTTGAGCGTCTCGCCTACGGCTGAGCGATCGTTACGCAACTAGTGTACCCTTACGGTACTTCTTAAGTAAACAGCGTACAGTGTTCTTAGACCTCATAAAGGGTTGTTTATACGACAAAAGTATTTAGCATTGTCGGTGCTGAGAAGCCCCGCCTCCTTGGTGGCGGCTTCTGTCCCGCTTAAATATAATAAAAACTGGCGGGGGCTCCTTATATATACAGTGCCTAGCTGTATATATCTCTCTTGCCAGAAATGAGGTTTATATTGCTGCCCAGGGCGCCCCCCTGCGCCCTTACAGTGACTGCCGTGTGTGAGAGCAATGGCGCACAGCTGCGAAGATCACAAAGTCTTCTTTTTCTTCTCATACTCACCCGGCTTCTATCTTCCGGCTCTGTGAGGATGGCGGCGCGGCTCCAGGACGAACTCCAGGGTGAGACCTGTGTTCTGACTCCCTCTGGAGCTAATGGTGTCCAGTAGCCTAAGAAGCAGAGCCTTGAAACTCACAGAAGTAGGTCTGCTTCTCTCCCCTCAGTCCCTCGATGCAGGGAGTCTGTTGCCAGCAGGCTCCCTGAAACTAAAAAAACCTAACAAATATACTTTCTGTCAGGAAGCTCAGGAGAGCTCCCTCAAGTGCACCCATCTCCTCTGGGCACAGTATCAAACTGGAGGAGGGGCATAGAGGGAGGAACCAGTGCACACCCAGATCCAAAGTCTTTCTTAAAGTGCCCATGTCTCCTGCGGAGCCCGTCTATCCCCATGGTCCTTGCGGAGTCCCAGCATCCTCTAGGACGTTAAATATATGAATATATTGAGAAAAATCTGCCCCTGCCCTCTCCCCAACCCTTCCCTCCTCCCTCCCAATCCATCTGTCCCAACCCTCTCTGCCCCTACCCTCACTTTCTCTCCTCAGCCCCATCTCCATATGTAGCAAGTGTGAAACAGTTTTTAATACTAGACGCAGCAGGTTAGGATACTGTAACATCTCCCAGCAGTATCACTTCCACAAAGGAGTAATTTGGTTAGTCGGGTGTCCTCTAGTGGCTGCCAGCCACATAACAGAGGTGAGGAGCAGCGTTCGCCTTTTATTATATAGGATACCACAAATCAGTGGGTGCTGGGTTATCCCGCATATATTGCTGTACGGTTCCCTCTTCATAATAATACCACATATTAGTGTGTGCAAGCAGCTGTTATAACCCTGTCTGTTTCACTGTACAGTCGTGTTATCCCCCATCATATATTACTGTACAGTCCCCTCTCTTCTATATAATACCACGTATCAGCGAGTGCTGGGAGCCGAGTTATCCCCCATCATATATCACTGTACAGTCCCCTCTCTTCTATATAATACCACGTATCAGCGAGTGCTGGGAGCCAAGTTATCCCCCATCATATATCACCGAACAGCCCCCAGACTTCTATATAATAAAATGTTGCAGAAAAAGATACCTCAGAGGGTAATGGCAGCTGCTGATGTTGGTAATCTCCACCACTTGAATCACGTCCACGCCACAGAAACAGTAAGAAAATGTCAGCCAGTTATTATTATTAATGATGATGATGTTGTGACCACGGCCAGCAGCCAGATGCAAATTCAGCTTCGTTTTTTTTCTCTCCATGATCTGATAGGCTTCTCTACATGTCAATCACGGTCGGTAGGATTATTATTATACATTCTTAGCCGACTTTGCTGTACTACAAGGGCCGCAGACACTGATTACTAGGTATGCAGGTGTAGCAGCCTCTGGTGGCACACTGTGACATAGATACAGCTGTTGATTCAGAGAGGAAAACCGCACAGACCTTGTTGATAATACATCAAACCAATCAGTTTTCTCCCATACTCTTTATATTGGAAAACATTCTCTTGGGATATTAACCTAATAATAAATCTCTTATTATTAACAAATGGGGGTGCTCCCTGGAATAAATTAAGTATTAGAAAAAAGAAGAAGAAAAAGTATTCCAAAATGGGGCACTCATTAAACTGATTGTACTGGTAAATCTATTTATATTCTACAGTGGGGCTCCCCAATCAATTCTTAATAAAATATAACCTTTATTTATTATTTGTATAAAATACTATGTATAGCTAGCGAAATATTACAAAAAACATATCTTAGTGAAACAATAACAGTGATATTGTGAAAAACCAATTGAAATAAAAGAAAAAAAGATGAACACACACCAATCTCTATTTTATTCTTAACTGTTAATACAGGTATTCTCAATCATGGCATATTTTTAGCCATATCATTAGCCTATTCATATCTAATATCCGTGGAACAATTGTAAAGTTTTGTAACCTATGGATGGGATATAATGTTGGATTCTACCCCAAACCAGCTATTCCCTCTTGATATAATGATGAAAAAATGTATAGCACAATTTTTCATACTCCGTCTTACATTAATACACTCATCATAGCTGATTGTTATGTCCTTACTAGAATTAATCAGTTGTAATGGGTTGAAATATAAATAGTTACTATAACAACATATTCTTAACCCACAATGAGGCATTCATGATCCTAGTTCTCCCATATGCGGCACCTTATAATGTAACAGGTGTGTCAATTGTGTTGCAATGTGCTCTCAATTGCAGAAGCTTGATACAGTTTATTTTAAATATGTGCCACTCTTCTATTATACAGTATCATTAGGGTTCTCTGCAAGAGGTTGGATAGTATCACGTATGATCTATTTAATAAATATTAAATTGCTTCAGTAGTATTATTATACATTTTGTGAGAAATTCCCTTTGTCCTAACTGTCATATTGACGGCACTTAGCAGTTGTTATTTACTTCATCTATACTGTGTCGTCTGCGGAGACATAAAAAGTTCACCCACACAGGTGCTCATTGAGAGAAAGCAGCGTCTCTATTGATAATATGTTTGCTAACGCGCTATCCTCCTACGGTTCACTTAGTATAGATAATTCAACAATTAGTAACCACAGCTATCATTGTTTAACAAAAATAAGAATTTACTTACCGATAATTCTATTTCTCGTAGTCCGTAGTGGATGCTGGGACTCCGTCAGGACCATGGGGAATAGCGGCTCCGCAGGAGACTGGGCACAAAAGTAAAAGCTTTAGGACTACCTGGTGTGCACTGGCTCCTTCCCCCATGACCCTCCTCCAAGCCTCAGTTAAGATACTGTGCCCGGACGAGCGTACACAATAAGGAAGGATTTTTGAATCCCGGGTAAGACTCATACCAGCCACACCAATCACACCATATAACTTGTGATCTAAACCCAGTTAACAGCATGATAACATGAGGAGCCTCCAAAAAAGATGGCTCACTACAACAAAACCCGAATTTTTGGCAACAATAACTATGTACAAGTATTGCAGACAATCCGCACTTGGGATGGGCGCCCAGCATCCACTACGGACTACGAGAAATAGAATTATCGGTAAGTAAATTCTTATTTTCTCTGACGTCCTTGTGGATGCTGGGACTCCGTCAGGACCATGGGGATTATAGCAAAGCTCCCAAACGGGCGGGAGAGTGCGGATGACTCTGCAGCACCGAATGAGAGAACTCCAGGTCCTCCTTAGCCAGGGTATCAAATTTGTAGAATTTTACAAACGTGTTTTCCCCTGACTACGTAGCTGCTCGGCAAAGTTGTAAAGCCGAGACCCCTCGGGCAGCCGCCCAAGATGAGCCCACCTTCCTGGTGGAATGGGCATTTACAGATTTTGGCTGTGGCAGGCCTGCCACAGAATGTGCAAGCTGAATTGTACTACAAATCCAACGAGCAATAGTCTGCTTAGAAGCAGGAGCACCCAGCTTGTTGGGTGCATACAAGATAAACAGCGAGTCAGATTTCCTGACTCCAGCCGTCCTGGAAACATATATTCTCAGGGCCCTGACTACATCCAGCAACTTGGAGTCCTCCAAGTCCCTAGTAGCCGCAGGTACCACAATAGGTTGGTTCAGGTGAAACGCTGAAACCACCTTAGGAAGAAATTGAGGACGAGTCCTCAATTCCGCCCTATCCGAATGAAATATCAGGTAAGGGCTTTTATAGGATAAAGCCGCCAATTCTGATACGCGCCTGGCTGAAGCCAGGGCCAACAGCATTACCACTTTCCATGTGAGATATTTTAAATCCACTGTGGCAAGTGGTTCGAACCAATGTGATTTTAGGAATCCCAAAACCACATTGAGATCCCAGGGTGCCACTGGAGGCACAAAGGGAGGCTGTATATGCAGTACCCCCTTGACAAAAGTCTGGACTTCAGGAACTGAAGCCAATTCTTTCTGGAAGAAAATCGACAAGGCCGAAATTTGAACCTTAATGGACCCTAATTTTAGGCCCATGGACAGTCCTGTTTGCAGGAAATGCAGGAAACGACCTAGTTGAAATTCCTCTGTCGGGGCCTTCCTGGCCTCGCACCACGCAACATATTTTCGCCAAATACGGTGATAATGTTGTGCGGTTACATCCTTCCTGGCTTTGATCAGGGTAGGGATGACTTCATCTGGAATGCCTTTTTCCTTCAGGATCCGGCGTTCCACCGCCATGCCGTCAAACGCAGCCGCGGTAAGTCTTGGAACAGACAGGGTCCTTGCTGAAGCAGGTCCCTTCTTAGAGGTAGAGGCCACGGATCCTCCGTGAGCATCTCTTGAAGTTCCGGGTACCAAGTCCTTCTTGGCCAATCCGGAGCCACGAGTATAGTTCTTACTCCTCTCTGTCTTATAATCCTCAGTACCTTGGGTATGAAAGGCAGAGGAGGGAACACATACACTGACTGGTACACCCACGGTGTTACCAGAGCGTCCACCGCTATTGCCTGAGGGTCCCTTGACCTGGCGCAATACCTGTCTAGTTTTTTGTTGAGGCGGGACGCCATCATGTCCACCTTTGGTTTTTCCCAACGGTTTACAATCAATTGGAAGACTTCTGGATGAAGTCCCCACTCTCCCGGGTGGAGATAGTGTCTGCTGAGAAAGTCTGCTTCCCAGTTGTCCACTCCGGGAATGAACACTGCTGACAGTGCTATCACATGATTTTCCGCCCAGCGAAGAATCCTTGCAGCTTCTGCCATCGCTCTCCTGCTTCTTGTGCCGCCCTGTCTGTTTACGTGGGCGACTGCCGTGATGTTGTCCGACTGGATCAACACCGGCTGACCCTGAAGCAGAGGCCTTGCTTGACTTAGGGCATTGTAAATGTCCCTTAGTTCCAGGATATTTATGTGAAATGACGTTTCCATGCTTGACCACAAGCCCTGGAAATTTCTTCCCTGTGTGACTGCTCCCCAGCCTCTCAGGCTGGCATCCGTGGTCACCAGGACCCAGTCCTGAATGCCGAATCTGCGGCCCTCTAGAAGATGAGCACTCTGCAACCACCACAGGAGAGACACCCTTGTCCTCGGAGACCGGGTTATCCGCTGATGCATCTGAAGATGCGATCCGGACCATTTGTCCAGCAGATCCCACTGAAAAGTTCTTGCGTGGAATCTGCCGAATGGAATCGCTTCGTAAGAAGCCACCATTTTTCCCAGGACCCTTGTGCATTGATGCACTGACACTTGGCCTGGTTTTAGGAGGTTCCTGACTAGCTCGGATAACTCCCTGGCTTTCTCCTCCGGGAGAAACACCTTTTTCTGGACTGTGTCCAGAATCATCCCTAGGAACAGCAGACGTGTCGTCGGAATCAGCTGCGATTTTGGGATATTTAGAATCCACCCGTGCTGTCGTAACACTACTTGAGATAGTGCTACTCCGACCACTAACTGTTCCCTGGACCTTGCCCTTATCAGGAGATCGTCCAAGTAAGGGATAATTAAGACGCCTTTTCTTCGAAGAAGTATCATAATTTCGGCCATTACCTTGGTAAAGACCCGGGGTGCAGTGGACAATCCAAACGGCAGCGTCTGAAACTGATAATGACAGTTCTGTACCACAAACCTGAGGTACCCTTGGTGAGAAGGGCAAATTGGGACATGGAGGTAAGCATCCTTGATGTCCAGAGACACCATATAGTCCCCTTCTTCCAGGTTCGCTATCACTGCTCTGAGTGACTCCATCTTGAATTTGTACCTTTGTATGTAAGTGTTCAAGGATTTCAGATTTAAAATAGGTCTCACCGAGCCGTCCGGCTTCGGTACCACAAACAGCGTGGAATAATACCCCTTTCCTTGTTGCAGGAGGGGTACCTTGATTATCACCTGCTGGGAATACAGCTTGTGAATGGCTTCCAATACCGCCTCCCTGTCGGAGGGAGACGTTGGTAAAGCAGACTTCAGGAACCGGCGAGGGGGATACGTCTCGAACTCCAATTTGTACCCCTGAGATACTACCTGAAGGATCCAGGGGTCCACTTGCGAGTGAGCCCACTGCGCGCTGAAATTCTTGAGACGGCCCCCCACCGTGCCTGCGTCCGCTTGTAAGGCCCCAGCGTCATGCTGAGGACTTGGCAGAAGCGGGGGAGGGCTTCTGTTCCTGGGAAGAGGCTGCCTGATGCAGTCTTTTTCCCCTTCCTCTGCCCCGGGGCAGAAATGAGGAGCCTTTTGCCCGCTTGCCCTTATGGGGACGAAAGGACTGAGCCTGAAAAGACGGCGTATTTTTCTGCTGAGAGGCGACCTGGGGTAAAAAAGTGGATTTCCCAGCAGCTGCCGTGGCCACCAGGTCTGATAGACCGACCCCAAATAACTCCTCCCCTTTATAAGGCAATACTTCCATATGCCGTTTAGAATCCGCATCACCTGACCACTGTCGCGTCCATAACCCTCTTCTGGCAGAAATGGACAGCGCACTTACTCTTGATGCCAGAGTGCAAATATCCCTCTGTGCATCTCGCATATATAGAAATGCATCTTTTAAATGCTCTATAGTCAATAATATACTGTCCCTATCCAGGGTATCAATATTTTCAGTCAGGGAATCCGACCAAGCCACCCCAGCGCTGCACATCCAGGCTGAGGCGATTGCTGGTTGCAGTATAACACCAGTATGTGTGTATATACTTTTTAGGATATTTTCCAGTTTTCTATCACCTGGTTCCTTGAGGGCTGCCGTATCAGGAGACGGTAACGCCACTTGTTTTGATAAGCGTGTGAGCGCTTTATCTACACTAGGGGGTGTTTCCCAACGCGCCCTAACCTCTGGCGGGAAAGGGTATAATGCCAATAATTTTTTAGAAATTATCAGTTTTTTATCGGGGGAAACCCACGCTTCATCACACACCTCGTTTAATTCATCTGATTCAGGAAAAACTGCGGGTAGTTTTTTCACACCCCACATAATACCCTTTTTTGTGGTACTTGTAGTATCAGAAATGTTCAAAACCTCCTTCATTGCCGTGATCATGTAACGTGTGGCCCTACTGGAAGTCACGTTTGTCTCCTCACCGTCGACACTGGAGTCAGTATCCGTGTCTGGGGGTCTGTGTCGACCATCTGAGGTAACGGGCGCTTTAGAGCCCCTGACGGTTTTTGAGACGCCTGGACAGGCACTAGCTGATTAGCGGTTTAAGTCAGGAGACCTGGGTGTAGGGTATAACTTGGGTCATTACTAATGTGTGAACAGGTTGTAAGTACAGAAAACCCCAGCTTCAACCCATGCTCAGTGTTAAAGCCGGGGTTTATGTGGACAGGGGTGTAAGTGATATTATACCGCTAGCAATGGTAAATGGGAATCACAATATAAATAACATATCGCCGCTTGCATCTGCATCTCACAAGGGGATAACAGTAACGTTGCAGTGCCTTTTATTAATTATGGCACCTTCATCAGGCTCACAACAATTCAGTGTTTATAAGACCACTGCATCAATGATTAAACCAATCTACTTCTGAGCTGAAATGTACTAATTCTTTTAAAACATTTGTGTGTGTACTTGGGGCCTAACTCAGACCTGATTCCTGTTGTGCGAAATCGTACAGCGAACGAATATCGACCTGCGCATGCGTATGACTCGCAATGTGCAGGCGCAAGGCCAAACTGAAAAAAAATCCTGCGTCTTTTTTTTTTTTTATAACTAGGTGAACACAGGATGATTGGCAGGAAGGGGACGTTTAGGGGGGTGGTAACTGCCCGTTTTCTGGGAGTGTCAGGAAAAACGCAGGTGTTCCCAAGTATTTTCCAGGCGGGTGTGTGACGTCAGCTCCGCCCCGATGAGCCTGATTTTTTTTGGCACTGCAGGAGTAAGTCCTGGGCTACGCACAGACTGGAAAAATAATTTGATGGTGAGTTGCGAAAAGACTTGCAGCAGGGTTATTCCACATCAAATCAGCCCAAAAAGAATGAAATGTCTACTACCGATCTCAGATTTTTATGATTTTTTTTTTTTTTTTTTAAAGTTAAGAGAGGATGTCAAAACAACTATTTCTGCCAAGTATCTTGACTGTCTGACAATTCATTTATGAAATATTGATTTTTCCATTTATTAAATTATTTACTATATCGAGGCTTCTTTGGCGGTCATTCCGAGTTGTTCGCAGCGCAGCGATCTGGCTAAAAATCGGCACTTCTGTGCATGGTGCGCACTGGTATTTTCACAAAAGCTGATGCAGTTTCACACAAGGTCTAGCGACGCTTTTCAGTCGCACTGCTGATCGGTGAGTGATTGACAGGAAAGGGGCATTTCTGGGTGGCAACGGACAGTTTTCCGGGAGTGTGCTGAAAAACGCAGGCGTGTCAGATACAAACGCAGGTGTGCCTGAGGAAACGGGGGAATGGCTGGCCGAACGCAGGGCGTGTATGTGACGTCAAAGCAGGAACTAAATAGACTGAAGTGATCGCAAGGTAGGAGTAGGTGGTCTGCAGCTACTCAAACTGCTTGAAAATTTTTTGCCGCCGTTCTGCGATGCTTTCGTTCGCACTTCTGCTAAGGTAAGATACACTCCCAGAGGGCGGCGGCTTAGCGTTTGCACTGCTGCTAAAAGCAGCTAGCGAGCGATCAACTCGGAATGAGGGCCATTATCCAGTTTATTTGAAGTATCACGGGTGTTAATTGAGGGATCACCACAAAATTTGCACCCCTAAGGTAACTCTTACTACCGAATCCAAACAAAATGACTGTATCTGCTTTATGTTTTGAGTTATAGTAAAAATGCACATTTTTAGAAAATACTTTAAACCGCTAAGCTCAATTAACGTTAGATATCCCAATTTTTTTTATGTGCTTAACAAAGGTATACATTACTACCACAAAAAATCAGCAGGGTACTCTGTTTCATAGTGGAGAAACAAAAAAATCATGAAGTTGATGATCAATTACTGTTGTACCGCATACATCATTAACACAGAAAATCATGCAATTTAAAAACTTCAACATAACTTGAGTTCCTAACTTATTTAATGTCACAGAATACATAGTAAAACAATCAAGAAAACGTAACGAAACCCATGGCATACTGGCAGAACCTGAAAAATATAGAGGGAAAGCCCTTCCTGTACTAATCATTCATCAGGTACAGCAGTTTTACGAAGATGATGAACATTCTCGGATGTGCCCTAGAAAGAAAGTCTGGTTCTGTAAAAGTTCAAGGAGGAAAAAGAATTCACAACCAGAAAATGCTACTCCTAGTAAACTTGAAAGAGAGCTTTATCTTGCTTTCAAATACCGTTTTCCAGACATTCAAGTTGGATTGTCTAAGGTTTGTTCCTGACGACCTACATGGTGTGTTAGTTAGCGTGCTGCATGAGGTATGCATTCTGCGTGTTTGTGAAAATCACCAAAACGTTAAAAAAAAATAAGAATTTACTCACCGGTAATTCTATTTCTCGTAGTCCGTAGTGGATGCTGGGAACTCCGTAAGGACCATGGGGAATAGCGGGCTCCGAAGGAGGCTGGGCACTCTAGAAAGATCTTAGACTACCTGGTGTGCACTGGCTCCTCCCACTATGACCCTCCTCCAAGCTTCAGTTAGGATACTGTGCCCGGACGAGCGTACACAATAAGGAAGGATTTTGAATCCTGGGTAAGACTCATACCAGCCACACCAATCACACCGTACAACTCGTGATATGAAACCCAGTTAACAGTATGAAACAACAGAGCCTCTCAACAGATGGCTCAACAATAACCCGATTTGGTTAACAATAACTATGTACAAGTATTGCAGATAAACCGCACTTGGGATGGGCGCCCAGCATCCACTACGGACTACGAGAAATAGAATTACCGGTGAGTAAATTCTTATTTTCTCTGACGTCCTAGTGGATGCTGGGAACTCCGTAAGGACCATGGGGATTATACCAAAGCTCCCAAACGGGCGGGAGAGTGCGGATGACTCTGCAACACCGAATGAGAGAACTCCAGGTCCTCCTCAGCCAGGGTATCAAATTTATAGAATTTTGCAAATGTGTTTGCCCCTGACCAGGTAGCAGCTCGGCAAAGTTGTAAAGCCGAGACCCCTCGGGCAGCCGCCCAAGATGAGCCCACCTTCCTTGTGGAATGGGCATTGACAGATTTTGGCTGTGGCAGGCCTGCCACAGAATGCGCAAGCTGAATTGTACTGCAAATCCAACGAGCAATAGTCTGCTTAGAAGCAGGAGCACCCAGCTTGTTGGGCGCATATAGGATAAACAACGAGTCAGATTTTCTGACTCCAGCCGTTCTGGAAACATATATTTTCAGGGCCCTGACCACGTCTAACAACTTGGAGTCCTCCAAGTCCCTAGTAGCCACAGGCACCACAATAGGCTGATTCAGGTGAAACGCTGATACCACCTTAGGGAGAAACTGGGGACGAGTCCTCAATTCTGCCCTATCCATATGGAAAATCAGATAAGGGCTTTTACAAGACAAAGCCGCCAATTCTGATACTCGCCTGGCAGAAGCCAAGGCCAATAACATAACCACCTTCCACGTGAGATATTTCAGATCCACGGTTTTTAGTGGTTCAAACCAAATGTGATTTTAAGAAACTCAACACCACGTTGAGATCCCAAGGTGCCACAGGAGGCACAAACGGGGGCTGAATATGCAGCACTCCCTTTACAAATGTCTGAACTTCAGGTACTGAAGCTAGTTCTTTCTGAAAGAAAATCGACAGAGCCGAGATCTGTACCTTAATCGAGCCCAGTTTTAGGCCCATATTCACTCCTGCTTGCAGGAAATGCAGAAATCGACCTAGTTGAAATTCCTCTGTTGGGGCCTTTTCGGCCTCACACCATGCAACATATTTCCGCCATATGCGGTGATAATGATTTGCTGTAACCTCTTTCCTGGCTTTAATAAGCGTAGGAATGACTTCCTCCGGAATGCCCTTTTCCTTCAGGATCCGGTGTTCAACCGCCATGCCGTTAAACGCAGCCGCGGTAAGTCTTGGAACAGACAGGGCCCCTGCTGTAGCAGGTCTTGTCTGAGTGGCAGAGGCCACGGGTCCTCTGAGATCATCTCTTGAAGTTCTGGGTACCACGCTCTTCTTGGCCAATCCGGAACCACGAGAATTGTGTTTACTCCTCGCTTTCTTATTATTCTCAATACCTTTGGTATGAGCGGCAGAGGAGGGAACACATAAACTGACTGGTACACCCACGGTGTTACCAGAGCGTCCACCGCTATCGCCTGAGGGTCTCTTGACCTGGCGCAATACCTCTCTAGTTTTTTGTTTAGACGGGACGCCATCATGTCCACCTGTGGACGACCCCACTGATTTGCAATCATTTGGAAGACTTCTGGATGAAGTCCCCACTCTCCCGGGTGGAGGTTGTGTCTGCTGAGAAAGTCTGCTTCCCAGTTGTCTACACCCGGAATGAACACTGCTGACAGTGCTAGTACATGATTTTCCGCCCATCGGAGAATTCTTGTGGCTTCTGCCATTGCCATCCTGCTTCTTGTGCCGCCCTGTCGATTCACATGGGCGACTGCCGTGATGTTGTCTGACTGGATCAGCACCGGCTGGTGTAGGAGCAGGGATTTTGCTTGACTTAGGGCATTGTAGATGGCCCTTAGCTCCAGAATATTTATGTGAAGAGAAGTCTCCTGACTTGACCAAAGTCCTTGGAAGTTTCTTCCCTTTGTGACTGCCCCCCAGCCTCGCAGGCTGGCATCCGTGGTCACCAGGACCCAGTCCTGTATGCCGAATCTGCGGCCCTCCAGAAGATGAGCACTCTGCAGCCACCATAGAAGAGACACCCTGGTTCTTGGAGACAGGGTTATCAAGCGATGCATCTGAAGATGCGATCCGGACCACTTGTCCAACAGATCCCACTGAAAAATTCTGACATGGAACCTGCCGAATGGAATTGCTTCGTAAGAAGCTACCATCTTTCCCAGGACCCGCGTGCAGTGATGCACCGATACCTGTTTTGGTTTCAGGAGGTCTCTGACTAGAGAAGACAACTCCCTGGCTTTCTCCTCCGGGAGAAACACTTTTTTCTGGGCTGTGTCCAGAATCATCCCCAGGAACATTAGACGTGTCGTCGGTACCAGCTGTGACTTTGGAATATTCATAATCCAGCCGTGCTGGCGCAGCACTTCCTGAGATAGTGCTACTCCCACCAACAACTGTTCCTTGGACCGTGCCTTTATTAGGAGATCGTCCAAGTACGGGATAATTAAAACTCCCTTTCTTCGAAGGAGTATCATCATTTCCGCCATAACCTTGGTAAATACCCATGGTGCCGTGGAGAGTCCAAACGGCAGCGTCTGGAATTGGTAATGGCAGTCCTGTACCACAAATCTGAGGTACTCCTGGTGAGGATGGTAAATGGGGACATGCAGGTAAGCATCCTTGATGTCCAGGGAAACCATGTAATCCCCCTCGTCCAGGCTTGCAATAACCGCCCTGAGCGATTCCATCTTGAACTTGAATTTTTTTTTATGTACTTGTTCAAGGATTTCAAATTTAAAATGGGTCTCACCGAACCGTCTGGTTTCGGTACCACAAATAGTGTGGAATAGTAACCCCGACCTCGTTGAAGTAGGGGTACCTTGATTATCACCTGCTGGGAATACAGCTTGTGAATTGCCGCTAGCACCGCCTCCCTGTCTGAGGGAGCAATCGGCAAGGCAGATTTTAGGAACCGGTGGGGTGGAGCTGCCTCGAATTCCAGCTTGTACCCCTGAGATACTACTTGAAGGATCCAGGAATCCACTGATCGCTGAAATTTTTGAGGCGGGCCCCCACCGTACCTGGCACCGCCTGTGGAGCCCCACCGTCATGCGGCGGACTTAGAAGAAGCGGGGGAGGACTTTTGCTCCTGGGAACCTGCTGTTTGTTGCAGCCTTTTTCCCCTACCTCTGCCCCTAGACAGAAAAGAACCTCCTTTTCCACGCTTGCTTTTCTGTGTCCGAAAGGACTGAACCTGATAAAATGGCGCCTTCTTAGGCTGTGAGGGGACATGGGGTAGAAATGCTGACTTCCCAGACGTTGCTGTGGAAACTAGGTCGGAGAGACCATCCCCAAATAATTCCTCCCCCATATAAGGCAAAACTTCCATGTGCCTTTTGGAATCTGCATCTCCTGTCCACTGGCGAGTCCATAAGCATCTCCTAGCAGAAATGGACAATGCACTTACTTTAGATGCCAGCCGGCAGATTTCCCTCTGTGCATCTCTCATATACAAGACTGAATCTTTGATATGGTCAATTGTTAGCAGAATCGTGTCTCTGTCTAGTGTGTCAATATTTTCTGACAGTTTATCTGACCACGCAGCGGCAGCACTGCACATCCATGCTGACGCAATAGCTGGTCTAAGTATAATGCCTGAGTGTGTGTAAACAGACTTCAGGATCGCCTCCTGCTTTCTATCAGCAGGCTCCTTAAGGGCGGCTGTATCCTGTGACGGTAGTGCCACCTTTTTAGACAAACGTGTGAGCGCTTTATCCACCCTAGGGGGTGTTTCCCAACGTGACCTATCCTCTGGCGGGAAAGGGAACGCCATTAGTACCTTCTTAGGAATTACTAATTTTTTATCTGGGGAAAGCCACGCTTCTTCACACCTCATTTAATTCATCTGAAGGGGGAAAAACTACGGGTAGTTTTTTCTCCCCAAACATAATACCCTTTTTTGTGGTACCTGGATGTAAATCAGAAATGTTTAGCACCTCTTTCATTGCTTCAATCATGCAGTGAATGGCCCCGACGGGCATTAGATTCGACTCATCCTCGTCGACACTGGTGTCAGTATCAGTGTCGACATCTACGTTTGCCACATGAGATAGCGGGCGTTTGAGAGCCCCTGATGCCCCTTGAGACACCTGGACAGGCACGAGCTGAAGACTCGGCTGTCCCACAGTTGGCATGTCGTCAAATTTCTTATGTAAAGAGTCTATACGTGCACTCATTTCTTTCCATAAGTTCATCCACTCAGGTGTCTGCCCCCCAGGGGGTGACATCCCTCCTAAAGGCATCTGCTCCGCCTCCACATCATTATCCTCATCAAACATGTCGACACAGCCGTACCGACACACCCCACACACACAGGGAATGCTCAAACAGAGGACAGGACCCACAAAAAGCCCTTTGGGGGGACAGAGTAAGAGTATGCCAGCACACACCAGAGCGCTATATATATACAGGGACTAACTGAGTTATGTCCCTGATAGCTGCTTTTCAGTAAAATATAATATATATACTGCCAAATTTAATGCCCCCCCTCTCTTTTCCCTCTTACTGGTACTGTAGATTGCAGGGAAGAGCCAGGGAGCTTCCTTCCAGCGGAGCTGTGAGGGAAAAATGGCGCCAGTGTGCTGAGGAGATAGGCTCCGCCCCTTTTTCGCAGCCTATTCTCCCGCTTTTTATGGAATTCTGGCAGGGGTATTTACCTCATATATAGCCCCTGGGGCTATATATTGAGGTATTTTAGCCAGCCAAGGTGTTTTTATTGCTGCCTCAGGGCGCCCCCCCCAGCGCCCTGCATCCTCAGTGACCGGAGTGTGAAGTGTGTGAGAGGAGCAATGGCGCACAGCTGCAGTGCTGTGCGCTACCTTGGTGAAGACAGAGTCTTCATGCCGCCGATTTTCCGGACCATCTTCTTGCTTCTGGCTCTGTAAGGGGGACGGCGGCGCGGCGCGGTCGATCCCTCTGGAGCTAATGGTGTCCAGTAGCCTAAGAAGCCCAATCCGGCTGCAAGCAGGCGAGTTCGCTTCTTCTCCCCTTAGTCCCTCGCTGCAGTGAGCCTGTTGCCAGCAGGTCTCACTGAAAATAAAAAAATCTAAGACTATTACTTTCTAAGAGCTCAGGAGAGCCCCTAGTGTGCATCCAACCTCGGCCGGGCACGAAATCTAACTGAGGCTTGGAGGAGGGTCATAGTGGGAGGAGCCAGTGCACACCAGGTAGTCTAAGATCTTTCTAGAGTGCCCAGCCTCCTTCGGAGTCCGCTATTCCCCATGGTCCTTACGGAGTTCCCAGCATCCACTAGGACGTCAGAGAAAATTTGGTTGCTGCTCTACCACTAAAGATGGACTACAAAGACCTAACTGAAATCCTTGTGTGTTCTTCAATCTCAAAAACTTGTATGCTTCATCGGTGTGATATAAATGCCCAGGAGGGTAATTCAGACTGCATCGCTGCAGCGATCACAGTCTGAATTACTGTGTAGAGAGCGCACGTGCAGCGGCTGGACTGCGCATGCGCACCCCGGAAGCCCACTGAAATGCTATCAGCACCTTACTGGCTGCGATCCCCTCTGCCTGATTGACAGGCAGAGGCGGCCGCGGGAGGAGGCGTGCCAACGGCAATAGAATGCCGTTGGCGGGGCGCGATCTGGACAACGGAGGTATGTCCAGACCGTTGACTGGACTGGAGCAAGACTCTAGGTCCTCACGCTCCGGGACATTAGTCTCCGGAAGTTCACCCTCCTCTGAATCCGAAACTTCCAATTAGAGCCCTGGAAGGAGGAAGACACTTATGCATCGCACGCAGCTGTGGATCCTTGAAAAAGTGTTCCAAGAGGAAACTTTTTCAAACCCTGATGCCATTCACGCCATGGTGAGGAACCAAGGTGGATCAGACACCGACTGGGGAGTCGCCCTGCCAGGAGCTGGCAACAGAAAACCACACATTAAGGGAACAGGTGCAGCAGCTGCCTTAACTTGATCCTCTTACTGAAGCACTACAAGCTTCACCAAGTCAGAGACCGACTAATCCAGAGCCAGTGCCAACGCCGACTCTGCAAGGGTAGACTGAAGATGTGTGCGGTTACAAGCTGCGCATAGCACAAAACTAGAAAGTAAAAGTTACAAATAAAAACATAAAATTACGTATCTATAAGAGGATGCATAGCAGCCTTCCAAAACGTGCCCTATCTCCTTAAGGCACCTAAAAGAAACTGGCATTATCGGGTTGCATGGAGGAGCTTACAATTAAAGTAACGGTAGTTTAAGTGCCAAACTCCTGTCCATCCTGCAATCCCCATGGCCCGGTGTCCCACCAGCCTTGCTGACAGTGAAAAAAATTACAAACATAAGAGATACAATTTTAACAGTAGCACATATGCTGCCACCTCAACCCTTTATACAACAAAAACTAAAAATGTGAATTAAATGAAGAGCCCGTCTCAGGAAAAATTATACGTAACATTCGTTCTTTAGAGAAAATACTTTCCTATATTTCACCCGTCTAAAATGGTGTGAATAATGAAATGTCTAACAAGATCAGATTAATGTCATTTTCCTCAGTTAGAACATGAAATTGGCTTCTCACCTGTGTGAGATCTCTGATGTGAAACGAGATATGATTTCCGTGTAAAACATTTCTCACACTCCGAGCATGAAAATGGTTTCTCACCTGTGTGAGTTCTCTCATGCTCAACAAGAGAAGATTTATTTATAAAACATTTCCCACACTCAGCACATGAAAATGGTTTCTCCCCTGTGTGACTTCTCTTGTGTGTTGCAAGAGCAGATTTGTCTGAAAAACATTTCCCACACTCAGCACATGAATATGGCTTCTCACCTGTGTGAGTTCTTTGATGTCTAAAAAGCTGAGATTTTTCTGAAAAACATTTCTCACACTCTGAGCATGAAAATGGTTTCTCACCAGTGTGAATTCGCTCGTGCATAACGAGAGATGCTTTTTCACTAAAACGTTTCCCACACTCAGAACATGGAAATGGCTTCTCACCTGTATGAACTCTCTGATGTACAACAAGTTGCGATTTGTTTCTAAAACATTTTTCACATTCGGAGCATGGAAACGGCTTCTCACCTGTATGAACTTTCTGATGTGAAACAAGTGCCGATTTCTGTATAAAACATTTCCCACACTCAGAGCATGGAAATGGCTTCACACCTGTATGATGTCTCTGATGTATAGCAAGAGCTGATTTGTCCCCAAAGAAACATTTTCCACACTCAGAACATGAAAAGGACTCACCTGTGTGAATTCTCTCATGTCTAACAAGATGTGGTTTGCTTGTAAAACATTTCCCACACTCAGAACATGAAAATGTATTCTCACCTGTGTGAATTCTCTGATGTATAAGAAGAGATGATTTGTATCTTAAACATTTTCCACACTCTGAACATGAATATTGGTTCTCACCTGTGTGACTTCTCTCGTGTACAACAAGATGTGATTTTTCTCTGAAACATTTTCCACACTCAGAACATGAAAATGGCTTCTCACCTGTGTGAGTTTTCTGATGTGTAGCAAGATGTGGTTTCTGTGTAAAACATTTCCCACACTCAGTACATGAAAATGGTTTCTCATCTGTGTGAGTTCTCTGATGTATAAGAAGAGCCGACTTGACTCTAAAACATTTCCCACACTCAGAACATGAAAAAGGCTTCACACCAGTGTGCACTGTTTGATGTGAAACAAGAGATGCTTTCATTGTAAAACATTTCCCACACTCAGAACATCTAAATGGTTTCTCACCTGTGTGACTTCTTTCATGTGTAACAAGAGCAGATTTGACTGCAAAACTTTTCCCACACTCACAACATTCAAATGGTTTCTCCCTTGTGTGAGTTCTCTCATGTATAACAAGAGCTGATTTATCTCTAAAACATTTCTCACACTGAGAACATGAAAATCGCTTCCCACGTTTCTTATTTGGCTTGTGGGCAATAAGCTTTGTGTCCTGTGAAATACATTTATCATCTGCATTATTAGGAAATACCTTATCTACTGTAAGAGCTGTAACAGATAGACCAATATCCGAGTTATCAGTACAATATTCCTCATGAGAAGAGAGATCAGATGACATATCTGCACGGTGGAGTACTGAATGCATAATTAGGATAAAAGGGTTTTCTCCTGGAGAATTTCTTGTGATATCTTCTATTTCACAGTCTGGAGATAAAACAAGATGTTCCTGGGGTATATTTCTTCTGTTACATCCATCTGCTGGAAATACAATAAATATATGGTAATGTACAGATGTGTCCTCATACATCATTGCTGCATTCATGCCAAACAGCCCCTCTCAGTGAGCTTGGTCCTGCAAAAGACTGCTAGTGTTGGGCATCTCTTCTGCTGAAAATGCAGCTCATAATTTGGCTAGGATGCACCAAGAGGATGTGCTGATTAATGTGATATATAACACTTGTATATCTGTGTGCAACTGAGTCTCTGATACCCCTGATAATGTCGATATTATCTTAAACCATAAAGCTATACCTTTAAACGCACCTTTACCATGGAGCTGCTGCGGTCGCTAGCTCACGCTACGTACTTCGTACGCTATTTGCACACAGAGTCCCGTATCGTGTACATACTTAGCGTACAAACGCCGCACTGCGGGTACAAAGCACACGCAGTGCGTTCGCACCCAATTAATACACCTTAAAACCTTATATAGTTATACAATGCAATGATATGATTACACTTTTAACCTTATGCAGCAAAGCTCTGCAATGATGTTACACCTTAAACCTTATGAAGCAAAGCTCTGCAATGATGTTACACCTTAAACCATATGCAGCAAAGCTCTGCAATGATGTTAAACCTGAAACCTTATACAGCAAAGCTCTGCAATGATGTTACACCTTAAACCTTATGCAGCAAAGCTCTGCAATGATGTTACACCTTAAACCTTATGCAGTGCTGACGGTACAAAGTATCTGCAGCGCGTACACATCTCATCAATACACTTTTAAAACCTTATACAGTTAGGTACAGTAATACGCTTTAAACCCTAGCAGGGAAATGAGGACACAACGCCAGTATGTAGGTAACCGCTGGGTTCTAAGGCCACAGTGGATTATTTGAAAGGGGATAACAGTAGTGTTTATACTCTACAAGGCTAACAAGATAAATCTACAACAGAATAATGGCTACAGTCAATGTACATACGTGAGAATATTCGCTTGCGCAACCTGGACCAGTCCTCCGCTCATCAGGTAGAAAGCGTTCAGAGTCTTTGATAGTGACCTGGCCTGCAGCTCGCTCTTTATTCAGTAGATCAAAACATAATACAATAGACACTGTGTGCTTTAGTATGTGTGTACGTGTGTGTGTGTATATATATATGTATATGTATATATATATATATATAAAATATGAATATGTGGATATATGTATATCTTGAAGATTGAAATAGATAATCATATCATGTGTGGGATCATATTGTTCAGAGTCGCGTAAACATTAATCTGGTGGGAATAAGAACATTTTATATATATATATATATATATATATATATATATACATACATATACACACATATACACACACACACACACACACACACACACACACACACACACACACACACACACGTACACATATACTCCTGCTATTACAATTGGTTAGAAATTCATATATATTATATATATATAATATATGAACACCTACATCTCCATGGGTTTTAGATTATAAATGTTAATATCTTAGATTTCTATCTGTCTGGTCTTGTGTTGTGGTTAGCTATTGTTTCTAAACAGCTTCGGTTCCTGGGTGTTGTTTCTTCGTTTGTTTTTGCGCCTTTCAGGTGAGACAATGTCAATCCAGCACTCATTGTTTAAAATAGAAACTTGCCTATCCTAGTAAACAAAGGTGTTTGCCTTCTTCATAGAATTTCAAAGCTTAGTGTAAATAAGGCCATTGTATTTTAGTGTCTGGGAGTTTTAATTTATGTGTGACTGACCTGCCTGCTATTTAGAAGGACCAAGCAGACAATGTGGGATTTTTACAATATATATATTAAATCTATGATATGTCTTTATGGCTTTTCCATGAGAGTACAAATTCCACTGTAATTATTCATACCACGCTCTAACGCGCAGGACCGTGGGTGCGACCATACGCAATTTGCGTATATGTGCACGCATGGCGGGCATGTGTGTGTGGTTTGTACTGCAATATTTTTTCGACTTTGACACCCCATTCAGACCACCTGAGGCGGGTCGCACACGGGAGGCTGACACGGGAGCTCCCAAGTGTGTGACCCATCGCCGCTGAATGCAACCCGCAATATTGCAGAGTTGGTGACGGCGCTTGAAGATCACATGATCTCCAAGTGCTGCCCGTACACAGAGTGTGAACGGGAAACGGGTTGCATCGACCCGGCTCCTGTTCACATCGCACAGCGAGCTGGGTTGAAATACTGGGTCACTCGACCCGGTATTTCAACCCTGGAACCTTTCAGACCGCACCTAAACACGGGTTATGCGCGTTCATGTGCTAATAACCCGTGTTCAGTGGTGGCGGTCTGAAAGGGGTAGTAATCTGTATACAAAGTGCTACAATGTAGCAGCCACAGCTTTGTTCCAATCCAAGTTCCCTTATGTTCCATATACATACTCTGTCGCACACAATATACAAATGTCACATATCAAATTAATCAGCACAGTCTCCTGGTGTGTACTAGTTGCTTTGCATAATTGCAACTAATACCCCTTTCACATCGCACAAATAACCCGGTATCGACACGGCATATTGCCGTGTCGACCCGGGTCAGTGTGCGATGTGAAAGCACACTGGGCGATTTAGCGGGTCGCCTGACCCGGTAAATCAACCCAGTAAAAAAGAAGGGTTTTACCCGGGTTGATTACCGGGTCAGGTGCGGTGTGAATGGGAGCCGTGTCGATGCGACACGGTTCCCATTCACAAGATAGGGAGAGGCGGCGCAGGAAATGAGCTCATCTCCCGACGACGCCTCCACCCCCGTCCCTGCTGCTACTGCGCGCTCCGTTGTTATGGCAACCGACCCGGTATATTGCCGGATCGGAAAGCCTGCAGCGGAGCGCAAATGCCGGATCCCACCCGGTAAGGACACGTTTCTCTTACCGGGTAGGATCCGGCATTTGCGATCTAAATGCAGCATAAGATGCATTTGTGGTAAAAGAAGACAACTGACACTGGCAGTGCACGGGACTTTGCTGCTCACTCGCGTCAGGCATCTCACACTTCATGGTGTATTTAGGCTACATATATGAGGACAGGTGAAGTTTAATTTAAAAGAAAAAAACCCTTCACATTGAAAAACTTAAGAGGATTAAAATTTAATTTTTTTACTTTTTTAAAACAAATTAACAGACATTTGAAGCTGCTCTGTAAAATTACATAAATTTGTTTGGGGACTATGACATTTCAGAGGTTGAAAACACTTGGGTGTCTATTTACTAAGCTTTGGATGGACACAAAGTGGACAAAGTACCAGCGAATCAGCTCCTAACGGTCATTTTTCACACCCAGCCTGTAACATGGCTGATTGACAGAGTTCATCGTAGCAGTAAAATTGTTAGCTAATGGGCAAAACCTTGTGCAGATGTAACATGTGCAGAGAGAGTTAGATTTGGGTGGGGTGTGTTCAAACTGAAATCTAAATTGCAGTGTAAAAATAAAGCAGCCAGTATTTACCCTGCACAGAAACAAAATAACCCACCCAAATCTAACTCTCTCTGCACATATTATATATATCTGCCCCCCCTGCAGTGCACATGGTTTTGCCCAACTGCTAACAACTCTGAATTACCCCCTTTATCTCTATCCAAGACTTAGTAAATAGACCCCTAAGTCTTGGATGGAGATAAAGTGAACGGATATAAAATGCCAGTCGATCAGCTCTAAACTGCCAAGGTACAAGATGTGTTTGAAAAATGACAGTAGCTGGTTGGCTGTTACTTTACTTCTGACCACTTTATATCTGTCCAAGGGTTAGTAAATAGACACCTCGGTGCTGGTTTCTATAAGTGTCTCAATATGTAAAATTATTATTATATTATACACACACACACACACACACACACACACACACGTACGTACGTACGTACGTACGTACGTACGTACATATATATACTACACACACACACACATTATATATATATATATATATATATATATATATATATATATATAGCTTCACTTTTCCATATTTTGTTACGTTACAGCATTAGTCCAAATTGGGATAAATACATTTTTTCCCCTCAAAATTCTACACACAATGGGGGTAATTCCAAGTTGATCGCAGCAGGAAATTTTTTAGCCGTGGGGCAAAACCATGTGCACTGCAGGGGGGACAGATATAACATTTGCAGAGAGAGTTAGATTTAAGTGGGTTATTTTGTTTCTGTGCAGGGTAAATAGTGTCTGCTTTATTTTTACACTGTAATTTAGACTTCAGTTTGAACACATCCACACCCAAATCTAACTCTCTCTGCACATGTTATATCTGCCCCTCCTGCAGTGCACATGGTTTTGTCCAACTGCTAAAAAATTTCCTGCTGCGATCAACTTGGAATTACCCCTAATATCTGCGTAGGAGGAGATCTCCCATAAAGACCACGTGAACATTTTTTTGACATTTTTTCAAATTTATTAAAAATAAAAAATAAATAAAGAAATAGGATTTTAATTACCCATCTGTAAATCCTTTTCTCATACTCCGTAGAGGATACTGGGGTTCCATTTAGTACCATGGGGTATAGACAGGTCCACTAGGAGCCATGGGGACTAAGAATTTGATAGTATGGGCTGGCTCCTGCCTCTATGTCCCTCCTACAAGACTTAGTCTAGGAAACTGTGACCGAGGAGACGGACATACTTTGAGAGAAGGATAGATAAAGATCGTGATGAGATTCGAACCAGCACAAACAGAGGAAAGCTATGCAAACCCAACTTGAAACAGGAACAGCTGAACCAACAATACTTAACCAAGTAACAGTGCAGGAAGAACGAAGCACCGGGAGGGCGCCCAGTATCCTCTACGGACTACGAAAAAAGGATTTATCGGTAGGTAATTAAAATCCTATTTTCTCTTACTTGCTAGAGGATACTGGGGTTACATTTAGTACCATGGGGATGTACCAAAGCTTCCAAAACGGGTGGGAGTGCTGAGGTTCCTGCAAAACTGATTGACAAACAGAAGGACCTCAGAAGCCAAAGTATCGAACTTGTAGAACTTAGCAAACATGTTCGAACCAGACCAAGTAGCTGTAAAGCAGAGACACCCCGGGCAGCCGACCAGGAAGACCCCACCAACCTAATAGAGTGGGCCTGTACAGATTTTGGAACCGGCAAGCCTGCCGTGGAATAAGCATGCTGGATAGTGAGCCTGATCCAGCAAGCAATTGTCTGCTTTGAAGCAGGACACCCAATTTTATTGGGATCATATAGAACGAGCAGCGAGTCGGATTTCCTGTGATGAGCTGTCCTCTTTACGTATACCTTCATAGCCCTCACAACATCCGAAGACTTTGAAGTAGCGGAAGTGTCGATGATAAACGGAACTACAATAGGTTGGTTGATGTGAAATGCCGACGAGTTCTGAGTTCAGCTCTGTCCTCATGGAAAATTAAATAGGGGCTCTTGTGAGACAAAGCCCCCACCTCCGACACACGTCTTGCTGAAGCCAAGGCCAACACTGTGACTGTCTTCCACGCAAGATATTTTACGTCCACCTACTGTAATGGTTCAAACCAGACCGATTGGAGGAACTGCAGCACCAAATTGAAATCCCAAGGTGCCGTGGGATGCACAAAGGGAGGTTGGATGTGCAGAACACCTTTCAAAAACGTCTGGACTTCAGGGAGAGAAGCAAATTGTTTCTGAAAGAAAATGGACAATGCCGAAATCTGTCCAGACGCAGGCCCAAATCCACATCTGCCTGCAGAAAAAGAAGGAAACGTCCCAGGTAAAATTCCACTGCTCTCACACCAGGAGACGTATTTCTTCAAAATACGGTGGTAATGTTTAGACGTTACCCCCTTCCTGGCTTGGATCATAGTCGGGATAACTTTGTTAGGGATCCCTCTTCTGGCTAGAATCAGTTGTTCAACTTCCATGCCGCCAAATTTAGCCGCGGTAATTCCTGATAGACGAATGGGCTCTGTTGCAGAAGATCCTCGTGAAGAGGTAGAGACCATGGATCTTTGAGGAGCATCTCCAGAAGGTCCACAAACCCGTTTTTTTTTGGCCAGTCCGGAGCAATGAGTATTGCTTGAACCTTTTCCCTTTTTATTCTTTTGAGAATTCTTGGGATCAGGGGGAGTGGAGGAAACACGTACACTATCTGATAGACCCATGGAGCCGTCAGAGCGTCTACCGCCACAGCCTGTGGGTCTCTCGACCTGGAACAATACCGCTTGAGCTTCTTGTTGAGACGAGAGGCCACCATGTCGATTTGTGGATATCCCCACCGACGTGTCAAGCACCTGAACACTTCTGGGTGAAGGCCCTACTACCCTGGGTGCAGGTCGTGTCTGTTGAGGAAGTCTGCTTCCCAGTTGTCTACTCCCGGAATGAAGACCGCTGACAACGCCAGAGTGTTTTTTTCTGCCCAGAGGAGAATTCTCGACACCTCCGACATTGCTGCTCTGCTTTTCAACGGTTTATGTACGTCACTGCCGTTACATTGTCCGACTGGACTTGAATGGCCCAATCCTGAAGAAGATAAGAGACCTGCAGAAGGGCGTTGTATATGGTCCCAAGTTCCAGAATGTTGATTGGAAGGACAACTTCCTGACTTGACCATCTTCCTTGAAACTGCACCCCAACCTCGGAGGCTTGCGCCCGTGATTAACAGGATCCAGTCCTGAATTACGAACCACCGACGCACGACGAGGTGTGAGGTCTGTAGCCACCACAAAAGGGAGATCCTGGCTTTTGGTGACAGACGAATCCTCTGGTGCACGTGAAGATGCGATCCAGACCATTTGTCCAGCAGACCGAGCTGGAAGTGTCTTGCGTGAAACCTTTCGCATTGAAGCGCCTCATAAGAGGCCACCATTTTCCCCAGAAGGTGAATGCATAGATGCACCGATATCCGGCTTGGCTTCAGGACATCCCAAACCATCAACTGGATTACCAATGCTTTTTCCAATGGAAGAAACACTTTCTGCGACTCTGTGTCCAGTATCATTCCCAGGAACATGAGACTCCGTGTCGGCTCTAGGTGAGATTTCGGAAGGTTCAGAATCAACCTGTGATCCTGGAGAAGTTTGATTGAGAGGCCAATGCTGTCCAGCAACCTCTCCCTGGATGGAGCCTTTATCAGAAGATCGTCCAGGTACGGAATTATGTTCACTCCATGCTTGCGGAGTATAAACATAATTTCTGCCATCACTTTGGTGAACACCCTTTGTGCCGTGGAGAGACCAAATGACAGGGCCTGGAACTGGTAGTGACAGTCCTGTAGTGCAAACCGTAGATAAGCCTGGGAAGGCGGCAAGATCGGAATGTGAAGGTACGCATCCTTGATATCCAGAGACGCAAGGAATTCCCCTTCCTCCAGACCTGATATCACTGCTCTCAGAGAGTCAATCTTGAACACTCTTAAGAACGGGTTCAAGGACTTGAGGTTCAGAATTGGACGTACCAAACCGTTCGGTTTCGGTACGACAAACAAGTTGGAATAGTACCCCTTGTTGTGTAGATGAGGTGGAACTAGTACAATGACTTGAGTCTGTACCAGTTTTTGGATGGCCTGCTGTTAAGTTATACTTGCCTCTTGTGAAGCTGGTAAGCCTGATTTGAAGAATCTGTGAGGTGGGAGCTCTTGGAACTCCAGTCTGTAGCCCTGGGAAATAAGATCTATGACCCAGGGATCCCTGCACGAGCTTGACCAGATGTGACTGAAGAATATTAGTCGGGCTCCCACCTGACAGTCTTCCAGGCCTCGCGGTCCACCGTCATGCTGAAAGCTTTGAGGAAGCAGAGCCTGAGCTCTGTTCCTGAACACCTGCAGTTGCTGGTTTGCGTGTTTTACCTCTTGCGCCTCTGGAGGCTGTAGAAGCACCTCTGGATTTTCCCTTAAACTTGGCTGTCCGAAAGGACTGTAAATTTGAAGCTGAATAAGCTTTCCTGTCTGGGGGAGCTGTGGAAGGAAGATACGTAGACTTACCTGCAGTAGTTTTGGAGATCCATTTGTCTAGTTCGTCTCCAAACAAGGCCTCTCCTGTGAATGGTAGGCCTTCCAAGCCTTTCCTGGAGTCCGCATCAGCAGTCCACTGGCCCAGCGTGCAGACACTGCCATAGCGGTGGTGCGTGCATTAAGCAAACCAATCTCTTTTATGGCTTCCACCATAAAGTTTGCAGAGTCCTGTATATGCTGCAGGAGTAAAACAACATCCCCCCTAGACAAGGAATCTTACCTGACCATTTAGCAATGGCTTTTCTAAACCACGCACATGCAATACTGGGTCTTTGGGCCCCCCCCCCCAGCAGCTGTGTACAATGATTTGAGTGTAGTCTCAATTTTACGGTCAGCCGTATCTTTTAGGGAGGCTGCACCAGGGACAGGCAATACAATTTTCCGTGACAGCCTAGAGACTGATGCGTCCACTATCTGTGGATTTTCTCATTTTATCCTATCCTCCAGAGGAAATGGAAAAGATGAGAGCAACCTTTTAGGGATTTGAAATTTCTTATCAGGATTAACCCATGGTTCTTCAAACAGGGTATTCAATTCCTTTGACGCAGGAAAAGTGACTGAAGACTTATTTACCATTAAAATAAGATTCCTCAACTCCTCTGACACCTTATAAGGAATTTGCAGAACCTCTCTGATAGCATCTATAAGAGCCTCAATTCCCTGTGACAGAGTAGCCTCCCCCACCCCTCCAAATCCACCTCACCCTCCTCCATGTCTGACCCGTCAGAGTAAGACTGCAGGATTTGGGCCAGAGATCATTTTTGATGACAAATGGGAGGGGATTGAGATGCTGGTTTGGGGACTGAGTCTTTATTCATAAACTCATCCACAGTCTGTCTTAAGTATTGCGTCTCTTTCTCATGGCAGGATAGCCTTGTAGAAATATTTGAGATCATTCCCTTGATGGAATTAACCCATTCCGGTTCAGTACCGCTATTCTGGGAAGCTGCATTGCCCTGAGTACCCAGTAGTGAGCCCCCTGGTGAAGAGGAACACACCGCTGTACAAGAAACACACTCTTTGTGTGACAATGTAAATGTAACAGCACACACACACACACACACACACACACAGGAAAAAGGTTAAGCACAAGTAACCCACAAAGAGCCCTTCAGGGAGACACAGAGTTATTTGGAGCCAGCCCTCACCGCACCCTTATCGCTAATGCCAAGTTTAGCCGGGTCGCAGACTAAGTATCTTGATAGGGGACTTAGTACGCTAATAATCGCTCCCCCCGATATGACCCCCTGGTACCGCTGAGGTAATCTGGAGTCACACTGGAGGAGCTACGTGTCCCTGTCAGTCAGCGTGTCCACTGCAGATGGAAAACGGCGCTGGTGAGCTGCTGGATCCTCTCATTGTGAAGCCCCGCCCCTTCAATGGCGCACAATCTTCTCGCTTTTTTTATACTGGCTGAGGTAATCTGTTGCTTAAAATGGAAAGAAAACCATTTTAAGGCTGTTTTTGCCAGTGTGGGTATTGTGTACAGTGTACTGAGATGCAGCTGTGTACGGTGTCTGGAGACACAATCCGCCCTGGTTAGAAGCCGTGCGTCTCCGTACCCTCATGCCGCCATAATGGCCGGCGACCCGCTAGTCAGGACGCCGGTTTAGCACTCACCACTCTTCATTTTTCTGGCTCTGTTAGGGGTGGCGGCGGCGTGCTGTGGGAATGTACACTCGCCGTGGTGGGGCTTGCGAATAGTTCCCTCAGGAGCTCAGTGCCCTGTCAGCAGGGAACGGGACCATTAACCCTTCAAGAGGTTGCCCCCCCCCCCCCCTAAGTCTCATGAAGCAGGATGGCAGGTACCAACCAGCCCTGCCTGAAAATAACAAACATATAAAAAAAATGCAGAAAACTCTTCAGGAGCTTCCATAAGCGTGACCGGCTCCTCCGGGCACATTTTCTAAACTGAGTCTGGTAGGAGGAGCATAGAGGGAGGAGCCAGCCCACACTATCAAATTCTTAGTGTCCATGGCTCCTAGTGGACCTGTCTATACCCCATGGTACAAAATGGGACCCCAGTATCCTCTAGGACGTAAGAGAAACTAAGAAATCACATGTACATAAGTATTCACAGCCTTTGCTCAATACTTTGTTGATGCACCTTTGGCAGCAATTACAGCCTTAAGTCTTTTTGAATATGATGCCACAAGCTCGGCACACCTATCTTTGGCCAGTTTCGCCCATTCATCTATGCAGCACCTCTCCAGCTCCATCAGGTTGGATGGGAAGCATCGGTGCATAGTCATTTTCAGATCTCTTCAGAGATGTTCAATCGGATTCAAGTCTGGGCTCTGGCTGGGCCACTTAAGAACATTCACAGAGTTGTCCTGATGCCACTCCTTTGATATCTTGGCTGTGTGCTTAATCCTGCTAAAAGATGAAGAGCGCTCTGGAGCAGGTTTTCATCCAGGATATCTGTGTATATTGCTGCATTTATCTTTGCCTCTATCCTGACTAGTCTCCCAGTTCCTGCTGCTGAAAAACATCCCCACAGCATGATGCTGCTGCCACCACCATGCTTCACTGTAGGGATGGTATTGGCCTGGTGATGAGCAGTGCCTGGTTTCCTCCAAAATGGATGCCTGGCATTCACGCCAAAGAGTTCAATCCTTGTCTCATCAAACCAGAGAATTTTGTTTCTTATGGTCAGAGTCCTTCAGGTGCATTTTGGCAAACTCCAGGCGGGCTGCCATGTGCTTTTTACTAAGGAGTGGCTTCCGTCTGGCCACTCTACCATACAGGCCTGATTAGTGGTTTGCTGCAGAGATGGTTGTCCTTTTGGAAGGTTCTCTCCCTACAGAGGAATGCCGTCAGGTTCTTGGTCACCTCCCTGACTAGGGCCCTTCTCCCCCAATCGCTCAGTTTAGATGGCCGGCCAGCTCTAGGAATAGTCTCAGTGGTTCCGAACTTCTTCCATGCTCATTGGGACCTTCAAAGCAGCAGATATTTTTCTGTACCCTTTCCCAGATTTGTGCCTCAAGACAATCCTGTCTCGGAGGTCTACAGACAATTCCTTTGACTTCATACTTGGTTTGTACTCAGACATGCACTGTCAAGTGGGGGACCTTATACAGACAGGTGTGTGCCTTTCCAAATCATGTCCAAACAACTGAATTTACCACAGGTGTACTCCACTTAAGCTATAGGACCATCTCAAGGATGATCAGTGGAAACAGGATGCACCTGAGCTCAATTTTGAGCTTCGTAGTAAAGGCTGTGAATACTTCTGTATACGTGATTTTTTTATTTTTCAGAAATTTGCAAAAATCTCAAAAAAACTTTTTTCAAGTTGCCATTACGCAGTATTGTGTGTAGAATTTTGAGGGGAAAAATGAATGTATTCCAATTTGGATCAAGTCTGTAACTTACCATTGTATAGACACTATTGTGCTGTTCTTAACGTATTGCATTATATTGTGGTTTTGTAGGTAAAGATTTTATTTAATCTCTGAATGCAGTAAGCTAATAAAGTTATTATATGTCTTGGGTATGTATATGAAATCGTGACATATGGGATCCCGGCAGTTGGCTGCAGATGGTCAGAATCTCGACAGACAGCGGTAAGCATTTTTACCCTACCCTTAACCTCCACCTCCTTCCGCAGTCTAACCTTAACCATCCCCCTAGTGCCTACCCCTAACCTCAAGGCCAGGACTTATCTTTGGGATTACTACCATAAGGATTCCACCTGCTAAGATCCTGGACGCATGACATATCTTGTACTAATGAAGGTCTCTTTCAAAATAATATTGTATAATGGAGATTGATCATCATGATGACCACCTTTTGGCTATATCCCAGTTTCACCTAAAACAGCAAGTGCATGTTCCCACTGGGAGATCTGGAAAATTACAAATGATACCAAACGACAATCACCAAGGCTCTGCAAGTTTAAGAGTAAACAGCTCCAGCCTTTGGTTCTAAGGAAGAACAGAAGATAAACAATCATCCTACAATCCTCCTAAAGAGGGCTCATTCTAGGTCACACAAATTGATTTCATCCAGTTGCCAAGATCTAGGAACGTGCACTATGTATTGCTGTGTGCAGACGTATTTTCACATTGGGGAGCAGCATATCCAGCCACTGCAACTATAGCAATGGTTACTAGCAAAACACTGAAAGTCATAGTGTTTACTCTAGGTGCAGGGTGATCTGTGAGGTGGGACTATACGGATTTAGAAGGGTAACATTTTAGACGCAATGGGTAAATGTTGCCCTTCCAAATTATGATTTACCTCCCCTCGCAGGTGCCTAAACTAACCCCATGTCCCCGATGCCTAAACCTAACCCTCGCCCCACAACCTAACCCTAATCCCCGGGATGTAGCCTAACCCTAATCCCTGGGATGTAGCCTAACCCTAAACTCCCCTCCCCCCACCCCGCAGCCTAAACCTAACCTCTCTCACCGCCGCAGTTTACCTGCCTTGCGGTCTCTCCTCGTTCGGGATTCCGGCGCCAGGATGTTATACCCGTTCTGGATGCCAGTGTCAGCATTCAGAATAGGGTTGGTATTCCGGCGTCGGTATACTGATTTCCCGGGATCCTGACTGCTTCCCAACATGACCCTCTCCAGGAGGGACAAAACGCTCTGCTCCTGAACTTTTCTCTAAATTTATGATTGCCGGCACCTGTTTTGAACAGGTTAATGGATAAGAAAGGTGTTTCAGTACAGGTGATGGCAAACAAATTAAGAGAGACGTCCAGGAGCAGAGCATTGTGTCCCCCCTGGAGAGGGTCATGTTGGGAGGTATGCCCAATTAATGAGATGAGTTATTAGTTAGATCTATGGTATTTGTCATTGTCATGATTGTAGATACGAAAAAGAATAACGCCCAAATGTCCTACCGCATTGTATACAGTCACAGCACAGGTCCGGTGCCTGATTACTAAATGAAGGTTCATGGAAAGAGAGCAGGACAGAATAGTAGAACCAAGTAGGAAATAACACACAATGATGACTGCACAGAGCGGGGGAGGCATCAAGACAGAGTAGGAGATTGCACAGGGAACACATGGGTGACAGTATAAAGTGGGGAGGAGACGGAGCTAGGTCAGAAGATGAAGAGCAACAGAATAAAGCATCCAACCACAGAGACTGGAGGGGAACCTTTGTGGAATGACGGGTGTTTTGTTATAGTGTTATATGTGCTCAAAAGGTTTTGTATGTGTAATGTATGTTGTGATTTGGTGAGTGTGATTTTAGTATGAGGGGAATCACTTGTTATATTGCTGTATTATTGCAGTGTTAAAAATAAGAATTTACTTACCGATAATTCTATTTCTCGGAGTCCGTAGTGGATGCTGGGGTTCCTGAAAGGACCATGGGGAATAGCGGCTCCGCAGGAGACAGGGCACAAAAAGTAAAGCTTTAGGATCAGGTGGTGTGCACTGGCTCCTCCCCCTATGACCCTCCTCCAAGCCTCAGTTAGGATACTGTGCCCGGACGAGCGTACACAATAAGGAAGGATTTTGAATCCCGGGTAAGACTCATACCAGCCACACCAATCACACTGTACAACCTGTGATCTGAACCCAGTTAACAGTATGATAACAGCGGAGCCTCTGAAAAGATGGCTCATAACAATAATAACCCGATTTTTGTAACTATGTACAAGTATTGCAGATAATCCGCACTTGGGATGGGCGCCCAGCATCCACTACGGACTCCGAGAAATAGAATTATCGGTAAGTAAATTCTTATTTTCTCTATCGTCCTAGTGGATGCTGGGGTTCCTGAAAGGACCATGGGGATAATACCAAAGCTCCCAAACGGGCGGGAGAGTGCGGATGACTCTGCAGCACCGAATGAGAGAACTCCAGGTCCTCCTTAGCCAGGGTATCAAATTTGTAGGATTTTACCAACGTGTTTGCCCCTGACTAAATAGCCGCTCGGCAAAGTTGTAAAGCCGAGACCCCTCGGGCAGCCGCCCAAGATAAGCCCACCTTCCTTGTGGAATGGGCATTTACATATTTTGGCTGTGGCAGGCCTGCCACAGAATGTGCAAGCTGAATTGTATTACACATCCAACTAGCAATAGTCTGCTTAGAAGCAAGAGCACCCAGTTTGTTGGGTGCATACAGGATAACAGCAAGTCAGTGTTCCTGACTCCAGCCGTCCTGGAACCTATATTTACAGGGCCCTGACAACATCTAGCAACCTGGAGTCCTCCAAGTCCCTAGTAGGCGCAAGGCACCAAAATAAGCTGGTTCAGGTGAAACACTGACACCACCTTAGGGAGAGAACTGGGGACGAGTCCGCAGCTCTGCCCTGTCCAAATGGACAACCAGATATGGGCTTTTTTTGAGAAAAAAACCACCAATTTGACACTCGCCTGGTCCAGGCCAGGGCCAAGAGCATGGTCACTTTTCATGTGAGATGCTTCAAATCCACAGATTTGACTGGTTTTAAACCAATGTGATTTGAGGAATCCCAGAACTACGTTGAGATCCCACAGTGCCACTGGAGGCACAAAAGGGGGTTGTATATGCAATACTCCCTTGACAAACTTCTGGACTTCAGGAACTGAAGCCACTACTTTCTGGAAGAAAATCGACAGGGCCGAAATTTGAACCTTAATGGACCCCAATTTGAGGCCCATAGACACTCCTGTTTGCAGGAAATGCAGGAATCGACCGAGTTGAAATTTCTACGTGGGGCCTTTCTGGCCTCACACCACGCAACATATTTTTGCCACATGTGGTGATAATGTTGTGCGGTCACCTCCTTTCTGGCTTTGACCAGGGTAGGAATGACCTCTTCCGGAATGCCTTTTTCCCTTAGGATCCGGCGTTCCACCGCCATGCCGTCAAACGCAGCTGCGGTAAGTCTTGGAACAGACATGGTACTTGCTGAAACAAGTCCCTTCTTAGCGGCAGAGGCCATAAGTCCTCTGTGAGCATCTCTTGAAGTTCCGGGTACCAAGTCCTTCTTGGCCAATCCGGAGCCATGAGTATAGTTCTTACTCCTCTACGTCTTATAAGTCTCAGTACCTTAGGTATGAGAAGCAGAGGATGGAACACATACACCGACTGGTACATCCATGGTGTTACCAGAACGTCCACAGCTATTGCCTGAGGGTCTCTTAACCTGGCGCAATACCTGTCCCGTTTTTTGTTCAGACGGGACGCCATCATGTCCACCTTTGGTATTTCCCAACGGTTTACAATCATGTGGAAAACTTCCCGATGAAGTTTCCATTCTGCCGGGTGGAGGTCGTGCCTGCTGAGGAAGTCTGCTTCCCAGTTTCCATTCCCGGAATGAAACACTGCTGACAGTGCTATCACATGATTTTCCGCCCAGCGAAAAGTCCTTGCAGTTTTTGCTATTGCCCTCCTGCTTCTTGTGCCGCCCTGTCTATTTACGTGGGCGACTGCCGTGATGTTTTTCCCACTGGATCAATACCGGCTGACCTTGAAGCAGAGGTCTTGCTAAGCTTAGAGTATTATAAATTTACCCTTAGCTCCAGTATATTTATGTGGAGAAAAGTCTCCAGACTTGATCACACTCCCTGGAAATTTTTTCCTTGTGTGACTGCTCCCCAGCCTCTCGGGCTGGCCTCCGTGGTCACCAGCATCCAATCCTGAATGCCGAATCTGCGGCCCTCTAGAAGATGAGCACTCTGTAACCACCACAGGAGAGACACCCTTGTCCTTGGATATAGGGTTATCCGCTGATGCATCTGAAGATGCGATCCGGACCATTTGTCCAGCAGATCCCACTGAAAAATTCTTGCGTGAAATCTGCCGAATGGAATTGCTTCGTAGGAAGTCACCATCTTTACCAGGACCCTTGTGCAATGATGCACTGATTTTAGGAGGTTCCTGACTAGCTCGGATAACTCCCTGGCTTTCTCTTCCGGGAGAAACACCTTTTTCTGGACTGTGTCCAGAATCATCCCTAGGCACAGCAGACTTGTCGTCGGGATCAGCTGCGATTTTGGAATATTTAGAATCCACCCGTGCTGTTGTAGCAGTATCCGAGATAGTGCTACTCCGACCTCCAACTGTTCCCTGGACTTTGCCCTTATCAGGAGATCGTCCAAGTAAGGGATAATTAAGACGCCTTTTCTTCGAAGAAGAATCATCATTTCGGCCATTACCTTGGTAAAGACCCGGGGTGCCGTGGACAATCCAAACGGCAGCGTCTGAAACTGATAGTGACAGTTCTGTACCACGAACCTGAGGTACCCTTAGTGAGAAGGGCAAATTTTGGACATGGAGGTAAGCATCCCTGATGTCTCGGGACACTATATAGTCCCCTTCTTCCTGGTTCGTTATCACTGCTCTGAGTGACTCCATCTTGATTTGAACCTTTGTAAGTGTTCAAATTTTTTTAGATTTAGAATAGGTCTCACCTAGCCTTCTGGCTTCAGTACCACAATATAATGTGGAATAATACCCCTTTTCTTGTTGTAGGAGGGGTAATTTGATTATCACCTGCTGGGAATACAGCTTGTGAATTGTTTCCCATACTGCCTCCTTGTCGGAGGGAGACCTTGGTAAACCAGACTTCAGGAGCCTGCGAAGGGGAAACGTCTCGACATTCCAATCTGTACCCCTGGGATACTACATGTAGGATCCAGGGGTCCTGTACGGTCCCAGCGTCATGCTGAGAGCTTGGCAGAAGCGGTGGAACGCTTCTGTTCCTGGGAATGGGCTGCCTGCTGCAGTCTTCTTCCCTTTCCTCTATCCCTGGGCAGATATGACTCTTATAGGGACGAAAGGACTGAGACTGAAAAGACGGTGTCTTTTTCTGCAGAGATGTGACTTAGGGTAAAAACGGTGGATTTTCCAGCAGTTGCCGTGGCCACCAGGTCCGATGGACCGACCCCAAATAACTCCTCTTCCTTTATACGGCAATACACCTTTGTGCCGTTTGGAATCTGCATCACCTGACCACTGTCGTGTCCATAAACATCTTCTGGCAGATATGGACATCGCACTTACTCTTGATGCCAGAGTGCAAATATCCCTCTGTGCATCTCGCATATATAGAAAATGCATCCTTTAAATGCTCTATAGTCAATAAAATACTGTCCCTGTCAAGGGTATCAATATTTTTAGTCAGGGAATCCGACCAAGCCACCCCAGCTCTGCACATCCAGGCTGAGGCGATCGCTGGTCGCAGTATAACACCAGTATGTGTGTATATACTTTTTATGATATTTTCCAGCCTCCTGTCAGCTGGCTCCTTGAGGACGGCCCTATCTATAGACGGTACCGCCACTTGTTTTGATAAGCGTGTGAGCGCCTTATCCACCCTAAGGGGTGTTTCCCAACGCGCCCTAACTTCTGGCGGGAAAGGGTATACCGCCCATAATTTTCTATCGGGGGGAACCCACGCATCATCACACACTTCATTTAATTTATCTGATTCAGGAAAAACTACGGTAGTTTTTTCACATCCCACATAATACCCTCTTTTGTGCTACTTGTAGTATCAGAAATATGTAACACCTCCTTCATTGCCCTTAACGTGTGGCCCTAATAAGGAATACGTTTGTTTATTCACCGTCGACACTGGATTCAGTGTCCGTGTCCGTGTCGACCGACTAAAGTAAACGGGCGTTTTAAAACCCCTGACGGTGTTTCTGAGACGTCTGGACCGGTACTAATTGTTTGTCGGCCGTCTCATGTCGTCAACCGACCTTGCAGCGTGTTGACATTATCACGTAATTCCCTAAATAAGCCATCCATTCCGGTGTCGACTCCCTAGAGAGTGACATCACCATTACAGGCAATTGCTCCGCCTCCTCACCAACATCGTCCTCATACATGTCGACACACACGTACCGACACACAGCACACACACAGGGAATGCTCTGATAGAGGACAGGACCCACTAGCCCTTTGGAGAGACAGAGGGAGAGTTTGCCAGCACACACCAAAAACGCTATAATTATATAGGGACAACCTTATATAAGTGTTTTCCCTTATAGCATCTTTTATATATTTCTAACGCCAAATTAGTGCCCCCCCTCTCTGTTTTAACCCTGTTTCTGTAGTGCAGTGCAGGGGAGAGCCTGGGAGCCTTTCCTCCAGCCTTTCTGTGAGGGAAAATGGCGCTGTGTGCTGAGGAGATAGGCCCCGCCCCTTTTTCGGCGGCCTCGTCTCCCGCTCTTTAATGGATTCTGGCAGGGGTTAAATATCTCCATATAGCCCCCGGAGGCTATATGTGAGGTATTTTTAGCCAAAAAAGGTTTTCATTTGCCTCCCAGCGCCCTGCACCCTCAGTGACTGCCGTGTGAAGTGTGCTGAGAGGAAATGGCGCACAGCTGCAGTGCTGTGCGCTACCTTAAGAAGACTGAGGAGTCTTCTGCCGCCGATTCTGGACCTCTTCTCGTTTCAGCATCTGCAAGGGGGCCGGCGGCGAGGCTCCGGTGACCATCCAGGCTGTACCTGTGATCGTCCCTCTGGAGCTAATGTCCAGTAGCCAAAGAAGCCAATCCATCCTGCACGCAGGTGAGTTCACTTCTTCTCCCCTAAGTCCCTCGTTGCAGTGATCCTGTTGCCAGCAGGACTCACTGTAAAATAAAAAACCTAAGCTAAACTTCTCTAAGCAGCTCTTTAGGAGAGCCACCTAGATTGCACCCTTCTCGGCCGGGCACAAAAATCTAACTGAGGCTTGGAGGAGGGTCATAGGGGGAGGAGCCAGTGCACACCACCTGATCCTAAAGCTTTACTTTTTGTGCCCTGTCTCCTGCGGAGCCGCTATTCCCCATGGTCCTTTCAGGAACCCCAGCATCCACTAGGACGATAGAGAAATAAGATTTTAAATCTATCGGTAAATCTTTTTCTCCTAGTCCGTAGAGGATGCTGGGGACTCCGTAAGGACCATGGAGATAGACGGGCTCCGCAGGAGACATGGGCACTAAAAAAGAACTTTAGGTATTGGTGTGCACTGGCTCCTCCCTCTATGTCCCTCCTCCAGACCTCAGTTAGAGAAACTGTGCCCAGATGAGACGGACAGTACGAGGAAAGGATTTTTGTTAATCCAAGGGCAAGATTCATACCAGCCCACACCACCCACACCGTATAACTTGGGATATACGAACCAGTTAACAGTATGAAACAACACAGCATCAGTCCGAGACTGATGAAAACTGTAACATAACCCTTATGTAAGCAATAACTATATACAAGTCTTGCAGAAGTAGTCCGCACTTGGGACGGGCGCCCAGCATCCTCTACGGACTAGGAGAAAAAGATTTATCAGTAGGTTTAAAATCTTATTTTCTCTTACGTCCTAGAGGATGCTGGGGACTCCGTAAGGACCATGGGGATTATACCAAAGCTCCCAAACGGGCGGGAGAGTGCGGATGACTCTGCAGCACCGACTGAGCAAACAGGAGGTACTCCTCAGCGAGGGTATCAAACTTGTTGAACTTTGCAAAGGTGTTTGAACCACCCAACCAAGTAGCAGCTCGGCACAGTTGTAATGCCGAGACCCCTCGGACAGCCGCCCAAGAAGAGCCCACCTTCCTAGTGGAATGGGCCTTAACAGATTTTGGTAACGGCAATCCAGCCGTAGAATGAGCTTGCTGAATCGTTTTACAGATCCAGCGCGCAATAGTCTGCTTGGAAGTAGGAGCGCCAATGTGGTTGGCTGCATACAGGACAAACAGTGCTTCTGTTTTCCTGACCCTAGCTGTTCTGGCCACATCAAGGGACTCGGAATCCTCCAAGTCTCACGTAGCCACAGGCACCACAATAGGTTGGCTCATATGAAAAGGTGAAACCACCTTAGGCAAGAATTTAGGACGGGTCCGCAATTCCGCTCTATCCATATGGAAAACCAGATAGGGGCTTTTACGAGACAAAGCCGCCAATTCCGACACTCGCCTAGCCGAAGCCAAGGCCAACAACATGACCACTTTCCAAGTGAGGTATTTTAATTCCACCGTTTTAAGCGGTTCAAACCAGTGCGACTTAAGGAAACTCAACACCACGTTAAGGTCCCAAGGCACCACCGGAGGTACAAAAATGAGGCTGGATATGCAGCACTCCCTTCAAAAATGTCTGTACTTCTGGTAGAGAAGCCAATTCCTTCTGAAAGAAAATGGATAGGGCTGAAATCTGAACCTTAATGGAGCCTAATTTTAAGCCCAAATTCACTCCAATTTGTAGGAAGTGAAGGAAACGGCCCAGATGGAATTCTTCCGTAGGAGCATTCCTGGCCTCATACCAAGAAAATAAGAATTTACTTACCGATAATTCTATTTCTCGTAGTCCGTAGTGGATGCTGGGAACTCCGTAAGGACCATGGGGAATAGCGGCTCCGCAGGAGACAGGGCACATCTAAAGAAAGCTTTAGGATCACCTGGTGTGCACTGGCTCCTCCCCCTATGACCCTCCTCCAAGCCTCAGTTAGGATACTGTGCCCGGACGAGCGTACACAATAAGGAAGGATTTTGAATCCCGGGTAAGACTCATACCAGCCACACCAATCACACTGTACAACTTGTGATCTGAACCCAGTTAACAGCATGATAATAGAGAAGCCTCTATAAAAGATGGCTCACTACAACAATAACCCGAATTTTTTGGTAACAATAATTATGTACCAGTATTTCAGACAATCCGCACTTGGGATGGGCGCCCAGCATCCACTACGGACTACGAGAAATAGAATTATCGGTAAGTAAATTCTTATTTTCTCTGACGTCCTAGTGGATGCTGGGAACTCCGTAAGGACCATGGGGATTATACCAAAGCTCCCAAACGGGCGGGAGAGTGCGGATGACTCTGCAGCACCGAATGAGAGAACTCCAGGTCCTCCTCAGCCAGGGTATCAAATTTGTAGAATTTTACAAACGTATTTGCTCCTGACCAAGTAACTGCTCGGCAAAGTTGTAAAGCCGAGACCCCTCGGGCAGCTGCCCAAGATGAGCCCACCTTCCTTGTGGAGTGGGCATTTTAAGATTTTTGGCTGTGGCAGGCCTGCCACAGAATGTGCAAGCTGAATTGTACTACAAATCCAACGAGCAATCGTCTGCTTAGAAGCAGGAGCACCCAGTTTGTTGGGTGCATACAGGATAAACAGCGAGTCAGATTTTCTGACTCCAGCCGTCCTGGAAACATATATTTTCAGGGCCCTGACCACGTCAAGCAACTTGGAATCCTCCAAGTCCTTAGTAGCCGCAGGTACCACAATAGGTTGCTTCATGTGAAATGCAGAAACCACCTTAGGTAGAAATTGAGGACAAGTCCTCAATTCTGCCCTGTCAGAATGAAATATTAAATAAGGGCTTTTATATGATAAAGCCGCCAATTCTGACACACGCCTAGCTGAAGCCAGGGCTAACGGCATCGTCACCTTCCATGTGAGATATTTTAAGTCCACAGTGGTGAGTGGTTCAAACCAATGTGACTTTAGGAAACTCAACACAACATTGAGATCCCAAGGTGCCACTGGAGGCACAAAAGGAGGCTGTATATGCAGTACCCCTTTTACAAATGTCTGAACTTCAGGCACTGAAGCCAGTTCCTTTTGGAAGAAAATCGACAGGGCCGAAATTTGAACCTTAATGGACCCTAATTTTAGGCCCATAGACAGTCCTGTTTGCAGGAAATGGAGGAAACGACCCAGTTGAAATTCCTCTGTAGGGGCCTTCTTGGCCTCCCACCACGCAACATATTTTCGCCAAATGCGGTGATAATGTTTTGCGGTTACGTCCTTCCTGGCCTTGACCAGGGTAGGGATGACTTCATCTGGAATGCCTTTTTCCTTCAGGATCCGGCGTTCAACCGCCAAGCCGTCAAACGCAGCCGCGGTAAGTCTTGGAACAGACAAGGCCCCTGCTGGAACAGGTCCTTTCTTAGAGGTAGAGGCCACGGTTCGTCCGTGAGCATCTCTTGAAGTTCCGGATACCAAGTCCTTCTTGGCCAATCCGGAACCACGAGTATAGTTCTTACTCCTCTCCTTCTTATGATTCTCAGTACTTTTGGTATGAGAGGCAGAGGAGGGAACACATACACTGACTGGTACACCCACGGTGTTACCAGAGCGTCCACCGCTATTGCCTGAGGGTTCCCTGACCTGGCGCAATATCTGTCTAGTTTTTTGTTTAGACGGGACGCCATTATGTCCACCTTTGGTTTTTCCCAACGGTTTACAATCAGGTGGAAGACTTCTGGGTGAAGTCCCCACTCTCCCGGGTGAAGGTCGTGTCTGCTGAGGAAGTCTGCTTCCCAGTTGTCCACTCCCGGAATGAACACTGCTGACAGTGCTATCACATGATTTTCCGCCCAGCAAAGAATCCTTGCAGCTTCTGCCATTGCCCCCCTGCTTCCCGTGCCGCCCTGTCTGTTTACGTGGGCGACTGACGTGATGTTGTCCGATTGGATCAATACCGCCTGACCCTGAAGCAGGGGTTTCGCTTGACTTAGGGCATTGTAAATGGCCCTTAGTTCCAGAATGTTTATATGAAGAGATGTCTCCAGGCTTGACCATAAGCCCTGGAAATTCCTTCCCTGTGTGACTGCTCCCCAGCCTCGCAGGCTGGCATCCGTGGCCCCCAGGACCCAGTCCCGAATGCCGAATCTGCGGCCCTCTAGAAGATGAGCACTCTGCAACCACCACAGGAGGGATACCCTTGTCCCCGGTGACAGGGTTATCCGCTGAAGCATCTGAAGATGCGACCCGGACCATTTTTGTCCAGTAGGTTCCACTGGAAAGTCTTGCGTGGAATCTGCCGAATGGGATTGCTTCGTAGGAAGCCACCATTTTTACCCAGAACCCTTGTGCATTGATGCACTGAGACTTGGTTCGGTTTTAGGAGGTTCCTGACTAGCTCGGATAACTCCCTGGCTTTCTCCTCCGGGAGAAACACCTTCTTTCTGGACTGTGTCCAGGATCATCCCTAGGAACAGAAGACAAGTCGTCGGAACCAGCTGCGATTTTGGAATATTGAGAATCCAATCGTGCTGCCGCAACACTACCTGATATAGTGCTACACCGATCTCCAACTGTTCCCTGGATCTTACCCTTATCAGGGAATCGTCCAAGTAACGGATAACTAAAATTCCCTTCCTTCGAAGGAATATCATCATGGGTCATTACTTCAGTAAAGACCCGGGGTGCCGTGGACCATCCCTACGGCAGCGTCCGAACTGATAGTGACAGTTCTGTACCATAACCTGAAATACCCTTGGTGAGAAGGGTAAATTTTGACATGAAGGTAAGCATCCTTGATGTCCCGAGACATCATGTAGTCCCCTTCTTCCAGGTTTGCAATCACTGCTCTAAGTGACTCAATTTTGAATTTGAACCTCTGTATGCAAGTGTTCAAAGATTTTAGATTTTAGATTTTAAAATCGGTCTCACCGAGCCGTCTGGCTTCGGTACCACAATAGTGTGGAATAATACCCCGTTCCCTGTTGCAGGAGGGGTACCTTGATTATCACCTGCTGGGAATACAGCTTGTGAATGGTTTCCAAAACTGCCTCCCTGTCAGCGGGAGACGTCGGTAAAACAGACCTTTGGAAACGGCGAGGGGGATACGTCTCGAATTCCAATTTGTACCCCTGAAATACTACCTGAAGGATCCAGGGGTCTACTTGCGAGTGAGCCCACTGCGCACTGAAATTCATTGAGAACGGGACCCCACCGTGCCTGAACTTGTAAAGCCCTAGCGTCATACTGAGGGCTTGGCAGAGGCGGAAAAGAGTTTTTGTTCCTTGGAACTGGCTGATCTCTGCAGCCATTTTCCTCTCCCTCTGTCACGAGCAGAAAAGAGGAACCCTTTTGTCCGCTTGCCAACCAGGCCTGCGCCTGATAATACGGCGTCTTATTTTGAGAGGCGACCTGAGGTACATCCCCTCTTTTAAGGCAATACTTCCAAATGCCGTTTGGAATCCGCATCACCTGACCACTTTACTGGTATAATTGGACAACGCACTTATACTTGATGCCAGTCGGCAAATATTCCGCTGTGCATCATGCATATATAGAAATGCATCTTTTAATTGCTCTATAGGCAATAATATACTGTCCTTATCTAGGATATCATATTTCCAGTCAGGGAATCCGACCACGCCAACCCAGCACTGCACATCCAGGCTGAGGCGATTGCTGGTCGCAGTATAACACCAGTATGTGTGTAAATACATTTTAGGATACCCTCCTGCTTTCTATCAGCAGGATCCTTAAGGGCGGCCATCTCAAGAGAGGGTAGAGCCCTTGTTCTTACAAGCGTGTGAGCGCCTTATCCCCCCTAGGGGGTGTTTCCCAACGCACCCTAACCTCTGGCGGGAAAAGGTATACTGCCAATAACTTTTTAGAAATTATCAATTGTTATCGGGGGGAAACCCACGCATTTTATTTCTCAGATTCAGGAAAACTACAGGAAGTTTTTCCTCACCAACATAATACCCCTTTTTTTTTTTTTTTTTTTTGGTGGTATTCATATTATCAGAAAAGTGTAAACTTTTTTCATTGCCTCAATCATGCAATGTGTGGCCCTATTTGGAAATCACGGTTGTCTCTTCACCGTCGACACAGGAGTCAGTATCCGTGTCGGCGTCTGTATCTGAGGTAACGGGCGCTTTAGAGCCCCTATATGAGACGTCTGGACATGCACAAGCTGAGTAGCCGGCTGTCTCATGTCAACCACTGTCTTTTATACAAAGCTGACACTGTCACGCAATTTCCACAGTACATCCACTCAGGTGTCGACCCCCCAGGGGGTGACAACACTATTACAGACACTCTACTCCGTCTCCTCATTTTTCTCCTCATACATGTCGACACAACGTACCGACACACAGCACACACACAGGGAATGCTCTGATAGAGGACAGGACCCCACTAGCCCTTTGGGGAGACAGAGGGAGAGTTTGCCAGCACACACCAGAGCGCTATATATATACAGGGATAACCTTATATAAGTGTTTTTCCCTTTATAGCTGCTGTATTGTTTATACTGCGCCTAATTTGTGCCCCCCTCTCTTTTTTAACCCCTTTCTGTAGTGTAGTGACTGCAGGGGAGAGCCAGGGAGCTTCCCTCCAACTGAGCTGTGAGGGAAAATGGCGCCAGTGTGCTGAGGAGATAGGCTCCGCCCCTTTCTCGGCGTCCTTATCATCCGTTTTCTTGTATGTTTTGGCAGGGGTTAAATGCATCCATATAGCCCAGGAGTTATATGTGATGCATTTATTTTAGCCATAAAAGGTTTTCTAACGATTTATTGCGTCTCAGGGCGCTGCCCCCCCAGCGCCCTGCACCCTCAGTGACCGGAGTGTGAAGTGTGCTGAGAGCAATGGCGCACAGCTGCGGTGCTGTGCGCCTACCTTTATCTGAAGACAGGAAAGTCTTCTGCCGCCGATTTTTCCGGACCTCTTCGCTCTTCTGGCTCTGTAAGGGGGCCGGCGGCGCGGCTCCGGTGACCCATCCAGGCTGAACCTGTGATCGTCCCTCTGGAGCTAATGTCCAGTAGCCTAAGAAGCCCAATCCACTCTGCACGCAGGTGAGTTCGCTTCTTCTCCCCTTAGTCCCTCGATGCAGTGAGCCTGTTGCCAGCAGGTCTCACTGAAAATAATAAACCTAAACTAAAACTTTCACAAAGAGCTCAGGAGAGCCCCTAGTGTGCACCCTTCTCGTCGGGCACAGAAATCTAACTGAGGCTTGGAGGAGGGTCATAGGGGGAGGAGCCAGTGCACACCAGGTGATCCTAAAGCTTTCTTTAGATGTGCCCTGTCTCCTGCGGAGCCGCTATTCCCCATGGTCCTTACGGAGTTCCCAGCATCCACTAGGACGTCAGAGAAACATATTTCCGCCATATACGGTGATAATGTTTAGCGGTCACGTCCTTCCTAGCCTTTATCAGAGTAGGAATGACCTAATCCGGAATGCCCTTTTCCGCTAGGATCCGGCGTTCCACCACCATGCCGTCAAATGCAGCCGCGGTAAGTCTTGGAACAGACAGGGCCCCTGTTGTAACAGGACCTGTCTTAGAGGAAGAGGCCACGGATCTTCTGTCAGCATTTCCTGCAGATCCGGATACCAGGCCCTTCGCGGCCAAAATGGAACAATGAGAATTGTCTGTACTCCTCTTTTTTTTATTATTCTCAACACCTTGGGGATGAGAGGAAGAGGAGGAAACACATAGACCGACTGGAACACCCACGGTGTCACTAGGGCGCCTACTGCCACCGCCTGAGGGTCTCTTGACCTGGCGCAATACCTCTGTAGTTTTTTGTTGAGGCGGGACGCCATCATGTCTATCTGGGGCAGTCCCTACTGACTTGCAATCTGTGCGAAGACTTCTTGATGAAGTTCCCACTCTCCTGGATGTAGATCGTGTCTGCTGAGGAAGTCTGCTTACCAGTTGTCCACTCCCGGAATGAACACTGCTGACAGTGCGCCTACTTGATTTTCCGCCCAGCGAAGAATCCTGGTGGTTCCCGCCATTGCCACTCGGCTCCTTGTGCCGCCTTGGCGGTTTACATGAGCCACTGCAGTGATGTTGTCTGACTGGATCAGAACCGGTAGGCCGCAAAGCAAAGTCTCCGCTTGGCGAAGGGCGTTGTATATGGCCCTCAGTTTCAGGACGTTGATGTGAAGACAAGTCTCTTGACTTGACCAAAGACCTTGGAAGTCTCTTCCCTGTGTGACTGCTCCCAAACCTCGGAGGCTCGCGTCCGTGGTTACCAGAATCCAGTCCTGAATGGCGAACCTGCGACCCTCTAGAAGGTGAGCACTCTGCAGCCACCACAGGAGAGATACCCTGGCTCTGGGGGACAGGGTGATCAACTGATGAATCTGTAGATGTGACCCGGACCACTTGTCCAGTAGGTCCCATTGGAAGGTCCTCGCATGGAATCTGCCGAAGGGAATGGCCTCGTAAGATGCCACCATCTTTACCAGGACTCGAGTGCAGTGATGCACTGACACCTGTTTTGGCTTCAATAAGTCCCTGACCAGAGTCATGAGTTCCTGGGCCTTTTCTATAGGAAGATAAACCCTTTTCTGGTCCGTATCCAGAATCATGCCTAAGAAGGACAAACGAGGAGTAGGAACCAACTGTGACTTCGGGATATTGAGAATCCAGCCGTGTTGCTGTAACACCTTCAGTGAAAGTGACACGCTGTTCAACAACTGCTCTCGTGATGTCGCTTTTATGAGGAGATTGTCCAAGTACGGGATAATTGTGACACCCTGCTTGTGCAGGAGAACTATAATTTCCGCCATTACCTTGGTGAAAATCCTCTGGGCCGTGGAAAGCCCAAACGGCAACGTCTGAAATTGGTAATGACAATCCTGTACCGCAAATCTCAGGTACGCCTGATGAGGTGGATATATGGGAACATGAAGGTATGCATCCTTTATGTCCAGGGATGCCATAAAATCCCCCCCTTCTAGGCTAGCGATGACCGCTCTGAGCGATTCCATCTTGAACTTGAACCTTTTCAAGTATAGGTTCAAGGATTTTAAATTTAATATGGGTCTGACCGAACCGTCCGGTTTCGGGACTACAAACAGGGTTGAGTAATACCCCCTCCCTTGTTGAAGCAGGGGAACTTTGACCACCACCTGTTGAAGACACAATTTGTGAATTGCATTTAAAACTATCTCCCTTTCTGGGGGAGAAGCTGGTAGGGCCGATTTGAAAAACCGGCGAGGAGGCACCTCTTCGAATTCCAGCTTGTAACCCTGGGAAACAATTTCTATTGCCCAGGGATCCACCTGTGAGTGCACCCAGATGTGGCTGAAAAGTCAAAGACGTGCCCCCACTGGGGCGGTCTCCCTCAGCGGAGCCCCAGCGTCATGCGGTGGATTTTGTAGAGGCCGGGGAGGACTTCTGCTCCTTGACTCTAGAACCCAGTAGGCCAATGTCTCTTTGAGCATCCCTCATATATAAGACAGCATCTTTAATATGACCCAGGGTCAATAAAATGGTATCCTTATCCAGGGTATCAATTTCCGCTGATAAGGCATCTGTCCACGCTGCTACAGCGCTACAAACCCAAGCCGACGCTGTCGCCGGTCTGATTAAGGTACCAGAATGTGTGTAAATGGACTTTAAGGTAGCCTCCTGCTTGCGATCAGCAGGATCCCTGAGGGTAGCTGTATCTTGGGATGGCAGCGCTACCTTTTTGGATAAGCGTGTCAACGCTTTGTCCACCCTTGGGGAGGATTCCCAAGGTATCCTGTCCTTAATCGGGAAAGGATGTGCCATAAGAATCCTTTTGGGAATCTGCAGTTTCTTGTCTGGAGATTCCCAAGCCTTTTCAAATAACTCGTTCAGCTCATAAGAAGGGGGAAAGGTTACCTCAGGTTTCTTTCCCTTACACATGTGTATCCTCGTGTCAGGGACAGGGGTCTGTGATATGCAAAACATCTTTAATTGAAATAATCATATATTGGATACTTTTAGCCAATTTTGGCTGTAACTTTGCATCATCGTAGTCGACACTGGAGTCAGAATCCGTGTCGGTATTAGTGTCTACTATTTGGGATAGTGGGCGCTTCTGAGACCCCGAAGGTCCCTGCGACATAGGGGCAGGCAGGTCTCGAGTCCCTGCATGTTCCCTGGACTCAGCTTTGTCCAATCTTTTGTGCAATAAATTCACATTAGCACTTAAAACATTCCACATATCCAACCAGTCAGGTGTCGGTGTTGCCGACGGAGATACCACACTCATTTGCTCCTCCCTAGGAGAGCCTTCTACCTCAGACATGCCGACACACGCATACCGACACACTACACACTCAGGGAATCCTCTTATCTGAAGATAGTTCCCCCACAAGGCCCTTTGGAGAGACAGAGAGAGTATGCCAGCACACACCCAGCGCTAATGACCCAGGAAAAAACACAAGAGATAGCGCTGTTATCATCAATTTGCGCCAAATTATGTGCCCCCCCCTTCTTTAAAACCCTCTTTCACCGTGGTAAGCAGGGGAGAGTCTGGGGAGCTTCCTCTCAGCGGTGTGCTGTGGAGAAAATGGCGCTGGTGAGTGCTGAGGAACAAGCTCCGCACCCTCAGCGGCGGGCTTCGGTCCCGCTGAAATTTTTTTTAAAACTGGCAGGGATCTCATATATACAGTGCCTAGCCTGTATATTACTTTTTAAGCCAGATTTGGAGGTCCTTGTTGCTGCCCAGGGCGCCCCCCCCTCCCCCTGCGCCCTGCACCCTTACAGTGACTGCCGTGTGTGTGCTGTGCGGGAGCAATGGCGCACAGTGTGACCGCTGTGCGTTACCTCAATGAAGATCTGAAGTCTTCTGCCGCCTCTGAAGTCTTTCTTCACATACTCACCAGGCTTCTATCTTCCGGCTCTGCGAGGAGGACGGCGGCGCGGCTCTGGGACGAACGGCGAGGGTGAGACCTGCGTTCCGTTCCCTCTGGAGCTAATGGTGTCCAGTAGCCTAAGAAACAGAGCCTAACATTAAAGTAGGTCAGTTTCTCTCCCCTCAGTCCCTCGATGCAGGGAGTCTGTTGCCAGCAGGCTCCCTGAAAATAAAAAACCTAACAAAATACTTTTCAGGAAACTCAGGAGAGCTCCCTGTAATGCACCCAGTCTCCTCTGGGCACAGTAATAAACTGAGGTCTGGAGGAGGGGCATAGAGGGAGGAGCCAGTGCACACCCATATCTAAAGTTATTTTTTAGTGCCCATGTCTCCTGCGGAGCCCGTCTATCCCCATGGTCCTTACGGAGTCCCCAGCATCCTCTAGGACGTAAGAGAAACACATTTTTACCCCTTTCACACCGCTATTGGCGGGTCGCACCCGGGAGTCACGAGACGCCTTTCGGTCTGGCAATATGCTGGGTCGGATTGCCATCGGGGGCGGGAGCGGCACTTGGAGATGAGATCATCTCCATGCAGCCTCCTCCATAGTGTGAGCGGGTCCCGGATCGCACCTGACCCGGGTAACCCGTCCACACCGCACCTGACCCGGTAATAACTCTGTTTTATTCCCAGGTTGAAATACCGGGTAAGGCGACCTGGAAATTCGGGACTTACCCTTTTCACACCGCACATCAACCCGCGTCGACATGCCCATATACCGGGTTATTATAGAGAATTAAACATTTAGGGAACATAATAGGTAATGTTACACATGGTATTACAGAGAGGTTCATGGGTGATGCCACACAGGCTCTTATCCCATTGATAAGTGATTGAATCACTAGGGGATGTTCCCTGTACTGATGTATGAGATACACCAGAGAGTGTGGGGAGGAGACTGGTCAGATCTCTGGGCTGGTAACACACAGTGACATGATAGGAGGGGGAGAGCAGGAGTATAATAGGGGCTGATGGCTCTTGATGTATGAGATACTCCAGTGAGTGTTAGGAGGAGACTGGTCAGATCTCTGGGCTGGTAACACACAGTGACATAATGTGAGGATAGCAGGAGTATAATAAGGGCTGATGGCTCCTAATGTATGAGATACACCAGTGAGTGTGGAGAGGAGACTGGTTAGATCTCTGGGCTGGTAACACACAGTGACATGATGTGAGGAGGAGAGCAGGAGTATAATAGGGGCTGATGGCTCCTGATGCATGATATACACCAGAGAGTGTGGGGTGGAGACTGGTCAGATCTCTGGGCTGGTAACACACAGTGACATGATGTGAGGGGGAGAGCAGGAGTATAATAGGGGCTGATGGCTGCTGATGTAGAAGATACACCAGAGAGTGTGTAGAGAGGAGATTTATTCAGTCTAATGGTTCCTGACTCCCTCACTGGGCAGATACATGTCATTCATTACTCTGTACTGACAGAGGAGGGTGTAGGATAAGAAACTGCTGTAGTGACAGAACAAGGAGAATATGTGACTCTCTGTAATCAGTGATTATTACTCACCTGTGCTGATATCTGTAGGGATTTCCTCCTCCTTACAGTGCTGGTCACCCCTCACATACGTCTCTCCTCCTTCTATATCTTCTACCTTAATAGTGGGCAGACCTGTACCCTAAACAACCCACAAAACGATTTAAAAAAAAAAAACCTGTGTAATTTATTTAGTGGATATTAAACAAATATTACAATTAATTAATATTAGTGTATAAGACACACATACCCCTTTCACATCGCACAAATAACCCGGTATCGACACGGCATATTGCCGTGTCGACACGGGTCAGTGTGCGATGTGAAAGCACTCTGACGGAATTAGCGGGTCGCCTGACCCGGTAATTCAACCCGGTATAAAAGAAGGATTATACCCGGGTTGAATACCGGGTCAGGTGCAGTGTGAATGGGAGCCGCGTCGATACGACACGGTTCCCATTCACAGCATAGGGAGAGGCGGCGCAGGAGATGAGCTCATCTCCCAGCACCACCTCCACCCCCGCCCCTGCTGCTGCTGCGCCCCCCCCCGCTGCTATGGCAACCGACCCGGTATATTGCCGGGTCGGAAAGCCAGCAGAAGGGAGCAAATGCCGGATCCCACACGTTTCTTTTACCGGGTGGGATCCGGCATTAGCGATGTGAAAGCGGTAACAGATTCTCAAATAGTGAAAAGTCTACCTGATCCTCCTGTGCGGTCCTGAGATTTCTCTTTGTACAATCCTGGGAATTAGGAGGACGGGGACATTTCTCAGGGGTATTTCTGTTACTGGATATATCTGTAGGAGAAACACAGCGACTCAGTACATTGTATATACGTGGTCAAATTCTGTGTAGCTAGGTGGTCCTTAATACTGCTTTTTGTTATATAATACAACAAGATTCTCCACTTACACTCCATTCAGACCACCTGAGGCGGGTCGCACCCGGACTGTCCTCTCTTGCTGCTGTTCCAACCCGGCATACTGCTGGGTTGGTGACGTCGCCGGGGGCGGCACTTGGAGATCACATGATCTCCATGCGCTGCCCGTCCACACAGAGTGATCGGGAAACGGGTTGCATCGACCCAACTCCCGTTCACACAGCACAGCGAGCCGGATTGAACACGAGTTCAACCCTGTTCGCTACCAGAGTTGGAATACCGTCTAGACCCAGATTATTCCAACTGGGCTGAGGGGATGGTGATTCTCCATTATCACGTCCTCGTACAGACCCTTGTCTCTTTGTAAATACTCCCCCTCCTGCAGGAACCTGACACACATAATGACACAGCCATCACCCAGACACCTCCCCTGGTGTTACTGTATAATGCCCCATTCCCAGCAGTCACCTCTCCAGTCATCACCCAGACACCTCCCCTGGTGTTACTGTATAATGCCCCATTCCCAGCAGTCACCTCTCCAGTCATCACCCAGACACCTCCCCTGGTGTTACTGTATAATGCCCCACTCCCAGCAGTCACCTCTCCAGTCATCACCCAGACACCTCCCCTGGTGTTACTGTATAACGCCCCATTCCCAGCAGTCACCTCTCCAGTCATCACCCAGACACCTCCCCTGGTGTTACTGTATAACGCCCCATTCCCAGCAGTCACCTCTCCAGTCATCACCCAGACACCTCCCCTGGTGTTACTGTATAACGCCCCATTCCCAGCAGTCACCTCTCCAGTCATCACCCAGACACCTCCCCTGGTGTTACTGTATAACGTCCCATTCCCAGCAGTCACCTCTCCAGTCATCACCCAGACACCTCCCCTGGTGTTACTGTATAACGTCCCATTCCCAGCAGTCACCTCTCCAGTCATCACCCAGACACCTCCCCTGGTGTTACTGTATAACGTCCCATTCCCAGCAGTCACCTCTCCAGTCATCACCCAGACACCTCCCCTGGTGTTACTGTATAATGTCCCATTCCCAGCAGTCACCTCTCCAGTCATCACCCAGACACCTCCCCTGGTGTTACTGTATAACGTCCCATTCCCAGCAGTCACCTCTCCAGTCATCACCCAGACACCTCCCCTGGTGTTACTGTATAACGCCCCATTCCCAGCAGTCACCTCTCCAGTCAGCAGCTGAATGATCTTGTTGGTGAGTTCCAGGATCTTCTGCTCATTGTCTCTCTCATGTATCAGCGAGTGAGAATGAAGGCACTGAGATAGGGCTCTGGGTCCTGCTCAACACTACTTGTCTCCTGCTCAGTAGATGCCTTCCTCTCGCCTGTGAATCGACAGAAACGTAAATAAAAAGGTACACTAATTTAAACCTAGTTTTTATTTTTTTACAAATTAAATGTGCAAAATATACAAGGGTCAATTGTAATACCACAAATCAGTGTGTGCCGGGGCTGTGTTACCCACCATAATATATCACCGTGCAGTCCCCTCTCCTATTTATAATACTACATATCAGTGTGTGCTGGGATCTGTGTTATCCCTCACCATATATCACTGTACAGTCCCCTCTCCTCTATATAATAATACCACATGTCAGTGTGTGCTGGGAGCTGTGTTATCCCTCACCATATATCACTGTACAGTCCCCTCTCCCCTATATAATAATACCACATATCAGTGTGTGCTGGGAGCTGTGTTATCCCCCATCATATATCACTGGTACAGTCCTCTCTCCTCTATATAATAATACCACATATCAGTGTGTGCTGGGAGCTGAGTTATCCCCTATCATATATCACTGTACAGTCCCCTCTCCTCTATATAATAATATCACATGTCAGTGTGTGCTGGGATCTGTGTTATCCCCTATCATATATCACTGTACAGTCCCCTCTCCTCTATATAATAATATCACATGTCAGTGTGTGCCGGGAGCTGTGTTATCTCTCACCATATATCACTGTACAGCCCCCTCTCCCTAATAATAATACCACATATCAGTGTGTGCTGGGAGCTGAGTTATCCCCTATCATATATCACTGTACAGTCCCCTCTCCTCTAAATAATAATATCACATGTCAGTGTGTGCTGGGATCTGTGTTATCCCCCCATCATATATCACTGTACAGTCCCCTCTCCTATATTAGGCTGACCATATTATCCCTTTAACCTGGGGACACTCATGAATTACACAGGTTCTGTGGCTGTTTGAAACCAGGTGAAATGCAGGCTTGTAGTCAGCCAGACACAGAACCTGTGTAATTCACTAGTGTCCCAGGTTAAAGGGATAATAAAGTCAGCCTACCTATATACATACTTGCCTACCTGACCCTCTCCATGAGGGAGAAAATGCTCTGTTCCTGGACTTTCCGGGTAATGTATGATTGCCATCACCTGTGGTGAGCTAGTTAATTGATAAGAAAGGTGTTTCACCACAGGTGATGGCAATCATACATTACCAGGAAAGTCCAGGAACAGAGCATTTTCTCCCTCATGGAGAGGGTCAGGTAGGCAAGTATGCCTATATAGAATACCACATATCAGTGCACACTGGTAACTGTGTTATCCCCCATAGTCCCCTCTCCCCTATATATTATTCTAATAAACTGCATAAGAAATTACCTGAGTCTGTCAGTATCACGCCGTGTGTATGAAAAAATGGCTGCCGCATCCTGCACCTCTCCCATCACGTGTCCGAGACCATAAGAAAATGGCCGCCGCGTATCATGTATACAGACACAGTAGATCAAAGGCTGTTCTCTAGGGATGTTACTTTGACCAGTCAGGTGTAGATTCGACTTCGTTCTATTTCCCACGATCTGATTGGCTTCTCTGCACCGTCAATCAAAAAAGTGACGGCGGGTGGGAGGAGCCGCCTAATTCAGCCGGGACGGAGGAAAAAACTGGCGTTACCGTGGTATATTTTCTGACAGATTCAATATGTCCTCAGTGTTAGAGGGCGGCGGCCATTCTTCTGTATACCAGTACTCCTAAAGCGAAACGTGTCTGTCCGGCGGCCATTTTCTTTTGGTCAAAACTCTGCTTAGAGGAGGCCCAATTTCCCGGAAGAAAGTGGTAGTAGGAAGTAGCAGAGAAGAGTGATTGCTGTCTCTGCAAGCAAGTGATTATACTGTATGTATTATTATTATTATTTATTATTACATTCATATAATATTATTATTATTATCATCAACAACAACAACAACAACAACACTATTATTTAGCTGTCGCTGCTGTGCTACGAGGGCAGCAGACACGGTTTACTTAGTATTATGCAGATGGAGCAGCCTCTGGTGGCACACTGTCATAATACAGCTGCTACAGTCTCTGAGGCTGAATTATTAGGGGACAAGCGGGGTCTACTGGTGGAGCAGACTCTTGCCCTGTTGTAATACAGGTGGCACAGGTTTTATTACAGTACAGGTGTAGCAGTCTCTACTTGTTAGAAGACTGCTCTGGTGTCTTACATTAAAAATATGGGGAAACGGGATTGGGCTAAAGTAGCCGAAACTCTCCGGTACGCTGGAACAGCTCCGCTCCCTGCAGCGCCCCCTGCCTCTGTGGACCTATCACTGCGTGTCCCCATCTGTGGGACCGGGAAAGGGAGAAGTTGCAGCTTCCTCAGACAGCGGCTGATGCTCCCAGGTACTGATGTGTTGCCACATTGGGCCAAATATGCATTTACATATAATCCGGGGCCTGAAGAGGGACACACGTATGCGCCAAAGTGACAATGAGCCTATATCCATTACTGCAGCCATTCACTGGCATCTCTGTAATGCTGTTCTTACTATTCCATATGAAAATCAATTTCTTTTTCACTGCTGGGAATACTGAGAGCGATGACCATCAGCAGTACATTCAGACACCTACAGAAACGTTATTTATACTGATATAATGGTGACCTGCCAGTGCGACTGAGTGTTATTATAAAGCTGGCAAGGGTAATGCTGGCCCCACATACACAGTCGAATCACATTATTATGACCACCAGCTAATAGCCAGAGTAACCGCCGCGTGGGGCACGGACAGCAGCTAGATGGGCTGGAAGTGACTCTATAAGGTGCTGGTAGGTTGGCACAGGTATCTGGAGTCATGCTGACTGCAGTGCATCCCACAGCTGCTGGAGGGTGGCTGGCAGAGGATCTGCAGAGCAAACACAACAATCGTTGCAAGGTGTTTGTTCTCCTATGTTTCTTGCTTGACATGCCCTCATCCATCCATTCGATGAAGCAGAAAACGGGACTCATCGGGGAAGGCAACACTTCGACAATCAGCAAAGGTCCAATTACAATATAGCTGTGCAAATTGAAACCTTTTCCGCAGATGTACCTACATTAGCATAGGTGCAGTGATCATCCATTTGCTGTGGAGCCCCATAAACAGCCGGGTTCGCTGAACTGTCATTTTAGACACATCTAGAAGCCCCCAGGTTAATTTTGACAGTGATCTGCCATCAAAAATGGCGATGTTCACCTCTCACATAAATGGCATGTGGTTCTCCGCAGTTTCCACGTTGGTTATTTGCAATGGTGCCATTTGTCCAGTCACGATACACCTTCACCACAGCAGCATGCGAACAGTTCACAAATTGCTTTGTTTCAAAAATGCTGTCACCCTTGGCCCCAAAAGCCAATAATCATGCCAAAGAGTCTCTACCTGCGTTAACGTGCATAAAAGGGGCTCTACCTGGTGTAATGTGTATAACAGGCTCTATCTGGTGTAGTGTGTATAACAGGCTCTATCTGGTGTAATGTGTATAACAGGCTCTACCTGGCGTAATGTGTATAACAGGCTCTACCTGGCGTAATGTGTATAACAAGCTCTATCTGGCATGTATGAGGGGTACTACTGTGTGGTGTAATGTGCCTGATAAGCACTACTGTGCGGTGTAATGTGAATTGGTAATATTCTGTGGCCTCGCCCTTTCCCTATGAAGCCACACCGCTATATTTTTGACGAGGTCCTTTGGCGCGCACTGTGCCGGTTTTGAATTGGGGAGGGGTGCCAAAAGGAAACGTTCACCCTGATCGGCACAAGGTCTAGTACCGGCCCTGATGACCACAAATACCAGCTCAAGCCGGTAGCTGCTATCGAAATTATCGTGACAAATCTTATATTTAGTATTTACTTATATTACATCACAACCTCAGCTATGATACCCAGATTTAAAATTAGAATGCTGACAAACACTATAGACATTTTGTGTTTTCTATTATATGTTATATTTTATGTTGTGTATCAAAAATCGATGAAACATCACCATGGGTCATGTTTATATTCTATAAGACCACCCATTTTACCTGGTGTCTCTATATATATTCCAACAAGGGGTTATATTCAAACAGATCATTAAACCAGTAACAGCTTAATCCTAACGACTCGTTTAGACCCTGAGGATATAATGTGTCCAGACAAAATACCACCATGCTTCGAGCTACCCCCTCTAATGGATTGTGGTACAATGTCAGTCACCTTGCATCTCAAGGTCGCCATGCCATGCTTAAAGTTTGCAAAGAGTTGTGCTACCAGTTGTTTGCTTGCTCCTGACTGCAGGTCTAAGTGGATGGCATACTGGTGCTGTGCCATGCGTAATTTGAGTGGCACTCTGTCTTGCCCACATAGTGTAAACCACATGGGCAAGACAGCATGTCCACAATAAAATTTAGAACTACAGGTCAGTGGCCATCTAATTTTTAATCATTATTCGGATGTGCTACATATTCACCGGTTACCATGTAGCTGCATGTGGTGCAGCCCAAAATAGCGAAAACAGACGTTTCTACAGCTAAACGGCCATACACACTAGAAGATATTTGGGTAAAGAGCTGAAAGATAATGACGATTGTGAACGATATATCGTTCACATCGTCTAGTGTGTATGGCCCTCCAATCAACAATGCGCGCACCCGCGCTCGTTGATTGGAGATTGAGCATGCTGCAGGGCCAACCGCCAATGTGAGCAATGTCACTTGTGACATCGCTCATCACGGCATGCGTGTACAGAGCCGCGATGAGCGATGTCCACAATGTGACATTGCTCATCTCCCCCTGGCAGCGGCTCCCTCCCCGCCAGCGGCTTCATATCTGAGCCGTTGACCTCCAGTGGCTTCATTGTAGCCGAGCCACTGGAGGGGAGATGCTGACCGCTCAGCGTCTCCGTCCACTGCCCCACCAATAAAGTTATAAACCCACTGTGCCACCAACTTAATATAAAATTATGAGTTTAATTTTATATATATATATATAGATATATATCTATATCTATATCTATATATATATATATATATATATATATATATATAGATAGATAGATAGATAGATATAGCTATATATACAAGACAGAGAAAGAATGGCAGCGGCACTCCGTTGAAGTAAATCAGCAAAAGTGTATTTCAAATTCAACAAATCATCACAGTGATCACATGAAGAACCAACGTTTCGGGGTCCTGAGACCCCTTTGTCAAGGAACCGAAACGTTGGTTCTTCATGTGACCACTGTGATGATTTGTTGAATTTGAAATACAGTTTTGCTGATTTACTTCAACGGAGTGCCGCTGCCATTCTTTCTCTGTCTTGTGGATCATTTGCTGCGGAGGGCACCCGGATTCATTATAGTATATTGGGAGTGCCGGGCATTACAATATCATATAATATATATATATATATATATGTATATGTGTGTTCACTCTAGGCTGTTTTAGCAGGGCGCCACGCCCTGCCCATTTTTTAGAAGGCAAAACCCGCCCTGCCCCTTTTGCGGTGCCCTGCTAGAACAGCCACCCGCTTTCTGCCCTCCCAGCGTGTAAAGATGCCGTGCGCGCGGCATCCATTCATGCATTGGGAGCTGGGGGAAGCCCAGCACCAACGGAGGTGCTGGGCAAGCCCCCAACAGTGACGTCGACGGCCACAGACGCCCTCTATAGCAGCGTCTGTGGGCCGCACCGCCTACTAAAATGACGTGAGTGTGGCCACGCCCCCTAATTTGCATGAACGCGGCTTCGCTGCGCACACCAATGTGCCCCTGAACTCTGGCGCCCTGCCCCTTCATCATCCTAGAAGGAACACTAATATATAAAACACAAAAAATCATCCTTATCTTGCGCCCAAAGGAAAAGAGCAGCACTAAAGGTGAGATCTCCATTGCCAGATCTCAAATTTACATAAACAGAAAAAACTATTCCTGAGTGCGCTGAAGTTCTTGTATAGATTGAACGGAAGTCCTTCCCAGTGGATATATCTTATACTGTAGAAGATGAGGTTTTCTGGGTTCCAATAGTGGATAACCCCTCACCAAAAAGTCACCCAAACAAACAATTAGAATACAATTATTTAATAACAAAATAAATTCATAAAAAGCCTTATACAGAAGGTCTTATGAAATATTATACATAAAGATTTTTTGGTGATTCCATAAATATCCAGTAGGTGATATAGATGTACGGACTCCCTCACCTTAACAAGGTGTGAACTTGACACAAGGGAGCATTATCAACTGGATTACTGATTTATAGCTGATAAACCCAACGCGTTTCGTCTGTTTGACTTCATCAGGGGTAGCTTTTTTGGGGACGTAAAAAACTAATTGTAATTTCTCTTATGTCCTAGAGGATGCTGGGGACTCCGTAAGGACCATGGGGATAGACGGGCTCCGCAGGAGACATGGGCACTTTAAGAAAGACTTTAGATATGGGTGTGCACTGGCTCCTCCCTCTATGCCCCTCCTTCAGACCTCAGTTTACTACTGTGCCCAGAGGAGACTGGGTGCATTACAGGGAGCTCTCCTGAGTTTCCAGTCAGAAAGTATATTCGTTAGGTTTTTTATGTTCAGGGAGCCTGCTGGCAACAGACTCCCTGCATCGAGGGACTGAGGAGACAGAAGCAGACCTACTTCTGTGAGTTTCAAGGCTCTGCTTCTTAGGCTACTGGACACCATTAGCTCAAGAAGGATCGGTACGCAGGTCTCACCCTCGCCGTCCATCCCAGAGCCACGCCGCCGTCCTCCTCGCAGAGCCAGAAGATAGAAGCCGGGTGAGTATGAGAAGAAAAGAAGACTTCAGAGGCGGCAGAAGACTTCATGATCTTCACTGAGGTAACGCACAGCGGTGAAGCTGTGCGCCATTGCTCCCATACACCTCACACACGGCAGTCACTGTAAGGGTGCAAGGCGCATGGGGGGCGCCCTGGGCAGCATATAAACCTCTCTCTGGCAAAAAAAAAATAATAAAAAAAAAATATATATATATATATATATATATATATATATACATACACACATATATATATATATATATATATATATATATACACACAATACAAAAATATCCTTATCTTGCGCTCGTAGAACCAGCAGCACTTCAGACGAGACCTCCGTTGCCAGATCTCAAACATACATAGGATAGAAAAAACAAATCCTGAGCGCGCTCTGTTGGATGTATAGATATAGCGGAAGTCCTTCGAAGTAGGTATGTCTTATACTATGGATAATTGAATTTCTTGGGTTCCTGCAGTGGATAACCCCTCGCCAGAAAGTCACCCAAACAAATGGCCCAAGGCCAATTAGAATAAAAATATTTAATGCAAAGAATTTTTTTTTAAAAGTCTTTAGCATGAGAATTTTACAACAGGTTATACATAGATTTTAATAACTCTGACAACAGAGACATCCAGTAGGTAGTTGTATAAACTCCCTCACCTTAGCAAGGTGTGCGCTTGGCAAAGGGAGTGATTTTCCTATCTGGAATACTGACTAATGACTGATAAACCCAACGCGTTTCGTCAGTTTGACTTCATCAGGGGTAAAAAAATAAAAAATATTTTGGTGTTGAAACACCTATAATTCTGCATAAAGAGTATTATGATCAACCTTTATATAATTAAACTCATTGCATAAAAAAGGGGTAATGTTCCTTTACAAATTTACTTCATGGTCCGGCTTTACTAAGTCCGCCTGAACATATGGATTAGTTCGGTACACTCTGTTAAAATTCCTATTTTAAAAGTACAATAGTGTATCAACTGGTATATCCAGAAACAGTCAATAATTGCTATAAGCACTGGAACTCCCACATAGGACCCACAGTTGTATCCAGAGGATTTCTCAAACTGCAACCATGTGTGTAGGAGTTTCAAATTCCTACACACATGGCTGCAGTTTGAGAAATCCTCTGGATACAACTGTGGGTCCTATGTGGGAGTTCCAGTGCTTATAGCAATTATTGACTGTTTCTGGATATACCAGTTGATACACTATTGTACTTTTAAAATAGGCATTTTAACCGAGTGTACCGAACTAATCCATATGTTCAGGCGGACTTAGTAAGGTCTGACCATGAAGTCAATTTTTAAAGGAACATTACCCCTTTTTTATGCAATGAGTTTAATTATATAAAGGTTGATCATAATACTCTTTATGCAGAATTCTAGGTGTTTCAACACCAAAATATATATTTTTTTTTTTTTATTTTTATTTTTTTACCCCTGATGAAGTCAAACTGACGAAACGCGTTGGGTTTATCAGTCATTAGTCAGTATTCCAGATAGGAAAATCACTCCCTTTGCCAAGCGCACACCTTGCTAAGGTGAGGGAGTTTATACAACTACCTACTGGATGTCTCTGTTGTCAGAGTTATTAAAATCTATGTATAACCTGTTGTAAAATTCTCATGCTAAAGACTTTTAAAAAAAAATTCTTTGCATTAAATATTTTTATTCTAATTGGCCTTGGGCCATTTGTTTGGGTGACTTTCTGGTGAGGGGTTATCCACTGCAGGAACCCAAGAAATTCAATTATCCATAGTATAAGACATACCTACTTGGAAGGACTTCCACTATATCTATACATCCAACAGAGCGCGCTCAGGACTTGTTTTTTCTATTATATATATATATATATATATATATATATATATATATATATAGATATATAGATATAGATATAGATATATAGATATAGATATATATATAGATATATATATATATATATATATATATATATATATATATATATATATATAGATATATATAGATATATATAGATATATATAGAGCTGGGCACTGTATATATAAAGAGCCCCTGCCAGTTTTTAGTATATTTGAGCGGGACAGAAGCCCGCCGCCGAGGGGGCTGGGCTTCTCCCTCAGCACTCACTAGCGCCATTTTCTCCACTGCACAGCGCTGAGAGGAAGCTCCCACGGACTCTCCCCTGCTTACTCCACGGTGAAAGAGGGTTTTGAAGAAGAAGGGGGGGGGGGCACATAATTGGCGCATTTATATATTACAAACAGCGCTACTGGGTAAACATATATTTATATAGTGTTTTTTCCTGGGTCATATAGCGCTGGGATACTCTCTCTCTGTCTCTCCAAAGGGCCTTGTGGGGGAACTGTCTTCAGGTAAGAAGATTCCAAGTGTGTGGTGTGTCGGTACGCGTGTGTCGACATGTCTGAGGTAGAAGGCTTTCAGGAGGAGGAGGTGAAAATGAATGAGGTGTCTCCGTCGACAACGCCGACACCTGACTGGATGGATATGTGGAATGTTTTAAGTGCTAATGTAAATGTAAATTTATTGCACAAAAGATTAGACCAAGCTAAAGCTAGGGAACAGCCAGGGACTCAACCCATGTCTGCCCCTATGTCGCAGGGACCTTCGGGGTCTCAAAAGCGCCCACTATCCCAAATTGTAGACACAGATACCGACACGGATTCTTACTCCAGTGTCGACTACGATAATGCAAAGTTGCAGCCAAAATTGGCTAAATGTATTCGATATATGATTATTGCAATAAAAGATGTTTTGCATATCACAGAGGAACTCCCTGTCCCTGACACGAGGGTACACATGTATAAGGGAAAGAAACCTGAGGTAACCTTTCCCCCCCTCACATGAGTTGAACGAATTATGTGAAAAAGCTTGGGAATCTCCAGACAAAAAACTGCAGATTCCCAAAAGGATTCTTATGGCGTATCCTTTCCTGCCAACGGACAGGACACGGTGGGAATCCTAGCCTAGGGTGGATAAAGCATTGACACGCTTATCCAAAAAGGTAGCGCTGCCATCCCAAGATACGGCTACCCTCAGGGATCCTGCTGACCGCAAGCAGGAGGTTACCTTGAAGTCCATTTACACACATTCTGGTACCTTAGTCAGACCGGCGATTGCCTCGGCCTGGGTTTGTAGCGCGGTAGCAGCATGGACAGATACCTTATCAGCGGAAATTGAGACCCTAGATAAGGATACCATTTTATTGACCCTAGGGCATATAAAAGATGCTGTCCTATATATGAGAGATGCTCAAAGAAACATTAGTCTACTGGGTTCTAGAATCAACGCTATGTCGATTTCTGCTAGACGAGTCCTATGGACCCGGCAATGGACAGGTGATGCCGACTCAAAGAGGCATATGGAGGTTTTACCTTACAAGGGTGAGGAATTGTTTGGAGAAGATCTCTCGGACCTGGTCTCCACTGCTACAGCTGGTAAATCTAATTTCTCTAACGTCCTAGTGGATGCTGGGAACTCCGAAAGGACCATGGGGAATAGCGGGCTCCGAAGGAGGCTGGGCACTCTAGAAAGATTTAGGACTACCTGGTGTGCACTGGCTCCTCCCACTATGACCCTCCTCCAAGCCTCAGTTAGATTTTGTGCCCGGCCGAGGTTGGATGCGCACTAGGGGCTCTCCTGAGCTCTTAGAAGAAAGATAGTCTTAGGTTTATTATTTTCAGTGAGACCTGCTGGCAACAGGCTCACTGCAGCGAGGGACTAAGGGGAGTAGAAGCGAACTCGCCTGCTTGCAGCCGGATTGGGCTTCTTAGGCTACTGGACACCATTAGCTCCAGAGGGATCGACCGCAGGCCCAGCCTTGATGTTCGGTCCCGGAGCCGCGCCGCCGTCCCCCTTACAGAGCCAGAAGCAAGAAGATGGTCCGGAAAATCGGCGGCATGAAGACATCAGTCTTCACCAAGGTAGCGCACAGCACTGCAGCTGTGCGCCATTGCTCCTCTCACACTTCACACTCCGGTCACTGAGGGTGCAGGGCGCTGGGGGGGGGCGCCCTGAGGCAGCAATAAAAACACCTTGGCTGGCAAAAATACCTCAATATATAGCCCCAGGGGCTATATATGAGGTAAATACCCCTGCCAGATTCCATAAAAACAGCGGGAGAATAGGCCGCGGAAAAGGGGCGGAGCTATCTCCCTCAGCACACTGGGCGCCATTTTCCCCCACAGTTCCGCTGGAAGGAAGCTCCCTGGCTCTCCCCTGCAGACTACTCTACAGAAAAGGGTAAAAAAGAGAGAGGGGGGGCATTTAATTTGGCGCAGTATATAGTTATATTAAAAAGCAGCTATAAGGGACATAACTCAGTTAGTCCCTGCCTTATATAGCGCTCTGGTGTGTGCTGGCATACTCTCACTCTGTCCCCCCAAAGGGCTTTTGTGGGTCCTGTCCTCTATATAGAGCATTCCCTGTGTGTGTGGAGTGTGTCGGTACGGCTGTGTCGACATGTTTGATGAGGATAATGAGGTGGAGGCGGAGCAGATGCCTTTAGAAGGGATGTCACCCCCTGGGGGGCAGACACCTGAGTGGATGTGCTTATGGAAAGAAATGAGTGCACGTATAGACTCATTACATAAGAAATTTGACGACATGCCGACTGCGGGACAGCCGAGTTCTCAGCTTGTGCCGGTCCAGGTGTCTCAAAAGTCATCAGGGGCTCTGAAACGCCCGCTATCTCAGATGGCACAAGTAGATGTCGACACGGATACTGACACCAGTGTCGACGACGATGAGTCAAATTTAATGCCCATTAAGGCCATTCACTGCATGATTGAGGCAATGAAAGAGGTGTTAAATATCTCTGATTTACATCCAGGTACCACAAAAAAAGGGTATTATGTTTGGGGAGAAAAAACTACCTGTAGTTTTTTCCCCCGTCAGATGAATTAAATGAAGTGTGTGAAGAAGCGTGGGCTTCCCCTGATAAGAAATTGGTAATTCCTAAGAAGGTACTAATGGCGTTCCCTTTCCCGCCAGAGGATAGGTTACGTTGGGAAACACCTCCTAGGGTGGATAAAGCGCTCACACGTTTGTCTAAAAAGGTGGCACTACCGTCTCAGGATACGGCCGCCCTTAAGGAACCTGCTGATAGAAAGCAGGAGGCGATCCTGAAGTCTGTATATACACACTCAGGCATTATACTTAGACCAGCTATTGCGTCAGCATGGATGTGCAGTGCTGCCGCTGCATGGTCGGATAAACTGTCAGAAAATATTGACACACTAGACAGAGACACGATTCTGCTAACAATTGACCATATCAAAGACTCAGTCTTATATATGAGAGATGCACAGAGGGAAGTCTGCCGGCTGGCATCTAAAATAAGTGCATTGTCCATCTCTGCTAGGAGATGCTTATGGACTCGCCAGTGGACTGGAGATGCAGATTCCAAAAGGCACATGGAAGTTTTGCCTTATAAGGGGGAGGAATTATTTGGGGATGGTCTCTCCGACCTAGTTTCCACAGCAACGTCTGGGAAGTCAGCATTTTTACCCCATGTCCCCTCACAGCCTAAGAAGGCGCCATTTTATCAGGTTCAGTCCTTTCGGACCCAGAAAAACAAGCAGGGAAAAGGAGGGTCTTTTCTCTCTAGAGGCAGAGGTAGGGGAAAAAGGCTGCAACAAACAGCAGGTTCCCAGGAGCAAAAGTCCTCCCCCGCTTCCTCTTCCAAGTCCGCCGCATGACGGTGGGGCTCCACAGGCGGAGCCAGGTACGGTGGGGGCCCGCCTCATGAATTTCAGCGATCAGTGGGCTCGCTCACAGGTGGATCCCTGGATCCTTCAAATAGTATCTCAGGGGTACAAGCTGGAATTCGAGGCGACTCCACCCCACCGGTTCCTAAAATCTGCCTTGCCGATTGCTCCCTCAGACAGGGAGGCGGTGCTAGCTGCGATTCACAAGCTGTATTCCCAGCAGGTGATAATCAAGGTACCCCTACTTCAACAAGGCTGGGGTTACTATTCCACACTATTTGTGGTGCCGAAACCGGACGGTTCGGTGAGACCCATTTTAAATTTGAAATCCTTGAACACATACATAAAAAAATTCAAGTTCAAGATGGAATCGCTCAGGGCGGTTATTGCAAGCCTGGAGGAGGGGGATTACATGGTATCCCTGGACATCAAGGATGCTTACCTGCATGTCCCCATTTACCATCCTCACCAGGAGTACCTCAGATTTGTGGTACAGGATTGCCATTACCAATTCCAGACGCTGCCGTTTGGACTCTCCACGGCACCGAGGGTATTTACCAAGGTTATGGCGGAAATGATGATACTCCTTCGAAAAAAGGGAGTTTTAATTATCCCATACTTGGACGATCTCCTAATAAAGGCACGATCCAAGGAACAGTTGTTAGTGGGAGTGGCACTATCTCAGGAAGTGCTGCGCCAGCACGGCTGGATTCTGAAAGCTTCTTACGAAGCAATTCTATTCGGCAGATTCCATGCCAGGATTTTTCAGTGGGACCTGTTGGACAAGTGGTCCGGATCGCATCTTTAGATGCATCGCTTGATAACCCTGTCCCCAAGAACCAGGGTGTCTCTTCTGTGGTGGCTGCAGAGTGCTCATCTTTTGGAGGGCCGCAGATTCGGCATACAGGACTGGGTCCTGGTGACCACGGATGCCAGCCTACGAGGCTGGGGGGCAGTCACAAAGGGAAGAAACTTCCAAGGACTATGGTCAAGTCAGGAGACTTCCCTTCACATAAATATTCTGGAACTAAGGGCCATTTACAATGCCCTAAGTCAAGCAAAATCCCTGCTCCTACACCAGCCGGTGCTGATCCAGTCAGACAACATCACGGCAGTCGCCCATGTGAATCGACAGGGCGGCACAAGAAGCAGGATGACAATGGCAGAAGCCACAAGGATTCTCCGATGGGCGGAAAATCATGTACTAGCACTGTCAGCAGTGTTCATCCCGGGAGTGGACAACTGGGAAGCAGACTTTCTCAGCAGGCACGACCTCCACCCGGGAGAGTGGGGACTTCATCCAGAAGTCTTCCAAATGATTGTAAATCAGTGGGGTCGTCCACAGGTGGACATGATGGCGTCCCGCCTAAACAAAAAACTAGAGAGGTATTGCGCCAGGTCAAGAAGCCCTCAGGCGATAGCTGTGGACGCTCTAGTGACACCGTGGGTGTACCAGTCAGTTTATGTGTTCCCTCCTCTACCTCTCATACCAAAGGTATTGAGAATAATAAGAAAGCGAGGAGTAAACACAATTCTCGTGGTTCCGGATTGGCCAAGAAGAGCGTGGTACCCGGAACTTCAAGAGATGATCTCAGAGGACCCGTGGTCTCTGCCGCTCAGACAAGACCTGCTACAGCAGGGGCCCTGTCTGTTCCAAGACTTACCGCGGCTGCGTTTGACGGCATGGCGGTTGAACGCCGGATCCTGAAGGAAAAGGGCATTCCGGAGGAAGTCATTCCTACGCTTATTAAAGCTAGGAAAGAGGTTACAGCAAATCATTATCACCGCATATGGCGGAAGTATGTTGCATGGTGTGAGGCCGAAAAGGCCCCAATAGAGGAATTTCAACTAGGTCGTTTTCTGCATTTCCTGCAAGCAGGAGTGAATATGGGCCTAAAACTAGGCTCCATTAAAGTACAGATCTCGGCTCTGTCGATTTTCTTTCAAAAAGAACTAGCTTCAGTACCTGAAGTTCAGACATTTGTGAAAGGAGTGCTGCATATTCAGCCCCCATTTGTGCCTCCTGTGGCACCTTGGGATCTCAACGTGATGTTGAGTTTCTTAAAATCACATTGGTTTGAGCCACTAAAAACCGTGGATCTGAAATATCTCACGTGGAAAGTGGTCATGTTATTGGCTTTGGCTTCAGCCAGGCGTGTGTCAGAATTGGCGGCTTTATCATGTAAAAGCCCTTATCTGATTTTCCATATGGATAGGGCAGAATTGAGGACTCGTCCCCAATTTCTCCCAAAGGTGGTGTCAGCGTTTCACCTGAACCAGCCTATTGTGGTGCCTGCGGCTACTAGGGACTTGGAGGACTCCAAGTTGCTAGACGTTGTCAGGGCCCTGAAAATATATGTTTCCAGGACGGCTGGAGTCAGAAAATCTGACTCGCTGTTTATCCTGTATGCACCCAACAAGCTGGGTGCTCCTGCTTCTAAGCAGACTATTGCTCGCTGGATTTGTAGTACAATTCAGCTTGCTCATTCTGTGGCAGGCCTGCCACAGCCAAAATCTGTAAATGCCCATTCCACTAGGAAGGTGGGCTCATCTTGGGCGGCTGCCCGAGGGGTCTCGGCTTTACAACTTTGCCGAGCAGCTACTTGGTCAGGGGCAAACACGTTTGCAAAATTCTACAAATTTGATACCCTGGCTGAGGAGGACCTGGAGTTCTCTCATTCGGTGTTGCAGAGTCATCCGCACTCCCCCGCCCGTTTGGGAGCTTTGGTATAATCCCCATGGTCCTTTCGGAGTTCCCAGCATCCACTAGGACGTCAGAGAAAATAAGAATTTACTCACCGGTAATTCTATTTCTCGTAGTCCGTAGTGGATGCTGGGCGCCCATCCCAAGTGCGGATTGTCTGCAATACTTGTAAATAGTTATTGTTACAAAATTCGGGTTATTATTGCGAGCCATCTTTTCAGAGGCTCCTTGTTTGTTATCATACTGTTAACCGGGGTTCCTATCACGAGTTGTATGGTGTGATTGGTGTGGCTGGTATGAGTCTTACCCGGGATTCAAAATCCTTCCTTATTATGTCAGCTCGTCCGGGCACAGTGTCCTAACTGAGGCTTGGAGGTGGGTCATAGTGGGAGGAGCCAGTGCACACCAGGTAGTCATAAATCTTTCTAGAGTGCCCAGCCTCCTTCGGAGCCCGCTATTCCCCATGGTCCTTTCGGAGTTCCCAGCATCCACTACGGACTACGAGAAATAGAATTACCGGTGAGTAAATTCTTATTTTTTTGCCTTATATTCCCTCACAGCCTAAGAAAGCGCCACATTATCAAATGCAGTCCTTTCGATCTCAAAGAAACAAGAAAGAACGAGGTGCGTCCTTTCTTGCCAGAGGTAAGGGCAGAGGAAAAAAGCTGCACAACACAGCTAGTTCTCAGGAACAGAAGTCCTTCCCGGCCTCTACAAAATCCACCGCATGACGCTGGGGCTCCGCTACAGGAGTCCGCCCCAGTGGGGGCACGTCTTCGAGTTTTCAGCCACATCTGGGTTCACTCACAGGTGGATCCCTGGGCAATAGAAATTTGTTTCCCAGGGTTACAAGCTGGAATTCGAAGAGATGCCTCCTCGCCGGTTTTTCAAATCGGCCCTACCAGCCTCACCCCCAGAAAGGGATATAGTGTTAAATGCAATTCACAAATTGTATCTGCAACAGGTGGTGGTCAAGGTTCCCCTGCTTCAACAAGGGAGGGGATATTACTCAACCCTGTTTGTAGTCCCAAAACCGGACGGTTCGGTCAGACCCATTTTAAATTTAAAATCCCTGAACCTATACTTGAAAAGGTTCAAGTTCAAGATGGAATCGCTAAGAGCGGTCATCGCCAGCCTGGAAGGAGGGGGGGGATTTTATGGTATCTCTGGACATAAAGGATGCATACCTTCATGTTCCCATATATCCCCCTCATCAGGCGTACCTGAGATTTGCGGTACAGGATTGTCATTACCAATTTCAGACGTTGCCGTTTGGGCTTTCCACGGCCCCGAGGATTTTCACCAAGGTGATGGCGGAAATGATGGTGCTCCTGCGCAAGCAAGGTGTCACAATTATCCTATACTTGGACGATCTCATAAAAGCGAGATCAAGAGAGCAATTGCTGAACAGCGTCTCGCTTTCACTGAAGGTGTTACAGCAACGCGGCTGGATTCTCAATATCCCGAAGTCGCAGTTGGTTCCTACGACTCGTCTGACTTTCTTGGGCATGATTCTGGATACAGACCAGAAAAGAGTTTTTCTTCCGATAGAAAAAGCTCAGGAACTCATGACTCTGGTCAGGAACTTATTGAAGCCAAAACAGGTGTCAGTGCATCACTGCACTCCTGGGAAAGATGGTGGCATCATACGAAGCCATTCCCTTCGGCAGGTTCCATACGAGGACTTTCCAATGGGACCTACTGGACAAGTGGTCCGGGTCACATCTACAAATTCATCAGTTGATCACCCTGTCCCCCAGAGCCAGAGTATCTCTCCTGTGGTGGCTGCAGAGTGCTCACCTTCTAGAAGGCCGCAGGTTTGGCATTCAGGACTGGATCCTGGTGACCACGGATGCGAGCCTCCGAGGTTGGGGAGCAGTCACGCAGGGGAGAAACTTCCAAGGTCTTTGGTCAAGTCAAGAGACTTGTCTTCACATCAACATCCTGGAACTGAGGGCCATATACAACACCCTACGTCAAGCGGAGACCTTACTTCGCGACCTACCAGTTCTGATCCAATCAGACAACATCACCGCAGTGGCTCATGTAAACCGCCCGGGCGGCACAAGAAGCAGAGTGGCAATGGCGGAAGCCACCAGGATTCTTCGCTGGGCGGGAAATCATGTAAGCGCACTGTCAGCAGTGTTCATTCCGGGAGTGGACAACTGGGAAGCAGACTTCCTCAGCAGACACGACCTGCATCCAGGAGAGTGGGGACTTCATCAGGAAGTCTTCGCACAGATTGCAAGTCAGTGGGGACTGCCCCAAATAGACATGATGGCATCCCGCCTCAACAAAAAGCTACAGAGGTATTGCGCCAGACCAAAAGACTCTCAGGCGGTAGCTGTAGACTCCCTAGTGACACCTTGGGTGTTCCAGTCGGTCTATGTGTTTCCTCCTCTTCCTCTCATCCCAAGGGTGTTGAGAATAATAAGGAAAAGAGGAGTACAGAGAATTCTCATTGTTCCAGATTGGCCACGAAGGACCTTGTATCCAGATCTGCTGGAAATGCTCACAGAAGATCTATGGCCTCTTCCTCTACGACAGGACCTGTTGCAACAGGGGCCCTGTCTGTTCCAAGACTTACCGCGGCTGCGTTTGACGGCATGGCGGTTGAACGCCGGATCCTAGCAGAAAAGGGCATTCCGATGAGGTCATTCCTACTCTGATAAAGGCTAGGAAGTGTCACGAACCGGTCTCTCATCTCTGCGGGTTCTGGGGTTCATCCGCTGCTGGTGCGGTTGCTCGCGGTGCTGTGCGGCCGTGTGGGGACGCGGCGTGATCAGTGGCACAGGTGATGCAGAGTCTGGGAACTGGGATTGCGGGGACCAAATGGCCTAAGGCACTGAGGTGTGTCTGCTGTTTAGGAGGTGGCCATGTTGGAGACCAAATAAGTAATACAGAGCACTTGTGAAATCAACTGTGGGCAGGTGTAAGCCAATCCCGTGCTTGTGCTGCCTTTAAGTAGGCTGCGATTACGTTCCTCTGGGCCAGTGCTTTGTTGTATCAACGCTATGCCCTAGCTCTGAGCTCTCTCCGTGCATTCCTGTGCGATTCCCGTGGTCCAGATATCGCCTCCGTTCCCAGAGGTCCGTCTGCAGCCTTCACTGCTAAAAGATCCACCGGCTCCCCGCTGTGCTGTCAGTTAATCGTGCACCTGCTGGTAACAATTGGATTCCCAGAGTCTTGCATGAGGTTACCCTGTCTGCCTGTTTTTAACCATACAAGTTTGGAGGATTCCACTAACTTCAGCTGTTCGTTTGTTCTGCTCTGCATTTAACCCGTTCATCACCTATATCACCTGCTACAGTTCACAGTGATTTCCGGAACTCGCAAGTAACCCAATTTAATACTTTTACTTTCTATGCTACCATTACAAGGATAATTCTTCACAGTCTCTCTGTTACCTCTCAAAACTTCATTGCAAATCCTTACAGTTATTTCTTCATGTCAGCATTACCCAGTTAAACACATTCTACAGTTCAGCATCAAAGCTTGTTTATATTTGGACAATTCAACATTTATTCTCCAGCCGGTTTTAAACGCAGTTCCATAAACATTTCTTTCTCTAACGTCCTAGTGGATGCTGGGGACTCCGTCAGGACCATGGGGATTAGCGGCTCCGCAGGAGACAGGGCACAAAAATAAAGCTTTAGGATCAGGTGGTGTGCACTGGCTCCTCCCCCTATGACCCTCCTCCAAGCCTCAGTTAGGTTTTTGTGCCCGTCCGAGCAGGGTGCAATCTAGGTGGCTCTCCTAAAGAGCTGCTTAGAAAAAGTTTTTAGGTTTTTTATTTTCAGTGAGTCCTGCTGGCAACAGGCTCACTGCATCGAGGGACTTAGGGGAGAGAAGTCAACTCACCTGCGAGCAGGATGGATTGGCTTCTTAGGCTACTGGACACCATTAGCTCCAGAGGGATCGAACACAGGCCCAGCCATGGAGTCCGGTCCCAGAGCCGCGCCGCCGACCCCCCTTGCAGATGCCGAAGATGGAAGAGGTCCAGAAGCAGGCGGCAGAAGACTTTTCAGTCTTCCTGAGGTAGCGCACAGCACTGCAGCTGTGCGCCATTGTTGTCAGCACACTTCACACAGCGGTCACGGAGGGTGCAGGGCGCTGGGGGGGCGCCCTGGGCAGCAATGTATAATACCTTTTTATGGCTAAAAAATACATCACATATAGCCCTTGAGGCTATATGGATGTATTTAACCCCTGCCAGATCTCACAAACTCCGGAGAAGAGCCCGCCGAAATAGGGGGCGGGGCTTATTCTCCTCAGCACACAGCGCCATTTTCCTGCTCAGCTCCGCTGTGAGGAAGGCTCCCAGGACTCTCCCCTGCACTGCACTACAGAAACAGGGTAAAACAGAGAGGGGGGGCCCTTTTTTTGGCGATATTACTATATTTAAGCTGCTATAAGGATACAACACTTATATAGGGTTGTTCCCATATATATTATAGCGCTTGGGTGTGTGCTGGCAAACTCTCCCTCTGTCTCCCCAAAGGGCTAGTGGGGTCCTGTCTTCAATAGAGCATTCCCTGTGTGTCTGCTGTGTGTCGGTACGTGTGTGTCGACATGTATGAGGACGATGTTGGTGTGGAGGCAGAGCAATTGCCGGTAATGGTGATGTCACCCCCCAGGGAGTCGACACCGGAATGGATGGCTTTGTTTATGGAATTACGTGATAATGTCAGCACATTACAAAAATCAGTTGACGACATGAGACGGCCGGAAAACCAGTTAGTACCTGCCCAGGCGTCTCAGACACCGTCAGGGGCTGTAAAACGCCCTTTACCTCAGTCGGTCGACACAGACCCAGACACTGAATCTAGTGTCGACGGTGAAGAAACAAACGTATTTTCCAGTAGGGCCACACGTTATATGATCACGGCAATGAAGGAGGCTTTGCATATCTCTGATACTACAAGTACCACAAAAAGGGGTATTATGTGGGGGGTGAAAAAACTACCTGTAGTTTTTCCTGAATCAGAGGAATTGAATGATGTATGTGATGAAGCGTGGGTTAACCCAGATAGAAAAGTGCTAATTTCAAAAAAGTTATTGGCATTATACCCTTTCCCGCCAGAGGTTAGGGCGCGCTGGGAAACACCCCCTAAGGTGGATAAGGCGCTCACACGCTTATCAAAACAAGTGGCGTTACCGTCTCCTGATACGGCCGCCCTCAAGGATCCAGCTGATAGGAGGCTGGAAACTACCCTAAAAAGTATATACACACATACTGGTGTTATACTGCGACCAGCCATCGCCTCAGCCTGGATGTGCAGTGCTGGGGTGGTCTGGTCGGATTCCCTGACTGAAAATATTGATACCCTGGATAGGGACAGTATTTTACAGACTTTAGAGCAATTAAAGGATGCTTTTCTTTATATGCGAGATGCTCAGAGGGATATTTGCACTCTGGCATCGAGAGTAAGTGCGATGTCCATATCTGCCAGAAGAAGTTTATGGACACGACAGTGGTCAGGTGATGCGGATTCCAAACGGCATATGGAAGTATTGCCGTATAAAGGGGAGGAATTATTTGGCGTCGGTCTATCGGATTTGGTGGCCACGGCAACTGCCGGGAAATCCACCTTTTTACCTCAGACCCCCTCCCAACAGAAAAAGACACCGTCTTTTCAGCCGCAGTCCTTTCGGTCCTATAAGAAGCGGGCAAAAGGACAGTCATATCTGCCCCGAGGCAGAGGAAAGGGTAAGAGAGGGCAGCAAGCAGCTCCTTCCCAGGAACAGAAGCCCTCCGCGGGTTCTGCAAAGCCCTCAGCATGACGCTGGGGCTTTACAAGCGGACTCAGGAACGGTGGGGGGTCGACTCAAGAATTTCAGCGCGCAGTGGGCTTGCTCACAGGTGGACCCCTGGATCCTGCAGGTAGTATCTCAGGGTTACAGGTTGGAATTCGAGAAGTCTCCCCCTCGCCGGTTCCTAAAGTCTGCTTTGCCAACGTCTCCCTCAGACAGGGCGACGGTATTGGAAGCCATTCACAAGCTGTTTTCTCAGCAGGTGATAGTCAAGGTACCCCTCCTACAACAGGAAAAGGGGTATTACTCCACGCTATTTGTGGTACCGAAACCGGACGGCTCGGTAAGACCTATTCTAAATCTGAAATCTTTGAACCTGTACATACAAAAATTCAAGTTCAAGATGGAATCACTCAGAGCAGTGATAGCGAATCTGGAAGAAGGGGACTTTATGGTGTCCCTGGACATAAAAGATGCTTACCTGCATGTCCCAATTTGCCCTTCACATCAAGGGTACCTCAGGTTCGTGGTGCAAAACTGTCATTATCAGTTTCAGACGCTGCCGTTTGGATTGTCCACGGCACCTCGGGTCTTTACCAAGGTAATGGCCGAAATGATGATTCTTCTGCGAAGAAGAGGCGTATTAATTATCCCTTACTTGGACGATCTCCTGATAAGGGCAAGGTCCAGAGAACAGCTGGAGGACGGAGTAGCACTAACCCAAGTAGTGCTGCAACAACACGGGTGGATTCTGAATTTTCCAAAATCTCAGTTGACCCCGACAACACGTCTGCTGTTCCTGGGAATGATTCTGGACACGGTTCAGAAAAAGGTGTTTCTTCCGGAGGAGAAAGCCAAGGAGTTATCCGAACTTGTCAGGAACCTCCTAAAACCAGGAAAAGTGTCTGTGCATCAATGCACAAGAGTCCTGGGAAAGATGGTGGCTTCTTACGAAGCAATCCCATTCCGCAGATTCCACGCACGAACTTTTCAGTGGGATCTGCTGGACAAATGGTCCGGATCGCATCTGCAGATGCATCAGCGGATAACCTTATCGCCACGGACAAGGGTGTCTCTTCTGTGGTGGTTGCAGAGTGCTCATCTGTTAGAAGGCCGCAGATTCGGCATACAGGACTGGGTCCTGGTGACCACGGATGCCAGTCTGAGAGGCTGGGGAGCGGTCACACAGGGAAGAAACTTCCAGGGAGTATGGTCAAGCCTGGAGATGTCTCTTCACATAAAGATACTGGAGCTAAGAGCGATTTACAATGCTCTAAGCCTGGCAAAACCCCTGCTTCAGGGTCAGCCGGTGTTGATCCAGTCGGACAACATCACGGCAGTCGCCCACGTAAACAGACAGGGCGGCACAAGAAGCAGGAGAGCAATGGCAGAAGCTGCAAGGATTCTTCGCTGGGCGGAAGATCATGTGATAGCACTGTCAGCAGTGTTCATTCCGGGAGTGGACAACTGGGAAGCAGACTTCCTCAGCAGACACGATCTACACCCGGGAGAGTGGGGACTTCATCCAGAAGTCTTCCACATGATTGTGAACCGTTGGGAAAAACCAAAGGTGGATATGATGGCGTCTCGCCTCAACAAAAAACTGGACAGGTATTGCGCCAGGTCAAGAGACCCTCAGGCAATAGCTGTGGACGCTCTGGTAACACCGTGGGTGTTCCAGTCAGTGTATGTGTTTCCTCCTCTGCCTCTCATACCCAAAGTACTGAGAATTATACGGCAAAGGGGAGTAAGAACGATACTCGTGGCTCCGGATTGGCCAAGAAGAACTTGGTACCCGGAACTTCAGGAGATGCTCACGGAAAATCCGTGGCCTCTACCTCTAAGACGGGACCTGATTCAGCAGGGACCGTGTCTATTTCAAGACTTACCGCGGCTGCGTTTGACGGCGTGGCGGTTTAACGCCGAATTCTAAGGAAAAAAGGCATTCCAGAAGAGGTCATTCCTACACTGGTTAAAGCCAGGAAGGAGGTGACTGCACAACATTATCACCGCATTTGGAGAAAATATGTTGCGTGGTGTGAGGCCAGGAAGGCCCCCACGGAGGAATTTCAATTGGGTCGATTCCTACATTTCCTGCAAACAGGATTGTCTATGGGCCTCAAGTTGGGGTCCATTAAGGTTCAAATTTCGGCCCTGTCGATTTTCTTCCAGAAAGAATTGGCTTCAGTTCCTGAAGTCCAGACTTTTGTAAAAGGAGTACTACATATACAGCCCCCGGTTGTGCCCCCAGTGGCTCCGTGGGACCTTAATGTAGTTTTGGATTTTCTCAAATCCCATTGGTTTGAGCCACTCAAATCGGCGGATTTGAAATATCTTACATGGAAAGTAACCATGCTACTGGCCCTGGCTTCAGCCAGGAGAGTGTCAGAATTGGCGGCTTTATCGTATAAAAGCCCATATCTGATTTTCCATTCGGACAGGGCAGAACTGCGGACGCGTCCTCATTTTCTGCCTAAGGTGGTGTCAGCGTTTCACCTCAACCAGCCTATTGTGGTGCCTGCGGCTACTAGCGATTTGGAGGATTCCAAGTTGCTGGACGTTGTCAGGGCATTGAAAATATATATTTCAAGGACGGCTGGAGTCAGAAAATCTGACTCGCTGTTTATACTGTATGCACCCAACAAGCTGGGTGCTCCTGCTTCTAAGCAGACGATTGCTCGTTGGATTTGTAGCACAATTCAACTTGCACATTCTGTGGCAGGCCTGCCACAGCCTAAATCTGTCAAGGCCCATTCCACAAGGAAGGTGGGCTCATCCTGGGCGGCTGCCCGAGGGGGTCTCGGCATTACAACTCTGCCGAGCAGCTACGTGGTCGGGGGAGAACACGTTTGTAAAATTCTACAAATTTGATACCCTGGCTAAAGAGGACCTGGAGTTCTCTCATTCGGTGCTGCAGAGTCATCCGCACTCTCCCGCCCGTTTGGGAGCTTTGGTATAATCCCCATGGTCCTGACGGAGTCCCCAGCATCCACTAGGACGTTAGAGAAAATAAGATTTTACTTACCGATAAATCTATTTCTCGTAGTCCGTAGTGGATGCTGGGCGCCCATCCCAAGTGCGGATTGTCTGCAATACTTGTACATAGTTATTGTTACAAAAAAATCGGGTTGTTCTTGTTGTGAGCCGTCTGTTCAGAGGCTCCTACGTTGTCATACTGTTAACTGGGTTCAGATCACAAGTTGTACGGTGTGATTGGTGTGGCTGGTATGAGTCTTACCCGGGATTCAAAATCCTTCCTTATTGTGTACGCTCGTCCGGGCACAGTATCCTAACTGAGGCTTGGAGGAGGGTCATAGGGGGAGGAGCCAGTGCACACCACCTGATCCTAAAGCTTTATTTTTGTGCCCTGTCTCCTGCGGAGCCGCTAATCCCCATGGTCCTGACGGAGTCCCCAGCATCCACTACGGACTACGAGAAATAGATTTATCGGTAAGTAAAATCTTATTTTTATTTATCTATAAGATTTATCCTGCATATTATTTCTGTTATTCATGCAATACGTCAGTACATTATGGTGATTAATAACTTGCCATTTAACATTTTACTGAATTGTTATTTTCAATAAATATATGAAACTGAACTTTCTTCGTCCTCCCTGCTTTCTTCATATCCCAGCACCTACACCTGTGGTTGGTCCAGGGTTAACGGATTCACAAAAACACCCGGACCTGACAGGAAGGACGTGACCGCTAAACATCACCGTATATGGCGAAAATATGTTGCTTGGTGTGAGGCCAGGAATGCTCCTACGGAAGAATTCCATCTGGGCCGTTTCCTTCACTTCCTACAAACTGGAGTGAATATGGGCCTAAAATTAGGCTCCATTAAGGTTCAGATTTCGGCCTTATCCATTTTCTTTCAAAAAGAATTGGCTTCTCTCCCAGAAGTACAGACTTTTGTGAAGGGAGTGCTGCATATCCAGCCTCCTTTTGTACCTCCGGTGGCGCCTTGGGATCTTAACGTGGTGTTGAGTTTCCTTAAGTCGCACTGGTTTGAACCACTTAAAACGGTGGAGTTAAAATATCTCACTTGGAAAGTGGTCATGTTGTTAGCCTTGGCTTCGGCTAGGCGAGTGTCGGAATTGGCGGCTTTATCTCATAAAAGCCCCTATCTAGTGTTCCATATGGATAGAGCGGAATTGCGGACACGTCCTCAATTCTTGCCTAAGGTGGTGTCATCTTTTCATATGAACTAACCTATTGTGGTGCCTGTGGCTACGCGAGACTTGGAGGATTCAGAGTCCCTTGATGTAGTCAGGGCTTTGAAAATTTACGTAGCCAGAACGGCTCGAGTCAGAAAAACAGAAGCACTGTTTGTCCTATATGCGGCCAACAAGGTTGGCGCCCCTGCTTCAAAGCAGACCATTGCTCGCTGGATCTGTAACACAATTCAGCAGGCGCATTCTACGGCTGGATTGCCGTTACCAAAATCTGTTAAGGCTCATTCCACTAGGAAGGTGGGCTCGTCTTGGGCGGCTGCCCGAGGGGTCTCAGCACTACAACTATGCCGAGCTGCTACTTGGTCGGGTTCAAACGCCTTTGCAAAGTTCTATAAGTTTGATACCCTGGCTGAGGAGGACCTCCTGTTTGCTCAATCGGTGCTGCAGAGTCATCCGCACTCTCCCGCCCGTTTGGGAGCTTTGGTATAATCCCCATGGTCCTTACGGAGTCTCCTCTAGGATGTAAGGGAAAATAAGATTTTAAACCTACCGGTAAATCTTTTTCTCTAACGTCCTAAGTGGATGCTGGGGACTCCGTAAGGACCATGGGGAATAGCGGCTCCGCAGGAGACTGGGCACAACTAAGAAAGATTTAGGACTACCTGGTGTGCACTGGCTCCTCCCTCTATGACCCTCCTCCAGACCTCAGTTAGAATTTTGTGCCCGGCCGAGCTGGTTGCACACTAGGGGCTCTCCTGAGCTCTTAGAAAAGAAAGTAATATTTAGGTTTTTTATTTTCAGTGAGATCTGCTGGCAACAGACTCACTGCTACGAGGGACCTAGGGGAGAGAAGCGAACCTACCTGCTTGCAGCTAGCTTGGGCTTCTAGGCTACTGGACACCATTAGCTCCAGAGGGATCGAACACAGGCCCAGCCTCGGTCGTCCGGTCCCGGAGCCGCGTCGCCGTCCCCCTTGCAGAGCCAGAAGCAAGAAGAACGTGCGGAAAATCGGCGGCAGAAGACTTCGGTCTTCATTAAGGTAGCGCACAGCACTGCAGCTGTGCGCCATTGCTCCCCATGCACACCACATACTCACTGATGGGTGCAGGGCGCTGGGGGGGGCACCCTGGGCTGCAATAAGATTACCTGAAATTGGCAAAAATACACATAATATAGTCAGTAGGACTATATATGTGTGTAAAATCCCCTGCCATGAATATCCTTAAAAAAGCGGGAGAAGCGGCTATCTCCCTCAGCACACTGGTGCCATTTCCTCTCACAGCTCCGCTGGAAGGACGCTCCCAAGGCTCTCCCCTGCAGTTTCCAGGCTCAATAGGGTAAAAAAGAGAGGGGGGCACTAATTTTAGGCGCAAACTGTGTAATTGTAGCAGCTATACGGGAAAAATCACTGTGTGTAGTGTAAATCCCTGCTTTATATAGCACTCTGGTGTGTGCTGGCATACTCTCTCTCTGTCTCCCCAAAGGACTTTGTGGGGTCCTGTCCTCAGTCAGAGCATTCCCTGTGTGTGTGCGGTGTGTCGGTACGGCTGTGTCGACATGTTTGATGAGGCTTAAGTGGAGGCGGAGCAGGTGCCGATAAATGTGATGTCACCCCCTGCGGGGCCGACACCTGAATGGATGGACATGTGGAAGGAATTACGTGATAGTGTCAACTCCTTACATAAAAGGTTTGACGACATAGCAGATGTGGGACAGCCGGCTTCTCAGCTCGTGCCTGCCCAGGCGTCTCAAAAGCCATCAGGGGCTCTAAAACGCCCGCTACCTCAGATGGCAGACACAGATGTCGACACGGATACTGACTCCAGTGTCGACGACGATGAGACTAGTGTACATTCCAATAGAGCCACCCGTTATATGATTGCGGCAATGAAAAATGTGTTGCACATTTCTGATATTACCCCAGGTACCACAAAAAAGGTTATTATGTTTGGGGAGAAAAAACTACCAGTGGTTTTTCCCCCATCTGATGAATTAAATGAAGTGTGTGAAGAAGCGTGGGCTTCCCCCGATAAGAAACTGGTAATTTCTAAATAGTTACTAATGGCGTACCCTTTCCCGCCAGAGGACAGGTTACGTTGGGAGACATCCCCTAGGGTGGATAAGGCGCTCACACGTCTGTCAAAGAAGGTGGCACTACCGTCTCTGGACACGGCCACCCTAAAGGAACCTGCTGATAGGAAGCAGGAGGCTATCCTGAAGTCTGTTTATACACACTCAGGCATTATACTGAGACCAGCTATTGCTTCAGCATGGATGTGCAGTGCTGCAGCTGCGTGGTCAGATTCCCTGTCAGAAAATATTGATACCTTAGACAGGGACACTATATTGCTAACCATAGAGCATATAAAAGACGCAGTCTTAAACATGAGAGATGCACAGAGGGATATTTGCCGGCTGGCATCTAGAGTAAATGCAATGTCCATTTCTGCCAGGAGGGGTTTATGGACTCTGCAGTGGACAGGGGATGCATATTCTAAAAGGCACATGGAAGTTTTGCCTTACAAGGGTGAGGAGTTGTTTGGGGATGGTCTCTCTGACCTAGTTTCCACAGCAACAGCTGGGAAATCAGCATTTTTACCCCATGTTCCCTCACAGCCAAAGAAAGCACCATATTATCAGGTACAGTCCTTTCGGCCCCAGAAAGGCAAGCGGGTTAGAGGCGCGTCTTTTCTGCCCAGAGGCAGAGGTAGAGGGAAAAAGCTGCAAAATACAGCCAGTTCCCAGGAACAAAAGTCCTCCCCCGCTTCCTCTAAGTCCACCGCATGACGCTGGGGGTCCACAGGCGGAGCCAGGTGCGGTGGGGGCCCGTCTCAAGAACTTCAGCGATCAGTGGGCTTGCTCACAAGTGGTATCTCAGGGGTACAAGCTGGAATTCGAGACGTCTCCCCCTCGCCGTTTCCTCAAATCTGCCTTGCCAACAACTCCCTCGGACAGGGAGGCAGTGCTAGAGGCAATTCACAAGCTGTATTCGCAGCAGGTGATAGTCAAGGTACCCCTCCTTCAACAAGGAAGGGGTTACTATTCCACAATGTTTGTGGTACCGAAACCGGACGGTTCGGTGAGACCCATTTGAAATTTGAAATCCTTGAACACTTCTATAAAAAGATTCAAGTTCAAGATGGAATTGCTCAGGGCGGTTATTTCAAGCCTGGAGGAAGGGGATTACATGGTATCACTGGACATCAAGGATGCTTACCTGCATGTCCCCATTTACCCTCCTCACCAGGAGTACCTCAGATTTGTGGTAACGGACTGTCATTACCAATTCTAGACGTTGCCGTTTGGTCTGTCCACGGCACCGAGGGTATTTACCAAGGTAATGGCCGAAATGATGATACTCCTTCGAAAAAAGGGAGTTATAATTATCCCGTACTTGGACGATCTCCTTCTAAAGGCGAGGTCCAGGGAACAGTTGTTGATCGGAGTAGCACTAGCTCGGGAAGTGCTACAACAGCACGGCTGGATCTTGAATATTCCAAAGTCGCAGCTGGTTCCTACAACGCGTCTATTGTTCCTGGGGATGGTTCTGGACACAGAACAGAAAAAGGTGTTTCTCCCGGAGGAGAAGGCCAAGGAGTTGTCATCTCTAGTCAGAGACCTCCTAAAACCAAAACAGGTGTCGGTGCACCACTGCACGCGAGTCCTGGGAAAGATGGTAGCTTCTTACAAAGCAATTCCATTCGGAAGGTTCCATGCAAGGATCTTTCAGTGGGATCTGTTGGACAAGTGGTCCGGATCGTATCTTCAGATGCATCGGATGATAACCCTGTCTGCAAGGACCAGGGTGTCTCTACTGTGGTGGCTGCAGAGTGCTCATCTTCTGGAGGGCCACAGATTCGGCATACAAGACTGGGTCCTGGTGACCACGGATGCCAGCCTTCGAGGCTGGGGGGCAGTCACACAGGGAAGAAATTTCCAAGGACTATGGTCAAGCTAGGAGATTTCCCTACACATAAATATTCTGGAACTAAGGGCCATTTACAATGCCCTAAGTCAAGCAAGACCCCTGCTTCAAAGCCAGCCGGTACTGATCCAGTCAGACAACATCACGGCGGTCGCCCATGTAAACCGACAGGGCGGCACGAGAAGCAGGATGGCGATGGCAGAAGCCACAAGGATTCTCCGATGGGCGGAAAATCACGTGTTAGCACTGTCAGCAGTGTTCATTCCGGGAGTGGACAACTGGGAAGCAGACTTCCTCAGCAGGCACGACCTCCACCCGGGAGAGTGGGGACTTCATCCAGAAGTCTTCCGGCTGATTGCAAACCGTTGGGAAAGGCCACAGGTGGACATGATGGCGTCCCGCCTCAACAAAAAGCTAGAAAAATATTGCGCCAGGTCAAGGGACCCTCAGGCGATAGCGGTGGACGCTCTAGTGACACCGTGGGTGTACCAGTCGGTTTATGTGTTCCCTCCTCTTCCTCTCATACCCAAGGTACTGAGGATAATAAGAAGGAGAAGAGTATGAACTATACTCATTGTTCCGGATTGGCCAAGAAGAGCTTGGTACCCAGAACTTCAAGAAATGATCTCAGAGGACCCATGGCCTCTACCGCTCAGACAAGACCTGCTGCAGCAGGGGCCCTGTCTGTTCCAAGACTTACCGCGGCTGCGTTTGACGGCATGGCGGTTGAACACCGGATCCTAAAAGAAAAGGGCATTCTGGAGGAAGTCATTCCTACGCTGATCAAAGCTAGGAAGGATGTGACCGCAAAACATTATCACCGCATATGGCGAAAATATGTTGCTTGGTGTGAGGCCAGGAAGGCCCCACTGGAGGAATTTCAGCTGGGTCGATTCCTGCACTTCCTACAGTCAAGGGTGACTATGGGCCTCAAATTGGGTTCCATTAAGGTCCAGATTTCGGCTCTGTCGATTTTCTTCCAAAAAGAACTGGCTTCACTGCCTGAAGTTCAGACTTTTGTTAAAGGAGTACTACATATTCAGCCTCCTTTTGTGCCTCCTGTGGCACCTTGGGATCTCAACGTGGTGTTGGATTTCCTAAAGTCGCATTGGTTTGAGCCACTTAAAACCGTGGAGCTAAAGTATCTCACGTGGAAAGTGGTCATGCTGTTGGCCTTGGCCTCGGCCAGGCGTGTGTCAGAATTGGCGGCTTTGTCATGTAAAAGCCCTTAATCTGATTTTCCATTTGGATAGGGCAGAATTGAGGACTCGTTCCCAATTCCTGCCTAAGGTGGTATCAGCTTTTCATTTGAACCAACCTATTGTGGTGCCTGCGGCTACTAAGGACTTGGAAGATTCCAAGTTGCTGGACGTAGTCAGGGCCCTGAAAATTTATGTTTCCAGGACGGCTAGTGTCAGAAAAACTGACTCGCTATTTATCCTGTATGCACCCAACAAGCTGGGTGCTCCTGCTTCAAAGCAGACTATTGCTCGCTGGATCTGTAGCACGATTCAGCTTGCACACTCTGCGGCTGGACTGCCACATCCTAGATCAGTGAAAGCACATTCCACGAGGAAGGTGGGCTCTTCTTGGGCGGCTGCCCGAGGGGTCTCGGCTTTACAACTTTGCATAGCAGCTACTTGGTCGCGGTCAAACACATTTGCAAAATTCTACAAGTTTGATACCCTGGCTGAGGAGGACCTAGAGTTCGCTCATTCGGTGCTGCAGAGTCATCCGCACTCTCCCGCCCGTTTGGGAGCTTTGGTATAATCCCCATGGTCCTTACGGAGTCCCCAGCATCCACTTAGGACGTTAGAGAAAATAAGATTTTACTCACCGGTAAATCTATTTCTCGTAGTCCGTAGTGGATGCTGGGCGCCCATCCCAAGTGCGGATTGTCTGCAATACTTGTATATAGTTATTGTTTAACTAAAGGGTTATTGTTGAGAGCCATCTGTTGAGAGGCTCAGTTATATTTCATACTGTTAACTGGGTATAGTATCACGAGTTGTACGGTGTGATTGGTGTGGCTGGTATGAGTCTTACCCGGGATTCCAAATCCTTCCTTATTGTGTTAGCTCTTCCGGGCACGGTATCCTAACTGAGGTCTGGAGGAGGGTCATACAGGGAGGAGCCAGTGCACACCAGGTAGTCCTAAATCTTTCTTAGTTGTGCCCAGTCTCCTGCGGAGCCGTTATTCCACATGGTCCTTACGGAGTCCCCAGCATCCACTACGGGCTATGAGAAATAGATTTACCGGTGAGTAAAATCTTATTTTCTCATAGTCCGTAGAGGATGCTGGGCGGCCGTCCCAAGTGCGGACTACTTCTGCATGACTTGTATGTAGTTTTGCTTACATAAGGGTTATGTTATAGTTTTTATCGGTCTCCGACTGATGCCATGTTGTTTTTTCATACTGTTAACTGGTTAGTTTATCACAAGTTATACGGTGTGATTGGTGTGGCTGGTATGAATCTTGCCCTTGGATTAACAAAAATCCTTTCCTCGTACTGTCCGTCTCCTCTGGGCACAGTTTCACTGAGGTCTGGAGGAGGTGCATAGAGGGAGGAGCCAGTGCACACCCATACCTAAAGTCTTTCTTAAAGTGCCCATGTCTCCTGCGGAGCACGTCTATCCCCATGGTCCTTACGGAGTCCCCAGCATCCCCTACGGACTACGAGAAAAAGATTTACCGTTAGGTTTAAAATCTTATTTTCTGAAAAAAACTGATATTTTTAGGGTATAATATTCAGTGAAAAAATTGGTAAGCACCTACCAAAAAAGTATTGGGATCAAATATGACATAAATGGTTCTGCCATAAAGATGTTTATAAAGCGACCTGAGTGAGAAGACACAAAAATTCACTTTAAGGGGTTGCGCCTTCCTTCAACTACAAAAACGACTCTTTTGAGTAAATGGAATGAAGTGTAATACCTTTATATAAAGGCAGGCTCTTCATATATAGAAGGAAAAAATGGACCCTAAAAAGTGGTTTCCCACTTAGACTCTAATAAGAGCCTTTTCATCTTTAATACTGGATCAACCTACAAAAATAGAGTGGAAGTGAACCATATACCACATAATTGGTTGAGAGAAAGAGGTTTATATGTGTACAAAAAAATATAGAATGAAGTTAAAAATACTCCAAAGGCACATACCTAAACGCATGAAATGATTCAGTGCACTGGGTTGGAATTTTATAAGAATATACAGAAGCATCTGTAAAAAAGGGTCATAATTTGGTTTGCATAAGGTGTATCAGCCATTACAATTTTCCTCAGCAAAAAATACAGAAAATATATACATACCAAAAGGTATATCCAGAGTAAAGATAATTATTATAAAACACTGGAACTTCCAGAAGGACCCACAGTTGTATCTTAAAATAAAAGATAATTCAACTATTGTAACATATAGGTACAATCATTCAAAGATAATAATTTAATTGCAGCCCTTAAACACAAATATGGCAAATAGAAGCACTCACCACAAAGGATCTCCCAACCTGCAACTATGAGTGTGGAAATTTCAGAATGAAATGCCTCTCACCCTGGCTGCTATTTAAACTCCCAGTGTGATTACATCATTTCCTTTAATTAGCTGCATTTTGTATCACTGCTAACTGTATAAATGTAACAGGTGTGACCAGCACTCCAAAAGCAAACAGCAAGTACCTGGGTGCCCTCCCGTGCCACTACAAAGTCCAGCAAACAGCAGCATGTGATGGGCGGCACTCCAAGGATTTGAAAGAAACGGACAGCTCACAAAGCTTTGTAGATCAACGTTTCAGGTACTCTTTATTGGCACCTTTCATCAGGATATAGTAACAAACAATCTCACATACCTTTATAAGACCAGAGCGTGGGTCCTGCTTCGTATCGCCTGCGTTTCTGGTATCTGCGTGATGACATCAGAGCTCTCCGTCTCCACAGCAGTGGGCGGGGCCGGTCGCCATAGCAACACCTAAACCAAGTCCGGCAACCACGGATATCTGCTAGCAATGCACTTTAGCAGTGCAGCTGAACGGCGCGATCGCACTGAGTCCCAGAAACGGGGGATTCAAAGCATGGTATGAAACATTAAACAGACACTCCTAAGTGCATCTAAAACCCACCATCCTGGGTCGTAGTGGGATTAAGTGACCTCACACATAACCCAAACGGCACAGGGGGCGGGTATTGTTATTTTAGGTGATTCCTCCACCAATGAGTACTAGATAGGAACCAAAGTGACTGTCTTCATGAAACATAGTACAGGTTGAGTATCCCATATCCAAATATTCCGAAATACAGAATATTCCAAAATACGGACTTTTTTGAGTGAGAGTGAGATAGTGAAACCTTTGTTTTTTGATGACTCGGTGTACACAAACTTTGTTTAATACACAAAGTTATTAAAAATATTGTATTAAATGACCTTCAGGCTGTGTGTATAAGGTGTATATGAAACATAAATGAATTGTGTGAATGTAGACACACTTTGTTTAATGTACAAAGTTATAAAAAATATTGGCTAAAATGACCTTCAGGCTGTGTGTATAAGGTGTATATGAAACATAAATGCATTCTGTGCTTAGATTTAGGTCCCATCACCATGATATCTCATTATGGTATGCAATTATTCCAAAATACGGAAAAATCCGATATCCAAAATACCTCTGGTCCCAAGCATTTTGGATAAGGGATACTCAACCTGTATTATATTGTGCTAGCATTGCTGAAATGCAGTGTTCCCACAAAAATAAACTATGAACATATATTAATAGAATCCATGTTACAGTTATAATATTAAGGCTTGAGCATAATAGAGAGAAAAAATGATCTCAACAATAAATTTAGTATAGAATGTCACAATACACTGCACTGTAGTAGATAGGAGTGGTCTAATGTAATAAAATTTACACCATAAGGGGCCATGAAAAAATAGGCACCAATAACCAACAGCATCTTGATGCTTGGTCAAATAAGCGTGTGTGTGTGTGTGTGTGTGTGTGTGTGTGTGTGTGTTAGTTATACAGTCAGGTCCATAAATATTGGGACATCGACACAATTCTCATATTTTGGGCTCTATACACCACCACAATGGATTTGAAATGAAACAAACAAGATGTGCTTTAACTGCAGACTTTCCGCTTTAATTTGAGGGTATTTACATCCAAATCAGGTGAACGGTGTAGGAATTACAACGGTTTCTATATGTGCCTCACACTTTTTAAGGGACCAAAAGTAATGGGACATTTGACTCAAAAGCTATTTCATGGACAGGAGTGGGATATTCCCTCGTTATTTCATCATCAATGAAGCAGGCAAAAGGTCTGGAGTAGATTCCAGGTGTGACATTTGCATTTGGAATCTGTTGCTGTCGACTCTCAATATGAGATCCAAAGAGCTGCCACTATCAGTGAAGCAAGCCATCATTAGGCTGAAAAATCAAAACAAACCCATCAGAGATAGCAAAAACATTAGGTGTGGCCAAATCAACTGTTTGGAACATTCTTAAAAAGAAGGAACGCACCGGAGAGCTCAGCAACACCAAAAGATCCGTAAGACCACGGAAAACAACTGTGGTGGATGACAGAAGAATTATTTCCCTGGTGAAGAAAACACCCTTCACAACAGTTGCCCAGATGAAGAACACTCTCCAGGAGGTAGGTGTATATGTGTCAAAGTCAACAATCAAGAGAAGACTTCACAAGAGTGAATATAGAGGGTTCACCACAAGATGTAAACCATTGGTGAGCCACAAAAACAGGAAGACCAGATTAGAGTTTGCCAAACAACATCTAAAAAAGCCTTCACAGTTCTGAAACAAGATCCTATGGACAGATGAGACAAAGATCAACTTGTACCAGAGTGATGGGAAGAGAAGAGTGGAGAAGGAAAGGAACTGCTCATGATCCAAAACATACCACCTCATCCGTGAAGCATGGTGGTGGTAATATCATGGCGTGGGCATGTATGGCTGCCAATGGAACTGGTTCCCTTTTATTTATTGACAATGTGACTGCTGACAGAAGCAGCAGGATGAATTCTGAAGTGTTTTGGGCAATATTATCTGCTCATATTCAGTCAAATGCTTCAGAACTCATTGGACGGCGCATCACAGTGCAGATGGACAATGACCCAAAGCATACTGCGAAAGCAACCAAAGAGTTTTTTAAGGCAAATAAGTGGAATGTTATGCAATGGCCAAGTCAATCACCTGACCTAAATCCGATTCAGCATGCATTTCACTTGATGAAGACAAAACTGAAGGGAAAATGCCCCAAGAACAAGCAGGAACTGAAGACATTGCAGTAGAGGCCTGGCAGAGCATCACCATGGATGAAACCCAGCGTCTGGTGATGTCTATGCGTTCCAGACTTCAGGCTGTAATTGACTACAAAGGATTTGCAACAAAGTATTAAAAAGTGAAAGTTTAATATAGGATTTAGTTTGTCCCATTACTTTTGGTCCCTTAAAAAGTGGGAGGCACTTTGTAACCGTTGTAATTCCTACACTGTTCACCTGATTTGGATGTAAATACCCTCAAATTAAAGTGGAAAGTCTGCAGTTAAAGCACATCTTGTTTGTTTAATTTCAAATCCATTGTGTTGGTGTATATAGCCCAAAATATGAGAATTGTGTCGATGTCCCAATATTTATGGACCTGACTGTGTATATATGTGTGTGTGTGTGTATATATATATTTATTTTATATTGAACCCATTATAATTAATTTTATATTAAGTTGGTGGCACAGTGGGTTTATAACTTCATTGGTGGGGCAGTGGATGGAGACGCTGAGTGGTCAGCGGCTCAGCTAGGTGCAGCACTCCTAGCGGCTTGAATAAAGGCATGCGTGTAGATGTTTCAATGCCTTTATTGCAGCATTGTCAGGTCTTTTATGCCGCAATAAAGGCATTGAAACGTTGTCTACACGCATGCCCTGTTGTTGTCCTTTATTCAAGCCGCTAGGAGTGCTGCACCTTTAGACTTTATGTGATTATTATTTGTGGAGGCATCCGACGCAGTAACGCAGTCTTAATGGGAGAGCCGGTCCTTTGGTCTATATAATCATATATATTGAACCCATTATGATAAATGTTTTATTAAGTTGGTGGCACAGTGGAAATTAGTGGGGCAGTGGGTGAATTTTTTTTTAATTGGTTCCTCCTTCTACAGCCCTGCCCACATACCCAGAAATGCCTCCCCAACATTAAAATTTGTGTAAAAAAAAAAAGGTGCCAATTCGAAGGATATCTTTCAAATTGTTTGAAAAATTGCTTAGTGTGTACACTCAATTTCGTTTGTCAGGGCTCTGGGAAGTTCAAGGGAAATTGCTCATCATCCACATTGTTCATCTTTCACATTGGTCCTGTCTTCTAGTGTGTAGGGCCCTTAAGAAATGGTGTGGTGCTAGAACCAAAACCTGTGATATGTCTTCACGATACGATCTTTAATGTTTTTACTTTTAGAATAACTGGACACAGTGCCGTAACTAGACATTTTGGTGCTTTATGCAAGAAACAGCATTACACCTGGTAGAGCCGCCTTTTACACATTACGCCAGACAGAGCCCCCTTTTACGGCTCCTCTTCTGGAAAAATAAACACCCAAATATAGCAAAATCATTTCTCTGACGTCCTAGTGGATGCTGGGAACTCCGTAAGGACCATGGGGAATAGCGGCTCCGCAGGAGACTGGGCACAATTAAAGAAAGCTTTAATACTATCTGGTATGCACTGGCTCCTCCCCCTATGACCCTCCTGCAGACCTCAGTTAGATTTTTGTGCCCGGCCGAGCTGGATGCACACTAGGAGGCTCTCCTGAGCCTGCTAGAAAGAAAGTTAGAATTAGGTTTTTTATTTTCAGTGAGATCTGCTGGCAACAGACTCACTGCTACGAGGGACTAAGGGGAGAAGAAGCGAACCTACCTGCTTGCAGCTAGCTTGGGCTTCTTAGGCTACTGGACACCATTAGCTCCAGAGGGATCGAACACAGGGCCCGACCTCGATCGTCCGGTCCCGGAGCCGCGCCGCCGTCCCCCTTACAGAGCCAGAAGCAAGAAGTGGTCCAGAAAATCGGCGGCAGAAGACTTTCAGTCTTCAACAAGGTAGCGCACAGCACTGCAGCTGTGCGCCATTGCTCCTCATGCACACCTCACACTCCGGTCACTGATGGGTACAGGGCGCTGGGGGGGGTGCCCTGAGCAGCAATAAGACACCTTGGCTGGCAAATATACACCATATATAGTCCAAAAGGCTATATAGGTGTAAATTAACCCCTGCCAGATTTCCAGAAAACGCGGGAGAAAGTCAGCCGAAAAAGGGGCGGGGCTATCTCCCTCAGCACACTGGCGCCATTTTTCCCTCACAGCTCCGCTGGAAGGATCGCTCCCTGGCTCTCCCCTGCAGTCCTGCATACAAAAGGGTAAAAAAGAGGGGGGGGGGGGGGCACTAAATTTAGGCGCAATATAGATATATTAAGCAGCTATAGGGGAAAACACTCTGTTATAGTGATATCCCAGTGTATATAGCGCTCTGGTGTGTGCTGGCATACTCTCCCTCTGTCTCCCCAAAGGGCTTTGTGGGGTCCTGTCAGAGCATTCCCTGTGTGTGTGCGGTGTGTCGGTACGGCTGTGTCGACATGTATTATGAGGAAAATTATGTGGAGGCGGAGCAAATGCCGGTAAATGTGATGTCACCCCCAGCGGGGTCAACACCTGAGTGGATGGACTTATGGAAGGAATTACGTGAAAGTGTCAACTCCTTGCATAAAAGGTTTGAAGACATGGGACAGCCGGCTACTCAGCTTGTGCCTATCCAGGCGTCTCAAAGGCCATCAGGGGCATTAAAACGCCCGCTACCTCAGATGGCAGACACAGACGTCGACACGGATACCGACTCCAGTGTCGACGACGAGGAGACTAATGTAACTTCCAATAGGGCCATCCGTTACATGATTGAGGCAATGAAAAATGTATTACACATTACTGATATTACCCCAGGTACCACAAAAAAGGGTATTATGTTTGGTGAGAAAAAACTACCAGTAGTTTTTCCAGCATCTGAGGAATTAAATGAAGTGTGTGAAGAAGCGTGGGCTTCCCCCGAAAAGAAATTGGTAATTTCTAAACGGTTGTTAGTAACGTACCCTTTCCCGCCAGAGGATCGGACATGTTGTGAAACACCCCCTAGGGTAGATAAAGCGCTCACACGTTTGTCAAAGAAGGTAGCACTACCGTCTCCGGATACGGCCGCCCTAAAGGAACCTGCTGATAGAAAGCAGGAGGCTATCCTGAAGTCTATATATACACACACGGGCATTATACTGCGACCAGCTATTGCCTCAGCATGGATGTGCAGTGCTGCGGCTGCGTGGTCGGATTCCCTGTCGGAAAATATTGATACCCTGGATAGGGACAATATATTACTGCCCATAGAGCATATAAAAGACGCTGTCTTATACATGCGTGATGCACAGAGGGATATTTGCCGGCTGGCATCAAAAATAAGTGCAATGTCCATTGCCGCCAGGAGAGGGTTATGGACTCGGCAGTGGTCAGGTGATGCAGATTCAAAAAGGCACATGGAAGTTTTGCCTTATAAAGGGGAGGAATTGTTTGGGGATGGTCTTTCAGACCTCGTTTCCACGGCAACGGCTGGGAAATCAGCATTTTTGCCCCAGGTTACCTCACAGCAAAAGAAAGCACCGTATTATCAAGTACAGTCCTTTCGGCCCCATAAGAGCAAGAGGGCTAAAGGCGCGTCCTTTCTGCCAAAAGGCAGAGGTAGGGGGAAAAAGCTGCAGCATACAGCCAGTTCCCAGGAGCAGAAGTCCTCCCCCGCTTCCGCTAAGTCCACCGCATGACGCTGGGGCTCCACAGGCGGACCCAGGTACGGTGGGGGCCCGTCTCAAAAATTTCAGCACACAGTGGGCTCGCTCACAGGTGGATCCCTGGATCCTTCAGGTAGTATCTCAGGGGTACATGCTGGAATTCGAGATGCCTCCCCCCCGCCGTTTCCTAAAATCTGCCTTACCAACAACTCCCTCAGACAGGGAGGCAGTGTTAGAGGCTATACACAAGCTGTATTCACAGCAGGTGATAATCAAGGTGCCCCTCCTTCAACAAGGAAGGGGTTACTATTCCACAATGTTTGTGGTACCGAAACCGGACGGTTCGGTGAGACCCATTTTAAATTTGAAATCCTTGAACACATATATAAAAAGATTCAAGTTCAAGATGGAATCGCTCAGGGCGGTTATTGCAAGCCTGGACGAGGGGGACTACATGGTTTCACTGGACATCAAGGATGCTTACCTGCATGTCCCCATTTACCCTCCTCACCAGGAGTACCTCAGGTTTGTGGTACAGGACTGTCACTACCAGTTCCAGACGCTGCCGTTTGGGTTATCCACGGCACCGAGGGTCTTTACCAAGGTAATGGCCGAAATGATGATACTCCTTCGAAAGAAGGGAGTTTTAATTATCCCGTACTTGGACGATCTCCTGATAAAGGCGAGATCCAAGGAACAGTTGTTGGTGGGGGCAGCACTTTCTCGGGAAGTGCTACAACAGCACGGTTGGATTCTGAATATCCCAAAGTCACAGCTGGTCCCTACGACACGTCTTCTGTTCCTGGGAATGATTCTGGACACAGACCAGAAAAAAGTGTTTCTTCCAGAGTGCTCATCTTCTAGAGGGCCGCAGATTCGGAATACAGGACTGGGTCCTGGTGACCACGGATGCCAGCCTTCGAGGCTGGGGAGCAGTCACACAGGGAAGAAATTTCCAGGGACTGTGGTCAAACCAGGAGATTTCACTACACATACATATTCTGGAGCTAAGAGCCATTTACAATGCCCTAAGCCAAGCAAGACCCCTGCTTCAAAACCAGCCGGTACTGATCCAATCAGACAACATCACGGCGGTCGCCCATGTAAACAGACAGGGCGGCACAAGGAGCAGGAGGGCAATGGCAAAAGCCACAAGGATTCTCCGATGGGCGGAAAATCACGTGTTAGCACTGTCAGCAGTGTTCATTCCGGGAGTGGACAACTGGGAAGCAGACTTCCTCAGCAGACACGACCTCCATCCGGGTGAGTGGGGACTTCATCCAGAAGTCTTCCAGATGATTGTAGACCGTTGGGAACGGCCAAAGGTGGATATGATGGCGTCCCGCCTCAACAAAAAACTAAAAAGATATTGCGCCAGGTCATGGGACCCTCAGGCGATAGCTGTGGATGCTCTAGTGACACCGTGGGTGTACCAGTCAGTTATGTGTTCCCTCCTCTGCCTCTCATTCCCAAGGTACTGAGAATAATACGAAGGAGAGGAGTAAGAACTATACTCGTGGTTCCGGATTGGCCAAGAAGGGCTTGGTACCCAGAACTTCAAGAGATGCTCTCAGAGGACCCATGGCCTCTACCGCTAAGGCGGGACCTGCTGCAGCAGGGGCCCTGCCTGTTCCAAGACTTACCGCGGCTGCGTTTGACGGCATGGCGGTTGAACACCGGATCCTGAAGGAAAATAAGATTTTACTTACCGATAAATCTATTTCTCGTAGTCCGTAGTGGATGCTGGGGACTCCGTCAGGACCATGGGGATTAGCGGCTCCGCAGGAGACAGGGCACAAAAATAAAGCTTTAGGATCAGGTGGTGTGCACTGGCTCCTCCCCCTATGACCCTCCTCCAAGCCTCAGTTAGGATACTGTGCCCGGACGAGCGTACACAATAAGGAAGGATTTTGAATCCCGGGTAAGACTCATACCAGCCACACCAATCACACCGTACAACTTGTGATCTGAACCCAGTTAACAGTATGACAACGTAGGAGCCTCTGAACAGACGGCTCACAACAAGAACAACCCGATTTTTTTGTAACAATAACTATGTACAAGTATTGCAGACAATCCGCACTTGGGATGGGCGCCCAGCATCCACTACGGACTACGAGAAATAGATTTATCGGTAAGTAAAATCTTATTTTCTCTAACGTCCTAGTGGATGCTGGGGACTCCGTCAGGACCATGGGGATTATACCAAAGCTCCCAAACGGGCGGGAGAGTGCGGATGACTCTGCAGCACCGAATGAGAGAACTCCAGGTCCTCTTTAGCCAGGGTATCAAATTTGTAGAATTTTACAAACGTGTTCTCCCCCGACCACGTAGCTGCTCGGCAGAGTTGTAATGCCGAGACCCCTCGGGCAGCCGCCCAGGATGAGCCCACCTTCCTTGTGGAATGGGCCTTGACAGATTTAGGCTGTGGCAGGCCTGCCACAGAATGTGCAAGTTGAATTGTGCTACAAATCCAACGAGCAATCGTCTGCTTAGAAGCAGGAGCACCCAGCTTGTTGGGTGCATACAGTATAAACAGCGAGTCAGATTTTCTGACTCCAGCCGTCCTTGAAATATATATTTTCAATGCCCTGACAACGTCCAGCAACTTGGAATCCTCCAAATCGCTAGTAGCCGCAGGCACCACAATAGGCTGGTTCAGGTGAAACGCTGACACCACCTTAGGCAGAAAATGAGGACGCGTCCGCAGTTCTGCCCTGTCCGAATGGAAAATCAGATATGGGCTTTTATACGATAAAGCCGCCAATTTTGACACTCTCCTGGCTGAAGCCAGGGCCAGTAGCATGGTTACTTTCCATGTAAGATATTTCAAATCCGCCAATTTGAGTGGCTCAAACCAATGGGATTTGAGAAAATCCAAAACTACATTAAGGTCCCACGGAGCCACTGGGGGCACAACCGGGGGCTGTATATGTAGTACTCCTTTTACAAAAGTCTGGACTTCAGGAACTGAAGCCAATTCTTTCTGGAAGAAAATCGACAGGGCCGAAATTTGAACCTTAATGGACCCCAACTTGAGGCCCATAGACAATCCTGTTTGCAGGAAATGTAGGAATCGACCCAATTGAAATTCCTCCGTGGGGGCCTTCCTGGCCTCGCACCACGCAACATATTTTCTCCAAATGCGGTGATAATGTTGTGCAGTCACCTCCTTCCTGGCTTTAACCAGTGTAGGGATGACCTCTTCCGGAATGCCTTTTTCCCGTAGAATTCGGCGTTCAACCGCCACGCCGTCAAACGCAGCCGCGGTAAGTCTTGGAATAGACACGGTCCCTGCTGAATCAGGTCCCGTCTTAGAGGTAGAGGCCACGGATTTTCCGTGAGCATCTCCTGAAGTTCCGGGTACCAAGTTCTTCTTGGCCAATCCGGAGCCACGAGTATCGTTCTTACTCCCCTTTGCCGTATAATTCTCAGTACTTTGGGTATGAGAGGCAGAGGAGGAAACACATACACTGACTGGAACACCCACGGTGTTACCAGAGCGTCCACAGCTATTGCCTGAGGGTCTCTTGACCTGGCGCAATACCTGTCCAGTTTTTTGTTGAGGCAAGACGCCATCATATCCACCTTTGGTTTTTCCCAACGGTTCACAATCATGTGGAAGACTTCTGGATGAAGTCCCCACTCTCCCGGGTGTAGATCGTGTCTGCTGAGGAAGTCTGCTTCCCAGTTGTCCACTCCCGGAATGAACACTGCTGACAGTGCTATCACATGATCTTCCGCCCAGCGAAGAATCCTTGCAGCTTCTGCCATTGCTCTCCTGCTTCTTGTGCCGCCCTGTCTGTTTACGTGGGCGACTGCCGTGATGTTGTCTGACTGGATCAACACCGGCTGACCCTGAAGCAGGGGTTTTGCCAGGCTTAGAGCATTGTAAATCGCTCTTAGCTCCAGTATATTTATGTGAAGAGACATCACCAGGCTTGACCATACTCCCTGGAAGTTTCTTCCCTGTGTGACCGCTCCCCAGCCTCTCAGACTGGCATCCGTGGTCACCAGGACCCAGTCCTGTATGCCGAATCTGCGGCCTTCTAACAGATGAGCACTCTGTAACCACCACAGAAGAGACACCCTTGTCCGTGGCGATAAGGTTATCCGCTGGTGCATCTGCAGATGCGATCCGGACCATTTGTCCAGCAGATCCCACTGAAAAGTTCGTGCGTGGAATCTGCCGAATGGGATTGCTTCGTAAGAAGCCACCATCTTTCCCAGGACTCTTGTGCATTGATGCACAGACACTTTTCCTGGTTTTAGGAGGTTCCTGACAAGTTCGGATAACTCCTTGGCTTTCTCCTCCGGAAGAAACACCTTTTTCTGAACCGTGTCCAGAATCATTCCCAGGAACAGTAGACGTGTTGTCGGGATCAACTGAGATTTTGGGAAATTCAGAATCCACCCGTGTTGTTGCAGCACTACTTGGGTTAGTGCTACTCCGTCCTCCAGCTGTTCTCTGGACCTTGCCCTTATCAGGAGATCGTCCAAGTAAGGGATAATTAATACGCCTCTTCTTCGCAGAAGAATCATCATTTCGGCCATTACCTTGGTAAAGACCCGAGGTGCCGTGGACAATCCAAACGGCAGCGTCTGAAACCGATAATGACAGTTTTGCACCATGAACCTGAGGTACCCTTGATGTGAAGGGCAAATTGGGACATGCAGGTAAGCATCTTTTATGTCCAGGGACACCATAAAGTCCCCTTCTTCCAGATTCGCTATCACTGCTCTGAGTGATTCCATCTTGAACTTGAATTTTTTTATGTACAGGTTCAAAGATTTCAGATTTAGAATAGGTCTTACCGAGCCGTCCGGCTTCGGTACCACAAATAGCGTGGAGTAATACCCCTTTCCCTGTTGTAGGAGGGGTACCTTGACTATCACCTGCTGAGAAAACAGCTTGTGAATGGCTTCCAATACCGTCGCCCTGTCTGAGGGAGACGTTGGCAAAGCAGACTTTAGGAACCGGCGAGGGGGAGACTTCTCGAATTCCAACCTGTAACCCTGAGATACTACCTGCAGGATCCAGGGGTCCACCTGTGAGCAAGCCCACTGCGCGCTGAAATTCTTGAGTCGACCCCCCACCGCTCCTGAGTCCGCTTGTAAAGCCCCAGCGTCATGCTGAGGGCTTTGCAGAACCCGCGGAGGGCTTCTGTTCCTGGGAAGGAGCTGCTTGCTGCCCTCTCTTACCCTTTCCTCTGCCTCGGGGCAGATATGACTGTCCTTTTGCCCGCTTGTTCTTATAGGACCGAAAGGACTGCGGCTGAAAAGACGGTGTCTTTTTCTGTTGGGAGGGGGTCTGAGGTAAAAAGGTGGATTTCCCGGCAGTTGCCGTGGCCACCAAATCCGATAGACCGACACCAAATAATTCCTCCCCTTTATACGGCAATACTTCCATATGCCGTTTGGAATCCGCATCACCTGACCACTGTCGTGTCCATAAACTTCTTCTGGCAGATATGGACATCGCACTTACTCTCGATGCCAGAGTGCAAATATCCCTCTGTGCATCTCGCATATAAAGAAAAGCATCCTTTAATTGCTCTAAAGTCTGTAAAATACTGTCCCTATCCAGGGTATCAATATTTTCAGTCAGGGAATCCGACCAGACCACTCCAGCACTGCACATCCAGGCTGAAGCGATGGCTGGTCGCAGTATAACACCAGTATGTGTGTATATACTTTTTAGAGTAGTTTCCAGCCTCCTATCAGCTGGATCCTTGAGGGCGGCCGTATCAGGAGACGGTAACGCCACTTGTTTTGATAAGCATGTGAGCGCCTTATCCACCTTAGGGGGTGTTTCCCAGCGCGCCCTAACCTCTGGCGGGAAAGGGTATAATGCCAATAACTTTTTAGAAATTAGCCCTTTTCTATCTGGGTTAACACACGCTTCATCACATACATCATTCAATTCCTCTGATTCAGGAAAAACTACAGGTAGTTTTTTCACCCCCCACATAATACCCCTTTTTGTGGTACTTGTAGTATCAGAGATATGCAAAGTCTCCTTCATTGCCGTGATCATATAACGTGTGGCCCTACTGGAAAATACGTTTGTTTCTTCACCGTCGACACTAGATTCAGTGTCCGTGTCTGGGTCTGTATCGACCGACTGAGGTAAAGGGCGTTTTACAGCCCCTGACGGTGTCTGAGACGCCTGGGCAGGTACCAACTGGTTTTCCGGCCGTCTCATGTCGTCAACTGATTTTTCTAATGTGCTGACATTATCACGTAATTCCATAAACAAAGCCATCCATTCCGGTGTCGACTCCCTAGGGGGTGACATCACCATTACCGGCAATTGCTCCGCCTCCACACCAACATCGTCCTCATACATGTCGACACACACGTACCGACACACAGCAGACACACCGGGAATGCTCTATTGAAGACAGGACCCCACTAGCCCTTTGGGGAGACAGAGGGAGAGTTTGCCAGCACACACCCAAGCGCTATAATATATATGGGAACAACCCTATATAAGTGTTGTATCCTTATAGCAGCTTAAATATATTAATATCGCCAAAAAAAGTGCCCCCCCTCTCTGTTTTACCCTGTTTCTGTAGTGCAGTGCAGGGGAGAGTCCTGGGAGCCTTCCTCACAGCGGAGCTGAGCAGGAAAATGGCGCTGTGTGCTGAGGAGAATAAGCCCCGCCCCCTATTTCGGCGGGCTCTTCTCCGGAATCTGTGAGATCTGGCAGGGGTTAAATACATCCATATAGCCTCAAAGGGCTATATGTGATGTATTTTTAGCCATAAAAAGGTATAATACATTGCTGCCCAGGGCGCCCCCCCAACGCCCTGCACCCTCCGTGACCGCTGTGTGAAGTGTGCTGACAACAATGGCGCACAGCTGCAGTGCTGTGCGCTACCTTAGGAAGACTGAAAAGTCTTCTGCCGCCTGCTTCTGGACCTCTTCCATCTTCGGCATCTGCAAGGGGGGTCGGCGGCGCGGCTCCGGGACGAACCCCAGGGTGAGACCTGTGTTCCGACTCCCTCTGGAGCTAATGGTGTCCAGTAGCCTAAGAAGCCAATCCATCCTGCACGCAGGTGAGTTCACTTCTCTCCCCTAGGTCCCTCGATGCAGTGAGCCTGTTGCCAGCAGGACTCACTGAAAATAAAAAAAATAAAAAACTTTTTCTAAGCAGCTCTTTAGGAGAGCCACCTAGATTGCACCCTGCTCGGACGGGCACAAAAACCTAACTGAGGCTTGGAGGAGGGTCATAGGGGGAGGAGCCAGTGCACACCGCCTGATCCTAAAGCTTTATTTTTGTGCCCTGTCTCCTGCGGAGCCGCTAATCCCCATGGTCCTGACGGAGTCCCCAGCATCCACTAGGACGTTAGAGAAAAGGGCATTCCGGAGGAAGTCATCCCTACCCTGATCAAAGCCAGGAAGGATGTAACTGCAAAACATTATCACCGCATTTGGCGGAAATATGTTGCTTGGTGTGAGGCCAGGAAGGCCCCAACGGAGGAATTTCAACTGGGTCGATTCCTGCATTTCCAGCAAGCAGGGGTGATGATGGGCCTCAAATTGGGGTCCATTAAGGTCCAGATTTTGGCTCTGTCGATTTTCTTCCAGAAAGAACTGGCTTCACTGCCTGAAGTTCAGACATTTGTTAAGGGAGTTCTGCATATTCAGCCCCCTTTTGTGCCTCCAGTGGCACCTTGGGATCTCAAGGTGGTTTTGGGTTTCCTGAAATCACATTGGTTTGAGCCACTTAAAACCGTGGATTTAAAATATCTCACGTGGAAAGTGGTCATGCTGTTGGCCCTGGCTTCGGCCAGGCGTGTGTCAGAATTGGCGGCTTTGTCTTGTAAAAGTCCTTATCTGATTTTCCATATGGATAGGGCAGAGTTGAGGACTCGTCCTCAGTTTCTCCCGAAGGTGGTATCAGCTTTTCACAAAAAGCTATTGTGGTGCCTGCGGCTACTAGGGATTTGGAGGATTCCAAGTTACTGGACGTAGTCAGGGCCCTGAAAATTTATGTTTCCAGGATGGCTAGAGTCAGGAAAACTGACTCGCTATTTATCCTGTACGCCGCCAACAAGCTGGGTGCTCCTGCTTCTAAGCAGACTATTGCTCGCTGGATTTGTAGCACAATTCAGCTTGCGCATTCTGCGGCGGGACTGCCGCATCCTAAATCAGTGAAAGCCCATTCCACGAGGAAGGTGGGCTCATCTTGGGCGGCTGCCCGAGGGGTCTCGGCTTTACAACTTTGCCGAGCGGCTACTTGGTCAGGGTCTAACACTTTTGCAAAATTTTACAAATTTGATACCCTGGCTGAGGAGGACCTTGAGTTTGCTCATTCGGTGCTGCAGAGTCATCCGCACTCTCCCGCCCGTTTGGGAGCTTTGGTATAATCCTTACGGAGTTCCCAGCATCCACTAGGACGTCAGAGAAAATAAGAATTTACTCACCGGTAATTCTATTTCTCGTAGTCCGTAGTGGATGCTGGGCGCCCATCCCAAGTGCGGATTGTCTGCATTGCAGTACATAGTTATTGTTAACAAAACGGGTTATTGTTGAGAGCCATCTGTTCAGAGGCTCCGTTGTTATCATACTGTTAACTGGGTTTAATATCACGAGTTGTACGGTGTGATTGGTGTGGCTGGTATGAGTCTTACCCGGGATTCAAAATCCTTCCTTATCGTGTCAGCTCTTCCGGGCACAGTATCTTAACTGAGGTCTGGAGGAGGGTCATAGGGGGAGGAGCCAGTGCACACCAGGTAGTATTAAATCTTTCTTTAATTGTGCCCAGTCTCCTGCGGAGCCGCTATTCCCCATGGTCCTTACGGAGTTCCCAGCATCCACTACGGACTACGAGAAATAGAATTACCGGTGAGTAAATTCTTATTTCTCTGACGTCCTAGTGGATGCTGGGACTCCGTAAGGACCATGGGGAATAGCGGCTCCGCAGGAGACGGGGCACAAGAATAAAAGCTTTAGGATCAGGTGGTGTGCACTGGCTCCTCCCCCTATGACCCTCCTCCAAGCCTCAGTTAGATTTTTGTGCCCGAACGAGAAGGGTGCAGGCTAGGTGGCTCTCCTGAGCTGCTTAGAATAAAAGTGTATTTTAGGTTTTTTATTTTCAGTGAGTCCTGCTGGCAACAGGCTCACTGCATCGTGGGACTAAGGGGAGAAGAAACGGACTCACCTGCGTGCAGAGTGGATTTGGTTTCTTAGGCTACTGGACATTAGCTCCAGAGGGACGATCACAGGTTCAGCCTGGATGGGTCCCGGAGCCGCGCCGCCTGCCCCCTTACAGAGCCAGAAGAGCGAAGAGGTCCGGTGAAATCGGCGGCAGAAGACGATCCTGTCTTCAGACTAAGGTAGCGCACAGCACCGCAGCTGTGCGCCATTGCTCTCAGCACACTTCACACTCCGGTCACTGAGGGTGCAGGGCGCTGGGGGGGAGCGCCCTGAGACGCAATATAACAGATAATACCTTAGGTTGGCAAAAGAATACATCACATATAGCTCTTGGGCTATATGGATGTATTTTAACCCCTGCCATTTTTACAGAAAAGAGCGGGAGATAAGGACGTCGTGAAGGGGCGGAGCCTATCTCCTCAGCACACAAGCGCCATTTTCCCTCACAGCTCCGCTGGAAGGACGGCTCCCTGACTCTCCCTTGCAGACTTGCTACAGAATCAGGGTAAAAAAGAGAAGGGGGGGCACTATTGGCAGCTAAAAATTATATAAACAGCAGCTATAAGGGAATAACACTTATATAAGGTTATTCCTGTATATATATATATATATATATATATATATATAGCGCTTGGTGTGTGCTGGCAGACTCTCCCTCTGTCTCTCCAAAGGGCTTGTGGGGTCCTGTCCTCTATCAGAGCATTCCCGGTGTGTGTGCTGTGTGTCGGTACGTGTGTGTCGACATGTATGAGGAGGAAAATGATGTGGAGGCGGAGCAATTGCCTGGGTTAGTGATGTCACCCACTAGGGAGTCGACACCTGACTGGATGATCGTATTTAAAGAATTAAGTGATAATGTCAGCACTTTGCAAAGAACGGTTGATGACATGAGACAGCCGGCAAATCAATTAGTGCCTGTCCAGGCGTCTCAGACACCGTCAGGGGCCCTAAAACGCCCGTTACCTCAGTGGGTCGACACAGACCCAGACACAGATACTGAGTCTAGTGTCGACGGTGAGGAGACAAACGTAATGTCCAGTAGGGCCACACGTTACATGATCACGGCAATGAAGGAGGCATTGAACATTTCTGACACTACAAGTACCACAAAGAAGGGTATTATGTGGGGTGTGAAAAAACTACCAATAGTTTTCCCTGAGTCAGATGAGTTAAATGAGGTGTGTGATAAAGCGTGGGTTTCCCCCGACAAAAAACTGCTAATTTCTAAAAAATTATTGGCACTATATCCTTTCCCGTCAGAGGTTAGGACGCGTTGGGAAACACCCCCTAGGGTAGATAAACGTGTGAGCGCCTTATCTAAACAAGTAGCGTTACCGTCTCCTGATATGGCCACCCTCAAAGAACCAGCAGATAGAAGGCTGGAAAATATTCTTAAAAGTATATACACACATACTGGTGTTATACTGCGACCAGCAATCGCCTCAGCCTGGATGTGCAGTGCTGGAGTCGCGTGGTCGGATTCCCTGACTGAAAATATTGATACCCTGGATAGGGACAATATACTGTTAACTATAGAGCATTTGAAGGATGCATTACTATATATGCGTGATGCACAGAGGGATATTTGCACCCTGGCATCAAGAGTAAGTGCTATGTCCATTTCTGCCAGAAGAGCGTTATGGACGCGACAGTGGTCAGGCGATGCGGATTCCAAACGACATATGGAAGTATTGCCGTATAAAGGGGAGGAGTTATTTGGGGCTGGTCTATCGGACCTGGTGGCCACGGCAACGGCTGGAAAATCCACCTTTTTACCCCAGGTCACTTCACATCAGCAGAAAAAGACACCGTCTTTTCAAACTCAGTCCTTTCGTTCCCATAAGTACAAGCGAGCTAAAGGCCATTCCTTCCTGCCCCGGGGCAGAGGAAGGGGAAAAAGACTGCACCATGCAGCCGCTTCCCAGGAGCAGAAGCCCTCCCCTGCTTCTGCCAAGTCTTCAGCATGACGCTGGGGCTTTACAAGCAGACTCAGACATGGTGGGGGCCCGTCTCAAGAATTTCAACGCGCAGTGGGCTCACTCGCAAGTGGACCCCTGGATTCTACAGGTAGTATCGCAGGGGTACAAACTGGAATTCGAGGCGTTTCCCCCTCGCCGGTTCCTGAAGTCTGCTCTACCAAAGTCTCCCTCCGACAGGGAGGCAGTTTTGGAAGCCATTCACAAGCTGTATTCCCAGCAGGTGATAATCAAGGTACCCCTCCTACAACAGGGAAAGGGGTATTATTCCACGCTGTTTGTGGTACCGAAGCCAGACGGCTCGGTGAGACCAATTTTAAATCTGAAATCCTTGAACACTTACATAAAGAGGTTCAAATTCAAGATGGAATCACTCAGAGCGGTGATAGCAAACCTGGAAGAAGGGGACTATATGGTGTCTCTGGACATCAAGGATGCTTATCTCCACGTCCCAATCTACCCGTCTCACCAAGGGTACCTCAGGTTTGTAGTACAAGACTGTCATTATCAGTTTCAGACGCTGCCGTTTGGGTTGTCCACGGCACCTCGGGTCTTTACCAAGGTAATGGCCGAAATGATGATTCTTCTTCGAAGAAAAGGCATCTTAATTATCCCTTACTTGGACGATCTCCTGATAAGGGCAAGGTCCAGGGAACAGTTAGAAGTCGGAGTAGCACTATCTCAGGTAGTGTTACGTCAGCACGGGTGGATCCTAAATATTCCAAAATCGCAGCTGATTCCAACGACACGTCTACTGTTCCTAGGAATGATTCTGGACACAGTCCAGAAAAAGGTGTTTCTCCCGGAGGAGAAGGCCAGGGAGTTATCCGAGCTAGTCAGGAACCTCCTAAAACCAGGCCAGGTGTCAGTGCATCAGTGCACGAGGGTCCTGGGAAAAATGGTGGCTTCTTACGAAGCGATTCCATTCGGAAGATTCCATGCAAGAACTTTTCGGTGGGATCTACTGGACAAATGGTCCGGATCGCATCTTCAGATGCATCAGCGGATAACCCTGTCGCCAAGGACAAGGGTGTCTCTTCTGTGGTGGCTGCAGAGTGCTCATCTACTAGAGGGCCGCAGATTTGGCATTCAGGATTGGATCCTGGTGACCACGGATGCAAGCCTGAGAGGCTGGGGAGCAGTCACACAGGGAAGAAATTTCCAGGGCTTGTGGTCAAGCATGGAAGCATCTCTTCATATAAACATTCTGGAACTAAGGGCCATTTACAATGCCCTAAGTCAAGCGAAACCCCTGCTTCAGGGTCAGGCGGTATTGATCCAATCGGACAACATCACGTCAGTCGCCCACGTAAACAGACAGGGCGGCACGAGAAGCAGGAGGGCATTGGCAGAAGCTGTAAGGATTCTTCACTGGGCGGAAAATCATGTGATAGCACTGTCAGCAGTGTTCATTCCGGGAGTGGACAACTGGGAAGCAGACTTCCTCAGCAGACACGACCTCCACCCGGGAGAGTGGGGACTTCACCCAGAAGTCTTCCACCTGATAGTAAACCGTTGGGAAGAACCAAAGGTGGACATGATGGCGTCCCGTCTAAACAAAAAACTAGACAGATATTGCGCCAGGTCAAGGGACCCTCAGGCAATAGCGGTGGACGCCCTGGTAACGCCGTGGGTGTACCAGTCAGTGTATGTGTTCCCTCCTCTGCCTCTCATACCAAAGGTACTGAGAATCATAAGAAGGAGAGGAGTAAGAACTATACTCGTGGTTCCGGATTGGCCAAGAAGGACTTGGTACCCGGAACTTCAAGAGATGCTCACGGACGAACCGTGGCCTCTACCTCTGAGAAAGGACCTGCTCCAGCAGGGGCCTTGTCTGTTCCAAGACTTACCGCGGCTGCGTTTGACGGCATGGCGGTTGAACGCCGGATCCTGAGGGAAAAAGGCATTCCAGATGAAGTCATCCCTACCCTGGTCAAGGCCAGGAAGGACGTAACCGCAAAACATTATCACCGCATTTGGCGAAAATATGTTGCGTGGTGTGAGGCCAAGAAGGCCCCTACAGAGGAATTTCAACTGGGTCGTTTCCTCCATTTCCTGCAAACAGGACTATCTATGGGCCTAAAATTAGGGTCCATTAAGGTTCAAATTTCGGCCCTGTCGATTTTCTTCCAGAAAGAACTGGCTTCAATGCCTGAAGTTCAGACATTTGTAAAAGGGGTACTGCATATACAGCCTCCTTTTGTGCCTCCAGTGGCACCTTGGGATCTTAATGTTGTGTTGAGTTTTCTAAAGTCACATTGGTTTGAACCACTCACCACTGTGGACTTCAAATATCTCACATGGAAGGTGACGATGCTGTTAGCCCTGGCTTCAGCCAGGCGTGTGTCAGAATTGGCGGCTTTATCATATAAAAGTCCTTACTTAATTTTTCATTCTGACAGGGCAGAATTGAGGACTCGTCCTCAATTTCTACCTAAGGTGGTTTCTGCATTTCACATGAACCAACCTATTGTGGTACCTGCGGCTACTAGGGACTTGGAGGACTCCAAGTTGCTTGACGTTGTCAGGGCCCTGAAAATATATGTTTCCAGGACGGCTGGAGTCAGAAAATCTGACTCGCTGTTTATCCTGTATGCACCCAACAAGCTGGGTGCTCCTGCTTCTAAGCAGACGATTGCTCGTTGGATTTGTAGTACAATTCAGCTTGCACATTCTGTGGCAGGCCTGCCACAGCCAAAATCGGTAAAACCCCATTCCACAAGGAAAGTGGGCTCATCTTGGGCGGCTGCCCGAGGGGTCTCGGCTTTACAACTTTGCCGAGCAGCTACTTGGTCAGGGGCAAACACGTTTGCAAAATTCTACAAATTTGATACCCTGGCTGAGGAGGACCTGGAGTTCTCTCATTCGGTGCTGCAGAGTCATCCGCACTCTCCCGCCCGTTTGGGAGCTTTGGTATAATCCCCATGGTCCTTACGGAGTCCCAGCATCCACTAGGACGTCAGAGAAAATAAGATTTTACTTACCGATAAATCTATTTCTCGTAGTCCGTAGTGGATGCTGGGCGCCCATCCCAAGTGCGGATTGTCTGCAATACTTGTATATAGTTATTGTTACAAAAATTCGGGTTATTATTGTTGTGAGCCATCTTTTCAGAGGCTCCTTTTCGTTTTATCATACTGTTAACTGGGTTCAGATCACAAGTTGTACGGTGTGATTGGTGTGGCTGGTATGAGTCTTAACCGGGATTCAATATCCTTCCTTATTATGTACGCTCCTCCGGGCACAGTATCCTAACTGAGGCTTGGAGGAGGGTCATAGGGGGAGGAGCCAGTGCACACCACCTGATCCTAAAGCTTTTATTCTTGTGCCCTGTCTCCTGCGGAGCCGCTATTCCCCATGGTCCTTACGGAGTCCCAGCATCCACTACGGACTACGAGAAATAGATTTATCGGTAAGTAAAATCTTATTTTTTTTTTATCTTACCTTTATCTTCTTCTGTATGAGCTGGCTGGGGGTTTGCTGTGCTCTGCCTGCAATTATGGCTCCTCGTCTTCTTGATGTGTGGAAAGTGGTGCTGGGGACACAGGAGGAGGGGTGCTGGGTAGTAGAGGAGAGCCAGGGACAGGAGGAGGTTGTAGTCGGGGGACAAGAGTACTAGGCTGGAACAAGAGAAGGAGCAGTGGTGCTGGGTAGGACAGGAGGAGCAGGCTGGCACTAGCAAATGTAGGAGGGGAGGTTTGAATATCTAAAAAAAAAACCCTGAATGGACTGATCCCGCCCCCCGTAATACATAGTAGAAAGGGGGTGGGGCACCATCATTAGCTCTACCACTCCTGTATCCCCCCAATTTTCTCCATTATGTGGTGGTGGTGGAGCATACGGCTAAGAGCTGCCCAGCCCCATGAGTAATCTGGGTTTAACTTGTTTCTGCGTTTTCTGGGGCAGGAGGAGGTGGGAGCCTGGGGAGAAGAGAAGGCAGGTGCTGGGGACAGGAAGGGGAGGGGGGGAGGGGAGCCGGCGAATTACAAAAGGAGTCAGTAGCCACTGGCACCACAATAGGTTGGTTGATTTGAAATGCCGACACAACCTTCGGAAGAAACTGCTGACGTGTCCGGAGCTCAGCTCTATCTTCGTGGAAGATCAAGTAAGGGCATTTACAGGATAAAGCCCCCAGCTCGGACACACGTCTAGCAGAAGCTAAGCCCAACAATGTGACCGCCTTCCATGTAAGAAATTTGACCTCAACCTCCTGTAGAGGCTCAAACCAATCCGGCTGGAGGAACTGCAACACCACGTTAAGGTCCCAAGGCGCCGTAGGCGGTACAAAGGGAGGTTGGATATGCAGAACTCCCTTCAAAAAAGTCTCAACCTCAGGGAGGGCAGCCAATTGTTTCTGAAAGAAAATGGATAGGGCCAAAATCTGGACCTTCACAAATCCTAACCTCAGGCCCATAACCACACCTGCTTGCAGGAAAAGGAGGAAACGTCGGAGTTGAAACTCCACCGTAGGAAACTTCTTGGATTCACACCAAGAGACACATTTCTTCCAAATACGATGGTAATGTTTAGACGTTACCCCTTTCCTAGCCTGTATCAGGGTAGGAATGACGTTCTTCGGAATGCCCTTCCGAGCAAGTATCAGGCGCTCAACTTCCATGCCGTCAAACGTAGCCGCGGTAAGTCTTGATAGGCGACGGCCCCTGCTGCAGCAGGTCTTCCCGAAGACGAAGAGTCCTCGAATCTTTTTGCAGTAGATTCAGAAGGTCTGCGTACCAAGCTCTTCTTGGCCAGTCTGGGGCAATGAGGATCACTTGAACCCTTGTTCTCTTTATGAGCTTTAGGATTCTTGGGATGAGTAGAAGTGGTGGAAACATGTACACTGACTGGAACACCCACGGAGACCCCAGGACTCCTGGAATGAAGATGGCTGACAGCGCTAATGCATGTTTTTCTGTTCAGAGGAGTATTCTTGTCACCTCTGACATTGCCGCTCTGCTCTTCGTTCCACCTTGTCGGTTTATGTAAGCTACTGTTGTTACATTGTCCGGCTGTACTTGAATGGCCCGATTTCTTAGAAGAGGGGCCGCCTGAAGAAGACCGTTGTAGACGGCTCTTAGTTCCAGGATGTTGATGGGCAGGCCGACTTCCAGGCTTGACCACAGTCCTTGGAAGGTTACTCCTTGAGTGACTGCTCCCCAGCCCTGGAGGCTCGCATTCGTGGCTAGAAGGACCCAGTCCTGAATCCCGAACCTGCGGCCCTCCAGAAGGTGAGATAATTGGCGACAGACAAATTCTCTGGTGCATGTGGAGGTGAGATCCAAACCACTTGTCTAGAAGATCCAGTTGGAAGGTCCCAGCGTGGAACCTCCCGTACTAGAGAGCCTCGTAAGAGGCCACCATCTTTCCCAAAAGGCAAATGCATTAATGAACCGACACCCGGGGCGGCTTCAGGACATCCCGGACCATAGCTTGTATCACCAACGCCTTTTCCTGCAGAAGAAACACCCGCTGCACTTCCGTATCCAAGATAATTCCCAGAAATGACAACCTCTTGGTTGGTTCCAAATGTGACTTTTGAAAGTTCAGAATCCAACTGTGACTCTGGAGCAGTTGTGTTGGGAGAACAATGGGCTGCAGTAGCTTCTCCTTGGACGATGCCTTTATCAGCAGATCATCCAGATATGGAATGATGTTCACCCCTTGCTTGCGGAGGAGAATCATCATTTCCGCCATCACCTTGGTAAACACCCTCTGTGCTGTGGTGAGGCCGAATGGCAGGGCCTGGAACTGGAAATGACAGTCCAGCAATGCGAAGCGGAGATAAGCCTGATGCGGCAGCCAGATCGGGATGTGGAGGTACGCATCCTTTATATCCAGTGATACCAGGAATTCTCCCTCTTCCAGACCTAATATCACCCCCCAGAGAACTTGAACTCCTTTAGAAAGGATTCGGTTTCGGTACCACGAAAAAAGGTTCAAATAGTAACCTTTGGTCAGCATGTGAGGTTGCACTGGCACAAAGACCTGTGCCTCCACCAGCTTCTGGACAGCGTCTTGTAATGTGCTATCCTCCAACAGAGTTGGTAAGCCTGACTTGAAAAAGCGATGAGGAGGGAGACTTTGAAATTTCAGCCTGTATCCCTGAGACACAATATGTGTTACCCAGGGATCCAGGCCGGACGATACCCAGACATGACTGAAGTGTCTGAGTCTCGCTCCCACTGGCCCCACCACCGAGGCGTTCAGTCCACCGTCATGCGGAGGACTTGGGCGTCCCCGAAGTAGGCTTTTGTTCCTGGAAACCTGCAGCGGCAGGTTTCTTGGACTTAACCCGACATCTCCTAAAAAAGGTATTGGATGTTCTGGCCTTTCTGGGCTTGTTAGGCCGAAAGGACTGCGGTGCAGATGAAGAGAAATATTTCTTCGGAGCAGGTGCTGCTGAGGGAAGAAACGGAGACTTACCCGCTGTAGCGGTGGATATCCACGCATCTAGAGCTTCCCCAAAGAGAGCCTGACCTGTATAGGGTAGGGACTCCACACCCCTTATGGATTCCGCGTCTGCCGACCACTGGCGCAGCCACAGTCCCCGACTAGCTGAAACAGACATGGAAGAAATTCCCACAGCCATGGAACCCAGGTCTTTCATGGATTCTACCATAAAACCTGCAGAATCATGTATGTTGCGTAAATACAAAGAAACGTCATCCCTATCCATAGTATCCAAATCCTCAAGTAAGGTAGCCGACCACTTTACTATTGCCTTTGCAATCCATGCAGTAGCAATAGTGGGACGTAATATAGCCCCTGAAGCAGTATACATTGATTTACGCGTGTTATCAATTTTCCTATCAGCCGGCTCCTTTAAGGCGGTAGATCCCGGAACAGGTAAAAGCACCTTCTTTGAGAGTTTGGAAACAGAGGCGTCAACAATCGGCGGGCTTTCCCATTTTTCCCTATCCTCCTCAGGGAAAGGAAATGCCACCTGGACCCTTTTAGGGACCTGGAATTTTTTCTCAGGGGTTTCGCATGCTTTTTCACATATAGCATTCAATTCCTTTCACGCAGGGAAGATTAGCGAGGCTTTTTTATTTTCAGTGAAAAAATAAGATTTTACTCACCGGTAAATCTATTTCTCGTAGTCCGTAGTGGATGCTGGGGACTCCGTAAGGACCATGGGGAATAGACGGGCTCCGCAGGAGACTGGGCACTCTAAGAAAGATTTAGGACTACCTGGTGTGCACTGGCTCCTCCCCCTATGACCCTCCTCCAAGCCTCAGTTAGGACACTGTGCCCGGAAGAGCTGACACAATAAGGAAGGATTTTGAATCCCGGGTAAGACTCATACCAGCCACACCAATCACACCATGTAACTCGTGATAGGAACCCTGGTTAACAGTATGATAACAAACAAGGAGCCTCTGAAAAGATGGCTCGCAATAATAACCCGAATTTTGTAACAATAACTATTTACAAGTATTGCAGACAATCCGCACTTGGGATGGGCGCCCAGCATCCACTACGGACTACGAGAAATAGATTTACCGGTGAGTAAAATCTTATTTTCTCTAACGTCCTAGTGGATGCTGGGGACTCCGTAAGGACCATGGGGATTATACCAAAGCTCCCAAACGGGCGGGAGAGTGCGTATGACTCTGCAACACCGAATGAGAGAACTCCAGGTCCTCCTCAGCCAGGGTATCAAATTTATAAAATTTTGCAAACGTGTTTGCCCCTGACCAAGTAGCAGCTCGGCAAAGTTGTAAAGCCGAGACCCCTCGGGCAGCCGCCCAAGATGAGCCCACCTTCCTCGTGGAATGGGCTTTTACAGATTTAGGCTGCGGTAGTCCTACCGCAGAATGCGCCAGCTGAATAGTGCTACAAATCCAGCGTGCGATAGTCTGCTTAGAAGCAGGAGCACCCATCTTGTTGGGTGCATACAGGATAAACAGCGAGTCAGTCTTTCTGACTCCAGCCGTCCTGGAAACATAAATTTTCAGGGCCCTGACTACGTCCAGCAACTTGGAATCCTCCAAGTCCCTAGTAGCCGCAGGCACCACAATAGGTTGGTTCAAGTGAAACGCTGATACCACCTTCGGGAGAAATTGAGGCCGAGTCCTCAATTCAGCCCTATCCATATGGAAAACCAGATAGAGGCTTTTACAGGACAAAGCCGCCAATTCTGACACCCGTCTGGCCGAAGCCAGAGCCAACAACATGACCACTTTCCACGTGAGATATTTTAAATCCACGGTCTTAAGTGGCTCAAACCAATGTGATTTTAGAAACTCCAAGACCACATTGAGATCCCAAGGTGCCACTGGGGGCACAAAAGGAGGCTGAATATGCAGCACTCCCTTGACAAAAGTCTGAACTTCAGGTAGCGAAGCCAGTTCTTTCTGGAAGAAAATCGACAGGGCCGAAATCTGGACTTTAATGGACCCCAATTTGAGGCCAAAAGTCACACCTGCTTGCAGGAAATGTAGGAAACGACCCAGTTGAAATTCCTCCGTTGGGGCCTTCCTGGCCTCACACCAAGCAACATACTTCCGCCAAATGCGGTGATAATGTTTTGCGGTGACATCCTTCCTGGCCTTGATCAGGGTAGGGATGACTTCCTCCGGAATACCCTTTTCCTTTAGGATCCGGCGTACAACCGCCATGCCGTCAAACGCAGCCGCGGTAAGTCTTGGAACAAACAAGGTCCCTGCAGCAGCAGGTCCTGTCTGAGCGGCAGAGGCCAAGGGTCCTCTGCGAGCATCTCTTGAAGCTCCAGGTACCAAGCTCTTCTTGGCCAATCTGGAGCCACGAGAATAGTTCTCACTCCTCGCCTTCTTATTATTCTCAGTACCTTGGGTATGAGAGGCAGAGGAGGAAACACATAAACCGACTGGTACACCCACGGTGTCACTAAAGCGTCCACAGCGATCGCCTGAGGGTCTCTTGACCTGGCGCAATACTTTTTTAGCTTTTTGTTGAGGCGGGACGCCATCATGTCCACCTGTGGTTTTTCCCAACGGTTTACCAGCATCTGGAAGACTTCTGGATGAAGTCCCCATTCTCCCGGGTGGAGGTCGTGCCTGCTGAGGAAGTCTGCTTCCCAGTTGTCCACTCCCGGAATGAACACTGCCGTCAGTGCTAACACATGATTCTCTGCCCATCGGAGAATCCTTGTGGCTTCTGCCTTTGCCCTCCTGCTTCTTGTGCCGCCCTGTCTGTTTACATGGGCGACTGCCGTGATGTTGTCTGACTGTATCGGCACCGGCCGGTTGTGAAGCAGGGGTCTTGCCTGACTTAGGGCATTGTAGATGGCCCTTAGCTCCCGAATATTTATGTGCAGCGATATCTCCTGAGCTGACCACAGCCCCTGGAAATTTATTCCCTGTGTGACTGCCCCCCAGCCCCGAAGGCTGGCATCCGTGGTCTCCAGGACCCAGTCCTGTATTCCGAATCTGCGGCCCTCTAGAAGATTAGCCGTCTGCAGCCACCACAGCAGCGACACCCTGGTCTTTGCCGACAGGGTTATCCGCTGTTGCATCTGGAGATGGGACCCGGACCATTTGTCCAACAGGTCCCACTGGAACGTCCTTGCGTGGAACCGTCCGAATGGTATCGCCTCGTACGAGGCTACCATTTTTCCCAGGACTCGTGTGCATTGATGTACCGACACTTTTCCTGGTTTTAGGATGTCTCTGACTAGAGATGACAATTCCTCGGCTTTTTCCACTGGAAGAAACACCCTTTTCTGGTCTGTGTCCAGAATCATTCCCAGGAACAGAAGACATGTCGTCGGAGCCAGCTGTGACTTCGGGATATTGAGAATCCAGCCGTGCTGTTGTAGCACTTCCTGAGAAAGTGCCACCCCCACTACCAACTGTTCCTTGGACCTCGCCTTTATCAGGAGATCGTCCAAGTACGGGATAATTAAAACTCCCTTCTTGCGAAGGAGTATCATCATTTCGGCCATTACCTTGGTAAAGACCCTCGGTGCCGTGGATAACCCAAACGGCAGCGTCTGGAACTGATAGTGACAGTCCTGTACCACAAATCTGTGGTACTCCTGGTGCGGAGGGTAAATAGGGACATGCAGATACGCATCCTTGATGTCTAGGGATACCATGTAATCCCCCTCCTCTAGGCTCGCAATAATCGCCCTGAGCGATTCCATCTTGAACTTGAACCTTTTGATGTAAGTGTTCAAGTCTTTTAAATTTAAGATGGGCCTCACCGAACCGTCCGGTTTCGGTACCACAAATAGTGTGGAATAGTAACCCTTTCCTTGTTGAAGGAGGGGTACCTTTACAATCACCTGTTGTGAATATAGTTTCTGAATAGCCTCCAACACTGCCTCCCTGGCAGAGGGAGTTGCCGGTAAGGCAGACTTTAGGAAATGGCGGGGGGGGGGGGGGGGGGGGGTCGTCTCGAATTCCAGCCTGTACCCCTGAAGTACTACTTGAAGGACCCAGGGATCTACCTGTGAGCAAGCCCACTGTGCGCTGAAATGTTTGAGACGGGCCCCTACCGTATCCTGTTCCGCCTGAGCAGCCCCAGCGTCATGCTGTGGACTTACCGGACGCAGGGGAGGACTTCTGCTCCTGGGAACTAGCTGTGTGTTGCAGCTTCTTCCCTCTACCTCTGCCTCTCGGCAGAAAGGAGGAGCCTCTAGCCCTCTTGCCTTTCTGGGGCCGAAAGGACTGTACCTGATAATACGGTGCTCTCTTTTGCTGCTGGGCAGCATGTGGCAAAAAGGTCGATTTCCCAGCAGTAGCTGTGGACACGAGGTCTGAAAGACCATCCCCAAACAGTTCCACCCCCTTATAGGGTAAAACTTCCATGTGCCGCTTTGAGTCGGCATCACCGGACCATTGCCTAGTCCATAACCCCGTCTGGCGGCAATGGACATCGCGCTTACTCTTGATGCCAGCCGGCAAATATCCCTCTGTGCATCACGCATGTATAAGACTGCGTCTTTTATATGCTCAAGCGTCAGCAAAATATTGTCCCTATCCATGGTATCAATATTATCCAACAGGGAATCTGATCACGCAGCAGCAGCACTGCACATCCAAGCTGATGCAATCGCAGGTCGCAATATAATGCCTGAGTGTGTGTAAATAGCCTTTAGGGTATTTTCCTGCTTTCTATCAGCAGGTTCCTTCAGGGCGGCCGTATCCGGAGACGGTAGTGCCACCTTCTTTGACAAGCGTGTCAGCGCCTTGTCTACCCTAGGGGGTGTTTCCCAACGTGACCAATCCTCTAGCGGGAAAGGGTACGCTACCAATAATCGTTTTGAAATTATCAATTTCTTATCGGGGGAAGTCCACGCTTCCTCACACACCTCATTTAATTCCTCAGCTGCAGGAAAAACTACAGGTAGTTTTTTCTCACCAAACATAATACCCTTTTCTCTAACGTCCTAAGTGGATGCTGGGGACTCCGTAAGGACCATGGGGAATAGCGGCTCCGCAGGAGACTGGGCACATCTAAAGAAAGCTTTAGGACTATCTGGTGTGCACTGGCTCCTCCCCCTATGACCCTCCTCCAAGCCTCAGTTAGATCTCTGTGCCCGAACGAGAAGGGTGCACACTAGGGGCTCTCCTGAGCTTCTTAGTGAAAGTTTTAGATTAGGTTTTTTATTTTCAGTGAGACCTGCTGGCAACAGGCTCACTGCATCGAGGGACTAAGGGGAGAAGAAGCGAACTCACCTGCGTGCAGAGTGGATTGGGCTTCTTAGGCTACTGGACATTAGCTCCAGAGGGACGATCACAGGCCCAGCTTGGATGGGTCCCAGAGCCGCGCCGCCGGCCCCCTTACAGAGCCAGAAGGCAGAAAAGGTCCGGAAAATCGGCGGCAGAAGACGTCCTGTCTTCAACAAGGTAGCGCACAGCACTGCAGCTGTGCGCCATTGCTCTCAGCACACTTCACACTTCGGTCACTGAGGGTGCAGGGCGCTGGGGGGGGGCGCCCTGAGACGCAATAAAAACACCTTGGATGGCAAAAAAATGCATCACATATAGCTCCTGGGCTATATGGATGCATTTAACCCCTGCCAGAATCCATAAAAAAGCAGGAGAAAAGTCCGCGAAAAAGGGGCGGAGCCTATCTCCTCAGCACACTGGCGCCATTTTCCCTCACAGCTCCGTTGGAGGGAAGCTCCCTGTCTCTCCCCTGCAGTCACTACACTACAGAAAGGGTTAAAAAAAGAGAGGGGGGCACTAATTAGGCGCAGTATTAACTATACAGCAGCTATAAGGGGAAAAACACTTATATAAGGTTATCCCTGTATATATATATAGCGCTCTGGTGTGCTGGCAAACTCTCCCTCTGTCTCCCCAAAGGGCTAGTGGGGTCCTGTCCTCTATCAGAGTATGTCGGTACTTTTGTGTCGACATATATGAGGAGAAAAATGATGTGGAGACGGAGCAGATTGCCTGTAATAGTGATGTCACCCCCTAGGGGGTCGACACCTGAGTGGATGAACTGTTGGAAGGAATTACGTGACAGTGTCAGCTCTGTATAAAAGACAGTGGTTGACATGAGACAGCCGGCTACTCAGCTTGTGCCTGTCCAGACGTCTCATAGGCCGTCAGGGGCTCTAAAGCGCCCGTTACCTCAGATGGCAGATATAGACGCCGACACGGATACTGACTCCAGTGTCGACGGTGAAGAGACGAATGTGACTTCCAGTAGGGCCACACGTTACATGATTGAGGCAATGAAAAATGTTTTACACATTTCTGATAATACGAGTACCACCAAAAAAAGGGGTATTATGTTCGGTGAGGAAAAACTACCTGTAGTTTTCCTGAATCTGAGAAATTAAATGATGTGTGTGATGATGCGTGGGTTTCCCCCGATAACAACGGATAATTTCTAAAATGTTATTGGCATTATATCCTTTCCCGCCAGAGGTTAGGGTGCGTTGGGAAACACCCCCTAGGGGGGATAAAGCGCTCACACGCTTGTAAGGGCTCTACCTTCGCCTGAGATGGCCGCCCTTAAGGATCCTGCTGATAGAAAGCAGGAGGGTATCCTAAAAGGTATTTACACACATACTGGTGTTATACTGCGACCAGCAATCGCCTCAGCCTGGATGTGCAGTGCTGGGTTGGCGTGGTCGGATTCCCTGACTGAAAATATTGATACCCTAGATAGGGACAGTATATTTTTGCCTATAGAGCATTTAAAAGATGCATTTTTATATATGCGTGATGCACAGCGGAATATTTGCCGACTGGCATCAAGTCTAAGCGCGTTGTCCATTTCTACCAGTAGAGGGTTATGGACACGTCAGTGGTCAGGTGATGCGTATTCCAAACGGCATTTGGAAGTATTGCTTTATTAAGGGAGGAGTTATTTGGGGTCGGTCTTTCAGACCTGGTGGCAACGGCAACAGCTGGGAATTCCACGTTTGTACCCCAGGTCGCCTCTCAACATGAGAAGACGCCGTATTATCAGGCGCAGTCTTTTCGTGGACAAGCGGGCAAAAGGTTCCTCATTTCTGCCCCGTGACAGAGGGAGAGGAAAAAGGCTGCAGAAATCAGCCAGTTCCCAGGAACAGAAACCCTCTCCCGCCTCTGCCAAGCCCTCAGTATACGCTGGGGCTTTACAAGCAGAATCAGGCACGGTGGGGGGCCCGTCTCAATGAATTTCAGCGCGCAGTGGGCTCACTCGCAAGTAGACCCCTGGATCCTTCAGGTGATATCTCAGGGGTACAAATTAGAATTCGAGACGTCTCCCCCTCGCCGTTTCCTAAAGTCGGCTTTACCGATGTCTCCTTCTGACAGGGAGACAGTTTTGGAAGCCATTCACAAGCTGTATTCCCAGCAGGTGATAATCAAGATACCCCTCCTGCAACAGGGAACGGGGTATTATTCCACACTGTTGTGGTACCGAAGCCGGACGGCTCGGTGAGACCGATTCTAAATCTAAAATCTTTGAACACTTACGTACAGAGGTTCAAATTCAAGATTGAGTCACTCAGAGCAGTGATTGCGAACCTGGAAGAAGGGGACTACATGATGTCTCGGGACATCAAGGATGCTTACCTTAATGTCAAAATTTACCCTTCTCACCAAGGGTACCTCAGGTTTATGGTACAGAACTGTCACTATCAGTTCAGACGCTGCCGTATGGAACACGGCACCCCGGGTCTTTACCAAGGTAATGGCCGAAATGATGATATTCCTTCGAAGGAAGTGAATTTTAGTTATCCCTTCCTTGGACAATTCCCTGATAAGGGTAAGATCCAGGGAACAGTTGGAGGTCGGTGTAGCACTATCTCAGGTAGTGTTGCGGCAGCACGATTGGATTCTCAATATTCCAAAATCGCACCTGGTTCCGACGACGTGTCTTCTGTTCCTAGGGATGATCCTGGACACAGTCCAGAAAAAGGTGTTTCTCCCGGAGGAGAAAGCCAGGGAGTTATCCGAGCTAGTCAGGAACCTCCTAAAACCGAGCCAAGTCTCAGTGCATCAATGCACAAGGGTTCTGGGTAAAATGGTGGCTTCCTACGAAGAAATCCCATTCGGCAGATTCCACGCAAGAACTTTCCAGTGGGACCTGCTGGACAAATGGTCCGGATCGCATCTTCAGATGCATCAGCGGATAACCCTGTCACCAAGGACAAGGGTGTCCCTCCTGTGGTGGTTGCAGAGTGCTCATCTTCTAGAGGGCCGCAGATTAGGCATTCAGGACTGGGTCCTGGTGACCACGGATGCCAGCTTGCGAGGCTGGGGAGCAGTCACACAGGGAAGGAATATCCAGGGCTTATGGTCAAGCCTGGAGACATCACTTCACATAAATATCCTGAAGCTAAGGGACATTTACAATGCTCTAAGCTTAGCAAGACCTCTGCTTCAAGGTCAGCCGGTGTTGATCCAGTCGGACAACATCACGGCAGTCACCCACGTAAACAGACAGGGTGGCACAAGAAGCAGGAGGGCAATGGCAGAAGCTGCAAGGATTCTTCGCTGGGCGGAAAATCATGTGATAGCACTGTCAGCAGTATTCATTCCGGGAGTGGACAACTGGGAAGCAGACTTCCTCAGCACGACCTCCACCCGGGAGAGTGGGGACTTCACCCAGAAGTCTTCCACATGATTAAAAACTCGACAGGTATTGCGCCAGGTCCAGGGACCCTCAGGCAATAAGCTGTAGACGCTCTGGTAACACCGTGGGTGTACCAGTCAGGGTATGTGTTCCCTCCTCTGCCTCTCATACCCAAGGTACTGAGATTGATAAGATGGAGAGGAGTAAGCACTATATTCGTGGTTCCGGATTGGCCAAGAAGGACTTGGTAACCGGAACTTCAAGAGATGCTCACGGAGGATCCGTGGCCTCTACCTCTAAGAAGGGAACTGCTCCAGCAAGGACCCTGTCTGTTCCAAGACTTACCGCGGCTGCGTTTGACGGCATGGCGGTTGAACGCCGGATCCTGAAGGAAAAAAGGCATTCCGGATGAAGTCATCCCTATCCTGATCAAAGCCAGGAAGGATGTAACTGCAAAAACATTATCACCGCAATTGGCGAAAATATGTTGCGTGGTGCGAGGCCAGTAAGGCCCGACGGAGGAAATTCAACTGGGTCGATTCCTACATTTCCTGCAAACAGGAGTGTCTATGGGCCTGAAATTGGGGTCCATTAAGGTTCAAATTTCGGCCCTGTCAATTTTCTTCCAAAAAGAACTAGCTTCAGTCCCTGAAGTTCAGACGTTTGTAAAAGGGGTACTGCATATACAGCCTCCTTTTGTGCCTCCAGTGGCACTTTGGGATCTCAATGTAGTTTTGGGTTCCAAAAGTCACATTGGTTTGAACCACTTAAATCTGTGGAGTTAAAATATCTCACATGGAAAGTGGTCATGCTGTTGGCCCTGGCCTGGGCCAGGCGCGTGTCAGAATTGGCGGCTTTATCCTGAAAAAGCCCTTATCTGATTTTCCATTCGGACAGGGCGGAATTGAGGACTCGTCCTCAGTTTCTCCCCAAGGTGGTTTCAGCGTCTCACCTGAACCAACCTATTGGTGGTGCCTGCGGCTACTAGGGACTTGGAGGCCTCCAAGTTGCTAGACGTTGTCAGTGCCCTGAAAATATATGTTTCCAGGACGGCTGGAGTCAGGAAATCTGACTCGCTGTTTATCCTGTGTGCACCCAACAAGCTGGGTGCTCCTGCTTCTAAGCAGACTATTGCTCGTTGGATTTGTAGTACAATTCAGCTTGCACATTCTGTGGCAGGCCTGCCACAGCCAAAAATCTGTAAATGCCCACTCCACAAGGAAGGTGGGCTCATCTTGGGCGGCTGCCCGAGGAGTCTCGGCTTTACAACTTTGCCGAGCAGCTACTTGGTCAGGAGCAAATACGTTTGTAAAATTCTACAAAATTGATATCCTGGCTGAGGAGGACCTGGAGTTCTCTCATTTGGTGCTGCAGAGTCATCCGCACTCTCCCGCCCGTTTGGGAGCTTTGGTATAATCCCCATGGTCCTTACGGAGTCCCCAGCATCCACTTAGGACGTTAGAGAAAATAAGAATTTACTTACCGATAATTCTATTTCTCATAGTCCGTAGTGGATGCTGGGCGCCCATCCCAAGTGCGGATTGTCTGCAATACTTGTACATAGTTATTGTTACAAAAATCGTGTTATTATTGTTGTGAGCCATCTTTCAGAGGCTCCTCTGTTATCATGCTGTTAACTGGGTTCAGATCACAGGTTATACGGTGTGATTGGTGTGGCTGGTATGAGTCTTACCCGGGATTCAAAATCCTTCCTTATTGTGTACGCTCGTCCGGGCACAGTATCCTAACTGAGGCTTGGAGGAGGGTCATAGGGGGAGGAGCCAGTGCACACCAGATAGTCCTAAAGCTTTCTTTAGATGTGCCCAGTCTCCTGCGGAGCCGCTATTCCCCATGGTCCTTACGGAGTCCCCAGCATCCACTACGGACTATGAGAAATAGAATTATCGGTAAGTAAATTCTTATTTTTTTGTGGTACCTGGGGTATTATCAGAAATGTGTAAAACATTTTTCATTGCCTCAATCATGTAACGGGTGGACCTATTGGAGGGTACACTAGTCTCATCACCGTCGACACTGGAGTCGGTATCCATGTCGACGTCTGTATCTGTCACCTGAGGTAGCGGGCGTTTTAAAGCCCCTGATGACATTTGAGACGCCGGAACAGGCACAAGCTGTGTAGCCGGCTGTCCTATGTCGTCAAACCTTTTGTGTAAGGAGTTGACACTTTCACGCAATTCCTTCCATAAGTCCAGCCACACAGGTGTCGACCCCTCAGGGGGTGACAACACATTCACAGGCATTTGCTCCGCCTCCACATAATTTCCCTACTCATACATGTCGACACAGCAGTACCGACACCCAGCAGACACACAGGGAATGCTCTTACAGAGGACAGGACCCCACAAAGCCCTTTGGGGAGACAGAGGGAGAGTATGCCAGCACACACCAGAGCGCTATATATCAGAGGGATATCACCTATAAAAGTGTGTTTTCCCCTTATAGCTGCTATATATATATATATATATATATATATATGTATATATATACACTGCGCCTAATTTGTGCCCCCCCCTCTCTTTTTTACCCTTTTCTGTAGTGCAGGACTGCAGGGGAGAGCCAGGGAGCTTCCTTCCAGTGGAGCTGTGAGGGAAAAATGGCGCCAGTGTGCTGAGGGAGAAGGCCCCGCCCCTTTTTCGGCGGGCTTTCTCCCGCTATTTTAATGTATCTGGCAGGGGTTAATATACACCTATATAGCCCCTGGGGCTATATATGGTGTTAGTTTGCCAGCCAAGGTGTTAATATTGCTGCTCAGGGCGCCCCCCCCAGCGCCCTGCACCCATCAGTGACCGCAGTGTGTGGTGTGCATGAGGAGCAATGGCGCACAGCTGCAGTGCTGTGCGCTACCTTGGAGAAGACAGAAGTCTTCAGCCGCCGATTTTCCGGACCTCTTCTTGCTTCTGGCTCTGTAAGGGGGACGGCGGCGCGGCTCCGGGAACGGATGACGAGATCGGTGCCTGTGTCCGAACCCTCTGGAGCTAATGGTGTCCAGTAGCCTAAGAAGTCCAAGCTACCTCCACTTGGGTAGGTTCGCTTCTTCTCCCCTTAGTCCCTCGCTGCAGTGAGCCTGTTGCCAGCAGGTCTCACTGAAAATAAAAAACCTAACAAACACTTTCTTGCTAGGAGCTCAGGAGAGCCCCTATTGTGCATCCAGCTCAGCCGGGCACAGAGATCTAACTGAGGCTTGGAGGAGGGTCATAGGGGGAGGAGCCAGTGCACACCAGGTAGTCCTAAATCTTTCTTAGAGTGCCCAGTCTCCTGCGGAGCCCGTCTATTCCCCATGGTCCTTACGGAGTCCCCAGCATCCACTAGGACGTTAGAGAAAAGCCTCCTCAACCTGCTCAGGTGTGGTATCATTAACATTTAACACATCCCTGATAGCCTCTATCAACAATTGCACCCCCCTTGCAAGAGATGCGGACCCCCGTAACAGATCCCCATCACCATTTGTAGTGTCAGAATCGGTATCCGTGTCGTCTTGTGTGACATGCACAAGCGCACGTTTGTGGGGGTATATAGCGGGGCGTCCTGAGGTACCAGAAACAGGCCATACTGCCATAGAGCTCTGTAATACCTAGGTTGCAGATTCAGTACTTGCAACCCTGTCAGAAATCTGAGAAATCCAAGATTTGATAGAGGAAAACCACTCAGGCTCCCTTGCTGGTATCTGTGCTAAACCAGTGCTATCCTGATTACAAGGAATGGGATCATCCTGGGAGGATAAATCTTCTGCAGCATATGGCACAGTGTCCCTGGACATAGCTAAAGGAGACACCAAACACTCCACACACACAAAGGTGGGGGCAGACAGAGTCTCCCCCCCCCCCCCCTCCCCAAAGAAAGGCAAGAGACACAGAGATCAGAGACAACCCACACACAGCGCTTTCTGCAAAGGAAGACCCCTTGTCAGCGCAGACTGTGTCCCTTTAATAGGAGACACAGTTGTTTTACAGCCTCTTCTCCCTTCTACAACCCACTGGTAATAGAGCTGGAACGCGGCTGGGTCCGCTCTGAGAAGCTCCACCCCCTTAATGGCGCTGTCTTCCCGCTCTTCATAGATTATACTGGCCCGAGGAGAAACTTGCTGGCTGAGATCCGCGGACCCCGACAGACTTGCTGACCAGTGTGGGGGTAAGCGCTGGCCCAGGGCACCCTTCACTATGTGCCTCTGAACCTTCCCAGGAGCGCAGTTAGTACTGCGCTCCCTCCCCATTGACGCCATCCTCACTCCGGCCCCCCGCTTGCTAGGGGGGTTGGTGTCTCACTCACCACTCTTCAGCTTCTTTAAGGGGTTGGCGGCATGCTGCTGGGGCGAGCGGTCCCTTGTGGCGGGGAATGATCCGACCCCTCTGGACCTCAGTGTCCAGTCAGCGGAGTCAGTGGCTCAGACCCCGCAGGGCGGACACTGCTCCGCCCCTTAGTCCCACGCTGTAGGCAGGCTGTTGCCAACAGCCTCCTGTAAAAAAAAAAAAAACTTTAAAATCAACTTTTACTAGAAAAGCGCCGGAGAGCTCCCCTAGCTGTGACCGGCTTCTCCGGGCACATTTTCTAAACTGAGTCTGGTAGGAGGGTCATAGAGGGAGGAGCCAGCCCACACTCTCAAACTCTTAAAGTGCCAATGGCTCCTGGTGGACCAGTCTATACCCCATGGTATTAATGTGGACCCCAGCATCCTCTAGGACGTAAGAGAAACAATGATTAAAAAGTAAAAAATAAAAAGATTTGGGGCTGCTCCTGTCACGGTGCACCTGTTTCCTGCAGGCATCAACTTAAAACCGAATGCCTAAGCATTGAGGCGGGGTTATAGGGACAAGGAGCCAAGCATTTTGGGACAAGCTAAAGCTTTAACTGTTTGGTGCCTGACTCTAATTCATCTACAACCTAGATGTTCCCTGTGGAACCTATGAACCCTGATGAAAACATATTTATACAGATTTAGCCTCACTCATCCAGCCTGCGGCTTGGCTGCATCGGCACAAACCCATATATTCCTACGGGCGCGTGTGTCCTAGTTTCAGACACACTTGCCGCACCTGGTTTGCCGTGAAAATGGCAAACTTCAGGCTGGATGAGCATGACTACATCTGTGTGTCTGTATATATATCTATATCTTTCTCACACATTATATATATATATATATATACATACACACATACACACACACACTATATATCATATAGAAAGATAATCAGGTGCGCTCAGTACAGAAGAAATCAGTCTATTTCACTTTAAGACCTTAAATCACTGCTCCTATGAAATATAGGGAGTGAAAGCACTAATGTTCCTTTCTTTGTTGAACCGCTGCCCCCAACTGTCACAAATAACCCGGAATTCCACGGGGAGAAGACATCTAGAGAAAAAGACAGAGGGGGCGCTCCATAGTGCAATAAAGTTTTAATTCATAAAAGCACAGAACTCTTGTTAAAATCACAACGTTATTGCTCGTACCAAAACAACCTCCGCTGTGGGCTTAATACCACATGATTTAAAATACACAATTCCCCATCAATACTGCAAACCTCCGGTATTCATCCAGGACAGGACCTCAAACTCGTGCCGCTAGACCGCTTTAGTCAGCCGCCGCATGCCGGGACACCGTCACTCGCCGACACCTGGGGAAGCAGAGGGGGGCTCGATCGCACACGTCACCAGGCCACGCCCCTACGCGTTTCGTCACAGACTTCGTCAGAGGGCTGACCTGCTGCCCGTGTGCCCATCCTTTTACAACCGGCTACCGCCAATCAGCTACTTACTTCAACTATCCTCATTTACATATTTATAATGTAGCCATGGTAGACCAACTCCACCAATGTGTTCAATACCATAAATAGATTAATTTGCAGATAATAATAAAAGATAACAATATAGGTGCAGATAAAGCTGTTATATATAAAGAAAAAAAACTAGTACAGAAAACGATCGTTGGTTTTAGCCTCAGCGTTACAACCCACACTTGGGAGATCTAACCAAATGATTAGACACATCTTTCCAAATGGATTTTCAATTAGAAAGGATAGCTGCTTTAATCACTTCATGGCCAATCCGGAACAATGAGTATTGTTCTCACTCCTCTTTTTCTTATGATTCTCAGCACCTTGGGTATGAGAGGAAGAGGAGGGAATACCTAAACCGACACACCCACGGTATCACTAGTGCGTCTACAGGTATCGCCTGAGAGTCTCTTGACCTGGCGCAATACCTCTGTAGCTTTTCGTTGAGGCGGGATGCCATCATGTTCACCTGTGGCAGTTCCCACCGACTTGCAATCTGCGTGAAGACTTCTTGACGAAGTCCCCACTCTCCCGGGTGGATGTCGTGCTGAGGAAATCTGCTTCCCAGTTGTCCACACCCGGAATGAACACTGCCGACAGTGTGCTTACGTGATTCTCCGCCCAGCGAAGAATTCTGGTGGCTTTCGCCATCGCCACCCTGCTACTTGTGCCGCCTTGGCGGTTTACATGAGCCACTGCGGTGGTGATGTCTGACTGAATCAGAACAGGTTGGTCGCGAAGCAGGGTCTCCGCTTGACGCAGGGCATTGTATATGGCCCTTAGTTCCAGGATGTTGATGTGAAGGCAAGTCTCCTGACTTGACCCCAGACCCTGGAAATTTCTTCCCTGTGTGACTGCCCCCCACCCTCGGAGGCTTGCATCCGTGGTCACCAGGACCTAGTCCTGAATGCCGAATCTGCGGCCCTCGAGAAGGTGGGCACTCTGCAGCCACCACAGGAGGGACACCCTGTCCCTGTGGGATAGGGTGATTAACCGATGCATCTGAAGATGTGATCCGGACCACTTGTCCAGTAAGTCCCACTGAAAGGTCTTCGCATGGAACCTGCCGAAGGGAATGGTCTCTTATGATGCCACCATCCTTCCCAGGACTGGTGCACTAACACCTGTTTTGGTATAATAGATTCCTGACCAGTGACACGAGCTCCTGAGCTCTCTCTATCAGGAGATAAACCCTTTTCTGGTCTGTGTCTAGGATCATGCCTAGGAGAGGCAGATGAGCTGTAGTAACCAACTGCGACTTTGGAATATATAGAATCCAGCCGCGTTGCCGTTACACTTCCAGAGAAAGTGATACGCTGTTCAGCAACTGCTCTCTTGATCTCGCTTTTATGAGGAGATCGTCTAAATACGTGATAATAGCGACACCTTGCTTCCGCAGGATCACCATCACTTCCGCCATTACCTTGGTCTAAATTGGTAATGACAATCCCGTACCGCAATTCTGAGGTACGCCTGATGAGGTGGATAAATGGGGACCTGATGGTATGCATCCTTTATGTCCCGAGTCCCCTTTCAGGCTTACAACGATCGCTCTAAGCGATGCCATCTTGAACTTGCCCCTTTTCAGGTATATGTTCAGGGATTTTAAATTCAATATGGGTCTGACCAAACCTTCTGGTTTTGGGACTACAACATGGTCAAATAATAATCCCCTCCTTGTTGAATGAGGGGAACCTTGACCACCACCTGTTGAATATTCAATTTGTGAAATGCAGTTCACACTGTTTCCCTCTCGTGAGGGGAAGCCGTCAGGGCCGTCGGTGAGGGGGCATTTTTTCTCAAAGTCCAGCTTGTATCCCTGAGACACAAAATCTATTACCCAGGGATCTAACAGGGAGTGAACCCACTTGTGGCTGCACTTCCGAAGGCGTGCCCCCACCGGGCCTAGCTCCGCTTGTGGAGCCCCAGCGACCTGCGGTGGATTATGTAGAGGCCGGGGAGGACTTTTTTCTGCCCCCGCCTCTGGCAAGAAAGGATGCATCTTGGACTTTCTTGTTTCTTTATTCGAAAGGCTGCATTTGATAATGTTGTGCTTTCCTAGGCTGTGCAGGGATATAAGGCAAAATATCAGAATTACCAGATATAGCCGTGGAGACCAGATCCGAGAACCCTTCTCCACACAATCCTTAGCCTTTCATATGCCTCTTAAGTCGGCATCATCTGTCCATTGCATATTGTACAGGACAAGTCAAGCAGAAATCGACATAGCTTTGACACTAGGACCCAGTATACTCATGTCTCTATGGGCATGTTTTATATATACATCTCTCTTAAGACAGCATCTTTAATATAAATATATATATCCCTATATATATACATATATATATCTATATACATACTAGGGTCTCTATCTCTGCTGATAAGGTACCTGTTCACGCTGCCACAGCGCTATAAACCCATGCCGACCCCATCGCCAGTCTGAGTAGCGTACCAGAATGTGCACGCTATCTGCAGGATCCCTGAGAATAGCTGTAACATCAGGGCTGCCTTTTGTGACACCCTAGGGGAAGATTCCCATCTTATCCTGGCCGTAGTGGGGAAAGGATACTGCCTGAGAATTCTTTGTGGGAAGCTGCAGTCTCTTGTCTGGAGATTCCCGCTCTTTTTCCTCATGAGAGGAGGGAAATTTACCTCCGCTTTCTTCCCCTTACACCTGTGTACCCCTGTGTCAGGGACAGACGAGTCATCAGTGATATGCAAATCATCTTATTACAATAAACATATATTGAATACTTTTCTGCCAATCTGGCTGTAATTTTGCATTATCGTAGTCGACACTGGAGTCAAACTCTATGTCGATATCAGTGTCTATTATCTTGGATAATGATCATTGAGAGACTCTGACGGACTCTGCGATATAGGGACAGACATGGTAGATTTACTATCTGTTTCCTAACCTTCTTTGTGCAATAACTTTACCTTAGCACTAAATTACATATACCCAAACAGGTGTCGGCGTTGTCGACGGCGACACCTTCTCACACACATATTTGCTCCATCTCCATATGGGAGCCTTCTACATCAGACATGTCGACACACACGTACCGACACACCACACACTCAGGGAATGCTCATCTGAAGACAATTCCCCCACAAGGCCCTTTGGAGAGACAGAGAGAGTATGCCAGCACATACCACAGCGCTATATAACCCAGGGATTTACACTATAATTAGTGTCCACCCAGTAGCTGTTGATAACGTTTTTTGCGCCTAAATTTATGTGCCCCCCCTCTCTTTTTCCCTTCTTGAACCTGGATACTGCAGGGGAGAGCCTGGGGAGCTGCTTCCAGTGGAGCTATGAAGAAACAATGGCGCTGGTTAGTGCTGAGGAAGAAGGCCCCGCCCCCTCAGCGGCGGGCTTCTGTCCCGCTCTTATGTGTAAAAAATGGCGGGGGCTCGGACATAAATACAGTCAACTGTATATATGTCTACTTTTGCCAAAAGGTACTTAATTGCTGCCCAGGGCGCCCCCCCTGCGCCCTACAGTGACCGGAGTGTGCGGTGTGCTGTGGGAGCAATGGCGCACAGCTGCAGTGCTGTGCGCTACCTTAAGTGAAGACTGGAGTCTTCAGCCGCCGCTTTCGATGTCTTCTTGCTTCTGCTGCTTCTGTTCTTCTGGCTCTGCGAGGGGGACGGCGGCGCGGCTCCGGGAACGGGCGATCAAGGTTGGGTACCTGTGTTTGAACCCTCTGGAGCAAATGGTGTCCAGTAGCCTAAGAAGCGCAACCTAGCTGCAGTGAGTAGGTTTGCTTCTCTCCCCTCAGTCCCACGTAGCAGAGAGTCTGTTGCCAGCAGAAGCTCTCTGAAAATAAAAAACCTAACAAATACTTTCTTTTTCTAGCAGGCTCAGGAGAGCCCACTAGGAGCACCCAGCTCTGGCCGGGCACAGGTTCTAACTGAGGTCTGGAGGAGGGGCATAGAGGGAGGAGCCAGTGCACACCAGATAGTACCTAATCTTTCTTTAGAGTGCCCAGTCTCCTGCGGAGCCCGTCTATTCCCCATGGTCCTAACGGAGTCCCCAGCATCCACTAGGACGTTAGAGAAATATATATACACACACACACACACCGATGTAGTCATGCTCATCCAGCCTGAAATTTGCAGTTTTTACGGCACATCAGGTGCGGCAAGTGTGTCAAACTACTACACGTGCGCCCGAAGGAATATTTGGGTTTGTGCCTATGTGGCCGCGCCACAGACTGGATGAGCATGACATCTGTGTGTGTGTGTGTATAATATCTATATCTTTTATATTTATATTCATATTCAGCAATACAGACGTACCTAGGATTTCAAAATCAAAGAGTTCATAAACTAACACTACATCAGTCATATACCTATTAGAATGCACATGCCGTAAAAAGTACGTAGGAAAAACAAAAAGAACCTTGAAAATCAGGATTCAAGAGCATGTTCATAGCATCAAAAACAAACTGGAGACTCATTTGATATTCAGACATTTCAAGCATGAACACAATTCCAACCCAGAAGAGATATCATTTAACGCCATTGAACATGTGACCAGCGGTGAAAGGGGTGGAGATCTGGCAAAGAAGCTCTCCCAACGAGAGATGTTCTGGATCTTTCAACTGAAAACCAGACACCCCCTGGGATTCAATGGGGGATATGAAATTGCACCATTCCTATGAAAGAAATCTCTTCGTCCGTTCTCTCTTCCTCTTTGCTTTTACTCACATGAACTTGACACACTTTAGCACTTAATAATGTAATCGTCTACTCTTATCATCACTTTGTATACTGTAGTATTTTATTATTTTAATAACAATGTAATACTATGTGACTGAGTCATTTTGCCACAACATAGTCATACCACACTGGTTATACGCCCAATTCTGCTCAACCAGTGCCAAGTGGGTAACTACTTGGGAAGATTAGGTACTGTACAATGGTGGCCCAGACGGGTTCATAATACAGGTTGAGTATCCCTTATCCAAAATGCTTGGGACCAGAGGTATTTTGGATATCGGATTTTTCCGTATTTTGGAATAATTGCATACCATAATGATATATCATGGCAATGGGACCTAAATCTAAGCACAGAATGCATTTATGTTTTATATGCACCTTATATACACAGCCTGAAGGTAATTTTAGCCAATATTTTTTATAACTTTGTGCATTAAACAAAGTGTGTCTACATTCACACAATTCATTTATGTTTCATATACACCTTATATACACAGTCTGAAGGTCATTTAATACAATATTTTTAATAACTGTGTATTAAACAAAGTTTGTGTACACTGAGCCATCAGAAAACAAAAGTTTCACTATCTCACTCAAAAAAGTCTGTATTTCGGATATTTGCATATGGGATACTCAACCTGTAATATATATATACTGAATAATGATATCTGGATACCTCATCTACGCACATACTTGCATCACCATCATAATTCTACTAAAGCTAGTAATATTAAATTAGAATATGTAATCAGTCACATGCACATATGCACTTTAGCTCTATTCTTAATGCACAGCATTATCTTTAGAATGTGACTGACCACTAATTTATAGCTCACTAATTTTTTACTGTCTATAATTATTTATCTTTTATATATTTATATTCTTCATATAATATTTATCACATTTTACAATCAGTTCACTTTCTAGTTGATGGCTATCTCTTAAGAAATATGTCTAACTATTCACCTCTCACCCACTATTAGATCTCAATGAAATCTACTCAATAGTTCAGTGCAATGGGGGTAATTCCAAGTTGATTGCAGCAGGATTTTTGATAGCAATTGGGCAAAACCATGTGCACTGCAGGGGGGGCAGATATATATATGTGCAGAGAGAGTTAGATTTGGGTGGGTTATTTTATTTCTGTGCAGGGTAAAAACTGGCTGCTTTATTTTTGCACTGCAAATTAGACTGCAGATTGAACACACCCCACCCAAATCTAACTCTCTCTGCACATGTTATATCTGCCTCCCCTGCAGTGCACATGGTTTTGCACAATTGCTAACAAAAATCCTGCTGCGATCAACTTGGAATTACCCCCAATATCCATTAAGGGGCTGATGCCCCCTATGGTAATATGTTCCTCTCCACCCTTCCTCTTGTGTATAATTACCATATATGCTCTATGGCTATATATTTTAATATTATACATATATCCTATTAACTGTAGTAAAAATAGCCCCCGTATATAACATACCACTTAATTAATATGCATTAATTATCTATTAGCATGTTACTTAATTATCATAGTAAATTAGAATTTCCCAAATCACACTTATGGAGTATTCACTGGTAACCCTAATATATGTAACAGTGTTAATGTCAAATTCACTCCCATTACTATTAGTATTATTTTTTACAGTATTAGCACCAATTGGTGTGTACCAATGAAAAAGGTTATATTAGTGTTAAGAACTAGTAGCTAGCTCAGTATAGAAAGCTTAGAGATCACTAATTAAAGTATTGTTTTCATTTTTTCTCTGTGAGCTGCTCCTGCTTCTGGAAACAATCTATTATCAAGGTCTGTAATTATGGGTCTTCAGAAAGATGGTCGCAGCTATGATTGACTGCCTTATACACCTATGACCCACTGAGAAACTCTGTGTCCCGCCGCGACCGGAAGTGGGGCATATTTGATGGTCAAACCTGGCCGGAAGTGGGGCAGACCGAACACACACTGCAGTCCGTCTACCAGAAGTGGGGCAGGAAGCTCATGCGCACTACAGCACTATGGACACAGGAAGTGTGGCAGAAGTGACGCCGGTCACGATTAAGGACTTAAAACTTATCATTTCTATGTTTCTGGAGCTCGTTTTTTTTCTAAAACCTAGCCCTTAGGATCTTGTACCTTATTCACTACCCTCCAGTTATACTTTTATCAATGTATGTCTAAAAAATAGGGTTATATAATTCTGACAGGATGTGATGTCATAATCACTTATCCTTAATTATACTTGCTATATAGAGAGGATCAGCTCAGTAGTCCTTTAGCCCTTAATGAAGTCTGATGGACGAAACGCGTTGGGTGTACCTCGTATGACTCTCCATATTTAAGATAAGCAGCATTCTCTTGTCCCAGATTTATATTTTTACACATATCTGTTTTTAAATTGATACTTTTATGTTTTATGGTTCTAGCTGATTTACTTAGTATTGGAATACTCTGTACCCTTCATTTTTTTAGCCCATCTCAATTTATAATTTTTCTATATCTTTAAATAATTATATTGTTATTTTTTTATCCAATCATTACGTATCCTGCTATATCTTCATATTTATATATTTATCCAGAGTTTGGGTGGTGGCAAGCTGCGCTCAGCTCTTTAAAGGTATTGGATACAAAGTAGCTGCTATTGGAAATATGGGGTTGTTAGGGGTACTCCTTCCCCAAAACGGTATATGCACTATGAAAACGAGAAAAATTTCCAGCGCTTCACTTTGTATAAACCTAATAAAAACTTTTATGGACAGATCTTTATAAATATATTCTGTTTATTGTTAACACAAATTATAAGCACTTTGACAGATACAGGGGCCATACCGAAGAAAACAGCAAGTCTAATGGAGAATCAGGAAAGGAAAAAAAGAAGAAAAGGAAGCGAAACCAGCGAGGAACACGAGGAGGCACAAAAATTAAATCAAAAAAAGAAAAAGAAAGGAGGAAGGAAATAATACCACCAGGAATATACAACCTTAGCCAACACAAACTGACGGATGCAGAAACCAAAATCCTCACAAAAGGCCTAAAATTTGCACCAACCAATGACATAAAAGAATTTAAGACATTCATCGATCTGGAAAAATTCATGAGAAAATTAACTATAAAAAAATTCTTCCATAGGAAAGAAAAGGAAAGGTCTGAGACAGGCATACCTCAAAAGATCCTGGAAGAAGATAGTTTCAAACATACAAATTTAAAGGAAAAATCTACCTTCTACCCTCAACACTTAAAAGGTTCCCAACTGGTGACTTTTCAAAAATTAGTTGAAAGAGACCTGAAAAAGATGAAAGAAACAAGAGTCTGCACACATAGAAGACGTAAGGACGTGAAAAACAATTTAACTGCTGAAGAGAAGAAGGCCCTTAACACACTAACAAAAAATAAAGAAATTGTCATAAAACAAGCCGATAAAGGCGGTGGAATATGCATTATGGATAAGGACAAATATATTGCCGAAGGCAAGAAACTACTGAGCGACCCACTAACCTATAAAATTAAAAAAAAAGATCCAACCAGTATAAGCTGGATCTAATTGAACTTCTGAAAACCGGTCAGGAGAAAAAGATCCTGACGGATAATGAATATGAATATCTTTATCCAAAGATTCCGGTATTTTACCACCTTCCGAAGTTACACAAGAACCAGCAAGAACCACCGGGAAGACCGATAGTATCCGGGATTGGATCCTTGACAGCTAAATTATCAGGATATATAGACCAGCTATTACAACCAATTGTAATACAACAACGTGGTCACCTCAAGGACACCACACAGGTACTAAATGTACTTCAGGAACTAGAGTGGAAAGATACTTATTGTATGGCAACATGCAACATTAAATCTCTCTATACATGCATAGAGCACCAACAAGGATGCAATAATATCAAAAAAATCCTAGAAGAAGATTCCACAATACACCACGAACAAATAAAGTTTATAGTGGACGGAATAAGATTCATTTTGAAACATAATTATTTCTGGTTTGAGGATAATTTCTACAGCCAAGAGAGGGGGACCGCGATGGGTACGAAATTCGCTCCGGCGTATGCAAACCTATTCTTGTCACAGTGGGAGAAAGAACGGATATGGAAAAATAATAACTACAAGAATAATCTAATATTGTGGGCCAGATATATAGATGACGTGCTGATTATCTGGGACGGCGAAGTAAAAAATCTAGAAGAATTCATCAATACTATAAACATCAACAGCGAGAACCTGGAGTTTACCAGTGAAATCAGTAGAAGCACCATAAACTTCCTGGATCTAACTATCTATATAGAAGAAGGTAAAATAGAAACTAAGAATTACACCAAACCAGTGGATTGCAATAACTATCTGGACGCAAGGAGCAACCACCATCCCAACTGGTTGTCGAATATCCCCAGAGGACAATTACGCAGGGTAAAGAGGAACTGTTCCAAGAAAATCGAATACGAGAAACAATCCGATATTCTAATAAAAAACTTTGAAGAAAAACATTATGATAAAGAGAAAATCAAGAAGGATAAGCAATACATAGACACTCTAAAAAGAAACCAACTTCTAAAATACAATACTAACAAGGAAGAAGAAACAGAAAAACAAAAACAGAACAAATTTCATAACAGAATACTCTAGACGGAGCAAATCTCTAGAAACCATTTTAAAAAAGCATTGGCACATTCTCCAAACTGATGAAGACTTAAAGGAGATACTACCAAAAAAACCGAGGATTATCTATAGAAGACCCCCAACAATAAAAACAAGTCTGGTAAGAAGCTACATGACGAATTCAAATAAGGAAAGGAACCCAGGGACATGGTTGAATGATAACGCTAGAGGTTTCTACCATTGCAGAACATGTGCAGCATGCAAAAAAACAATCATCAAATCTAACAAAGCAATAACAACAATCACAGCCTATTCAAATAAAAAGGTTTATAAGATCAGAGAAAAAATTACATGCCATACGAAAGGGGTAATCTATTTACTATTCTGCCCATGTGGACTCCAATATATAGGGAAAACCTCAAGAAAATTAACCACAAGGATAAACGAACATCTATGCAACATTAAAAACAAAAAAGAAGACCATAGTGTCCCAGCGCATTTCTTAAAATACCATGGAGGAGACCCTACACAAATACAATTTGTGGGATTAAAACAAGTCAAACGACCATGGAGAGGAGGAAATTTAGAAGATCTGCTGTTAAAAGAAGAAACCAAACTTATTTATGAACTGGACACCTTAAACCCAAATGGACTCAATTTAGATTTCGAACTGAAACCCTTTCTCAAAGACTAAGACAAATGCCCTAAAGATAGAAACGTCATTTAACAAAAATAATAATAAAAACAAGAATAAAATTGCAATCACCACCAATATATTAATCCTTCTTACATATATATTTATCAAGTATATATATGTGTTTATTATTTTACACTAATAATTTTAAGTAATTAATTTTTGTCATAACTTTCTATTTTTTATTCAAAATTATTTAATTCATATTTTTTATTGTTTATCCATAAAGAGTATTATAACATGATTTTTGTGGTTATAACAAGTAATTATACAACGCACAGGTCATTTTAGTATACTTTTAAAACAGATATTTAAATAACAAGATCCACACCGGCGATACATTTATGTTATATGTAAATTTAAATGTTGTCATGTCTTTGTAAAATTAAATTCATTGTGGTAACTAGTAGACTATTAGCAGAATTGATTGAATCATTCACATCAAATTGATATAATTTGAACAAATTAACCATTCCTGGAATACTTAGCTACAGTGCTAAACATCAAAGACACTGATTGAAACGAATTAATTAATCATCCCCGGAATACCTTGCTGAACTGCTAAACATCAAAGAAAATGATAAGAATAAACAAGAGATTCATCTCACCAAGGAATAACTTGTTCAATGGACAACAAACACACACTGATAAAATAAATCAATTATTCAAGACGGCATTGTCAATTAAGGACGGACCGCATCGGAGATAAAAAGCAGCCCGCAATGCTATTGACTATCTCGACTATCCTGACGAAGCCTGGACAGGCGAAACGCGTAGATCGTAGAGAGCACGGACCACCGCTGAGCCCGCAAGTCCTCACCGAACGCCGGACACCGTAAACGGGGAGCCCAGGACCAAGGAGGAGGACGACGCGGTAAGCGAACGTCTAAGTCTGCCGGCAGACTAAAATCATTTGCATTTGCGGAGCAGCAACTTTGATCTGTTATTTGACTAATGCGGGACACATCATCTGAACCCGCATATCAATAGACTGCAACTTTGTATGATATCAAATCAAACCAACACAAAGTGACATTTTAAAAGAGGAAATAATACAGAACACAGGGGAGTAGAGTAAACCGCTACAAAGTGTGTCAACTCCCCCTGAATTAGAAACAGTTACCACAAATATATATGTTTTAATGTTTGTATGTGTATGTGTATTGTCCATATGTGTTTAAACTTGCACCAAATACTCTTACAAGTAAATGCATTCTTGTGATCACAAGTGGAAAAACAATTTATAATACCATTTTTATCTGTCAAAGTGCTTATAAGTGGAAAAACATTTTATAATACTATTTTTATCTGTCAAAGTGCTTATAATTTGTGTTAACAATAAACAGAATATATTTATAAAGATCTGTCCATAAAAGTTTTTATTAGGTTTATACAAAGTGAAGCGCTGGAAATTTTTCTCTTTTTCATAGTGCATATATTTATCCAGACACTGTCGGTCGCTGATACCCCTATTCCCCCCCCCCCTCCCATATATATATGTATATATGTGTGTGTGTATATGAGAAGGATAGAATAAATAAAACTATATATTATATATTATTGCTTCAATTGTCCCTTAAAGTAAACACCATTGTGTGTGCACCAATGTTGCGGAAAGATCTGAATATGATATGTGATATTGGATCATTTTCCACAAAAAAAAAAAAAAAGAGCATGTCTAATGTTTTTGTGTCTCGTTTGATTTGGTTCTCTTTATCTACTGTTAGGACTTGTCTAAAAAAAATATGTGGTAGTTTTAGGCCAAATTTCAGCAGAAATATAACAAATTCTTAAGGGTTCACAAACTTTCAAGCTCCACTGTAGATACCTCTTCCAGTGATATCACACACATCTCCTAACTAGCACTATCACAATTCTATGTCGACATATTACAAATCAAACCCTGAGCGATGACATCCGAGCAATGCTAACAAAAAGTGATGCAAAAGAAAATAACAGTTATATATTTTAATGTAACATTTATGACATCAATATATACAGAACAAATGACACTTCAAAAAGATGGCTGTTCATAACATATTTGCTCAGAATAGAGAACCAGACACTTACTATAGACACACAAATATACACATACTGGGACTCCACCTGAAGCTCTAGGAACACCCATCCGCTGCTAACTGATGTACAATTTCGGTGTTGGATATCAGTGCTCATTTATGGCTTCATCTTTCTCTGAGCAACTGGCATTGTTGTATATTAGCCTATTCCTGGATGAGGTTTATGGAAGGAACTTGTCTGTCAGGTTATATGTTCTATAGTCAATAGGAAATTACCCTCAGTTAACCCCTTGAGTACTTCATGTACTCCTACACTCTTTTACGCCATTTGGATAATAGAATTCAAAGTCACAATTATCTTGTAAGATAACTGCCACCTCAACCATTTATATATCAAAAACTAAAAATGTGAATTAAATTAAGCACCTCTCAAGAGAAATATTACATCACATTTGTTCTTTAGATAAAATACTTTCCTATATTTCACCTGTTTGAATAATGGAGTGTTTAACAAGATCGGGTTACTGTCATTTTCCTCAGTTAGAACATGAGATTGGCTTCTTACCTGTATGAGATCTCTGGTGTGAAAGAAGAGATGATTTCCGTGTAAAACATTTCCCACACTCAGTACATGAAAATGGCTTCTCCCCTGTATGACTTCTCTCATGCTCAAGAAGAGATGATTTATTTATAAAACATCTACCACACTCTGCACATGAAAATGGCTTCTCCCCTGTGTGACTTCTCTTGTGCGTAATGAGAATGGATTTGTCTGAAAAACATTTACCACACTCTGCACATGAATATGGCTTCTCGCCTGTGTGACTTCTTTGATGTGTAACAAGAACAGCTTTGTCCGAAAAACATTTCCCACACTCAGAACATGGAAATGGTTTCTCACCAGTGTGAATTCTCTCATGCATAACGAGAGCTGCTTTTTCACTAAAACGTTTCCCACACTCAGAACATGCAAATGGCTTCTCACCTGTATGAACTCTCTGATGTACTACAAGTTGTGATTTCTTTGTAAAACATTTCCCACATTCGGAGCATGGAAACGGCTTCTCACCTGTATGAACTCTCTGATGTGAAACAAGTGCTACTTTTTGTATAAAACATTTCCCACACTCAGAGCATGGAAATGGTCTCTCACCTGTGTGACTTCTCTGATGTATTGCAAGAGCTGATTTGTCACGTAAACATTTCCCACACTCAGAACATGAAAAGTACTTATCACCTGTGTGAATTCTCTCATGTCTAAGAAGATGTGAGTTGATGGGAAAACATTTTCCACACTCCGAACATGCAAATGGCTTCTCACCAGTGTGAATTCGCTTGTGGTTAACAAGACATGATTTATTTATAAAAAATTTCCCACACTCCGAACATGAATATTGGCTCTCACCTGTGTGACTTCTCTCATGTACAATAAGATGTGATTTTTCTCTGAAACATTTTCCACACTCAGAACATGAAAATGGTTTCTCACCTGTGTGATGTTTCTGATGTACAGCAAGATGTGATTTCTGTGTAAAACATTTCCCACACTTAGTACATGAAAATGGTTTTTCACCTGTGTGAGTTCTCTCATGTAAAACAAGAGCTGATTTGTCTCTAAAACATTTCCCACACTCAGAACATGAAAAAGGCTTCACACCAGTGTGAACGGTTTGATGTGAAACAAGAGATGCTTTCAATGTAAAAAATTTCCCACACTTAGAACATTTAAATGGTTTGTCACCGGTGTGATTTCTCTCGTGTGTAACAAGAGCGGATCTAACTGCAAAACATTTCCCACACTCACAACATTCAAATGGTTTCTCACCAGTGTGAGTTCTCTCATGTATAACAAGAGCTGATTTATAGCTAAAACATTTCTCACAGTGAGAACATGTAAATTGCTTCCCATGGTTCTTTTGGGCAATAAGCTTTGTGTCCTGTGAAAAACATTTGGCATCTATAGGATTGTGATTAGAGGGATCCGATGACATATCTGCACAGTGAAGTACTGGATGCACAATTGTGGTAAAAGGGTTTTCTCCTGGAGGATCTCTTGTGATATCTTCTATTTCACAGTCTGGAGCTAAAACGAGATGTTCCTGGGATATATTTCTTCCGTTATATCCATCTGCTGGAAATACAATAAAAGAAGTGTTATAGTAGCCTTACCATTGTTAACACTCTTTCTGCGAAGAACACAGTGTTCCACAGGGAAACATCGGGGTGTAGAGTGGATCTGGATCCAGAGGCACCAACAGGTAAAGCTTTAGCTGTCCCAGGATGCATAGGGGCCTTCTCTATAATCCCGCCTCCAGGCACTGAGAGCTCAGTTTTGTTAACCAGTCCAATGCAGGAGCAGGCAAGAGAGACGGCAGATGTTAGTCACATAAGAACACATTTTTACGACAGGAGAAGGTACTAGTGGCTAATACCATACAAATCCAAAGAAGCTAGGCGTCTGTCAGAGTTGGTGCCCTGCCCTGTAGAACTCTGTGTACTTCGCAGAAAGAGTGTTAACAATATTAAGTCTACCATAACACTCCTTTTCTGCAGCAGGATACATTGGTTTCCACAGGGAAACATCAGGGATGTCCTAAAACAGTTCCTCAAGAAAGGGGACGCGCCTTAGCGGATATCAGAATCCAGCATCCAAAGGAAGCATCCTGGGAGGCGAAAGTATCAAAGGCATAGAACCTCTCTGTCACCCCTGTCTGTCTACCCCTGCCCTTTAGAATGTAAGCTCTCACAAGCAGGGCCCTCTTCCCTCATGTGTTTTATCCTTTTTCTTACTTTAATAATCTCAACTGCACCAATCCAGCAGGCTTCCACCACCTGATACTTATTTCCATGTAATCTGCTGATGTAGCTATGTTTATTTACCCTGTACTTATCCTATATTGCTATATTGTCTTCAACTGTAAGTTGCTGTTTTCCTGTTTTGATTATTTGTTTATGTACTCTATAATTGGGCGCTGCGGAGCCTTGTGGCGCCATATAATTAAAGGATAATAACCTCAGAAACGTGTTCTGCGGATGCGCCATGGCGAGCCACCCAACAAGGTCCAACAGACCGAGTAGAATGAGCCTTAATCGAAACTGGAAGACCAGCTTGCTCATAAGCAAGTGTAATCACCATTCTAATCCATATGTCTAAGGTTTGCTTGTTCGCAGGCCCGCCACGTTTGTGGAAACCAAACTGGACAAAGAGGGTATCCAAACGCCTAACGGAAGCTGTCCTGTCCACATAAACACAGAGAGCCCTTATCACATCCAAAGAACATTCTTTGGTTGACAAGTCCAAAGAGAAAGGCCAGGACCACAATCTCTTAGGTAAGGTGAAAGGAGGACACCAACTTAGGTAAATAGCCGGGACAAGTTCGTAGAATTGCCGTGTTACGGTGAAAAATCAGACCTGACGTACGGTATAGCTGCAATTTTTCTCTGAAACCATACGGACAAGGCAGATGTGTACCTTGAGGGAGGCGAGACGAAGAACCTAAGTCTAGGCCTTGTTGCAGAAGAGCCAGAATTCTGTCAGTTCTGAACCTGTCGGCATCGTAATTCTTATCAGCACACCACGTGAAGTAAGAATGCCAAACCCTGTAATAAATCCGGGCAGAGACTGGTTTGCAGGCCTTCAGCATAGTCTGAACAACTGGCTCAGTAATCCTTTGGCCCTCAGGAGCGATGCTTCAAGAGTCACGCCATCAAAGCCTGTCTGGCCAGGTCTGCGAAGAGACAAGGGCCCTGTCTGAGTAGGTCTTGACACTGAGGAAGTAGGATGGGACGCTCTGTTGAGACCCTGCAGGTCTGAGAACCAATGCAGGAGTGACCAGAATCAGCATTCCTCCTTCTTGCTTGAACTTCCGTAGTACCCTGGGCAGGAGTGACACCGGAGGGAATATGTAAGGAAGATGAAAGTTCCACGGAACAGCCAGTGCGTCCACAAATGCTCCCTGAGGATCCCTGGTTCAAGATCCAAAGACTGAACCTTGTGATTGTGTTGAGACGCCATGAGATCTACGTCCGGTAGACCCCACCTGTCCACCAGAAGTTGGAAGACTTTTGAATGAAGTCTCCACTCTCCGGAGCGAACGTCCTGGCGACTGAGGAAATCTGCTTCCCAGTTTAGGACGCCCGGAATGAACACTGACGATATGGCTGGCAGAGGGCGCTTCGTCCAACAAGGATTTTTGACACTTCCATCATTGCCACCTGGCTTCGAGTGCCACCTTGATGGATTATGTATGCCACTGTGGTGGTGTTGTCTGACTGAACCTGTGGGTTACAGATATTGTGGGTCCGCTGCTGGAAAAAATAACTCATCACCCCCTGCCGCCCATTGCATCGGTTATTCTTAACATCGACCGACCGCTGCTATGCTCAAGAAGCCCCGTCAGCAGATTTGCTATTGTGGACTTGCTGTCTGCCTCCTCTGTACACATAAGGAAGGGGACTTTATCAGCCACTTGGAGTCCTATCTGCACTACCATCTACGGGAATCAGCGCAAATACCATCAATGGGTGAGAAATTATCCACCTTACAGGGGTGAACATAACTTATCCAATTTTCAATTGCTCCAAGATCGGGACTTGCTCCTCACTATTAGTTTAATGATCCTGGCCAATACCAGCACAATTTTTCGTAAATGGACCACAGCTTTGTCTAATCAATTCAAGCCACTGCAGCTGACATATATATATATATATATACATACATACATACACACACTGGTAAGAGGCAGGGTACAGTGTACACAGGAGATGACCGTATCAAGATCCAGGCGTGTTTTCCGACTTTTTCTATTTTTCAGGACTCTCACCATTGATTCAGGGGTATTCATCCCTGTCTAACACTGGCAGCAGATCCCCCATTTTCTTCTTTAATATCTATCTACTCTTTCTTTCTTCCTAAATTCGTGAACTCTCATTAGTGATTCCAGAGCCCTTGATATTGAATATTCCTTCTACTTTCATACCACACTGGCAACGCCCGAATCCTTCCGATCTTGGAAGCTAAGCAGTGTTGGGCTGGGTTAGTACTCAAGTGGGAGACTCTTGAGGAATACTCAGTTCAGTAGAAGTCCTTGGACAGATATGCTCAGCGTCTAACACTGACAGCAGATTCATCTTGCTTATTCAGCCTGTTCTATTTTCCTCTCAATACTACTCACAAGAGATGCAGCTGACAAATTATTTAACCTAATTTAGGTGCAATTTGATCCATATACCTATTCAGGACTCATATAGTTTTTTTCAGGCTTTCAGTTGTGATTATTCTGTATTTTCTAACCCAGGCAGTCCAGAACTGTTATTTAGTATTTACACTGTTAACATTTGTTCTGTGTTCCCCTACCCCCCTTTTTTTCTGTATCCATTTTGACAATATATCCTACTACTATTTTATTGATTTTGCTAATAAAAATTATAAATTTTTAAGATTATTGTTTCTTCTGAGACGTCTATACATACATATACAAGAGTGCACCCACAAGAGTCTTCTTTTCTCTTTTCCTGTTACATGCTTTATTACTGACTCAGGGTGCACCACCAAATCTAAGATTAATTAGAAAACATTGGTTTTCTCTTCTTACTCATTACACTTTGGTTACGATACTATCTATTATATACGCTATTATTCCCCAGTGCGGTATACCCCCGATACATAATTAGCAAGTCGAAGGATTTGCACTCCCTGACGACATAAAAATGCGAGGAGCCATGGCTAGGCCAAACGACAGAACCTGAAATTGGTAGTGTAGGCTGCCAATAGCAAAACGCAGAAACTGCTGGTGTTTAGTGGCAATAGGAATATGCAGATACGCATCCTGCATATCCAGAGAGACCTTGTTGTCCCCTGGTTCCATGTCCAGAACTATTGAATGTTAAGTTTCCACATGAAACTTGGATACCCCCACAAACTTGTTCAAAGATTTGAGGTTGAGAACAGGCCGGAGTGACCCGTTGGGACTTGTGACCAAAAACAGAATAGAGTAACTGCCTTTACCCTTCTGGAATTGACGAACTATCACAATTACTCCAGAGTGTAGGAGAGAACTAACCACAACTTGGAAGTTTTGTGCCTTTATCGGGTCCGATGGCAGGCACGGGGTGAAGTACTGGTGAGGGGGACGTCCCTTGTACAAGATAAAGTATCAGTGAGAGACGACTTCTAGCACCCAAGCGTCTGAAGTGGTCGTGCGCCAAACCTGAGCGAAGTGCAGAAGTCAGCCTCCCACCCTGGGTTGCCCCAGGGGGAAGCCCGTCCCATAAGGGTGCAGGCTTGTCTGTTTTCGCAGCCAGTTGACGTGCCACCCAGGACGGTTTGGTCTTGGGCGATTTGGACTGGCAAGGTTGTCTAGGGAATGATTGACCTTTCGCCTTCCCTGAGGCCGAAAGGAGCGAAAAGTAGTACTCTTTGCTTTCTTAGCCGGGTTTTTCTGAGGAAGGAAAGCTATCTTGGCTGCCGCCAAAGACGCACTTTTATTTAATTCTTCCACAAAAAGAATATCCCCTGTGAAGGGGCAGCTGTTTTTCAGCTGTTCAATCTGTTAAAGTGGTGACATTTCTCCCTGTTTTTCCAAATTGACCCTTTGTCATTCCTAAACAGGGAGAGGGCTGATGTCTAAAGAGATTTGTCTATGTAATCGTATTTGGCTAGCTTGTTTTTTCCCATTGAATCTCTGTGATTTTCCTCAGACCACTTTTCTTATCCATGATTGACACTTACGGCTAATGTTTCTGGACATAAATATTGCTTTTGGCTCAGCTCTATCCATTACAAACTTTACTCTATTAAGTTTACATATGTAACGGTGTCTAACCTGGTTACCTCAATTATATGGTATACGGTGCCTTTTATATTTTATTGCATAAAATGTTGTGTAAATGATTATTCGTAATTTCTATTGTGCTTGTTTTATCATTATGACACATTAAGCAAAAATATACATACTGGTCTGGTTGATATTTGTAACAAAGCACAATGGTATATTTCACTTTCTATGTTAATTTATCAACCTATTCTGTAATTGTTCTGGTATAAGTATATCTCAAGTTATGATGTTTAAAAGAAAAAGCAAAGGCCCCTTGTTGTTCGGAGACAATGTAAGTTTATCTTTGTTTCCTCCCTTTAAGAGACTGGTCATTATCTTTCAACTGTACATTGATAGTTACCAAAAATGTTTTCGCGACTTTTATATTCTTAGTAACAAAATTCTGTTTCTTGATATTCTGTACTGTCATATACCTATTTGATATTACAATTGTAATGTCTGTTGTTATTGTAATTAAAATTTTAAAACTCCAATAAAAACATTTTGAAAAAAAAGGGAAAAAAGTGGTGAAATTTGCGGATGACACGGCTGTTGTTGGTTTGATAAGTGATAATGATGAGGCTGCTTATAGGCACGAGGTTCTTAAATTGTTAGAATGGAGTAAAAAAAACAACTGCTTGCTCCTAAATACATCCAAAACTAAGGAGCTGGTAATCGATATTAGGCGAGGTAGTCAAAGATCATTACCTCCTGTGCTCTTGGACGGTATGCCAATTGAGGAGGTGGATTCATTTAAATGTCCATCTCTATTTCTAGTGATTTAACTCGGTCTTTAAATTGCACCTTCTTAATTAAGAAGGCGCAGCAGCGCCTGTTTTTATTAAGGCGACTTAAGGCTGCCTGCTCGAGCATAGATATGTTGGTTAAGTTTTATCGCAGTATAGTGGAAAGTGTCTTGACTTATGGGATAACAGTTTGGTACGGGAACTGTACTGTAGCTGAGACGATCACCTTAGAACGTGTGGTCAGGACTGCAGGCAGGATCATTGGTGTGTCCCTGCCGAGTATACATGACCTTTATGAAAATAGAGTGATAAAAAGCTAGAAGTATATTGGCAGATTCCAGTCATCCAAATTACACGGTTTTTGAAAGACTACCCTCAAAAAAAATTATTCAGGAGTGTACGTACGCATACAAAACGTATGCTTTACAGTTTTCTTTTCCCCAACAGCTGTCCGTGTATTAAATGCCCAAAATGGATTGGGTTAATTTTTAATTAAATATGTTTACTGCATGTTTATATGATAATTTCAATGTTTTGTTGATGACAAATAAATTAAAATATCTTCTTGGAATCTAGGTCCACTTTCCAAGGCTTCAGCCATAGAATACGGTGCACCAGAATGGGTGTGGCAGACGCCTTAGCGGCCAACAATCTCACCTCAGATGATGCTTTCCTGAGCCCAAGCTTCTATAGCCTTTGTGGCCCAAGAAGCAGCTAAAGTGTGTCTATGAACGTCCCCTGTAAGAGAGTAAATAAACTTATTGAGGGTTGCCTGAAATCTGTCGGTTTCTTCGGAGAGGTGACAGTAGTACCCGGTAGAGTGGATGATAGCACTAGGCGGGTGACCTGAGAATCCACAGGCGGTGGGCTTTCCCATTTGTTACATATCTCTGTTGGTAGAGTATAACGGGCCGAGGCCCTTTTAGAGACAGGGAACTTATTACCCGGAGAAGTCCAGGGTTTTCAGCTTTAAACACCTTCTGCTTTTTAAACATATCAGGTTTTCCTAGCCACAGTAGTGGGTTCCTCCTTGTCTGTGAGTTTGAGGATATGCTTAATAGCATCCATAAGGGCAGGAACATCTACAGACATAGGGGCGTCCTACTCTGCAACACAGGAGTCTGTGTCAGAAAGAGCTGTATGCTCCCCCTCCTCTTTAGAGGAAACATCAGAGAGTAGTGTGGATTGTGAGGATGAAGTAGCCCGCTTAGAAAGACTAGAGACACCTTGTGTCCTAGGGGAGTCTTACATCTATTCAGAGACGGATTTAAATGTTGCAGCTGATTAGACAAATTATACGCCCAAGGAAGATTTACCATAGGTACCACATTAGGGTGTAAAGTCACAGGCGGGCCCATAGGGGGCGCAAGGCGATCCACTAGAGTACCTAGGAGTGTTGAAAAGGCTGCCCATGGAGGCTCCTGTACGGGGGCCATGAGCAGCAGAATGGCTGGGAGGTGTATAACAAACAGCACATAGACCGTCATTGAACATGTCCTCCTCAGATAAACTGGCTGAGCACACTCTACAGGAGCGTAATAGAGGGGCATCAGCCTGTTTGTGCCCTTTCTTGTTAGATATAGACGAAAAACAAGTGAGCGAATACAGTACAATAAATGAAATACACAAAGTACAGGGAATTGTGTGACTGCAACACAGATCTAATAATTGTATCTACTATCTAATAATATAATATCTAATAATAATAATCAATCATCATCATCATCAGATCTAATAATAGTATAACTAATAATAGTAGTATAAGCTGATGCTATACATGTGTTCATATTCTGATTTCTGCTTTGATGTACAATACACTGCCTTGGCATATATACATGTTTTGTGTATGCTCCGTGCAGAGCGCTGTTGTGTATTATGTATCCATGTTGATAGGCACTGTTTGATTGCGTCACTATGTAGCGCTGACGGGCCTGGCGGGTGCCTGAGCTCCGGACGCGCGGGAAAGGACGCCGGTTTCTCTGGGTATTTAGGTGAGTTCACTTGTTTGATTGTATTGACCTGACGAAAATGCATCAATAAACTGCATTGAAACATTGTCTGCACAGAGGACTTGACTGCCAGTTTGTTTTAGTCGCTTGGAGTGCCGCACCGCCCGCTGTTATATATATATACATACACACACACGTTCTGTGAGTACCAACCCAGACAGCACCTGAGCTCAGGGTATGAATAGCAGTGATAGATATCCGAGATACACTAAAAGAGAAACCAGACAGCAGAAACAAGGCACACAGTCTCACTCAATGCAGAAAGTTAGACAATACTGCAATGGACCCTTATATCACTAACACAGCCTTATGAGGCAGGTAGGATAATATAAGTGATGTAAAAAGTAAGCCTGTTCAGGTGATTCTACAGGGAGACCTTGCCCAGCAATCTCGGAAACCTACTGCTGTTATGCTGTAAGATGGCTTCCCGGGAAAAGGGAGAGTGAGGAAGCTCAAGGGAGAGAAATTTGCTGTAGATGGCGCCCAGAGTCGGGACAGGGACTACAGGTCCAGCGCCTCCTCCCTTATGCTGGTCCATAACTCCAGGTACTGCGGGTCTTATTAATCAGATGTTAAAACACCTAGACCTGTGCCCTTCTGCCCTGCTGGTCTAGTAGGGTCCCTGCTTTCAGACAGTGTCTACGCCAGCACCGCGGTCTGTCTCCTCAGACCGCAATTTAATGGCAGGTCATTCGGGGCAACCCTCTTTCCTGGGTCACAAGCCGCAGAGGTGCCAGAGCCATGGAAGACCCCGCCGCAAGTATCCGGGCTCAGCCAGCGGGAGAATGCGGCGCCGGCGTGGGGGGGTGATGGAGCAGCAGCAGCGCTGTAAGTCAGGGCGACTCCAGCTCTGAGAGAAAAGTCAAGAAAAATTTTTAATTAAAAAAGCTTTCAGGTGTTAGTGCACCTGCTATCACTGCAGGCACAAACTAAAAACAGAGCTACCAGTGCCTGGAGGCGGGCTTGTAGAGGAGTGAACTTATGCATCCTGGGAAAGCTAAAGCTTTAACCGTTTGGTGCCCGGATGCCTCATCCACCACTACACACAGATGTTCCCTGTGGAACCTATGAACCCCGATGCAGAAATATTGATTTAAAATCTATTAAAAATTTACCATTGGTAAATTTACCAACGGAAGTCTAATAGGGTCTGATGGTTCCTGATTCCCCCACTGGGCAGATACAATGTCCTCACTACTCTGTACTGACAGAGGAAGGTTTAGAATAAGAGACTGCTGTAGTGACAGAACAAGGAGAGTATGTGACTCCTCTCTGTAATAATAAGAATTTACTCACCGGTAATTCTATTTCTCGTAGTCCGTAGTGGATGCTGGGGACTCCGTCAGGACCATGGGGAAATAGCGGCTCCGCAGGAGACAGGGCACAAAATTTAAAAGTTTGACCACTAGGTGGTGTGTACTGGCTCCTCCCCCTATGACCCTCCTCCAAGCCTCAGTTAGGATACTGTGCCCGGACGAGCGTACACAATAAGGAAGGATTTTGAATCCCGGGTAAGACTCATACCAGCCACACCAATCACACCGTACAACTTGTGATCTGAACCCAGTTAACAGTATGATAACGTAGGAGCCTCTGAAAAGATGGCTCACAACAATAAACAACCCGATTTTTTTGTAACAATAACTATGTACAAGTATTGCAGACAATCCGCACTTGGGATGGGCGCCCAGCATCCACTACGGACTACGAGAAATAGAATTACCGGTGAGTAAATTCTTATTTTCTCTGACGTCCTAGTGGATGCTGGGGACTCCGTCAGGACCATGGGGATTATACCAAAGCTCTCAAACGGGCGGGAGAGTGCGGATGACTCTGCAGCACCGAATGAGAGAACTCCAGGTCCTCCTTAGCCAGGGTATCAAATTTGTAGAATTTTACAAACGTGTTCTCCCCTGACCACGTAGCTGCTCGGCAGAGTTGTAATGCCGAGACCCCTCGGGCAGCCGCCCAAGATGAGCCCACCTTCCTTGTGGAGTGGGCATTGACAGATTTAGGCTGTGGCAGGCCTGCCACAGAATGTGCCAGTTGAATTGTGCTACAAATCCAACGAGCAATCGTCTGCTTAGAAGCAGGAGCACCCAGCTTGTTGGGTGCATACAGTATAAACAGCGAGTCAGATTTTCTGACTCCAGCCGTCCTTGAAATATATATTTTCAATGCTCTGACAACGTCCAGCAACTTGGAATCCTCCAAATCGCTAGTATCAGATATGGGCTTTTATACGATAAGGCCGCCAATTCCGACACTCTCCTGGCTGAAGCCAGGGCCAGTAGCATGGTTACTTTCCATGTAAGATATTTCAAATCTACCGATTTGAGTGGCTCAAACCAATGGGATTTGAGAAAATCCAAAACTACATTGAGATCCCACTGTGCCACTGGGGGCACAACCGGGGGCTGTATATGTAGTACTCCTTTTACAAAAGTCTGGACTTCAGGAACTGAAGCCAATTCTTTCTGGAAGAAAATCGACAGGGCCGAAATTTGAACCTTAATGGACCCTAATTTGAGGCCCATAGATAATCCTGTTTGCAGGAAATGTAGGAATCGACCCAGTTGAAATTCCTCTGTCGGGGCCTTCCTGGCCTCACACCATGCAACATATTTTCTCCAAATGCGGTGATAATGTTGTGCAGTCACCTCCTTCCTGGCTTTGACCAGGGTAGGGATGACCTCTTCCGGAATGCCTTTTTCCCTTAGAATCCGGCGTTCAACCGCCATGCCGTCAAACGCAGCCGCGGTAAGTCTTGGAATAGACACGGTCCCTGCTGAAGCAGATCCCTTCTTAGAGGTAGAGGCCACGGATCTTCCGTGAGCATCTCCTGAAGTTCCGGGTACCAAGTCCTTCTTGGCCAGTCCGGAGCCACGAGTATCGTTCTTACTCCCCTTTGCCGTATAATTCTCAGTACCTTGGGTATGAGAGGCAGAGGAGGGAACACATACACTGACTGGTACACCCATGGTGTTACCAGAGCGTCCACAGCTATTGCCTGAGGGTCTCTTGACCTGGCGCAATACCTGTCCAGTTTTTTGTTGAGGCGGGACGCCATCATGTCCACCCTTGGTCTTTCCCAATGGACTACAATCATGTGGAAGACTTCTGGATGAAGTCCCCACTCTCCCGGGTGAAGATCGTGTCTGCTGAGGAAGTCTGCTTCCCAGTTGTCCACTCCCGGGATGAACACTGCTGACAGTGCTATCACATGATTTTCCGCCCAGCGAAGAATCCTTGCAGCTTCTGCCATTGCCCTCCTGCTTCTTGTGCCGCCCTGTCTGTTTACGTGGGCGACTGCCGTGATGTTGTCCGACTGGATCAACACCGGCTGACCCTGAAGCAGAGGTTTTGCCAGGCTTAGAGCATTGTAGATTGCTCTTAGTTCCAGTATATTTATGTGAAGAGACGTTTCCAGGCTTGACCACACGCCCTGGAAGTTTCTTCCTTGTGTGACCGCTCCCCAGCCTCTCAGGCTGGCATCCGTGGTCACTAGGACCCAGTTCTGTATGCCGAATCTGCGGCCCTCTAACAGATGAGCACTCTGCAACCACCATAGCAGAGAGACCCTTGTCCTTGTCGACAATTTTATCCGCTGATGCATCTGCAGATGCGATCCGGACCATTTGTCTAGCAGATCCCACTGAAAAATTCGTGCATGGAATCTGCCGAATGGAATCGCTTCGTAAGAAGCCACCATTTTTCCCAGGACTCTTGTGCATTGATGCACAGACACTGTCCCTGGTTTTAGGAGGTTCCTGACGAGTTCGGATAACTCCCTGGCTTTCTCCTCCGGAAGAAATACCTTTTTCTGAACAGTGTCCAGAATCATCCCTAGGAACAGCAGACGTGTCGTCGGGATCAGTTGGGATTTTGGAAAATTCAGAATCCACCCGTGCTGTTGGAGCACTACTTGAGTTAGTGCTACTCCGACCTCCAGCTGTTCTCTGGATCTTGCCCTTATCAGGAGATCGTCCAAGTAAGGGATAATTAATACGCCTTCTCTTCGAAGAAGGATCATCATTTCGGCCATTACCTTGGTAAAGACCCTGGGTGCCGTGGACAATCCAAACGGCAGCGTCTGAAACTGATAATGACAGTTTTGTACCACGAACCTGAGGTACCCTTGGTGTGAAGGGCAAATTGGGACATGAAGGTAAGCATCCTTGATGTCCAAGGACACCATAAAATCCCCTTCTTCCAGATTCGCTATCACTGCTCTGAGTGACTCCATCTTGAACTTGAATTTTTGTATGTACAGGTTCAGAGATTTCAGATTTAGAATAGGTCTTACCGAGCCGTCCGGCTTCGGTACCACAAATAGCGTGGAGTAATACCCCTTTCCCTGTTGTAGAAGGGGTACCTTGATTATCACCTGCTGAGAATACAGCTTGTGAATGGCTTCCAATACCGTCACCCTGTCTGAGGGAGACGTTGGCAAAGCAGATTTTAGGAACCGGCGAGGGGGAGACTTCTCGAATTCCAACCTGTAACCCTGAGATACTACCTGCAGGATCCAGGGGTCCACCTGCGAGTGAGCCCACTGTGCGCTGAAATTCTTGAGGCGACCCCCCACCGCCCCTGAGTCCGCTTGTAAGGTCCCAGCGTCATGCTGAGGCCTTTGCAGAAGCCGGGGAGGACTTCTGCTCCTGGGAAGGGGCTGCTTGCTGCAGTCTCTTACCCTTTCCTTTGCCTCGGGGCAAATATGAATGTCCTTTTGCTCGCTTGTTCTTATAGGAACGAAAGGACTGCGGCTGAAAAGACTGCGTCTTTTTCTGCTGGGAGGGGACTTGAGGTAAAAAGGTGGACTTCCCGGCTGTTGCCGTGGCTACCAAATCCGATAGACCGACCCCAAATAAATCCTCCCCTTTATACGGCAATACTTCCATATGCCGTTTGGAATCCGCATCGCCTGACCACTGTCGTGTCCATAGACTTCTTCTGGCAGATATGGACATCGCACTTACTCTTGATGCCAGAGTGCAGATATCCCTCTGTGCATCTCGCATATAAAGGAATGCGTCCTTTAATTGCTCTATAGTCAATAAAATACTGTCCCTATCCAGGGTATCAATATTTTCAGTCAGGGAATCCGACCAAGCCACCCCAGCACTGCACATCCAGGCTGAGGCGATTGCTGGTCGCAGTATAACACCAGTATGTGTGTATATACTTTTTAGAGTATTTTCCAGCCTCCTATCAGCTGGATCCTTGAGGGCGGCCGTATCAGGAGACGGTAACGCCACTTGTTTGGATAAACGTGTGAGCGCCTTGTCCACCCTAGGGGGTGTTTCCCAGCGCGCCCTAACCTCTGGCGGGAAAGGGTATAACGCCAATAACTTCTTTGAAATTAGCAGTTTTTTTATCAGGGGTAACCCACGCTTCATCACACACGTCATTCAATTCCTCTGATTCAGGAAAAACTACAGGTAGTTTTTTCAGACCCCACATAATACCCCTTTTTGTGGTACTTGCAGTATCAGAGATATGCAAAGCCTCCTTCATTGCCGTGATCATATAACGGGTGGCCCTACTGGAAAATACGTTCGTTTCTTCACCGTCGACACTAGATTCGGTGTCCGTGTCTGGGTCTGTGTCGACCGACTGAGGCAAAGGGCGTTTTGGTTTGCCGGTCGTCTCATGTTGTCAACCGACTTTTGCAGCGTGCTGACATTATCACGTAATTCCATAAACAAAGCCATCCTTCCGGTGTCGACTCCCTAGGGGGTGACATCACCATTACCGGCAATTGCTCCGCCTCCACACCAACATCGTCCTCATACATGTCGACACACACGTACCGACACACAGCAGACACACAGGGAATGCTCTGATAGAAGACAGGACCCCACTAGCCCTTTGGGGAGACAGAGGGAGAGTTTGCCAGCACACACCAAAGCGCTATAATTATATAGGAACAACCTTATATAAGTGTTGTTTCCTTATAGCTGCTTAAATATATATAACAATCGCCAAAAAATGCCCCCCCTCTCTGTTTTTTACCCTGTTTCTGTAGTGCAGTGCAGGGGAGAGCCTGGGAGCCTTCCTAGCAGCGGAGCTGTGTAGGAAAATGGCGCTGTGTGCTGAGGAGATAGGCCCCGCCCCCTATTCCGGCGGGCTCTTCTCCCGGTTTTTCTGAGACCTGGCAGGGGTGAAATACATCCATATAGCCTCATGGACTATATGTGATGTATTCTTTTTAGCCAGAAAGGTATTAACATTGCTGCCCAGGGCGCCCCCCCCAGCGCCCTGCACCCTCAGTGACCGCCGGTGTGAAGTGTGCCTGAGCGCAATGGCGCACAGCTGCAGTGCTGTGCGCTACCTCATGAAGACTGAAAAGCCTTCAGCCGCCGGTTTCTGGACCTCTTCTTACTTCGGCATCTGCAAGGGGGTCGGCGGCGCGGCTCCGGTGACCCATCCAGGCTGTACCTGTGATCGTCCCTCTGGAGCTAGTGTCCAGTAGCCTAAGAAGCAAATCCATCCTGCACGCAGGTGAGTTCACTTCTTCTCCCCTAGGTCCCTCGTTGCAGTGAGCCTGTTGCCAGCAGGACTCACTGAAAATAATAAAACTTTTACTCTAAGCAGCTCTTTATGAGAGCCACCTAGATTGCACCCTGCTCGGACGGGCACAAAAACCTAACTGGGGCTTGGAGGAGGGTCATAGGGGGAGGAGCCAGTACACACCACCTAGTGGTCAAACTTTTAAATTTTGTGCCCTGTCTCCTGCGGAGCCGCTATTTCCCCATGGTCCTGACGGAGTCCCCAGCATCCACTAGGACGTCAGAGAAAAGTGATTATTACTCACCTGTGCTGATATCTGTAGGGATTTCCTCCTCCTTAGACTGCTAGTCACTCCTCACATATGTATCTTCTTCTTCTATATATCTTCTACCTTACTAGTGGGCAGAGCTGTACCCTAAACAATAAACAAAACATTCAAAAATATACGTTATGGTAAGAACTAAACGTTGATGACGGTATTTCTCAGGATCACATTGGGATATGATGAAGCGACAGTGGATTTGCACCAATTGGTCAAAGCTTTTCGGCCTCCCAGCATGCAACAGGCCCGTCCATATATACCCGCCATCTGGCTCAGGCAAATCAGTTGTATTCCCAAAGCTTAAGGCCATAGATGGCCCTAATCAGGCGAGAAGAACACACATGAACACACTTCCGTACAACAAGGAAGAGGTTAGTGAGTAAAAGGATCCTCAAATCAGGTGCGTCAGGGTGTGGACTTAGGAGAAATACCATTATCAACAGTAAGTTCTTACCATAACGTATATTTCTCCAGCAGGGTCCACGTTATCCACAGGATAACATTGGGATTTCCCAAAACAATTTAGTGGTGGGGACGCTCTTGATTGGACAGGAGAATCCTTCGCCCGAATTCAGCGTCATGAGAGATAAAAGTATCCATGGCATAATGTTTAATGAATGTGTTAATGAAAGGCCATGTGGCTGCCTTACATATCTGTTCTGCTGAAGCACCATGTTGTGCTGCCCATGATGGACCTACCTTAAGAGTAGAGTGAGCAGAGACTTTAACCGGAACAGGGAGATCAGCATGAGAATATGCTTGTGAAATCATCATCTGAAGCCACCTCGCCAGTGTCTGCATATCAACAGGCCACCCTCTCTTGTGGAATCCGTAGAGAACGACGAGAGAATCAGTCTTTCTGATGGCACTGGTACAATCCACGTAGATCCTTAAGGCACGGACCACATCCAGCAATGCATCTTCCGCAGAAAGGCCCGGTTCCTGGAAAGCCGGGACTACAATTTCTTTGTTAAGGTGAAATTTAGACACCACCTTGGAAAGATACCCAGATTTAGTTCTAAGAACCACTCTATCTGGACAAAAGATCAGAAATGGAGGACGACATAACAATGCCCCTAAATCCGACACTCTTCTAGCTGACCAGTAGAAAGAGAACTTTAGCTGTCAACCATTAAGATACACTTTATTAAGTGGTTCAAATGGGGCAACTTGAAGGGCCTTTAGGACTAAATTTAAGTCCCAAGGCACTGTAGAAGGAACAAAAGGAGGTTGAATGCACAGCATTCCCTGGAAAAAAAAGTATGCACATCCTGTAAGTTGGCAATTTTCTTTTGGAACCATAAAGTCAATGCTGACACTTGCACTCTCAAGGAAGCCACCTTCAAACCTTTATCCATTCCTGCCTGAAGGAATGCTAAGACCCTGGATACTCTGAAAGATTTAGGGTCCATTTTCCGTTCACTGCACCAATGAATATAGGTTTGCCATATTCAGTGATAAATGCGAGCTGAGGAAGGTTTCCTTGCTCTGAGCATTGTTTGAATTACCTGTTGTGAGAATCCTCTTGACTTCAGGATAGAGGTTTCAAGAGCAACACCGTGAAAAACAGTCGATCCAGATGTTTGTGATAACTAGGTCCCTGCATCAGTAGATCTAGATGTTGAGGAAGCAGGAGTGGGAGCATCCATCGACATTCTCTGCAGATCTGTGTACCAATGTCTTCTGGGCCAAGCCGGAGCTATTAGTATCACGGCACCCTTTCCTTGCTTTATCTTTCTCACCACCCTGGGTGATAAGGTGATTGGGGGGGAACACATAGGCCAGATGAAAAAGTCCCATCTTACCGACAGGGCGTCCACAAAGATCACTCTGGGGTCCTTTGTTCTTGACCCATATGCGAGAACTTTGTTGTTTGTTGTTCTGACGGGACGACATGAGATCCATCTCTAGCAACCCCCATTTGTCTACTAGAGTCTGGAATACCTCCGGGTGTAGAGCCCATTCGCTTGCCTGAACGGCGTGTCGACTGAGAAAATCCGCTTCCCAGTTTAGGACTCCTGGAACGAATACTGCGGACAAGGCTGAATGATGAAGTTCTGCCCACTGTAGTGTATGACTTATATTCATCACTTTTCGGCTGCGAGTTCCTCCCTGATGGTTGAGGTACGCTACTGCCGTTGCATTGTCCGAGCAGATCTGGACTGGTTTTCCCTGAAGAATGTCTTTTACCTGAATCAGTCCCATGTATATGGCCCGAAGTTCCAATATATTTATTGGCAGGCAACATTCTTCCTTGGTCCATTTCCCCTGGAAACACAACCTTCCTGACACTGCTCCCCAGCTCTGGAGACTGGCATCTGTTGTCAGAACTAACCAATCTGATCTCCAAAAGGGTTTCCTTGTCCAGATGGGATGTCTGTTGCCACCAGGCTAAATACACTGCTCAAAAAAAATAAAGGGAACACTAAAATAACACATCCTAGATGTGAATGAATGAAATATTCTTATTAAATACTTTGTTCTTTACATAGTTGAATGTGCTGACAACAAAATCACACAAAACTTATCACTGGAAATCAAATTTATTAACCCATGGAGGTCTGGATTTGGAGTCACACTCAAAATTAAAGTGGAAAAACACACTACAGGCTGATGCAACTTTGATGTAATGTCCTTAAAACAAGTCAAAATGAGGATCAGTAGTGTGTCCACACTACTGTATGACCTTGTGCCTGTATGACCTCCCTACAACGCCTGGGCATGCTCCTGATGAGGTGGTGGATGGTCTCCTGAGGGATCTCCTCCCAGACCTGGACTAAAGCATCCGCCAACTCCTAGACAGTCTGTGGTGCAACGTGGCGTTGGTGGATGGAGCGAGACATGATGTCCCAGATGTGCTCAATTGGATTCAGGTCTGGGGAACGGGCGGGCCAGTCCACAGCATCAATGTCTTTGTCTTGCAGGAACTGCTGACACACTCCAGCCACATGAGGTCTAGCATTGTCTTGCATTAGTAGGAACCCAGGGGCAACCGCACCAGCATATGGTCTCACAAGGGGTCTGAGGATCTCATCTCGGTACCTAATGGCAGTCAGGCTACCTCTGGCGAGCACATGGAGGGCTGTGCGGCCCCCAATGAAATGCCACCCCACACCATTACTGACCCACTGCCAAACCGGTCATGCTGGAGGATGTTGCAAGCAGCAGAACGTTCTCCTTGGTGTCTCCAGACTCTGTCACATCTGTCACATGTGCTCAGTGAGAACCTGCTTTCATCTGTGAAGAGCACAGGGCGCCAGTGGCGAATTTGCCAATCTTGATGTTCTCTGGCAAATGCCAAACGCCCTGCACGGTGTTGGGCTGTAAGCACAACCCCCACCTGTGGACGTCGGGCCCTAATACCACCCTCATGGAGTCTGTTTCTGATCGTTTGAGTAGACACATGCACATTTGTGGCTTGCTGGAGGTCATTTTGCAGGGCTCTGGCAGTGCTCCTCCTGTTCCTCCTTGCACAAAGGCGGAGGTAGCGGTCCTGCTGCTGGGTTGTTGCCCTCCTACGGCCTCCTCCACGTCTCCTGATGTACTGGCCAGTCTCCTGGTAGCGCCTCCATGCTCTGGACACTACGCTGACAGACACAGCAAACCTTTTTACCACAGCTCGCATTGATGTGCCATCCTGGATGAGCTGCACTACCTGAGCCACTTGTGTGAGTTGTAGACTCTGTCTCATGCTACCACTAGAGTGAAAACACCGCCAGCTTTCAAAAGTGACCAAAACATCAGCCAGAAAGCATAGGAGCTGAGAAGTGGTCTGTGGTCACCACCTGCAGAACAACTCCTTTATTGGGGGTGTCTTGCTAATTGCCTATAATTTCCACCTGTTGTCTATTCCATTTGCACAACAGCATGTGAAATTGATTGTCAATCAGTGTTGCTTCCTAAGTGGACAGTTTGATTTCACAGAAGTGTGATTGACTTGGAGTTACATTGTGTTGTTTAAGTGTTCCCTTTATTTTTTTGAGCAGTGTACCTTCTTAATCCCATCGCAAGGACCATAGCCTACGTTTTTATCAGCTGAATGCAACCCATTCCATTTGGCAATGATCAGATGCTGCAGAGGCCTCGAGTGGAACTGTGCATACTCCACCAAGTCGAATGTTGACACCATCAATCTCATCACACACACACGGCTGCGTGAATGGATACCTTTTGACTGTGTAGCAACTCCTGTGACTGAACCTTGGATATCTTGTTCAGAGGTAAAATTACTTTCTGTAGGCTTAAATCCAGTACAGACATCCGCTGTGACGGAACCAGAGATGATTTTGCCCAATTTATGAGCCACCCGTGCCTTTGCACACATGCGATTGTCTGTCGCAGATGACATGGTAGCAATTCCTGCAACTGTGCCAAGATTAAAAGATCGTCGAGGTATGAAAAAATTCTTATCCCCTACTGGCGGAGATAAACTGCCATTACCACCATAATTTTGGTAAATACTCTGGCGGCTGTGGCTAACCCAAATCGTAAGGCCTGGAACTGAAAATGCTGTTGGAGGATAGCGAACCTGAGATAGCACTGATGGGACAGTGCTATAGGAACATGTAAGGTAAGCATCCTGGATATCCAGGGATATCCATTGCCAAAATGATGAAACGTAAAGTCTCCATATGAAACCGAGGTACCCAAATGTATTTGTTCATCACTTTGAGATTGAGAATGGGCCGGAACGACGCATTTGGCTTCTGAACCAGAAACAGGTTGGAGTGGAAACCCTGTACTCATTGTGCAGGAGGAACTGGAATGACTACTCCTGACTGAAGCAATTTCTGAACTGCCTCTTGCAAAACCCTGGCCTTTGTCTCTACCCGAGACAGGCTGGTACAAAAAAACCTTTGAGGAGGGTGCTTCTTGAAGGCGAAAGCATAACCTAGAGATACCGCTTCCTGCACCCAGGCATCTGTTGTAGACTGCTGTCAGATCTGTGCAAACTGAAGAAGTCGGCCCCCCACCCTGGGATTCTCCAGGTGGAGGCCCGCTCCATCAGGCTGATGGCTTATTTTCTGTTTTACCAACCGGTCCTCTTGTTGCCCAATGCTTTTTAGTCTTACCAGACTTGTTGTATTGGGGCTGCCTGCCATCACTTTTTTCTTTAGCTTTTCCTTGAGACCGAAAGGGCCGAAAAACTGGAATTTTAGGTTTGAAATTGTATGTGAAGCAAACTACCTTCTTGGAGTCTGCTTCCGACTCCAAAATATCTGTCAATTCTTTACCAAAAAGAATATCTCCATAAAAAGACAAAGATTCCAAAACCTTCTTAGATTCTAAGAGCAGCTATTGTTTAAGCTGATGCCCTGGAGACAATAGTACCCATAGCCAATGCTGCTTCTTCCAAGAACATTGCAGCCTGTTTTATATGAGCTATATGGGATTTTTGCTCTCTAGATGCCATTGAAAAATCCCCCTCCAATGCATCAGCCTAGGCAGCCACTGCCTTTGCCATCCAAGCTTTAGCCATGGCTGGCCTTATGACCGTCCCAGACAGGGAAAAAATGTTTTTTTAAAAACCGTCCACTCTCCTATCCGTGACATCATTTAATGATGTTGAAGGCAAACATAATGTAGATTTTCACACTAATCGAATCACATGTGTATCTACCTTGGGAGCCACCTCCCTTTTTACACAATCCCCAGCTGGAAGGGGACAATTGGAATCCCATTTCCTATGAATTCTAAACTTCTTATTGGGCGTAGCCGAAGCCTTTCCCATGATTTCCGTAAGGTAATCTGACCCTGGAAACTCAGTCTTAACTGTTTTGGGATGTTTAAACACAGGTGCCTTGGTTTTTAACACAGGCTCTGCTGAATCCTCTAAGGATAGAATGGCTTTCATTGCTTTAATTAACTCAGCTATATCCACTGAGCTGAGACCTTCCGCCTCCTCTTCGTATGCCAAGGCAGAGTTTATAGAGCTTTCATCCTCCGATGAATCCTCATCTGAAGCATGTGTAGCCTGTAAGAATGAATATTTACTTACCACTGGCTTATCAGTCTGTTTCCTTTGAAAGGCTGCTGCTGGAAGTGATAAACCGCAGGTGGGAAGCTGCATGTAAGGGTTAATCGTGTAACCTATTCCTGGTACAGGAGTTGGAATTATCCGTTCAGCTATACTGGATAATGTCTGTGCAAACATAGCCCAATACAAATCAACCTGCACCTGAATCTGCTTTGCATCTTTCAAAAGATCCTGGTGAAACTTAAAACAATTTGCACACAAACCATCCTGAACCAGATCCTGAGGTTAACCCAGCTTTGCAAGACAAACATGATATGAGTGTAGGTGTTGCTGTGAGTGTATCTTCCTCACCTTTGCCCCTCTTAGACATGATGAATAATCAACACTTCCACAGTGTACTACACAATTTGTGACTGTAATCAATTTAAGATTTTTATAGTGACATACAATCCAACACTATCCATGCACCAGCATTGAGGATCAGAATAGAAAAAAAACTGACAGAATATATAGTAAAGTCAGCAATCACACTAGCAGTCAGTCGCATGTTATATATTAGTATAAGCAATATGAGCTTATCAACAGTAATAGTATACAGACTCCCATGCAATAGGCACTTATCTAACTATTCGTACTCAAAAAGGTACTACTCAGTAGAGTGGAATACAGGGAGATTCACCCCGTTTCCAGAATCGATCAATACGTTGCGAACGCTGAGTGGATCCAGACGCTTCTAGTGTACACTGCCGCTCCATGAACCTATAGTGAACACAGACGCTCAGTGAACAGACGCACCATTCACACAGCCGACTATGCTGTGACTTGGTTTCCTTCGTATACAGCGTCTCAGACGGAAGCGGCAAATTAGTTCATGGCGGAAGACTCAGAGGAATCTGGTCATGAACTGGGGGGAGGGGCGACCAGGAGAGCGTCTGACTCCCCACTGCTAACATCAACCGTAGAAATTGTGGCCTCATACTATTTCTGGAGCCTATGATCCCTAAGGCCCAGCGGTGGTGCACCCGAGGTGGCAGTGGCGTCAGCGACTGTTTGGTAGTCTCCTTCCAAAACAGTGCGGCTGTGTCCGTATTCCCATTCTAAGCGGAACCGATGCCTTACCGCTCCTCGTGCTCCAGCCACAGCCTGGTAACGTCTACTGGACCTGCTAGTATATCCGACACAGACGCCCGCCGAAACAGCACTGTACACGTGGGCAAGCGCTGTCACGACCTGGCGGAGAGTTGTTGGAGCGACTCTTTCTAAGGTACGTATAAGACTCTTTTTAGAAAGATCACTCAAGAACAAATAGTAAGACTATAAAAATAAAATAAGAAAGCTTAGGGCTGCTTAAAAACCAGCAGCCCTCTGACCATGGCCCGGCTCCTGCCGCACCAAACTAAAAACTGATTTGCCTGAGCCAGGAGGTGGGGATATATGGATGGGCCCGTTGCATGCTGGGAGGCCGAAAAGCTTTGACCGATTGATACAAATCCGCTGACGCTTCTTCATCTCCCAATGTTATCCTGTGGATAACCTGTGGACCCTGCCGGAGAAAGAAGAACAAAAAACCTTAATGTCTAAATTTATTAATGGACATTATTCAGTAATATTAAAATTATAAGACACAGCTTCTCTACAAATCAAACCGCAAATTCACTTTGATATAAAATTCACTTTGATATACCCTAAATCCCTCCAACTGACCCTCCTGTGATGACCTGTGATTTTCCAGTCCTGTGAATAAAGAGGACATCTATCTGGCGTATCTCTGTTTCTGAGTCTATCTTCACGAGACACACAGGGGGTCATTCAGGTGCCGTTGTTCTTCCTACTCCTGTTGCGATGATTTGCCCTATGCAATTGCAATTATATGCTAATATGGGCAGAAGCTAACTGCATCCATGGTGATCGCATCATTTGCGTACAGCGCCGCATGATTGCAGAAAATAGGATTTAAATTACCTACCGGTAAATCCTTTTCTCGTAGTCCGTAGAGGATGCTGGGGTCGACATTAGTACCACGGGGGTATAGACTGGTCCACTAGGAGCCATTGGCACTTTAAGAGTTTGAGAATGTGGGCTGGCTCCTCTATTACCCTCCTACCAGACTCAGTCTAGTAAACAGGATTTTAATACCTACTGGTAAATCCTTTTCTCCTAGTCCGTAGAGGATACTGGGGTCCACTTATTGACCATGGGGTATAGACGGTTCCGCAAGAGCCATAGGCTTTCTTAAAACTTTTCAATGGGTGTGAACTGGCTCCTCCCTCTATGCCCCTCCTCCAGACTTCAGTTATAGGAACTGTGCCCAGGGAGACGGACATTTAGAGGAAAGGATTTACTTTAATATTAGTGGTGAGATACATACCAGCTCACACCTCAACCATGCCGCACACATGGCAATCAACATAACACGCCAACAGGCACGAATCAATTGCAGCAACAAGCTGAAACTAACATAACACAACTTGTGTATAACTAAACTGCAGGTAAAGTACGCACTGGGACGAGCGCCCAGCATCCTCTACTGACTAGGAGAAAAGGATTTACCGGTAGGTATTAAAATCCTGTTTTCTCATATTTCCTAGAGCAGTGGTTCTCAAACTCGGTCCTCGGGGGCCCACACAGTGCATGTTTTGCAGGTAACCCAGCAGGTGCACAGGTGTATTAATTACTCACTGACACATTTTAAAAGGTCCACAGGTGGAGCTAATTATTTCACTTGCGATTCTGTGAGGAGACCTGCAAAACATGCACTGTGTGGGCCCCCGAGGACAGAGTTTGAGAACCTCTGTTCTAGAGGATGCTCGGGTCCACTTATTGACCATGGGGTTTATACCAAAGCACCAGTAGGGGCGGGAGAGTGCGGATGACCCTGCAGCACCGATTGACCAAACTTGAGGTCTTCATTGGCCAAGGTACCAAACTTGTAGAATTTTGCAAACGCGTTTGACCCTGACCAAGTAGCTGCTCGGCAAAGTTGTAATGCCGAGATCCCCCGGGCAGCCGCCCAGGATGAGCCCACCTTCCTAGTGGAATGGGCCTTCACAGACTTCGGCAACGGCAATCCAGCCGTAGTATGAGCTTGCTGAATCGTACTTCTGATCCAAGGTGCAATAGTCTGCTTGGAAGCAGGACACCCAATCTTGTTGGGGGCATACAGGACAAAGACTCTGTTTTACGAATTCGAGCTGTTCTAGCGACATAAATCTTCAAAGCTCTAACTACATCTAGAGACTTTGACTCAGTGAACGTGTCAGGAACCACTGGCACCACAATAAGTTGGTTTATGTGGAAAGAAGAAACCACCTTTGGAAGAAAATGTTGGCGAGTTCGCAACTCTGCCCTATCTTCATGGAAAATCAGGTAAGGACTCTAGTGAGACAAGGCCCCCAATTCAGACACCCGCCGTGCGGATGCCAATGCCAAAAGCATCACCACTTTCCAAGTGAGAAACTTCAACTCTATCTCTCGTAGAGGCTCAAACCAATCCGATTTAAAGAACTGTAACACCACATTAAGGTCCCATGGTGCCACTGGAGGCACAAAAGGAGGCTGGATGTGCAGAACGCCTTACACGAAGGTCTGAACCTCTGGAAGAGAGGCCAATTGTTTTTGGAAGAACACTGACAAGGCCGAAATCTGGACCTTGATTGACCCCAATCGGAGGCCCGCCTCCACACCAGCCTGCAGAAAATAGAGAAAATGTCCCAAGTGAAACTCTTCCGTAGGAGCTTCTTGAATTCACACCAAGACACATACTTTCCCCAAATACGGTGGTAATGTTTCGACATTACTCCTTTCCTGGCCTGAATAAGTGTGGGAATTACTTTTTTCGGAATACCCTTACGGGCTAGGATCCGGCACTCAACAACCATGCCATCAAACGTAGCCGCTGTAAGTCCTGATACACGCAGGGCCCCTGCAGCAGGTCCTCGCGAAGAGGAAGAGGCCGAGGATCTTCTATGAGCAACTCCTGAAGATCTGGGTACCAAGCCCTCCTTGGCCAGTCTGGGGCAATGAAGATTGCTCGAACCCTTGTTCTTCTTAGGATCCTGAGAACTTTTGGGATCAGTGGAAGTGGAGGGAAGACATACGAATACCCACTGGGTCACTAACGCATCCACTGCTATTGCTTGAGGGTCTCTCGACCTGGAACAAAATTTCTGAAGCTTCTTGTTGAGACGAGATGCCATCATGTCTACTTGAGGAACTCCCCAAAGACTTGTCACCTCTGTGAAGACTTCTTGGTGGAGGCCCCACTCTCCTGGATGGAGATCGTGTCTGCTGAGGAAGTCTGCTTCCCAGTTGTCCACTCCCGGAATGAAAATTTCTGACAGAGCTCTTGCATGTCTTTCTGCCCAAGATCTTTGTCACCTCTGCCATTGCCGCTCTGCTTTTCGTTCCACCCTGCCCGTTTATGTATGCGACTGCTGTTACATTGTCGTCCGACTGGATCTGCACGGGATGATCTTGAAGAAGATGTACCGCTTGTTGGAGGCCGTTGTAAATGGCTCTCAATTCCAGCAAGATTATGTGAAGGCAGGTTTCCTGACGTGACCATTTTCCTTGGAAGCTTTCCCCCTGAGTGACTGCTCCCCAGCCTCGGAGACTTGCATCCGTGGTTACCAGGACCCATTCCTGAATCCCGAATCTGCGTCCCTCTAGTAGGTGCGGACTGTGTAGCCACCACAGGAGTGAAATCCTGGCTTTTGATGACAGGACTATTTTTCGGTGCATGTGAAGGTGGGATCCCGACAACTTGTCCAACAGGTCCCACTGGAATACTCTGGCATGGAACCTGCCAAACTGTATGGCCTCGTAGGCCGCCACCATCTTCCCCAACAACCGAATGCACCAATGGATCGACACACTGGATGGTTTCAATAATTGTTTTACCATTTTCTGGATTTCCAGAGCCTTTTCCACCGGAAGAAATACTCTCTAAACATCAGTGTCCAGAATCATCCCGAGAAAAGACAATCTTGTTGTCGGTTCCAATTGTGACTTTGGATAATTTATGATCCAACCGTGTTGTTGGAGTATCGACAGGGACTGTGTGATGCTTTGTAACAGCTGCTCCTTGGATCTCGCCTTTATCAGGAGATTGTCCAGATAAGGAATTATATTGACTCCTTTTTGACGAAGGAGGACCATCATCTCCACCATCACCTTGGTGAATACCCTCTGCGCCGTGGAGACCGAAAGGTAACGTCTGGTACTGGTAATGGCAATCCTGAAGCGCAAATCTCAGATAGCCCTGGTGAGGAGGATAAATGGGAACATGCAGGTAAGCATCCTTGATGTCTACCGACACCATGTAATCCCTTTCCTCCAGACCGGAAATTACTGCCCAGAGTGATTCCATCTTGAACTAGAACCGTTTCAAGTAGAGATTCAAATTTTTTAGGTTCAGGATCGGTCTGACAAAGCCATCCGGCTTCGGAACTACAAAGAGGTTTGAATAAAACCCCTCCCCTTGTTGCAGCAAAGGCACCAGGACTACGACCTGGTACTGACAATTTTTGGATTGCCACTGTTACTGCTTCTCTTTCTGGAAGAGAAGCTGGCAAGGTTGATTTGAAAAATCGGCATGGGGGAACGTCTTGAAATCCAGTTTGTATCCCTGGGACACTATTTGCAATACCCAGGGATCCAGGCCAGACAGAATCCAACCTTGGCTGAACAGTTTGAGACGTGCCCCCACCCGAGCGGCCTCCCGCAAGGGAGTTCCAGCGTCATGCTGAAGATTTGGCAGAAGTAGGGGTAGACTTCTGCTCCTGGGAACCTGGAGCCGCTGTGGGCTTCTTTCCCCTTCCTCTTTCCCTTCCTGCAAAGAAGGGGGAACCTCTTGCTCTTTTGTATTTATTGGGCCGAAAGGACTGCATGTGTGTGTGTGTGAGGTCTTTTTTGCCGATGCAGAGGGTAAAAACGTTGACTTACCTGCGGTAGCCACCGAGACTAACGCATCCAGACCATTGCCAAATAAGGTCTCACCTTTATATGGGAGAGCCTCCATGTTTCTTTTGGAATCCGCATCGGCTTTCAACTGGCGAATCCACAATGCCCGCCTAGCTGATACCGCCATGGTAGCGGCTTGTGAACTCAAGAGTCCAATAATTTTCATTGCTTCTAGCATGTAGGCGGCAGCGTCTTTGATGTACCCTAACTTAAGGAGTATTTCATATTTATCAACCGTGTCAATTTCTGATGACATGCTGTCTGACCGTTTTTCAATAGCGCGACTGACCCACGCGCAGGCAATAGTGGGTCTGAGCAGCGTACCATTGGCAATATAAATGGATTTCAATGTAGTTTCCATCTTAAGGTCAGCCGGCTCTTTTTGTGTGAGGCCGTGCCAGGTGCAGGCAGAATAACCGTCTTTGTCAACCTGGATAGTGCACTGTCTAACACAGGGGGTGATTCCCTTTTTTTCCTGTCTCTGCTGGGAAAGGGTAAGCTACCTGAATCCGCTTAGGAATGTGAAATTTTATCTCAGAATTCACCCACATCCCTGCAAAGAGAGCATTTAGCTCGTGGGAAGGAGGGAACGTGACTTTGGATTTCTTTTCCTTACATAAATAAGCCTTCTCCTGAGGTACAGGCAAGGCTTCTTTAACTTCCAAAACGTCCCTTATAGCCACAATCATATATTGTATATTTTTTGCCAATTTATGATCTATTTCTCTAGAGTCACTATCGTCGACACAAGAATCAGTCTGTGTCGGTATCAGTATTCACAAATGGTCTCTTATGTGACCCAGAGGGGCCGCCTGCAGAAGGAAGAACCGAGTCCTGAAAAATCACATCTTCCACAGATTTTCGCCAGCATTCAGCCTGAGATTCAGACTTATCTAACCTCCTGTTAATAAGATGCATACTGTCACGTATTTCTTTCACCCATGCCGGCAGCGACACCACATTACAACTCTGTGTCCCTAAATATGCCTTACACGTGTACAGCACACACTCACAGACACTGGGACTTATAAGGGACAGACCCACAGCAAAATCTGTCAGAGAGACACAGTATGGGCTGTAACTCACTGTCCGGTTTCTCCCGGATGGCAAAAAGCCGGACAAACTTTGTCCGGCTTTTTGCCATCCGGGAGAAACCGGCAGAGTCTGTCACACAGGACGGCTTTGAGCCGTGTGTAATGCTGTGCGCATGCGCAGCATTAGACACGGCTTGGAAAAGTAAGAATTTACTCACCGGTAATTCTATTTCTCGTAGTCCGTAGTGGATGCTGGGAACTCCGAAAGGACCATGGGGAATAGCGGGCTCCGAAGGAGGCTGGGCACTCTAGAAAGATTTGACTACCTGGTGTGCACTGGCTCCTCCCACTATGACCCTCCTCCAAGCCTCAGTTAGGACACTGTGCCCGGACGAGCTGACATAATAAGGAAGGATTTTGAATCCCGGGTAAGACTCATACCAGCCACACCAATCACACCGTACAACTCGTGATACTCTATCCAGTTTGACAGTATGAAAACAACTGAGCCTCTCAACAGATGGCTCAACAATAACCCTTTAGTTAGCAATAACTATGTACAAGTATTGCAGACAATCCGCACTTGGGATGGGCGCCCAGCATCCACTACGGACTACGAGAAATAGAATTACCGGTGAGTAAATTCTTATTTTCTCTGACGTCCTAGTGGATGCTGGGAACTCCGAAAGGACCATGGGGATTATACCAAAGCTCCCAAACGGGCGGGAGAGTGCGGATGACTCTGCAGCACCGAATGAGAGAACTCAAGGTCCTCCTCAGCCAGGGTATCAAATTTGTAGAATTTAGCAAACGTGTTTGCCCCTGACCAAGTAGCCGCTCGGCAAAGTTGTAAAGCCGAGACCAGTCGGGCAGCCGCCCAAGATGAGCCCACCTTCCTTGTGGAATGGGCATTTACAGATTTTGGCTGTTGCAGGCCTGCCACAGAATGTGCAAGCTGAATTGTATTACAAATCCAACGAGCAATAGTATGCTTAGAAGCAGGAGCACCCAGCTTGTTGGGTGCATACAGGATAAACAGCGAGTCAGATTTTCTGACTCTAGCCGTCCTGGAAACATATATTTTCAGGGCCCTGACAACGTCTAACAACTTGGAGTCCTCCAAGTCCCTAGTAGCCGCAGGCACCACAATAGGCTGGTTCAGGTGAAACGCTGACACCACCTTAGGGAGAAACTGGGGACGAGTCCTCAATTCTGCCCTATCCATATGAAAAATCAGATAAGGGCTTTTACAAGACAAAGCCGCCAATTCTGATACTCGCCTGGCAGAAGCCAAGGCCAATAACATGACCACCTTCCACGTGAGATATTTCAGATCCACGGTTTTTAGTGGCTCAAACCAATGTGATTTTAAGAAACTCAACACCACGTTGAGATCCCAAGGTGCCACAGGGGGCACAAACGGGGGCTGAATATGCAGCACTCCTTTTACAAATGTCTGAACTTCAGGTACTGAAGCTAGTTCTTTTTGAAAGAAAATCGACAGAGCCGAGATCTGTACCTTAATGGAGCCCAGTTTTAGGCCCATATTCATTCCTGCTTGCAGGAAATGCAGAAATCGACCTAGTTGAAATTCCTCTGTTGGGGCCTTTACGGCCTCACACCATGCAACATATTTCCGCCATATGCGGCGATAATGATTTGCTGTAACCTCTTTCCTGGCTTTAATAAGCGTAGGAATGACTTCCTCCGGAATGCCCTTTTCCTTCAGGATCCGGCGTTCAACCGCCATGCCGTCAAACGCAGCCGCGGTAAGTCTTGGAACAGACAGGGCCCCTGCTGTAGCAGGTCTTGTCTGAGCGGCAGAGGCCACGGGTCCTCTGAGATCATCTCTTGAAGTTCCGGGTACCACGCTCTTCTTGGCCAATCCGGAACCACGAGAATTGTGTTTACTCCTCGCTTTCTTATTATTCTCAATACCTTTGGTATGAGAGGCAGAGGAGGGAACACATAAACTGACTGGTACACCCACGGTGTCACTAGAGCGTCCACAGCTATCGCCTGAGGGTCTCTTGACCTGGCGCAATACCTCTCTAGTTTTTTGTTTAGGCGGGACGCCATCATGTCCACCTGTGGACGATCCCACTGATTTACAATCATTTGGAAGACTTCTGGATGAAGTCCCCACTCTCCCGGGTGGAGGTCGTGCCTGCTGAGAAAGTCTGCTTCCCAGTTGTCCACTCCCGGAATGAACACTGCTGACAGTGCTAGTACATGATTTTCCGCCCATCGGAGAATTCTTGTGGCTTCTGCCATTGCCATCCTGCTTCTTGTGCCGCCCTGTCGATTCACATGGGCGACTGCCGTGATGTTGTCTGACTGGATCAGCACCGGCTGGTGTAGGAGCAGGGATTTTGCTTGACTTAGGGCATTGTAAATGGCCCTTAGTTCCAGAATATTTATGTGAAGGGAAGTCTCCTGACTCGACCATAGTCCTTGGAAGTTTCTTCCCCGTGTGACTGCCCCCCAGCCTCGAAGGCTGGCATCCGTGGTCACCAGGACCCAGTCCTGTATGCCGAATCTGCGGCCCTCCAGAAGATGAGCACTCTGCAGCCACCACAAAAGAGACACCCTGGTTCTTGGAGACAGGGTTATCAAGCGATGCATCTGAAGATGCGATCCGGACCACTTGTCCAACAGGTCCCACTGAAAGATTCTGGCATGGAACCTGCCGAATGGAATTGCTTCGTAACAAGCTACCATCTTTCCCAGGACCCGCGTGCAGTGATGCACCGATACCTGTTTTGGTTTCAGGAGGTCTCTGACTAGAGAAGACAACTCCCTGGCTTTCTCCCCCGGGAGAAACACTTTTTTCTGGACTGTGTCCAGAATCATCCCCAGGAACATTAGACGTGTCGTCGGAACCAGCTGTGACTTTGGGATATTCAGAATCCAGCCGTGCTGGTGCAGCACTTCCTGAGATAGTGCTACTCCCACCAACAACTGTTCCTTGGACCGTGCCTTTATTAGGAGATCGTCCAAGTACGGGATAATTAAAACTCCCTTTTTTCGAAGGAGTATCATCATTTCCGCCATAACCTTGGTAAATACCCTCGGTGCCGTGGAGAGTCCAAACGGCAGCGTCTGGAATTGGTAATGGCAATCCTGTACCACAATTCTGAGGTACTCCTGGTGAGGATGGTAAATGGGGACATGCAGGTAAGCATCCTTGATGTCCAGGGATACCATGTAATCCCCCTCGTCCAGGCTTGCAATAACCGCCCTGAGCGATTCCATCTTGAACTTGAATTTTTTTATGTATGTGTTCAAGGATTTAAAATTTAAAATGGGTCTCACCGAACCGTCCGGTTTCGGCACCACAAATAGTGTGGAATAGTAACCCCGGCCTTGTTGAAGTAGGGGTACCTTGATTATCACCTGCTGGGAATACAGCTTGTGAATTGCCGCTAGCACCGCCTCCCTGTCTGAGGGAGCAATCGGCAAGGCAGATTTTAGGAACCGGTGCGGTGGAGCCGCCTCGAATTCCAGTTTGTACCCCTGAGATACTATTTGAAGGATCCAGGGATCCACCTGTGAGCGAGCCCACTGATCGCTGAAATTCTTGAGGCGGGCCCCCACCGTACCTGGCTCCGCCTGTGGAGCCCCACCGTCATGCGGCGGACTTGGAAGAAGAAGCGGGGGAGGACTTTTGCTCCTGGGAACCTGCTGTTTGTTGCAGCCTTTTTCCCCTACCTCTGCCTCTAGACAGAAAAGACCCTCCTTTTCCACGCTTGTTTTTCTGGGTCCGAAAGGACTGAACCTGATAAAACGGCGCCTTCTTAGGCTGTGAGGGTACATGGGGTAAAAATGCTGACTTCCCAGACATTGCTGTGGAAACTAGGTCCGAGAGACCATCCCCAAATAATTCCTCCCCCTTATAAGGCAAAACTTCCATGTGCCTTTTGGAATCTGCATCTCCTGTCCACTGGCGAGTCCATAAGCATCTCCTAGCAGAAATGGACAATGCACTTACTTTAGATGCCAGCCGGCAGATTTCCCTCTGTGCATCTCTCATATATAAGACTGAGTCTTTGATATGGTCTATGGTTAGCAGAATCGTGTCTCTGTCTAGTGTGTCAATATTTTCTGACAGTTTATCTGACCACGCAGCGGCAGCACTGCACATCCATGCTGACGCAATAGCTGGCCTAAGTATAATGCCTGAGTGTGTGTATACAGACTTCAGGATCGCCTCCTGCCTTCTATCAGTAGGTTCCTTAAGGGCGGCCGTATCCTGAGATGGTAGTGCCACCTTTTTAGACAAACGTGTGAGCGCTTTATCCACCCTAGGGGGTGTTTCCCAACGTGACCTATCCTCTGGCGGGAAAGGGAACGCCATTAGTACCTTCTTAGGAATTACCAATTTTTTTATCAGGGGAAGCCCACGCTTCTTCACACACTTCATTTAATTCCTCTGATGGGGGAAAAACTACGGGCAGTTTTTTCTCCCCAAACATAATACCCTTTTTTGTGGTACCTGGAGTTATATCAGAAATGTTTAACACCTCTTTCATTGCCTCAATCATGCAGTGAATGGCCTTAGTGGGCATTAGATTAGACTCATCGTCGTCGACACTGGTGTCAGTGTCAGTGTCGACATCTGTCTGAGGTAATGGGCGTTTTACAGCCCCTGAAGACCTTTGAGACACCTGGACAGGCACGAGCTGCGAACTCGGCTGTCCCACATTTGGCATGTCGTCAAATTTTTTATGTAAGGAGTCTATACGTGCACTCATTTCTTTCCATAAGCTCATCCACTCAGGTGTCTGCCCCGCAGGGGGTGACATCCCTTCCAAAGGCATCTGCTCCGCTTCCACATCATTATCCTCATCAAACATGTCGACACAGCCGTACCGACACACCGCACACACACAGGGAATGCTCTAAACGAGGACAGGACCCACAAAAGCCCTTTGGGGGGACAGAGTGAGAGTATGCCAGCACACACCAGAGCGCTATATAATGCAGGGACTAACTGAGTTATGTCCCCTATAGCTGCTGTTTCTATATAATGTATACTGCGCCTAAATTTAGTGCCCCCCCTCTCTTTTTTTTACCCTTTTCTGTAGTGTAGACTGCAAGGGAGAGCCAGGGAGCTTCCTTCCAGCGGAGCTGTGAGGGAAAAATGGCGCCAGTGTGCTGAGGGAGATAGCTCCGCCCCTTTTCCGCGGACTATTCTCCCGCTTTTTTCTGGAATCTGGCAGGGGTATTTACCACATATATAGCCTCTGGGGCTATATATTGTGGTATTTTTGCCAGCCAAAGTGTTTTTATTGCTGCTCAGGGCGCCCCCCCCCCAGCGCCCTGCACCCTGCACCCTCAGTGACCGGAGTGTGAAGTGTGTATGAGGAGCAATGGCGCACAGCTGCAGTGCTGTGCGCTACCTTGGTGAAGACAGAAGTCTTCATGCCGCCGATTTTCCGGACCTCTTCTTGCTTCTGGCTCTGTAAGGGGGACGGCGGCGCGGCTCCGGGATCGAACATCAAGGCTGGGCCTGCGGTCGATCCCTCTGGAGCTAATGGTGTCCAGTAGCATAAGAAGCCCAAACTGGCTGCAAGCAGGCAGGTTCGCTTCTTCTCCCCTTAGTCCCTCGCTGCAGTGAGCCTGTTGCCAGCAGGTCTCACTGAAAATAAAAAACCTAAAACTATACTTTCTTTCTAAAGGCTCAGGAGAGCCCCTAGTGTGCATCCAACCTCGGCCGGGCACAAAATCTAACTGAGGCTTGGAGGAGGGTCATAGTGGGAGGAGCCAGTGCACACCAGGTAGTCATAAATCTTTCTAGAGTGCCCAGCCTCCTTCGGAGCCCGCTATTCCCCATGGTCCTTTCGGAGTTCCCAGCATCCACTAGGACGTCAGAGAAAAAACCGTTGTGTGTGAAAGCTCCCCTTCACATACACGGTTCATGGGCTTCAAAGACGGTCCGGCGCTGGCTCGGCAGCCGGACCTTCCAGTGGATAGGTCTGGCTGCAACCCGGCAGCCGGGCCGGGGCCGTGCACTTTGTAAGGATACTACTCCTCACACTGTTCATTACAATGCCGGCACGGGAAAAAGCCGGACGGCTTTTTCCCGGCCGGCAAAAGCCGGGTAGTGTGTATTAGCCCTATAGGAGCAGCCAGTTCACAACCCCAGCGCCAGTATGTAATGTCTGAACACAGAATGCCCACAGACAACAGCGCTTTTACACAGTAATTCACACTAGTAATGCACCACCAAACGCTTTGTGACCCCCTTATTTGCACCCTGTACTTGTTGCTAGAAGTGAAGGAAAGGACCAGCGTTGTCTCTGCAGCTGAGGAGAGAAAATGGCACTGAGCAGTGTGCTGGCTGCCTGAGGAAAAAGCTCCGCCCCCGCAAATGGTGTGTTTTTCACTCAGCAAGGTCTGTTAATATTTATACTGCCGTGGTAGGGCTGTGCCAGCGGCATCTTATGCCCCCTTTGCGCCAGTTTAAGGTAATATTTTGCTGCCCAGGGTGCCCCCCCTGCGCCTTGCAGTGTTCTGTGTGTGTGTGCGCAGCGCTCCCACCAGCCGTGCCGTACCTCAGCCGTCACTTTAGTTGCTAGAAGATCTATCTTCTCATACTCACCTGTCTTCAGACTTCTGGCTCTGCGAGGGGGGTGACGGCGTGCTGTGGGAGTGAGCATCTAGGCACAGCTGGCGTTCAGTTCCCTCCAGGAGCTAATGGTGTCCTATCAGCCAGAAGCAGAGCCATGAAACTCTTCAGAAAGATGGTTCTGCTTCTGCTCCCTCAGTCCCACGAAGCAGGGAGTCTGTTGCCAGCAGTTCTCCCTGAAAATAAAAAACCTAACATAAGTCTTTTTCAGAGAACCTCAGTAGAGCTCCTCAGAGTGCATCCAGTCTCCTGGGCACATTTCTAAAACTGAAGTCTGGAGGAGGGGAATAGAGGGAGGAGCCAGTTCACACCCATTGAAAAGTCTTAAGAGTGCCCATGGCTCCTGCGGAACCATCTATACCCCATGGTCAATAAGTGGACCCCAACATCCTCTAGGACGTATGAGAAACTGTGCCCGAGGAGACCGACAACTTTGAGAGAAGGATTTTACACAGATAGTGGCGAGATTCACACCAGCTCACACATACAAGGCAAACCAAGCTAACCAGCTTGAAAACTCAGCAATGGCTGAACAAGATTACTTAACCAAGTAACAAAACAGTACTTAACCAAAAACTAAGCAGTATTGAACTAAGTAACCACTGTAGGATCACAAAGCGCTGGGCAGGCGCCCAGCATCCTCTATGGACTACGAGAAAAGGATCTACCGGTAGGTAATAAAAATCCTATTTTCTCTTACGTCCTAGAGGATGCTGGGGTCCACATTAGTACCATGGGGATGTACCAAACCTCCCAGAACGGGAGGGAGAGCGTGGAGGCTCCTGCAGAACTGATTGACCAAACTGTAGGTCCTCAGAGGGCAAAGTATCGAACTTGTAAAACTTTGCAAACGTGTTCAACCCAGACCAAGTAGCCGCTCGGCAATGCTGTAAAGCCGAGACACCCCGGGCAGCCGCCCAGGAAGAACCCACCTGCGCCTTAACATATGTAGGACACGGCCATACTTCCATAGAATATGCATGCTGGATAGTGAACCTGATCCAGCGAGAGATCGTCTGCTTAGAAGCAGGACACCCAAGTTTCTTGGGATCATACAGGACAAACAGAGAAACCGATTTTCTGTGACGAGCAGTCCTCTTCACATAGATTTTCAGAGCCCTTACAACATCCAAGGACTTTGATGAAAATGAGGAGTCAGTAGCAACTGGCACCACAATAGGTTGGTTGATATGAAAAGCCGACACAACCTTTGGAAAGAACTGCTGACGTGTCCGGAGCTCAGCCCTATCTTCGTGGAAGATCAAGTAGGGGCTCTTACAAGACAAAGCCCCAACTCTGACACACGTCTAGCAGAAGCTAAGGCCAACAAAGTGACAGCCTGCCACATGAGAAACTTAACCTCAACCTCCGGTAGAGGTTCGAACCAATCCGATTGGAGGAACTGTGACACCACGTTAAGATCCCAGGCCGTATGCTGCACAAAGGGCGGCTGGATGTGCAGAACCCCTTACAAGAAAGTCTGAACCTCAGGGAGGGAAACCAATTGTTTCTGGAAGAAAATGGATAGGGCCGAAATCTGAACCTTCACGGATCCCAACCTCAGGACCATATCCACACCTGCTTGCAGGAAGAGGAGAAACCGTCCCAGTTGAAACTCCACCGTACGAAACTTCTTGGACTCACAGCAAGATACATACTTTTTCCAAATGCGATGGTAATGTTTAGACGTTACTTCTTTCCTAGCCTGTATCAGGGTAGGAATAACCTTGTTCGGAATGCCCCTCCGAGCTAAGATCTGGCGTTCAACCTCCATGCCATCAAACGTAGCCGCGGTAAGTCTTGATAAGCGAACGGCCCCTGCTGCAGCAGGTCCTCCCGAAGAGGAAGAGGCCTCGGCTCTTCCAGCAGTAGATCCAGAAGATCCGTGTACCAAGCCCTTCTTGGCCAGTCCGGAGCAATGAGGATTGGTTTAACTCTTGTTCTCCTTATGAGCTTTAGAATCCTTGGAATTAGTGGAAGTGGAGGAAACACGTACACCGACTGGAACACCCACAGAGTTACCAGGACGTCCACCACCACTGCTTGCGGGTCTCTTGACCTTGAGCAATACCTCCTGAAGTTTCTTGTTGAGGCGGGAGGCCATCATGTCTATTTGAGGAACCCCCCAAAGATTTGTCACCTCCGTGAACACCTCTGGATGGAGGCCCCACTCTCCAGGATGGAGATCGTGTCTGCTGAGGAAGCCCACTTCCCAGTTGTCCACTCCCGGAATGAAAATTGCTGACAGTGCTAAAGCGTGCTTTTCCGCCCAGAGGATGATTCTTGTTACCTCCGACATTGCAGCTCTGCTCTTTGTTCTGCCTTGTCAGATTATGTAGGCCACTGTCGTTACATTGTCCGACTGCACTTGAATGGGTCGATCTTGCAGAAAGTGAGTCGCTTGGAAAAGACCGTTGTATATGGCTCTTAGTTACAGAATGTTCATTGGAAGAGTGGATTCCAGACTTGACCACCTTCCTTGGAAGGTTTCCCCTTGAGTGACTGCGCCCCAGCCTTGGAGACTTGCATCCGTGGTTAGAAGGATCCGGTCCTGAATCCCGAACCTGCGGCCCTCCAGAAGGTGAGGCATTTGTAGCCACCAGAGGAGTGAAATCCTTGCTTTCGGCGACAGACGTATCCTCAGGTGCATATGTAGATGAGAACCCAAGCACTTGTCTAGGAGATCCAATTGAAAGGATCAAGCATGAAACCTTCCGAACTGCAGAGGCTCGTAAGAGGCAACCATCTTCCCCAGAAGATGAATGCACAGATGAATAGATACTCGGGCTGGCTTAAGGACTTTCCGAACCATTGATTGTCTCACCAACGCTTTCTCCACCGGTAGAAACACCCTCTGCACTTCCGTGTCGAGGATCATCCCCAGGAAAGACAATCTCTTTGTCGGCTCCAAATGTGACCTTGGAAGGTTCAGGATTCAACCATGGACCCTGAGCAGATGAGTCGTGAGAGCAATGGACAGCTTCTCCCTGGACGACGCCTTTATCAGCAGATCGTTCAGGTATGGAATTATGTTCACTCTCTGTCTGTGGAGGAGAACCATCATCTCTGCCATCACCTTGGTGAACACCCTCGGTGCCATGGAGAGACCGAATGGCACTGCCTGAAACTGATGGTGACTGTCTAACAGTGCAAATCTGAGATAAGCCTGGTGCGGAGGCCAAATCGGAATGTGGAGATAGGCATCCTTGATATCCAGGGATACCAGAAACTCCCCCCTCCTCCAGACCTGAGATCACCGCCCTCAGAGACTCCATCTTGAATTTGAACTCCATTAGATAAGGGTTTAGCGATTTCAAGTTCAAAACTGGTCTGACCAAACCATCCGGTTTCGGTACCACAAAAAGGTTTGAATATTAAACCAAGTTGTGCATATGAGGTGGAACTGGAACAATGACCTCTTACTTTTCCAATTTTTGGATAGCTTCCTGTAGGACATCTGACAGTAAAGTTGGCAAGCCTGATTTAAAGAATCGGTGAGGTGGGGTTTCTTGAAACGCCAGTCTGTACCCCTGGGACACGATATCCTGTACCCAGGGATCCAGGATGGACGACACCCAGATGTGGCTGAAACGTCCGAGTCTCGCCCCCACCAGCCCGTCCTCCAGGCTGTGTGGTCCACCGTCATGCTGAGGATTTTGAGGTACCAGAAGCAGGTTTCTGGCCCTGGGAGCCTGCGGATGCAGGCTTGTTGGATTTTGCCAGCCCACCTCTAAAGAAGGTGATAGGAGGCTTGGACTTTTTTGTCTTCGCGGTCCAAAAGGACTGCGATGCAGATGAAGAAAATGGTTTCTTCGTAGAAGGCATAGCAGAGGGAAGAAAAGGTGACTTACCCACGGTTGCCGTGGATATTCACGCATCAAATGCTTCCCCAAATAGAGCCTGACCCATGTAGGGTAGGTTCTCCACACTTCTCTTGGATTCCGCATCTGCAGACCATTGGCGTAGCCAGAGCCCCCTGCGAGCTGAGACAGACATGGAAGATATCCTTGCAGTCAGCTACCCAGATCCTTCATGAACCCCGCAGAATCCTGTATGTTACGTAAAAATAATTAAATGTCACTTCTATCCATTGAATCCAAATCCTCTAGTAACGTGCCTGACCACTTTACTATAGCTTTAGAGACACATGCGCAGGCAATAGTAGTCCTCAGTCAGGGCCGGTTCTACCCCATGTGGCGCCCAGGGCGAGAGTTTCCACTGGCGCCCCCCCTGTGGCAAAACAGTTAATGTGCGGGGGGGGGGGGGGGGCTTCATAGGGGAGGGGCGTGGCCAGTTATGCTTCCAGTAGCTGTGCCCCCCAGTAGCTGTGCCCCCCAGTTGATTTGCCCCCAGTAGCTGTGCCCAATCTTTATTTGCCCCCAGTAGCTGTGCCCCCTCTTTATTTGCCCCCAGTAACTGTGCCCCCTCTTTATTTGCCCCCAGGAGCTGTGCCCCCTCTTTATTTGCCCCGTCGCTGTGCCCCCCGCTTACAAACACACACACACACAAAATAATAAAAACAATACTTACCACTGCCCCGCTCCTGCTTCTCCGTCAGTCTGGCCGCCCGCTCGCTCCTCTCTATGGGAGAGACGTCAATGACGTCTCTCCCATAGCGCCGCACAGGCGCTAGAGATCATTATTGACCTCTAGTGTCTGTGTTTGGAGCCGGCTGCAGCGGACACCCACACAGCCCACGGCGTCTGCTGCAAGTCTGGGCAAGTGCACATTTCTGTGGGTATATGCTAGGGGATTTTGAAGGAATAGGAACAGAGCCTGACCAAACTGCCATAGACTTATTTAAAACCCGAGTTTCAGTCTCAGTATGAGCTACCCTAGTAGAGATCATTCCCTTAATAGAGGTTAACCACTCGGGCTCATTAACAGGGATCTGAGACAAGACATTACTGTGTACATGGAATGGATTCCTCCTGAGAGGAAATGTCCTCTGCAGCATAAGACACAGAATCCCCAGGGCAAGGCTATGTGAGGCAACAAACACTCACACAGGAAAATGTCAGACACAGTTCCCCCCCCAAGTATGCCACAGAGAAACACAGAGCTTGGAGCTAACACACACACAGCGCTTCCCTAGGTAGTTATAATATAACTACCTGGCGCTGACTGCGTACCTTAGTAGACTACACCAGGGCTGGCCAAACCGGTCCTCGAGATCTACCAACAGTTCATGTTTTCCAGGCCTCCTGGAGATCTGTAGAATTGTCTGTTAGGAATGAATGCAGCACATCTTAATTAGTAATGACTACACCTGTGCACCAGCTAGGTGGTCTGGAAAATGTGAACTGTTGGTAGATCTCGAGGACTGGTTTGTCCAGTCCTGGACTACACAGTAAACTCACCGCCTCCCCCCCTTCTAGAACCCCCTGGAACCACACAGGATAGCTGCAGTTGCTTGGAGGGACTGCTCTCCCTGTCAGCATCTCTGTACAGAATCTGCAGGCAGGAAAATGGCACTGAGCGCTGCTGGGTCAGCTCCGAGAAGCTCCGCCCCCTGAACATGGCGCTGCTTCCCGCCCTTTACATCTTTATACTGGCCTGAGGAATGGTGCTGGCAGCGTTACCAAGGTCCCTGACAGCCTTGGTGACCAGTGTAGGGTATAGGTGCTGGCTCAGGGCGTTGCACTATGTACCGCTGAGCCTCCGGAGCGCAGTTAATACTGCGCTCCCACCCTGTTGCCGCCATCTTCACACCGGCTCCACGCTTGCTATGGGGGGCCGGTGACTCACTCGCCACCGGAAACTTCTGGCTCTGTTAGGGGGTGGCGGCAGTGCTGCGGGAGTGAGCGGTCGCCTGGGGCGGCTAATGATCATCACCCTCAGGAGCTCAGTATCCTGTCAGCGGATAGTGGCTCGAACCCCGCAGTGCGGACACTATTACCCCCCTAAGTACCACGAATCAGGGAGGATGTTGCCAGCAGCCTCCCTGTGCCTAACTAACTCTTGGAATAAAAATAAAACTAAAGAAGCTCTAGGAGCTCCCCTAGCTGTGACCGGCTCCTTTGGGCACTTTTTCTAAACTGAGTCTGGTAGGAGGGGCATAAAGGGAGGAGCCAGACCACACTCTCAAACTCTTCAGTGCCAATGGCTCCTACTGGACCCGTCTATACCCCCATGGTACTAATATGGACCCCAGCATCCTCTAGGACGTAAGAGAAACATCTCTTATACTGGGTCGTCACCAGTGGCGGATCTTGCCACGGGCAAGCAGGACTTTTGCCCGGGGCGCCGCCTTCCGGAGGGCGCCGGCGCCATCCGGAGGGCGCCGCACCATGGCAAGATCCTCCACTGTCAGTGTGCGCCCCCGCTGTGCCCCCCCTCCCGCTGTGAGAAGGGAACCAGACGCTAAGCGTCTGGTTTCCCTTCGTGGCGCTGGTCCTCCCCCGCTCTGAAGGGAATCAGACGCTAAGCGTCTAGTTTCCCTTCATGGAGAGGACCTTTGGTGTGCGGTGCGCGATGACGTCATCACGCACCGCACAGCATTGTGGCATAGACGCTAGGGGTCATAATTGACCTCTAGCGCTTATGCTGTGCTATGGGAGAGACGTCATGACTGACGTCTCTCCCATAGATCCGAGGAGAAGAGCGGCGCCGGTCTGCAGGGTCTGGAAACAGGAGCGGGGTACAGTAAGTATACTTTTTTTTTTCTTTTCTTTTTTCCCCCAGCGGCGCTACAAATGGGGGGCGTGACTGACCACGCCCCCATGTTAAGCCACGCCCCTAAATTTTGCCCGGGGCGCCGAAAGGGCAAGAACCGGCCCTGGTCGTCACCCAGAGCCCGAGTACCTCTGCACATGCACAGGCTCAGCTGAACTCACAGTTCTCTCCAGTAGCAAGTGTGATCACATTTGTTAATGTATGCAGACCCAGAAAACACTGTCCAAATGGCCATGATACGCCTGCATTCTCCTGACCACTTCCTGTTACCATCCCAAAACGCTGACTTCCGGTCACTCACTTTCGACTAAAATCTTGCTATACTCGCAAATCAGTTGCTGTGGCTCAGACGCATGTGCAGTGCGAAAACATCAAACGATATGCATACAATAGCTGCTTTGCGTATTCATATATCACCGTACAGTCCCCTCTACCCTATATAATAATACCACATATCAGTGTGTGCTGGGTGCAGTGTTATCCCCCATCATATATCACTGTACAGTCCTTTCTCCCCTATATAATAATACCACATATCAGTGTGTGCTGGGGATGTGTTATCACCCATCATATATCACCATACAGCTCCCGGACCGCTATATAATATACTATGTTGCAGAAAAAGATACCTCAGAGGGTAATGGCAGCTGCTGATGTTGATAATCTCCACCACTTTTTAGAGCGTCACTCGAATCACGTCCAAGCCAGAAAAACAATAAAAAAAATGGCCGCCGCTTATTATGAATGGTGCTGTGACCATGACCAAGAGTCAGATGCAAATTCGGCTTCGGTTTTCCCCCCCCCCACGATCTGATAGGCTTCTCTACACGTCAATCACGGTGGGTAGGCGGAGCCGCCTATTCAGCACGGACGGACGATTGGTCGACGCGGAATGAGTGGGAGGAGAGAGCTGTTCCAGACAACCCTTAGCCATCAAATACAATATGTCCTCAGTGCGGGGGACATTTTTCTGTATACTTGTCCTGAAGACATATGTCTGTCCATTTTCTTTTGGTCTAACTCTAAACTCTGCGCTGAGTGCCAATTTCCCAGAAAAAAGTGGTAGTAGAAAGCAACAGAGAGGAGCCATTGCTGTGTCTGCAAGCAGGTAATTATATTTGTATTATTATTGTTATAATAATAATAATAATAATATAATTCTTAGGCGACTCTGCTGTACTATAAGGGCAGCAGACACTGATTACTAGGTATGCAGATGGAGACGCCTCCGGTGACAAATACAGCTGTTGCAGACTGTGAGGCTGAATTAGGATACAAGTGGGGTCTACTGGTGGAGCAGACTCTTGCCCTATTGTAATACATACCCTCCAACATTTTACACAGAAAAAGCGGTACAAATCCAAAAAAGGGGCGTGGTCGCGTGTAAAGGGGGCGTGGCCACGCCCCTTTTCCTATACTTTCAATGGAAGTTTGGAGAGGCAAAAATCGGTACAGACCATGAAAAAAAAGGTACTGTACCTATTAAAAAGGTACAGTTGGAGGGTATGGTAATACAGATGGCACATGTTATCTCAGTACAGGTGTAGCAGTCTCTGCTTGTTAACAGACTGTTGTATTAAAATTATGGGGAAACGGGATTGGGTAATAATCATACTTGCCTACCTGACCCTCTCCATGAGGGAGAAAATGCTCTGTTCCTGGACTTTCCTGGTAATGTATGATTGCCATCACCTGTGGTGAAACACCTTTCTTATCAATTAACTAGCTCACCACAGGTGATGGCAATCATACATTACCAGGAAAGTCCAGGAACAGAGCATTTTCTCCCTCATGGAGAGGGTCAGGTAGGCAAGTATGGTAATAATATATCCAGAACTCTCCGGAACGCTGGAACAGCTCAGCTCACTGCAGCGCCCCCTTCCTCTGTGGACCTATCAGTGCACGTCCTCATCTGTGGGACCGGGTAAGGGAGAAGTTGCAGCTTCCTCAGCCGCTGATGCTCCCGAGTACTGAAGCGTTACCACATTTGGCCAAATATGCATTTACATGTAATCCGTGATCTGAAGAGGGACACACGTATGCACCAAAGTGACCAGAAGCTGATATCCATTACTGCAGCCATTTACTGGCATCTCTGCAATGCAGTTCTTACTATTCCATATGAAACCTAATTTCTTTCACTGCTGGGAATATTGGGAGCAGTGACCCTGAGCAGTATATTCAGACACATACAGAAACATTATTTATACTGGTGACCTGCTTGTGCGACTAATACCCCCTTTCAGACATAAGTAAAATCAGCCCTGTCCTGCTTATGTCTGAAAGGATCAGGCCCAGGTTGACCCGGTAGGCAGTGTCAATATGCTTGTAGCTGGCATGCTGACTGGATGTTCTAGCTGACTGTCTTGAGAAAGGCTCTAAGGGCCGAAACGTCGACTATCTTCTGGTGATTATGATGTACCAATAAAAAGTCTTTTCTAACACACACACACACACACGCACATTATATATATATATATATATATATATATATATATATATATACACACACATACATACAGATAGGTGCAGCCCTCCTGGTGTCTTAAGTAACACAGGCTCAAACAGGCATAGTTAACAGCAAAGTTTCAGTGCCCTTTATTACTGGCATGGGCACTGAAACGTTGCCTGTTTGAGCATGCGTTACTTAAGACACCAGGAGGGCTGCACCTATCTGTATGTATACATTTTTCCATTGTGCAGGTATACAGGGAGAGCCGGACCTGCTATGTATTATTTATATTTATATATATATATATATATATATATATATATATTATAAAAATTGTGTACAGTGGGGCAAAAAAGTATTTGGACAGCCACCGATTGTGCAAGTTGACCCACTTAAAAAGATGAGAGAGGTCTGTAATTTCCATCATAGGTACACTTCAACTGTGAGAGACAGAATCAGAAAAAAAAAAAACTAGGAAATAACATTGTTTGATTTTTCAACAATTTACTTGTATATTCTTGTGGAAAATAAATATTTGGACACCTACCAAGCAAAGAGAAGAAAAAAGAAAGACTCTGTGTTGGGGCACGCTTAGAAATTTGAAATAAGTTTATTAAAACTTAACATTTAATTAATAACGAATAAAAGTAATGAGGAGTTTGATACAAAAAAATTGTTCAAGAACACAAAGTAAACATATATATTGACAGAAATCAGGATAAGCCTGATACAAAATTATGGGCACCTGTGGTGAAAAATATACTGAAAAACATAAAAAATTACAAAAAATTTATATTATTAAGGTGCCTAATTATATAAGTATTAATCTATGTTCATCATTACCACATTTTTCCTGTGCGGAACCAAACCAAATTTCTGTTAACACCTACCAAGCAGCAAGATTTCTGGCTCTCACAGACCGGTTACTTCTTCTTTAAGAAGTTCTTCTATCCTCCACTCGTTACCTGTATTAATGGCGCCTGTTTGAACTGGTTATCTGTATAAAAGACACCTGTCCTCACCCTCAAACAGTCAGACTGCTACCTCTCCACCATGGCCAAGACCAGAGAGCTGTCTAAGGAGACCAGGGACAAAATTGTAGAGCTGCACAAGGCTGGGATGAGCTACTCGACAATAGGCAAGCGGCTTGGTGAGAAGAGATCAAATGTTGGCACAATTATAAAAAAATGGAAGAAATACAAGATTACTGACAATTTCCCTCGACCTGGGGCTTCATGAAAGATCTCACCTTGTGGGGTATCACAGATCTTGAGATCGGTGAGGAATCAGCCCAGAACTACACGGGGGGACCTGGTCAATGACCTCAAGAGAGCTGGGACCATACTCATAAAGGTTACCATTAGTAACACACTACGTCGTCCTGTATGGAAATCCTACAGCGCCCGAAAGGTCCCCCTGCTTAAGCCAGCACATGTCCAGGCCCGTCTAAAGTTTTCCAGTGACCATCTGGATGATCCTGAGGAGGATTGGGAGAATGTAATGTGGACAGATGAGAGCAAAATCAAACTTTTTGGTATAAACTCCACTCGCCGTGTTTGGAGGGAGAAGAAAGATGAATGGCATCCCAATAACACCATACCCACTGTGAAGCATGGGGGGTCGAAACATCATGCTTTGGGGCTGCTTTTCTGCAAAGGGGACAGGACGACTGATCCGTATTAAGGAGAGGATGAATGGTGCCATGTATTGTGAGATTTTGGGCAAAAACCTCCTTCCCTCAGTAAGAGCATTGAAGATGGAACGTGGCTGAGTCTTCCAGCATGACAATGACCCCGAAAACACCGCCCGGGCAACTAAGGAGTGGCTCTGTAAGAAGTGTCAAAGTCGAAAAATATTGTGTTCCACAATGCCTTGTACTAACCCCATGCACATGCCCGCTGCGCATGCACCCAGTCTGCCGTGCGTGCACATGTCTGCAACTTGTGTACTATCGCTCCGGCGATTATGCGCGTGATATGCGTATTTACGGTAGAGTTTGTGAGCTTGTAGCGGGCGACTCGTTCATAATATATTTAACCAAAATAGTGTGTATTATAGGTAATATTCCCCTTAACAATGTCAGCGAGTATGTTTAGTGTAAATGGTTCGTGGACAGAGGGATTCCTCTTTGCATGATACGAAGGGTCAGATAAAGGTTGAACGCTGGTGTTTAGTACCCAGCTGGAGAGTATTTTAATAGTAACATTTTGGTGTTGGTTAGGAAGAGATCGTTCGCTCCTGCGTATAGTTGTGTGTAAAAGAAGTTTATAGACATTTACTGTATTTGCTGTTCATTATCCATGCGGCGGGAATCCTGAGGATACCTCCCACCTGAGCAGGTGGAGAAAGGCACATCCCACCTGTTCGAACCCACCTATGACCTTTTGTTATAATGCAGAGACACATTCCTGTGACCAATGAACAATGAGATTGTAGGGACCATTGTATTGTTACTGTATGTTGTGTATATAGGGACCCCCATAGCTGGACCAGCACTCGCTTCTCTCTGCAAGGTTTTCGTCGTTGAAGGCTGAGAGCTGGTTTCCAGGACTGCGCTTGCGATTAATTCCCACGTGTGTAAGTTCTCTGTGGCCATTTTGTTATCCTTTTATGTTTGCCAATTATTCTCTTTCTGTTTGTTAGTATTTGCAATCGTTTGCTATTGTTCATTTTATGTCTTGTTATTCTGTTTAGATATTAATGTTAGGTCTGTAGTGTATAAGCTGTAACTGTTTTCCCCTTTTTTCTTATACAACAATGAATTTTATTTGCAAGTAAAAGGCTGTGCCATGGGTAGTTCCATGGCACCGGCATATGCCAATATAGTTATGTTTATTATTGAAAATGCATTATTCTTTTCTGATAGCAATATAAGTAGTCATATTATACAATATTCAAGGGTTATAGATGACTTATTTGTGATCTGGCAAGGGGATGTGTCTATTTTATTATCATTAATTGAGACACATAATTCATCACCCAGCCCAATTAAATTTACACATACAGTGTCACAAGACACTATAAATTTTTTGGATGTTAAAGTTACAATCATTGATGCCAGTATAAACACGAGTTTATATGTAAAACCAACTGATAGAAACATATTTTTGAAAGCACAAAGTTGCCTCCCTAGAGCAATGATTAACAGCTTACCTTATTCCCAGATGATCCGTATTCACAGGATCAATAGCAATTTTAATTTCTCTGACGTCCTAAGTGGATGCTGGGGACTCCGTCAGGACCATGGGGAATAGCGGCTCCGCAGGAGACAGGGCACAAAAGTAAAAGCTTTAGGATCAGGTGGTGTGCACTGGCTCCTCCCCCTATGACCCTCCTCCAAGCCTCAGTTAGGTTTTTGTGCCCGTTTGAGAAGGGTGCAATCTAGGTGGCTCTCCTAAAGAGCTGCTTAGAGTAAAAGTTTTATTAGGTTTTTTATTTTCAGTGAGTCCTGCTGGCAACAGGCTCACTGCAACGAGGGACTTAGGGGAGAAGAAGTGAACTCACCTGCGTGCAGGATGGATTGGCTTCTTAGGCTACTGGACACTAGCTCCAGAGGGACGATCACAGGTACAGCCTGGATGGGTCACCGGAGCCGCGCCGCCGACCCCCTTGCAGATGATGAAGAGAGAAGAGGTCCAGAAATCGGCGGCTGAAGACTTCTCAGTCTTCATGAGGTAGCGCACAGCACTGCAGCTGTGCGCCATTGCTCTCAGCACACTTCACACCAACGGTCACTGAGGGTGCAGGGCGCTGGGGGGGGCGCCCTGGGCAGCAATGAAAGTACCTATACTGGCTAAAAATACATCACATATAGCCTCTGGGGCTATATGGATGTATTTAACCCCTGCCAGGTTGTCAGAAAAACGGGAGAAGAAGCCCGCCGAAAAGGGGGCGGGGCCTATTCTCCTCAGCACACAGCGCCATTTTCCCTCACAGAACTGCTGGAGGGAAGGCTCCCAGGCTCTCCCCTGCACTGCACTACAGAAACAGGGTTAAAACAGAGAGGGAGGGCACTTATTTGGCGATATGATTATATATTAAGATGCTATAAGGGAAAACACTTATATAAAGGTTGTCCCTGTATAATTATAGCGTTTTGGTGTGTGCTGGCAAACTCTCCCTCTGTCTCCCCAAAGGGCTAGTGGGGTCCTGTCCTCTATCAGAGCATTCCCTGTGTGTGTGCTGTGTGTCGGTACGTGTGTGTCGACATGTATGAGGACGATGTTGGTGAGGAGGCGGAGCAATTGCCTGTAATGGTGATGTCACTCTCTAGTGAGTCGACACCGGAATGGATGGCTTATTTAGGGAATTACGTGATAATGTCAACACGCTGCAAGGTCGGTTGACGACATGAGACGGCCGGCAAACAAATTAGTACCTGTCCAGGCGTCTCAAACACCGTCAGGGGCTTTAAAACGCCCATTTACCTCAGTCGGTAGACACGGACACTGACTCCAGTGTCGACGGTGAAGAAACAAGCGTATTTTCCTTTAGGGCCACACGTTACATGTTAAGGGCAATGAAGGAGGTGTTACATATTTCTGATACTACAAGTACCACAAAAAAGGGTATTATGTGGGGTGTGAAAAAACTACCTGTAGTTTTTCCTGAATCAGATAAATTAAATGAAGGCGCTCACACGCTTATCACAAGTGGCGTTACCGTCTCCAGATACGGCCGCCCTCAAGGAGCCAGCTGATAGGAGGCTGGAAAATATCCTAAAAAGTATATACACACATACTGGTGTTATACTGCGACCAGCGATCGCCTCAGCCTGGATGTGCAGCGCTGGGGTGGCTTAGTCGGATTCCCTGACTGAAAATATTGATACCCTTGACAGGGACAGTATTTTATTGACTGTAGAGCATTTAAAGGATGCATTTCTATATATGCGAGATGCACAGAGGGATATTTGCACTCTGGCATCAAGAGTAAGTGCGATGTCCATATCTGCCAGAAGATGTTTATGGACACGACAGTGGTCAGGTGATGCAGATTCCAAACGGCACATGGAAGTATTGCCGTATAAAGGGGAGGAGTTATTTGGGGTCGGTCCATCGGACCTGGTGGCCACGGCAACAGCTGGAAAATCCGCCTTTTTTTTTTACCCCAAGTCACATCTCAGCAGAAAAAGACACCGTCTTTTCAGCCTCAGTCCTTTCGTCCCCATAAGGGCAAGCGGGCAAAAGGCCAGTCATATCTGCCCAGGGATAGAGGAAAGGGAAGAAGACTGCAGCAGGCAGCCCATTCCCAGGAACAGAAGCCCTCCACCGTTTCTACCAAGTCCTCAGCATGACGCTGGGGCCGTACAAGCGGACTCAGGTGCGGTGGGGGGTCGTCTCAAGAGTTTCAGCACGCAGTGGGCTCACTCGCAAGTGGACCCCTGGAGCCTACAAGTAGTATCCCAGGGGTACAGATTGGAAATTCGAGACGTTCCCCCCTCGCAGGTTCCTGAAGTCTGCTTTACCAACGTCTCCCTCCGACAGGGAGGCAGTATTGGAAACAATTCACAAGCTGTATTCCCAGCAGGTGATAATCAAAGTACCCCTCCTACAACAAGGAAAGGGGTATTATTCCACACTATATTGTGGTACTGAAGCCAGACGGCTCGGTGAGACCTATTCTAAATCTGAAATATTTGAACACTTACATACAAAGGTTCAAATCAAGATGGAGTCACTCAGAGCAGTGATAGCGAACCAGGAAGAAGGGGACTATATGGTGTCCCTGGGCATCAGGGATGCTTACCTCCATGTCCCAATTTGCCCTTCTCACCAAGGGTACCTCAGGTTCATGGTACAAAACTGTCACTATCAGTTTCAGACGCTGCCGTTTGGATTGTCCACGGCACCCCGGGTCTTTACCAAGGTAATGACCGAAATGATGATTCTTCTTCTTCAAAGAAAATGGACGATCTCCTGATAAGGGCAAGGTCCAGAGAACAGTTGGAGGTCGGAGTAGCACTATCTCAAGTAGTTCTACGACAGCACGGGTGGATTCTAAATATTCCAAAATCGCAGCTGTTTCCGACGACACGTCTGCTATTCTTAGGGATGATTCTGGACACAGTCCAGAAAAGGGTGTTTCTCCCGGAGAAGAAAGCCAGGGAGTTATCCGAGCTTGTCAGGAACCTCCTAAAACCAGGAAAAGTGTCAGTGCATCATTGCACAAGGGTCCTGGGAAAAATGGTAGCTTCTTACGAAGCGATTCCATTCGGCAGATTTCACGCAAGAACTTTTCAGTGGGATCTGCTGGAAAAATGGTCCGGATCGCATTTTCAGATGCATCAGCGGATAACCCTGTCTCCAAGGACAAGGGTGTTTCTTCTGCGGTGGCTGCAGAGTGCTCATCTATTAAAGGGCCGCAGATTCGGCATTCAGGACTGGGTCCTGGTGACCACGGATGCCAGCCTGAGAGGCTGGGGAGCAGTCACACAGGGAAAAAATTTCCAGGGAGTGTGATATAGTCTGGAGACTTCTCTCCACATAAATATACTGGAGCTAAGGGCAATTTACAATGCTCTAAGCTTAGCAAGACCTCTGCTTCAAGGTCAGCCGGTATTGATCCAGTGGGACAACATCACGGCAGTCGCCCACGTAAACAGACAGGGCGGCACAAGAAGCAGGAGGGCAATGGCAGAAACTGCAAGGATTCTTCGCTGGGCGGAAAATCATGTGATAACACTGTCAGCAGTGTTCATTCCGGGAGTGGAAAACTGGGAAGCAGACTTCCTCAGCAGGCACGACCTCCACCCGGGAGAGTGGGGACTTCATCGGGAAGTCTTCCACATGATTGTGAACCGTTGGGAAAGACCAAAGGTGGACATGATGGCGTCCCGCCTGAACAAAAAACTGGACAGGTATTGCGCCAGGTCAAGAGACCCTCAGGCAATAGATGTGGACGTTCTGGTAACACCGTGGGTGTACCAGTCGGTGTATGTGTTCCCTCATCTGCTTCTCATACCCAAGGTACTGAGAATTATAAGACGTAGAGGAGTAAGAACTATACTCGTGGCTCCGGATTGGCCAAGAAGGACTTGGTACCCGGAACTTCAAGAAATGCTCACAGAGGACTCATGGCCTCTGCCGCTAAGAAGGGACTTGCTTCAGCAAGTACCATGTCTGTTCCAAGACTTACCGCGGCTGCGTTTGACGGCATGGCGGTGGAACGCCGGATCCTAAGGGAAAAAGGCATTCCGGAAGAGGTCATTCCTACCCTGGTCAAAGCCAGGAAGGAGGTGACCGCACAACATTATCACCACATGTGGCGAAAATATGTTGCGTGGTGTGAGGCCAGGAAGGCCCCACGAAGAAAATTCAACTCGGTCGATTCCTGCATTTCCTGCAAACAGGAGTGTCTATGGGCCTCAAATTGGGGTCCATTAGGGTTCAAATTTCGGCCCTGTCAATTTTCTTCCAGAAAAGATTGGCTTCAGTTCCTGAAGTCCAGAAGTTTGTCAAGGGAGTACTGCATATACAACCCCCTTTTGTGCCTCCAGTGGCACTGTGGGATCTCAACGTAGTTCTGGGATTCCTCAAATCACATTGGTTTAAACCGCTCAAATCTGTGGATTTGAAATATCTCACATGGAAAGTGACCATACTGTTGGCCCTGGCCTCGGCCAGGCGAGTGTCAGAATTGGCGGCTTTGTCTCACAAAGCCCATATCTGATTGTCCATTCGGACAGGGCAGAGCTGCGGACTCGTCCCCAGTTTCTCCCTAAGGTGGTGTCAGCGTTTCACCTGCACCAGCTTATTGTGGTACCTGCGGCTACTAGGGACTTGGAGGACTCCAAGTTGCTGGATGTTGTCAGGGCCCTGAAAATATAGGTTCCAGGACGGCTGGAGTCAGGAAAACTGACTTGCTGTTATCCTGTAGGCACCCAAAAAACTGGGTGCTCTTGCTTCTAAGCAGACGATTGCTAGTTGGATGTGTAGTACAATTCAGCTTGCACATTCTGTGGCAGGCCTGCCACAGCCAAAATATGTAAATGCCCATTCCACAAGGAAGGTGGGCTCATCTTGGGCGGCTGCCCGAGGGGTCTCGGCTTTACAACTTTGCCGAGCTGCTACTTGGTCAGGGGCACACCCTGGCTGAGGAGGACCTGGAGTTCTCTCATTCGGTGCTGCAGAGTCATCCGCACTCTCCCGCCCGTTTGGGAGCTTTGGTATAATCCCCATGGTCCTGACGGAGTCCCCAGCATCCACTTAGGACGTCAGAGAAAATAAGAATTTACTTACCGATAATTCTATTTCTCGTAGTCCGTAGTGGATGCTGGGCGCCCATCCCAAGTGCGGATTGTCTGCAATACTTGTACATAGTTATTGTTACAAAAATCGGGTTATTATTGTTGTGAGCCATCTTTTCAGAGGCTCCGCTGTTATCATGCTGTTAACTGGGTTCAGATCACAGGTTGTACAGTGTGATTGGTGTGGCTGGTATGAGTCTTACCCGGGATTCAAAATCCTTCCTTATTGTGTACGCTCGTCCGGGCACAGTATCCTAACTGAGGCTTGGAGGAGGGTCATAGGGGGAGGAGCCAGTGCACACCACCTGATCCTAAAGCTTTTACTTTTGTGCCCTGTCTCCTGCGGAGCCGCTATTCCCCATGGTCCTGACGGAGTCCCCAGCATCCACTACGGACTACGAGAAATAGAATTATCGGTAAGTAAATTCTTATTATTGCGGAAAGTGAAATTGATTCGTTAATACAGAAGTTTATTCTCCGTGGTTATAACAAAAAATCTTTATTAAAAGATAAACAACGGGTGCTGTCCATGGATAGATTATCTTTATTAAACAAAACAACAGATAAAAGACAAAGTTTAAAAAATCTTCCATGGGTGAGCACATATAATACCTCTTCGGAAAACATCATAAAAACAGCTAAAAAGAATTGGCCGATTATTCAGACTGACTTAAATTTGGGTCTGCAGGAACACAGGTTAATGCCTTGTTATAAACGAGGCAGAAGCTTAAAAGATATATTGGTGAAGACAGACACGACATGCATAAAGGGCCAGGCAGGCATTTTTGGCCATAAGAAGACCGGTTGCTTTAAATGCACATGCGTGACCTGTCAATTTTTATTGACAGGGGACGTGTTTCACCATCCACATACGGGCGCACCGTTTAAGATCTGGCACCACTTCACCTGTAATTCCAGTTTCGTGATTTACCAGATTATTTGCCCATGCGGGCTCAGTTATATTGGTAAGACAGAGTCAAAGATTAAAGAGCGCATGGGTAATCACAGGGCAGCTATTCGAGCAGCAATTGCATCGGGCACTGGTGAACAACCAGTAGCTCGTCATTTTGCAGAAAAAAAGCATACACTGTCGAGCCTGAGATACCGCATGATCGATACTGTTTTACCTAATATACGTGATGGTAATAGATCTTTGAAATTATTACGTTTGGAGGCTAGATGGATACACCGACTAAATGTACTATCTCCAAAGGGGTTAAATGAATGTATCACTTACTCTAATTTACGGTAGGAAAATACAGCATTTCATATTGGCATGGTGATCATTTTGGTATTCAGTAAATACTTGTGTTAGTACAACATCGCTGCACCCGCTTATAAAAGATTTTATAATCAATTGTGATTATTGATAAAACATCTCTTTGAAAATTGTTATTATAACATTTACAAGGTGGTTAATCTGAAGTGATATTCAGATAAATAGTATTAAGCAGTGGTGTGATAATCCAAATTAAGTTATAATAGGTTTAGTATGAGGATACCTATTAATCTGTTAACATTAATTGATAAATTGGTCACAGCATACTGACTTTGTATTTAGACATTGAAATGTTAATTATTTTAGTGCATATAGCAAGGCAGTGTTGCATCTTAAATCTGCACAACCATTCCCCTTTTTAACAAAAATATGTTCTGCACAATAGGTGTTGTGATTAGGTTTATTTAGTTTTTAGTAATGTTAGTGATTTACATTTATATGTGTTGGTTGATTTACCCACCTGGGTTGTTACCATGACAACCGTTCACACTGAGGTCATAGTGATCGACTCCTGTCTGAGGCTGATGATGTCAGAATTATTCACACACCTGTGTTTGGGATGATTTGTTTCACATGAGGTACTCATTCTCCTTAAGTGGTATGTCTATATAAATGTGTTGTATGTATTGTAGTATTACTTCCTGAAGACAATTTAATAAAATTGAAACGTTGAAGCAAGAAGGACTATAGTCCGTTTATTTCTGAAACAAGCAAGAGTGCCGCACCATGGAAAGGCTATTTGATTCATCTTTGTGAGGGCACCAGCGACAGATATTTCTAAGGCTAACACGGAGTGCCGGACCGCAGCAGTATATATATATATATATATATATATATATATATATTAAAAAATTGTGTACAGTGGGGCAAAAAAGTATTTGGACAGCCACCGATTGTGCAAGTTGACCCACTTAAAAAGATGAGAGAGGTCTGTAATTTCCATCATAGGTACACTTCAACTGTGAGAGACAGAATCAGAAAGAAAAAAAACTAGGAAATAACATTGTTTGATTTTTAAACAATTTACTTGTATATTCTTGTGGAAAATAAATATTTGGACACCTACCAAGCAGCAAGATTTCTGGCTCTCACAGACCGGTTACTTCTTCTTTAAGAAGCTCTTCTATCCTCCACTCGTTACCTGTATTAATGGCACCTGTTTGAACTGGTTATCTGTATAAAAGACACCTGTCCTCAAACAGTCAGACTGCTACCTCTCCACCATGGCCAAGACCAGAGAGCTGTCTAAGGAGACCAGGGACAAAATTGTAGAGCTGCACAAGGCTGGGATGAGCTACTCGACAATAGGCAAGCGGCTTGGTGAGAAGAGATCAAATGTTGGCACAATTATAAAAAAATGGAAGAAATACAAGATTACTGACAATTTCCCTCGACCTGGGGCTTCATGAAAGATCTCACCTTGTGGGGTATCACAGATCTTGAGATCGGTGAGGAATCAGCCCAGAACTACACGGGGGGACCTGGTCAATGACCTCAAGAGAGCTGGGACCATACTCATAAAGGTTACCATTAGTAACACACTACATCGTCCTGTATGGAAATCCTACAGCGCCCGAAAGGTCCCCCTGCTTAAGCCAGCACATGTCCAGGCCCGTCTAAAGTTTTCCAGTGACCATCTGGATGATCCTGAGGAGGATTGGGAGAATGTAATGTGGACAGATGAGAGCAAAATCAAACTTTTTGGTATAAACTCCACTCGCCGTGTTTGGAGGGAGAAGAAAGATGAATGGCATCCCAAGACCACCATACCCACTGTGAAGCATGGGGGGTCGAAACATCATGCTTTGGGGCTGCTTTTCTGCAAAGGGGACAGGACGACTGATCCGTATTAAGGAGAGGATGAATGGTGCCATGTATTGTGAGATTTTGGGCAAAAACCTCCTTCCCTCAGTAAGAGCATTGAAGATGGAACGTGGCTGAGTCTTCCAGCATGACAATGACCCCGAAAACACCACCCGGGCAACTAAGGAGTGGCTCTGTAAGAAGTGTCAAAGTCGAAAAATATTGTGTTCCACAATGCCTTGTACTAACCCCATGCACATGCCCGCTGCGCGTGCACCCAGTCTGCCGTGCGTGCACATGTCCGCAACTTGTGTACTATCGCTCCGGCGATTACGCGCGTGATATGCGTATTTACGGTAGAGTTTGTGAGCTTGTAGCGGGCGACTCGTTCATAACATATTTAACCAAAATAGTGTGTATTATAGGTAATATTCCCCTTAACAATGTGAGCGAGTATGTTTAGTGTAAATGGTTCGTGGACAGAGGGATTCCTCTTTGCATGATACGAAGGGTCAGATAAAGGTTGAACGCTGGTGTTTAGTACCCAGCTGGAGAGTATTTTAATAGTAACATTTTGGTGTTGGTTAGGAAGAGATCGCTCGCTCCTGCGTATAGTTGTGTGTAAAAGAAGTTTATAGACATTTACTGTATTTGCTGTTCATTATCCATGCGGCGGGAATCCTGAGGATACCTCCCACCTGAGCAGGTGGAGAAAGGCACATCCCACCTGTTCGAACCCACCTATGACCTTTTGTTATAATGCAGAGACACATTCCTGTGAACAATGAGATTGTAGGGACCATTGTATTGTTACTGTATGTTGTGTATATAAGGACCCCCATAGCTGGACCAGCACTCGCTTCTCTCTGCAAGGTTTTCGTTGTTGAAGGCTGAGAGCTGGTTTCCAGGACTGCGCTTGCGATTAATTCCCACGTGTGTAAGTTCTCTGTGGCCATTTTGTTATCCTTTTATGTTTGCCAATTATTCTCTTTCTGTTTGTTAGTATTTGCAATCGTTTGCTATTGTTCATTTTATGTCTTGTTATTCTGTTTAGATATTAATGTTAGGTCTGTAGTGTATAAGCTGTAACTGTTTTCCCCTTTTCATACTAAAGATTCTTCTACGAAGGTGTTGGAACCTTACCAGGTCTTGTGTATTTCACCATTTATTATAAAGGGTCTCTCTTAGCGTATTAACTGCTCATACCGTATTCACATCTTTAAAGGTTTAAGCATTACATCATTGTGGTATTATATTGCCAAGGTTTAAAGTATAAGCATACACTTACAGTGTCTATTTAGAAGGTTTAAAAGCTACCAACTGTGTGTGCGCCCGCTGTGTGTATACCGTACCCTCAGCATAGCGTGTGTACGCTACGTGCGTACCACGTGCGAAGTCTTTGTACGCAAATAACGTACAAAGTGCGTAGCACGTGGACGTGGTCTGGTGGCCATTACAGCTCCACTGTATTAGGACATAGCTTAATGTTTTTAGTATAGATTTGACTTTATCAATTGAGGGCTCGTCCAGTCCTCATATCCGCAGCTAAACGGAACCAGACTTTATCTATCAGCAAAGGGCGGGAAGGTAGTATACCCTAGTTAACCCGTTTGGTGGTCGGGGATACGGTAGTGCTAATTAGATAAGCGTCTGCTTCGCTTGGTTTGTAGGACTGCTGGTGGGACCCGAAACCGGAAGGTAAGAACGTTACGCTATTGTCTTTTAAAACTGTTTTAATTTCTGTTTGGTACACATTGCGCACGCAACACACACACACACCTGTATTTTCATTTGCGTACTTTCACATATCTACCTTTCTGTTTGCCATTTATCATTGATTACGTACTGAGAAAAATGTGTTGCTATTTTAGTTAAAAGTAAGATTAATACTTAAGGGAGTAATTGTAAAGCACGCACACAGCCTGGCCTAGTAAAGAAGTTTGATACAGTGGAATCTGTGTGGTGTTTGGGGTAAGCGATTATAGTTAAATATTGTTTGCATTTATAGAAGCGTGTTATTTGTGTTACTGCGGACGTATCCGGCCTGTGTACACGTGTCTCTGACCGAGTGCGAGACAGCGTACGCAACGCAAAGGCCTACACACGTGGCGTGAATTACGCAACGTGTGTACGGATACGCCCACTAAATACAAATCACACGATAGCATTGTTTAAGTAGGCGATACGGAAGCAACGCGATAAATAGCACAAATTGATTTCAGTTTCCAAAATTTTTGTTTAAAAGATCCTTCTCTCGTTGCAACTCCTCTGGGATTAGCCTGTGTTACCTGAATGAAATACATTTTCTGTACAGAAAAATCAAAGAGTATATGAAGTGAAAGAGCGTGTGTATGCAAAAGTTTCTTCTTTTTGGGGTGAACCTTGGAAATCGAGTTCTCGTAGGTGTGTACACCCGTGAAGTGATATCACGTGGTGGCGTGGGAGGCATCTCACGTTAAACAGTATATTCCGCGCCCAGCCGGGTTGGCGACGTAAAAGAGAGCAAGTAGTGTTATAGCAGACCAGGAGGTCCGCTAAAGTAAGGGTAAGACCCTGACTTAAGAAAGGTCAGAGGTAGTGAGGCGCAGCCCCGGGGGTTGGCGCAGTACCCATATAGGCCCGTTTTGAGAAGCTACGGCTGAAGATTTTGCAGCCTAAACAACCGATTCCGTTGGTCGTACAGCGTATAAATAATAGTTACTTATACGCAGTGCGACTGTACCGTATGTAATTGTGTGCATTAGTTTGTTACCTTGATACCCAATTACGCAGTTTGCGTACGCTTTGTGGGATCATAAACGCTATTTGTACATTCTAACGTGATTTGTGTAGGTTTTTTTTTATTTTAAGGGAGGTTCGCTGATCACTCAGGAATACTCCAACAACCGATACTTACTGGGGAGGGTAACCTACTCCCACACGCCCCAGTAAATAAAGGTTACACAGGGGCCCTAGGTTGGATACGGCAGCGCTGAAGCAGTGTTTGGACGTATTGGCCAACGTGGGCGAGAGTGGGTGAAGGCACTCGTTGAACTTTCACCGTCGCCTTACCTCGGGCAGTTTGGTTTTTTGTGGGCATTCGCTGAGAGGGCAATACCTGCAAATAATGGGGGCCAGTTGCTCAAGTAAGGGACGATCAACCAAGGTTCTGGTTGATTTAGTACCACGACCAGCCGGGTTGGCGAGGTACATAATGTGTGAGAAATATGGATCACACGCAGAGGTTTTATGCAATGAGTGGGAACGAATGACTGTGAACGACGGGGAGAAGTTCCCACGAGTAGGCAGTTTTAGTCCTGAGGTGTTGCAAAATTTAAGGAGAAGGATATGTCTAATTAAATCCGGGAAGCAGCGGATCAGACATTATGATTATTTACAGTTATGGCAACAGGAAGGTGAGATACAAAGAGGATTGGCTCAAGCGGCTGGTTCCAACTCTATCAGGAAACTGATAGCTACCGCACCACCACCATACATAACAGGAGAGAAAGTGGCTACAGAGAATGGCATACTGGTATATGATAAACGTGCACTTAATAAATGTATAAATGTTAAGAGTAATGTAGATAATTGTATTGATACTAAAGCTTCAACCCATGCAAATGCTAACCCGTGCAAGTTGTACCCTGTTTTACACTTTCCCCAGGATTGCGACCAGGAAGATGAGCCTACCACAATATCGGCACTCTTTCTAGCAGCCACCATACAAGAGACTACAGTGGGCACGGCCCAACCAGTAAGAGCAGTAACAAAGGCCCCTAGTGGAGGGACAGGTGAGGTCGTGTCGGCAGTTAAGTACGGCACTGTACACTATGCAGAAACAATTACACCACATATTGTAGAATCAACCCAGAGTGATGTTATTGAACTTAATCCTGTCAGGGTAATTGTGGTCCCAAATGGGAATACTGACACTACGGGAGTCACTCCCGTCAGGAACATTGCAATGCATTGTCCCTTTTCCCGGACAGAATTAAGGTCAATGATGTCTGAATTCCCTGATCCTAGGAAAGATCTAGTTGCAAGCCAGAGGTACATTAGAGAACTAGGTAACTCCGCAGAACCCAATAACAAAGATTGGCGGACACTGCTGAGGGCATGTTTGCCCTCCAATGTCGACTCTGCGAAATTTATCTCTGATTGTAAGTTAGATGAAGAGGTACCACTCACTGACGAGTACAATCAGGACAATGTAAAAAGGATCAACCTGCAGTTAGGAGTATATTTCCCAGCTGTTGTCAAGTGGAACAAGATCTTCTCCATAAGACAAAAAGAAGGGGAAACTGCTTCTGAGTATTTCCATCGGGCACTGCAGGAAATGGCTAAGTACACTGGTATAGAAGACATTAAGACAAATGTGCATCATAGGGAAGTAGCAGTTTCTGTGTCAATGGATGGTTTAAAGGAAGTGTTGAGAACTAGGGTACAGACTACTCAATCTAATTGGAGAGGTATGTCGGTGGCTGCTTTGGGAGAGACCGCTATTGGGCATGATCGAAACATCACCAGACACAGGGAGTCACAGGGCGATAAGCTGATGGCAGTAAGCATACACGCCCTTACAACAAGGCCACCTCAGCATAAGCCCCAGACCTCTGTGGGTAAGTCAAATGTGGTAACTTGTTATAACTGTCACAAAGAGGGACATTATGCACGGAGTTGCATGTTTAAAGACACACAGAAGGTATATCAACCCCCTAGACAACGACATGACACACGAAATTGGGATCAAGGACCGCAGAGACGGAGTTATGAGCCACACACAGGGGAAACAAGAAGGTACCCACCAAAAAGAGACTGGCATGTCTCTGACAATTCCCATTTACCCCCTTCACATGTTGTAGCGGCCAGCGCGCTGCGGGGAGGTCACCACGTACCATAGTGGTGGGGCCACACCTGTAGTTTGCAGCCAGTAAAATTAATTGTGAGCCTTGGAAGTGAACCCGAGGTCACAATTGATGTAGCTGGTAGATCTCTACCTTTCCTTGTAGTTACGGGGGCGGCCAAGTCAGTGATAAATTCAACAGTGGGTATGAAAACCACTGGTAAAACAATTCCAGCCATGGGAGTAACAGGAGTAGTACAGCACTACCCTTTAAGCAAACCAGCAGAGATTACGATAGGGCCTTTGCATACCAAGCACTCCTTTTTGCTAGCTGCATCGGCTCCGACTAATCTACTTGGGAGAGATTTACTGTGCAAAATGGGGTGTGTCATATATTGTACTCCTGGAGGTGTGTTCTTAGATATACCCGAGAATCACGCTCAGGAAGTACAGGATATGCTAGATTCCCCACAAAGGTTAATGTCGCACACTGTTGTTGCAGATAGGTGTCCGTCCAAGGTAGAGGAAATGACTTCCCAGATACCTGAGTCACTTTGGACCAAGGATGGACAAGACACTGGATTAATGGCAAATGTAGCTCCTGTAGTAGTGCAAGTAAAAGATGGTAGGATAGCTCCAAAAATCCCACAATACCCTCTGTGTCACAACTGAGGGCTGAAGACCGTGACTGAGAGCCTCAGTTGTAGGGGCTGACGGGTACTTAAATTTAGGGGGAGCTATGTGACTCCTAGACATGCGTATTGACAGCAGCAAAGAATGCCCGAGGGCGTGACCACGACAACTGGGAATTCGTTAAGTGCTTTTATTAAATAAAAAGTCAAATAACGTGCAAAAGAATAATAGAAAGTCACACGTGATACTTAGGTGCACAATTGGTAAAGACCAGTAACCTGGAATATGGAGGAAAGTTCTGTAAACAATAAATGAAGCTGGGGTTCGCTGGAAGGTGAGTAAAGAAGCTGGGGTTCGCTGGAAGGTGAGTAAAGAAGCTGGGGTTCGCTGGAAGATGAGTAATGAAGGATGATTACTGCAAAGCAAAAGTTCAAACACAAGAGTCCAAAGTAGGCTGTAGGGGGTTAACACTGGAGAGTCGGGTTACACTGCAGAGTGTAATCACCAGGGAAGTCAGGTCTGAACTGCAGAATGGAATTGCAGGAGAAAGTCTGTAGTGAAGCTTGTAGGCTGGAATCACAGATGACCATGAAAGCACTGACATCTATCTGGCCCAGACACAGGATACTTATACCTGCAGCTATGCAGGCATTGGCTGGGCAATTATGCAGATTTCAGAGCCAGTAGATTGGAGGAACTGGAACATGTGATTGCATCCAACATGGCTGCGCCCATGCTGGAAGTAAGATGGAAAACCTGGTTTGGAACACAATGTGGAAACAGCAGTAACGGCGGCTCCGGCCGCAGAGGACAGGAGACGCCAAACAACAAGTGCATGCTGAGACACGTGGAAGGCAGCGGAGGCCGCGGCAGGCATGAGACGTTACACTGGTGAGTCCGTATACTGGAAACACAGGAATGGCGGCGGAGGGCGTACAACCAGAAGGGAGATAGTGTCTCAGTACTCGGATCGTGACACTCTGAAGCTAGAGGTGGAGTTAGGAGTTTACCCAGTAATAGAGCGCTTGCTACAACAGGGCATTCTGGTTAGGACGTCCAGCACTGCCAATAGTCCCATCTTCCCTGTGAAAAAGAGTGGGGGGAGGGGTTACAGGCTAGTGCAGGATCTAAGGGGGATCAACAAAATAGTTGAGAGCCAATTCCCCGCAGTGCCAAATCCAGCTGTCATCCATATGCAAATCCCTCCCACTGCAAAATTTTTCACCGTGATTGACCTCTGCTCCGCCTTCTTCTCGGTACCTCTGCACCCTGACAGTCAATATTTGTTTGCATTCACATACAGAGGAGTACAGTACACCTGGACTCGCTTACCACAAGGTTTCTAGACAGCCCAAGTATTTTCTCGCAGGCTTTACATGATTGTCTACAATCCTTTCAACCTGAGAGCGGATCAGTATTAATACAGTATGTAGATGACTTACTGCTGTGTTCTGATTCACTCGAATCGTCCTTGAGAGATACGAAGCAGCTTCTGCTTCATCTTTCAGATACGGGACACAAGGTTTCAAGGGATAAGTTACAGTTATGCCAGACCAAGGTAAAATATTTGGGACATTGTTTGACACAAGGACTGAGACACCTCACCGCTGATAGAATACAGGCGATTCACGACATGACTCTGCCACAAACCCAACAACAAATTCGCACTTTCCTAGGAATGTGTGGGTATTGCCGTAACTGGATCCCAGGATTTTCCATACTAGCCCTACCTTTGCAAGAAATGGTCTCCTCAAACAAACCAGATCGGATCTCGCACACAGATGAGTCTGAACTGGCATTTGAGAGACTTAAACAGTGCCTAACGCAGGCACCAGCATTAGGTATGCCAGATTATGGGAAACCCTTTGAACTGTACGTAACGGAAAGTGCTGGGTGTGCGGCAGGTGTCTTAACCTAGAAGCATGGTGATGCCAGCAGGCCGGTAGCCTACTACAGCGCTCAGCTAGACACGGTAGCAGGATCCCTCCCCACAGGCTTGCGAAGTGTTGCAGCGATAGCATTGCTAGTGAGTAAAAGATGTAGTGCTAGGACACAACCTCACTATCCATACACCTCATGCAGTGTCAACCTTACTGAATTCTGCGCAAACCAGACATGTCTCATCTGCACGGTTTACAAGGTGGGAATTAGCACTAATGGCACCTGTAAACATCACCATAAGGAGATGCAGCGTACTAAATCCAGCGACGTATCTCCCAGGTGTGCCTGGACAGGCACAAAGGGTGGAGGATGAGAGTAATGGTAAAAGAGGATTTAGTACAGAAACTGACACACATGATTGTATGGAATATTTGACCCAAAATTTCACGGCAAGGCCTGACATCAGTGACAACCCACTGGAAGGTGTAGATTTTACTTTCTACACTGATGGTAGTTGCCACAGACAGACGGACTCGGGAGACTTGTGTACTGGATACGCAGTCGTAGATGACCAAGGTACCATAGAAGCGGAACCCCTGGGCCCACCACACTCAGCACAAGTTGCTGAGCTGGTTGCCCTAACCAGAGCGTGTGAATTGGCTAAAGGTAAGTCAGCCAATATCTACACGGATTCTAGGTATGCCTTTGGAGTAGTACATGATTTTGGGGCCCTATGGCGCCTCAGAAATTTCATGACGACAACTGGCACAACCGTGGCGCATGCAACCCACATCAAAAGACTTCTAACAGCGATACAAGAACCCGACAGAGTGGCTGTTATCAAGTGTAAAGCCCACACGTACAGCCAGGACCCAGTGTCACTTGGTAACAGCCGGGCAGACGAAGCTGCTAAATCAGCAGCCAGTACCCCCATACAGACAGACATCACACAATTGATGGTATTCAATACTGTCAATACACAGAAATTGGGTGAAATGCAAAATTTGTGTTCTCCACAGGAAAAGGCAGTCTGGAGGTCAAAAGGATATGGCCAGGAGTCCTCAGGACTCTGGACAGATGGACAGGGTAAGCCAGTGGCACCCAGAGCATACCTTCCAAGTTTAGCGGAAGCGGCACATGGGCTGACTCATCTAGGTAAAGAAGGTATGTGCAAGTTGGTAAGAGCTTACTGGTGCGCGCCAGGATTTTCTTCCCATGCGGGTAAAAGAGCAATGACATGTCTCACCTGCTTGAGGAAGAATATCGGAAAAGCAATACCAACAGAGCCATCCCATATCCCTCCAACAGATGGTCCTTTCCAGGTAATACAGATTGATTTCATACAATTGCCACCTTGTAGAAATTTAAAGTATGTATTGGTTTGTATTGATGTGTTTTCAAATTGGGTTGAAGCATTCCCCGCGGCCACAAATACCGATGTGTTTACTGCAAATAAAATTGTGCAGGAATTTGTGTGCAGGTATGGTATCCCTAGAATAATTGAAAGTGATAGGGGTACCCATTTTTCAGGTGAAGTCTTTCAGGTAATGTGTAAATTAATGGGAATTAATAGTAAGCTGCATACTCCGTACCGCCCACAGGCGAGTGCGAAAGTGGAAAGAGTAAACAGCACTATTAAGAACAAGTTGAGCAAAGTGATGGCTGAAACTGGACTGTTGTGGCCAGAAGCTTTGCCACTTGTATTGTACAGCATCAGAACCACTCCCAGGTCCCCTCTTAATCTGTCCCCCTTTGAAATTCTCTTTGTTCGACAACACCATGTTATGATTGACCCCCAGGATGATTTGAAATGTAACAATGAAGTAACCGTAAAGTATTTGGTTAAGATGAGTAAGCAGTTGAGGAATCAGAATGACAATCTAAAGCTGGTGATTCCTGATCTGCCAGACAGTAATTGTTATGACATTGAACCTGGGGATTATGTAATGATTCAGAATTTTCTACGCTCAGGTTGCCTTATTGACAGATGGGAAGGACCATATCAAGTCTTACTGACCAGCACGACAGCATTGAAGGTTGCCGACAGAGAGACTTGGGTCCATTCGTCTCATTGTAAGAAGGTCGCTGACCCTGAGAGTTCCGGTAACAAAGAACAGACAGTAGAGGAAATTGTATCACTAGAGTGTCTGTTCCAAGAAGGTTGAGACGGCACCTGAGCACTGAAAACATTAAGATCGGAGGCGGTTGTCGCGCCAGATTTCTTTTTCCTTTTTTATTATTTTTTCCACTTCCCATCCCCCTCCTTTTCTCCTCCCCCCTTCTCATTTTTCTTCTTTCTCCTCCTGTAAGATGGACTCGCCCCAAGAGACTGCAGTCCGTGTTTTCCTGTTGACCCTGTTGTTGACCAGAGCAGTCTGTTTTGGTGAGAGTATCAGTGAGGTCGAGAAAGGATCTGGAATGGGTTCTGATGATCAGGATGGATTCGTAGAATTCCAAGAGCAACACAATCACCGAGCAAAGGCGAGTATCAGAAAACGATCTAGTAGCCATGACATTAGTAGACATTGTGAAGGATTGTTAGCTGAAGAGAACTGTATCTGTAGGAATTGTGACAACATAGTTGAGGACGGGTGCATCAAGAAATGTCAGTCCAGTTTTAATATCAACATGGACCGGCATCCATTGGGTGACTATCACTCATTAGTGGGAAAAGTTTTAAATCAGACAGACTGCTGGGTGTGCTCTCAGGTACCTCAAGGTCATAGCAAGTCAGGACTAGTACCATTCCCTTTAACGATAGGTGAGGTACTTGAATTAAGGGGTGGGAGGCCGGTGTACAAGAGGTTTAATATCTCTAGTCCTCCTAGTTTGAAGCTCCACCAATATCATGTGGATAGGTCCTTAATATGCTTTAACTTTTCCAATCCCCGAAAGCCGGGAAATTGGGAAGTGTCATGGAATAATCAAACCATGACATTTTCACACAGAGCCGACAGAATGCCCGTAGACTCAGAACTTATACGCCAAATAGCCAACGGTGGAAAATATTTCCGATATAGGTACACTTTAGGAAGTAGGACCATGCGAGTTGGAGAAGTATCACCAGGATACTGTGCACATATCATACAACCGGATACGTGTACTAGACAGATGAGAGAATTAGGGATAGGATTTTTCACATGGAAGGTTTGTAATATGGTTATGTCATATTCTGTCCCATATGTTCTCCCCGATGACACATATTTCGTATGCGGGAGAAAGGCGTATAAGTGGCTAGCCCCAAACTCAGAGGGATTGTGTTACATTGGAAGAGTGTTGCCGGAATTAATGACCATTACCCATGATAAAATGAAAGATGTTCACCGCAATGCCCAAGCTCCTTACACTCACACCCATTACGAACACATTGTAAAGCGACACTTAACAGATAGGACAGAGCATGCAGCCTCTGATTTGATCCACGAATCCACCGGGATTCAATTCCTTCTTGCGTTAGATATCACCTGTACCGCCAGAGGAGTTATAAATTTTAGGTACATAACTGCGCTAGCGAACCTAATAGACAATATCACCGAGATGTACGATGACACCTTTAGGTATACTGGGAGAGAATTGCAAGCCTACAAAACAGAACTGATCCAGCACAGGATGGTTCTTAATTACATCACAGCAATGACAGGAGGGTATTGTGTCACCCTAGCAACTCAGTATGGAGTTAAGTGTTGCACGTACATCACCAACAGCACTGAGGACCCAACAGAGATCATAGATCAAAAGATGGATGACATTCTGCAATTGAAGTGGGAGTTTTGAAGGAGGCACAACCTTACCCTGGCTTCTGTTGGTAATGAACTGACTGGCTGGGTTTCATGGTTGAACCCACGCAATTGGTTCTCAGGTTTAGGAGAATGGGCTCAAAATTGTATCGTTACTATAGGAAAATTTCTCTTGTGTATCCTAGGAGTTATCGTAATGATTGGTCTGATATTCAGATTTGTTCGAATTTTAATAAATTGCAAGCGTAGTAACAAAGTGATGAGTTTGAGGAGTGAGGGCATTGTAATAACAACTGGTTTAATTTATGACCCACGGTCCGTTTCTTTCACCGGTTTCTCCTTTGGTTTTCTCTAAGGTACAAAGACACCCGCCTGGAAGAAGAATTTGACGACCCTTTTATACAGACCACTGATGAACTGTGTCATAGGCACCTAATGAGTTTTAGAGACTGTAATTTTTACAGCAAAGATACAGTAAAGATACAACAATCCGGACAAGACATCGACAAGACTTCAACAAGACATCCAAGGACAATCACATACACATGATCATATGACTGCATTTATAACGCATGTTTCTTATCTTCATCTCTACTATCTTCAGGTAGTGACTCATAGTCGACAGGTGACTTTCACATATTAGCATCCACATATGTTTCCCCCCTCATGTATCATCAACTAAATGTGCTCCCCCATTTGTTGTAACTAAAAGCCGAAAAGAGCTCGGTAGAGTTTGACAGCCCATCCACAGACCCTTAATACGGGATAAGAAGGATTCAATGTATACTTCGCAATACCTCGAAGCTTATTTAAAACATGTACGGCACGATGATACATGCCCCTCAGACATGGATTCCATACACACATGCTTTTACTATCTCACTAGGTCATACATTTCCCACCTCCTACTCTCCTCCCTACTCCCAATCATAATGAGGTATTTCATGATAATATATATATTTTTCTGCTTAGTTGTTTAGATAGTGGCAGTTATTGTTGACTGCCAAAGGGTGGACTGTCAAAGTCGAAAAATATCGTGATCCACAATGCCTTGTACTAACCCCATGCACATGCCCGCTGCGCGTTCACCCAGTCTGCCGTGCGTGCACATGTCCGCAACTTGCGTACAATCGCTCCGGCGATTACGTGCGTGATATGCGTATTTACGGTAGAGTTTGTGAGCTTGTAGCGGGCGACTCGTTCATAACATATTTAACCAAAATAGTGTGTATTATATGTAATATTCCCCTTAACAATGTCAGCGAGTATGTTTAGTGTAAATGGTTCGTGGACAGAGGGATTCCTCTTTGCATGATACGAAGGGTCAGATAAAGGTTGAACGCTGGTGTTTAGTACCCAGCTGGAGAGTATTTTAATAGTAAAATTTTGGTGTTGGTTAGGAAGAGATCGCTCGCTCCTGCGTATAGTTGTGTGTAAAAGAAGTTTATAGACATTTACTGTATTTGCTGTTCATTATCCATGCGGCGGGAATCCTGAGGATACCTCCCACCTGAGCAGGTGGAGAAAGGCACATCCCACCTGTTCGAACCCACCTATGACCTTTTGTTATAATGCAGAGACACATTCCTGTGACCAATGAACAATGAGATTGTAGGGACCATTGTATTGTTACTGTATGTTGTGTATATAAGGACCCCCATAGCTGGACCAGCACTCACTTCTCTCTGCAAGGTTTTCGTCGTTGAAGGCTGAGAGCTGGTTTCCAGGACTGCTCTTGCGATTCATTCCCACGTGTGTAAGTTCTCTGTGGCCATTTTGTTATCCTTTTATGTTTGCCAATTATTCTCTTTCTGTTTGTTAGTATTTGCGATCGTTTGCTATTGTTCATTTTATGTCTTGTTATTCTGTTTATATATTAATGTTAGGTCTGTAGTGTATAAGCTGTAACTGTTTTCCCCTTTTCATACTAAAGATTCTTCTACGAAGGTGTTGGAACCTTACCAGGTCTTGTGTATTTCACCATTTATTATAAAGGGTCTCTCTTAGCGTATTAACCGCTCATACCGTATTCACATCTTTAAAGGTTTAAGCATTACATCATTGTGGTATTATATTGCCAAGGTTTAAAGTATAAGCATACACTTACAGTGTCTATTTAGAAGGTTTAAAAGCTACCAACTGTGTGTGCGCCCGCTGTGTGTATACCGTACCCTCAGCATAGCGTGTGTACGCTACGTGCGTACCACGTGCAAAGTCTTTGTACGCAAATAGCGTACAAAATGCGTAGCACGTGCACGTGGTCTGGCGGCCATTACAGCTCCACTGTATTAGGACATAGCTTAATGTTTTTAGTATAGATTTGACTTTATCAGAAGCATTTCAAGGTCCTGGAGTGACCTAGCCAGTCTCCAGGCCTCAACCCAATAGAAAATCTGTGGAGGGAGTCCCGGCGACAGACCCAAAACATGACAGATCTAGAGAAGATCTGCATGGAAGAGTGGGCCAAAATACCTGCTACAGTGTGTGCAAACCTGGTCAAGAACTACAAGAAACATTTGACCTCTGTAATTGCCAACCGAGGTTATATTACAAAGTATTGAGTTAAACTTTTTGATTGTCCAAATATTTATTTTCCTCAAGAATATACAAATAAATTGTTTAAAAATCATACAATGTGATCTCCTAGTTTTTTTTTTCAGATTCTGTCTCTCACAGTTGAAGTGTACCTATGATGGAAATTACAGACCTCTCTCATCTTTTTAAGTGAGTCAACTTGCACAATCAGTGGCTGTCCAAATACTTTTTTGCCCCACTGTGTGTGTATGTGTGTGTGTGTGTGTGTGTGTGTGTGTGTGTGTGTGTTTGTATGTATGTATGTGTGTATATATTTATATATATATATATATATACACATACATACATACATACACACATACATACACACATACATACACACATACATACATACATACATACATACATACACACATATACACACACACACGAATGGCTAGAGTGTCCAAGTGCCTCCCCAGCAAAAGACCTCACCGCACGTCACTGCAGGACATAGGACGCAGCAGTAAAAGGATTTTTTCCCCCCCTATATAGGGCGCAGAGACTTGCTTCATACCCTCCAGCTGTATCTTTTTGGCAGGTACAGTACCTTTTTTTTTATGGTTTGTACAGATTTTTGGCTCTCCAAACTTCCATTGAAAGTATAGGAAAAGGTGCGTGGTCACACCACTGTACCCATGGCCACGCCTCCTTTTGGAATTTGTAGTAATTTTTATGTGTAAATTGTTGGAGGGTGTGTTGCTGCAGATGCAGTGGGCCTATTTTGGGGTGTGGACCTGGGGCTGCAGCTCCATCAGACCTACTGTTAATCCTGCTCTGGGATCATACAGCAGCCAAAAGGCAGTGCCTCCCATTGGCTGTAACCTGTGTGGGAGAGCGTTTTTTGCCCAATCAGCCTGTGGACTGGGTGTGATAGACCTGCTGCTAACCCAATGAGAGCTCCTAGCCACACCCAGTGTTATCGACACAGTCACAGAGTGACAGATCTGGGCAATTATATAGGAGATAGACTACAACAGGTGCAGAACTCCGCATCTCACAAGGGGATAACAGTAACGTTGCAGTGCCTTTTATTAATTATGGCACCTTCATCAGGCTACCAACATTTCAGTTTTTATAAGACCACTGTATCAATGATTAAACCAATCTACTTCTGAGCTGCAATGTACTAATTCTTTTAAAACATTTATGTGTGTACTTGGGGCCTAACTCAGACCTGATCGATGTTGTGCGAAATCGCACAGCGGACGAATATTGAATGACTGCGCATGCGTACTAATCGCAATGTGCAGGCGCGAGGCCAAACTGCAAAAAATATCCTGCAGCTTTTTTTGATCGCTAGGCGAACGCAGGCAGTAAGGAGACGTTTGGGGATGGTAAGAAAAAACGCAGGTGTTCCCAAGCGTTTATCAGGGCGGGTGTGTGACGTCAGCTCTGCCCCGATCAGCCTGATTTTTTCGCACTGTAGGAGTAAGTCCTGGGCTTCGGTATTAATAAATTAATTGTGGAACTTACCCCTATACCTGGGGGATGGGATGCGGTCAATTTACCTACAATCAAATTCCTGACAACCAATGACCGATGGCCAAAATACTTACACGGTCAAAATCCCGTCAAGGTCAAAATACCGACATTTAAAATGTCGACAGGTCAAAAAATCAACATGAGTTTTTCATGATTTTTTCATTTAAACCGACTTGTACATACTTTACCATCCCAGTAGACCTGGAGCTGGGAATATAATAGTGCTGTGCCAGAAGCATGGCTCGCCATGCGAGGGGACGCGGCAGACTTGTACGGTGACCATGTCAACTTATGTCGACATACACACACAAAAGAAACAATTGTGTCGACTTTTTGACCTGCCGACATTTTAAATGTGGGTATTTTGATCTTGATGGGATTTTAACCGTGTGTCAATTGACGGGATTTTGACCTTGTCGGGATTTTATTTGTAGGTATTTCATACTTAGCCCCTGGGGGATGTGTAGCGTTTATATCACTAGTCTTTACACTGTGTTTCCCCATGCACAAGGTTGTGCAGCAGTTACAGGGTTGTAATTAGAGGTATGAACGATGCCACTTCTTTAGAGCACAGGCTCATTTGTTGATTGTATGGTGCGAGGAGAGTTGTGGCTCCCTTCCCATGCAAGTAACAGTTGCAGATGCATTGGAATACGACAAGAGGTGTGGCTTCACTGTGAGCAACATTAGATGTTCAAAACCACGGTACACAACTCCTATACATAACCGGAAATAAGTATTTGTCTACTTAGTTTCAAGTTGATGAATACTTTCAGCTCTACTTAAATAGGGTCTGGGCCTACTAAAAGTGAAATAGCCAAAAGCCCTACGATTGCCAAGAATGTCAGTTGGAACAAAGACGCAGAAGCTTTTAGAACTGCGTATGGAACTTGTAAGCATCATGATTGTTAGATGCGCACCAAGCAAAGTAAGAATTCCAGACCCTATGATAAATCCGGACCAAAGCCGGCTTATGGGCCTTCAACATGGTTTGAATGACCGCCTCAGAAAATCCTTTGGCCCTCAGAACTGAAGCTTCAAGAGCCATGCCATCAAAGCCAGCCGGGCCAAATCCTGGTATACACAGGGGCCCTGAACGAGGAGGTCTGGGGCGTTGCGGAAGCAGAAGAGGACGCTCTAACGAGAGACCCTGTAGGTCTGAGAACCAATGCTGTCTGGGCCACACTGGAGTGATCAGAAGTAGGATTCCTCCTTCTTGCTTGTACTTCCTTATCACCCTGGGCAGAAGTGACACCGGAGGAAACACGTATGGCAGCCGAAAGTCCCATGGGATTGCCAGTGCATCCACGAATGCTGCTTGAGGATCCCTTGCCCTTGCTCCGAAGACCGGAACCTTGTGATTGTGTTGAGACGCCATCAGGTCTACGTCTAGTAGGCCCCACTTGTCCACTAGGAGTTAAAATACTTCTGGATGGAGGCTCCACTCTCCAGCTTGTACATCCTGACTGAGGAAGTCCGCTTCCCAGTTGAGGACCCCCAGAATGAACACAGCCGATATGTCTGGCAGATGGCGTTCCGCCCACTGAAGAATCCTGGACACTTCCATCATTGCCATAAGGCTTCGAGTGCCGCCTTGATGATTTATGTACACCACCGTGGTGGAGCTGTTCGACTGTACTTGAACAGGCCTGTTCTGTATGAGATGCTGGACCAGGTTCAGAGCATTGAACAACGCCCGCAATTCCAGAATGTTTATCAGGAGGAGAGACTCCTCCCTGGTCCACCGACCCTGAAGACAGTGTTGCTCCAACACCGCACCTCAACCCCGCAGACTGGCATCAGTCATCAGATGGACCCAGTTGGAAATCCAGAAGGGACGACCCCTGCTCAATCGATGGTCCTGTAGCCACCAGCTCAGTGACAGACAAACCTCCAGAGACAACGAGATCATGTGAGACCTGATCCGGTGAGGCAGGCCATCCCACTTGGCAAGAATCAGCTTCTGCAGATGGCGGGAATGAAATTGAGCATACTGTACCATGTCGAAAGTCGAGACCATGAGGCCTAGTATTTGCATCGCCGAGTGTATTGACACTTGCGGGCGAGAAAGGAAATGTTGAATTCTGTTCTGAAGGTTCAGGACCTTCTCCTGAGACAAACACAACCGTTGGTTGTGAGATGCCAACAATGCCCCCAGGTGCACCATGCTCTGAGCAGGGACCAGGGAAGATTTCTTCCAGTTGATGAGCCACCCGTGGGCTTGCAGAAACTAGACCGTCAGATCCATATGATGGAGGAGAATTTCTGGGGAATTCGCCAGGACAGCAAGTCATCAGCAAGCCTTTCCAGCACCTAATACATAATTATCTCCAGGAATGATCGAGCAACTACCATTGTTTGTCTGCTTGTGTGCGAGAGGCATTGAATGGGAGTAGTATTTGGAAGGCATGCTGTTCCTTGTAGTGCCAATGGGAGATCCTGGGGGTGGCTCCTGGGTAAGTTAGCTCTCTGTCTGGATGTGTTTTAGTAATCGCCTTTATCATGAGGCTTACTGTGACAAATTACATGGCCATATGTGGGCACTGCTATTATGTAGTGTTAGGACTGCTGACATCAGAGAAGCTGTGAAGTGGTGCAGCAGCTTAAACATGTGTTTGCAAATGTGTAAACTAATTCTCTGAATTTCTATTACCAGATAGGTTCAGGTATGGTTACAGGTAATTTTTAGTGTGCTAAAGGGAAATGTGGTGGGATTTGGAACCCCCCCCCCTCTCTGTCTGTCAGTGTCTGAGGGAACAGTATACACGCCATCTTCATCAGACAAAGTGTCTGAAATGCGTGTGGATTGTGAGGAAGTAATGGCCCGCTTAGAGAACCCCTTGGTCTTAGGCGGACGAGGGTTAGGTTTCTGTTTGTTCAGTGAGTGATTTAATTGCTGTAACTGAGTGGACAGGAGATCTGCTCATTGCGGATTAACGGCAGGGACAATATGTGGCTGTACAGGCACGTGAGGTCCCATAGGGGGCGTAAGTCTAGTTACCAGCGTGTTTAGTAAAGTAGAGAGAGTAGCTCAATGCGGGTCATTATGTACCCCCATTGCTACAGACCTACTGGGGGTAGAGAACCCCCAGAACCTGAACCCTCCGCTGCTGTGTTTTTCTCTAATGCGTCTGCAGCGTCACCACCTAGTATTGCGGGACAGCCACAGAACCGTCGCCCCTTGAAACTGACATAATATGAAAGCGTGAACCAGGGGCAACACAGTACAATATCAGCAGTATAATACCTGACCAAGAACCCACTGTGCAGTGTGATATCACAAACAGAGGACTTAAGAGGTATACAGTGACTGAAAATCACAGAGAAAAATACACAATAAGTATATCCTGTGAAGCACCTATATCAAATAATAACCCTGACGCACTTAGCCTCCCTCAGGGTACAGAATATAGGGATAGCAATCTGAGTGAGATACACAAAGTAGAAATCATGCAGCAGCTATATGCACACACACACAGTCACATGTACAATGCAGAAATTATGACAAACAATAAAACTGCACTGGACTAGCAATACTAAGTAAATATATAGAGACTTATAGATATATCAATGCACAGTAATGACTGGATGTGTATCACAGGGTACTTGTACTACATAACCCTGAAGTAATGCACTGTTTATTAACTAACACTGTCAGCAGACATGTAGAATACTTAAGTGTCCTGAAAAATGCACAGCACTGGTAATGCAGGCGGCTTTACAGAGAAGGCTTTGCCCATACAGTCCGAGGATCAGCTCAGCATGTGAAGATGGCGCCCAAACGCTGACAGGGAGTGAGGGAGAGAGAGATGCAGCTCCAGGGCGGGAACATTTACTCTACATGGCGCCCTGGGGCTACAGGTCAGAGCCTTATCCCCTTGCTGGACTTCACCACCCGGTACTGTGGGCCATAGTAAAACGTTTTTTAGTGAAACTGACCTGTGCCCCTGCCCTGGTGGTCTAGTGGGGTCCCTGTCCCAACACAGTGTCCACGCCAGCGCATGCGGCCCGCCTCCAAATGGCCGCCCCGGATTGCGATTTCCAGCGGGTCCCACCTGGGGGATCCTCTCACCTCCTCCCTATATGCGTCCACGCGATCCCAGAGAGCTGTGGTGAGTGTGTGTGCCTGACCTGCCGAACCGGAGCCCTCCGCTGTAATTACCCAGCAACCAGGGCGCGGGAGTATACAGCGCCGCCGGGGGATGTGATGGAGCTGCAGCAGGAGATGTCAGCATGACCTCTAGCACTGAAAAAAGCTCTTTTCAGGGCTGCTCCGCTTGTTAGCTGCCTGCACTGCAGGCACCATCTTACAAACTGAGCTCCTGCGCACAGAGGCGGGGTTATAGAGGAGGCGGCGCTGAGCATCTTGGGAACAGTCAAAGCTTTTAGCCTGTTGGTGCCTCAGATCAAGATCCTACTCTACACCCTGATTTTTTCCTGGTGGAACCCAGTATACCCTGCTGCATAAAAAAAAGAAGGTATGTGTTTGTGTGTGTGTAGGGGAGGGGGGGGGGGGGGCAGGGAGATCGGGGGATTGCCTGTATGTTTATATCGACATCTATCAATTGCAGGGTTATTTATCTAGGTAGTCAATGTTGTCAAAGTCAGAAAAATATCATGATGCACATTGCCATATTTGCACCTCATGCGTGTCCCCGCTGCACGTGCATGAGCCCTCCCGTGCGTGCGTATACTCGCTGTCGCGTGCACTCGCGGGCGCACAATATGCGCATTTACGGTAGAGTTTGTGTGCGTCTAGCGTGCGACTCGATCGTTACATATTTTAGTCATATAATGTATTTTGTAGATTATGGTCCCTTTGATAGAATCTGAAAGTTTAGTTAATATAGCATGTTCATAGACAAAGAGATCCCTCTTTGTTTGATACGAAGGGTCAGACAGGGGTTACACAGTGGTGTTTAATATCCATCGGAAGAGTATTTAATTAGCAATATTCCGGTGCTGGTTAGAAACAGATTAATCGCTCGTGCGAATAGTTATGACTATAAGAAGTTTATGGACATTTACTATGTTTGCACTTTATTACCCATGCGGCGGGAAACCTGAGATTCCCTCCCACCTGAGCAGTTTGAAATAGTCACAGCCCACCTGTATGAACCAACCTATGACCCTTTGTTATAATGCGGAGACGAATTCCTGTGTCCAATGAACAATGAGATTGTAGGGACCATTGTACTGTATTGTGTGTAGTGTATATAAAGACAAGCCGATCTGGGCCAGCTTCCACTCTACTCTTCTCAACGGTTCTCATCACTGATTATCGGGAGCTGGATATCCAGAAAGGCGCATGCGATTGTTCCCCTTGTGCGTAAGTTCTCTGCAACCATTTTTACCTCATGTTTATTGTAAGCCACTCTCTCTCTCTCTCCTCTTCCCCTTAAATGTAATTGTGCCACTATTGTATTTTAACGTGTAGTAATCCTGTTAGGTATTTTATGTTAGTTTGGTAGTGTATAATTTGTATTGTGTATTCTTTTGCAATTGAACGTTCATTTAAAGGTGTTAGAACCTTAGACCGGTATTTGAGTGTTTATTATATTGCTAAGTGTTCTCAGAGCGTCACAGACGCTCATACAGCTTTTAGACTAACAAGGTTACACTGCGTTGCATTTACACCTTATCACTGCACAAAGGTTTACAGTATAAGTTCATTGCTTATGGTATAGTAAGGTTTAATTCTGTGAGCGTCAGCGCCGCTTGTGATCTCCTCGTGGTCTCGAGCGTCCGCTACGCCGGTAGCGTATCATTACGTTAGTCGGCAGCATATAGCGTGCTTGCCTCTACGCATTAAGCCGTGAGCGAACGTGCCGCTCGTGCGTCTCGTCCACGGCTAAGCGTCTGCTACGCTAAGTGCGTACCCTTACGGTATATCATACGCCAATTGCGTATTTAGTCTCTTACCCATATAGTGAAGGTTATAAGGTAATCAATATCAGCATTATCAATGTCTAGCTTGTGTAATGACCCTGGCACACCGGTACTGTCACTATTATATTAATTAGGCAGGCACCCAGTGCTTGTAGTGTGAAAATGCAAATGGAGGCCCTGTGCAGTCCGGGAGAGATAATACCAACACTGTAGTGATAACTCATTACCATCATTACATGTCATAGGCACTAAGATGGGCAGTCACACACACATTGCTGTGCATGTACCCTAATCCACGACACCACCAGCTCTTTGTGTCAACACCACAGGCCCCGCTGCAGATCCCACCCCGCAGCAACCAACCTTCTAATCCCTAGCACTCTTGTGTATTGTATGTAAGGAGTAACTGGAAGAGGGCCATCCACCTTTATAGGGGTGGCATTTGATACTCAGTATACCGGCGCCGGAGTCCCAACAGCCGGCATACCAACAACTATTCTCCCTCTTGGGTGGGCCACGACCCCCCTGGAGGGAGAATAAATAGCATGGCGTGCGTAGCTCGCCGGCATCCCTGCAGAGTGGCGAGAGTAGCGAGCCCAGAAGGGGCTCTTTTGTGCTCGCCCTGCTGCCTGCATGCCGGCTGAAGGGATTCCGGCGCCGGGATCCGACGGCCTGCATAACATACTACACCCCTTTATAGTACTAAGAGGGAAAAATCGAGGATTAGGGTATTAGGGTAAATTTAGGGTTTCGGTTAGGGCATTATGGATAGGGTATTAGAGTTGGTGTAGTGGTTTAATTTAGGGTCTTACGGTTAGTTAAGAGGTTTGTGTTAGGGTATTAAGGTTAGTTTAGGTGTTTGGTTAGGAATAGGGTATTAACGTTGTGTTGGGTTTAGCTGATCCAGTCTGGGGTTATGGTTAGGGTGAGGTTTGGGGTCAGGGATAAGTCAGGATCAAGCAACTGGTCGGTTGTAGGTAGACTGCGTATTTGCTGCGATTGCGCTACACATGCCCCAAGGTACTTTTGTAATGCCACTCGCAATCAGGAATTAGAATGCTATGGATTGTTTGAATGAGGGGGCATCAAACTGGTGTCTTGCCTAGGGCCTCATGAGGTCTAATCCAGCTCTGCCCAGAACGTGGACATTTTAATCAGAAATGCCCTCCTGACTCCACGATCTGTCTGCTTTGGTTGCCTAGTGCAGTGGTTCTCAACCTCGGTCCTCAAGTACCCCCAACAGTTCATGATTTCCAGGTCACCTAGCAGTTGAACAGGTGTATTCATTACTCACTGACACATTATAAAAGACCCACAGGTGGAGCAAATAATTTCACTTGCAATCCAGTGAGGAGACCAGGAAAAACATGAACTGTAGGGGGTACTTGAGGACCGCGGTTGAAAACCACTGGCCTAGTGGTAAATGCGCTACTGCATGGTAGTGAGTTTGAGAACTTAATCCCATCAGCATTTTAAGCATATGTGCTGCAGATTCCCGAATCCCAGTGAGTACTGGCCAGCGAGCAGGGAGGGACTGGGATGGGCCAGCGGTTGGGCTGCAGTAGTAGGCAGGCTGGTTGTGTTAGTTTATTTATTTTTTTAACTATTTTTGAAAGTTACTTTGCTAGACACCCCCCACCCTCTGTCCATGGCATGGGTCATCAGGTGTCCACTCTGTTTCCGAGCATTGTGCAACACAGACCCAGAGACAGGACTGGTGGAGGAGTCACAGACTCAGACTCCATGAGGCTGCACTTCCACAGTCTATCTATGAAGATAGAGTGGGTGCAGCAGCTGACCGAACTCTGCCAGTCTAAAGTCAGCAAGGTGGGACAGCCCGCAGCCACACCCCACCCACCTAAAGCACAAACTGACTGCTACTAGCTGGTCTGTCACAGTATGTGGAAGCTGTAGAGCAGTGGTTCCCAAACCATGTCTTAAAAGACTCCCAACAGTCCAGATTTTAAGGATATCCATGCACATTTGAATTAATTAGTACCTCAGTCAGTTTGATTATACCATCTGTGCATAAGCAGGGATATCCCTAAAACCTGGACTGTTGGGGGACCATGAGGACCATGTTCGGAAACCACTACTGTACAGCAGGGGTGGGGAACCTCTGCCTCTCCAGCTGTTGCTGAACTACACACACCAGCATGCCCTGCTACAGTTTTGCTATTTGGCCATGCTGAAACTGTTGCAGGACATGTTGGGTTGTGTAGTTCAACAACAGCTGGAGGGCTGCAGGTTCCCCAACCCTGCTGTAGAGCAAGCATTTAAAAGAAAACCATCGGGCCGCAGCTATCAATGATGGCAGCAACCCATTTGGGTCTCCACCATCGATGGTAAAACTACAGAATATCGATTGACAACCATCAATGATTTGTGACCAACAATGGTCGATGGCCAACCCTACTCCTAACTCAGAATCAGCCACTTGGACTGACAGACAATGACCATCAATGATCTCAGTTATTGATGTTTAGCCTGCAATATCTAGTGGGAGTGCACAAAATAATAAATTGTATAAATTGTAATTCATTCTAGTTGTCGAATTGTTTTATAATGGCTCACCTCTTACTGCTGACTTTCCTTACAAGAGCATGGGCCTGATTCTGAGGTAGCAATGTCTTTTGTCACAACGGAGTCTGTGTCTTTATGCCAATGCCACCTCTGGTTGGTAAAGAACTGAGACTCCCACTTGCAGCACCTTAGGACAGTGCATTTCCACCTGAAGCCTGACACGGGAGCTCCCCGGGTGCGACCCGCCTAAGGCGCCCCGCCGCCGCTGTAAGCAACCTCAATACTGATATCCAAGCACCGCCCGACCACACACAGTGAATGGGAAGTGGGTTGCATCGACCCGGCTCCCGCTCAAACCGCACAGCAAGCCGGGTTTAACACGAGTTCAACCCTGCTCGCTACCCGAGTTGGAATACCGGGTGGCTCGAGCCGGTATGTCAACCCTGGCACCTTTCAGACCGTACAGGAACACGGGTTATGCGCATTCATGTGCCAATAACCCATGTGTATAGCTGGTGGTCTGAAAGGGGTATAAATTAAAAATCTGCATTTCAATGGGAATTAATGACCATTTTTAGTTTGCAGCTCTAGACTAGGTGAAATATAGGGAAAATCCGTATGTTAATGTAAAAAATAGGATTTCGGTTACCTACCGGTAAATCCATTTCTCGTAGTCCGTAGAGGGTTCCCACATTGTCCTGCTACTAATACCCCTTTCACACCACCTGAGGCGGGTCCCACTCGGGAGCCTGACATGGGTGCTTCCCACGTGCGACCATCCTTAGGCCCCTCGCCGCCACTGTCCCCAAAGTGGCATATTGCCGGGTTGGTGACGTCAGCAGTGAGGCGGCGGGGAATGCACTTAGAGATCACATGATCTCCAAGCGCCACCCGTCCACACAGAGTGAACGGGAAACGGATCACATTGTCCCGGCTTCCCTTCACACAACACAACAAACCGGGTTGAACAAGTGTTCAACCCTGCTCGCTACCCAAGTTGTAATACCGGGTCAATCAACCCAGATTATTCCAACTGGGCCCTTTCAGACCACACAGCAACATGGGTTATAACCCCTGTTAAAAGCTGGCGGTCTAAAAGGGGTATTATTTACCACTTTTTGAGGGTTCAGGATGCGTTCCTCACTCTCTCATATATAGTGGGGATTGAAAGTTTGGGCAACACAGGCAAAAAATAAGAATTTACTTACCGATAATTCTATTTCTCGTAGTCCGTAGTGGATGCTGGGGACTCCGTCAGGACCATGGGGAATAGCGGGCTCCGCAGGAGACAGGGCACATCTAAAAAGCTTTTTAGGTCACATGGTGTGTACTGGCTCCTCCCCCTATGACCCTCCTCCAAGCCTCAGTTAGGTACTGTGCCCGGACGAGCGTACACAATAAGGAAGGATCTTGAATCCCGGGTAAGACTCATACCAGCCACACCAATCACACCGTACAACTTGTGATCTGAACCCAGTTAACAGTATGATAACAAAACGAAGTAGCCTCCGAAAAGATGGCTCACAACAATAGTAATAACCCGATTTTTGTAACAATAACTATGTACAAGCATTGCAGACAATCCGCACTTGGGATGGGCGCCCAGCATCCACTACGGACTACGAGAAATAGAATTATCGGTAAGTAAATTCTTATTTTCTCTAACGTCCTAGTGGATGCTGGGGACTCCGTCAGGACCATGGGGATTATACCAAAGCTCCCAAACGGGCGGGAGAGTGCGGATGACTCTGCAGCACCGAATGAGAGAACTCCAGGTCCTCATTAGCCAGAGTATCAAAATTTGTAAAATTTTACAAACGTGTTCTCCCCTGACCACGTAGCTGCTCGGCAAAGTTGTAATGCCGAGACTCCTCGGGCAGCCGCCCAGGATGAGCCCACCTTCCTTGTGGAATGGGCATCTACATATTTCGTCTGTGGCAGGCCTGCCACAGAATGTGCAAGCTGAATTGTACTACAAATCCAGCGTGCAATAGACTGCTTAGAAGCATGAGCACCCAGCTTGTTGGGTGTATACAGTATAAACAGCAAGTCAGACTTTTCTGACTCCAGCCGTCCTAACTATATATATATATATATATATTTTTAGGGCCCTGACCACGTCTAGTAACTTGGAGTCCTCCAAGTCCCTAGTAGCCGCAGGCACCACAAGAGGTTGTTTCAGGTGAAAACGCTGACACCCCTTTATGAAGAAACTGGAGACGAGTCCCAGTTCTGTCCTGTTCAAATGGAAAATTTTAATATGGGCTTTTGTAAGACAAAGCCGCCCATTCTGACAATCGCCTGGCCGAGGCCAGGGCTAACAACATGGTCACTTCCCATGTGAGATATTTGTCAACAGCATGGTCACTTTCCATGTGAGATATTTCAAATCCACAGATTTGAGCGGTTCAAACCAATATGATTTTAAGAAATCCCAACACTATGTTGAGATCTCACGGTGCCCCTAGGGGCACAAAAAAGCTGTATATGCAATACATCCTTTACAATCTGGACTTCAGGAACTGAAGTCAATTCTTTCTGGAAGAAAATCTACAGGGCCGAAATTTAAATGTTAATGAACCCCAATTTGAGGTCCAAAACACTCCTGTTTTCAGGAAGTGTAGAAATCGACCTAGTTGAATTTCCGTCGTGGAGCCTTCCTGGCCTCACCCACGCAACATATTTTCACCACATGTGGTGATGACGTTGTGTGGTCACCTCCTTCCTGGCTTTGACCAGGGTAGGTATGACCTCTTATGGAATGCCTTTTCCCCTCAGGATCCGGCATTCAACCGCCATGCCGTCAAACGCAGCCGCGGTAAGTCTTGGAATAGACATGGTACTTGCTGAATCAAGTCCCTTCTTAGCTCCCCAGGCCCTTAGTCCTCTGTGAGCATTTCTTGAAGTTCCGGGTACCAAGTCCCTCTTGGCCAATCCGGAGCCACTAGTATAGTTCATACTCCTCTATGTCTTATAATTCTCAATACCCTGGTTATGAGAAACAGAGGAGGGAACACATACACAGACTGGTACACCCACGGTGTTACCAGAACATCCACAGCTATCGCCTGAAGGTCTCATGACCTGGCGGAATACCTGTCCCGTTTTTTGTTCGGGCGGGACGCCATCATGTCCACCTTTGGTCTTTGCCAACGGTCCACAATCATGTTGAAAAACTTCCCTACGAAGTTTCCACTCTCCCGGGTGGAGGTCATGCCTGCTGAGGAAGTCTGCTTCCCAGTCGTCCACTCCCGGAAAGAACACTGCTGACAGTGCTATCACATGATTTTCCGCCTAGCGAAAAATCCTTGCAGTTTTCACTGCCCTCCTGCTTCTTGTGCCGCCCTTCTGTTTACGTGGGCGACTGCCGTGATGTTATCCCACTGGATCAATACCGGCTGACCTTGAAGCAGAGGTCTAGCTAAGTTTAGAGCATTATAAATTTGCTCTAAGCTTATTTATGCGGAGAGAATTCTCCAGACTTAATCACACTTCCCTGGAAATTTTTTCCCTGTGTGACTGTTCCCCAGCCTCTCAGGCTGGCCTCCGTGGTCACCGGCATCCAATCCTGAATGCCGAATCTGCGGCCCTCTAGAAGATGAGCACTCTGTAATCACCACAGGAGAGACACCCTTTTCCTTGGATATAGGGTTATCCGCTGATGCATCTGAGGATGCGATCCGGACCATTTGTCCAGCAGATCCCACTGAAGAGTTCTTGCGGGAAATCTGCCGAATGGAATTGCTTCGTAATAAGCCACCATTTTTACCAGGACTCTTGTGCAATGATGCACTGACACTTTTCCTGGTTTTAGGAGGATCCCGATTAGCTCGGATAACTCCCTGGTTTTCTCCACTGGGAGAAACACGTTTTTCTGGACTGTGTCCAGAATCTTCCCTAGGAACAGTAGACGTGTCGTCGGAAAAAGCTGCGATTTTGGAATATTTAGAATCCACTCGTGCTGTCGTAGAACTACTTAAGATAGTGCTACTCCGACCTCCAACTGTTCTCTGGACCTTGCCCTTATCAGGAAAGCGTCCATGTTTCTTTTAAGAAAAATCATCATTCCGGCCATTACCTTGGTAAAGACCCGGGGCGCCGTGGACAATCCAAACGGCAGCGTCTGAACTGATAGTGACAGTTCTGTACCAGGAACCTGAAGTACCCTTGGTGAGAAGGGCAAATTTGGACCTGTAGGTAAACGTCCCTGATATCCAGTGACATCATATCGTCCCCTTCTTCCTGGTTCGCTATCACTGCTCCGAGTGACTCCATCTTGATTTGAACGCTTGTATGTAAGTGTTCAAATATTTCAGATCTCACCGAGCCGGTTGGCTTCAGTACCACAATATAGTGTGGAATACTACCCCCTTCCTTGTTGTAAGAAGGGTACTTTGATTATCACCTGCTGGGAATACAGCCTGTGAATTGTGTGAGGGGGAGACGTCTCGAATTTCCAATGTACACCTGGGATATTACATGTAGGATCCCGGAGTTCCCTTGCGAGTGTTGCTGAAACTCTTGAGATGACCCCCTACCGCACCTGAGTCCGCTTGTACGGCCCCAGCGTTATGCTGCGGACTTGGCAGAAGCCGTGAGGAGCTTCTGTTCCTGGGAATGAACTGCTTGCTGCAGTCTTCTTCCCTTTCCTCTCCCCCTGGGCAGATATGACTGGCCTTCGCCCGCCTGCCCGTATGGGGACGAAAGGACTGAGACTGAAAAGAATGTGTCCTTTTCTGCCAATATGTGACTCGGGGTAACAAAAGGTGGATTTTTCAGCTGTTGCCATGGCCACCAGGTCCAATGGACCGCCCCTTTATACGGCAATACTTCCATATGCCGTCTGGAATCTGCCTCACCTGACCACTGTCGTGTCTTCGTCTGGCAGATATGTACATCACATTTACTCTTGATGCCAGAATGCAAATATGCCTCTGCGCATCACACATATATAGAAATGCATCCTTAAAATGCTCTATAGACAATAAAATCCTGTCCCTGTCAAGGGTATCAAAATTTTCAGTCAGGAAATCCGACCAAGCCCCCTCAGCGCTGCACATCCAGGCTGAGGCGATTGCTGGTCGTAGTATAACACCAGTATGTGTGTATATACTGTTATGATATTTTCCAGCTTCCTATCAGCTGGCTCCTTGAGGGCGGCCGTATCTGGAAACGGTAACGCCATGTTTTTTATAAGCGTGTGAGCGCCTTGTCCACCCTAAGGTGTGTTTTCCAACTCGCCCTTACTACTGGCGGGAAAAAGGGTATACCGCCCATAACTTTCTGTCGGAGGAACCCCACGTATCATCACACACTTCATTTAATTTATCTGATTCAGGCAAAACTACAAGTAGTTTATTCCCACCCTACAAAATACCCTTATTTGTGGTACTTGTGGTATCAGAAATACGTAACACCTCCTTCATTGCCCTTAACATGTAACTTGTGGCCCTAAAGGAAAAATACGTTTGTTTCTTCACCGTCGACACTGGGGTCAGTGTCCGTGTCAGTGTCTGTCGACCGACTGAGGTAAATGGGCGTTTTTACAAGCCCCTGACGGTGTCTGAGACGCCTGGACCGATACTAATTTGTCCGCCGGCTGTCTCATGTCGTCAACCGGCTTGCAGCGTGTTGACATTATCACGTAATTCCATAAGTAAGCCATCCATTCTGGTGTCGACTCCCTAGAGAGTGACATCACCATTACAGGCAATTTTCTCCGTCTCCTCACCAACATTTTCCTCATACATGTCGACACACACGTACCGACCTACAGCACACACATACAGGGAATGCTCTGATAGAGGACAGGACCCACTAGCCCTTTGGGGAGACAGAGGGAGAGTTTGCCAGCACACACCAAAAGCGCCATAATGTATATAACAACCCTAGAAGGTGTTGTTTCTATATATGGGCTCTTAATATATAATTATATCGCCAATTTATGCCCCCCTTCTCTTTAACCCTGTTTCTGTAGTGCAGGGGAGAGTGGGAGCCTTCCTCACCAGCGGAGCTGGTCAGGAAAATGGCGCTGAGTGCTGAGGAGAATAAGCTCCGCCCCTTTCACGGCGGGCTTTTCTCCCGGTTATTAGGAAAACTGGCCTGGGTTAAATACATACATATAGCCTTAATGGCTATATGTGATGTATTTATTTGCCAAATAGGTATTTATATTGCTGCCCAGGGCGCCCCCAGCAGCGCCCTGCACCCTCCGTGACCGTGTCAGTGAGCCGTGTAGCAACAATGGCGCACAGCTGCAGTGCTGTGCGCTACCTCTCTGAAGACTGTGAAGTCTTCTGCCGCCTGTTTCCGGACCTCCGTTCCGCCGTCTTTCTTCAGCGTCTGTAAGGGGGATCGGCGGCGCGGCTCCGGGACGAACCCCAGGCTGACCTGTGTTCCGACTCCCTCTGGAGCTCAGTGTCCAGTAGCCTAAAACTTCAATCCTCCTGCACGCAGGTGAGTTGCAAGTCTCTCCCCTAAGTCCCTCGTTGCAGTGATCCTGTCGCCAGCAGGAATCACTGATTAGAAACCTAAAAAAAACTTTACTAAACAGCTCCTTAAGAGAGCCATCCAGTTTGCACCCTTCTCGGACGGGCACAAAAACCTAACTGAGGCTTGGAGGAGGGTCATAGGGGGAGGAGCCAGTACACACCATGTGACCTAAAAAGCTTTTTAGATGTGCCCTGTCTCCTGCGGAGCCCGCTATTCCCCATGGTCCTGACGGAGTCCCCAGCATCCACTAGGACGTTAGAGAAATTAATTTTAATGTGCAAAAATAAGCCAAGAAAAGATGGAAAAATCTCCAAAAGGCATCAAATTACAGATTAGACATTCTTATAATATGTCAAAAAAAGTTTGATTTTATTTCCATCATTTATACTTTCAAAAGTACAGAAAACAAAAAATGGCATCTGCAAAAGTTTGGGCACCCTGCAGAGTTAATACCTTGTACTGCCCCCTTTGGACAGATGAGACCTGGCAGTGTCATGGATTGTTCTCAATCATCGTCTGGAAAGACCAGGTGATGTCAATCTCAAAGGTTTTAAAAGCCCAGACTCATCTGACCTTGCTCCAACCATCAGCACCATGGGTTCCTCTAAGCAGTTATGTAGAACACTGAAACTGAGAATAGTTGATGATCACAAAGCAGGAGAAGGCTATAAGAAGACAGCAAAGCGTTATCAGATGCCCATATTCTCTGTTCGGAATGTAATTAAGAAATGGCAGTCATTAGGTCACACATTGCAGAATTAACAAGCAACATCCGTTTATGTTCCTAGCTCATTGTGTACGTTTGGCAATGGCTTGGGAGGTCGGACATCTTAAATATTAAACTGTTCATAAGATGTGGCTTCCGACCATTTGCAGGAACATTTTAAGCTGTTTATTTTCACCCCTTGCACTGCAACATGGCTTGTACAAGTACAAAGTTACTTTTTTTTGTACTTGCTTCATTCCTTACTCCAGATCAGAGCTTTGGTTACTAAATATTTGGTGTAAATCCAGTGTCGAAGCAAAAAAAAAAAAAAAAAAAATTACATAAAGAGAACATACAAACTACACACATATAAGTCGCTATACTTGCAAATGCGCGCAGCGAGCACAGCAATGTATGGTAACACACGCATTTACACGGACATGCCACAGAGATGGATTCGACACTTATCTCATACAGTACATAATTATAATAATATCAAGCGCCAGGCATCATGATGGTTTAGAATTGTATATGATGGAGTGGTGTCATGTATGTTTATTATTTGAACGAAACAAGATAGACCGGTCATGTTTACTATTAAAACGACCAGATTAATGTGTGGATTCATTTGATACTTGTTATTAAGTTGTAGGACATTGCAACACGAAATTATGATTAAATGTATAAAAGCTAAAATCACTTTTATCAGAACAATAGATATTCCAAACAGGACAGTGGACAGGAAGCTCAGGCCAGCCCCTTTGAACGTCCCCAAGGCTGAACCTGATCAGCATATACAAAGAAACTGGTGACTCATCGTGAATCCCTCCCCCAGAAACTAGATAACACATTGCTCACACAGGAAGGTAGTTCCTGTTTTGGTCTCAGAGTTGCTGTAAGGTCTGAGACGATGATGGAGTAATTGCCAGCTCAGTTCCTGTTTTGGTCTCAGCGTAAGATGGAGTCCCGGCATGATTTTACAGAAAGAGAGAGACATAAGCTTTGAGGGAATGGTATTGTATCACTGGCCTGTAACTGTATGTAATTATATGTTTCTCTAACGTCCTAAGTGGATGCTGGGGACTCCGTAAGGACCATGGGGAATAGCGGCTCCGCAGGAGACTGGGCACATCTAAAGAAAGCTTTAGGACTAACTGGTGTGCACTGGCTCCTCCCCCTATGACCCTCCTCCAAGCCTCCGTTAAATTTCTGTGCACGACGAGAAGGGTGCACACTAGGGGCTCTCCTGAGCTTCTTAGTGAAAGTTTTAGTTTAGGTTTGTTATTTTCAGTGAGACCTGCTGGCAACAGGCTCACTGCATCGAGGGACTAAGGGGAGAAGAAGCGAACTCACCTGCGTGCAGAGTGGATTGGGCTTCTTGGCTACTGGACATTAGCTCCAGAGGGACGATCACAGGTTCAGCCTGGATGGGTCCCGGAGCCGCGCCGCCGGCCCCCTTACAGAGCCAGAAGAGCGAAGAGGTCCGGAAAAATCGGCGGCAGAAGACGTTCCTGTCTTCAATAAGGTAGCGCACAGCACTGCAGCTGTGCGCCATTGCTCTCAGCACACTTCATACTCCGGTCACTGAGGGTGCAGGGCGCTGGGGGGGGCGCCCTGAGACGCAATAAAACACGATAAAAATACCTTACATGGCAAAAAATACATCACATATAGCTCCTGGGCTATATGGATGCATTTAACCCCTGCCAGAATATACAGAAAAACGGGTGATAAGGCCGCCGAAAAGGGGGCGGAGCCTATCTCCTCAGCACACTGGCGCCATTTTCCCTCACAGCTCAGTTGGAGGGAAGCTCCCTGGCTCTTCCCTGCAGTCACTACACTACAGAAAGGGTTAAAAAAAGAGAGGGGGGCACTAATTAGGCGCAGTATTAAAACATACAGCAGCTATAAGGGGAAAAACACTTATATAAGGTTATCCCTGTATATATATATATAGCGCTCTGGTGTGTGCTGGCATACTCTCCCTCTGTCTCCCCAAAAGGCTAGTGGGGTCCTGTCCTCTATCAGAGCATTCCCTGTGTGTGTGCTGTGTGTCGGTACGTTTGTGTCGACATGTATGAGGAGAAAAATGATGTAAAGACGGAGCAGAGTGTCTGTAACAGTGATGTCACCACCTAGGGGGTCGACACCTGAGTGGATGTACTGTTGAAAATTACGTGACAGTGTCAGCTCTGTATAAAAAAACTGGTTGACATGAGACAGCCGGCTACTCAGCTTGTGCCTGTCCAGACGTCTCATAGGCCGTCAGGGGCTCTAAAGCGCCCGTTACCTCAGATGGCAGATACAGACGCCGACACGGATACTGACTCCTGTGTCGACGGTGAAGAGACAACCGTGATTTCCAGTAGGGCCACACGTTACATGATTGAGACAATGGAAAATGTTTTATACATTTCTGATAATACGAGTACCACCAAAAAGGGGTATTATGTTCGGTAAGGGAAAAACTACCTGTAGTTTTCCTGAATCTGAGAAATAAAATGAGGTGTGTGATGATGCGTGGGTTTCCCCCCGATAACAATTGATAATTTCTTAAAAAGTATTGGCTGTATACCCTTTCCCGCCAGAGGTTAGGGTGCGTTGGGAAACACCCCCTAGGGGAGATAAGGCGCTCACACGCTTGTAAGAACAAGGGCTCTACCCTCTCATGAGATGGCCGCCCTTAAGGATCCTGCTGATAGAAAGCAGGAGGGTATCCAAAAATGTATTCACACACATACTGGTGTTATACTGCGACCAGCAATCGCCTCAGCCTGGAGGTGCAGTGCTGGGTTGGCATGGTCGGATTCCCTGACTGGAATATTGATATCCTAGATAAGGATAGTATATTATTGCCTATAGAGCATTTAAAAGATGCATTTCTATATATGCATGATGCACAGCGGAATATTTGCCGACTGGCATCAAGTATAAGTGCGTTGTCCAATTCTACCAGTAAAATGGTCAGGTGATGCGGATTCCAAACGGCATTTGGAAGTATTGCCTTTGAAAGGGGACATTTGGGGTCGGTCTTTTAGACCTGGTGGCCACGGCAACAACTGGGAAATCCACGTTTGTACCCCAGGTCGCCTCTCAAAATAAGACGCCGTATTATCAGGCGCAGTCCTTTGTTGGCAAGCGGACAAAAGGTTCCTCTTTTCTGCTCGTGACAGAGGGAGAGGAAAAAGGCTGAAGAGATTACCCAGTTCCCAGGAACAGAAATCCTTTCCCGCCTCTGCAAAAGCCCTCAGTATGACGCTAGGGCCTTACAAGCTCAGGCACGGTGGGGGCCCGTTCTCAATGAATTTCAGTGCGCAGTGGGCTCACTCGCAAGTAGACCCCTGGATCCTTCAGGTAATATCTCAAGGGTACATATTGAAATTCGAGACGTCTCCCCCTCGCCGTTTCCAAAAGTCGGCTTTACCGACGTCTCCCTCTGACAGGGAGGCAGTTTTGGAAGCCATTCACCCAGCAGGTGATAATCAAGGTACCCCTCCTGCAACAGGGAACAGGGTATTATTCCACACTATTGTGGTACCGAAGCCAGACGGCCCGGTGAGACCGATTCTAAATCTAAAATCTAAAATCTTTGAACACTTACATACAGAGGTTCAAATTCAAGATTGAGTCACTCAGAGCAGTGATTGCGAACCTGGAAGAAGGGGACTACATGATGTCTTGGGACATCAAGGATGCTTACCTTCATGTCAAAGTTTACCCTTCTCACCAAGGGTACCTCAGGTTATGGTACAGAACTGTCACTATCAGTTCAGACGCTGCCGTAGGGATGGTCCACGGCACCCCGGGTCTTTACCAAGGTAATGGCCGAAATGATATCCCTTCGAAGTAAGGGAATTTTAGTTATCCCTTACTTGGACGATTCCCTGATAAGGGTAAGATCCAGGGAACAGTTGGAAGTCGGTGTAGCACTATCTCAGGTAGTGTTGCGGCAGCACGATTGGATTCTCAATATTCCAAAATCGCAGCTGGTTCCGACGACTTGTCTTCTGTTTCCTAGGGATGTTCCTGGACACAGTCCAGAAAAAAGGTGTTTCTCCCGGAAGAGAAAGCCAGGGAGTTATCCGAGCTAGTCAGGAACCTCCTAAAACCGAACCAAGTCTCAGTGCATCAATGCACAAGGGTTCTGGGTAAAAATGGTGGCTTCCTACGAAGCAATCCCAATTCGTTAGATTCCACGCAAGAACTTTCCAGTGGAACCTACTGGACAAATGGTCCGGGTCGCATTTTCAGATGCATCAGCGGATAACCCTGTCACCAAGGACAAGGGTATCCATCATGTGGTGGTTGCAGAGTGCTCATCTTCTAGAGGGCCGCAGATTCGGCATTCAGGACTGGGTCCTGGTGACCACGGATGCCAGCCTGCGAGGCTGGGGAGCAGTCACACAGGGAATATCCAGGGCTTAGGGTCAAGCCTGGATACATCACTTCACATAAATATCCTGAAGCTAAGGGCCATTTACAATGCTCGAAGCTTAGCAAGACCTCTGCTTCAAGGTCAGCCGGTGTTGATCCAGTCGGACAACATCATGGCAGTCACCCACGTAAACAGACAGGGTGGCACAAGAAGCAGGAGGGCAATGGCAGAAGCTGCAGGGATTCTTCGCTGGGCGGAAAATCATGTTATAGCACTGTCAACAGTATTCATTCCGGGAGTGGACAACTGGGAAGCAGACTTCCTCAGCACGACCTCCACCCGGGAGAGTGGGGACTTCACCCAGAAGTCGTCCACATGATTAAAAAACTCGACAGGTATTGCGCCAGGTCAAGAGACCCTCAGGCAATAGTTGTAGACGCTCTGGTAACACCGTGGGTGTACCAGTCAGTGTATGTGTTCCCTCCTCTGCCTCTCATACCCAAGGTACTGAGATTGATAAGATGGAGAGGAGAAAGCACTATATTCGTGGCTCCGGATTGGCCAAGAAGGACTTGGTAACCGGAACTTCAAGAGATGCTCACGGAGGATCCGTGGCCTCTACCTCTGAGAAGGGACCTGCTCCAGCAGGGACCCTGTCTGTTCCAAGACTTACCGCGGCTGCGTTTGACGGCATGGCGGTTGAACGCCGGATCCTGAAGGAAAAAAGGCTTTCCGGATGAAGTCATCCCTATCCTGATCAAAGCCAGGAAGGATGTAACCGCAAAAACATTATCACCGCAATTGGCGAAAATATGTTGCGTGGTGCGAGGCCAGTAAGGCACGACGGAGGAAATTCAACTGGGTCGATTCCTACATTTCCTGCAAACAGGAGTGTCTATGGGCCTGAAATTGGGGTCCATTAAGGTTCAAATTTGCGGCCCTGTCAATTTTCTTCCAAAAAGAACTAGCTTCAGTCCCTGAAGTTCAGACGTTTGTAAAAGGGGTACTGCATATACAGCCTCCTTTTGTGCCTCCAGTGGCACTTTGGGATCTCAATGTAGTTTTGGGTTCCAAAAGTCACATTGGTTTGAACCACTTAAATCTGTGGAGTTAAAATATCTCACATGGAAAGTGGTCATGCTGTTGGCCCTGGCCTGGGCCAGGCGCGTGTCAGAATTGGCGGCTTTATCCTGAAAAAGCCCTTATCTGATTTTCTATTCGGACAGGGCGGAATTGAGGACTCGTCCTCAGTTTCTCCCCAAGGTGGTTTCAGCGTCTCACCTGAACCAACCTATTGGTGGTGCCTGCGGCTACTAGGGACTTGGAGGCCTCCAAGTTGCTAGACGTTGTCAGTGCCCTGAAAATATATGTTTCCAGGACGGCTGGAGTCAGGAAATCTGACTCGCTGTTTATCCTGTGTGCACCCAACAAGCTGGGTGCTCCTGCTTCTAAGCAGACTATTGCTCGTTGGATTTGTAGTACAATTCAGCTTGCACATTCTGTGGCAGGCCTGCCACAGCCAAAAATCTGTAAATGCCCATTCCACAAGGAAGGTGGGCTCATCTTGGGCGGCTGCCCGAGGGGTCTCGGCTTTACAACTTTGCCGAGCAGCTACTTGGTCAGGAGCAAATACGTTTGTAAAATTCTACAAAATTAATATCCTGGCTGAGGAGGACCTGGAGTTCTCTCATTTGGTGCTGCAGAGTCATCCGCACTCTCCCGCCCGTTTGGGAGCTTTGGTATAATCCCCATGGTCCTTACGGAGTCCCCAGCATCCACTTAGGACGTTAGAGAAAATAAGAATTTACTTACCGATAATTCTATTTCTCATAGTCCGTAGTGGATGCTGGGCGCCCATCCCAAGTGCGGATTGTCTGCAATACTTGTACATAGTTATTGTTACAAAAATCGGGTTATTATTGTTGTGAGCCATCTTTCAGAGGCTCCTCTGTTATCATGCTGTTAACTGGGTTCAGATCACAGGTTATACGGTGTGATTGGTGTGGCTGGTATGAGTCTTACCCGGGATTCAAAATCCTTCCTTATTGTGTACGCTCGTCCGGGCACAGTATCCTAACTGAGGCTTGGAGGAGGGTCATAGGGGGAGGAGCCAGTGCACACCAGTTAGTCCTAAAGCTTTCTTTAGATGTGCCCAGTCTCCTGCGGAGACGCTATTCCCCATGGTCCTTACGGAGTCCCCAGCATCCACTACGGACTATGAGAAATAGAATTATCGGTAAGTAAATTCTTATTTTTAACTGCTTACTGTGTGAGTGTAACCATGTAACTATAGGTATACTGTACTTTGTAATATATATTGAATCCATATCCTTTTTAATAACAAATATATACATCAATGAGCTTTGGAACTCAGATAATGTGTATTGTTTTCTCTTATAGGATGCAGTGTTTTGCGATGTATAGCGCACATTCATGGGATATGGTAATAAGAGATGCAGGCATTTACAATATATATTAGAGCGGGCATTTTAAATATTTGTGAGAAATCAATTTGGCATTCTTACCAGTTTGACCAGGATCGCAAACCCCAGAGCGCTCAGATACAGGGGATAGACCAAATGACAATTATCTCCAGACCAGTAGTTATGGTGCCCATACACTTGTGCGATGCCCCGTGGCTCGACACGGGGGCATCACACTGGCAGTTCAGGTGCGATCAAATCGCACCTGAACTGTCAAAGTGGTTACCATGCGATCATGCGATAGATCACATGGTAATCATGTGATGGGTACGTCGCCGCCGAGTGGGAGCGGCCTCTAGCCGCTACTGGCGGGTGCACATGCGATCGCACTGCGATGCGAGAAATATTATGTGCAGCACATAATGTCTTGATATTCAACCGGCGTGCCCGTGCATCGCGTCTCAAGGTACCTAAAATGTGCATACAATTCTTCGATTTCTCTCACAGATGTGGTCGAACTCGAAGGATAGAACCGATAATCTCACAAGTGTATGGCCACCATTACTCTGGCTGCCATAGAGAAAAGGAATGTGATGATCTAGGGTAGAGAGGTTCATAAAGTGTCTAAGCTTGTAGAAGGCTGTGGTGAGGGGGTTTCCTACAACAAGTAGTAGCTGGAGAATGGTTTTATCGTTAGTTTGGACTATTTAGGGCATTATTATAGACTGCTCACCTGTGTGTAGTGTGATTTCACTGGACAGAGCACTTCCAGGTTTTCTGGTTTGGATCTTCTAACGGGGTAGATTGTGTAACCTGCTGCCTTACTTAATGGCGTAACAGGTAAGTTGCATCCTCCAGGGGGTAACCGGTCTCTAGGTCGACAGTAACTAGGTCGACAGGGTCTCTACGTCGACATGAGTTTTTCATTTTTTTACTTTTTCATACTTAACGATCCACGTGGACTACGATTGGGAATAGTAACCTGTGCCGAGCGCAGCAAGGCATGTTGCCCAAAGCATGGCGAGCGAAGAGAGCCATGCGATGGGACACGGTGCACTAATTGGGGTTCCCGGTCACTGTACGGAGAAAACACCAAAAAACTCATGTCGACCTTTTGACCTGTCGGCCTAGACCATGATGACCTACAGACCCTGTCGACCTGGTTACTGTCGACCAATAGTGGTCGACCTAGACACTGTTGACCCTCCATATCACCCCCCCTCCAGGGTGCATTTTGCAAAGAGCCCAATAACAGACAACTACAGGGAACAATATTTCTCTGACGTCCTAAGTGGATGCTGGGGACTCCGTCAGGACCATGGGGATTAGCGGCTCCGCAGGAGACAGGGCACAAAACTAAAGCTTTAGGATCAGGTGGTGTGTACTGGCTCCTCCCCCTATGACCCTCCTCCAAGCCCCAGTTAGGTTTTTGTGCCCGTCCGAGCAGGGTGCAATCTAGGTGGCTCTCTTAAGGAGCTGCTTAGAAAAAGTTTTTAGGTTTCTTATTTTCAGTGAGTCCTGCTGGCAACAGGCTCACTGCATCGAGGGACTTAGGGGAGAGAAGTTCAACTCACCTGCGTGCAGGATGGATTGGCTTCTTAGGCTACTGGACACCATTAGCTCCAGAGGGAGTCGGAACACAGGTCTCACCCTGGGGTTCGTCCCGGAGCCGCGCCGCCGACCCCCCTTGCAGATGCTGAAGATTGAAGGTCCAGAAACCGGCGGCAGAAGGCTTTTCAGTCTTCATGAAGGTAGCGCACAGCACTGCAGCTGTGCGCCATTGTTGTCACACACTTCACACCAACGGTCACGGAGGGTGCAGGGCGTTGCTGGGGGCGCCCTGGGCAGCAATGTATAATACCTTATTCTGGCTAAAAATACATCACATATAGCCCCTGGAGGCTATATGGATGTATTTAACCCCTGCCAGGTCTCAGAAAAACGGGAGAAGAAGCCCGCCGAAAAGGGGGCGGGGCCTATTCTCCTCAGCACACAGCGCCATTTTCCCTCACAGAAATGCTGGTGGGAAGGCTCCCAGGCTCTCCCCTGCACTGCACTACAGAAACAGGGTTAAAACAGAGAGGGGGGGCACTTATTTGGCGATATGTATATATATATATATTAAAATGCTATAAGGGAAAAACACTTATATAAAGGTTGTCCCTGTATAATATAGCGTTTTTGGTGTGTGCTGGCAAACTCTCCCTCTGTCTCCCCAAAGGGCTAGTGGGGTCCTGTCCTCTATCAGAGCATTCCCTGTGTGTGTGCTGTGTGTCGGTACTTGTGTGTCGACATGTATGAGGACGATGTTGGTGAGGAGGCGGAGCAATTGCCGGTAATGGTGATGTCACTCTCTAGGGAGTCGACACCGGAATGGATGGCTTATTTAAGGAATTACGTGATAATGTCAACACGCTGCAAGGTCGGTTGACGACATGAGACGGCCGGCAAACCAATTAGTACCTGTCCAGGCGTCTAAAACACCGTCAGGGGCGTTAAAACGTCCTTTTTACCTCAGTCGGTCGACACAGACACGGACACTGACTCCAGTGTCGACGGTGAAGAAACAAACGTATTTTCCTTTAGGGCCACACGTTACTTGTTAAGGGCAATGAAGGAGATGTTACATATTTCTGATACTACAAGTACCACAAAAAAGGGTATTATGTGGAGTGTGAAAAAACTACATGTGGTTTTTCCTGAATCAGATAAATTAAATGAAGTGTGTGATGATGCGTGGGTTTCCCCCGATAGAAAATTATTGGCGGTATACCCTTTCCCGCCAGAAGTTATGGCGCGTTGGGAAACACACCTTAGGGTGGATAAGGCGCTCACACGCTTATAAAAACAAGTGGCGTTACCGTCTCCAGATACGGACGCCCTCAAGGAGCCAACTGATAGGAGGTTGGAAAATATCCTAAAAAGTATATACACACATACTGGTGTTATACTGCGACCAGCAATCGCCTCAGCCTGGATGGGCAGCGCTGGGGTGGCTTGGTCGGATTCCCTGACTGGAAATATTGATACCCTTGACAGGGACAGTATTTTATTGACTATAGAGCATTTAAAAGATGCATTTCTATATATGCGAAACTCTGGCATCAAGAGTAAGTGCGATGTCCATATCTGCCAGACGATGTTTATGGACACGACAGTGGTCAGGTGATGCAGATTCCAAACGGCACATGGAAGTATTGCCGTATAAAGGGGAGGAGTTATTTGGGGTCGGTCCATCGGACCTGGTGGCCACGGCAACAGCTAGAAAATCCACCTTTTTTACCCCAAGTCAGGAACAGAAGCCTTCCACCGCTTCTGCCAAGTCCTCAGCATGACGCTGGGGCCGTACAAACAGGTGCGGTGGGGGGTCGTCTCAAGAGTTTCAGCACGCAGTGGGCTCACTCGCAAGTGGACCCCTGGATCCTACAAGTAGTATCCCAGGGGTACAGATTGGAAATTCGAGACGTCTCCCCCTCGCAAGTTCCTGAAGTTTGCTTTACCAACGTCTACCTCCGACAGGGAGGCAGTATTGGAAACAATTCACAAGCTGTATTCCCAGCAGGTGATAATCAAAGTACCCCTCCTACAACAAGTAAAGGGGTATTATTCCACACTATATTGTGGTACTGAAGCCAGACGGCTCGGTGAGACCTATTCTAAATGGAGTCACTCAGAGCAGTGATAGCGAACCAGGAAGAAGGGGACTATATGGTGTCCCTGGACATCAAGGATGCTTACCTCCATGTCCTAATTTGCCCTTCTCACAAAGGGTACCTCAGGTTCGTGGTACAAAACTGTCACTATCAGTTTCAGACGCTGCCGTTTGGATTGTCCACGGCACCCCGGGTCTTTACCAAGGTAATGGCCGAAATGATGATTCTTCTTCAAAGAAAAGGCGTCTTAATTATCCCTTACTTGGACGATCTCCTGATAAGGACAAGGTCCAGAGAACAGTTGGAGGTCTGAGTAGCACTATCTCAAGTAGTTCTACGACAGCACGGGTGGATTCTAAATATTCCAAAATCGCAGCTGTCTCCGACGACACGTCTGCTGTCCCTAGGGATGATTCTGGACACAGTCCAGAAAAAGGTGTTTCTCCCGGAGGAGAAAGCCAGGGAGTTATCCGAGCTAGTCAGGAACCTCCAAAAACCAGGAAAAGTGTCAGTGCATCATTGCACAAGGGTCCTGGGAAAAATGGTGGCTTCTTACGAAGCGATTCCATTCGGCAGATTTCACGCAAGAACTTTTCAGTGGGATCTGCTGGACAAATGGTCCGGATCGCATCTTCAGATGCATCAGCGGATAACCCTGTCTCCAAGGACAAGGGTGTCTCTTCTGTGGTGGCTGCAGAGGGCTCATCTACTAAAGGGCCACAGTTATGCATTCAGGACTGGGTCCTGGTGACCACGGATTCCAGCTTGAAAGGCTGGGGAGCAGTCACACAAGGAAAAAAAAAAAAAAAAAAATATTTCCAGGGAGTGTGATCAAGTCTGGGGACTTCTCTCCGTATAAATATACTGGAGCTAAGAGCAATTTACAATGCTCTAAGCTTAGCAAGACCTCTGCTTCAAGGTCAGCCGGTATTGATCCAGTGGGACAACATCACGGCAGTCGCCCACGTAAACAGACAGGGCGGCACAAGAAGCAGGAGGACAATGGCAGAAACTGCAAGGATTCTTCGCTGGGCGGAAAATCATGTGATAGCACTGTCAGCAGTTTTTCATTCCGGGAGTGGACAACTGGGAAGCAGACTTCCTCAGCACGACCTCCACCCGGGAGAGTGGGGACTTCATCGAGAAGTTTTTTCCACATGATTGTGCACCGTTGGGAAAGACCAAAGGTGGACATGATGGCGTCCCGCCTGAACAAAAAACTGGACAGGTATTGCGCCAGGTCAAGAGACCCTCAGGCAATAGCTGGGGACGTTCTGGTAACACCAGGGGTGTACCAGTCGGTGTATGTGTTCCCTCCTCTGCTTCTCATACCAAAGGTACTGAGAATTATAAGACGTAGAGGAGTAAGAACTATACTCGTGGCTCCGGATGGGCCAAGAAGGACTTGGTACCCGGAACTTCAAGAGATGCTCACAGAGGACTCAGGGCCTCTGCCGATAAGAAGGGACTTGTTTCAGCAAGTACCATGTCTGTTCCAAGACTTACCGCGGCTGCGTTTGACGGCATGGCGGTTGAACGCCGGATCCTAAGGGAAAAATGCATTCCGGAAGAGGTCATTCCTACCCTGGTCAAAGCCAGGAAGGAGGTGACCGCACAACATTATCACCACATGTGGCGTAAATATGTTGCGTGGTGTGAGGCCAGGAAGGCCCCACGAAGAAATTTCAACTCGGTCGATTCCTGCATTTCCTGCAAACAGGAGTGTCTATGGGCCTCAAATTGGGGTCCATTAAGGTTCAAATTTCGGCCCTGTCGATTTTCTTCCAGAAAGAATTGGCTTCAGTTCCTGAAGTCCAGAAATTTGACAAGGGAGTACTGCATATACAACCCCCTTTTGTGCCTCCAGTGGCACTGTGGGATCTCAACGTAGTCCTGGGATTCCTCAAATCACGTTGGTTTAAACCGCTCAAATCTGTGGATTTGAAATATCTCACATGGAAAGTGACCATGATGTTGGCCCTGGCCTCGGCCAGGCGAGTGTCAGAATTGGCGGCTTTGTCTCACAAAAGCCCATATCTGATTGTCCATTCGGACAGGGCAGAGCTGCGGACTCGTCCCCAGTTTCTCCCTAAGTTGGTGTCAGCGTTTCATCGGAACCAGCTTATTGTGGTACCTGCGGCTACTAGAGACTTGGAGGACTCCAAGTTGCTAGATGTTGTCAGGGCCCTGAAAATATAGATTTCCAGGACGGCTGGAGTCAGGAAAACTGACTTGCTGTTATCCTGTATACACCCAAAAAACTGGGTGCTCTTGCTTCTAAGCAGACGATTGCTAGTTGAATGTGTAGTACAATTCAGCTTGCACATTCTGTGGCAGGACTGCCACAGCCAAAATATATATAAATGCCCATTCCACAAGGAAGGTGGGCTCATCTTGGGCGACTGCCCGAGGGGTCTCGGCTTTACAACTTTGCCGAGCTGCTACTTGGTCAGGGGCACACCCTGGCTGAGGAGGACCTGGAGTTCTCTCACTCGGTGCTGCAGAGTCATCCGCACTCTCCCGCCCGTTTGGGAGCTTTGGTATAATCCCCATGGTCCTGACGGAGTCCCCAGCATCCACTTAGGACGTCAGAGAAAATAAGATTTTACTTACCGATAAATCTATTTCTCGTAGTCCGTAGTGGATGCTGGGCGCCCATCCCAAGTGCGGATTGTCTGCAATACTTGTACATAGTTGTTGTTACAAAAAAAAAAAAATCGGGTTGTTATTGTTGTGAGCCGTCTGTTCAGAGGCTCCTACGTTTGTCATACTGTTAACTGGGTTCAGATCACAAGTTATACGGTGCTGGTATGAGTCTTACCCGGGATTCAATATCCTTCCTTATTGTGTACGCTCGCAGTATCCTAACTGAGGCTTGGAGGAGGGTCATAGGGGGAGGAGCCAGTACACACCACCTGATCCTAAAGCTTTAGTTTTGTGCCCTGTCTCCTGCGGAGCCGCTAATCCCCATGGTCCTGACGGAGTCCCCAGCATCCACTACGGACTACGAGAAATAGATTTATCGGTAAGTAAAATCTTATTTTATCTACAGTGATAGAAAAAGGGTTCAGTAAAACTATGCGGCGATACATAGGTGAGTCTTCACTGTGATCTATGGTAATTTAGTTGTAGCTGTCTCTATGAAATGCCATGTAAGCTATAATAAATCAAGTTTATTGCTAATCAATGTTGAAAGATGTTTTTATCCCAGGGCTGCATGGATATTCGGTGACACTTAAAAATGTTGGATGGCTATGGTGGATTTTAGCAGAACATTTAGACCCTTCACTTTAATGAAAGGACTCGAAGAGTTATAGTAAAAGGGGAAGGGAGGGGGAGGTGGAGGGAGGGGGTATAGTCAAAACAATCCAACTAAATATCAGTGCAAATTCAAAGGAGTAGGAAGGGGTGACAGCGAAGGAATAGAGGGATGTCAGTATAGAGGAAATAGAGGAGAGCAGGAAATGTTAAAGCCATCAAGTAGGACTCTAGAGTATGGCACATCCTGCGTGTCCTGGGGATAAGAAGGGGTAGAATAGCAACCAAAGTTGAGAGGGAAGCCCTATGGGCACACAGAGGTAGCATGGTGGGTAATCAGAAAGCAGTGCTGAAGATCAACACAAGACCATCTTCATGTGGGGATGGGGCCTTTAAAAGTTACCAGACCTAGTGTATGCATCATGGAGAAACCAGTCAGAAAGGGTCCAAATAAAAATAGAGAAAACTGCTGTAGCATAACAAGTAACTAAAACAGAGCAGACGATTTGCAGATTATAGGAACTCCCTATGGACACATTAAGTACAAAAATGATCACAAAATCAAACCGAATATAAAAGATTTAAAAAAAAATAAGAAAAATAAAATTGAGTCCTGGAGTTTGCTCTGGATCTCATCTCCAGAGCAATCAAGCCTTGGTCCAAAGAGGTAATGATGGACATTTCAAAGATATGGAGGCAGAAGTCACAGTGGGAAGCACCAGAACATAGCCAGGTCTTCTACAGGCAATTTCACTTTATAGGCAGCAGTTTTGTGGGTGACCATTATACAAAAAATGTATACCCAGCATAGGCGTGCGCAGCTAAGTTTATTAGGGGGTGCTCCGCAGGAGGGGTGTGTCTAGCACTATGTTACATTCTCTCAGTAAAATCACATGGCTTAATCTAATGTCTCCCTAGTTCCTAATAATAACGTAGATATAATACACCCCAGGGAAATAAAATAAAACAATGGTGCGACCACCGTCCGATACTGTCTGCTATGGCATAACCCGGAGTCCTAGCTGTCGCTATACCCTATTGCTGCTTACAACCTATCCCTGATCCAGCGGCGGAAGTAGAGAGTGGTGGACTAAATGCATATGTACCCCCGTTACACCCCTGCGTGCAGCCGCCAGCAGGGCCAACATCCCACCGCATACAAAGGAATCCGCGGCCAGATATTGGGAAGGGAACGGCGTCTGCAGGCACGTATGTCAGTATTTGAGGAGGGCAACATACAGGGTAGACTTTGATATTAGTTTTGGGGAATGCTGTGTGTAGTCACAGGGTGCTACTACACCACGGAGCCCGGCGACATAAGGCTGCAACAGGCAAAGATTCACACAGCCAGGAATTTTCAGCAAGTGAGGCCCAGCAGCGGGGGGTGCCGGGCGATCATCACTGTGCAGGCATGGCGTGCCTGTGGGCGGCCGGACATTAGGGGGTGCCTGTGTGCACCAAGCACCCCCCCCCCCCCCGTGAGCACACACCTATGATACCCAGTGGTAACATATATTGTGATTGTGCAGAGCTTTTGCAATGTTGATGAGATTATAACATTTCTGTAAGGTGGAGAGAGATACATCCTTTAAGGTGTAATTGGAACAGAGGATAACACTGATAAGCAATATGGGTAGAAACCAAGAACTTCTCCTTAATGAAAACATCTCTCGAAGGCTGTCAGAAGGTGGTTTAGGTCGTAAGGACTGGTGGGTATGATCTAAAAGGGAGTCTGCAGGAGAGATAGGAAGGTTCTGATGGAACAGACCCTCTAAGAGGATGTAGTTATGTGACCGGCGGTCTCACAATACCTCCCCCTAAATCCCGCCCCCCTCACAATCCCGACGGTCGTCATGCCGATCAACAGGGACTATTCCCACTCGTGGGTGTCTACGACACCCATAGAGTGGGAATAGGATACGTGGCAACCGCAGGTCGCCACTGAGCCCACAGCGTGCGTCCCTATCCAGGAATGTTCTTCGGGCAGATATTGTGATCTGATTTAAATTTCCTTATGTCCTTTCATAGATTCTAATTGTTGACAAATAAGAGCTCTTGCCCCAAGGGACTCCTAACTATAGATATCACCTACGTTCTGTTCTAGGAACTTGTGCTGCACCCTAGAGATGCAAGCCGTATAAAAGCCCTCATTTCAGAATGGATGGTGGACTTACTTAAATTAATTAGATCATGGGTAGAAGTGATTCCAGAAGGAGACAGGCCTTCAGTAGGGTTGCCACCTCATCCCTTTAATTCTGGACACAATAATCACACAGGTTCTGTGGCTGATTAAAACCAGGTGAAATGGAGTCTTTAAGTCAGCCAGCCACAGAACCTGTGTAATTAATATGTGTCCAGAATTAAAGGGAAGAGGTGGCAACCCTGCCTGCAGCCTCGAGTCAGGAGTAGATTAGCTGGAGGATTGCTCAGTTAGTAGGACCTTGTATTTTTTACACAGATGGAAGGAGTTGATGGGAGAGATATTTTTGTGCCTGTGCGACATTCGTTCATAAATGGGATCAACAATGGTGACGTATCATTGTATGTCATTGCTAGTGCCTCTACTCACCGTGACCAGTTATTTCATGGTGACATGACGTGGGGCAAGGCAATAATTATGGTCAGTAGAGGAATTAGAGGGGTCCTCATACACTGTTGCTCAAGTCACAGCAAATAGACCCTTTAGGCGCCCAATGTCCCGTTCAACTCGGGCCCCACCAAGCGTATTTTTCGCTCAAATGTGCATTTTTAAAAAAATTGTAAGCGACAAAACTACATTACTAGGTTACACTGATCAATTTGATTTGCAACATTTGTAGATTTACGTGCGAATCTGAATCTGTAAAAAGAGCGACGATGCAGCAGTGCAGCTTTTTCTCATGAAAAAGGTCCGACTGGCGCCTCATTTTTTTAAATATATTTTTTATCTATTGTGTATTGTTTTATCTTATAGCTTGGTTGATCGCAGATATTTATTTACTCTCCTACATAATAAAGCACAGTTCACAAGGTTCGGGTATAACTTAAAGTTCACTTAGAACAGCGATATTTCTCATACGTCATAGAGGATGCTGGGGATGCTTCAAGAACCATGGGGTATAGACGGGAGCCACAGGAGACATGGGCACTTTAAGACTTTAAAAGGAGTGAGAACTGGCTCCTCCCTCTATGCCCCTCCTCCAGACTCCAGTTAGATTCTGTGCCCAGTGAGACTGGATGCACACTGAGGAGCTCTCCAGAGTTTCTCAGACAAAGACTTATGTTAGGTTTATTATTTTCAGGGAGACCTGCTGGCAACAGGCTCCCTGCATCGTGGGACTGAGGGGAGAGAAGCAGACCTACTTCTGTGAGTTTCAAGGCTCTGCTTCTTAGGCTACTGGATACCATTAGCTGCAGAGGGTCTGATCGCTAGGTATGCCTAGATGCTCGTTCCCGGAGCCGCGCTGTCACCCCCCTTGCAGAGCCAGAAGTCAGAAGCAGGGTGAGTTGAAGAAGATTAGAAGACTTCAGTGACAGCAGAAGACGGCGTTTGAAGTACCATGCAGCGGCCGCGCTGCGCGCCATGCTCCCACACACAAGACGGCACAGCAGGGCGCAGGGGGGGCGCCCTGGGCAGCATAAAACCTAATTTGCTACTGGCACAAGTGTATACAGTGCCTGTGCACTAAATACAGACCCCCACCAGTATAAATAAATAAAATTAAGTGGGACTGAAGCGCGCCATTAAGGGGGCATGGCTTATCCCTCACAGCTCTGACCAGCGCCATTTTTTCTTCACAGCTCCAAAGACACTGAGCCTGGCCTCCCACACTACTGTACAAGTAACAGGGTGCAAAATGGGGGGGCACAAGAGATTTGGTGCTATTTTATTAACTATAAAAGCGCTAACAGGTCTGGCCTGTATTTACACGCTTCAGTACCGGGATAGGCGCTGGGTTGTGAGCTGGCAGAACTCCCTCTGTGTTTTTCTAACAGGCTCTGCTGTGAGTCTGTCCCCTATAGCCCAGTGTGGTTGTGGGTGTCGGTACGCATGTGTCGACATGTCTGAGGCCGAGTGCTGTTCCCAAGAGGAGCCTGGAGTGGGGACAGAAAAGATTGTGGGAGTGACTGTCGGCACTGCCGATGGCTGATTGGGTAAATATGTTGAGTGTTTTGAATGCAAATGTGGCTCGGTTGACTAAGAGATTAGATAAATCTGAGTCTAGGAACCAGACATGGAGAAAATCCATGGAGGATGCATGGTCACAAACTCAGACCCCTTCGGGGTCACAGAAACGTGCATTTACCCAGATAGCAGACACAGATACCGACACGGACTCTGATTCCAGTGTCGACTACAGTGATGCCAGATTGAATCCTAAACTGGCTAAGAGCATTCGGTACATGATTGTGGCGATAAGACATATTACATATCACGGAGGACTCTGCTGTTCCTGATACAAGGGTCTGTATGTTTAAAGGAAAGAAACCTGAGGTAACGTTTCCTCCCTCTCATGAACTGAACGCTCTTTTTGAAAAAGCTTGGGAAAATCCTGACAAGAAGGTTCCCAATAGAATTCCGGTAACATATTCGTTCCCCTCTGGGGACAGGGAAAAGTGGGAGTCAACCCCCACGGTGGACAAAGCGTCTGTCCAAAAAGGTAGCGCTTCCGTCTCCTGACACGGCAGCCCTAAAGGATCCTGCGGATCGTAAGCAGGAAAATACACTAAAATCCATTTATGTCACTACAGGTTCGCTACCCAGGCCTGCCGTTGCTTCAGCATGGGTGAGTAGCAATGTTGAAAAGTGGGCAGATCATCTGAAATAGATTCCCTGGACAGGGATAGCGTACTTTTGACTCTGGGTCATATCAGGGACGCTGCAGCATATTTAAAAGAAGCTGCAAGGGATATTGGCCTTTTGGGATCAAGGGCCAATGCCATGGCAGTATCGGCTAGGAGGCCATTGTGGATTCATCAATGGAATGCTGACTCTAAGAAGAGTATGGAGTCTCTACCATTTAAATGTAGTGTCTTGTTTGGTGACGGCCTCACTGACCTGGTATCTACGGCTACCACGGGTAAGTCAACATTGTTACCTTATGTTCCTGCGCAACAAAAGAAAACTCCCTACTATCAGATGCAGTCCTTTCGGCCCAATAAATACAAAAAAGGACAAGGGTCCTCCTTCCTTACTACGAGAGGAAGAGGAAGGGAAAAAAGGTCACAGGCTGTGGCAATTTCCCAAGAACAGAAGTCCTCTCCGGCTTCTACCAAATCCACCGCATGAGGCTGGGGCTCCTCTGAGGGAGTCCGCACCGGTGGGGGCACGTCTCAAACTCTTCAGTCAGGTCTGGGCTCACTCGGCTCTGGATCCTTGGATATTAGAAATAGTAACCCAAGGGTACAAGTTAGAGTTTCAAGACGTGCCCTCTCACCGATTTTTCAAATCGGCCTTGCCAGCTTCTCTTCCAGAAAGGGAGGTAGTATGCGCTGCAATACTAAAGCTGTGTCAAAATCAAGTCATTGTCACGGTACCCCCGTCACAACAGGGGGAAGGCTTTTATTCGAGCCTGTTCGTGGTCCCGAAGCCGGATGGCTCAATCAGACCGATTCTGAACCTAAAATTCAAAATTCAAGATGGAATCTCTCCGAATAGTGATCTCCAGTCTGGAGGATGGGGATTTTATGGTGTCGGTCGACATAAAGGATGCCTACTTACACGTCCCCATATATCCTGCACATCAGGCTTACCTGAGGTATGCGGTTCAGGATTGTCATTACCAATTTTAGACGTTGCCGTTTGGTCTGTCCATGGCTCCGAGAATTTTCACCAAGGTTATGGCGGAAATTATGGTTCTCCTGCGCAAGCAGGGTGTCACAATTACCCCGTACTTGGACGATCTCCTCATAAAGGTGAGATCCAAGGAGCAATTGCTGAAAAACGTTGCGCTCTCACTGACGATTCTGCAACAACATGGTTGGCTCCTAAACTTGCCAAAATCACAGCTGGTTCCGACAACACGGCTGTCGTTACTGGGTATGATTCTGGATACAGAACTGCAGAGAGTTTTTCTTCCAGAGGAAAAAGCTCTGGAAATACAGAACATGGTGAAACAGATTCTGAAACTGGTAAGAGTGTCGATTCTTCAATGCACTCGGTTGCTAGGGAAGATGGTGGTGGCCTACGAGGCCATACAGTTTGGCAGGTTCCATGCCAGAGAGTTTCAGTGGGACCTGTTGGACAAGTGGTCCGGGTCTCACCTGGATATGCACCGGAAAATAATCCTATCTTTCAGGACCAGAATCTCCCTTCTGTGGTGGCTGCACGGTTCTCACCTTCTGGAGGGACGCAGGTTCGGGATTCAGGATTGGATCCTAGTGACCACAGATGCAAGTCTCCGAGGCTGGGGAGCAGTCACACAGGGGAGAAATTTTCAGGGAAAATGGTCAAGCCAGGAAGCTTGTCTGCACATAAACATTCTGGAATTAAGGGCCATTTACAATGGCATTCTGCAAGCAGAACATCTTCGCGGTCTACCCGTCTTGATTCAGTGAGACAACATGACAGCAGTGGCGTACATAAACCGTCAGGGCGGAATAAAGAGCAGAGCGGCAGAGCGGCGATGGCGGAGGCCACGAAAGTTCTTCGCTGGGCGGAGACATGCAAGCAGACTTCCTCAGCAGACACGATCTCCATCCAGGAGAGTGGGGTCTTCATCAAGAGGTCTTTGCAGAAGTGACAAGTCGTTGGGGAATTCCTCAAATAGACATGATGGTGTCTCGCCTCAACAAGAAGATTCCGAGATATTGTTCCAGGTCGAGGGACCCTCAAGCAATAGCGGTGGATGCCCTAGTGACACCGTGGATGTTTCCATCGGTCTATGTGTTCCCTCCACTGCCACTCATTCCAAAGGTGATAAAGATTATAAGAAGAACAAGGGTTCAGGCGATACTCATTGTTCCAGACTGGCCAAAGAGGGCCTGGTATCCAGATCTTCAGGAGTTGCTCATAGAAGATCTCTGGCTTCTTCCTCTACGGGAGGACATGTTACAACAAGTACCGTGTGTGTTTGAAGACTTACCGCGGCTGCGTTTGACGGCATGTCGGTTGAACGCCAAATCCTAGCCCGAAAGGGTATTCCCAGTGAAGTCATTCCCACACTTCTTCAGGCTAGAAAAGAAGTAACGGCAAAGCATTACCACCGTATTTGGAGGAAATATGTGTCTTGGAGTGAATCCAAGAAGGCTCCTACGGAGGATTTTCAGCTGGGGAGTTTGTTCCATTTGTTGCAAGCAGGTGTGGATGTGGACCTAAAGTTGGGTTCCATTAAAGTACAAATTCCCGCCTTGTCAATCTTCTTTCAGAAAGAATTGGCCTCCCTTCCAGAAGTTCAAACCTTCGTGAAAGGCGTGCTGCACATCCAACCTCCATTTGTGCACCGTGGGATCTTAATGTGGTATTGCAGTTCCTGCAATCTCATTGGTTTGAACCTTCGCATAAGGTTGAGTTAAAATTCCTTACTTGGAAAGTAGTCATGTTGTTGGCCTTGGCATCCACAAGGCGGGTATCTGAATTGGCGGCTTTTTCTCACAAAAGCCCCTATTTAATCTTCCATGCTGATAGAGTGGAGTTGAGAACTCGTCAGCAATTTCTGCCAAAAGTGGTTTCATCATTTCATGTAAACCAGCCTATTGTGGTTACTGACGCCGTGGCGGAGTCGAAGTCTCTCGATGTGGTCAGAGCTTTGAAAATCTATGTCGCCAGAACGGCGCAGATTAGAGAAACAGAGGCTCTGTTTGTCCTGTGGGCTCCCAACAAGATTGGGGCTCCTGCTTCCAAGCAGACTATTGCGCGCTGGATCTGTAATACAATTCAGCAGGCTCATTCTACGGCAGAATTGCAGTTACCGAAATCGGTAAAGGCCCACTCTACAAGAAAGGTGGGCTCATCCTGGGCGGCTGCCCGAGGGGTCTCGGCATTACAGCTCTGCCGAGCCGCTACTTGGTCGGGATCGAACACCTTTGCGAAGTTTTACAAGTTTGATACCTTGGCTGAGGAGAACCTCGTTTGGTTAATCGGTGCTGCAGAGTCATCCGCACTCTCCCGACCGTTCTAGAGCTTTGTTATAAACCCCATGGTTCTTGAAGCATCCCCAGCATCCTCTGGGACGTATGAGAAAATAGGATTTTAATACCTACCAGTAAATCCTTTTCTCTTAGTCCGTAGAGGATGCTGGGCGCCCGTCCCAGTGCGGGCTGTATCTGCGGTTTGGTTATGGTTACACTCATATGAGCTAAGTTCAGTCAGTCTGTGACTGATGTTGGTCATGCCGTTGCATGCGTTGTTGTAGAATGCCATGTTGTATGGCGTGTTTGAGGTGTGAGCTGGTATGTATCTCACCTTAGTTTAAAATAATTAAATAAATCCTTTTCCTCTAAATGTCCGTCTCCCTGGGCACAGTTCCTATAACTGGAGTCTGGAGGAGGGGCATAGATGGAGGAGCCAGTTCACACCCCTTTTAAAGTCTTAAACTGCCCATGTCTCCTGCGGATCCAGTCTATACCCCATGGTTCTTGAAGCATCCTCTACGGAATAAGAGAAAAGGATTTACCGGTAGGTATAAAAATCCTATTTTTTCCAGTGCCAGAGTACAAATATCTCATCCAGCAGCTTTCTACCACGTCAAGTTCCGATGTGCTTAATCTGCGATTTACATCGTGAGCTGCATCGGCATACTGTATACTACACCTCCTGCAGCAACTCAGTCACGCTGGCCATCTGGAGCCGCATGGCGTATAGACACTCGGTACATGAGGACACTCCTGTAGGTCAGCTGATACTCTGTAGAGAAGTGGAAACAGTGGCTCAGTAAGACGTCCACCATCTTAGGCTGCCAAGCCACGCCCCCACAGGCTATACATAGAAACTCCTTCCTTCATTTTATTTTTATCTTTTGTTTAAATAATCTTAACAAAATCAATGTCAACATGGTTGCCAATTGCAGATTTTAATACCATATTTGTGTACAGACTATATAACTGAATATCATATAAATCTATACACAGTAATGCTATTTAACAGACTTAGTCATCAAATAATTGTAAAGTATAAATACAATATAAAATGAATACTGAACATAAAACATTTAATTACTCACTGTGCAAACTACACACTATAGGAGTCATTATAAAACATAGACCAGTAATGTACATTCGCTTGCACAGAAAAAGAGCGACAACTATGAGACTCAAATTATTTTTATGGTGAAGGTGTTACATACATTCCAATATCGCATCAAAGGACAACTGTCACTGACACACAGCGCCGGCAGCCATTTTCGGGGCATTCTTTACAATACAGTGGTGTAATACATGGAGTATCTCAGTGATGTCACTAGCTCCTAGTGAATGGATAGGTTGTTTTCTCATGGGTGATGTTTCAGCCACCAAATGGCGGCATCTGCTGTGTGTTATGCTGTAATTCTTACAAGAATCATCTTGTATTCGCTTTCATTTTCTAAAGCACCAACACATTCAGCTCATTACTCTGAGGGGATCGTAATGTAAACAAATACAGTACAATGACACGAAACAGAAGGTAAGGATGATCCTGCTAAATTGGTCATACATTCTGAAAGGTGGGGGAACTACTTCATACGTGAGGTAGCAGCAAAACTGTGGCTGTTGGTTGGGATACATGTACGTGGATTCAACCACTATGCTTTCTTTCTTGGTTCCATGCAGAGGGTGTATACAGTGGATTCGGTATCCTGACACTGCTCGGAATGCCGACGCCAGCATCCCAAATGAGATCACAATCCCGGCACCAGCATCCTGCCAGCTGGGATTTTGGATAAGTGACTGCCTGGCCGCCAGTGAGGTGAGTCGTAGGGGGTGCGGTTTAGGTAGAGGTGGAGGGTTAGACTGTGGGAAGGGGGGGTAAGGTTAACGCTGCGGGCAGGAGGGGTTAGGTTTAGGCACCAGCGAGGGGGGTTAGGCTTAGGCTGAGGGGGGGGGGGGGTTAGGTTTAGGCTGCTGTGAGGGTTAGAGGGGGAATGGTTAGCATACTCACTCAACCCCTCTCTGGATTCTAACCATCGGTATGCCACGGTCAGTATTCTGACATCCGGCATCCTGAACGTCCTGGCAACTCAGCCCCAATCCGTATACAGTGACTGTTTTAGTTCCTGGCTCCCGGCAAATAGTGGGTAGAGTGCCCGTGCTAGTTCCTGGCGATAGGAAAATGGTGGGTACAGTGACTGTGCTAGTTACTGGCACCAGTGAAATAGTGGGTACAGTGACTCAGCTAATGCCTGGCTCAAGCCAAATGGTGGGTACAGTGACTGTGCTAGTATCTAGATCCAGGTGGGTGACGACCATTCACTAAACCACAGCAGTGATAATAGACAAAATCAATGCACACCGCTGAGAGATATGTGTCTGTGTGATGTAACCTATAATAGATTGCAGTGATAAATTCAACCATTAAAGGGGGTACACATGGAGAGATCTGCTCTTAAAATCTAAGCAATCTGACTAGATTGCTTAGATTTTAAGCACGGATTTGTCGTGTGTATGCCCCGCAGAGATAGCGATGAGCAGGCTCAATCTAGCACATCGCTCACTTCACCCGCTGAGTGAAATGAGTGGCCCCCCTCTGTCCTCCCCCCCCCCCCCCAGCACACATCACGCTGTGCTGTGCGGGGGGAGAGATGTGTGCTGAGCGGTCTGTGACAGATCACTCAGCACACATCTCTCCCAGTGTGTACTGCCCTTAACACACTGAGGCCAGAAACCTATTAGGTGTGGTTAATTACCGCAGCTAATTAGCATGCCTTGGCTATGCCATTAGCCCAGACCGCTGGAACGTATCAGGAGTTTGCCTGCCTCAGGCGAAACCGGATCCCAAATGCATTTAAAAGCTGCAGTAAGTGCTGCGAAAATACAAACTGTCCAGCGGCTTTTAGCAGAGCCTATGGTTTTTCGGCCAAAGTTTTTTTTTTTTTTTTTACATGAGACAATATAAGAAATTACAAAAAAAATAATTCCTGAGAGGACCACCATCAGGGCTAATAGGATACCGCCCTGAATTTGTGCTTTTGAACAAGGGGGGTGATTCAGATCTGATTGTAGATGTGCGAGGACACCCAGCACAGGGCTAGTCCACCCTGCATGCCAAGCCCTGTCCCGCTCGCGCAGAGGTGCAAAAGCATCGCACGGCGGTGAAGCTTTCGCATTTGGTGAGTAGCTCCCTGTCTACGCAGCCTAGCTGCGGAGGCAGGCGGCTACCCTCCATGTTTTGGTCGCAGCAGCTAGCAAAGGTCCGGACACACCTGCGTTGTCCGGGCCATGCCCCCCAACGGCGTTCAAGCGTCACTGGCACTCCCTGCAACCGCCTCTGCCTGTCAATCAGGCAGAGGCGATCGCACCAGATGATGCTTTTGCATTGCACTGTGTGCGCATGTGCAGTGCAGCCGCTGCGCATGTGTGCACACCATTAGGCCCAAAGTTTCAATTTTTCAACTTGGTTTTATATATCTTGTCAAAAAAGAGCTAACAGAAGGCTCCTATTGGTGCTAGTTATGAGAATAAATAAAAAATTCTAAAAAAAAATATGGCAACATGTAAAGGGCTTGTCCTATACAGTATAGTCGACCAGTAACAATCAACACTAAAACAGACGGCACAGATTTAAGTGTGCTATACATTCTTTCCAGTTCACTAGGAGTGTGCAATATATCCTTCCCTGTTCACCCTCCAACTGTGCAACCCCTCCCTTAGTATATTGGGGGTCATTCCGAGTTGATCTCACGCTGCCGATTTTCTCTGAGCTGCAATCAGGTCTCTACTGCGCATGCACCGCAATGCGCACGCGCGTCGTACGGGTATAATGCGGATCGTTGCTGAGCTACGGATTTAACGAAGAATCCATACACACAGCCGATCGCAAGAAGATTGACAGAAAGAGGGCATTTATGGGTGTCAACTGACCGTTTTCTGGGAGTGGTAGGGAAAACGCAAGCATGTCTGGGCGTTTGGAGGACGGGTGTCCGACGTCAATTCTGGCACCAAAACAACTGAAGTGATCACAAGGGCTGAGTTTAAGTCTAGACCTGCTCAGAAACTGCACAAAATGTTTTTGCAGAGATCGGCTGCACGGGCGTTCGCACACTTGCAAAGCGAAAATACACTCCCCCGTGGGCAGCGCCTATGCGATTGCACGGCTGCTAAAAACAGCTAGCGAGCGATCAACTCGGAATGAGGGCCATAAGCTCTTACGAACAGGGCCCTCCTCCCCCTTATTCTTCACTAGCACTATCCACATCCCCAGTGGTCCATGCTGGTGCCCTCAACCATCTATGGAAAACAAAATGATTCTGTAGCATTGGGTGACATTGTCTGGCAATTGCCATTAAACATAGCTGTTCAGGGGCCACATAATTTGAAAGAGGGGACTCCCCCATGTCTCTCATATCTGGGTGCACTGATGAGTACAGGCTCACTTCCGGACATAAAAGGACAAGTAGTGCCCTCCCACCTTTAAAGTGAATAGTCCACATCTGATCAGCAGACAATTTGCACTAAGGGGTCCCATCACTTAAAAGAGGGGACCGCCTGCTTTCAAATATGGGTGTCCCCTGAATTTATGGATGCTAGGTTGAAGGAAAATCTTTCTCCACATTTGGACTCCACGAATATGCTGTAATGTAGGGTTTATTGTGTGCTAATCAAGGGGTCACGGGAGGGAGCAAGTACCTCCACAGTTTCTTCCTGGTCTAAAATGCTAAATAAAACATTTAAAAATATCAGACTGCCAATGGCAGCACCCAAAGTGATCTTCAAATCAACTGAGGTATGCCAGGAAGCTATGGGGGTAAAGAGGGAGGAGGCGTTAATAATTCCAGAGCAAACTTTCATTCTCCCAGATCTTACCGAGTCTCTATACCCCATTGTACTTTAATAAAAAAAATCTTACAGGTTTTTTTTCTCCAGTGTGCCATTTTCTGAAGTCTTCCAAAATACTATGCATCGGTAAAACATTTCCCAGAACGAGGAAATGGTTTCTCACCTGTGTATTCTCTGATGTCTAACAAGTTCTGAATTCAGCGTAAAACGTTTCCCACACTCAGAGCATGAAAACGGTTTCTCGCCTCTGTGACGTCTCTGATGTTTAACAAGATCTGATTTAAATACAAAACATCTCTCACACGCAGAACATGGAAACGGTTTCTCCCCTGTGTGAGTTTTCTGATGTTTAAGAAGATCTGATTTGTCTATAAAACATTTCCCACACTCAGAGCACGGGAATGGCCTCTCACTTGAGTGACGTCTCTGATGTCTAACAAGATATGATTTTTTTGTAAAATGTTTCCTACACTCAGGACATTTAAAGGATTTCTCATCTGTCTGAGAGCTTTGATGTCTAACAGACACTGACCGATTAATAAAACATTTTCCAGATTCGGAATAGGCAAAGATGTTAGCGTCTGTATGAGATGTATCTGTGTTATCAGGAGAACATTTCTCATCAGTAGAAGGACCAGATGACATAGCTGCACCATGAAGTACTGGATGTAAATTTAGGGTCATTGAGTTTTCTCCTGGAGAATCCTGTGTGCTCTTATCTTCTATTTTAAACTCTGAAGATGACATGAAAAATCCCTCCAAGATATTCCTGCTTCTACCACCATCTGCTGAAATTAAATAAACAATTAATGAGTTAAAGAGGTTTACTTAAATTTTGATTTTCAAACTACACTTTATTACAATTATATACGTGCAAACAGCAAATAAGACTTTTGTAGACAACAGATAAACATTGGCTTAAATAAGCAGATGACCCAAACCCAGCCACAGTGATATACAGAGCAGGACACAGAAGTAGATATGAGATGAAGAGCAACGGTAGAGAGACTGGAGGGGAGCCAGTGTGCAGTGATGGGCGTGTGCTCATAGTGCCGTGTGTGAGAGAAGAGGTTGTGAGTGTGTGCTGTGATAGGGTGTGTGAGATCTTTGGGTGATTCATCTACTATTTTGTGTTACTGTCCCAGTATTAGTATTAATAAAATTGAGAAACATTCATGTAAAATTACACAAGGGTGATGTCATGTCACTTGTGGTAGTACACAAGTGGCATTATGGGTAAGGTTATATATGTAGTGTACAGAAAGGATCATGGGAAAGGTCATGCAGGGTCTCATTTCACTGATCAGTGATAGAATCAGTATGGTTATGTACCCTACACTATAGGATACACCAGTGACTGTGGGGAGGAGACTGGTAAGATCAAGAGTCAACACACAGTGACATGATGTGAGGGGGAGAGCAGGAGTCTAATAGGTGCCGATAACGCCTGACTCCCCCACTGGGCAGATGCATTTCCCTCATTAGTCTGTACTGACAGCAAAGGGTGTAGAATAAGAAACTGCTGTAGGGACAGAACAAGGAGAATATGTGACTCTCTGTAATAAGTGATTATCACTCACCTGTGCTGATATCTGTAGGGATTTCCTCCTCCTTACACTGCTGATCACCCCTCACATACGTCTCGTCTTCTCTCTTTATATCTTCTACCTTAATATCAGTCATAAACGTCTCTTCTTCTCTCTTTATATCTTCTACCTTAATATCAGTCACATATGACTCTTCTTCTTTCTCTACAATTTCTACTTCAATAACACTAAGATCTTCATTCTAATTAACAAAAACAAATAAAACAAAACACCACATTAATTCCTATTAATGAAACCAGACATTATTAAAGAGTAGAGGAATAAAGTATAAGATACACACAGCTTCTCTACAGACCATGGGGTATATGCAATTGCGGTCGAATTCCCGAAATTGTCGAAAAACTGGACTTTTTCGCCCCCCCAAAAAAATTCGACAATGCAATTCAGTACTTTTCGTCAAAAAAATGGACTTTCCAAATTTGACTTTTTGAAATTCGACTTTTGTGAAATTCGACATTTCTGCAATGGTACAAATGCGGCAATTCGCCAAAAGTATATTCAATTGAAGTTTTGAAATTCGACAACAGTGCTTTTAGACAGTAAATTCATCATTTTCAATCCGCCACACTTTGGTGGCGGAATCTAATAAAAAAAATTTAAAACATGTTTTTTTGGGTGTTTTTTTTATTGGTAATAGTATATCTATTTATATTAGAAAGGATTAGGTACTTGGTTTGTCTTTTTTGGAGGCACAAGTATTATTTATATATTTTTCAAAATATATATATATATATATATATATATATATATTTTTTTTTTTTATGGAATGGTAAAAACCCGAAAAAAAATTGCGTGGGGTCCCCCCTCCAAAGCATAACCAGCCTCGGGCTCTTCGAGCCGGTCCTAGTTCTAAAAATCCGGGGGGAAAACGGACAGGGGATCCCCCGTATTTTTAAAACCAGCACCGGGCTCTGCGCCTGGTGCAAAAAATACGGGGGACAAAAAGAGTAGGGGTCCCCCGTATTTTTTACACCAGCATCGGGCTCCACTAGCTGGACAGATAATGCCACAGCCGGGGGTCACTTTTATATAGCGCCCTGCGGCCGTGGCATTAAATATCCAACTAGTCACCCCTGGCCGGGGTACCCTGGGGGAGTGGGGACCCCTTCAATCAAGGCCCCCCCCCCCCCCCCAGCCACCCAAGGGCCAGGGGTGAAGCCCGAGGCTGTACCCCCCATTCAAGGGCTGCGGATGGGTGGCTGATGGGATCCCCTGTCCGTTTTCCCCCCGGATTTTTAAAACCAGGACCGGCTCGAAGAGCCCGAGGCTGGTTATGGTTTGGAGGGGGGACCCCACGCAATTTTTTTTTGGGTATTTTCCCGTTTTTCCCAGTTTTTTTAAAATCGGATCAAAATCCGTCAAATCGGCCGTTTTTCGACAGCGGGACTGTCGAATCCGTTTTTCATTGAATATGGTGAATTTCGACACCCACTTGCCGAAATTCGACGGTCGAATTAAAAAACGGGCGAAAATTTGCAGCGATTCGCCGGTAATTGCATATACCCCCATATAGAGTAAAGTTACTTTGGCATTTTGTAATTTTGCGAGACACAAGATCCCACCTACCTGATCCTCCTGTGGGATCCTGTGATTCTCCTCTGTACAATCCTGTGAATAAAGAGGACGAGGACATCTCTCAGGGACCTCTCTGTTACTGGTTACATCTGTAGGAGACACATAGAAACCAAATAAATTGCTTTTTTTTCGAATCAAATTAAGTGGATGTCTAGGGATGCTCGTCTTACCCAGTGATGTGAGGTGCCAGTGTTTCTCCATTATCGCATCCTTATACAGACCCCTGTGTTCCTCTGTATACTCTCCATCCTGCATGGAGATATAGTGACATCCTGACACCTTTTAGGAACCCGACACATACAATGACACAGTCATCACCCAGACACCTCCCCTGGTGTTACTGTATAATTCCCCATTCCCAGCAGTCACCTCTCCAGTCATCACCCAGACACCTCCCCTGGTGTTACTGTATAATGCCCCATTCCCAGCAGTCACCTCTCCAGTCATCGCCCAGACACCTCCCCTGGTGTTACTGTATAATGCCCCATTCCCAGCAGTCACCTCTCCAGTCATCACCCAGACACCTCCCCTGGTGTTACTGTATAATGTCCAATTCCCAGCAGTCACCTCTCCAGTCATCACCCAGACACATCACCTGGTGTTACTGTATAATGCCCCATTCCCAGCAGTCACCTCTCCAGTCAGCAGGTGAATGATCTTGTTGGCGGGTTCCAGGATCTTCTGGTCATTGCCTCTCTCATGTATTAGTGACTGAGGTGGAGGCACCGTGATGGGGCTCTGAGTCCTGCTCAGTCCTCCTGACACATGGGGACGGCTGCTGGGTGTCCCACACTCACGGGGTGGTTCCTCACTAATGTGTAATCCTGTGTAATGACAGAGACCATGGGGTATATTTACTAAGATTCGTATTTGTCGGGATTTGGAGGGAGATTAAACACGAATGACATCGTTAGTGAGAATTTGCAACTTTTTGTTTTTTTTACGCCTCATTTACTATGCTGTCGTATTCTGCATTTTAGTGTTTTCCGAAGTCGATTTCATTCGTAATGTCAAGCAGTGTTTTACGGGAGTGATTAGTAAAACAATGCCGGACTTAACACAATGAATCCCGGCCGCATCTGTGAGATCCATGCAGGGCTTCATTGTGAACATTAAAAGAAGTGTGGAAAGGGTCAAAAATCAGAAAAAAAATTGTGTGGGGTCCCCCCTCCTAAGCATAACCAGCCTCGGGCTCTTTGAGCCGGTCCTGGTTGAAAAAATATAGGGAAAAATTTGACAGGGGTTCCCCCATATTTTAACAACCAGCACCGGATTCTGCGCCTGGTCCTGGTGCAAAAAATACGGGGGACAAAAAGCGTAGGGGTACCCCGTATTTTTAACACCAGCACCGGGCTCCACTAGTCAGAGAGATAATGCCACAGCCGGGGGCACTTTTATGTTGGCCTCTGCGGCCGTGGCATTACCCCCCCCAACTAGTCACCCCTGGCCGGGGTACCCTGGAGTGGGGACCCCTAAAATCAAGGGGTCCCCTCGCTCCAGCCGCCCAAGTGCAAGGGGTGAAGCCCGAGGCTGTCTCCCCCCCCTCCCCCCTCATCCCTGGGCGGTGAATGGGGGGGCTGATAGCCTTTTGTGTAAGAAAGAAAAAAAAGAATACTGTTTTTTGTAGCAGAACTACAAGCCTCCCCGCAAGCTGTTACTTGGAGAACCACAAGTACCAGCATGCAGGGGAAAAACGGGCCCGCTGGTACCTGTAGTTCTACTACAAAAAAATACCCCCCCCAAAAAAAAAAAACCCACACACACCGTGATAGTAAAATTTAATTAAACATACATGCACACCTAAATACACACATACTTACCTATGTTAGGAGGGGGGACCCCACGCAATTTTTTTTCCAGATTTTTAACCCTTTCACACCCCTTCCCACTGATAAACACGTACGGATCTCACTGATCCGTGCATGCCTATCAGAACACGGTAAAAAAAAAAAAAAGCAGGTCTATTTGAAATCTGCTTTTTTTACGATTTGTACTTTTTCCCGGCAGTGTTTGGCTAATGTCGGCAGTGATTGAGATTAGTAAATGACCGAGTTCTGTAAAACAACAGGCGTGTTTGACCGATGGTGTATTCATTCGTATTTTTTTTTACAGCCCTCAAAAAAAAATACGAATGCCCTCATCACTGCCGAGATTTGTGTTTAGTAAATGACCGAGATGACACTTTGAAGAAAAAACACCAACTTGGTCAAAATCGGGAGCTTAGTAAATATACCCCCATCAATGAATATGTCAATGAAACTCTGCATATTTGTAATTGTTTTTTACAGGATAAATTTAAATTGCAGTGTAAGACTAAAGCTGCCGAGCATTTGTGGGCTACATGCAAAAGCAAGCAGTATTTACCCTGCATGCATAAACAAAAATGCTATTTTTTTTGCACCCTTTGCATTGTAACATCGACTTTGCTTTTTTAATTCACTCCCAACTCAGAATCAGCCCCTAATTGTACATAATATACAAGAGTCTATTTTACAAATCAATCCCCAATATATACTGTATATAAATATATCCTACATAGACTCTCTAATATTGTGAATAAAGCATTTATGCGCCCCCGTGGGCTCGTCTGACTATGCTCCCCCCTGGATACCTCTTCTCACGCTCGCCACCAAGATTTTTACTGCCCTGTCCCCCCCTTTATTGGAACTCAATCCTTCTCCAAATCCCCTGCTACACTATAAGAGAATTGTGTTACAATAGTGAATGTAACCAAAATGCCGTGCACCCCTGGCATCTACGCCCCCAGTGCCAGACCTCAGGAAACAGCTGTGATTAGGGCAAAGAAGTTCGAGATGTATCAAACGTTTGAGAGAGATAAAGTGGAGGAGTTGCCTATAGCAACCCATCAGCTGCTAGATATTATCTAGCACAGTCTATAAAATCACAGAAGCTGGTTCCTATAGAAAACGTCTCCACTCTAGCTCCCAAGAAGGTTTGATACATAGCTCCCTGTATGTGTAAAATAAGCCAATGTCTTCCCATTCACCTACAACTGTACCGAAAGCTGCAAATAACGTCTGCTGAATGTATTAGTGATAGCACAAGGCCGCATAGGCCCCCATTTATCAAGCCTTGGAGAGTGATACATAGCACAGTGATAACGTACCAGCCAATCAGCTCCTAACTTACATGTCACATCACTGTGCTATTTATCACTCTCCAAGGCTTGATAAATCTGGGCCATAGTGTTGGTATTGTAACATATCCTGAAGTTGATGCATTACAGTTTGCTTATAAGTCTCAGAACCTGTCTCTCTGTGCCCGCAGCAGTGTGGATGGCAAGCCTAGGTGACAGAAGGGGACCAACTCTTGGCTCGTACACACTGGCCGACGGACCTGCCATATATCTGCTGTTCAATAGAACGACCGATAGATGTGTATGCATAAAGAGGGATTGTGCCCACTACTGCACAACAGCCTGTCACCCCCCCCCCCCCCCCCCACCCAGGGTTGGTTCTATCCCTTTTGGCACCCAGGGCGGGAAATAGGGGCGTGACCTCATTGTGGGGGCGTGGTCAGTTACGCCCCCTATATAGTTGTAGCGCCGCTGAAATAATAAGATTTTACTCACTGGTAAATCTATTTCTCGTAGTCCGTAGTGGATGCTGGGACTCCGTAAGGACCATGGGGAATAGCGGCTCTGCAGGAGACTGGGCACAAACTAAAGAAAGCTTTAGGACTAACTGGTGTGCACTGGCTCCTCCCACTATGACCCTCCTCCAGACCTCAGTTAGGATACTGTGCCCGGAAGAGCTGACACAATTAGGAAAGGATTTTGAATCCCGGGTAAGACTCATACCAGCCACACCAATCACACCGTACAACTCGTGATACTATACCCAGTTAACAGTATGAAAAACAACGAAGCCTCTCAACAGATGGCTTCTCAACAATTACCCGTTAGTTTAACAATAACTATATACAAGTATTGCAGACAATCCGCACTTGGGATGGGCGCCCAGCATCCACTACGGACTACGAGAAATAGATTTACCGGTGAGTAAAATCTTATTTTCTCTGACGTCCTAAGTGGATGCTGGGACTCCGTAAGGACCATGGGGATTATACCAAAGCTCCCAAACGGGCGGGTGAGTGCGGATGACTCTGCAGCACCGAATGAGCGAACTCTAGGTCCTCCTCAGCCAGGGTGTCAAACTTGTAGAATCTAGCAAACGTATTTGACCCCGACCAAGTAGCTGCTCGGCAAAGTTGCAAAGCCGAGACCCCTCGGGCAGCCGCCCAAGAAGAGCCCACTTTCCTCGTGGAATGGGCTTTTACAGATTTAGGATGCGGCAGTCCAGCCGCAGAATGCGCAAGCTGAGTTGTGCTACATATCCAGCGAGCAATAGTCTGCTTCGAAGCAGGAGCACCCAGCTTGTTGGGTGCATACAGGATAAATAGCGAGTCAGTTTTCCTGACTCCAGCCATCCTGGAAACATATATTTTCAAGGCCCTGACTACGTCCAGTAACTTGGAGTCCTCCAAGTCCCTAGTAGCCGCAGGCACCACAATAGGTTGGTTCACGTGAAAAGCAGATACCACCTTAGGGAGAAACTGGGGACGAGTCCTCAATTCTGCCCTATCCATATGGAAAATCAGATAAGGGCTTTTACATGACAAAGCCGCCAATTCTGACACACGCCTGGCCGAAGTCAAGGCCAACAGCATGACCACTTTCCACGTGAGATATTTCAATTCCATGGACTTAAGTGGTTCGAACCAATGTGACTTTAGGAACTTCAACACCACGTTGAGATCCCAAAGTGCCACTGGGGACACAAAAGGGGGCTGAATATGCAGCACTCCCTTAACAAATGTCTGAACTTCAGGCAGTGAAGCCAGTTCTTTCTGGAAGAAAATCGACAGAGCCGAAGTTTGGACCTTAATGGAACCCAATTTTAGGCCCATAGTCACCCCTGACTGTAGGAAGTGCAGGAATCGACCCAGCTGAAAATCCTCCGTTGGGGCCTTCCTGGCCTCAAACCAAGCAACTTATTTCCGCCATATACGGTGATAATGTTTTGCTGTAACATCCTTCCTAGCATTTATCAGCGTAGGAATGCCCTTTTCCTTTAGGATCCGGTGTTCAACCGCCATGCCGTCAAATGTAGTCGCGGTAAGTCCTGGAACAGACAGGGCCCCTGCTGCAGCAGGTCCTGTCTGATCGGCAGAGGCCATGGGTCCTCTGATATCATCTCTTGAAGTTCTGGGTACCAAGCTCTTCTTGGCCAATCCGGAACCACGAGTATAGTTCCCAGGAGCAAAAGTCCTCCCTCGCTTCCGCCGCATGACGCTGGGGCTCCACAGGCGGAGTCAGGTACGGTGGGGCCCGTCTCAAAAACTTCAGCTATCAGTGGGCTCGCTCACAGGTGGATCCCTGGATCCTTCAAGTAGTATCTCAGGGGTACAAGCTGGAATTCGAGACATCTCCCCCGCGCCGTTTCTTCAAATCTGCCTTGCCAACAACTCCCTCAGGCAGGGAGGCAGTGTTAGAGGCGATACACAAGCTGTATTCCCAGCAGGTGATAGTCAAGGTGCCCTTCAACAAGGACGGGGTTACTATTCCACAATGTTTGTGGTACCGAAACCGGACGGTTCGGTGAGACCCATCTTAAATTTAAAATCCTTGAACACATATATAAAAAAATTCAAGTTCAAGATGGAATCGCTCAGGGCGGTTATTGCAAGCCTGGAAGAGGGGGATTACATGGTATCACTGGACATCAAGGATGCTTACCTCCATGTCCCCATTTACCCTCCTCACCAGGAGTACCTCAGATTTGTGGTACAGGACTGTCACTATCAGTTCCAGACGCTGCCGTTTGGATTATCCACGGCACCGAGGGTCTTTACCAAGGTAATGGCCGAAATGATGATACTCCTTCGCAAGAAAGGAGTTTCAATTATCCCGTACTTGGACGATCTCCTGATAAAGGCGAGGTCCAAGGAACAGTTGATAGTGGGGGTAGCACTTTCTCGGGAAGTGCTACAACAGCACGGCTGGATTCTTAATTTTCCAAAGTCACAGCTGGTCCCGACGACACGTCTTCTGTTCCTGGGAATGATTCTGGACACAGACCAGAAAAGAGTGTTTCTTCCAGTGGAAAAAGCCGAGGAGTTGTCATCTCTAGTCAGAGACATCCTAAAACCGGGACAGGTGTCGGTACATCAATGCACTCGAGTCCTGGGAAAAATGGTAGCTTCGTACGAGGCAATTCCATTCGGAAGGTTCCACGCAAGGACTTTCCAGTGGGACCTGTTGGACAAATGGTCCGGGTCCCATCTCCAGATGCAACAGCGGATAACCCTGTCGGCAAGAACCAGGGTGTCGCTGCTGTGGTGGCTGCAGAGGGCTCATCTACTAGAGGGCCGCAGATTCGGAATACAGGACTGGGTCCTGGTGACCACGGATGCCAGCCTTCGGGGCTGGGGGGCAGTCACACAGGGAAGAAATTTCCAAGGACTGTGGTCAAATCAGGAGATTTCGCTTCACATAAATATTCTGGAGCTAAGGGCCATTTACAATGCCCTAAGTCAAGCAAGACCCCTGCTTCAGAACCGGCCGGTGCTGATCCAGTCAGACAACATCACGGCGGTCGCCCAGGTAAACAGACAGGGCGGCACAAGAAGCAGGAGGGCAATGGCAGAAGCCACAAGGATTCTCCGATGGGCAGAGAATCATGTGTTAGCGCTGACAGCAGTATTCATTCCGGGAGTGGACAACTGGGAAGCAGACTTCTTCAGCAGGCACGACCTCCACCCGGGAGAATGGGGACTTCATCCAGAAGTTTTCCGAATGCTGGTCAACCGTTGGGAAAAACCACAGGTGGACATGATGGCGTCCCGCCTAAACAAAAAGCTAAAAAGGTATTGCGCCAGGTCAAGGGACCCTCAGGCGATCGCTGTGGACGCTCTAGTGACACCGTGGGTGTACCAGTCGGTTTATGCGTTTCCTCCTCTGCCTCTCAGACGGTAGTGCCACCTTTTTTGACAAGCGTGTGAGCGCTTTATCTACCCTAGGGGGTGTTTCCCAACGTGACCTATCCTCTGGCGGGAAAGGGTACGTCATTAGTAGCCTTTTAGAAATTACCAATTTCTTATCGGGAGAAGCCCACGCTTCTTCACACACTTCGTTTAATTCCTCAGATGAGGGAAAAACTACTGGTAGTTTTTTCTCCCCAAACATAATACCCTTTTTTGTGGTACCGGGGGTAATATCAGTAATGTGCAACACATTTTTCATTGCCTCAATCATGTAACGTGTGGCCCTATTGGAAGTTACATTTGTCTCATCGTCGTCGACACTGGAGTCAGTATCCGTGTAGACATCTGTGTCTGCCATCTGAGGTAGCGGGCGTTTTAGAGCCTCTGATGGCTTTTGAGACGCCTGGGCAGGCACAGGCTGAGAAGCCGGCTGTCCCATGTCGTCGAACCTTTTATGTAAGGAGTTGACACTTTCACGTAATTCCTTCCATAAGTCCATCCACTCAGGTGTCGACCCCGCAGGGGGTGACATCACATTTACCGGCATCTGCTCCGCCTCCACATAATTTTCCTCATCATACATGTCGACACAGCCGTACCGACACACCGCACACTCACACAGGGAATGCTCTGACTGAGGACAGGACCCCACAAAGCCCTTTGGGGAGACAGAGAGAGAGTATGCCAGCACACACCAGAGCGCTATATACACTGGGATATCACTATAACAGAGTGTTTTCCCCTATAGCTGCTTAATATATCTATATTGCGCCTAAATTTAGTGCCCCCCCTCTCTTTTTTCACATTTGTATGGAGGACTGCAGGGGAGAGCCAGGGAGCGATCCTTCCAGCGGAGCTGTGAGGGAAAAATGGCGCCAGTGTGCTGAGGGAGATAGCCCCGCCCCTTTTTCGTCGGACTTTCTCCCACTTTTTTTGGAAATCTGGCAGGGGTTAATTTACACCTATATAGCCTTTTGGACTATATATGGTGTATATTTGCCAGCCAAGGTGTCTTATTGCTGCTCAGGGCACCCCCCCCAGCGCCCTGCACCCATCAGTGACCGGAGTGTGAGGTGTGCATGAGGAGCAATGGCGCACAGCTGCAGTGCTGCGCGCTACCTTGTTGAAGACTGAAAGTCTTCTGCCGCCGATTTTCTGGACCACTTCTTGCTTCTGGCTCTGTAAGGGGGGCGGCGGCGCGGCTCCGGGACCGGACGATCGAGGTCGGGCCCTGTGTTCGATCCCTCTGGAGCTAATGGTGTCCAGTAGCCTAAGAAGCCCAAGCTAGCTGCAAGCAGGTAGGTTCGCTTCTTCTCCCCTTAGTCCCTCGTAGCAGTGAGTCTGTTGCCAGCAGATCTCACTGAAAATAAAAAACCTAATTCTAACTTTCTTTCTAGCAGGCTCAGGAGAGCCTCCTAGTGTGCATCCAGCTCAGCCGGGCACAAAAATCTAACTGAGGTCTGGAGGAGGGTCATAGTGGGAGGAGCCAGTGCACACCAGTTAGTCCTAAAGCTTTCTTTAGTTTGTGCCCAGTCTCCTGCGGAGCCGCTATTCCCCATGGTCCTTACGGAGTCCCAGCATCCACTTAGGACGTCAGAGAAAAAATAAAATAATGCTTTCTATCCCCGCTCCTGATTCCCGACCGCTGCAGACCTCCGCCAGCGCCGCTCCCCTCCTCGGATCTATGGGAGAGACGTCTCTCCCATAGCACAGCCTAGACAGACACTAGAGGTCAATTATGACCCCTAGCGTCTGTGTCAGTCCCACATTGCTGTGCGGTGAACGATGACGTCATTGCGCACTGCACAGCAAAGGTCCTCTCCACGAAGGGAAACTAGATGCGTAGCGTCTAGTTCCCTTCACAGCGGGCAGCGGGGGGGCACAGTAGCAGATCTTGCCATGGTGCGGCGCCCTCGTCCTCCGGAAGGTGGCACCCCGGGCAAAAGTCCTGCTTGCCCGTGGCAAGATCCGCTACTGCCCCCCCCATGCAGCACTGTCACAGATCCACCCCAGCGTAGCAGCTATAACACATCACCCCTGCGCAGAACCTGTCACACTTCCCTCTCCCCGCACAGCAGCTGTCACAAGTTCACCCCGTCGGCACGCAGCTGTCACCCCCCTGTATAGCAGCAGTCACACTTCCCTCTCCCCGCACAACAGCTGTCACATTGGCCCATGCAGCAGCCAGTATTATATTCCACGACCCCACCCTACATAACAGCAGATTACACACACACACACACACACACACACACACACACCTACCCCGCACAGCAGTTGTCACATCCTTCCCTGCACACGTATCTACTAACTCCCCCGGACAGAAGCTGTGACAGATGCACAGTCTCCTGTCACCAGGGGCTGGCTGGGCAGGGTGCCATCAACCCCCGGGCCAGTGCAATAAGTGTTCCAGGGCCACCTGACTGTAGATTCCCTGTGAAAAGCTGGGCCGCTTGCTTGAGTCTGCCCCCTCAGCCCCTGCCTGACACACGCCTGTTTTTTTCCCTGCCATGCACAACAGCTGCAACACATCCCCCCTCCTGCACAGATTCCGGTCACACGTCCCCCACCCCACCACCACCACAGCAGCCTGCCCACTCCTTCACAGCAGCTGTCACACATAACCTTCTCTTCCTGCTCAGCAACCTGTCACACACTAACCCCCAGTAGCCTGTTACAGCAGCTGTCACATAGAGCTGCTCAATACACTGCTGTGTTACCGGATTCTCCTGAAGTTCATCCGGCTGACGCAGCTGCACAGAAAGAGACACCAACAAAACCCGCCCCCGTACCATGTGATCGCATTGGTGACTCACGTGGCTTAAAGGAGGCGTTCTTGAGGGGAACTCACGGTGCAATACGTGCTGTAACTGTCCCCTCTGTAAGCAAGCGGTGGCCATTTTTCCGAAGACCACACTCATCATTTATCATGAAAGGAATACGAGGCTGAAGTTAGCTTCTTATTCGGCCAGCTTCTTATTCACTTCTTATTCAAGCTCCAGCTTCTTATTCACTTCTTATTCGAACTCCAGCTTCTTATTCAGATCATTCAGTTTCGCAAGGGTTAATGAGTCTTCTGTCACAAATTTGACACCTGAAATCAACAGAGTAGGGTCCCTTGCATGTGACCCACTTGTATTTTGCCTGGCCCAACACTGTTTTGGGCATGAAATACACTGGCAAAGTGGGCACACACACCATATTTTGCCATTTTGAATAAGTAGCTATAGTTTTGCAAGGGTTAACTAGTCTTGGGCCACAAATTTGACCCCTGAAATCAACAGAGAGTGGTCACTTGCATGTGACCCACTTGTATTTTGCCTGGCCCAACACTGTTTTGGGCATGAAATACACTGGCAAAGTGGGCACACACACCATATTTTGCCATTTTGAATAAGTAGCTGTAGTTTTGCAAGGGTTAACTAGTCTTGGGCCACAAATTTGACCCCTGAAATCAACAGAGAGTGGTCACTTGCATGTGACCCACTTGTATTTTGCCTGGCCCAACGCTGTTTTGGGCATGAAATACACTGGCAAAGTGGGCACACACACCATATTTTCCATTTTGAATAAGTAGCTGTAGTTTTGCAAGGGTTAACCAGTCTTGGGCCACAAATTTGACACCTGAAATCAACAGAGGGCGGTCAGTTACATATGACCCACTTGTATTTTGCTTGGCCCAACGCTGTTTTGGGCATGAAATACACTGGCAAAGTGGGCGCAAACACCATGTTTTGCTATTTTGAATAAGTAGCTGTAGTTTTGCAAGGGTTAACTAGTCTTGGGCCACAAATTTGACCCCTGAAATCAACAGAGAGTGGTCACTTGCATGTGACCCACTTGTATTTTGCCTGGCCCAACGCTGTTTTGGGCATGAAATACACTGGCAAAGTGGGCACACACACCATATTTTGCCATTTCCAATAAGTAGCTGTAGTTTTGCAAGGGTTAACTAGTCTTGGGCCACAAATTTGACACCTGAAATCAACAGAGGGTGGTCACTTGCATGTGACCCACTTGTATTTTGCCTGGCCCAACGCTGTTTTGGGCATGAAATACACTGGCATAGTGGGCACACACACCATATTTTCCATTTTGAATAAGTAGCTGTAGTTTTGCAAGGGTTAACCAGTCTTGGGCCACAAATTTGACACCTGAAATCAACAGAGGGTGGTCAGTTACATATGACCCACTTGTATTTTGTTTGGCCCAACACTGTTTTGGGCATGAAATACACTGGCAAAGCGGGCACACACACCCTATTTTCCATTTTGAATAAGTAGCTGTAGTTTTGCAAGGGTTAACCAGTCTTGGGCCACAAATTTGACACCTGAAATCAACAGAGGGTGGTCACTTACATATGACCCACTTGTATTTTGCTTGGCCCAACGCTGTTTTGGGCATGAAATACACTGGCAAAGTGGGCACACACACCATGATTTGCTATTTTGAATAAGTAGCTGTAGTTTTGCAAGGGTTAACCAGTCTTGGGCCACAAATTTGACACCTGAAATCAACAGAGGGTGGTCACTTACATATGACCCACTTGTATTTTGCTTGGCCCAACGCTGTTTTGGGCATGAAATACACTGGCAAAGTGGGCACAGACACCATTTTATAAATTGCCATTTTGAATAATTAGCTGTAGTTTTGCAAGGGTTAACTAGTCTTGGGCCACAAATTTGACCCCTGAAATCAACAGAGGGTGGTCACTTACATATGACCCACTTGTATTTTGCTTTGCCCAATGCTGTTTTGGGCATGAAATACACTGGCAAAGTGGGCACAAACACCATTTTATAAATTGCCATTTTGAATAAGTAGCTGTAGTTTTGCAAGGGTTAACTAGTCTTGGGCCACAAATTTGACCCCTGAAATCAACAGAGAGTGGTCACTTGCATGTGACCCACTTGTATTTTGCCTGGCCCAACGCTGTTTTGGGCATGAAATACACTGGCAAAGTGGGCACACACACCATATTTTCCATTTTGAATAAGTAGCTGTAGTTTTGCAAGGGTTAACCAGTCTTAGGCCACAAATTTGACACCTGAAATCAAGAGGGTGGTCAGTTACATATGACCCACTTGTATTTTGCTTGGCCCAATGCGGTTTTGGGCATGAAATACACTGGCAAAGTGGGCACAAACACCATTTTATAAATTGCCATTTTGAATAAGTAGCTGTAGTTTTGCAAGGGTTAATTAGTCTTGGGCCACAAATTTGACACCTGAAATCAACAAAGCGTAGTCACTTACATATGACCCACTTGTATTTTGCTTGGCCCAACGCTGTTTTGGGCATGAAATACACTGGCAAAGTGGGCGCAAACACCATGTTTTGCTATTTTGAATAAGTAGCTGTAGTTTTGCAAGGGTTAACTAGTCTTGGGCCACAAATTTGACCCCTGAAATCAACAGAGAGTGGTCACTTGCATGTGACCCACTTGTATTTTGCCTGGCCCAACGCTGTTTTGGGCATGAAATACACTGGCAAAGTGGGCACACACACCATATTTTGCCATTTCCAATAAGTAGCTGTAGTTTTGCAAGGGTTAACTAGTCTTGGGCCACAAATTTGACACCTGAAATCAACAGAGGGTGGTCACTTGCATGTGACCCACTTGTATTTTGCCTGGCCCAACGCTGTTTTGGGCATGAAATACACTGGCATAGTGGGCACACACACCATATTTTCCATTTTGAATAAGTAGCTGTAGTTTTGCAAGGGTTAACCAGTCTTGGGCCACAAATTTGACACCTGAAATCAACAGAGGGTGGTCAGTTACATATGACCCACTTGTATTTTGTTTGGCCCAACGCTGTTTTGGGCATGAAATACACTGGCAAAGCGGGCACACACACCATATTTTCCATTTTGAATAAGTAGCTGTAGTTTTGCAAGGGTTAACCAGTCTTGGGCCACAAATTTGACACCTGAAATCAATAGAGGGTGGTCACTTACATATGACCCACTTGTATTTTGCTTGGCCCAACGCTGTTTTGGGCATGAAATACACTGGCAAAGTGGGCACACACACCATGATTTGCTATTTTGAATAAGTAGCTGTAGTTTTGCAAGGGTTAACCAGTCTTGGGCCACAAATTTGACACCTGAAATCAACAGAGGGTGGTAACTTACATATGACCCACTTGTATTTTGCTTGGCCCAACGCTGTTTTGGGCATGAAATACACTGGCAAAGTGGGCACACACACCATTTTATAAATTGCCATTTTGAATAAGTAGCTGTAGTTTTGCAAGGGTTAACTAGTCTTGGGCCACAAATTTGACCCCTGAAATCAACAGAGGGTGGTCACTTACATATGACCCACTTGTATTTTGCTTGGCCCAACGCTGTTTTGGGCATGAAATACACTGGCAAAGTGGGCACACACACCATATTTTGCCATTTCCAATAAGTAGCTGTAGTTTTGCAAGGGTTAACTAGTCTTGGGCCACAAATTTGACACCTGAAATCAACAGAGGGTGGTCAGTTACATATGACCCACTTGTATTTTGCCTGGCCCAACGCTGTTTTGGGCATGAAATACACTGGCAAAGTGGGCACACACACCATATTTTCCATTTTGAATAAGTAGCTGTAGTTTTGCCAGGGTTAACCAGTCTTGGGCCACAAATTTGACACCTGAAATCAACAGAGGGTGGTCAGTTACATATGACCCACTTGTATTTTGCTTGGCCTAATGCTGTTTTGGGCATGAAATACACTGGCAAAGTGGGCACACACACCATGTTTTGCTATTTTGAATAAGTAGCTGTAGTTTTGCAAGGGTTAACTAGTCTTGGGCCACAAATTTGACCCCTGAAATCAACAGAGAGTGGTCACTTGCATGTGACCCACTTGTATTTTGCCTGGCCCAACGCTGTTTTGGGCATGAAATACACTGGCAAAGTGGGCACACACACCATATTTTCCATTTTGAATAAGTAGCTGTAGTTTTGCCAGGGTTAACCAGTCTTGGGCCACAAATTTGACACCTGAAATCAACAGAGGGTGGTCAGTTACATATGACCCACTTGTATTTTGTTTGGCCCAACACTGTTTTGGGCATGAAATACACTGGCAAAGCGGGCACACACACCCTATTTTCCATTTTGAATAAGTAGCTGTAGTTTTGCAAGGGTTAACCAGTCTTGGTCCACAAATTTGACACCTGAAATCAACAGAGGGTGGTCACTTACATATGACCCACTTGTATTTTGCTTGGCCCAACGCTGTTTTGGGCATGAAATACACTGGCAAAGTGGGCACACACACCATGATTTGCTATTTTGAATAAGTAGCTGTAGTTTTGCAAGGGTTAACCAGTCTTGGGCCACAAATTTGACACCTGAAATCAACAGAGGGTGGTCACTTACATATGACCCACTTGTATTTTGCTTGGCCCAACGCTGTTTTGGGCATGAAATACACTGGCAAAGTGGGCACAGACACCATTTTATAAATTGCCATTTTGAATAATTAGCTGTAGTTTTGCAAGGGTTAACTAGTCTTGGGCCACAAATTTGACCCCTGAAATCAACAGAGGGTGGTCACTTACATATGACCCACTTGTATTTTGCTTTGCCCAATGCTGTTTTGGGCATGAAATACACTGGCAAAGTGGGCACAAACACCATTTTATAAATTGCCATTTTGAATAAGTAGCTGTAGTTTTGCAAGGGTTAACTAGTCTTGGGCCACAAATTTGACCCCTGAAATCAACAGAGAGTGGTCACTTGCATGTGACCCACTTGTATTTTGCCTGGCCCAACGCTGTTTTGGGCATGAAATACACTGGCAAAGTGGGCACACACACCATATTTTCCATTTTGAATAAGTAGCTGTAGTTTTGCAAGGGTTAACCAGTCTTAGGCCACAAATTTGACACCTGAAATCAACAGAGGGTGGTCAGTTACATATGACCCACTTGTATTTTGCTTGGCCCAATGCGGTTTTGGGCATGAAATACACTGGCAAAGTGGGCACAAACACCATTTTATAAATTGCCATTTTGAATAAGTAGCTGTAGTTTTGCAAGGGTTAATTAGTCTTGGGCCACAAATTTGACACCTGAAATCAACAAAGCGTAGTCACTTACATATGACCCACTTGTATTTTGCTTGGCCCAACGCTGTTTTGGGCATGAAATACACTGGCAAAGTGGGCGCAAACACCATGTTTTGCTATTTTGAATAAGTAGCTGTAGTTTTGCAAGGGTTAACTAGTCTTGGGCCACAAATTTGACCCCTGAAATCAACAGAGAGTGGTCACTTGCATGTGACCCACTTGTATTTTGCCTGGCCCAACGCTGTTTTGGGCATGAAATACACTGGCAAAGTGGGCACACACACCATATTTTGCCATTTCCAATAAGTAGCTGTAGTTTTGCAAGGGTTAACTAGTCTTGGGCCACAAATTTGACACCTGAAATAAACAGAGGGTGGTCACTTGCATGTGACCCACTTGTATTTTGCCTGGCCCAACGCTGTTTTGGGCATGAAATACACTGGCATAGTGGGCACACACACCATATTTTCCATTTTGAATAAGTAGCTGTAGTTTTGCAAGGGTTAACCAGTCTTGGGCCACAAATTTGACACCTGAAATCAACAGAGGGTGGTCAGTTACATATGACCCACTTGTATTTTGTTTGGCCCAACGCTGTTTTGGGCATGAAATACACTGGCAAAGCGGGCACACACACCATATTTTCCATTTTGAATAAGTAGCTGTAGTTTTGCAAGGGTTAACCAGTCTTGGGCCACAAATTTGACACCTGAAATCAATAGAGGGTGGTCACTTACATATGACCCACTTGTATTTTGCTTGGCCCAACGCTGTTTTGGGCATGAAATACACTGGCAAAGTGGGCACACACACCATGATTTGCTATTTTGAATAAGTAGCTGTAGTTTTGCAAGGGTTAACCAGTCTTGGGCCACAAATTTGACACCTGAAATCAACAGAGGGTGGTAACTTACATATGACCCACTTGTATTTTGCTTGGCCCAACGCTGTTTTGGGCATGAAATACACTGGCAAAGTGGGCACACACACCATTTTATAAATTGCCATTTTGAATAAGTAGCTGTAGTTTTGCAAGGGTTAACTAGTCTTGGGCCACAAATTTGACCCCTGAAATCAACAGAGGGTGGTCACTTACATATGACCCACTTGTATTTTGCTTGGCCCAACGCTGTTTTGGGCATGAAATACACTGGCAAAGTGGGCACAAACACCATTTTATAAATTGCCATTTTGAATAAGTAGCTGTAGTTTTGCAAGGGTTAACTAGTCTTGGGCCACAAATTTGACCCCTGAAATCAACAGAGAGTGGTCACTTGCATGTGACCCACTTGTATTTTGCCTGGCCCAACGCTGTTTTGGGCATGAAATACAGTGGCAAAGTGGGCACACACACCATATTTTCCATTTTGAATAAGTAGCTGTAGTTTTGCAAGGGTTAACCAGTCTTGGGCCACAAATTTGACACCTGAAATCAATAGAGGGTGGTCACTTACATATGACCCACTTGTATTTTGCTTGGCCCAACGCTGTTTTGGGCATGAAATACACTGGCAAAGTGTGCCCACACACCATATTTTACCATTTTGAATAAGTAGCTATAGTTTTGCAAGAGTTAACTAGTCTTGGGACACAATTGTGAGACCTGCAATCAACAGAATGTGGTCACTTACATATCACCCACTTGTATTCTGCTTGGCCCAACATTGATTTGTGAATGAAATACGCTGGGAAAGTAGGCACAACCACCATATTATAAGTTACCATTTTGAATATTTAGCTGTATTTTTGCAAGGGTTAACTAGTCTTAGGCGACATATTTGATACCAGAAATCAAGGGTTAGATTAGCTCCTTATCGCACAGGGGAGTCATAGAGAGCCTATGTTGCGTTAAAGTTGTCTGAAGTCAGCTCTTATCCTTGCTTGAAGGAAGCTATACTCAGCAGGATTGGGGTGACGGGTCCCAGCAAAGCCCAAGAATATTATGAGTTGCAGCTGAACCCATCTGAGCCTCCAGTGGTCAAACTGGCATAATTGGCCAAACTGAGTAAAACCTGGTTACAGATAAAAATTCTTCTTAGTGGGCAGTGGAAGTGATGGCTCTAGACCAGGCTATACGGGTATCAGACCGTGGTGTAAAACACTGGGCCTTTGCAGGCTGACCCCAGACAATTGAGGAGCTAGCAGTGGTGATTGAGAGGTACCTGACCCTGGGAAATTTTAATAAAGCCAAGCAAGGGTTACAGCCAGTACCTAAGACCAATACCCAGATTCCCATTGTTAAATCAAACAGCCCATCTCCAGTCATATGTTTTGAGTGCAGAGAGCCCAGTCATGCACAGCGGTACTTCCTAAAGCAGGGTGAGCTAGTGGATTGCAGCTCAGGGAAAGCAGTACAACCTGTATTCAGTATGGCGCCTGGAATTATTTCCCCAGCTGAAACTACCATTTCATCTGATGGTACAGATTGAAGGCTGGGATATCTGGGCCTTGGTTGATACTGGCAATGAATTGTCTATCATCTCTGCTAACCTGGTTCTTCCCGGGTCTGGCCAGGTTGTGCTTCTGGTAAAGATGCTATGTATACTTGGTGACATAGAAGAATGCCCATGAGTGCACCTGCCGGTGGTGATTAAAGTAAGACCAGTAAAAATGGTAGTCACAGTAGCTTCCAAACCTCTTTATCCACTAATCCTGGGCCAGGACTTCCCACTGTTGCAGGAGTTTGTTACCTGGCATGACATTGGCAGACAGACAAAGGTTAAGCTGTCGCAGGGGCCAAGATCTACTGGAAGCCAAGGTTGTATGACTGTAAACCCCTCTCTTGCCAGTGAGATTGAGACACATTAGTCCCCCATTTGCGAAAGAGTGTCTTTGCAGGACTTTAGGCGAGATCAACATAACGATGGCAACTTGTCTAATACTTTTTAAAATGTGGTAGTGGTAAATGGTAAGGTAAACTCTGCTTTACCACCTGAAGGTGTACCTTACTTTATGTGAAAAACAATTTTTTTTACCTTGTAACTTATTTGCAAGGTAAAAGGGTAGACCAGTTGCTGATTCCCCCGAAAACACGAGCAGCTGGTACTGAGGGCGGCTCACATGCATTTATGGGGTGGCCATTTAGGGGAGAGGAAAACTCTCCAGCGTATCCAGCTATGTTTCTCCTGGCCAGGCATTCATGCTGCAGTAAAAGAATATTGTCAGGAATGCCCAGTGTACTAAAAGAATGCACCCCAGACAGAATTTAGGGCGACCTTGGTTTTCCTGACTATAATTTCCATGCCTATTGAGCCAATTTTTATAGATCTGATAGGGCCAGTAGAAAAATCGGATCATGGGCATCAGTATATATTGGTGACGGTGGACTACTCCACCGGGTACCCGGAGGCCATACCACTATGCAACATGAAATCTAGCACTATTGTCCAGGAGTTCTTGATGCTGTATACCCGTCTAAGAATACCAATAGAGGTCCTGACCGACTAAGGTACCCCTTTTGTGTCTAAATTAATGAAATACCTGTGTCGCCTGTTAAAGGTGGATAGAATTACCATTTCGGTTTACCACCCGCAGACAGACGGCTTGGTTGAATGCTTTAACAGAACCCTTATGCAGATGATGAAAAGGGCAGTGTCACAGGAGAAGCGAGATTAGGACCTACTCTTACCTTAGCTAATGTTGGCAGTTTGAGAGGTACCCCAAGCCTCTTTTATTATTATTATTATTATCCTTTATTTATATAGAGACTTTATATAGAGACTGTATGGGGTTTAGACCCTTCAAACTCCTCTATGGTAGACAACGCAGAGGGATACTAGATCTATTAAAAGATGGGTGGGAGCAGCAATTGTCCCAAGGGGATGCGGTTAAGATCCCGCCGGACGGAATCCCGGCGGTTGAAATACCGACGCCGGAACCCCGACCGGCACAATCCCGACATATTCTGCCTCCGTGGGTGTCCACGACACCCATAGAGGGAGAATATAAAAGTGTGCTGAGCATAGCAAAGCACCGTGCCTGCAGCGTGGCGAGCAAAGCGAGCCCACAATGGGCTGCGTTCTGCTCGCCACCCCTGTCGGGATTGTGTGGTCGAAATTCCGGCGTCAGTATTTCGACCGCCGGGATCCCATCCTGCGGGATTTAGTACTGATCCCGTCCCAAGAGCCTAACATCGTTTAGTTTGTGTCCCAATTATATGGCTGTCTAAGGCAAATTGCGCCACTTCTGACCAAGCATATGGCAAGAGCTCAACAGGATCAAAAACGCAGTCATGGCGTTACTGCTGTCAACCGGACTCTCAATAGGGGCAACAAGGTACTGATACTTGTGTCTAGGTACGGCAGGAAGGTAGAAGGAAAGAGGTAAAAGTCTACCATGTGAATTTGTTGAAGCCTTGGAAAGTGCCAGTCATCCCTCTTTAGTGGCCATGAAAACCCCAGAATGTCAGGTGCCTACTGAAGTAACTTTGAGTCCTAGCCAGAAACAAGAAGTGGTAAACTTAGTAGCACAGTACCAGGTTGTGTTCTCTGCCCTCCTGGGGAAAACCCAAATCATACAGCATGACAATGTTACTCCACCCAGGGGGGTGATAAAACAAAGGCAATATTGTATATCTGAGGCCCAACAGGCAGCAGTAAAACGGGAACTGGAAGTGATGCGGCGCTTGGGGGTCATAGAGTAGTCAAACAGTGAATGGAATAATCCCATTTTTTTTAGATCCCAAGCTTTTTGGAGCTTTGAGATTCTGTAATGACTTCAGAAAGTTAAATAAAGTTCCTCGGTTTGATTCCTATCCTATGCCCCGGGTTGATGAACTTAGCAATAAGCCAGTATCTAACTACGCTAGATTTACTGAAGGGGTACTGGCAAATTCCTCTGATGGAAGCTGCCAAAGCAACAACAGCCTTCTCTACCACAGTGGGTTTGTTCCAGTCGCACCTTACAAAGGTGGATGCAGTGTTACAGTCTCTACAGGCACAAGGGTTCACAGCTAACCTGGAGAAGTGTGCCATCATATCTGTGGAGGCAAAGTATCTGGGGTATATTGTATGCCAAGGGTAAGTTAAACCTCAACCTGGCAAGGTGGAAGCAGTCTTCACATGGCCTAAGCTAAAATGTATGTCGCAACTCAGGATATTCTTTGGTCTGGTGGGCTATTATCGTAGGTTCAGGGGTGGAACTTGCAGCGGTGCAACCGGCAGGGCCCCTCCACGATGAAGGGGCCCACAGCCGGAGGCACTACAATGAGTGAGACTGACTCATTACATGCCACCTGCCGGCGCGCTGCAAGCCGCCGCTTCCCCTTAACAGAATGAGGCTGAGCTGGTGTGCAGAGCTGCAGTCTGGCCAGAGGGGGAGGAGGATGCAGTGGAGGAGTCTGGAGAAGGAGAAGGGGCCATCTTCCCCTCTCATTCACGGGCAGCCCAGCTGTTTCTTTTTGCTACCGGAGCCGGAGCATCACGTGACCATGCGGCTAAACTGTAGAGTTAGTGCAGCAGCATTCCTTGTAAAGGCGGTAAGGCAGCTGTGTGTTTATTTATTTTTATTTTATTATACATTTTTCTAATTGTACATTTCATCCTGCAAACTCAGAATCGCGGACCTCGAAGAGGTGGAGCCTACATTGAGGGGGCGGAGATTGGGAGGTGGTGGGCGGGGTTGTTACAGTAAGCTGGTCTCTCTGCAAATAGTAATGGTGACTGTGCAGTGACATATAACATACAGCACAGCATAGAGTGACCCCACTAAGGCAGCCAGGCACAGGGTCATGTGTTGTCACCCAGGGTGCATGTGCTGCTGCTGGCTGCATGATGCATAGTGTGGACATCTGTCTCCATGGGCCTTGTGTATCCTTGTACAAAGGAATTGTCCCATCTTTATACAGTGAGAAGTCTTCTGAGTTTTTGTGGGAGTTGGATACAATTGGCCGACAGTTATCATATTGATATTCATTATGTCGACATAAAGAACTGTCAACAAACAGTCCCTTGTGATATAGCAGTTTCGTACTTTATACCGGTGACAGCAGTGCCTTTTTCTGGATCACATTGCATTGGCGATGTCTCAGCAGTGTTCTGGTGAGTATTTTCCCCATTATCCCTAATCCCTAAACCTTTCCCTAGTAGCTAACCTTAACCTTTACCCCTCCCCACAGCCTAACCCTAGCCACCACCCCAGTGCCTCACCCCCCCCCCCCCCCCCCAGCAGCCCAACCCTAAAACTTTACCGTAGTGCCTACTATATTGGCGTTACGTGTAAAAGGAGCTCTACTGTGTGGCGTAATGTGTATAAGGAGCTCTACTGTGTGGCTTAACCTGTATAAGGGGTATTACTGTGTGGTGTAACGTCTATAAGAAGCACCACTGTGTGGCGTAACGTGTATAAGGAGCACTATTGTGTGGCGTAAAGTGTATAAGGACCATTACAGTGTGTTGTAACGTGTATAAGGAGCTCTACTGTGTTGCGTAACATGTATAAGGAACAGTACTGGGTGGAGTAACGTGTATCAGGAGCACTACTGTGTGGTATAACGTATATTAAGATACTACTGTGTGGCGTAACATGTATAAGAGGCACTACTGTGTGTTGTAATGTGTATAAGAACTACTGTGTGGCGTAACGTGTAGAAGGAGCTCTACTATGTGGCGTAATGCGTATAAGAAGCAATACTGTGTGGCATAACGTGTTTCAGGAGCAGTACTGTGTAGCGTAATGTATATAAGGAGTACTACTGTTCAGTGTAATGTAATGTAAATCAGTGTAATGTAATGAGGTTGCACTACTGTGTGGCATAATTTGAATTGGTGGTACTATTGTGTGCCCACACCCCTTTTCAATGAGACCATGCCCTATTTTTTGACACACGTTTTGGATCTTGGGCGGGCTGGGGCAACGCATTTTGTTGCACCTCGGCCCACCATGGTCTTGTTCCGCCACTGCGTAGGTGCATGCGCGAATTTGCCACAGGGCAGCATCATTCACTGAATGTCTGAGGAAACAGTCCCCAGACAAGATCTAATCACAGATGTGCTAAATGTAGCACATCTACAATCATGTACTCTGACATGCGGGTGGATGCCCAGCACAGGGCTGGTCCGCCCCACATGACTGGCCCTAGCCCCCCCCATCCCCCTCGCACAGGTACAAAACCTTTGCACGGTGTCGATGATTTTGTACCTGATGAGTAACTCCCTGCAAACGAAGCTCCTGCACGCTGGCAGTCCGCTACTCGCCACATCCCGGGTCGCAGAGTCTGTGTGTAACACCACACAGCTGCCTCGGGCCACCCCCCAACGGTCCAGACAGGCCTCCGTTGTCCGGACCGTGGTTCTAAAGCCGGTGGCATGCCCCTTCCCACCACATGACCGCCTCTGCCTGTCAATCAGGCAGAGGCGATCGAAGCCCTGAGATGCTGATAGAATCTCACTGGGTTCCCGGATTGCGCACGCGCAGGGCGCACTTCACAAAGTAATTCAGACTGCGATCGCTGCTGCTGCAGTGATGCAGTCTGAATTACCCCCTAGGCCCGCAGAGACTACATTGCAGAATTTAAGAAAAGCTTTATACGCAGAGCCTGTATTGATAGGCTCCTGATTCCAGGTGTCAAATTTGTGGCCCAAGACTAGTTAACCCTTGCAAAACTACAGCTACTTATTCAAAATGGCAAAATATGGTGTGTGTGCCCACTTTGCCAGTGTATTTCATGCCCAAAACAGCATTGGGCCAGGCAAAATACAAGTGGGTCACATGCAAGTGACCACTCTCTGTTGATTTCAGGGGTCAAATTTGTGGCCCAAGACTAGTTAACCCTTGCAAAACTACAGCTACTTATTCAAAATGGCAATTTATAAAATGGTGTCTGTGCCCACTTTGCCAGTGTATTTCATGCCCAAAACAGCATTGGGCCAAGCAAAATACAAGTGGGTGATATGTAAGTGACCACCCTCTGTTGATTTCAGGTGTCAAATTTGTGGCCCAAGACTAGTTAACCCTTGCAAAACTACAGCTACTTATTCAAAATGGCAAAATATGGTGTGTGTGCCCACTTTGCCAGTGTATTTCATGCCCAAAACAGCGTTGGGCCAAACAAAATACAAGTGGGTGATATGTAAGTGACCACCCTATGCTGATTTCAGGGGTCAAATTTGTGGCCCAAGACTAGTTAACCCTTGCAAAACTACAGCTACTTATTCAAAATGGCAAAATATGGTGTGTGTGCCCACTTTGCCAGTGTATTTCATGCCCAAAACAGCATTGGGCCAGGCAAAATACAAGTGGGTCACATGCAAGTGACCACTCTCTGTTGATTTCAGGGGTAAAATTTGTGGCCCAAGACTAGTTAACCCTTGCAAAACTACAGCTACTTATTCAAAATGGCAAATCATGGTGTGTGTGCCCACTTTGCCAGTGTATTTCATGCCCAAAACAGCGTTGGGCCAAGCAAAATACAAGTGGGTCATATGTAAGTGACCACCCTCTGTTGATTTCAGGTGTCAAATTTGTGGCCCAAGACTGGTTAACCCTTGCAAAACTACAGCTACATATTCAAAATAGCAAAACATGGTGTGTGTGCCCACTTTGCCAGTGTATTTCATGCCCAAAACAGCGTTGGGCCAAGCAAAATACAAGTGGGTGATATGTAAGTGACCACCCTCTGTTGATTTCAGGTGTCAAATTTGTGGCCCAAGACTGGTTAACCCTTGCAAAACTACAGCTACTTATTGAAAATGGAAAATATGGTGTGTGTGCCCGCTTTGCCAGTGTATTTCATGCCCAAAACAGTGTTGGGCCAAACAAAATACAAGTGGGTCATCTCTGGGGCGCCGGCGAGGCCCTCCCTAGCATCGCACCGTGGGGTGCGGCGGTCCCTCCACGACCACCAGCTGATCGACACCTGGCGGCTTCAACACCCCGGGGACAGGGACTATACGTTCTACTCCAGACCCCACGACATTTACTCCAGACTAGACTATTTCCTCCTACCTCACAGATTCCTACATTTAGTTAGGGAAACAGCTATTGGACTAATCACTTGGTCGGACCACGCTCCTGTCTACCTGACCCTGGAGACATCCCATCCACACTCCAAGCAATGTACCTGGCGGTTGAATGAACAACTTCTGATGGATACGAGGTTCCAACCCCAGCTGCTTGAGACTTTGGAGAACTATTTCCTAGATAATGAGTCGCCAGATGTCTCCCGGGTCACGGTGTGGGAAGCCCACAAGTGTGTTCTACGAGGAAAGCTCATACAGCTAGGCTCCATGCTGAAAAAAGAGAGACTCGGGGAAAAGACTACCTTACTCCAGCGACTTAAGGACTTAGAGACATCACACAAAACGAACCCCTCCCCATCGGTACTGACCGCCCTGACTGAGACAAGATCTGCTCTCAACAAACTGTTGTTCGCGGACATTAAGAGGGACTACAGGCTCTGTAGAAACCGCTTCTATCAATGGGGCAACAGACCGGGGAAGCTATTGGCTAGGGCGCTCCGCGCGCAGAGGGCCACGCTATTTATACAATCGGTACAGGATGCGGCGGGGACTCGCCGCACCCTTACAAAGGACATCGCCGAAACCTTCCACGCTTACTACTCCAAATTATATAATCTTCGGACGCTAGGAACCCCGACATCCCTGTCGACAACTCGAGACCTGGTGGAGGGATACCTTGGTGACGCAGGACTCCCTAAAATATCAGCGGATGAGAGTGCCTGGCTAGACTCCCCCTTTACCCTCCCGGAATTGGAACAAGCCCTTAAGGAAGCTCCTTCCGGAAAGAGCCCAGGCCCAGATGGCTATACAGTTTCTTATTACAAACTCTTTAAGAGCGCTCTCCTGCCCAAAATGCTACTGGCATTCAATGAGATATCTGACGACCGAGGTTTCTCCCCTCAATCATTAGAGGCATTCATTACAGTTATACCAAAGGAAGGGAAAGACCCGGCACAATGCGCTAGTTACCGACCCATATCCCTCCTCAACACAGACGTCAAGCTGTTTGCTAAACTTATAGCAAACAGATTGAAGCTGCTACTCCCCAATATTGTGCATTCGGATCAGGTGGGTTTCATACCAGGAAGAGAGGCCCGCGATAACACCACCAAGATCATTGATTTGATACACTTGGCCTCGAGCAAAAGTGAACCGGTGGTGGTGCTTTCTACCGATGCCGAGAAGGCTTTTGACAGAGTAGATTGGACGTTCATGGAGGGGGTCCTGCGTCACCTGGGGTTGGGACCGATCAGTTTAAGGCGCATTTTAGCACTTTATAACTCCCCCTCTGCAAGGATTAAAATTAATGGAGACTTGTCCCGCCCGGTTCCGATAAGGAATGGCACTAGACAAGGATGCCCCCTCTCGCCACTAATTTTTGTCCTCTGTATGGAGGCCTTGGCGGGAGCCATTAGATTAAATCCAAACATCTCGGGACTCACGGCTGGGGGTAGAGAATTCAAACTCGCACTGTTCGCAGATGACCTGTTAGCTATCCTGTCGAACCCGGTGGTGTCCGTCCCCAACCTGATGACCGAGCTAGATAGGTACGGTTCTATGTCAAACTTCAAGATTAATCTCTCCAAGTCAGTGGCAGTGAATGTGTCACTGGCCTCCCAAGCTCTTGATAATCTTAAACAATCCTTCCCCTTCCACTGGCATCCCTCTAGCTTCAAATACTTGGGGATCACACTCCATAAAGACTTATCACGCCTTTTTGACGAAAATTTCAAAAAACTACTGACCTCACTCCGTTCTGAGTTCCGGGATTGGGGCAACAAAAGACTGTCCTGGTTGGGGAGGCTTAGTGTCATCAAAATGAATGCTCTGCCGAGGGTCCTTTATCTCCTCCAGGCGCTCCCGATATCCATTCCCAAAGCATGGTTCAGAGACTTACATAATTCGGTGAGGGACTTCGTCTGGGGAGATAAACGACCTCGTTTCCGGCACGACATCCTTTTTCGCCCTAAACACAAGGGGGGTCTTCAGTTGCCGCACTTTACTCTGTACTATGAGGCCATTATTCTCCACCGAATCATGGAATGGTCGCGCCCACATGACATAAAACAGTGGGTTCATATCGAGGGAACGGTGATGCCTGCCCCCATTGCATACTACCCCTGGCACTCAAGGCTGCCACGTGTGGATCACCCTACTATTGGCCCTACACTTACACGCTGGGGAAGACTTAGGGTACTACCACACATATCTTCTAAATATTCCCCTCTGACTCCATTGTTCAACAACCCAGATTTCCCACCGGCTGCCTCAGGCCTGGGATTCGACTCTTGGAAAAGGGCGGGGGTGACACGTGTCGGCGGGCTGGTGGAACGTGGAGAGATGGTCCCTTTCCCCTTACTGCAATCCAAGTGGAACCTATCGCCTTCAGAGATCTGGAAATATCTCCAATTAAAACATTTTGCCATGGGGAGCGCTATACGCCCGAGCCTGAGTAGATCATTAACAGCTTTTGAGAGCCTCTGCCTGGAGCCTTCTCGCCCACCACACTTCCTCTCAAGGTGCTATCGAATACTGCTTGAGAATAAATTCCCAGATCTACCCAAATATGCTAGAGACTGGGGCCATGACGTGCAGATAGACTTGTCGGAGGAGGACTGGGAGAAGAGCTTTCAAGCCACCTTCGCCAGCTCCTCTAGTTATTCGGTCCTTGAGACGCACTTTAAAGTCCTGTCTCGCTGGTATAGGTGCCCCCAAACATTAGCTAAAATGTTTCCCAATGTAACAGATGCGTGTTGGAGATGTAGCAATCATCCGGGCTCCCCGATGCACATCTGGTGGAGCTGCCCCGAGCTTCGTCCCTTCTGGGATAAGGTTATAGCAATTTCAAAATTGATAGTGGATCCGGGGGTTCCTTCGGAGCCTACTTTCTGGCTTCTCAACTGTACTTCATGGCCCCTGTCAACATATAAAAAATCTATATTAAAATTTCTCAATAGCGCAGCCAAAGCGGTCATTCCGGTTCACTGGCGATCGACTACTCCTCCTACCGTGAAGGAGTGGATCGCCAGAGTAGATTGGTATATGACTATGGAGGAATTGCGGGTGACACCGGAGACGAACCAGAGATTCACAACTACTTGGTCCCCTTGGCTCGAATTTAAGGCTTCACAAGCTTACTCGACATTGCTGTAGCGACCTAGACCATTTACTTTGATCCCCTACCCGGGCTCCCCCGCTGTCCTCCTGGGAACGATTGGAGCTAGAAACGTATACCTCAGACCCCCGACCAGACTAGACACAGAAGATTCGCTGTGTCCTCCCCTCCCCCCTTCTTCCCCCCGTCTTCTCAGACTCTCTAACCCCCCCCCCCCCCTTTTTTTCTTTTTTCCTTTTTCTTTTCTCTTCTTCCTCTCCACTCTGTACTCTTCTGTAAAGTTTTCTGGAAATGTTTTAAAAATTGGAAATGCTTTATTGAGGCAGCAAGCATCTAGAACGGCCTGAAGCGACTTTAAATTTCAGATAAGGCCCTAGCTGGGGTGTTCCCCAACAGCAGGCCATGTTAAGTTCATAAACAGTCATTGCTTATATCAATTGGATTTATTGACATTTGAATTGTATATGCTGTCTTCTATTACTCGCTGTAATATGTTCTTACCCTTAACCAATAAACATTTATTGAAAAAAAAAAAAAATACAAGTAGGTCATATGTAAGTGACCACCCTCTGTTGATTTCAGGTGTCAAATTTGTGGCCCAAGACTGGTTAACCCTTGCAAAACTACAGCTACTTATTCAAAATGGAAAATATGGTGTGTGTGCCCACTATGCCAGTGTATTTCATGCCCAAAACAGCATTAGGCCAAGCAAAATACAAGTGGGTCATATGTAACTGACCACCCTCTGTTGATTTCAGGTGTCAAATTTGTGGCCCAAGACTGGTTAACCCTTGCAAAACTACAGCTACTTATTCAAAATGGAAAATATGGTGTGTGTGCCCACTTTGCCAGTGTATTTCATGCCCAAAACAGCGTTGGGCCAGGCAAAATACAAGTGGGTCACATTCAAGTGACCACTCTCTGTTGATTTCAGGGGTCAAATTTGTGGCCCAAGACTAGTTAACCCTTGCAAAACTACAGCTACTTATTCAAAATGGCAATTTATAAAATGGTGTTTGTGCCCACTTTGCCAGTGTATTTCATGCCCAAAACAGCGTTGGGCCAAGCAAAATACAAGTGGGTCATATGTAAGTGACCACCCTCTGTTGATTTCAGGGGTCAAATTTGTGGCCCAAGACTAGTTAACCCTTGCAAAACTACAGCTACTTATTCAAAATGGCAATTTATAAAATGGTGTCTGTGCCCACTTTGCCAGTGTATTTCATGCCCAAAACAGCGTTGGGCCAAGCAAAATACAAGTGGGTCATATGTAACTGACCACCCTCTGTTGATTTCAGGTGTCAAATTTGTGGCCCAAGACTAGTTAACCCTTGCAAAACTACAGCTACTTATTCAAAATAGCAAAACATGGTGTGTGTGTGCCCACTTTGCCAGTGTATTTCATGCCCAAAACAGCGTTGGGCCAAGCAAAATACAAGTGGGTCATATGTAAGTAACCACCCTCTGTTGATTTCAGGTGTCAAATTTGTGGCCCAAGACTGGTTAACCCTTGCAAAACTACAGCTACTTATTCAAAATAGCAAAACATGGTGTGTGTGCCCACTTTGCCAGTGTATTTCATGCCCAAAACAGCGTTGGGCCAAGCAAAATACAAGTGGGTGATATGTAAGTGACCACCCTCTGTTGATTTCAGGTGTCAAATTTGTGGCCCAAGACTGGTTAACCCTTGCAAAACTACAGCTACTTATTCAAAATGGAAAATATGGTGTGTGTGCCCGCTTTGCCAGTGTATTTCATGCCCAAAACAGCGTTGGGCCAGGCAAAATACAAGTGGGTCACATGCAAGTGACCACTCTCTGTTGATTTCAGGGGTCAAATTTGTGGCCCAAGACTAGTTAACCCTTGCAAAACTACAGCTACTTATTCAAAATAGCAAAACATGGTGTGTGTGCCCACTTTGCCAGTGTATTTCATGCCCAAAACAGCATTAGGCCAAGCAAAATACAAGTGGGTCATATGTAACTGACCACCCTCTGTTGATTTCAGGTGTCAAATTTGTGGCCCAAGACTGGTTAACCCTTGCAAAACTACAGCTACTTATTCAAAATGGAAAATATGGTGTGTGTGCCCACTTTGCCAGTCTATTTCATGCCCAAAACAGCGTTGGGCCAGGCAAAATACAAGTGGGTCACATGCAAGTGACCACTCTCTGTTGATTTCAGGGGTCAAATTTGTGGCCCAAGGCTAGTTAACCCTTGCAAAACTACAGCTACTTATTCAAAATAGCAAAACATGGTGTGTGTGCCCACTTTGCCAGTGTATTTCATGCCCAAAACAGCGTTGGGCCAAGCAAAATACAAGTGGGTCATATGTAAGTGACCACCCTCTGTTGATTTCAGGTGTCAAATTTGTGGCCCAAGACTAGTTAACCCTTGCAAAACTACAGCTACTTATTCAAAATGGCAAAATATGGTGTGTGTGCCCACTTTGCCAGTGTATTTCATGCCCAAAACAGCGTTGGGCCAGGCAAAATACAAGTGGGTCATATGTAACTGACCACCCTCTGTTGATTTCAGGTGTCAAATTTGTGGCCCAAGACTAGTTAACCCTTGCAAAACTACAGCTACTTATTCAAAATGGAAAATATGGTGTGTGTGCCCACTTTGCCAGTGTATTTCATGCCCAAAACAGCGTTGGGCCAGGCAAAATACAAGTGGGTCACATGCAAGTGACCACTCTCTGTTGATTTCAGGGGTCAAATTTGTGGCCCAAGACTAGTTAACCCTTGCAAAACTACAGCTACTTATTCAAAATAGCAAAACATGGTGTGTGTGCCCACTTTGCCAGTGTATTTCATGCCCAAAACAGCGTTGGGCCAAGCAAAATACAAGTGGGTCATATGTAAGTGACCACCCTCTGTTGATTTCAGGTGTCAAATTTGTGGCCCAAGACTAGTTAACCCTTGCAAAACTACAGCTACTTATTCAAAATGGCAAAATATGGTGTGTGTGCCCACTTTGCCAGTGTATTTCATGCCCAAAACAGCATTAGGCCAAGCAAAATACAAGTGGGTCATATGTAACTGACCACCCTCTGTTGATTTCAGGTGTCAAATTTTTGGCCCAAGACTGGTTAACCCTTGCAAAACTACAGCTACTTATTCAAATGGAAAATATGGTGTGTGTGCCCACTTTGCCAGTGTATTTCATGCCCAAAACAGCGTTGGGCCAGGCAAAATACAAGTGGGTCATATGTAAGTGACCACCCTCTGTTGATTTCAGGGGTCAAATTTGTGGCCCAAGACTAGTTAACCCTTGCAAAACTACAGCTACTTATTCAAAATAGCAAAACATGGTGTGTGTGCCCACTTTGCCAGTGTATTTCATGCCCAAAACAGCGTTGGGCCAAGCAAAATACAAGTGGGTCATATGTAAGTGACCACCCTCTGTTGATTTCAGGTGTCAAATTTGTGGCCCAAGACTAGTTAACCCTTGCAAAACTACAGCTACTTATTCAAAATGGCAAAATATGGTGTGTGTGCCCACTTTGCCAGTGTATTTCATGCCCAAAACAGTGTTGGGCCAGGCAAAATACAAGTGGGTCACATGCAAGGGACCCTACTCTGTTGATTTCAGGTGTCAAATTTGTGACAGAAGACTCATTAACCCTTGCGAAACTGAATGATCTGAATAAGAAGCTGGAGTTCGAATAAGAAGTGAATAAGAAGCTGGAGCTTGAATAAGAAGTGAATAAGAAGCTGGCCGAATAAGAAGCTAACTTCAGCCTCGTGAAAGGAATGATGCTTGTACCACGCTGCTGGTCTTACCAGCGTCTTCTCAGTCATAGCAACATGTCTCACTATGTCCTGTTATTAATAATACACAGGGGGAGCGGCCTGTGGTGTCCTGTTTGTTATACAGGGGGAGAAGCTTCTGGTGTCCTGTTGTTATTATTACTATACAGGTGGAGTAACGTGGTGTCCTGTTATACAGGGGGAGCAGCCTCTGGTGTGAGGTTGTTGTTGATAATAATAATAATATTATTATTATTACTACTACACATGTGGAGTAGCCTGTGGTGTCCTGTTATTATTGTTATGCAGGGAGAGCAGCCACTGGTGTCCTGTTGTTGTTATTATTATATTACTACTACACAGGTGGAGAAGCCTGTGGTGTCCTGTTATACAGGGGGAGCAGCCTCTGGTGTCCTGTTGTTGTTGTTATTACTATACAGGTGGAGTAGCCTGTGGTGTCCTGTTATTATTGTTATGCAGGGGGAGACGCCTCTGGTGTCCTGTTGTTGTTGTTGTTGTTGTTGTTGTTATTACTACACAGGTGGAGTATCTTGTGATGTCCTGTTATTCTTGTTATACAGGGGGAGCAGCCTCTGGTGTCCTGTTGTTATTATTACTACACAGGTGGAGTAGCCTGTGATGTCCTGTTATTCTTGTTATACAGGGGGAGCAGCCTCTAGTGTCCTGTTGTTATTATTATTACTACACAGGTGGAGTAGCCTGTGATGTCCTGTTATTCTTGTTATACAAGGGGAGCGGCCTGTGGTGTCCTGTTGTTAATAATAATAATAATAAGAATTATTATTATTATTATAACAACAGGACACCAGAGACTGCAACCCCTGTATAACAATAATAATAGGACACCACAGGCTACTCCACCTGTGTTGTCGTAATAATAACAACAGGACACCAGAGGCTTCTCCCCCTGTATAAGAAGAATAACAGGACATCCCAGGCTACTCTACCTGTGTAGTAATAATAATAATAATAATAACAACAACAGGACACCAGAGGCTGCTCCCCCTGTATAACAACAGGACACCACAGGCTACTCCACCTGTGTAGTAATAATAACAACAACAGGACACCAGAGGCTGCTACCCCTGAATAACAATAATAACAGGACACCACAGGCCGCTCCCCCTGTATAGCAAGAATAACAGGACATCACAGGCTACTCCACCTGTGTAGTAATAATAATAACAACAGGACACCAGAGGCTGCTACCCCTGAATAACAATAATAACAGGACACGACAGGCCGCTCCCCCTGTATAACAAGAATAACAGGACATCACAGGCTACTCCACCTGTGTAGTAATAATAATAACAACAACAACAGGACACCAGAGGCTGCTCCCCTTGTATAACAAGAATAACAGGACATCACAGGCTACCCCACCTGTGTAGTAATAATAATAACAACAGGACACCAGAGACTGCTCCCCCTGTATAACAAGAATAACAGGACATCACAGGCTACTCCACCTGTGTAGTAATAATAATAACAACAGGACACCAGAGACTGCTCCCCCTGTATAACAAGAATAACAGGACATCACAGGCTACCCCACCTGTGTAGTAGTAGTAGTAATAATAATAATAATAATAATATTATTATTACTACACAGGTGGAGTAGCCTGTGATGTCCTGTTATTCTTGTTATACAGGGGGAGCAGTCTCTGGTGTCCTGTTGTTATTATTATTACTACACAGGTGGAGTAGCCTGTGATGTCCTGTTATTCTTGTTATACAGGGGGAGCGGCCTGTGATGTCCTGTTATTATTGTTATACAGGGGGAGCAGCCTTTGGTGTCTTGTTGTTATTATGTTACTACACAGGTGGAGTAGCCTGTGGTGTCCTGTTATTATTATTATTATTATTATTATTATTATTATTATTATTACTACACAGGTGGAGTAGCCTGTGATGTCCTGTTATTCTTGTTATACAGGGGGGGGGGCTGTGAAGTCTTATTATTATTATTACACACGGGGAGCGGCCTGTGATGTCCTGTTATTATTGTTATACAGGGGGAGCAGCCTCTGGTGTCCTGTTGTTATTATTACTACTACACAGGTGGAGTAGCCTGTAGTGTCCTTTTATTCTTGTTATACAGGGGGAGCAGCCTCTGGTGTCTTGTTGTTGTTATTATATTACTACACAGGTGGAGTAGCCTGTGGTGTCCTGTTATTCTCGTTATACAGGGGAGCAGCCTTTGGTGTCCTGTTGTTATAATAATAATAATAATTACTACTACTACACAGGTGGAGTAGCCTGTGGTGTCCTGGTATTATTGTTATACAGGAGGAGCAGCCTCTGGTGTCCTGTTGTTATTTTTACTACACAGGTGGAGTAGCCTGTGGTGTCCTGTTATAATTACACAGGTGGAGTAGCCTGTGATGTCCTGTTATTCTTGTTATACATGGGGAGCAGCCTCTGGTGTCCTGTTGTTATTATTATTACTGCACAGGTGGAGTAGCCTGTGGTGTCCTGTTATTCTTGTTATACAGGGGGAGCAGCCTGTGGTGTCCTGTTATTATTATTACACACGGGGAGCGGCCTGTAGTGTCCTGTTATTATTGTAATACAGGGGGAGCAGCCTCTGGTGTCTTGTTGTTGTTGTTATTATGTTACTACACAGGTGGAGTAGCCTGTGGTGTCCTGTTGTTATTATTATTATTACTACACAGGTGGAGTAGCCTGTGATGTCCTGTTATTCTTATTATACAGGGGGAGCGGTCTGTGATGTCCTGTTATTATTATTACACACGGGGAGCGGCCTGTGATGTCCTGTTATTATTGTTATACTGGGGGAGCAGCCTCTGGTGTCCTGTTGTTGTTATTATTACTACTACACAGGTGGAGTAGCCTGTGGTGTCCTGTTATTCTTGTTATACAGGTGGAGCAGTCTGTGGTGTCCTGTTATCATTATTACACAGGGGGAGCGGCCTGTGGTGTCTTGTTGTTATAATTATTATATTACTACACAGGTGGAGTAGCCTGTGGTGTCCTGTTATTCTTGTTATACAGGGGGAGCAGCCTCTTGTGTCCTGTTATTGTTATTATTACTACACAGGTGGAGTAGCCTGTGGTGGGTGTCCTGTTATTATTATTTTCTATTACGTCCTAGAGGATGCTGGGGTCCACTTTAGTACCATGGGGTATAGACGGATCCGCAGAAGACATGGGCACTTTAAGACTTTTCAAGGGTGTGAACTGGCTACTCCCTTTGTGTCCGTCCTCCAGACCTCAGTTTTAGAATTGCGCCCAGAGAGACTGAATGCACTCCAGGGGAGCTCTACTGAGTTTCTCTGAAAATACTTATGTTAGGTTTTTTATTTTAGGGAGGCTGCTGGCAACAGTCTCCCTGCTTCGTGGGAATTAGGGGGGAGAAGTAGGATCCAACTTCTGTGAGTTTCATGGCTCTGCTTCTGGCTGACAGGACATAACTCCTGAGGGTACTGATCGCTGGGCGCTCCCGGATGCTCACTCCCACAGCCTGCCATCACCCCCCTTACAGAGCCAGAAGTCAGAAGACAGGTGAGTAGCAGAAGAAAAGAAGACTTCTCTAGTGACGACATATTGAGGTACTGCGCAGCGGGCGGGAACGCTGCGCGCCATGCTCCCACTTACACAGGCACTGCAGGGTGCAGGGCGTGGGGGGGGTTGCGCCCTGGGAAGCATTAATCCTCACAAAAGACTGGCAAAGAGGGGACATTTAGTGCCTGGGCACTGTCCTACCCCCGCCAGTATAAATAATTATATTAATAGAGCGGGACAGAAGTGCGCCATTGCGGGGGCGGGGCTTCCTCACTCACCCAGCACACTACTCGGCGCCATTTTCTCTCCACAGAGCTGTAGATACACTGGTCCTTCCTTCACTACTGACAAGTATCAGGATGCAAAACAGGGGGGGGCACAGTGAATTTGGTGCTGTGTATCGGCATTATAAAAACGCTACAAGTCTGTCAACACTTTTTGTTTCACAGGCTTTGTACTTTTGGCGCTGGGTTGTGAGCTGGCATATCCTCTCTGTGTCCCTCTGACAGATTTTACTGTGGGTCTGTCCCCTATAAGCCCGGAGTGTCTGTGGGTGTTTGGTACACGTGTGTTGACATGTCTGAGGCAGAGTGCTCTTCCCCAGAGGAAGCTATATTAGGGACGCAGACTGGTGATGGGGTGGCCCTGTCGGCACCGCCGATACCTGACTAGGTGAAAGTTTTGAGTGATAGTGTGAATTGTATCAGCAAAAGGTTGGATAAGTCTGAGACTCAGACACAGACGTGGAGAAAATCTGTGGAGGATGTGATGTTTCAAGGCTATGCTTCTTATTCGTTAGGAGACCCCTTGGGGTCGCGGAAACGTTCTTTTGCCCAGTTACTACACACTGATACCGACACGGAACTGATTCCAGTTTCGACCATAGTGATTCCAGAATAGATCCAAAATTGTCAAAGAGCATTCAGTACATGATTGTGGCTATTAAGGACGTCTTAAACGTCACTGACGACCCTGCTGTTCCTGACAAAAGGGTGTGTCTCTATAAAGAAAAGTAAGTTGAGGTAACTTTTCCTCCCTCTCATGAACTGAACGCTCTGTTTGAAAGTCTGGGACAGCCCTGACAAAAAGTTTGAAATCCCCAAAAGGATACCAGTTGCTTATCCCTTTCCCGCAGAGGACAGGAAGAAGTGGGAGTCACCTCCCATTCTGGACAGGGCCCTGTCACGGTTGTCTAAAAAAGGTAGCTCTCCCGGCACCGGGCACGGCGGCCCTTAAGGACCTGGCGGATCGTAAGCAGGAAGCTACGTTAAAATATATTTATGTGACCACGGGTACGCTTCTCAGGCCTGCCATTGCATGTGCGTGGGTGAGTAGTGCTATTGAAAAGTGGTCGGATAACTTGTCATCCGATATAGATACGCTGGATAGGGATGACATCCTTCTTACGTTGGGTCATATCAAGGACGCTGCAGCATACTTACGTGCGGCTGCAAGAGATATTGGGATTTTGGGGTCAAGAGCCGATACCATGGCGGTCTCAGCTAGGAGGGCGTTGTGGATTCACCAATGGAATGCTTATGCAGACTCCAAGAAAAATATGGAGTCTCTCCCCTATACGGTTGAAGCCTTGTTTGGTGATGGCCTAGATGATTTGGTCTCGGCGGCTACCGCAGGTAAATCAACCTTCTTGCCTTATGTTCTCTCACAACAAAAGATGCATCATTATCAGATGCAGTCCTTTCGGCCCCATAGATACAAAAGAGGAAAAGGCTCCCCTTTCCTTACTAATAGAGGAAGGGGGAGAGGAAAAAGATCTGCGGCCTCGTCGGGATCTCAGGAGCAGAAATCAGCCCCTGCTTCTGCCAAATCCACCGCATGACGCTGGGGCTCCCTTGCGGGAGTCCGCACCGGTGGGGGCATGTTTAAAACTTTTCAGTCAGATCTGGATTTATTCTGGCCTAGACCCGTGGGTTTTACAAATAGTGTCCCAAGGGTACAAACTGGAGTTTCAAGACGTTCCCCCTCGCCGATTTTTCAAATCGGCCTTGCCAGTTTCTCTCCCGGACAGGGATGCTGGAAGCGCGGCAATACAAAAATTGTGTCAGGATCAGGTCATTATCCTGGTTCCCCTGTCACAACAGGGAGAAGGCTTTTATTCAAGCCTCTTCGTGGTCCCAAAGCCGGACGGCTCGGTCAGACCAATCCTAAACCGGAAATCTCTCAATTTCTACCTGAAGAAATTCAAATTCAAGATGGAATTTCTCAGGGCAGTGATCTCCAGTTTGGAGGAAGGTGATTTCATGGTTTCAGTAGACATAAAGGATGCCTACTTACATGTTCCCATTTATCCTCCGCATTAGGCTTACCTGAGGTTTGCAATTCAGGATTGTCATTACCAATTTCAGACGTTGCTGTTTGGTCTGTCCACGGCTCCGAGGATTTTCACAAAAGTAATGGCGGAGATGATGGTTCTCCTTCACCAGAAAGGAGTCACTGTTATCCTGTACTTGGACGATCTCCTAATAAAGGCGAGATCCAAGGACAGGTTGGTGCAGAACATTGCACTATCCCTGGCAGTACTTTAACAACATGGTTGGGTTCTGAACTTCCCGAAATCACAGTTGGTTCCAACGACAAGGTTGTCATTTCTGGGAATAATACTGGACACAGAACTACAGAAAGTCTTTCTTCCAGTGGAAAAGGCTCCGGAGATCCGGAGACTGGTCAAACAAATTCTGAAACAAGCAAGAGTGTCAATCCATCACTGCATTCGGTTGCTGGGGTAGATGGTAGCGGCCTACAAGGCCATCCAGTTTGGCAGGTTCATGCCAGAGTATTCCAGTGGGACCTGTTGAACAAGTGGTCCGTATCCCACCTACACATGTACCGGAGGATAATCCTGTCATCCATAGCCAGAATTTCACTTCTGTGGTGGCTGCACAGCTCTCACCTACATGAGGGACGCAGGTTCGGGATTCAGGACTGGGTCCTAGTGACCACGGATGCAAGCCTCCGAGGCTGGGGAGCAGTCACACAGGGGGAAAACTTCCAAGGAAGATGGTCAAGTCAGGAGACTTGTCTCCACCACAACGTTCTGGAGTTAAGAGCCATTTACAAAGGGCCTTCTACAAGCAGAACATCTTCTTTATAATCGGCCCGTACAGATACAGTCGGACAATGTAACAGCAGTGGTGTACATAAACTGTCAGGGCGGAACGAAAAAGCAGAGCGGCGATGGCAGAGGCCACAAAGATCCTCCGCTGGGCAGAAAGACATGCAAGCGATCTGTCAGCGATTTTCATTCCGGGAGTGGACAACTGGGAAGCAGACTTCCTCAGCAGACACGATCTCCATACAGGAGAGTGGCGCCTCCACCAAGACATCTTCGCAGAGGTGACAAGTCGTTGGGGAGTTCCTCAAGTAGACATGATGGCGTCTCGTCTCAACAAGAAGCTTTAGAGATTTTATTCCAGGTTGAGAGACCCTCAAGCAATAGCGGTGGATACACTGGTGACACAGTGGGTGTCTCAGTCGGTGTATGTATTCCCTCCACTTCCTCTCATTCCAAAAGTTCTTAAAATCATAAGAAGAACAAAGGTTCGGGCGATCCTCATTGTCCCAGACTGGCCAAGGAGGGCTTGGTATCCAGATCTTCGGAAATTACTGATAGAAGATCCCTGGCCTCTTCCTCTGCGCGAGGACCTGTTACAGCAGGGGCCGTGCGTGTATCAAGACTTACCATGGCTACGTTTGACGGCATGGCTGTTGAGCGCCAGATCCTAGCCCTGAAAGGGTATTCCCAGTGAAGTCGTTCCCACACTTATTCAGGCCAGGAAAGGAGTAATGTCTACACATTACCACCGTATTTGGAGAAAATATGTTTCTTGGTGTGAATCCAAGAAGGCTCCTACGGAAGAGTTTCAGCTAGGATGTTTTCTCCATTTAATACAAGCTGGTGTGGATGCGGGCCTAAAATTGGGCTCAATTAAGGTACAGATTTCAGCCTTATCGGTTTTCTTTCAGAAACAATTGGCCTCCCTTCCAGAAGTTCAGACCTTCGTGAAAGGAGTTTTGCACATCCAACCTCACTTTGTGCCTCCAGTGGCACCGTGGGACCTTAATGTGGTGTTGCAGTTCCTTCAATCACATTGGTTTGAACCTTTACAGAAGATGGAGTTGAAATTCCTCACTTGGAAAGTGGTCATTCTGTTAGCCTTGGCTTCCGCAAAGCGGGAGTCTGAATTAGCGGCCTTGTCTCACAGGAGCCCTTATTTTATCTTCCATGAAGCTAGAGCAGAATTGAGGACGCGTCAACAATTTCTGCCGAAGGTGGTTTCTTCATTCCACATGAACCAACCTATTGTGGTGCCTGTGGCTACTGACGCCTTCGCTGAGTCAAAGTCTCTGGATGTGGTCAGAGCTTTGCAGATTTATGTCGCCAGAACGGCTCGGAGTAGGAAAACAGCAGCTCTGTTTGTCCTGTATGTTCCCAACAAGATTGGGTGTCCTGATTCCAAGCAGACCTTTGCACGCTGGATCTGTGGTACGATTCAGCATGCTCATTCCATGGCTAGATTGCCGTTACCAAAATCGGTGAAGGCCCATTCTACTAGAAAGGTGGGCTCGTCCTGGGCGGCTGCCCAGGGGGTCTCAGCATTGCATCTTTGCCGAGCAGCTACTTGGCCAGGGTCAAACACTTTTGCAAAGTTTTACAAGTTTGATACCTTGGCCGATAATGACCTCAAGTTCGGTGCTGCAGAGTCATCCGCACTCTCCCGTCCGTACTGGAGCTTTGGTATAACCCCATGGTACTAAAGTGGACCCCAGCATCCTCTAGGACGTATGAGAAAATAGGATTTTAATACCTACCGATAAATCCTTTTCTCTTAGTCCGTAGAGGATGCTGGGCGCCCGATCCAGTGCGCACTGTATCTGCAGTTGTTAGTTCTAGTTACAAACTTGTTGTGTTACGTTCTTTTTCAGCATGTTGCTGTATTTGTTCATACACGTTGGCATGTGTTACGTTGAATGCCATGTTGTGCGGCATGGTTGAGGTGTGAGCTGGTATGAATCTCACCTTAAATTAACAGTAAATCCTTTCCTCGAAATGTCCGTCTCCCTGTTCACAGTTCCTATAACTGAGGTCTGGAGGAGGAGCATAGAGGGAGGAGCCAGTTCACACCCTTGAAAAGTCTTAAAGTGCCCATGTCTCCTGCGGATCTGTCTATACCCCATGGTACTAAAGTGAACCCCAGCATCCTCTACCTGACTAAGAGAAAAGGATTTACCGGTAGGTATTAAAATCCTATTATTACACAGGGGGAGCAGCCTGTGGTGTTTTGTTATTGTTATACAGGGGGAGCAGCCTCTGGTGTCCTGTTATACAGGGGGAGCAGCCTCTCGTGTACTGTTATGTAGGGTGACCATATTATCCCTTTTACCTGGGACACTTATGGATTACACAGGTTCTGTGGCTAGCTGACTTCAAGCCTACATTTCATCTGGTTTTAATCAGCCACAGAACCTGTGTAATCCATGAGCGTCCCAGGTAAAAGGGATAATATGGTCACCCTATATTATTATTATTACACACTTGGTGAAGCAGCCTGTGGTGTCCTGTTAGTATTGTTATACAGGGGGAGGGTGTACTGTTGTTATTATTACACAGGGGGAGAAGCCTTTGGTGTCCTGTTGTTGTTGTTATTATTATTATTATTATTACACAGGGGAGCACCCTGTGGTGTCGTCTTAGTATTATTACACAGGGGGAATAACCTGTGGTGTCCTATTATTATTATTACACAGGAGGAGCAACCTGTGGTGTCATATTACATAATATCTAAGGTTGAAAAAAAAGACAATTGTCCATCGGGTTCAACCTATTTGTGGTCTCCTATGCAGGATTATTTTATCTAAAATTTTTTGACTGATGCTGAAGTCAGCCGTTGCATTTTAACCCTTTTTATAGTAACTATAGTGCATGACAATGCACCATAACCCTGGATATCCTTATCCATTAGGAATTTATCTAACCCATTCTTAAAGGTGTTGACAGAGTCCGCCATTACAACTCCCTCAGGCAGGGAATTCCATACACGTACTGTCCTTACCGTGAAAAAGCCTTTACGCTGTATTGTGCGGAATCTCCTCTCCTCTAACCTGAGCGAGTGTCCACGAGTCCTCTGTGTTGATCTAACCGAAAACAGGTCCCACGAAAGCTCGGTGTATTGTCCCCTTATATATTTGTAGATGTTGATCATGTCCCCTCTTAGTCTCCTCTTTTCTAATGTAAACATGCCTAGTCTTTCAAGCCTTTCCTCGTATTCCAGCATCTCCGTGCCCTTTATTAGTTTGGTCGCCTGCCTCTGAACTTTTTCTAGCTCCAGGATATCTTTTTTGTAGTAGGGTGCCCAGAATTGTACACAGTATTCAAGGTGTGGCCTCACCAGTGATTTATATAATGGGAGTATAACACCCTCGTCCCTTGCATCAATTCCCCGTTTTATGCATGCTAGTATCTTATTAGCCTTCTTTGCTGCAAGCCTACTTTGGGTACTGCTGCCTAGCTTACTATCTATGAGAACACCTAAGTCCTTTTCCAGTACAATATCCCCTAATTTTACCCCATTCAGTATGTACTGTAGGTGTTATTTTTGTTCCTGCTACCACAGTGCATTACCTTACACTTGTCTGTGTTGAAGCGCATTCTCCATTTGGCTGCCCATACTTCTAATTCAACTAAGTCATTCTGAAGAGACTCGGCATCCTCCTCTGTATTTATAGCCTTACACGATTTGGTATCATCTGCAAAAATTGACACCATGCTCTCTAGACCTTCTGTTAGGTCGTTAATGAAAATCTGAACTATAGCGGTCCTAATACCGAGCCTTGTGGCACACCACTTAACACTTCAGTCCCATTTGAAAGAGATCCATTAACCACAACACGCTGCTCCCTATTATCTAACCAATTTTTGACCCAAGTGCATATTGCGCTTCCTAGCCCTATTTCTTGTAGCTTATAGATAAGTCGCATGTGTGGTACTGTGTCAAAAGCTTTGGCAAAGTCTAAAAAGATTACATCCACCTCTTTACCTTGATCTAGGTTTGTGCTTACTGTTTCATAAAAACCAAGTAAGTTGGTTTGAGAGGATCTGTCCTTCACAAATCCATGTTGATTCCTTTTGATGACCTTATTGGATTCAAGGAACTTCTGAATCCTATCCCTAAGAATACCATCCAGTACTTTCCTCACTATGGATGTAAGAGTAACTGGTCTATAATTACCCGGTTCAGCTTTACTTCCCTTTTTGAATATAGGCACTACTTCCGCTATACGCCAGTCTTTGGGAACTAGTGATGAGCGGATTCGGTTTTACTCGGTTCTCAAAACAGAACCTTATTGGCTATCCAAAACACGTGACATCCGTGAGCCTATAAGATGCCGTTTTGAGAACCGAGTAAAACCGAACCCGCTCATCACTATTGGGAACCATACCTGATATAACTGAATCCTTAAAGATCATAAATAGGGGTTTTGCAAGTTCAGAGTGAAGCTCCATTAGAACCCTTGGGTGAATTCCATTAGGCCCCGGTGACTTATTCATTTTTAAATGTTTTAATCGGTCACAGACTACCTCCTCACTTAGGTAGTTATTTATCAGTGGGATATTCTCATTATTGAGATTGTGTGTTAGTCCCTTGATTGGGTCCTCTCTTGTAAATACTGTTGAAAAAAACTCAATTAGTGTGTCTGATATGTCATTATCATTTTTGATTAAGACTCCCAGCTTGAGCTTTTAAAGGGCCTATACTCTCCTTTTTTTTTTTTTTTCATATATTTTTTTTTTAAATAATTTTTTATTGAAGCATGAATAAAAACATGGAGATTACATAGTGTTTCAGTACAGTATGGGTGCAATCAAACATTGATATGCTATCAACAATATCTCATAGAGTCAGCCATTAATTGTCAATCAGTAACAGAAAGAGTAGTGAAATAGTACTTAAAAAACATGATATAAAAATACTGAAGTACAATTCGAACCCTTAGTAGAATGTGTGGCAGTCACCGCTCAGCCCCAAAAAATAAATAAAATATTCGGAAAGATGGATCAATCAAAAACAATGGGGGGGGTCCCCATACCACGAGGTCAGACGTAGACTTTTATGGATTCCCTCCCCTGTTGATATCTATATCAACAGGGGAGGGAATCCATAAAAGTCTACATCTGACCTTGTGGTATGGGGACCCTCCCCATTGTTTTTGATTGATCCATCTTTCCGAATATTTTATTTATTTTTTGGGGCTAAGAGGTGACTGTGTTGCAATGTAGCTTTCCCATACATCGAAAAATTGACCCAACCGATGTTCTTTATCGAACATGGTTTCCACCCAGTCCATTCTAAAGATGTTATGAAGCTTTTCCTTATATAGGGAGAACGAAGGGGAATTAGGATGAATCCAATTTTGCAAAATAGTTTTTTTAGCTGCTGAGCTTATGGCCAGGAGCAATTTTCTCCCCCCTTTAGTAATACGCTGGGATTTTGAAGGTAAGCCAAAAATGGCCCACTCAGGGGAAAGAGGGACATCATTTATCAACGTAGTTTCTGCCTCTTGTTTAATCTTCATCCAAAAGCCTCTAATTATTGAACAGTCCCAAAAGCAATTAAACAAATCTGCGGAACCTCTAGAGTATTTGGGACAACCATCAGATGGGATCAAGCCCATAAGATACTGTCTATTTGGAGAAAGGTATGTTCTATATAAGACATTATAAAACAGTTCCTGATACATATTTGAAGGTGAAGGGGTGAACCGCCATGCCGCCCTGAAAGCCTGGGTTTTTGCACAAGGGGAGGTGAACAGAGAACTGCGCATGAAGCCCACTCTTATGTATCAAAATATGTCAGACCTTTCTCGTATTCCACATGAGAGCATTATCTCGGAGAGCAGGTGGTATATATTGGTCATGGACGTGGAGAAAACTAGCGGTGTTTAAGTCTCCCAATAGCTGAGATTCAAGTACTGTATTTACATAAACATTAGTACCATGAATCCAATCAATTAAATATCTTAAGTGGACTGCATGGCTATAACGTACCACATCTGGGAAATTAATGCCTCCATGTTCCTTGGATTGGCATAGTTTAATAAAGCTAATTCAAGGCCGTTTTCCTTGCCAAATGAAGGAGCGAAACTGACTTAATATATTTCACATCCCTTTGGGTAAGGAGTGGGGAGAGGACCTGTAGTAAGTAGAGTAGCCTAGGAAAAGTGATTGTTTTGATCAAATTCACTCTACCAAGATACGAAAGAGTAAGATGTTTCCAGCCGCTCAAATCAGTAGAAATGTTTGAAATGGCTTTGCTAATGTTGTGTTTATTTAGTTGGGAAGGGTTTCTAGTGAAAGTTATGCCCAGATAATTTATAGAAGAGGGGGACCATTGAATGGAGACCAAGTTACTCCATTGCGGGATGAACTCCTGGGGTCCTAAGAGCATTCCCACTGACTTGTCTGCGTTAATAACCAGTCCAGAGACCTTGCCATAAGAGTTTATTTTACCTAGAACGAGAGGGACTGTTTCGCGGGGATTATTAATGTATAGTAAAAGATCATCTACGAAGGCCGATATTTTTACTTCACTCGAGCCAATACGCACACCCTTGAACTGTGGCCAGTGTCGAAGGATCCGTAATATAGGGTCTAATGATAAATTAAAGAGCAGAGGAGAGAGAGGGCATCCCTGGCGGGTGCCTCTCTTTAGGGTCAATGCACTGCTTCTCAGGCCATTAACCAGAATTGAAGTGGAGGGTGATTGGTAAAAAAAAAATCCCTACGTTCTAAAACGGAGAACAGATGTGGCCGAAGCACTGTGTCGAATGCTTTATGAGTATCTACACTGAGCAACATATTATTTGAATTAGAAGACCGCACAGAGGAAATAGTCGCTGCTATCGCAGATCTTATAGCTCGAACCGAGTGTCTACCTGCGTAGCCCAGTTAATGGTCAGTAAGCAAATTCGGCAAAATTTGTTGTAGGCGGTTAGCCATAATTTTAGACAAAATTTTAAAATCAGTATTCAATAACGTAAGGGGCATATAAGACCCTAACAATTGAGGATCCTTGTCCGGTTTTGGTAACAGAATCGTGTGTGCAGGGCCGAAACTAGGATTTCTGTCACCCGGGGCAAGGCAGTAATTTGGCGCCCCCCACCCCACAAATTTTTTTTTAAATATAAACATAAATAAATAAAATAATAAATACAAAACACAGAAAACCCCACAACTGTACACTTTGCCCTTTCAGACATCTTTCAACCATGAACGATGGCCCTTCTGACATATATGTAATATCCATCCCTTAAAAATATTGAGTGAGGTTTCTTAAATAACACCATCAAATATCCAAATAGTTTTATTCAAATTACAATTATTGAAATAACATAATATTTATAATCCGTGGCGGTTGCAGTGCCGACCATATAGTGCAGGGGGAACTGCTTAGCAGAAGTAAACATACATTCAGCCACTACTGGTTACAATATAAAACACAGATGCACACAAAAATCCATTAAAGCTGTACTCTCCTAGCTTTTTTCGCAGCAAATATATTTTATAATGTCTTCATAGCAAAGAGTGGAGGATCTCTTGTGTTCAATTGAAATTATGCTGAGGTTTGTCAGCCTTTCCTGACCCATGGTATTCCTTAGGTAGGTTTTAATAAGTTTTAATTTACTAAAACTCCTTTCCCCAGAGGCGACAGAGACTGGAAGTGTTAGAAAAATTCGAAGTGCTGTAGTGATATTAGGATATGCCTCTTCAAGCCTATGTTTGTAGATAAGGGTCAAGATGGTCGCTGGAGGGGATGATTTCATCTTTTCGTCGACTTCCAATGCATGAAATTTAAAACTCTCGATTTCATGGAGGAACTCTTCTTCATTTATATCTTCCTTGTAAACGTGTGCCAGTTCCTTTGCTTGTGTTTTCAGATGCTTTGTTTCCGATTTCTGTAGTTCCATTCCATGTAGGAATCCAAATTTTTCATTGATTTTTTCTAGTGCTAGAAATCTCTTAAGTTCACTTATTATTCGATCAATAATTTCCAATAGTGAGATCCTAAACAATTTTTCCTGTGAGATGTTAGATGCATCATCACCAGGAGGTTCACTTTCATCAAACATCCTCTTTTTTTTTTCTTTCTTCTTCTTGTTTCTTTAAAATCAGTTGTAAGATTGTCAGTGTGTGCTAGATCTTTAGCCTCAGTTATAGCTTCGGGCACAGCATTCTCTCTTGCTGACTGAATCAGGTTTATCAGCCCACGTATATTTCTTACTGCCTTGTCAACTGTTACATCATCTCTCTGTAGATACTGACTCACACGGTCAATCTTTCTTAGGATTCCATACCAGAAACAAGTGATGATGATAAATTCAAACTTCCTTATGTGTTTTAACAGAGAGTTTGCCTCTGACTTAGTTTCTGGAGAAGACAGAGGGTTGGTCCCCAATTCTTCCAGGGCCTTCATAACTTTATCTGTATACTGACTCAACAGCTTCCACCTTCGCTGACCATCTCGTCTTACTTTGTGATCTTAGTGAGGTTGGGACATGTTTCTTCAAAATCTTCCCATCTTGAAGTTGATGCTGCAAAGTACAGATAGAGAGAGTGAAGTGTCCCAAAGAAGGTCTGTGCTTCAGGTGATATATCAGCAGCATGTACTCCTACTAAATTTAGTGAGTGTGCCGCACAAGGCACAAAATATGCCAATTCGTTTTCTTGGAGTATTCTTGCCTGGAAAGCCTTTATAAACTCCAGCCATGTTTGCTCCATTATCATATGACTGACCTCTGCAAAACTTCATGTCTAAACCATCATCTTGGACTTTCTTGAGGATTTCTTCACTCAGACCAAGGCGTGTCTTGTCAGAAACTACAAAAAAGTCAATAAAGCTTTCTAAAATTTCTGAGCCATTTTCACTTACTTTGACATATCTAATTACCTCTGTCATTTGTTCAAGTTTTCTCACATCTGGAGTGCAATCAAACATGAGCGCAAAATATCTAGCTTCTTTTATTTCATTCACTATATCTTGTCTTACTTTTCCTGCAATTATTTTAAGGAATTCATCTTGAATCGCTGAAGAAAAGTAGCTCACTTGGCCTTTCTTGTGCCGTTCTATGTGTTCACGCCAAGGAGCGTGGTAGTGTGATATAAGGTCTATGTGTCACGAACCGGTCTCTCACCTTTGCGGGTTCTGGGGTTCATCCGTTGCCAGTGCGGTTGCTCGCGGTGCTGTGCGCCCGTGTGGGGACACGGCGTGATCAATGGCACAGGTAATGCAGAGTCTGGGAACTGTGAGTGCGGGGACCAAATGGCCTAGGGCACTGCGGTGTGTCTGCTGTATAGGAGGTGGCCATGTTGGAGACCAAATAGCTAATGCTGAGCACTTGTGAGAACACCTGTGGGCAGGTGTAAGCCAATCCCGTGCTTGTGCTGCCTTTAAGTAGGCTGGGATTGTGTCACTCTGGGCCAGTGCTTTGTTGTATCAAAGCTGTGCTCTAGCTCTGAACTCTCTCCGTGCATTCCTGTGTGATTCCCGTGGTCCAGATATCGCCTCCGTTCCCAGAGGTCCGTTTTGCAGCCTTCACTGCCAAAGATCTACCGGCTCTCCATTGTGCTATCAGTCAATTGCACACCTATTGGAAATACTTGGATTCCCAGTGTCCTGCATGAGGTTACCTTGTCTGTCTGCCTATCATACAAAGTCTGGAGGATTCCAATTCCCTCAGCTGTTCGTTTGTTCAACTCTGCATTTAACCCATTCATCACCTCACCATCTACTACAGTTTCACAGTGATCTCCGGAACCCGCAAGTAACCCAATTCAGTACTTTTTCTATGTTGTCATTACAAGGATAATTCTTCACAGTCTCTCAGTTAACTCTTAAAACTCCATTGCAAATTCTTACAGTTAATTCTCCATGTCTGCATTAACCAGTTAAACACAATCTGCAGTTCAGCATCAAAGCCTGTTTATATTTGGACAATTCAACATTTATTCTTCAGCTTGTTTTTGCATATGTTTCCATGAACATTTCTTTTATTTATTTCTGAGTTTTCTCTTGCATATTATTTCTGTCATTCCTGCAATACTTCAGTATAATGATGATTAACAACTAGTCATTTAACTCCTTACTGAATTGTTACTTTAATAAATATATGAAACGGAACTTCCTTCGTCCTCCCTGTTTTCTTCATACCCCAGCACCTACACCTGTGGTTGGTTCCAGGTTAACGGATTCACAAAAACACCCGGACCTGACAGTAAGCACTGGCCACATGGATCCGTCAAGTGACCAATTCGCAGGAGGCGGTGCTACGTCAAATATCCTTTCCCGTCTGGAAAACCAGGAGTCTATACAGACACAAATAGTGCAGTTTATGCAAACTATGGCAGACCGTTTAGAGACTCTTCATACAGCAATTAAAACGTCTCAAGTCCAGATTCCAACTCCGGTTGTCCCAGTTACCACTACAGCTTCTCCTGTGATGCTGCCTACGTCCCGCTTGCAGTTACCCTCTCCGAGTAAGTTTGACGGAACTCCAAAACTTTGCAGGGGATTCCTGAATCAATGCGAGATCCAGTTCGAACTGATGTCCGCCAGTTTCCCATCAGCTCGTTCTAAGGTCGCATATATTATTGCCCTCCTCTCCGGTCAGGCTCTGGAGTGGGCATCACCATTATGGGAGAGAGGTGATCCTATCCTCTCTAATTACAAAGAGTTTGTATCTTCTTTCCGGAGAATCTTTGACGAACCCGGCAGGACCACCTCAGCATCTTTGGAGATTCTCCGTCTACGTCAAGGTTTACGTCCTGTCAATCAATATATTGTTCAGTTTCGCACGTTGTCTTCAGAGTTAAACTGGAATGAGGAGGCCCTGATCGCCGCGTTTTGGAATGGACTTTCTGAGAGAATCAAGGACGATTTAACTATCCGGGATGTGCCAACTAAACTGGATGAATTGATTTCTCTCTGTAACAAACTTGACCTACGCTACAGGGAGCGATGTTTAGAGAAATCCAGGGCAGAGCGATCCAGTCCACGTTATCATCCTAGGCCTCGACAAGATTCTTCATCACAGTCTCCGGTAACGACAGACGAACCTATGCAGATTGGGCGCTCTCGCCTCACAGAAGAGGAACGACTTCGTCGTCGACAGGGTAACCTCTGCATGTACTGTGGGTCCTCTGAACACTTAGTTAAATTCTGCAAACTCTGACCGGGAAACTCTCGCTCCTAGCTTATTCAAGAGAGGTTAAGCTAGGAGTTACTCTAGAATCACGTTCTGGGAAAGAGCCGACCTTGTCTATTCAATTAGAAGTTCCAAGTTCTACAGTGAAAGTTTCAGCTCTCCTAGATTCTGGGGCAGCCGAGAACTTCATCTCCTCAGCCTTTGTCATGCGGTCTAAAGTTCAAACCATGCCTCTGGAAGCAGCAGTTGCCGTTACAGCAGTGGATGGAAGTCGAATTCCAGATGGTATAATTACTCATCGAACCGTATGTCTCAAGATGAAAGTTGGTGTGCTCCATTCCGAATACCTCTCCTTCTACGTGATTCCCAAAGCCTCTCAAGATGTGATACTTGGTTTACCTTGGCTGCAGAAACATAACCCTCAACTTAATTGGCAAACCATGGAAGTCCTTTCATGGGGTAAATCTTGTACCAAGGACTGTTTAGCCTCAATTGTACCTCTCCGGTCAATCAGCCTTCCCGACCTACCTCCGGTGTATCAATCCTTTGCGGATGTTTTCAGTAAACAAGCAGCAGACTCTCTACCTCCTCATCGCGAATGGGACTGCCCAATTGTCCTGGTTCCGGGTAAAACACCTCCTAGGGGACGAATTTATCCGCTATCCATCCCAGAGACGCAAGCTATGTCTGATTATATACAAGAAAATCTAACCAAAGGATTTATCAGACCATCTTCTTCACCTGCAGGAGCCGGATTCTTTTTCGTTAAGAAGAAGGACGGTGGGTTACGACCATGCATAGATTACCGTGGACTCAATGAGATCACTGTGAAAAACAAGTATCCATTACCCTTAATTCCAGAATTATTTGACCGGGTAAAAGGAGCTACTGTGTTTACAAAACTGGATCTCCGAGGGGCCTACAATTTAATCCGCATCCGAGAAGGGGACGAGTGGAAGACTGCTTTTAATACCCGGGATGGGCATTACGAATACCTTGTAATGCCTTTCGGTCTTTGTAATGCACCTGCAGTTTTTCAAAGCTATGTGAATGAACTTTTTCGTGATCTTCTCTACAAGTGTCTAGTAGTGTACCTGGATGATATCCTAATATTCTCTAGGGATATAAAGTCTCACCGTCACCAAGTTAAAGAGGTACTGACACGTCTGAGGAAAAATCAACTTTATTGTAAGTTAGAGAAGTGCACTTTTGAAGTATCTTCCATACCGTTCCTTGGTTACATCATTTCTGGATCAGAGCTATGTATGGATCCCGGTAAGGTACAAGCTATCCGAGATTGGTCCACTCCTACAACTCTCAAGGGGATTCAGCGATTTCTCGGCTTTGCTAATTTCTATAGGAGATTCATTAAGAATTATTCTACGTTAGCTGCTCCCATCACAGCCCTAACTCGTAAGGGAGCAAATCCTACGAACTGGTCTTCAGAAGCAATCAAAGCCTTCTCTGATTTAAAGCAAGCCTTTGTGTCAGCCCCCATTCTTCGACAGCCTGATCTGAATCGTCCCTTTCTACTAGAGGTGGATGCATCTACAGAAGCAGTAGGAGCTGTGTTGTCACAAGTCTTTGAAGATAAAAAGGTCCATCCCTGCGGATATTTCTCCCGTAAGTTCCTCCCGGCAGAACGTAATTATGCAATCGGTGAGCAAGAGTTACTTGCCATCAAGTTGGCATTTGAGGAGTGGAGATACCTTCTAGAAGGAGCTCAACATCGCATTACAGTTTATACTGATCATAAGAATCTTCTGTATCTGCAGTCAGCTCAGTGTTTGAATCCACGACAAGCTCGATGGGCGCTTTTCTTCTCACGATTTGATTTCAAACTCACCTATCGTCCAGGGTCTCAGAACAAAAAGGCAGATGCCCTTTCCCGGTCCTTTGCTTCTTCTGAATTAAATGATGCTACCACGAATCAAGCCATTGTGAATCCTAGGTCCTTTTTAATGACTCGAACCTCTCCAGTTCCTCCGCCTGGCAAGACCTTTGTCGCCACAAGTCTTCGAAAACGGCTGCTTACCTGGGCTCACTCCTCTTCCTTCATGGGTCATCCTGGGGTTCTAAAGACTCTCAAGTTTATTCAACAGTCTTATTGGTGGCCACGTCTCAAAGCCGATGTCCAAGAGTTTATAGCAGCATGTCCTAAATGTGCCCAACATAAGAGTCCAAGAAGTTCTCCACCAGGTTTGTTACATCCACTATCCATACCCAAACAACCATGGACTCATATCTCAATGGATTTCGTGACCGATCTACCTCCATCAAAAGGGCGAAATACCATTTGGGTGATAGTGGATCGATTTTCGAAAATGGCACATTTCATTCCATTAACTGGGTTACCATCAGCCCCTTTACTAGCCAGATTGTTCATCTCTGAAATCTTCAAGTTGCATGGCCTTCCTCGAGAAATTGTTTCTGATCGGGGAACACAGTTTGTGGCCAAGTTTTGGAGGTCGCTTTGTTCATCTTTAAATGTCAAGTTGAACTTTTCTTCTGCATATCATCCTCAGACAGATGGACAAACTGAGAGAGTCAACCAAGACCTTGAAACATTTCTCCGGCTATATATATCGTCCTCACAGGATGACTGGGTTGACTACCTACCATTGGCAGAATTTGCTCATAATAATCTCTTCCATTCATCTTCAGAATCTACGCCCTTTTATATTAACTTCGGCTTTCATCCTCGTGTGCCAGAGTTTCATCCATTGCCAGCCCTAGAGGTCCCAGCGGCAGATCAAGAGCTTCAACGTCTATCTAGCATCTGGAGTTGTGTACGTAAGTCTTTGGTCAAAACTTCCGCTCGTTATAAATCTTTTGCAGATAAAAAACGTAAAGCTGTACCGAATTACAAAGTGGGAGACCAAGTTTGGATTTCTACGCGCAATCTCAAGTTCAAAGTTCCTTCTAAGAAATTTGCTCCCAGGTTTATTGGTCCATTTCCCATTGTAAAGGTACTCAACCCTGTGTCATACAAAGTCAAGCTGCCACCGTCTTTGAGAATTCCTAACGCCTTTCATACATCTTTACTGAAGCCTTTGATTCTCAATAAGTTCCGTACTACCCAGTCCAAATCTCCTAAAGTTCACTCTTTGCAGAATGAGGAATTTGAAGTTAAAGAGATTGTGGACTCACGTTCCCGATATGGACGTTTACAGTTTCTGGTCGACTGGAAGGGTTACGGCCCGGAGGAGAGATCCTGGGTTTTCTCTGAAGATGTTCATGCTCCAAGACTGGTACAGAAATACTTCTCCAAAAATCCTGACAAGGTTCAAAGGTGTTCGGAGACCACCCGTAGAAGAGGGGGTACTGTCACGAACCGGTCTCTCACCTTTGCGGGTTCTGGGGTTCATCCGTTGCCAGTGCGGTTGCTCGCGGTGCTGTGCGCCCGTGTGGGGACACGGCGTGATCAATGGCACAGGTAATGCAGAGTCTGGGAACTGTGAGTGCGGGGACCAAATGGCCTAGGGCACTGCGGTGTGTCTGCTGTATAGGAGGTGGCCATGTTGGAGACCAAATAGCTAATGCTGAGCACTTGTGAGAACACCTGTGGGCAGGTGTAAGCCAATCCCGTGCTTGTGCTGCCTTTAAGTAGGCTGGGATTGTGTCACTCTGGGCCAGTGCTTTGTTGTATCAAAGCTGTGCTCTAGCTCTGAACTCTCTCCGTGCATTCCTGTGTGATTCCCGTGGTCCAGATATTGCCTCCGTTCCCAGAGGTCCGTTTTGCAGCCTTCACTGCCAAAGATCTACCGGCTCTCCATTGTGCTATCAGTCAATTGCACACCTATTGGAAATACTTGGATTCCCAGTGTCCTGCATGAGGTTACCTTGTCTGTCTGCCTATCATACAAAGTCTGGAGGATTCCAATTCCCTCAGCTGTTCGTTTGTTCAACTCTGCATTTAACCCATTCATCACCTCACCATCTACTACAGTTTCACAGTGATCTCCGGAACCCGCAAGTAACCCAATTCAGTACTTTTTCTATGTTGTCATTACAAGGATAATTCTTCACAGTCTCTCAGTTAACTCTTAAAACTCCATTGCAAATTCTTACAGTTAATTCTCCATGTCTGCATTAACCAGTTAAACACAATCTGCAGTTCAGCATCAAAGCCTGTTTATATTTGGACAATTCAACATTTATTCTTCAGCTTGTTTTTGCATATGTTTCCATGAACATTTCTTTTATTTATTTCTGAGTTTTCTCTTGCATATTATTTCTGTCATTCCTGCAATACTTCAGTATAATGATGATTAACAACTAGTCATTTAACTCCTTACTGAATTGTTACTTTAATAAATATATGAAACGGAACTTCCTTCGTCCTCCCTGTTTTCTTCATACCCCAGCACCTACACCTGTGGTTGGTTCCAGGTTAACGGATTCACAAAAACACCCGGACCTGACACTATGGTGTTTAAAATTTGCCACTGTTGGGATTCCCAAAATCACTACTTTCTTGAGATCCTCTCAAGGGACTCCCCTGCTTGGCCAAGAACATAATAGCATCTGTAATACAATGCAAGACTACTCGCCAATGTTTTTCTTCCTTAGCTATCTGGAGTTGCAGTTCTCTGTCTATACCACCAATTCCGAGGGAGGTTTCAAGAGTTTTCCAATTACAACAACGTGATTTGTGATGTAGTGAGTTCTCGTGGTCTGGGATTTTGTCACTGAGCTTTCGCCACTGAGTTAAACTTTCCTCTTTAGCCAAATAGGGCAGTGTTGTCTCTGATGAAGGTTGTGAAAATAGCCTACATGGAATGCAGAACAAAGCATTTTTTGTTTGGCTATAACCTAGCCATGATCTGTTTACTTTTTGACCATTTGGTAGTTGTTTGAAAAACCACTCCTTTGTGAGATGCCTTCCGTTTCTCAAGCTTCTGCTTAGATCAGGATTATGTTGGGTCCCTGCTCTCATTCTTGTGATGAAACATCTCTCAGGATCAGAAATTCTACTTGGCCATGTACCTGGGTCATTGAAATCAAAAGCAAAATCCATGCAACTAACACCTTGTGTGCCTGCAGAGGTTTCCTGAAATGGTGTCCTGATTGTGAATGTCTGTAGAAATGGTACTGTTCGAAATATCTTCCTGCTGATCCCTAATCTTCTCCTGTGCCTTATCTGCCTCCAAATCACAGCTCTTTTCCATTTCACCTGAAAAAAACAAAATAATCTAAAAATATAATATTTTACAACTTACCACTTCACCTGAAGCATTTTAATTTAGTCTTATTATAAATGCATATTTTTAATGTACCTTTGTTGGAGATTTTGTCACTCGGCCATGATGACATCAAGAACGATGATCGTTGTGCTGCTTGTTCTCTTTCCTTTGCCTTCTTCCGGTACTCTGCTCCCGATGGTTTCAGTGCAACCGTTTTTCAGTTTATGCAAATTAAAGTCCCTAATTTTTGTTTAAACCCACCCCCCATTCCTCCCTGCTAGGTACAGAGCAGTAGTATTTTCTTACCTAATATATACGGTGGTTTCTCTGCAATGGGGAACCTGTGAATAAATGGATCCACAATAACTTCAGTCAGTATCCACTCATAAAGGTGATCACATGGTTTAGAAGAAGTCTGTTTATGTAGGAATATAACCAATGTCACCATCATACAACAGAAGTAATGTTTGTTTGTTTGTTTGTTTTCTTCATTTTATTTGAATTGGTGTCTTAATAAATATTATTGTGCCCCATCCCCTTCCACACCGACTCTCTCCAACAGTCTCATCCCACTGCATCTCTCCGTAACCTTAGCTTCCTCCCACCCAGTGTCTCTCCAGCAGCCTCAGCTTGACTCCCCATCCTATGTCTCTCCATAGTCTCAGCACCAGAAGGCTAATCAAACATTGTTCTACTAAGCAGGACTGAAGTTTAACGGGAATGGGATCGCCCTGCACAATCTGTGCTGCACGTTTAAATAAAAAAATGACACCATCTCCCCTCATTCACTGACTGCATTAAATATTAGTGTCCTCCCCTCACTGAATGCACCATTCCCCCGCATCCCCTGAGGAGAATGAGGCAGGGGTGTACTGTGTATTAGAGGGGATGGAGTGATCCATCTATCTGTCTGTCTATCTATCTATATATCTAGTTGTAAATTATCCAGGCACTCATCCTCTTTGTGGTCAAGCAAGGATCGTTATATGTAGGTATACTCAGGTGCTTGTGGCATGAAGTGCTTTACTGAGCAGCAGCCTCATCCTCTATGTGGTATCTTACGTGCTAAGGTGCAGTCTCTACGGTATTACGGCTGTACTTGTGTTTGTAAATAAGGCGGAACTCACAAATCTTTCAATACAAACATAAACATATATATATATAATAGATTGCAAGCTCGCAAGTGTTATGATACCAGTACGTCTGACCAGAGGTGATCTTATGACGGAGGTCAGAGTACTGGAATGGAATGCTGGTTACGGGAGCAGGAAAGCCTAGTAACCCCTGGCGCCCTAACTCCGTTGTCTCGCCCGTGTTATCAGAAATCCCCTGCGAGACTATGGTTGCTTGAGCCCATGGCAGCCGCGTTTGAAGGGCGGATTATGTCTGCCCAACTCCGATGCCCCCTCAGGTCTTAATGGGAGACAAAGGGAAATCCGAGACAGGGTGATAACAAGGGGCCCTCTGACTAAGCAACCAGGCCAGGGGCTACAAGCTAACTAACTTAAACCAGAAGTATGTGCGGACAAACCGCCAGGGAAAAGGACAACCAAAAATCCACGAATCCGTAACTCCTATCCAGCACCGCTGGATACCAGAGTGGATTTGTGGGAGCGGAATCCTCCGCAAAAGCTCCGAAACACAATATAACCAAATAATAAATAGTAAGCGGTCAAGCCGCAACACACGGCTACGCCGCGACTCACGAACACCACAGGATGTTAAAGGTGCTCGGTCAGGACTCCAGGAAAAGATGACAACTTCCGAGTATTGGACCACTGAGGACAGGAACGACCGGATAGACAGGACTGGAAAACTCTCTGCAACAGACACAGCAAACAGGAAGCTATTACCGGCGTCTGTGAGAAGTCCAGAGAGTGCTTTTAACTGGGAGCTCTCCAATCAGGAGCCAGACAGGGTAATTAACAATCATGCCGTGCAGCTGCATGCTGCACGGCCAGGATACCAATGAGGTGATTAATCTAGACCCAGCAACGGGGAACGCGGTCCGACAGTGGCGTCCCCGTTGCTAGGGTCTGAGCGGCTCCGTGCGCCCGGCGTCTAGCGTTGCTAGGGAGCCGGCGGCTGTCCGCATGCGGCGTCCCTAGTTGCTAGGCGCCGGGCCGCACTGACGGGCGGACCCTCGGCGCCTAACAGCAAGAGCAGGGCCTTATTTTCTCATGTGCCTTTCCTTTTCTTACTTACACTATCTTATACTCCATACTCCCTTTGATGTCACCTAACACCTGGTTTTCCATACCTGTCCTATATTGTTTTGAACTGTAAGTGCTGTTTTCTTGTTTGCTCATTTGATTATTTACTGTGTAACGGGCGCTGCGGATCTTGTGGCGCCATATAAATAAAGCATAATAATAATAATAATAAAATAATAATTTTAAATATATATATATATATATATATATATACACACATATGAGGGGGGGGGATATAGAGACCAGTGGTGTCTAAGAGAGATGCAGTAAAAATAGTTGGATAAAAATACCTAATATAATATCTGTGTTAAAAGAATAGAACTATATAAAACAATATAAAATTTATTGAGTACAATTTTAAGACATAAAAGTTGAATTAAGATAAATTTGAGCAGAAAAAACTTTTTTAAAAATTGGGATAAAAACAATATACACAATCCAATATGATACCAGTTTAAAAGATATAAAGATTTTGCTTAACTTGGTATGAGGTCACTGCCAGGTTGCAGGGTGATGAAGTCTGAATGACGAAACGCGTTGGAAAACCTGGCAGTGACCTCATACCAAGTTAAGCAAAATCTTTATATCTTTTAAACTGGTATCATATTGGATTGTGTATATTGTTTTTATCCCAATATTTAAAAAAGTTTTTTCTACTCAAATTTATCTTAATTCAACTTTTATGTCTTAAATTGTACTCAATAAATTTTATATTGTTTTATATAGTTCTACCCTTTCTGATTATTCTTTTAACACAGATATTATATTAGGTATTTTTATCCAACTATTTTTACTGCATCTCTCTTAGACACCACTGGTCGCTATATCCCCCCCCCCCCCCGCCCGTGTGTTATTAAGTTCACTACAGGGAACTACCATCCCTGTTTTCCGGGGGACAGCTGACGCCCTGCATAAGCCTTTAGGGAGTGTCATTTCATTTCAGGTATATTCATACCTTCAATTACTTTACTCACTATTGTTGTACACAAGTGGCGCAATATTCTCTAATATATATATATATATATATATATATATATATATTGTAAATGAGTAAATCAGTGCGCTTGTCCAAATTATGCGAAGTACCTTACTGTAAAAGTGCAATCTAAAGTCGCAAGTAAATTTGGTCAAATGACCAGTCCAATAAATAGGTTCTTCCAAAACTCGTGTTAGGTTTAATTGCCAAACATACCACACTTTCCCCGTTTTAACGTGTGGCTGCTCAGTTCTTCAAAAAGTGCCACTAGGTATACATAGCCCAATAGGGAATCTGAAAATAGAGGAAGAAACAGCAGAGCACCTATAGTGTAGTATCCTTTAAAACAGTTTTTGTCACACGCAAGAATAATATTGCGTACCGGATTACGGCTTGACACAATGCCTATCGATCCCATGGTCTTTTAGTCCACGTCTCTGTTGGAATCTACCCTGTAATGAACCAAAGCCTTCTGATCCTATGGAGTCAGTTGAGACAATGCATCAACACCTGTAGAGTTCTGTTGTCCCACAAAAAGGAAGCCCTGTCGGATGATCACAGTCCCAGCAGATGATACCGACACGGTATCATCTTCCTCTATTTTTATATATATATATATATATATATATATATTGTCAGCGTCCGGAGTCTTACCGGTACGCTGGGGCCGCGGGGCTGGCTTCCTTGGCGTTGTGCGGGCAGCGGCGGAGGTGGGCTGCTGCGCCAGATCCGTGGGCAGCAGTAGCGGCGGTGAGGGGGTCCGCTCGTGGCGGCGGGTTGCTCTTGCTGAACCGTTGCTTGGAGACCAGGGGCAGTGAGCAATATGGCTTTGCAAAAAGGTCTGCATTACTGGGCGCCATGTTGGAGACCAAGTTTTAAGCATAGTTCCTGTTTCCTGTTTCTTCCAGCCAATCCAGGGGAAGCTCTCCCTATAAAAGGGGGCTGGTTTAGGACAGGGATGCCAGTGTTTCAAGTTACAACCCTGTTGTAGGTGCTTTAGCCTGTGCTCCCAGGATTCCTGCTGTATCTTGGTTCCTCCTGATCCTGCTTGGTCGGTTCTCTGTTGCTGCTGCAGCCCTGCCGTTTCTTGCCTGCTACTGCCTGTGGAAGCGCTCCTGGAAAACCCGGTCCAGTAAGACTCTTTGGGCACAGTCGGCCCCGGGTCTTCTGCCTCGTCTTTAAAGCCACACTCCACAGATCTCCTTCACCAGCCACGCCTTTGTACCACTGACCACAGCCTGCAGATTATTATTAAGCCTCGTTTTCCAAACCACAGTCCTTGTCTCCAGCCACGTTTTCAACTACCATCCACAGTTCCACAGTTCATCATCTACAGTCTCGTCTTTCAAATCACAGTCCGCAGTTCTTCACCTCCAGCCACGTCTTTAACCATTGTGCTTCAGCCTCGGTTCTCTACCTCAGCCCTGTACATAATAAATACTTTCCATTGACTCTCAAACCCCGCCTACGTTCTTCATTGCTCTGTGTCCCATGCGAAGGAACTATATCCAGCCCCCTCATCTGGTTCATTCACAGCCTGCTATCTCCTCGGGCAAATCTCAGCTGCCGGATCCTCAAACCCTGCCAGACGTGACAGTAAGCACTGGCCCAATGGATTCGACGGGTGATCAGGCCTCAGGAGGGGATTCAACTGCAGATATCTGGTCTCGCTTAAGTAAGCAAGAGGCCACACAATCTCAAATCGTGCAGTTCATGCAGAGTATGTCTGAACGTCTCTATTCTCTCTGTGTTGCCATGACGGCCCCTCAAGTATCTACAGCTGCTCCCACATTGGCACCTCCGGTCCCGCTTCCTCCTGTACCACTTCCACATTTGCATTTGCCACCTCCCAGTAAATTTGGTGGGAATCCAAAACAATGCCGCGGGTTTCTTAATCAGTGCAAAATCCAGTTCAAACTACAGTCGGCCAACTTCCCATCAGCACGAACCAAAGTAGCCTATATAATTTCTTTACTTACCGGGCAAGCGTTGGAATGGGCTTAGCCTTTGTGGGAGAGGATGGATCCCACCTTATCTAACTATCCAGAATTCATGGCCACCTTTCGAAGAATCTTCGACGAACCGGGCAGGACTTCTGCCGCCTCATTGGAGATCCTGCGCCTGCGTCAGGGCACGCGTACGTACGTACGTACGTACGTACGTACGTACGGTCAGTCAGTACGTGATCCAGTTTCGCACCCTTTCCTCAGAACTGAACTGGAATGAGGAGGCTCTCATTGCAGCTTTCTGGATCGGTCTCTCCGAAAAGATCAAAGATGACCTCGCAACTCAGGACGTACCTGATAAGTTGGATAAACTAATTTCTTTATGCAATAAGTTAGATCTGAGGTACAGAGAACGCTGTATGGAGAGGTTGCGGTCAGATCGCCCTAAGCCTAGAGTTGTTCTTCCACCAACTCCATCATCACCAACTGTGGAAGAACCCATGCAGATTAATCGCTCCCACCTCTCCAATGAAGAACGTCAGAGACGGCAACAAGGGAACCTCTGCCTGTATTGTGGTGCATCTGATCACTTTGTTAAAACTTGCAGTCTATGTCCGGGAAACGCCCGCTCCTAGTTTGTGCTGGAGAGGTCAAGCTAGGAGAATTCTCAGAATTACATACCAAGAAAGAGATTGTCCTGTTAACCCAATTGGAGCTCCCTGCACTACTCGACTCCAGAGCTGCCAAAAGCTTCATTACGTCAGCTCTGGTCAAACGATCTGGAATACAAACGGTTCCTTTGGATCGTACCATTTCTGTTACCGCAGTGGATGGAAGTTATATCCCAGAGGGTATTATATCCTTTCGTACTATTCCTCTCAAGGTGAAGGTCGGAGTAAAATGAGAATGATTTATCCGAGGGATTAAGTAATCGCCACGGGTCCGACAGGTGTAAAGACGCTGTAAATGTCGAGACATACTCTCCTTTTTTAATCTCTTGCTATTAATGTATTTAAAGAATTTTTGGGGATTTGATTTGCTTTCCTTTGCTACTAGTTTTTCAGATTCTGCTTAGCCGCTCTTCTTTCTTTTTTGCGTATTTTGTTACAGTCCTTATAGTACTGAAATGATTCCGCATTCCCATCAGATTTGTATTTTTTAAATGCTCGCCTTTTCTTGACCATAAATTCCTTTATCTTTTTATTAAGCCACATCGGTTTATTATTTTTAATCCTTTTTTTGCTGCTCGTAGGAATAAATTTGAGAGTATTTTTAGCTAGCAGTGATTTTAATACATCCCATTTCTCTGTAGTATTTTTTCCTAGAAACAAACCTTCACATTCAATATCCCTTAAAGTTTCCCTCATCCTTTCAAAGTTGGTTTTGCTAAAGTTTAGAGTCCTAGTTGAGCCAGTATAGGACTGTTTATGAAAACTTATATTGAATGTGACCATATTGTGGTCGCTGTTTCCTATGGGCTCCCCTACTATAATATCTGATACCAATTCCCCATTGTTTGTTAATACTAGGTCTAAGATTGCATTGTACCTGGTAGGATCCTCAATTAGTTGAACTAAGTAGTTATCAATAAGTGTGTTTATAAACATATTACCCCTAGCAGTGTCACAAGAATCGTTTTTCCAGTTTATCTCTGGATAGTTAAAATCTCCCATCACTACTATATCACCTACTCCTGCTGCTCTTCCAATTTGCTTCAGTAACAATTCCTCATCAGATACATTAATACCAGGCGGCCTGTAACATATACCCAATACTAACTTTTTTATTCCCTTTTCCCTGCATGCAATTTCTACCCATAACGACTCAACAGTGTCTACAGTCCCCTCCTGCATAACTTTCCGTATATCAGGTTTTAAAAATGGCTTTACGTAAAGACACACCCCTCCACCCTGTTTATTTAGTCTGTCTCTCCTAAACAGCGTATAGCCCTCTAGATTGACTATCCAAACATGAGATTCGTCCCACCAAGTTTCAGTAATGCCTATAATATCATACTGTTTGCTTGCTGCAAGTATTTCTAGTTCACCCTTTTTACCAGTAATGCTTCTGGCGTTCACATACATACAACTAAGATAAGTATTTCCCCTTGCGTTAGGGACATCATTCACCTTATGTAGCAATGATGACCGGTAATCGTTATTAGTTAGTGATTTGGTAAAACCTCTTTTAGTACCCATGTTAGTAACCTTACCGGCTGCTCTCACCATCCCCCAACTTCTCCCCCATTTCGTTTACTACCGCCATCCCCACTATTCTCACTGCACGACCCGTAGTTTCTACCTAAACCCTCCCTCCAGGCTCCTAGTTTCAAATCTCTTCCAACCTTCTAACCATCCTTCCCCCCAGCACCGCTGCCCCCTCCTCATTCAGGTGCAATCCATCACGACAAAAAAGATGGCGCTTGACTATTATTATTAATATTATTGTTACACAAGGGCCTGTTGTTATTACACAGGGGGAGCAACCTGTGGTGTCTTATTATTATTATTATTATTATTATTATTACACAGGGGGAGCAACCTATGGTGTCCTATTATTGTTATTACACAGGGGGAGGCACCTCACATAGCACTGCAGGTTAGGGGGCACTGTTGGCGGCACTTGTTAGTTATCTGTTTTAATTACTTTCACTTGCAGCTTCCCCCCTTTTTGAAGCCCAGCATCTCCTGACTGGTCCTGTCTCCTACCCTGACCCCTTCTGTCGCTAATACCTATGCAACATTCATGAACATAACTTGAGAATTCTTTGTTATTCAGTCACACTGTCCTTTATTACATTTTAAGATGCTGACATACCCGGGATTCTAACCCATTGCCTGTGACATTGCAGTTAGACATACAATACATTGAGCTATCTGTCATTACATAGAAAGCTACAGAATTCTAAGCTAGAGAATTCTAATTATTTGAAGGGGATGCAGTTATGTGACCGACGGTCACAATAACTCCCCTTGCATCCCGAACTCTCACAATAGCGAACGTCGGCATGACGACTATAGGGGACTATTCCCACGACACCCATAGAGCCCAGATTCCCACTGGATCATCAGTTCGAAGGTACATAGGGGCCCATTTATTCACGAGATTTAGGGGTCTATTTACTAAGCCTTGGATGGAGATACAGTGGACGGAGATAAAGTACCAGCCAATCAGCTCCTAGCTGCCATGTCACAGACTGTGTTTGAAAAATGTCAGTTAGGACTGACTGGCTGGTACTTTATCTCCGTCCACTTTATCTCCATCCAAGGCTTAGTAAATAGACCCCTTAGCTATTTAAAACTTGTATGAGAAATGGTGCTCCAGCCAATCAGCTCCTGATATGTGTTTAAAAAACGAGATTTATGGTAAGAACTTACCGTTGTTAAATCTCTTTCTGCGAGGTACACTGGGCTCCACAAGGAATGACATAGGGGTGTAGAGTAGGATCCTGATCCGAAGCACCAACAGGCTCAAAAGCTTTGACTGTTCCCAAGATGCATAGCGCCGCCTCCTCTATAACCCCGCCTCCCAGCACAGGAGCTCAGTTTTAGTTAACCAGCCCAATGCAGTAGCAGGATAAGAGACGACAACAGTTAGTAGCCAAGTACACCACATTCTCACGACTAGAGAAGTGTCAGCGGCTAATGCCATATCAACCCAAAGAAGCTAAGTGCGTCAGGGTGGGCGCCTTGTGGAGCCCAGTGTACCTCGCAGAAAGAGATTTAACAACGGTAAGTTCTTACCATAAATCTCGTTTTCTGCTGCAGGGTACACTGGGCTCCACAAGGAATGACATAGGGGATGCCCTAAAGCAGTTCCTTATGGGAGGGGATGCACAGTAGCGGGCACAAGAACCCGGCATCCAAATGAGGCATCCTGGGAAGCGGCAGTATCGAAGGCATAGAACCTTATGAACGTGTTCACTGAGGACCACGTAGACGCCTTGCCCAATTGTTCAAGGGTCGCACCACGGCGGGCCACCCAAGAAGGTCCTACAGACCGAGTAGAATGGGCAGTAATGTGAGCAGGATCAGACAGACCAGCCTTTACATAAGCATGTGCAATCACCATTCTAATCCATTTGGCCAAGGTCTGCTTGTGAGCAGGCCAGCCACGTTTGTGAAATCCATACAAAACAAAGAGAGAATCAGATTTCCTAATGGAAGCATTTCTCTTCACATAGATACGGAGAGCCCGTACCACATCCAAAGACCGCTCTTTGGGAGACAAGTCAGGAGAGACAAGGGCCGGAAACACAATCTCCTGATTAAGGTGGAATGAAGAAACCACCTTAGGTAAATATCCGGGGCGAGTCCTAAGAACCACCCGGTCACGGTGAAATATCAGATGAGGTGAGCTACAAGACAGAGCACTCAAATCCGACACTCTTCTAGCTGAGGCAATAGCCAGCAGAAACACCACCTTAAAAGAAAGCCACTTAAGCTGAGCCAAGAGGCTCAAATGGAGGTTCTTGCAACGCCTCCAAAACCACCGACAAGTCCCAGGGAGCCACAGGCGGGACATAGGGAGGTTGGATACGCAACACCCCCTGAGTAAAGGTATGAACATCAGGTAATGTTGCAATTTTTCTCTGAAACCGCACCGAGAAGGCAGAAATATGAACCTTGAGGGAGGCCAGACGCAAGCCCAAGTCTAGGCCCTGCTGAAGAAAAGCTAAAAGCTTTGCTGTATTAAATTTGGAAGCGTCATGATTGTTAGATGCGCACCAAACAAAGTAAGAATGCCAGACCCGATAATAAATCCGAGCAGAAGCCGGTTTCCGGGCCTGCAACATAGGTTTAATGACTGGCTCAGAAAACCCCTTGGCCCTCAAGACGGAAGCTTCAAGAGCCATGCCGTCAAGGACAGCCGGGCCAGGTCCTGGTAGACACAAGGGCCCTGAACGAGGAGGTCTGGGCGTTGTGGAAGTAGTATTGGATGCTCTGATGAGAGGCCCTGCAGGTCTGAGAACCAGTGCCGTCTGGGCCACGCTGGAGCTATGAGAAGCAGGATTCCTCCTTCCTGCTTGAACTTCCGAATCACCCTGGGCAGAAGTGACACTGGAGGGAACACGTACGGCAGCCGAAACTTCCATGGCACCGCTAACGCATCCACGAATGCTGCTTGAGGATCCCTTGTCCTTGCTCCGAAGACCGGAACCGTGTGATTGTGTCGAGACACCATCAGATCCACATCTGGAAGGCCCCACCTTTTCACTAGGAGTTGAAACACTTCTGGGTGGAGGCCCCACTCGCCGGCGTGTACGTCCTGACCGCTGAGAAAGTCTGCTTCCCAATTCAGGACTCCCGGAATGAATATTGCCGATATCGCCGGTAGATGGCGTTCCACCCATTGAAGAATCCGTGATACTTCCTTCATTGCCATGCGGCTTCGAGTACCGCCTTGATGATTTATGTATGTTACTGTGGTGGCGTTGTCCGACTGTATCTGAACAGGACGGTTCTGTATTAAGCACTGAGCTAGGTTCAACAAGTTGAAGACCGCCTGCAATTCCAGAATGTTGATCGGGAGGAGAGATTCCTCCTGTGACCACCGTCCCTGAAGGGAGTGTTGCTCCAACACCGCGCCCCAACCCCTCAGACTGGCATCTGTTGTCAACAGTACCCAGTTGGGTATCCAGAAGGGACGGCCCCTGCACAGTTGTTGGTCCTGGAGCCACCAGGACAGTGACAGATGGACCTCCGGAGTCAAGGAGATCATGTGAGATCTGATCCGGTGAGGCAGGCCGTCCCACTTGGCCAGAATCAGCCTCTGGAGGGGGCGAGAATGAAATTGAGCATACTCCACCATGTCGAATGCTGACACCATGAGGCCCAGCACCTGCATTGCCGAATGAATCGACACTCGAGGACGACAGAGGAAGCAACGAATCCTGTCCTGAAGTTTCAGGATCTTCTCCTGAGACAAGAACAACCGCTGGTTGTGAGTGTCCAATATCGCTCCCAGATGCACCATGCGCTGAGCAGGGATCAGGGAAGATTTCTTCCAGTTGATTAGCCACCCGTGGGCTTGCAGAAACCGGATTGTCAGATCTAGGTGACGTAGGAAAATTTCTGGGGAATTTGCCAGGATCAACAGGTCGTCTAGATATGGTAGGATCCTGACCCCTTGACGACGGAGTACCGCTGTCATAGCCGCCATAACCTTGGTGAAGACTCGTGGAGCCGTTGTTAAACCAAACGGTAACGCCCGAAACTGGTAGTGGAGGTTGCCAACCAAAAACCTTAGGTATTGTTGATGTGACACTGCTATAGGAACATGCAGGTAAGTATCCTGTATATCCAGGGAGACCATATAATCCCCAGGCTCCAAGACCAGAACTATAGATTGAAGGGTTTCCATACGGAACTTGGAGACTCTCACAAACTTGTTCAGGGCCTTGAGATTGAGAATGGGCCGGGAGGACCCATTCGGTTTCGGGACTAGAAACAGCGGAGAATAGTACCCCTGACCTCTCTGAGCAAGAGGCACCTGTACTACGACTCCTGTGTACAGGAGGGTCTGTACCACCGAATGTAGAGTGTTTGCCTTTATCTGGTCCGAAGGGACGTCTGTCAGGCAAAATCGATGAGGGGCGGTTTTTGAAGGCTATGGCGTAACCTTGAGTAACGACTTCCCATACCCAGGCATCTGAAGTAGTCCTCAACCATTCCTGGGTATACCCTAGAAGCCGGCCCCCCACCCTGGGGTCCCCCAGGGGGAGGCCCACCCCGTCATGTGGCAGGCTTATCGGTCTTGGCAGCTGGCTGACGGGCAGACCAGGCTCTTTTGGGCTTTGGCTTACCAGGTTTGGAAGTGCGGGCCTGTTTGTGGTACGCCTGACCTTTTGCTTTATCTGAAGGACGGAAGGGACCAAAGGAAGTACTTTTAGCCTTCGGCATAGGAGGAGCAGTACTTGGTAGACACGCAGTTTCGGCAGTTGCCAAATCAGCCACTATTTTATTTAGGTGCTCTCCGAACAGGATATTTCCCTTAAAAGGGAGTACCTCCAGGGTTTTTCTAGAATCCAAGTCCACAGACCAGGATCTCAGCCACTAAATCCGTCGGGCCAGGACTGACGTGGTAGATGCCTTGGCCACCAGGATACCGGCATCAGAAGCCGCCTCTTTAACATAGTGAGAAGCTGTGACAATATATGACAAGCACTGTCTAGCATGGTCAGAAGAGATTTCAGCTTCTAAGTCCTGGGCCCACGCTATAATGGCCTCTGCAGCCCAAGTTGCTGCGATAGTGGGCCTTTGTGCAGCACCCGTGAGGGTGTAAATCGCTTTCAGACAACCCTCAACACGTTTATCCGTAGGCTCTTTTAGAGCCGTGACGGTAGTGACAGGTAGAGCTGAAGAAACCACCATCCGTGCCACATGTGAGTCCACTGGAGGAGGCGTTTCCCAATTTTTAGACAGCTCTGGATCGAGGGGATAGCGAGCCAGCATCTTCCTTTGAGGCACAAACTTCTTGCCTGGGTTTTCCCAGGATTCCTGACGTATATCCACCAGATGGTCAGAATGAGGTAAAACTTGTTTAACCAGCTTCTGACGCTTGAACCTATCTGGCTTCTTAGGAGGGACGGATGGCTCGGGATCATCCGTAATCTGTAAAATCAATTTCATAGCCTCCAAAAGATCAGGAACATCCACAAGTGAATTACCCTCCCCATCAGTATTATCAGTGTCAGAATCTGTGGGGTCAGTGTAAGTGCCATCTTCATCAGACGAGGTGTCAGTGACAGCAGTGGATTGTGAGGAGACCAGAGCTCGCTTAGAGGACCCCTTGGGCTTAGGCGAGCGAGGGTCAGATTTTTTAGTAGTCAGGGACTGGTTCAACTTCTTTAATTGGGCAGATAAAGTGTCCACCCACGGCGGGTTAGCTGCAGGGACCACATACGGTTGCACCGGCATAGGGGGTCCCATAGGGGGCGTTAGCTTAGTAACTAGCGTATGCAGAAGCGTGGGTGGGTCATTATGTACCCCCATTGCTACAGTCCCACTAGGGGGCAAGGAGCTCCCAGAACCAGAAGCCACAGCTGCAAAACTCTCCTGATATGGATCTGTGGCTTCAGCAACACGTGCAGTGTGTTCAGCCCCAGAACCGTTACCCTCAGAAGCAGACATGATATAACTTGCAGTATCAGGTAACACAGTACAATTGGCAGCAGCACAATACCTCTTACCCAAACCCCTGCGCAGTGTGGTCAGCACATGCAGAGATATAGGAGAGATATGGTGACTAAATCACAGAGAAAAATACGTAATACAGTATATCTTGTGAAAATTCTATATAAAACCTGACGCACCTAGCCCCCTCAGGTTACAGAATATAGGGATAGCAAGTTGAATGAGAGACACGGAATGGAAACTACTCAACAAGCTAATGCACACACATATAGTCACAGTTGTACCATGCAGAGGTTATTACAAACAATAATACTGCACTGGACTAGCTTATATAGCTATGTATACAATAGATATAACACTGCACAGTAAGAACTGGATGTATATCACAGGGCAATTGTACTAGAAAACCCTGACTAAATGCACTTTTTCTTAACTAACACTGACTAAAAAGGCAGGTAGAATACTTAAGTGTCATGTAAAGTCACAGCGCTGACAAGCAGGCGGCTTTACAAAGGAGGATTTGCCCAAGCAGTCCCAGGAACAGTGTAGTTGTGAGAAATGGCGCCCAGACACTGACAGGGAGTGAGGGAGAGACAGATATGCAGCTCCAGGGCGGGAACATTTGCGGGAAATGGCGCCCTGGGGCTGGGGGAGGGGCTTCAGGTCTAAGCCTTATCCCCCTGCCGGCAAAACCACCGGGTACTGTGGGCTATAATAAAGTGGTTTATAAGAGAAACCTGACCTGTGCCCATGACCTTTATCATGAGGCGTACTGTGACAAATTACATGGCCCAATGTGGGCACTGCTATTAAGTAGTTAGGACTGCTGTATCAGAGAAGCCGTGAAGTGGCCAGCAGCTTAAACATGTGTTTGCAAACATTTGTGACAAATTCTCTGAATTTTATTACCAGATAGATTCAGGGATGGTTACAGGTAATTTTCAGTGTGCGGAAGGGAATTTGGGGGTGGGGATTTGCACCCCCCTTCCTCCTCTTTGTTTGTCGATCTAGTGGGATCGCCTGTACTGCCAGTGTCCACCGCCAGCGCGCGCGGCCCTCCTCCCACTGACCGCGTCGGATCGCGATAAAGAACGGGTCCCGCAAGCGGGACCCACTTACCACCTCCCGAAGCGCGCCCACGCGATCCCGGAGAGCCCCCGTCGTGTGTGCCTGACCATGAAGAAAACCGGAGCCTCCTGCTGTAGTTACCCGGCAACCAGGGCTCGGGAGTGTACAGCGCCGCTGGGGAGAGCTGGTGCTGCAGCAGAGAATGTCTCCTGACATTACATACTGCTGCTGCCCTTGTAGTCTTCACTTTTTCTGTCAAAAAAGCTCTTCTTAGGGCTGTCCAGAGCAGCCCCTATCTGCAGCACCAACTTACAAACTGAGCTCCTGTGCGGAGGGGCGGGGTTATAGAGGAGGCGGCGCTATGCATCTTGGGAACAGTCAAAGCTTTTGAGCCTGTTGGTGCTTCGGATCAGGATCCTACTCTACACCCCTATGTCATTCCTTGTGGAGCCCAGTGTACCCCGCAGCAGAAAAATGACAGTTGGGAGCTGGTTGGCTGGAGCATCATTTAACATACGAGTTTTAAATAGCTAAAATTCATTGATAATTGGGCCCCCATACTTTATTATATATGCACAACTAGCTGAATACCCCTGCATCGCTATGGAATTTACAGAATAATGCTAATCTTTGTCAGGCTGCACCTCTGGGCTTCCCCGGATTGATGCTGTCAAAAGGCTGGTGCTGAGGAGAATAATCCGCCTCCTTCTGTGCCCATCCCGCCTCTGATGCTGCCCTGCTCAGTGCTGTAAGTGCTGGGACGACAGGCCAAGCTCCGCGCACTGTATGTTAAATATGTAAGGTATGCAGGGATAGGCTGACTCTATTTTAAAGGGCCCTAGGTCTCCTAGCTTAGCTTCTCACTCTCCTTAGGGCTCCTCCTTTAATGTAAAAAGGTAAAGATTTTTGCACAACACTGGGAGAGCTGTCAGTACCCTTTACACAGAAGATAAGCAGTTGCTGACTATCAAGCTTTCCAGGAACAGAGACTGTGTCCTCCCCCCTCCGTGACTTGGTATCGCCGGCACCATGACTCTCCTTTGTGAGGGGGAGATTTCCAATAATCATCTCACCCCTTTTAACTCCTATGTGGGTAGAATTTAGAAAAATCCCTTCTTAGTGGGTGCCGGCGTCACAAAAGCAAGCTACTGTCCAAATGTCTTTATGGTTCAGGAGATATTGTGATGTCAGTGGTATTTGCTCTCTTTTTATTTTTATTTTTTTATATATATATATATATATATATATATACATACACACAAAGACACGAACACATCATTGGAGCAGTGCTTCCTACCGACTGTAGCTTTGACAAGTTTTCTCCACCAACACGACTGGGAAATACCTGATCACATTCGGTCTAACCCCCTTTTATGGTCTACTAGGAAGATGTGGCACATACTACGACATGACGCAAAATTGAACCCCTATCAATCCCTACATTTACCCCTAATTAAAAACCCTAACTTTTTGGACGGCATGGCTGCCCATCCTTTCAAATTGTGGAAGGAGGATGGTATAACGTCAATTCGCTCATTGGTATCAGTGGAAGACCACCGTCTGCTCACCCTTTCCGAGGTTTCAACGAGGCATGATGTGATTGCCTCGTCTCCCCTTCCATTTTTACAAACACAATTCTATGTCAGGCATGTTCTAGCATACTTTGCGGATGGAGATTGGGCCAACCCTTTGGATAGCCTCCTGACACACCCTGTACTGAGTCACAAGGCCATTTCCATTCACTACACTTTTTTGAGAAAAATATTGAATCATGCTACTGTGACGGGTGGTATGTCCTCCTGGTTGGCTCACTTTCCTGCCCTGACCATACCAACTATGGAAAAAACACTACTTTACTCCCGAAAAGTCCTCCCTGCAAGCATGTACACTGAATTGTTCCTTAATGTATATCACAATACCTACCTGTCCCCATTACGGCGCTTCCACATGGGAGCGACTGAATCGCACTCTTGCCCAAAATGCCAACAGAGTGAGGCTGACACCTTTCACTGTCTGTGGGCATGCCCGATTGTGCAATATTTCTGGCACTTAGTTAGGAGATATGCGGAGGCTAACCTAATAACCTATGTACCCTTTACCCCTGAATGGGCAGTTCTGGGTATCATTGATCCTGCTCTCCGCATGCCATCGGAATGTAAAAAAATACTGATAGCCTTAAGTGCGGCAGGGAAAAAGACGATACTACAGGGATGGATAAACAGCACGCCACCACAGATACCACTATTTTTAAGTAAGCTAAATCACATTTTTAGGATGGACTGGGTGGAGGCTATTGTAGATAAAGGTAAATTCGTAGAACGATTCTTTAATCTTTGGGAATCCTATATCTCTACTTTACCCCTTAATACACGCCTACACATTCACAACAGCCTCAAGAACACAACATGGTACCTGACTAGATTGGCTGCACAGGACCAACCTATATCATTGGTCTAGGACTGGACGGTAGTGGCGGCTTCCCCCTGGATTGCTGCCCACACCATGTATAATGGCGTCGGCGTAGTGAATGTTGCACTCTTGCAAAGCTAAGGTCTTTATTATTGGAAACAAAAAAAGGATCGATGTGCGGTTTCATATTACCTTGTTTAATCCTTGTGTATTATTACTTTATGATTTCTGTACATCATAATCTTTGTTGTGATTGTCCATGATGTCTCAATAAAAAAATTGTTTAAAAAAAAAAAAAAGAAGATCCTCGGCACTCCATAATGGTTACTGGTGCAGCTCTCCAAAGCCAGGAAGCAATATAGAAATGTAGTCGGCGGCACTCTAAGGACTTAATCAGGTGAATAAATGAGACCACCCCGTTTAGACAAGCTTAACGTTTCGGTCTTTATTGACTGTCTTCAGAAGCAACAATGAACAGAGTAAAACACATCTTACCTTAAATAACAGAATCTAATCACCACAAGTGCAGGTGCCCACGGAGCTCCGTGTAGCTACATCCGGTTACGTCATCAACTGCGGACCACGAAGTCCCGTCTCTGGCGCATACTGGCTTGCGTGCTCCCATCACCATGGAAACTTCAACATAAACAAAAGTGGCAGCTCATTTAAAACATCATCCACAGTTCTTGTGCATAAACAGTACTTCATACCAGGGGCGCTGGAATGTTTTTAGGTTGGGGGGGGCGTAGAAAAAAAATATTTTGGCGCCCCTATGATGCCGGCCTCCTCTACCTTTTTAGCCTTCCACCGCTGTGCGGATGAGCGCTTACCTGTAGATCCATGCAGGCGGCATCTCCTTTAAAAACAGCCTGCTACCGCAGGGTGCTATGTCCTCCTATCTTCAGTTGTGTCCTAGCCACCGCCGGCTGTCTCTCCTTCACAGATGCATTACTGGGAGGAGGCGTGGCCAGGCTGGGACATCTCGGGACCATAGCCACGCCTCCTCCCAGTAATGCAACTGTGAAGGAGAGACAGCCGGCAGTGGCTAGGACACAATGAACGAAGATAGGAGGACACAGCACCCTGCAGTAGGAGGCTGTTTTTAAAGGAGATGCTGCCCGCAGGAGGGCCGGTGCTAGAGTGTTTGGCGCCCCCCTGCAAATGATAAATTTGCGCCCTCCCATCCGTAAAAAAGGGACAGCGTGCACAGCAAAAAGGGGTGTGCTCACACAAGGAAGGGGCGTGACCACAATGGTACCGACAATTCAAATTATGCCATACAGCAGAGATTTTCAACCTTTTACAACTCGCGGCACACTGAACAAGATTTAAATATTGCCAAGGCACATTCAAATATAATGGTGATGCATGGTGCAGTTGCATGTCCTAGGATGTCATGTCGCAGCTTCTCCATAGGTAATGCCTGAGCCACATCTGAGAAAGCCAGAAGAGCCCAACACTGCCCAAGCCCATTATTAGAATTGGCTCTGCAACCACTAAACCCAACGGTATTAATCGTTCCAGGGCCTCAGTAGAGTCAAAACACTGACGGGCCTGGCTGTGCTTCTATGGTGGCACACCTGGAGATTGTTCAGGGCACACTAGTGTGCCATGGCACAGTGGTTGAAAAACACTGCCATACAGTATTACAATCTTATTCGCATTACCCCAAACGTAGTGCACCTGATTTATATTACGCCACAAAATAGTGCCCCTTAGTCATATTACGTCACACAGTAGTGCCCCATATACACGTTACGCCACAGAGTACTATCCCTTATACACAATGCCCACAGTAGTGCCCCTTAGAGGTATAGCTAAGTGTCATGGTGCCCTGAGCAAAGGTATGTTTCAGCGCCACCTCCTCTGTATTGAATTGGGGGCATCTTGCATTTGAAAAGAAAAAGATAGTTTAAAAAAATTGATAACAGGGCCAGTTCTAGACCTAGAGGAGCTCAGGGCGAAAGTATCCTTTGGTACCCGCCATGCTGAAAACAGGGACAGTGTGCGCCGAAGGTGCGCAAAAAAAATATAGAGCCAAAGAATAGTACCAATTCACTTTACCTGTACAGTAGTGTCCGTTAGTCACATTACACCGCACAGTAGTGTTTGCTAGTCACATTACACCGCACAGTAGTGTTTGCTAGTCACATTACACCGCACAGTAGTGTTTGCTAGTCACATTACACCGCACAGTAGTGTTCGCTAGTCACATTACACCTCATAGCAGTGTCCATTAGTCACATTACACTGCACAGTAGTGTCCATTAGTCACATTACACTGCACAGTAGTGTCCATTAGTCACATTACACTGCACAGTAGTGTCCATTAGTCACATTACACCGCACAGTAGTGTCCATTAGTCACAATACACAGCACAGTAGTGTCCATTAGTCACATTACACTGCACAGTAGTACCCTTATACACGTTACGCCACACAGGAGAGCCGCTTATACAAGTTATGCCAGAGTAAAAGCCTCTTATACACGTTACGCCACAGTAGAGCACCTTATACACGTTATACAGCTAGAGCCCATTATACACATTTGCCAGGTACAGCCCATTATAAACATTATAGGGGTCATTCAGACCCTGCCACAATAGCGGCCCGCAGCGCAGTTTGTTGGTTGCAGCAAACTGCGCATTGTGGTTGCTTCTCCGATGGATGCAACCACAATGTGATTGACAAGTGACAGCGTAGCGGGGTTAAGGCAGGGTGGTGCCGGAAAAACGGGGGCAGATGTGTCCGCAATCTAATTGCGGATGCATCGGGAGGCGGCCTTACACATGCTGGGCAGCCTTGCCCTGTGCTGGGCGGCCCTCAGCATGTGCAGGGATGAATGCAGATCTGGCTGCGTATGGAGCAATCTGCTTTCATCTCTGAATAACCCCCTATGCAAGGTACAGCCCTCATTCCCTCCACAGTGTGGCCCTGGTACCTGCAGGAGGTCCCGGCTCGGGCGCTGCTCCTCCTCTCTCTTCTCCGCCTCCGGTTTCTCGCAGGCTCCGTTACTCCAGCAGCAGCGGCTCCATAGGATCTCATCAGTGACGTGCAGGGGGGGGTTGGGAGCAGGTACTAATTGCCTGGGACTGATGGAAGGGCCCCCCTCCCTCCTTACTGGGCAGCAGCATAAGCCCTCATGTTGGCAGCACAGCTGCAGTGTGCTGTAGCGAGGCTGCTGTTACTGCTACGCCTCTGCCTGTTCCTGTACAGGTGGTGGTGGGGGAGGATCACACGGATCACATTCTCCCCTTTGAATTGACCCTGGCTGAGGGGCTGAGCCAGGGCTGGGGACTCAGTCAGGGGTCACTGTCAGGCACTGCACAGATTACCACCCTAACGTTTTTCCATAAGGGGGCGTGGCCACACCTTCCGTGATTAGGCCACACCCCCAAAACGTCTCGGCAGCGGAGCTTTGTGTGATCTGAGGCCGCACACTGGGGGAGGAGACGGGGGAGGGAGCGGCACTAAACGCTGCCGCTACCTGTCATCCAGTTTGACAGGTCCAGCGGCAGCAGCAGGGTAGCAAAGCGGGGACAGCGCCTCCCTGCTTTGCATACCCCTGTGGCTGAAGCGCTCCCTTACGCATCTGTCATATTTGGGGGGGCAAGCTGCCCCCTTGCCCCCACCCCCCCCCCATTCCGACGCCCCTGCTTCATACCAATATAATCGCAACAGTACATAATCGAACCATACTATTTCCCGACTAGCATATAGACAGACTTTAATTAAAAAAATCTCTTATAGAAAACAAGAAAGGGACAAAGTTTCATTTAGCCCATGAGGAGACACCGTCCTAAGTCGGTGTATCCAACAGCCTCCTTTTGTAAGAGCTGTTTAGCTCTATCACCTCCCCGCTGTGTGAGCGGTACCTGTTCTAAAATTCTATTTCTCAATGTGGATAAATTATGCCTGCACTGCTTAAAATGTTTTGCAACAGGTTGATCTATTACCTTCCACTGGAGGAGTGCTTGTTTTATGGCGCTCCTATGTTGTGTCATCATCCGTTCTTTAAATTGGCAAGTTGTCTTGCCTATGTAATATAAATCACAAGGACAACGTATGTACAGGGCTGTTTCTAGCCAATTTGGCTCCCAGTGCGAGATTTAAAAATGCGCCCCCCCCATGACATAAAAAAATGTGCCCCCCACACACCTAGATAAAAAAAAAAACTTGCGCGCGCACCCAGCAAGGGGGCGTGGCCTCGTCTAAATGGGTGTGGCCTCATTTAAATGGGCATGGCCTCGTCTGAAAAGACTACCTCACAATCCAGTTTTTGACCCTGCTCCAACAGATCACGACCACCACAGGGAAAAAAAATTCTACCATATTAAGCCCCACACAGTAATGCCCCCTGCACCATATTATGCCACACACTGCAATGCCCTTGATACATTAAATCCCCTCACTACGGCAGGCAAGAGTCCCCATTTCACACATTACGGCAGGTGTCCCCATTTTACACATTGAGAGAGAGAATACTTACAGAAGCGATTACCGCTCTTCGGCCCTCCTCACCAGTCGCTCCTCGCGCCGGCCTTTCCCTCTTCCTAACTTGGATCCCCCTCTGTACTCCGCTCGGGGGGGGGGGGGGGGGGAGTTTCGTGGAGTGACGGGGTTGCGTCGTGACGTAACGACGCAACCGCGTCATTCCGTGAAACTCCGCCTCCCCGAGCGGGTTACTCGGGGAGAAATAGGAGGTGGAAGCAGGGAGCCACAGTTAGTGCTCGCCTGCCCCAAGAAACGGCCCTGCGTATGTAATATACAACGAAGCGGCTGCTACAGGTCAAGACCTGTTTAATCTTGATCCTCTGACCCATATGTGGATGCATAAAGTGATCACCCACTTCCAGATATACACATGTAGCGCAGCCCGTACACTTGTAGTTGCCGGGCTTGCGTACAAGAAATGAGCTAGAACTATGCTTCTCTGATTGTAAATTAGCAATGTCAGTATGTACCACTCTATCTCTGATGTTACTCCCTCGTTTAAAACACGGCAGAAGAGATCGAGTGGACAATGATGGCAAACCTGTGTCTGCTGTAATGACAGGCCAAACTCGTTTGGCTGTAGCCATTATTTGTTTACTTGCTGGTGTATATTTAGAAACTTAAATCATTGCATTAACGCTTTTATCAATTTTTTTCTTTACGGTTAGCTTCTACTTTTGGCTGTTTTAGACCTCGCTGTTTAGCATCTTGTAATAGTTTATTGGGATAACCCCTCCCCAAGAATTTTTTTATCATTTCATCCATCTGCTTCTTCTCATCCTCCAAATTACTGCAGATGCGGTGCACCCGTAAAAGTTCGATTATGTACTGTTGCGATTATATTGGTATGAAGTACTGTTTATGCACAAGAACTGTGGATGATGTTTTAAATGAGCTGCCACTTTTGTTTATGTTGAAGTTTCCATGGTGATGGGAGCACGCAAGCCGGTATGCGCCAGAGACGGGACTTTGTGGTCCGCAGTTGATGACGTAACCGGATGTAGCTACACAGAGCTCCGTGGGCACCTGCACTTGTGGTGATTAGGGCCCTCATTCCGAGTTGTTCGCTCGCAAGCTGCTTTTAGCAGCATTGCACACGCTAAGCCGCCGCCTACTGGGAGTGAATCTTAGCTTCTTATAATTGCGAACGAAAGATTAGCAAAATTGCGAATAGACACTTCTTAGCAGTTTCTGAGTAGCTCCACACTTACTCGGCATCACAAACACACCCAGCATTCGGCCAGACACTCCCCCGTTTCTCCAGCCACTCCCGCGTTTTTCCCAGAAACGGTAGCGTTTTTTCCCACACACCCATAAAACGGCCAGTTTCCGCCCAGAAACTCCCACTTCCTGTCAATTACACTCCGATCACCAGAACGAAGAAAAAACTTTGTAATGCCGTGAGTAAAATACCTAACTGCATAGCAAATTTACTTGGCGCAGTCACACTGCGGACATTGCGCATGCACATTAGCGACTAATCGCTCCGTTGCGACAAAAAAATAACGAGCGAACAACTCGGAATGACCCCCTAGATTCTGTTATTTAAGGTAAGATGTGTTTTACTCTGTTCATTGTTGCTTCTGAAGACGGTCAATAAAGACCGAAACGTTAAGCTTGTCTAAACAGGGTGGTCTCGTTTATTCACCTGATTAAGTCCTTAGAGTGCCGCCGACTACATTTATATATATATATATATATATACATATATACATATATACATACACACACACACTACATTTTTGCCCGTGGCTTCGCTCGCTTGGACATCTTACCGCAATAAGACTATTTTTATTGCGCCCATCTTCAAGTTTAAGTTCACTACCCGCTCTCACCCCCCATGCTGATGGGGGCTGAACTTAGTCTTAAACAGCATCGGGAGTGTCACTATTCATCTCAGCGACCCCAAAAACTATGGACTTTTACATGTCACCCCCACCCCTAGGTGTGTCTTACCCCCACAGTATTGTTTTCCAGATATGAAAGACATATGTGTACCAAGTTTGGTGTAAATTGCTCCAGGCAGTCCAGAGTTATGCTGGAACATATATACACACATATATACACACACATACATTAGATTATATATCCACATTTGAGAAAACTGTTCCTAGTGCATAGCACTGGTACTTAACCACTTCACTGCCACAGCCATTGGACTTGGGCCTAAACGTAATAGGGCGCAAGTTCTAAAAAGGTGCGAGTTTTGCGCTACACTCGCACATTTTCAGAATTCACACATGTAATAGGCTACGAGAATATACAAACTCGCATTTACACTACTCGCATCCAGCTGTTTTCCCATTTAAAACATACAACTCGCACAATGTTATAGGAAGTGAGTTGTAAACTCGCACAGACTTAGTAAAATAAACTTGTGAATAGAAAACCTGCTTCAGATAGACGACTTCAATGTGACTCCTTGCTGTAATTTAGTAGAATACAGAAGCCAGTTAACACTGATTAAACACATCTAAATACAGATTTAAGTTAAAAGTAGCCATTTATACTAATCTAACCCCTACATATTGTACACGCATTTAGGGCGGAATATAATGAAGTCCCAGTTCGGCGGCCGGCGAGACACCGTCCAATCTCTGACTTTTTTTTTTTTTTTAAACATATTTTTTATTGAAGCAATATATGTAATACATACATAAATTTTCACAGTAGGTCAAACCTATATCAAATAGGAAAAAGCGGAAGGGGAGTAGATAATATTACAACCGAGTCCCCAATCAAGAGACATTTTAAACACAGTACAAACAACAGTATTACACTTATATAGAACATGCCTCTCGGGGCTTCAGTAACCATCAGATTAAAAGCTGGTCTAGTCAACTGACCCGGACGCGTGTAGGTGAGGATAACAAAAAAAAAAAAAACCCCAGTGCCCGTATGCCAAATTCCTCCCAGTCGTCTACCGAGCTGAGAATGTCAGTCAGTCCTATATCACAATCGGCGGATCCACCGCAATCATTCTAGTCAAAAACCATTCTGTATTAGAGAACGAGTTATGGAGCTGTGTCCTGACTGCTATCGACAAGGTCGTTATATAGCTTTCCCATACTTTAAAGAATTTCTGTATCTTAGTATCTTTGTCCAGCAAACATCCTATCCATTCCATCCGAAAGAGATATAATAATTTGGCCTTAAACAACGAAAGTGTAGGTGGATCCTTAGCAATCCATACTTGCAGAATAGCCTTTCTGGCTGCTAAACTAACTGCTAGCAGTAGCTTTCTACTTCCCTGGGAGAGACGTATGTCTGGGGAGAATATACCGAAAAGCGCCCATTGTGGGCACAGACTCCAATAATTCACTAGGTTAGTCGTTAAGTAATTCCTTATCCTTATCCAAAACTGTCTAATCAGAGGGCATGTCCACAGGCAGTGATAAAGGTCTGCTTGGGGAGAACCACACTTCCAACAAGCATGTGTGTCAGCTAGCCCTATGAGACATCGTGTATGAGGCGATAAATAAGTCCTGTGCAAAATATTGAGAGACATTTCTTTATACCTAGAAGAGGGAAACAGTTTACATGCTTTTACATGGGCCGTAAGTAAGTAAGTCAGTCGTCTCTATCCCCGGAAGACATTCCGTCCAGGACCGGATACCTCCCTGACCCGTAGAGTAGTCTAGAACAGTCCGAAAGTGCCCATATGCCATTGATATTGCTTTCCTAACTCTAGGGGCTTGTTGCAGTAGTTTATCTATTGGATTGTTCCAATCCATAGGTGAGAAACAGCCAATAGTAACAGAAACATAGTGTTGGGCTAGTAGAAAGGCCACAGGATAGGCCAGTAGAACTGGATGTCTAGCAGTGGCTTCCTGGAACGTGAGCGGCCTCAAGCTTTGCGAATCCACCAAATGAGCTACCTTGGAGACACCCCCCATCCGCCAGATGTTGAATGGATAATGCGCCCTAACCTCCTGGAAGTCCGGATTAGCCATGAACGGAAGGTATAATGATTTGTGGGAGTCCAGATCTAGTTTATTACGCATATCAGTCCATAGTTTTTTAATGGTCCACAATAGTGGATTCCTCCTCCACTCCCCAGACACCTCCCGAGCATGCAAATGTAAAAAGGCGACCAGGTCCCCCCCTTGTAAGAATTCTCTATCTAAGTCAGTGTTTGTGTAGTTGTTGTCATTGTGCACCCAGTCATGCAAATATCGTAATTGAGCGGCATGGGAATACCAAAGAACATTAGGAAAATTAATTCCCCCATTCTCCGTGGTTTGCTGTAATGTGATCAACGCTATACGTGGTTTTCTTCCCTGCCAAATAAAGCGTCTAAAAAGAAAATTGATGCGTTGAACATCTTTGGGTAGGAGGACATGTGGCATGGCCTGTATAAGGCATCAATCTTCACAATAGATTCAATCACCTACACTCCCCATCCCATTTTTAATTTTCCCCATAGGTGCACTCACACTGTCACTTCAACTCATATATTCCCAATGTGATACACACCTGATAGATGACGCAATACATTAAGCCTGATGTAGCTCAGGCATATCACTCTTCGCAACTCACTCGTCATGTCTTCTCCACTCACCCACACCACTCTAATATCTGCCCACCTGCTGTTTTCTCATGCCCTGTCACCTTCATCCCAATCTTTCTTCACTCACAAATTTTCTTAGCTCCCCCCTCTTTTTTAGTTTTTTTAATATAAAAAAACCCTTTTTTCACTTTTTTTTCATTTATTATTTTATTAATTAATTAATAATTTTTTATTCTTACCTTCATTTATATATATATATATATCTTTTTTTTTTTTACTCATTACTCCTAAGGCTTTATCCCATTTCATTCTATTATTTAGTCTCCGTATTGGTATCTTTCATCCGATATTCATACAGTATACCTACTTATATACTCATATGTAATTCTCTTTATTTTTATTTTTATTATATTTTTTTATTATTATTTTTATTTATTTTTATTTATATACTTTTATATATATATTTATTTACTATTCTTTTCACTTCTGTGTCTGTTTATTTTCATTTGTATATTCATAAGTCATTATGCCCAACCAGATCTGTATCCACAGTCTGTAAGATACGGGGGACGGGTGGGGCGTACGGGCGCCCCTCTCCGTGTGTCCTCCCGCTGTTTACGTGGGTATCCCAGCAACCCAATGCCGGCCCCTCGCAGCCCTCTAGTTCCGTCGCCCTGACGACCGTTCCCTAGCAACTCGATATCACCAGTGGACGGAAGCCTAGATGACAGCTTCCGCCCACACTCCCCAGTGTTATGCCGCTCATGTGGGCGGAAGTCAAGATGACAACTTCCGCCCACACTCTCTAGCGCAATGCCGCTTCCTGCCATTGTCCGGGCCCGAATTATAATGTTAAGGGCGGGAGTAATCCCCGCCCTCTCTAGTCCGCCGCAGCCCGCCCTAAGTGACACAGTGACCACACTACCCTCCGTGTCTACACCACGGTAAGACTTAGTTGGCGCAAGTGAGAATTCTAACTTCCGCCCTCCCTTGCCCACTTCACCTGCTCAATTAAGTCCGTCCATATGATGCATTCTCCTTTCAGGAACCTTATTGGACCAATGTGTATAGAATTTCCGCCCACATGGTCAGCTATTGTCTGACCTTAATCTTCAAGAATTTTTAAACACACTGATATTCAACACTGAGGTGCTGCTCAGAATGGAAGTGAACAAGCCCGTGACCGGGTGAAACGCGTTTTCCTTGCGGGCACCTCATCTGTCTGATACTTGGAGTGGTGATATTTGATACTTATTCAAGTTCATTCATTTTAAAATGCACCGTACTTATGCATAAGCAGTACCCCTTTTTTTGCCTGTGTAAAAATCATTATTTTTGCTGGAGTTTCCAGCCTATTTGCATGACATATTTGTGTATTATCTCACTCAGGTACCCTTTTGCATAACTGTGCGATAGGGACAGGCCTTGGTGGCCCTGCATCTTTTGCAGGTACCCCCTCTGCCTACCACTCATCTGCTCTATTCACTTATAGCCTGTTGTCCTTTTACAGAGAGAATCTCTGTCGTTACCATTGTTGGTGTTTTCAGTGAAAGAGCATGGTATATCCTTGTTTTGCCTAAGCCTATTGTGCAATATATAAGAAACTCTTTTCCTCATGTCCAAGTATAATTAAGGACAGATGCTGTGTGACTCCACATGTACTCTGCCTGAGGTACTCCAAAACTGTGTACTTTGTGTTTTTTTCCCTCTGAGGGCATTTATCTAAGAGAAAACTATATGGGTGTCAATTCTCTTTCCCTTCCCTGCTTTCCTTGTATATTGTTCTATGTCAGTCACTAATATCCGTTCTGATCAAGCATTTACTGTTAATATCGCGAGTGACATTAAGATTTGGTGCACAGTATAAATTAGTATCAAATGCCATTGGAATCTGCTATATACAAGTAGCGATACATTTTTGATCATGATTGTCGTGACTTACTTTGGAATTTGTTTTTGATACCTGTCACAGTGGTACATTTACATATGTTTTGAATCAGGTTCTAATAGAATCCGAATAAGGGAAGATTTCAAGGGATCCACTGTAACTCTTTATAATCATCTAATCTCATCACCTTCCTTTATATATATTTTCTTCTTTTTTCTTATTTTTCCTCCTGCTGTTCTTCCTTCTGTGAACTCTCATCCACGATTCAGGGGAGCATGTCCCCCCAGGAGACACGTCTCTTCAGTCTAACGTGGACAGCAGATTCACACTCATTTATCTACTACTATTCTTTTCTTGACGTAATCCTAGTAATTCATTTCTGTGGAGGAATTTATCCTCCCATTTCGGTGCACTCTCATTGGTGCTACAGGGTCAAACCTTCCTACGACCATACCCCTACGTTCACGCCCAATCTCGTCCGATCTTGGAAGCTAAACGGAGGTGGGCTGGGTCAGTACCTAGATGGGTGACCTCTAGGGAATACCCAGTGAAGTAGGGAGACTCTCTTCCCCGTGGAAACCACACCAACAGCAGTATCACCACTTATACTTCATCCTCCTACCCATTTACTTTTAATAGTTACTCCTCTTATCAATTACAGTGGTTAATTGCTAGAATTGTTACCCAGTGTGTGGGCTCTCCCACTCACGAGTGTAACCCAATTTAGGGCCACATCAATTCAAACACAGTTTGCACAGATCTTGGGCAGATGGAAGTAGCTTAATATGTGGCTACCTTCCATTATGCACTTATCCAGGTATAATTAAGATCTGGACATTCCTTTATTTTGGAAGATCTACCTTCCCAGTTGACATATCTACGGATGTGTTCTGTTTAATTTGTTGCGTTTAGTCCCCTTGTATTTTAGAGAGTAGACAATAAAGACTTCATTAATTTTCAGACATATCATCTGTTGTTTAACATCTAGTTTTTCACAAGAGTGCGCCCAAACAAGAGTCATACTTTTCTCTCTTTGTACGTATATCCCCCCCGTTTTATGACTCTGGGCGCACCGCCACACGGACGCATAGTTATTGCTAATTTCTAGTATTATTGTCCATCTCTGGCTTTCATATATTACCATGTAGTTTCGAATCTAGGTCGGTGCAGGATCAACAACCCTCCCTTTTTTCTGTATAAGGTACATCAGACGGGGGAATGATATCATTTTTATCAAATTCGCTCTTCCCATGTACGATAAAGGCAGAGGTTTCCAGGAGTCAAGTTCTGCCTCAATTTTTCTGATGGCCGAGGTAAAATTTAGGGTGTAAAGTCGCTCCGGTTGTCTCGATATTTGAATCCCCAGATAGGTGAGTTGATCTGAGCTCCATGTCAGTGGTAAACCCCCCACCCCGTTTCTCAAAAACGCACCACTCCCCAGTCGTAGTGCCACTGACTTCGACCAGTTAACATCGAAGCCAGAAATATGTCCATACGCCTGCAGTAGATTGAATATGAGTCAGGAAAGTCCCCGGATCTGAAACATACAGCAGTAGATCATCAGCAAATGCCGTAAGCTTTAGCTCCCTGCGACCTATATGGATGCTATGAAACTGAGTGTCAGTCAATAGCAAATGATGGAGGGGATCTATGGCCAAATTGAACAACAAGGGTGACAAGGGACAGCCCTGTTGTGTGCCCCGATGCATAACCACCGGATCACTGGTATAACCATTCAGTAAGAGGGTAGTGGAAGGAGAGTCATATAAGTAACGAATAATATTAACAAAGTCTTGGTGGAAGAGTCTACGTTCCAAGACCCTGAATAGGTGGGGCCAAAGTACCGTATCGAAGGCCTTAGTAGTGTCTAGGCTGAGGAGTATATTCCTGGATTGGGGCGAATGAGCAGAGGCTATGACTGCAGCAACAGCAGCCCGAATTCCTTTTACCGAATGTGTATTACGAACGAAGCCAAGTTGATGAGTAGTTAGAGCATGGGGGAGAATCGTTTGCAGTCGATCCGCCAAAATCTTAGTAAATAATTTTATGTTGGTATTTAACAACGTAATGGGCCTGTATGAAGTCACCAGTTGAGGGTCCTGAGCAGGCTTGGGGATCATAATGGTATGGGCTGTTGTGAAATGATGAAAAGGGGTACGGTGATGCAGCAGGCCGTTAAACAGTTCTAGCAGCGTCGGAGTTATATGAGGCTGAAGGATTTTATAAAATTAATTGGAGAGGCCATCCGGGCCAGAGGATTTGTGCAGGTGGAGTTTGGACATAGCCGAGGCAAGCTCCTCCTCGGTAATTGCACTCACCAGAAAATCCGACTGCGTACTTGTTATAGGAGGCAAAGCTGAATCAGGTACAAGTGCGGTATGAGCACATTCATTAAAAGGGAGATCTGAATATAAGTCGGCAAAATAAGATTCAAAATGCTTCACTATAGCAGGGGAAGAGGTAAGGATCTGCCCCGTATCTCGATGTTTAACAGCCGTTATGAATTTTCGAGCAGATTTCTTCCTAGCCATATTAGCCAAAAGTCGACCAAACTTGTTAACCCACTGGTAATACTTGTGAGAAGAATACACCACGTCCCGCTTTGCTTGCGCCAGCAAGTGGTCATTCAGTAGTTGTTTTGCCTGCAAATAGAGCCGCAAAGATTCCTCAGTTTGTAGGGCATGGTGGTTCTGCAACGCAGCATCTAACTCTGAATGTAGTGCAGTATAAGTCGCCAGATTTTTCTTTTTCAATCTATGGACATACTCAATAATCTGACCTCGAAGGACAGCCTTCGCTGCACCCCAGAGGATATTCGGGCGATCCCAGTGCTCAAGGTTATCGTCTAAGAAGTTAGCCCAATTAGTTATCAAGAATTTCCGGAAGTCATCGCAATTATAAAGATAACTCGGAAATCTCCAGTGTCTGGAGCCCCCTGACTGAAGAGTTCTCTTTAGCATCAATGTCACCGGAGCGTGGTCCGAAATAAAAATGTTATGGATATCAGCATGCGCGACTCGCGTGACAAGAGAATCCGCAACTAAAATCGAGTCAATCCTGGACCAGGATCGATGAACCCCAGAGAAAAAGGTGAATGATTTGTCGGAGGGGTTTAGGAGACGCCAAACGTCAGTAAGCTGGAGGGAGACCATTAAAGTTTGAAGGTGCGACCAAAAAGAAGATTGAGAAGTGCGTGGGACAGGAGATTTATCAACAGTAGGATCATCTACAGTGTTCCAGTCACCCCCCAGGACAAGCTGAAAATTGTCGCGTTGCAGCAACTGAGAACTCAACTCCTGGAGGAAGGCAGCAGTTTCGACATTGGGTGCGTAGACATTCACTAATGTATATTTAATACCCCAAATTTCCACATCCAAAATTAAATAGCGCCCCTGTGGGTCAATAATAGAGTCCAGAATAGTGTATTGTAAAGTCTTACTAAATAGGATCGCAACCCCCCTGGTCTTCCGTGTATTGTCAGCGGATATACAGTCATCTAACCAAGGTGCCCGAAGAGCAGAGGAGGCGCCCGACATCCAGTGGGTCTCTTGGAGGAATATAATCTGGGGTTTAAACCTATTTAAATGCGTAAGGACGCGTTTACGTTTAATCGGGGAGTTGAGGCCGCCCACGTTCCAGGACAGAATCTTAAAAAAATCATCCGAGTATGAGGCTCTTGTATCGAAGGCAGTCATGAGTCTGTTAACCTACACCCACCCGAGGATGGCAAACCAGAAGGGACACTACATCACACAGTTGCCCTCCCCTGTCCCAGCGAGCGGGGAGGGACAATCTGAACCACAGTGAACCATAGAGCTCGTTAACGGATCTGGTGAGGGAGGCACGGCACGGGCAAAACAAAAAGAAAAACAAAAAACACACATATTGCTTCCCATAACAATTTTCACATTTTCCAAACCAAACTAGTAACAGCGCAAGTGCTAAACCTTCCGGTAGCACTGGCGAGGAACACATCAATAATAACTGTAGTAATTGACGTAAAGTAAAATTACATTAAGCTGAGCAGCAGATACTGAGACCTAAGGCCTCATTCATATGTACATTAAACCAACTCAGTATATAGGGCAGGGAATACCAAAACAACTAGAATTTTGCAGCGCAGTCGAGGACCACAACAATAATAAATACTGCATTGAAGAGTAAGCTGATTGGTGTGGTACCGGACTCATGGTCTCCCAGTTGTTTAGGATAAGCCCACCCAAGGCAGTAAATATGTTGTGGAGTAATAGCTAATACTTATGTTACGGGTTCCCAGGATTCAACATGTTTGTGACATGGGATTTGGCAGTAACAGGATCAGCAAATAGTAGCGTGCGGCTATTGTCATGTATCCTCAACTTAGCTGGATACATCAACGCAAATTTAGTATTGCTCTCGTGAAGTATCCTGCACACGTCAGAAAACTCTCTCCTCTTTTGCGCAACAGAGGCAGAGAAGTCCTGAAAGAGTAAAATACGTTTACCATTCACTAGCAATTGCGGGATTTTTCGGTAAGAGCGCAAAACATGTTCCTTCATGCGGAAATCCAGAAATTTTGCAATGACAGGCCGTGACCTCACTTCAACATCTGGGCGAATGGGACCAATTCTATGCGCTCTTTCAATATGCTTTAGAAATGGGGGGTCTGAGATATCTAGAGCTGAGAACAAGTCATGCAGTATAAAATCAGCCAACTGCCCGTCCCTGATTGATTCGGGGATGCCCACGAAGCGCAAATCTGATCTCCTGTCTCTGTTCTCAAGATCATCTATTTTTGCCTGCAGAGCAGCAATAGATGAATCTTGGGTGGCAGTGGATTGTTGGAGTGTATGCATCTGATCCTCCCCGTCACTAACCCTTTGCTCTAAGGAGTTTATCCGTGAGGTGTTCTGATCAATATTTGTAAGTGTGGAATCTAGTAGTGTTTGTATCTGCTCCAATCTTTTGTCAATTAACGGTATATTTTCAAGTTTCTTGTCAATTTGAGGCATGAGGAGACGCAAGATCTCCTGTGCCATATGTAGTAAAGAGGGCTGGTCAGGCAGAGCCTCTGTTTCTTGAGGCCGAGCCTGAGGGTTGCCCACACCCGGGGGAGAGGGGGGGGGGGGTTAGGTTTCCCCCACAGTGTTTTTATTTTTACTCATTCTTGTATTCACTGAGGATTGAGAAGGTCTAACAGCTGGAGTCTTATGGACGCATTTGTCCATCACCCGGTCGTCAGACCGCTAAACATAAAGGGTAGCAGGCCCTGATGTGAACACACAGTGGTATATGATAATAAAACACCTCACGTAAGAGCTCAAGTTGGAAGATATGTCAGAACTACTCAGCGAAAAATAAAAAAGACTAGAACATCAAGTTACATACTAAACATAATAAGGCACGCCATACTCATGACGTCGCGAATCCATCTGATGGTGTCACAACTGAGGGCCTGAGCTGACGGGAGGCAGCCTCAGTTGTAGGGGCTGAGATGTACCGGAACCTGGGAGGTTGTATCAGACCCCTGGACATGTAAGTAACATGAATAATAACTGCCCGAAGGCGTGACCACGACAACTTGGATAAAAGTCAATGATGTTTATTATGACAACTCCGCAACACAGCAGCAGTAAAAGAAAACGTAAAAGTCAGCAAAGAATAAATACAGTTCCTGGGTACTACAGGATGGCAGGAGCCACAGGGCACTGGTAGTGTGAGATAGTTCTTATGATCTTCTAGATGGAAAGTCCTTACCAGGCCCGACTGTAGCAATGGAGATAACCCAGGATTGTGCCAGCTGGTGTTCCAGGAAAAGCTGGGTTGCTGAAGATAAAACAGCTGCTGTGGATACTGGCTGGAACCAGACTGTTGTTAGCACGGAGTGGATACTGGCTGGAACCAGTTAAATAATAAATGAACTTGGGAGCGATGAAATATGAACTGAAATGTAGAACTTGAGAGCGGAGAAATAATAATACCGGTGGAGAGTGGTAAAGTGTAGAAAGGACACCAGCCCTTTAAGGGAAGCTGTACTCTGCTGGAAGCTGAGCTGGAAGCAGGTAATGTTGTAGCTGGAAACAGATGAATCCACAATGGATTGGAGAGTCAGGCTACACCGCAGGTGGAATGCTGGTGCGGGTCTCTATGGTGGAAGTCTTGAGACAGGAGCTGGAACCTGGAAGACAATCACAGGAGAGAGACAAACAGGAACTAGGTTTGACAACCAAAGCACTGACGCCTTCCTTGCTCAGGCACAGTGTATTTATACCTGCAGCAAGGAAGGGATTGGCTAGGTAATTATGCAGATTATCAATACTGAGAACAGATTGGTGGAAATGATCAGCTGACAGAATCCAAGATGGCTGCGCCCATGCAGACACTTGGAGGGAAGTTTGGTTTGTAATCCATGTGGTAATGAAAACAGTAATGGCGGCGCCGGCCACCGGAGACAGGAGGCGCCAGGCTGACAGATGCACATCCAACCACGCGGACACAGCGGAGGCCGCGGCTGACGTAATCGCCACTCAGACACTCTGCATGCAGAAGTTCAGGGACGGCGGCGGAGGCCGCGGGAGACGCCATGCCAGGTGTAATATGGCGTTTACTGTGACAGGAGAGGATACAGGAATGTACACATCAGGATAACAGATGGGATCCGGTCCTGGAGCGCTGAGCCAGCCTTAGAAGGCATCTGATGGGTAAGAAATGGCGTCCAGATACCCGGATCGTGACAGCACCCCCCCCTTTAGGAGTGGCCCCAGGACACTTCTTTGGCTTTTGAGGAAACTTGGAATGGAATCTCCGGACCAAGGCAGGAGCATGGACATCAGAAGCATTGGTCCATGAACGTTCCTCAGGACCATAACCCTTCCAGTCAATAAGATATTGTAGTTGACCGTAACGGTGACGTGAGTCCAGGATCTTGGCCACTTCATACTCAACGCCTCATTGAGTTTGGACTTTCGGAGTTGGAGGAAGTGAGGAATGAAACCGATTCAAGATCAGCGGTTTCAACAGGGAAACATGGAATGTCCTGGGTATTTTTAAGAAGGGAGGCAACTGGAGTCTGTAAGCAACAGGATTGATGACTTGTTCAATCTTGAAAGGACCGATATAGCGAGGTGCAAACTTCATACTGGGAACTCTTAACCTCAAATTCTTCGTGGATAACCATACCCGATCACCCACCTTGAGAGCAGGAACTGCTCGACGCTTCTTATCCGCAAACTTCTTGTACCTGAACGATGCCTTGAGCAGAGCTGATCGTACGCTCTTCCAGATATTGGCAAACTGATGCAAGGTGATATCCACTGCGGGAACAGAAGTTGCTGGAAGCGGTTGGAACTCAGGGACTTTAGGGTGGAATCCAAAGTTAGTGAAGAATGGTGTTGAAGCAGATGAAGAATGATACTGGTTGTTATGACAGAACTCGGCCCAGGGAAGTAATTGAACCCAGTCATCTTGAGAGGAGGACACATAGATGCGGAGGAAGGCCTCCAAGTCCTGATTCACCCTCTCGGTTTGACCATTGGTCTGAGGATGGTAAGCCGTGGAAAACTTTAGCTTGACTTGGAGGACTTGACATAAACTTCGCCAGAATTTGGCTGTGAATTGAACTCCTCGATCTGAGATAATTTCTTCAGGAAGACCGTGGAGTCGGAAGATCTCTTGTATGAATACTTGAGCCAACTTGGAAGCTGACGGAAGACCGGTGAGAGGAATGAAGTGTGCCATCATGGTGAACCGGTCAACTACCACCCAGATGGTATTGAACTTGTTGCACATAGGTAAGTCTGTAATGAAATCCATCGACAGGTGGGTCCATGGTCGACGGGGAACGGATAGTGGAACCAGTTGCCCCGCAGGCGACTGGCGGGATACTTTATGTTGGGCACACTTTGGGCAAGATGCAATAAACTCCAAGACGTCCTTTTTCAGAGTTGGCCACCAATAGGACCTAGAGATAAACTCCAGGGTTTTTTGGATACCTGTATGTCCGGCAAAACGGGAAGCATGGGCCCAATGCATGAGCTTCTTCCTTAGCATCGGCTTCACAAAACTTTTCCCTGATGGGGGCGTAGAGTCCATCCCTACCGTGGAGAATGCCAACGGATTTATAATAGGATGCTTGTCTGAAGACTCTGACTCATTTTCTTGCTCCCATGAGCGGGAAAGGGCATCGGCCTTGCGATTCTGAGAGCCCGGACAGAACTGGAGTTTAAAGTCGAACCTGGAAAAGAAAAGTGCCCATCTGGCCTGACGAGGGTTGAGACATTGTGCGCCCTTCAGGTATAAAAGGTTCTTGTGGTCTGTAAGTATGGTGATTGAATGAGAAGCTCCCTCCAACAGATACCTCCACTCTTCTAGAGCGAGCTTGATGGCTAGCAACTCCTGGTCGCCAATGGCATAGTTGCGCTCAGCTGGGGAGAACTTCCGGGAGAAGAAACTGCAAGGGTGTAAATGGCCATCTTTAGCCCTCTGAGATAACACCGCTCCTACTCCAACAGAGGAGGCATCCACCTCTAAGATGAAATGCTTGCATGGCTTCTTCAGACCACTTGGACGGGTTAGCACCCTTCTTAGTGAAAGCAGTAATAGGCGCCACAATGGTGGAAAAGTCTCGTATAAACTTTCGGTAATAGTTGGCGAACCCTAAGAACCTCTGGACCCCTTTGAGGGTTAAGGGTACCGGCCAATTTTGGATTGCTTGTAGTTTCTCAGGATCCATCTCTAGTCCGGAACCGGACACAATGTACCCTAGAAACGGAATGGACTTGACTTCAAAGACGCATTTTTCTAATTTGCAATAGAGATGATTGACACGGAGACGGGACAGAACCTCTTTAACCCAAAAACGATGTTCCTCTAAATCGTTGGCAAAAATGAGGATATCGTCTAGATAGACCACGACATGACGGTATAGAATGTCTCTGAAGATCTCATTGACAAAATGCTGGAAGACAGCTGGAGCATTGCTCAATCCGAAGGGCATGACGAGGTACTCATAATGTCCGTCACGGGTGTTAAAGGCGGTCTTCCACTCGTCACCCTCACGGATCCGGATGAGATTGTATGCACCCCGCAAGTCCAGCTTTGTAAAGATGGTAGCTCCGCTAACTCTGTCAAAGAGCTCAGTAATCAGGGGTAAAGGATAACGGTTCTTGATGGTAATGTCGTTCAAACCTCTGTAGTCGATGCACGGCCGCAGACCACCATCTTTCTTTTTTACAAAAAAGAAGCCTGCGCCGGCTGGAGAAGAAGAAGGTCGAATGAACCCCTTTGCTAGGTTCTCTTTAATATATTCCTCCATAGAATGCGTCTCAGGCAGAGACAACGGATAAGTTCGGCCTCGAGGTGGAACCTTCCCTGGAACGAGATCAATCGGACAGTCCCATTCTCTATGAGGAGGAAGGATATCAGCAGAAGCTTTACTGAACACATCCGTGAAATCTTGATATGGAGGAGGTGGAACATCAGACGACCTGGGGGAGGAAGAACAGACAGGCAATACTTTAAACAAACATGTCTCAGCACAGGAGGAACCCCATGCCAGGATTTGCGTAGTCGTCCAATCAATTGTAGGATTGTGAAGACGGAGCCATGGAAGGCCCAGGACCACAGGATGTGTGGCTCTTGGAATCACTAAAAAAGAAATAAGTTCGGAATGAAGAACTCCCACTCTCAGACGAACTGGTAGAGTCCTTAAAGAAATAACTGCATCAAAAATTTTGCTGCCATCCACGGCAGTTAAAGAAATGGACGAAGGAAGTCTCTCGGTGGGTAGGGACCACCGTTTAACATAGGCTTCGGTAATAAAGTTCCCAGCTGCTCCGGAATCAAGGAGGGCAATGACGTTCCGATAACGTTGAGCAACTTGAAGCGAGACTGGGAGATTACAATCTTGAGGAGATGGAGAGGAGATCATTACTCCTAGCCGGCCCTCTCCTTGGCGAGCTAGGATTTGGAGTTTCCCGGACGTTTGGGACAGGCATTAATGGTGTGAGACGGAGCTGCACAATAGAGACAGAGAAACTCGGAGAGACGTCTTCGGCGCTCAGCAGGAGTTAAACGGGAACGGCCAAGTTGCATGGGCTCATCTTTAGATGGTGACAGTTGACGAGGAGGAGGAGCAGAAGATTTTGGAGCAGATGATCTTCCACGCTCAGTTGCTCTCTCTCTGAAACGTAAATCAACTTTCGTGCAGAGTGAGATTAGCTCATCTAACTTAGAAGGTAAGTCTCTGGTAGCTAACTCATCTTTAATACGCTCAGATAAGCCATGCCAGAATGCAGCATACAGGGCCTCGTCGTTCCATGCCAGTTCGGATGCCAGGATCTGGAACTGTATCAGATATTGTCCTACAGTACGTGACCCCTGGCGTAAACGGAGAATCTCGGATGAAGCTGAGGTTACCCGGCCTGGCTCGTCGAAGATGCGCCTGAATGTTGACACGAAGGCAGTGTAGGAAGATAGCAGGGTGTCGGACCTCTCCCATAACGGTGATGCCCAATCAAGGGCTGAGCCACTGAGAAGAGAAATAATGTAGGCAATTTTTGTACGGTCACTGGGAAAATTGCCAGGTTGTAGCTCAAACTGAATCTCACACTGGTTGAGAAATCCCCTGCAGAATCTTGGAGATCCGTCAAATTTTGCTGGCGTTGGAAGATGAAGACGTGGAGCAGAAATGGGTAAGGTGGGTGGGGTTGTAGCTGGAGTCACTGTGGTTGACGCACCAGACGCGCCTGATCCACGGAGAGTTGTCTGAATCCCATCCAGCCGAGTAGAGAGATCCTGGAGACAGCGGATGATGTGGCCCTGTGCAGCCTCCTGATGTTCTAGTCGGGCTGCCAGTTCTTGCATCGGCCTGGCCGCTTGATCCTGGTCTCCGGCTGGATTCATTAGGTCAGTGCTTACTGTCACAACTGAGGGCCTGAGCTGACGGGAGGCAGCCTCAGTTGTAGGGGCTGAGATGTACCGGAACCTGGGAGGTTGTATCAGACCCCTGGACATGTAAGTAACATGAATAATAACTGCCCGAAGGCGTGACCACGACAACTTGGATAAAAGTCAATGATGTTTATTATGACAACTCCGCAACACAGCAGCAGTAAAAGAAAACGTAAAAGTCAGCAAAGAATAAATACAGTTCCTGGGTACTACAGGATGGCAGGAGCCACAGGGCACTGGTAGTGTGAGATAGTTCTTATGATCTTCTAGATGGAAAGTCCTTACCAGGCCCGACTGTAGCAATGGAGATAACCCAGGATTGTGCCAGCTGGTGTTCCAGGAAAAGCTGGGTTGCTGAAGATAAAACAGCTGCTGTGGATACTGGCTGGAACCAGACTGTTGTTAGCACGGAGTGGATACTGGCTGGAACCAGTTAAATAATAAATGAACTTGGGAGCGATGAAATATGAACTGAAATGTAGAACTTGAGAGCGGAGAAATAATAATACCGGTGGAGAGTGGTAAAGTGTAGAAAGGACACCGGCCCTTTAAGGGAAGCTGTACTCTGCTGGAAGCTGAGCTGGAAGCAGGTAATGTTGTAGCTGGAAACAGATGAATCCACAATGGATTGGAGAGTCAGGCTACACCGCAGGTGGAATGCTGGTGCGGGTCTCTATGGTGGAAGTCTTGAGACAGGAGCTGGAACCTGGAAGACAATCACAGGAGAGAGACAAACAGGAACTAGGTTTGACAACCAAAGCACTGACGCCTTCCTTGCTCAGGCACAGTGTATTTATACCTGCAGCAAGGAAGGGATTGGCTAGGTAATTATGCAGATTATCAATACTGAGAACAGATTGGTGGAAATGATCAGCTGACAGAATCCAAGATAGCTGCGCCCATGCAGACACTTGGAGGGAAGTTTGGTTTGTAATCCATGTGGTAATGAAAACAGTAATGGCGGCGCCGGCCACCGGAGACAGGAGGCGCCAGGCTGACAGATGCACATCCAACCACGCGGACACAGCGGAGGCCGCGGCTGACGTAATCGCCACTCAGACACTCTGCATGCAGAAGTTCAGGGACGGCGGCGGAGGCCGCGGGAGACGCCATGCCAGGTGTAATATGGCGTTTACTGTGACAGGAGAGGATACAGGAATGTACACATCAGGATAACAGATGGGATCCGGTCCTGGAGCGCTGAGCCAGCCTTAGAAGGCATCTGATGGGTAAGAAATGGCGTCCAGATACCCGGATCGTGACAGCACCCCCCCCTTTAGGAGTGGCCCCAGGACACTTCTTTGGCTTTTGAGGAAACTTGGAATGGAATCTCCGGACCAAGGCAGGAGCATGGACATCAGAAGCATTGGTCCATGAACGTTCCTCAGGACCATAACCCTTCCAGTCAATAAGATATTGTAGTTGACCGTAACGGTGACGTGAGTCCAGGATCTTGGCCACTTCATACTCAACGCCTCGTTGAGTTTGGACTTTCGGAGTTGGAGGAAGTGAGGAATGAAACCGATTCAAGATCAGCGGTTTCAACAGGGAAACATGGAATGTCCTGGGTATTTTTAAGAAGGGAGGCAACTGGAGTCTGTAAGCAACAGGATTGATGACTTGTTCAATCTTGAAAGGACCGATATAGCGAGGTGCAAACTTCATACTGGGAACTCTTAACCTCAAATTCTTCGTGGATAACCATACCCGATCACCCACCTTGAGAGCAGGAACTGCTCGACGCTTCTTATCCGCAAACTTCTTGTACCTGAACGATGCCTTGAGCAGAGCTGATCGTACGCTCTTCCAGATATTGGCAAACTGATGCAAGGTGATATCCACTGCGGGAACAGAAGTTGCTGGAAGCGGTTGGAACTCAGGGACTTTAGGGTGGAATCCAAAGTTAGTGAAGAATGGTGTTGAAGCAGATGAAGAATGATACTGGTTGTTATGACAGAACTCGGCCCAGGGAAGTAATTGAACCCAGTCATCTTGAGAGGAGGACACATAGATGCGGAGGAAGGCCTCCAAGTCCTGATTCACCCTCTCGGTTTGACCATTGGTCTGAGGATGGTAAGCCGTGGAAAACTTTAGCTTGACTTGGAGGACTTGACATAAACTTCGCCAGAATTTGGCTGTGAATTGAACTCCTCGATCTGAGATAATTTCTTCAGGAAGACCGTGGAGTCGGAAGATCTCTTGTATGAATACTTGAGCCAACTTGGAAGCTGACGGAAGACAGGTGAGAGGAATGAAGTGTGCCATCATGGTGAACCGGTCAACTACCACCCAGATGGTATTGAACTTGTTGCACATAGGTAAGTCTGTAATGAAATCCATCGACAGGTGGGTCCATGGTCGACGGGGAACGGATAGTGGAACCAGTTGCCCCGCAGGCGACTGGCGGGATACTTTATGTTGGGCACACTTTGGGCAAGATGCAATAAACTCCAAGACGTCCTTTTTCAGAGTTGGCCACCAATAGGACCTAGAGATAAACTCCAGGGTTTTTTGGATACCTGTATGTCCGGCAAAACGGGAAGCATGGGCCCAATGCATGAGCTTCTTCCTTAGCATCGGCTTCACAAAACTTTTCCCTGATGGGGGCGTAGAGTCCATCCCTACCGTGGAGAATGCCAACGGATTTATAATAGGATGCTTGTCTGAAGACTCTGACTCATTTTCTTGCTCCCATGAGCGGGAAAGGGCATCGGTCTTGCGATTCTGAGAGCCCGGACAGAACTGGAGTTTAAAGTCGAACCTGGAAAAGAAAAGTGCCCATCTGGCCTGACGAGGGTTGAGACATTGTGCGCCCTTCAGGTATAAAAGGTTCTTGTGGTCTGTAAGTATGGTGATTGAATGAGAAGCTCCCTCCAACAGATACCTCCACTCTTCTAGAGCGAGCTTGATGGCTAGCAACTCCTGGTCGCCAATGGCATAGTTGCGCTCAGCTGGGGAGAACTTCCGGGAGAAGAAACTGCAAGGGTGTAAATGGCCATCTTTAGCCCTCTGAGATAACACCGCTCCTACTCCAACAGAGGAGGCATCCACCTCTAAGATGAAATGCTTGCATGGCTTCTTCAGACCACTTGGACGGGTTAGCACCCTTCTTAGTGAAAGCAGTAATAGGCGCCACAATGGTGGAAAAGTCTCGTATAAACTTTCGGTAATAGTTGGCGAACCCTAAGAACCTCTGGACCCCTTTGAGGGTTAAGGGTACCGGCCAATTTTGGATTGCTTGTAGTTTCTCAGGATCCATCTCTAGTCCGGAACCGGACACAATGTACCCTAGAAACGGAATGGACTTGACTTCAAAGACGCATTTTTCTAATTTGCAATAGAGATGATTGACACGGAGACGGGACAGACCCTCTTTAACCCAAAAACGATGTTCCTCTAAATCGTTGGCAAAAATGAGGATATCGTCTAGATAGACCACGACATGACGGTATAGAATGTCTCTGAAGATCTCATTGACAAAATGCTGGAAGACAGCTGGAGCATTGCTCAATCCGAAGGGCATGACGAGGTACTCATAATGTCCGTCACGGGTGTTAAAGGCGGTCTTCCACTCGTCACCCTCACGGATCCGGATGAGATTGTATGCACCCCGCAAGTCCAGCTTTGTAAAGATGGTAGCTCCGCTAACTCTGTCAAAGAGCTCAGTAATCAGGGGTAAAGGATAACGGTTCTTGATGGTAATGTCGTTCAAACCTCTGTAGTCGATGCACGGCCGCAGACCACCATCTTTCTTTTTTACAAAAAAGAAGCCTGCGCCGGCTGGAGAAGAAGAAGGTCGAATGAACCCCTTTGCTAGGTTCTCTTTAATATATTCCTCCATAGAATGCGTCTCAGGCAGAGACAACGGATAAGTTCGGCCTCGAGGTGGAACCTTCCCTGGAACGAGATCAATCGGACAGTCCCATTCTCTATGAGGAGGAAGGATATCAGCAGAAGCTTTACTGAACACATCCGTGAAATCTTGATATGGAGGAGGTGGAACATCAGACGACCTGGGGGAGGAAGAACAGACAGGCAATACTTTAAACAAACATGTCTCAGCACAGGAGGAACCCCATGCCAGGATTTGCGTAGTCGTCCAATCAATTGTAGGATTGTGAAGACGGAGCCATGGAAGGCCCAGGACCACAGGATGTGTGGCTCTTGGAATCACTAAAAAAGAAATAAGTTCGGAATGAAGAACTCCCACTCTCAGACGAACTGGTAGAGTCCTTAAAGAAATAACTGCATCAAAAATTTTGCTGCCATCCACGGCAGTTAAAGAAATGGACGAAGGAAGTCTCTCGGTGGGTAGGGACCACCGTTTAACATAGGCTTCGGTAATAAAGTTCCCAGCTGCTCCGGAATCAAGGAGGGCAATGACGTTCCGATAACGTTGAGCAACTTGAAGCGAGACTGGGAGATTACAATCTTGAGGAGATGGAGAGGAGATCATTACTCCTAGCCGGCCCTCTCCTTGGCGAGCTAGGATTTGGAGTTTCCCGGACGTTTGGGACAGGCATTAATGGTGTGAGACGGAGCTGCACAATAGAGACAGAGAAACTCGGAGAGACGTCTTCGGCGCTCAGCAGGAGTTAAACGGGAACGGCCAAGTTGCATGGGCTCATCTTTAGATGGTGACAGTTGACGAGGAGGAGGAGCAGAAGATTTTGGAGCAGATGATCTTCCACGCTCAGTTGCTCTCTCTCTGAAACGTAAATCAACTTTCGTGCAGAGTGAGATTAGCTCATCTAACTTAGAAGGTAAGTCTCTGGTAGCTAACTCATCTTTAATACGCTCAGATAAGCCATGCCAGAATGCAGCATACAGGGCCTCGTCGTTCCATGCCAGTTCGGATGCCAGGATCTGGAACTGTATCAGATATTGTCCTACAGTACGTGACCCCTGGCGTAAACGGAGAATCTCGGATGAAGCTGAGGTTACCCGGCCTGGCTCGTCGAAGATGCGCCTGAATGTTGACACGAAGGCAGTGTAGGAAGATAGCAGGGTGTCGGACCTCTCCCATAACGGTGATGCCCAATCAAGGGCTGAGCCACTGAGAAGAGAAATAATGTAGGCAATTTTTGTACGGTCACTGGGAAAATTGCCAGGTTGTAGCTCAAACTGAATCTCACACTGGTTGAGAAATCCCCTGCAGAATCTTGGAGATCCGTCAAATTTTGCTGGCGTTGGAAGATGAAGACGTGGAGCAGAAATGGGTAAGGTGGGTGGGGTTGTAGCTGGAGTCACTGTGGTCGACGCACCAGACGCGCCTGATCCACGGAGAGTTGTCTGAATCCCATCCAGCCGAGTAGAGAGATCCTGGAGACAGCGGATGATGTGGCCCTGTGCAGCCTCCTGATGTTCTAGTCGGGCTGCCAGTTCTTGCATCAGCCTGGCCGCTTGATCCTGGTCTCCGGCTGGATTCATTAGGTCAGTGCTTACTGTCACAACTGAGGGCCTGAGCTGACGGGAGGCAGCCTCAGTTGTAGGGGCTGAGATGTACCGGAACCTGGGAGGTTGTATCAGACCCCTGGACATGTAAGTAACATGAATAATAACTGCCCGAAGGCGTGACCACGACAACTTGGATAAAAGTCAATGATGTTTATTATGACAACTCCGCAACACAGCAGCAGTAAAAGAAAACGTAAAAGTCAGCAAAGAATAAATACAGTTCCTGGGTACTACAGGATGGCAGGAGCCACAGGGCACTGGTAGTGTGAGATAGTTCTTATGATCTTCTAGATGGAAAGTCCTTACCAGGCCCGACTGTAGCAATGGAGATAACCCAGGATTGTGCCAGCTGGTGTTCCAAGAAAAGCTGGGTTGCTGAAGATAAAACAGCTGCTGTGGATACTGGCTGGAACCAGACTGTTGTTAGCACGGAGTGGATACTGGCTGGAACCAGTTAAATAATAAATGAACTTGGGAGCGATGAAATATGAACTGAAATGTAGAACTTGAGAGCGGAGAAATAATAATACCGGTGGAGAGTGGTAAAGTGTAGAAAGGACACCGGCCCTTTAAGGGAAGCTGTACTCTGCTGGAAGCTGAGCTGGAAGCAGGTAATGTTGTAGCTGGAAACAGATGAATCCACAATGGATTGGAGAGTCAGGCTACACCGCAGGTGGAATGCTGGTGCGGGTCTCTATGGTGGAAGTCTTGAGACAGGAGCTGGAACCTGGAAGACAATCACAGGAGAGAGACAAACAGGAACTAGGTTTGACAACCAAAGCACTGACGCCTTCCTTGCTCAGGCACAGTGTATTTATACCTGCAGCAAGGAAGGGATTGGCTAGGTAATTATGCAGATTATCAATACTGAGAACAGATTGGTGGAAATGATCAGCTGACAGAATCCAAGATGGCTGCGCCCATGCAGACACTTGGAGGGAAGTTTGGTTTGTAATCCATGTGGTAATGAAAACAGTAATGGCGGCGCCGGCCACCGGAGACAGGAGGCGCCAGGCTGACAGATGCACATCCAACCACGCGGACACAGCGGAGGCCGCGGCTGACGTAATCGCCACTCAGACACTCTGCATGCAGAAGTTCAGGGACGGCGGCGGAGGCCGCGGGAGACGCCATGCCAGGTGTAATATGGCGTTTACTGTGACAGGAGAGGATACAGGAATGTACACATCAGGATAACAGATGGGATCCGGTCCTGGAGCGCTGAGCCAGCCTTAGGAGGCATCTGATGGGTAAGAAATGGCGTCCAGATACCCGGATCGTGACAGATGGAAATTAAACTCAAAGCAGTACCAGGTAACGGAGGATCAACTATCAATGATCATGTGAGATTAACCCTAGGTTGCACAGCACAAAAAAAAACAAAAAAACAAAAGGAACAAAACAGGGGTTGCTCAGGACAAGGGGCTCCCCAGCGTGCAATCAACCGCAGAGAATTTGAGCCAGGAAAATATTACTGCACAACTGCTAGTGGTCACTAGGTGGCAGCACAGCTTAAGAAATGATTCAACTCTGGGGTAGCTCCAATCTTAACCCAAACAACTGTGTGATTAAGCCTCGTAAGGCAGAGCAAGCAGTAATAATAATGTCTATAGTGAGAAGAAGAAGCAGATTAATAAACAAATAGGGTCACAAACAATAATAGTAATAAGTGGACGTGTGTAGGTTAAAGGGAAGGAAGAAAAGGAAAGTAAAAAATAAATAAAAAATAAAATAAAAGTTCAAAGTTGCTGCAAGTAGGTCTCTCAGCTGCCAAGTAGGGTCAGATGCAGACGGAGACACAGTCCCACCTGCAGAGTTCAGCGGTCTCAGGCAGAAATGTAGTCCTCTGTAGCAGTCTCCACTTCACTGTCCAATCCCCTCAGGTCAAACCCAACAGGTGTATCAGTGAGTCTCCAGGAGTCAGAGTCACTGGGCTTGGGAGTAAGGGGGGAAAAGGAAGCAGAGGGGCAATAATGGACACCTCCCCCGGGGTCTCAGGCACGAACGCTGCTCACCTCTTCACCGGGTTAGGCTGCGTTTGGCACTCGTTCTCTGGCCTCAGGTGCAGCCGGGAAGGCGGTCCTTGTATTTCCAGGCAGGGACGGATCTGCCAGCTCCAATGTTCGCTCACGAAGGCACGGACAGCGGCTCCAGTGTGTTCAGCGCTCTCGCAGGATGACAGATGAGGCCAGCGGGTGCATCAGGGAGAGCCCGGGAAGCAGAATCACCGGGCCGGACAGCAGGGGCAGGAGGCAAAGAGTAGTGAAGGGGCAATCGTAGGTGTAGCCGGCGTCCACCGCGTGTCAGCAGGCAGGCGTCTCCCTGAGTCCTCCGCCGCCGCAGGCCCGCCTTCAGTCGCGGAAGCTGTCCGCCTCTCCGCCGCCTCAGGCCTGATCGTGGATCCGTCAGCAAGGGCCGGAGAAGTTGGGGTGGGTGCAGGGGTCAGTTAGCCACCAGTCACCGCAGTCAGGGACTCCCGTCACGGGCAGCCGCGGGAACCCTACGCGTCAGCTGCCGTACAAACAGGCGGTCTCAGGGCAGCAGGAGACTCCCGTCCTCCTCCGTCAGTCTCCGGGCTGACTCGACCACAGCGCTCGGCCGTCTGCAGCAAGGAGCGGCGGGTAAGTAACGGTCGTAAAGCCAGCAATAGGGGTCGGGACAGCCGGACACGGGGCATCACACTTCGCGCCAGTCAGGCCACCGGCGTTCATGCAGGCCGTCTTTTTGAGGGCCGGATTCCGGGGGCATATAGTCTTGAACCCACTCGTCCAGGGTAATTCTGAGTTCCCGACAGGTCAGGGAAAGGCTGGATACCCTTTTCAAGAGAGTGGGGGATATAATGCAGGAGGATGGCTAGTGATTCTTAGCCTGCAAGCCGAAGCCCATGTTAAAAGCAGCCATGCTGGATGGCCCGCCCACCGGACTCTGACTTTTTTTAATGGGGTAATCATGTCCAAGGCATGGTTAAGTCTCGTACATGATTGCCCCTTTAAAAAAAAGTCTGAGTTCAGCCGGCATTCAGCACGGCCGCAGAACTGGGACTTCAGTACATCCCGGCCCTAGTTTTAAAACCCATTAGCAATAATTTTACTTCTAAATACACATAACTTATACTTGAAAACGAATGACACCATTTTTTGGGGTAACAAATTTTACTGAACACAGAAAAAATAAGAATTTACTTACCGATAATTCTATTTCTCGGAGTCCGTAGTGGATGCTGGGGTTCCTGAAAGGACCATGGGGAATAGCGGCTCCGCAGGAGACAGGGCACAAAAAAGTAAAGCTTTACTAGGTCAGGTGGTGTGCACTGGCTCCTCCCCCTATGACCCTCCTCCAGACTCCAGTTAGGTACTGTGCCCGGACGAGCATACACAATAAGGGAGGCATTTTGAATCCCGGGTAAGACTCATACCAGCCACACCAATCACACCGTACAACTTGTGATCTAAACCCAGTTAACAGTATGACAACAGAAAGGGCCTCTTAAAGATGGCTCCTTAACAATAACCCGAATTAGTTAACAATAACTATGTACAAGAATTGCAGATAATCCGCACTTGGGATGGGCGCCCAGCATCCACTACGGACTCCGAGAAATAGAATTATCGGTAAGTAAATTCTTATTTTCTCTATCGTCCTAAGTGGATGCTGGGGTTCCTGAAAGGACCATGGGGATTATACCAAAGCTCCCAAACGGGCGGGAGAGTGCGGATGACTCTGCAGCACCGAATGAGAGAACTCCAGGTCCTCCTTTGCCAGGGTATCAAATTTGTAAAATTTTACAAACGTGTTCTCCCCCGACCACGTAGCTGCTCGGCAGAGTTGTAATGCCGAGACCCCTCGGGCAGCCGCCCAAGATGAGCCCACCTTCCTTGTGGAGTGGGCTTTTACAGTTTTAGGCTGTGGCAGGCCTGCCACAGAATGTGCAAGTTGAATTGTGTTACAAATCCAACGAGCAATCGACTGCTTAGAAGCAGGTGCGCCCAACTTGTTGGGTGCATACAATATAAACAGCGAGTCAGATTTTCTGACTCCAGCCGTCCTTGCAATGTATATTTTTAAGGCTCTGACAACGTCCAACAACTTGGAGTCCTCCAAGTCGCTAGTGGCCGCAGGCACCACAATAGGTTGGTTCAGATGAAATGCTGATACCACTTTAGGGAGAAAATGCGGACGAGTCCGCAGTTCTGCCCTATCCGAATGGAAGATTAGATAAGGACTTTTATAAGATAAAGCCGCCAATTCAGATACTCTCCTGGCAGAGGCCAGGGCTAGTAACATAGTCACTTTCAATGTGAGATATTTCAAATCCACCTTTTTCAATGGTTCAAACCAATGGGATTTGAGGAAATCTAAAACTACATTTAGATCCCACGGTGCCACCGGAGGCACCACAGGAGGCTGTATATGCAGTACTCCCTTGACAAAAGTCTGGACCTCAGGGACAGAGGCCAATTCTTTTTGGAAGAATATTGACAGGGCCGAAATTTGAACCTTAATGGATCCCAATTTGAGACCCATAGATAATCCTGATTGCAGGAAATGTAGGAAACGACCCAGTTGGAATTCCTCCGTCGGAACCCTCCGATCCTCGCACCACGCTACATATTTTCGCCAAATGCGGTGATAATGTTTCACGGTGACTTCCTTCCGTGCCTTAATCAAGGTAGGAATGACTTCTTCTGGAATGCCTTTCCCTTTTAGGATCTGGCGTTCAACCGCCATGCCGTCAAACGCAGCCGCGGTAAGTCTTGAAAAAGACAGGGACCCTGCTGTAGCAGGTCCCTTCTCAGAGGTAGAGGCCACGGTTCGTCCGTGAGCATCTCTTGAAGTTCCGGATACCAAGTCCTTCTCGGCCAATCCGGAACCACTAGTATTGTTCTTACTCTTCTTTGCCGTATGATCTTCAATACCTTTGGTATGAGCGGCAGAGGAGGAAACACATACACTGACTGGTACACCCAAGGAGTTACCAGTGCGTCCACAGCTATTGCCTGTGGATCTCTTGACCTGGCGCAATATTTGTCCAGTTTCTTGTTGAGGCGAGACGCCATCATGTCTACAATTGGTCTTTCCCAACGGTCTATTAACATGTTGAAGACTTCTGGATGTAGACCCCACTCTCCCGGATGAAGATCGTGTCTGCTGAGGAAGTCTGCTTCCCAGTTGTCCACGCCCGGGATGAACACTGCTGACAGTGCTATCACGTGATTCTCCGCCCAGCGAAGAATCTTGGCAGCTTCTGCCATTGCACTCCTGCTTCTTGTGCCGCCCTGCCTGTTTACATGGGCGACCGCCGTGATGTTGTCCGACTGAATCAACACCGGCTTTCCTTGCAGGAGAAGTTCCGCCTGGCTTAGAGCATTGTAGATTGCTCTTAGTTCCAGAATGTTTATGTGAAGAGACTTTTCCAGACTCGTCCATACTCCCTGGAAGTTTCTTCCTTGTGTGACTGCTCCCCAGCCTCTCAGGCTGGCGTCCGTGGTCACCAGGATCCAATCCTGAATGCCGAATCTGCGGCCTTCTAATAGGTGAGCCTTCTGCAACCACCACAGAAGTGACACCCTTGTCTTTGGTGACAGGGTTATTCGCAGGTGCATCTGCAGATGCGACCCTGACCATTTGTCCAACAGATCCCTTTGGAATATTCTTGCATGGAATCTGCCGAATGGAATTGCTTCGTAAGAAGCCACCATTTTTCCCAGGACTCTTGTGCATTGATGTACTGACACTTTTCCTGGTTTTAGGAGGTTCCTGACCAGATCGGATAACTCCTTGGCTTTTTCCTCTGGAAGGAAAACCTTTTTCTGAACCGTGTCCAGAATCATTCCTAGGAACAGCAGACGAGTTGTCGGGATTAAATGGGATTTTGGAATATTCAGAATCCACCCGTGTTGTCTTAGCACCTCTTGAGATAGTGCTAAAGCTGTCTCCAGCTGTTCTCTGGACCTTGCCCTTATTAGGAGATCGTCCAAGTATGGGATAACTAATACGCCTTTTCTTCGAAGAAGAATCATCATCTCGGCCATTACCTTGGTAAAGACCCGAGGCGCCGTGGACAATCCGAACGGCAGCGTCTGAAACTGATAGTGACAGTTTTGAACAATGAACCTGAGGTACCCCTGGTGTGCGGGGTAAATCGGAACGTGTAGATACGCATCCTTGATGTCCAAGGATACCATAAAGTCCCCTTCTTCCAGGTTCGCTATCACTGCTCTGAGTGACTCCATCTTGAACTTGAACTTTTTTATGTAGAGGTTCAAGGACTTCAGATTTAGAATAGGCCTTACCGAGCCATCCGGCTTCGGTACCACAAATAGAGTGGAATAATACCCCTTTCCTTGTTGTAATAGGGGTACTTTGACTATCACCTGCTGAGCGTACAGCTTGTGAATGGCTTCCAACACCCTCTCCCTTTCGGAAGAGACGGTTGGTAAGGCAGACTTCAGGAAACGATGAGGAGGATCCGTCTCTAATTCCAACCTGTACCCCTGAGATATTATCTGCAGGATCCAGGGGTCTACCTGCGAGTGAGCCCACTGCGCGCTGTAATTTTTGAGACGGCCCCCCACTGTCCCCGAGTCCGCTTGAGAGGCCCCAGCGTCATGCTGAGGTTTTTGCAGGAGCCGGGGAGGGCTTCTGTTCCTGGGAAGGAGCTGCCTGTTGGTGTCTCTTCCCTCTTCCTCTGCCTCGTGGCAGGTACGACAAGCCCTTTGCTCTCTTATTTTTGTAGGAGCGAAAAGGCTGCGGTTGAAAGGTCGGTGCCTTTCTCTGTTGGGGAGTGACTTGAGGTAAAAAAGTGGATTTCCCGGCAGTAGCCGTGGCCACCAAGTCTGATAGACCAACTCCAAATAACTCCTCCCCTTTATACGGCAAAACCTCCATGTGACGTTTTGAATCCGCATCGCCTGTCCACTGTCGTGTCCATAAGGCTCTTCTGGCTGAAATGGACATAGCACTCATCCGAGATGCCAGTGTGCAAATATCCCTCTGTGCATCACGCATATAGATAAATGCATCCTTTATTTGTTCTAACGACAGTAAAACATTGTCCCTATCTAGGGTATCAATATTTTCAATCAGGGATTCTGACCAAACTACTCCAGCACTGCACATCCAGGCAGTTGCTATAGCTGGTCGTAGTATAACACCTGCATGTGTGTATATATTCTTTTGAATAACTTCCATCTTTCTATCTGATGGATCCTTAAGTGCGGCCGTCTCAGGAGAGGGTAACGCCACTTGTTTGGATAAGTGTGTGAGCGCCTTGTCCACCTTAGGGGGTGTTTCCCAGCGCGCCCTAACCTCTGGCGGGAAAGGGTATAATGCCAATAACTTTTTTGAAATTATCAACTTTTTATCAGGAGCAACCCACGCTTCATCACACACGTCATTTAATTCTTCTGATTCAGGAAAAACTGTTTGTAGTTTTTTCACACCATACATAATACCCTGTTTTACGGTATCTGTAGTATCAGCTAAATGTAACGTCTCCTTCATTGCCAAAATCATATAACGTGTGGCCCTACTGGAAAATACGTTTGAATTTCTACCGTCGTCACTGGAATCAGTGCCCGTGTCTGGGTCTGTGTCGACCGACTGAGGCAAAGGGCGTTTTACAGCCCCTGACGGTGTTTGAGGCGCCTGGACAGGCATTAATTGATTGTCCGGCCGCCTCATGTCCTCAACTGACTGTTTAAGGGAAGATAAACCATCACGTAATTCCACAAATAAAGGCATCCATTCTGGTGTCGACCCCCTGGGGGGTGACATCTGCATATTTGGCAATTGCTCCGCCTCCACACCAATATCGTCCTCATACATGTCGACACCACGTACCGACACACACCGCAAACTCACAGGGAATGCTCTAATGAAGACAGGACCCACTAGCCCTTTTGGGGAGACAGAGGGAGAGTCTGCCAGCACACACCACAAAGCGCTATATATACAAGGGATATCCTTATATTAAGTGCTCCCTTATAGCTGCTTTAATATATATATATATATAGCCATTAATGTGCCCCCCCTCTCTGTTTTACCCTGTTTCTGTAGTGCAGTGCAGGGGAGAGACCTGGGAGCCGTTCTGACCAGCGGAGCTGTGACAGAAAATGGCGCCGTGTGCTGAGGAGATAGGCCCCGCCCCTTTTTCGGCGGGTTCTTCTCCCGCTATTTTTCCAGTCAGGCAGGGGTTAAATATCTCCATATAGCCCCTATGGGCTATATGTGAGGTATTTTTAGCCTTGTATAAGGTTTATATTTGCCTCTCAGAGCGCCCCCCCCCAGCGCTCTGCACCCTCAGTGACTGCCCAGTGAAGTGTGCTGAGAGGAAAATGGCGCACAGCTGCAGTGCTGTGCGCTACCTTATGAAGACTGAGGAGTCTTCAGCCGCCGGTTTCCGGACCTCTTCACGCTTCAGCATCTGCAAGGGGGTCGGCGGCGCGGCTCCGGGACCGGACTCCACGGCTGGGCCTGTGTTCGATCCCTCTGGAGCTAATGGTGTCCAGTAGCCAAGCAGCAAATCCACTCTGCATGCAGGTGAGTTTACTACTTTCCCCCTAAGTCCCACGTTGCAGTGATCCTGTTGCCAGCAGGACTCACTGTAAAGAAAAAAACCTAAACTAAACTTTCTCTAAGCAGCTCTTTAGGAGAGCCACCTAGATTGCACCCTTCTCGTTCGGGCACAAAATCTAACTGGAGTCTGGAGGAGGGTCATAGGGGGAGGAGCCAGTGCACACCACCTGACCTAGTAAAGCTTTACTTTTTTGTGCCCTGTCTCCTGCGGAGCCGCTATTCCCCATGGTCCTTTCAGGAACCCCAGCATCCACTTAGGACGATAGAGAAATAAACAATCCGATCAAACAACCATAAACAATTATTTTTTGGGGCCTGAACTCCCTCTGCCCCTACCTACCCCTTTACCCACACTACGACATGTGCGCACACTCCACCTTAGGGGCGTGGTTGGTGACCCGGTTTGGGGGGTAGGTGTCAGACTACTCACCGACACACTCTGTGCTTCTGCTGTAACCCTTTGGCTTGTAAGCTCCTTTGTCAGGCTAATAACGGCCTCTGTTTGTGCCCGAATAGCCCGACTAATGTCACGGAGCCGCATGTCAAGCTGATGGGCCCTTCGGTCTCGCGTACCCTGAGCCACTCTGGCCACATTTGTAAGTTTACGCAGCTGGCTGCTGATATTGTTCATCTGCTGCGTCTGCGTGGTCATGTATTTGACTTGAGTTTGCCGGAAGCTCTCCAGTGGCTGGGCCACCTCCTCCACAGATGGCGTTGTTTGAGATGTTGGCGTGGGCTGTGGGGGAACCTGCTGCTGTTCCTCCATGGCAAATCCAGCTGCGGTGTGGTCAGGCGGCAAAAGCGGCGCAATCGGTGTCAGGATAATTTCCTGCTGATCCTTAAACTCCTCAACCACCACCGATCTTGGGGGAGCTGCACGAGATGGACCTTTAAAGAAGAAAATAATGTTCTGTATGTATAGTTTGTTATTAAAAAACAGTCTCTAGCAAATTGTCCCTCATAACAATTTCCATGCTTGCACACAGGTGGTTTCATTATTCACGTCATTAAGTTATTATTTTCACCACACAAGTATGGTCATTATGTAATTTCTGTATGGGAAGTTTGCTGCTTGACAGACACCTCTCCGCAGCAGTAAATAATCTGCTGCGCCATATCCGTGCCCTGCTTACAAAATGTAACACAATAAAGTACTTCCGCTCTTATTATGTAACATTATATATTACAATGAGCAGATAAGATTATACCACATCACGACAGTGCCCCCTTATCAATATATACTATCGCCTACTTGCACTTCTCACTGAAAAAGTAATGGCACACAATTGTGGCTGCCCAATGGATCAGACACAAATGCTTACCAGGCAAATCTGGGAAATTGGTATGGGACTATAAAACCTGGGTCCAGGCCCCCTAAGCATCTGGGCCCCATAGCAATGGCACCCACTAAAGTTACCCCCACATTTTTTGTACTCACCAGCCTCACTGTCTTCTGTTTGTGGACGATGCCTTTTTGCAGCCACGGTAGAAGACCTCACGTGGGTAGAAGTCCTCTTCTGTTGCGTAGCTAAGGAAAGTAAAAAAACAGAAAGGGTGAACATTGCACACATTTGCTAATGACACTTCCTCTGCTAGGTTTCCTCACACTCATCACGATTTTGGAATTACATTCAGTGGTATTTAAACAGTATCAGTTTCGCTATCTAAGACAAGAGTCTACACTATAAAAGTCCAAAGTTCACACTGAAAAAAGGGAAACATTACTCACTAGGATGGGCTTGGGATGGAGGACGATCCGTATACTCAATGTGAGACCCAGGGAGGATTTTGGGTGGGATCACCTGCTTTAACTCCTCCTCGAAGGATGTGTAGAGGATAGATGCAGAATGGCCACCCCCTGTCCTCTGCGCCTCGTGGAGCTCCTCCACCATCTTGGCTTTTAAGACACGCTTGACGTCGTTAAACCGCTTTTTAACATTCTCCACACACCGCCGGTAGGAGCTCACAGCGTTAACGGCGTCCGTGATGGACTTCCACATTGCCTTCTTGCGTGCCAGGGTGGTTCGGTGCGACTGACATCCAAGAAGGCGATCAAACACAGGCAGCATAGCGTGCACCAGTGCGCAATTCTCATTGTAACTGAAGCGCACATTTCTGCCGGTAAGTGTCTTCCCGGGGAGAGACACAGCAGGCTCTTCATCATCCTCCTCCTCCTCACTCTCAGGCTGGGTGACAAACACATCCTTCTGCCTCTCCTCACCCCCAACTCTCAGCCTGAAAGACATAGCTAACAGCAAACCAGTAACTCTCTCTAAGCAAAAAACCTCCACTAATACACTGGACCTAATTCAGACCAGATCGCTCGCTAGGTTTTTTTTGCAGTCCTACGTTTGCATAGTCGCCGCCCATAGGGGAGTGTATTTCCGCTTTGCAAGTGTGTGAACGCATGTGTAGCAGAGCTGTACAAACAGATCTTGTGCAGTCACTGCGCAGCCCAGGACTTATCAGCCTCCGCGATCACTTCAGCTTGTTCGTGGGCGGAACTGATGTCAGGAACCCTCCCTGCAAACGCATGGATCCGCCTGCGTTTTTCCAAACACTCCCAGAAAATGGTTAGTTACCAACCACAAATGCCTTCTTCCTGTCAATCTCCTTGCAAACGCCTGTGCGAATGGATCCTTCGCACAAACCCATCGCTGAGCGGCGATCCACTTTGTACCCGTGCGTCGCGCCTGCGCATTGCGGTGCATATGCATGCGCAGTTTAGACCGGCGACTATGCAAACGCAGGACTGCAAGAAATCCGTCGAGAGCGATCAGGTCTCAATTAGCCCCACTGTCTTTTTGGTACCAATGGATCATTTTCTTTCAAACTAAGCAACTTACATGATGTAATTCACATTCCTGCTTGCAAGTCTCGCGTGATGTCTCCTGCGAGTTATGTAGACCCCAGAAATCTCACACTCTATTACATGGTGCAAGTTGCAGAACAAATGTGCACCAAAACTTTAGTGGCAACACATTGTACAAATTTATATATATATATATATATATATATATATATATAAATTTGTACAGAGGGTTAGGTAGACGTGATGCTGGGATCCTGGCTGCCAGAATGCCGGCGAAGGGGAGGGATCAGCGCAACCAAGGCCCGCTCGCTGTGCTCGCCACAGGTGCTATTCCCACTCTATGAGTGTCGAGTGGGAATAGTCCCTGTTAACCAGCATTCAGGATCCCATCGTTGGTATGCTGAACGCCAGGATCCCGGGCGCCGGCTACGTAACCGCTACTATTTATATATATATAAAATATATATAAATATATATATAAAAGTGCATGGTATACAGTTTATTTTCAATTGGTGTGAATATGATATTGCCCAGATGGTGGTCTTCATTCGTGATACACATTTGTAGTCAATTTCTGAACATCACTCGGCCGGTCATTTCCAGCGTTGTCAATGCAGTTTCATGATGAAGCTCACTTTCATTTGTCTGGCTACGTTACCAAGTACAATTTCCGCAACTGGGTGGAAAACAATCCGCATCAGCTTCATGAAAGTCATCTACACAGCCGACGGGGCCATCTGATAGCGGAGGTCTACACACATCTACCAAGAACCATTAATGAACTGAAGGCTGCTATATGCAGAGAAATTACAATATCATATTCAAAACCAACTGAAAATAAACTGTATTCTATGCACTTTTACCCAGTATAATACTGTTTGTACCGCCACTCACAGATATATTCCATTAATAGCCCCAGTGTCTGTGTGTTTAACATCCTTGCCCAGGACTGCGAATAGAGAAGCAATGTTTAGTGTCAGGTGTGCTTGCGAACGAATGTGCAGGGTGGAGTTATCTGTGCAGAATCTGGAACACAAGCCGTATACCTATAAAGGGGGAACTAATCTAGTACTATGTACTAGGTGATTAAAATAGGATTTTAATACCTACCGGTAAATCCTTTTCTCCTAGTCCGTAGAGGATGCTGGGGTCCACTTCAGTACCATGGGGTATAGACTGTTCCACAGGAGCCATGGGCACTTTAAGACTTTTCAAGGGTGTGAACTGGCTCCTCCCTCTATGCCCCTCCTCCAGACCTCAGTATAGGAACTGTGCCCAGGGAGACGGACATTTCGAGGAAAGGATGTACTTTTAATTTAACGGTGAGATTCATACCAGCTCACACCTCAACCATGCCGCACTACATGGCATTCAACATAACACATGCCAACGGGCATGAACAATTGCAGCAACATGATGAAAATAATCATAACACAACATTTGTGTAACTACAAAACTAACAACTGCAGGTAAAGTACGCACTGGGTCGGGTGCCCAGCATCCTCTACGGCAGTGTTTCCCAACCGCGGTCCTCAAGGCACACTAACAGTCCTGGTTTTAGTGATATCCAGGCTTGAACACAGGTGACTTAATTAGTACCTCAGTTATTTTGATTTAACCATCTGTGCTGAAGCCTGGATATCACAAAAACCTGCACTGTTGGTGTGCCTTGAGGACCGCGGTTGGGAATGCCTGCTCTACGGACTAGGAGAAAAGGATTTACCGGTAGGTATTAAAATCCTATTTTCTCATACGTCCTAGAGGATGCTGAGCTCCACTTCAGTACCATGGGGTTATACCAAAGCTCCAGTACGGGCGGGAGAGTGCGGATGACCCTGCAGCACCGATTGACCAAACTTGAGGTCCTCATCGGCCAAGGTGTCAAACTTGTAAAACTTTGCAAACGTGTTTGCCCCTGACCAAGTAGTTGCTCGGCAAAGTTGTAAAGCCAAGACCCCCCGGGCAGCCGCCCAGGACGAGCCCACCTTTCTAGTAGAATGGGCATTTACAGATTTCAGTATCGGCAATCCTGCCGTGGAATGAGCGTGCTGAATCGTACCTCTGATCCAGCGCGCAATGGTCTGCTTGGAAGCAGGACACCCAACCTTATTGGGAGCATACAGGACAAACTGAGCCTCTCTGTTTTTCGTATCTGAGCTGTTCTAGCAACATAAATTTTCAAAGCTCTGACCACATCCAGAGACTTTGATGCAGCGAAGGTGTCAGTAGCCACTGGCACCACAATAGGTTGGTTTATATGGAAAGAGGAAAAAACCTTCGGAAGAATTGCTGACGAGTTCTTAACTCCGCCCGATCTTCATGGAAGATCAAGTAAGGGCTCCTGCGAGACAAGGCCGCTAACTCAGACACCCTCCTTGCGGATGCCAAGGCCAACAGTATGACCACTTTCCAAGTGAGAAATTTCAACTCTACCTCCTGTAAAGGTTCAAACCAATTTGATTGAAGGAACTGTAACACCACGTTAAGATCCCATGGTTCCACCGGAGGCACAAATGGAGGTTGGATGTGCAAAACCCCTTTCACGAACGTCTGAACTTCTGGAAGGGAGGCCAAATGTTTCTGAAAGAAAACTGATAAGGCTGAAATCTGGACCTTAATTGAGCCCAATTTTAGGCCCGCATCCACACCCGCCTGTAGAAAATGGAGAAAACGTCCTAACTGCAACTCTTCCGTTGGAGCCTTCTTGGATTCACACCAAGACACATTTTCTCCAAATACGGTGGTAATGTTTAGACGTTACTCCTTTCCTGGCCTGAATAAGTGTGGGAATGACTTCTTTGGGAATACCCTTTCGGGCTAGGATCCGGCGCTCAACAGCCATGCCGTCAAACGTAGCCGCGGTAAGTCTTGATACACGCACAGCCCCTGCTGTAGCAGGTCCTCGCGAAGAGGAAGAGGCCGAGGATCTTCTATCAGTAACTCCTGAAGATCTTGATACCAAGCCCTCCTTGGCCAGTCTGGGACAATGAGGATCGCTCGAACCCTTGTTCTTCTTATGATCTTGAGAACTTTTGGAATTAGTGGAATTGGAGGGAAGACATACACCGACCGAAACACCCACTGTGTCACCAGTGCATCCACTGCTATTGCTTGAGGGTCTCTCGACTTGGAACAATATCTCTGAAGCTTCTTGTTGAGACGAGATGCCATCATGTCTACTTGAGGAACTCCCCAAAGACCTGCCACCTCTGCGAAGACTTCTTGGTGGAGGCCCCATTCTCCTGGATGGAGATCGTGTCTGCTGAGGAAGTCTGCTTCCCAGTTGTCCACTCCCGGAATGAAAATTGCAGACAGAGCTCTTGCATGTCTTTCCGCCCAGAGGTGGATCTTTGTCGCCTCTACCATCGCTGCTCTGCTTTTTGTTCCGCCCTGACGGTTTATGTACGCTACTGCTGTTACATTGTCCGACTGGATCTGTACAGGTAGATCTTGTAGAAGATGCACCGCTTGTAGAAGGCCGTTGTAAATGGCTCTCAACTCCAGAACGTTTATGTGAAGACAAGTTTCCTGACTTGACCATCTTCCTTGGAAGCTTTTTCCCTGTGTATTTAAAATATTAGTATACCAATATGAATGTAAATACAATATCTTAAAAGATAGTATGTACTTTCCGGGGGCGGGGCCAGCTAGCATGGCCGCTTTTTAATGTGGCTCCTCCATGCTACATGAGAAATCCCTCACGATCCTTCCCTTATACGGGACCCAATGAAGGGAAAACATACTATCTGACAGCCGAACTTGCCCTGATCAGAGGGATACCAATATTGTGTAGAAGACTCATACAATACCCCGGAGTCAGGCCGTCGGATCTGATGGCCGCCATACCCACAACGTGCTGATGGCGCGAACGGACCTTCACCCATAACCCCCGCTGTTAGCTGTGGACACTACCCGCGGTTAACCGCCACCTCTCTACATACACCCATCCCTGCACTGTTCACTGGGCTGAGGCAAGGAACCCCCGTCGGAGCGAGGCGTGGACGCACATCCGCTCTTAACTGTGACCCTCGCTGGGGCTCGAAGTACGCTGCCCACGGCACCCGACTGATCCCGTGCCCCTGGGCTGGTTTCTGTGTGGAGGCGGGGAGCCCGCATCGGAACGAGACGCGAGGAGTCGTGGACGCCCGTCCGCTCCTGTGTGTGATCCCTGCTGGGACTCGGAGCGCGCTGTCCACGGCGCCCGACTGACCGCCGCTCACCAATCCTGCGTCCCTGACTTGTCATCTGTGCTGAGGCGGGGAGCCCCCATCGGAGCGAGGAGTCGCGGATGCACACCGTGGAGCGTATTGTCTAACAGCTGCTCACTGACCTTGCTCCCGCTGTTGCCTGCAAGCGACAACGGGGAACTGCTGCCGTTCTCAGAGACGTGCCTGAGCCCTACGTCCCGCAACATCCGTGAAACGGGAGACTCGACACGGACGAATCCTGCTGCTACACAGCCACTGACCGTGACCCTTCCGCCTTGGTGAAATTGCTCCTACAGGGACTGCATACCAGACTGACCGTGCGAGGTCCCTGGAACCTTCTTCACCTTGTGACTCCTGCGGCATCGTTGACGGCACCAGTGGAGACCCTGCTTAACTACACTAGATGGTGTACTCCCTCTCCCTCAGGTACTAATATTGTGTGTCTGCCCCACTTTCTCCCTTTCTCTTTTACTAACAGACCCTGATCCCTTATCCCCCCCTCATCTCTGTTCCGTTCCCCCCTATTGTGTTTCCCAACCCCCCAACGCCGTCCTTCCCAGCTCACTCCAATTACCCCCTCTACTTTGATTTTCTCCCCCCTCCTTGCTCATAACTTACACCCATACTCTCCTGACACTGGGGACTTATCGTGCTCACACCTATAAATTACAACCGGGTGAGACTACGGCTCTGTATTTAGCTGCAAAACTTTCCCATGAACAGTTGATTTTGCGATTGCAGAGGACTGCTAGATGCCTGTTACTAAGAAGATCTGCCTTTAACTGGACCTTGCCTTTTTTACCCAAACCCCCGGCGGCTTCCCAAGGCGAAGAGGTCATTCACCTTTATTGTGCTGACTTTTCACACTTCATTGCCCTAGTTTTCTACTGGACTTCCCTCATTTATTCACATACTCTGAGCCTTATCATATTCAGGAGCCCTGAAAATCTACTATACATAGCAACAGCTCCAACTTGTGGTTGGATAGTGTAACTTTTATTTATTTAATTTTTTTTTTCTTTTTTTTTTTCATATCTGCTACAACCCTACTTTCTTTTGATTTATATATTTCTTCTACTCTTAACTGTGTGGGGTTTTGGAACTGGGGGTGTATGATCTAACTGCAATCGTTCCTTGTACTTCACGATCGGCTCTTAGCTATTACTCAAATTATTATACCATTATACCATTATCTCTGTATACATTATGTGGTGTTAAGCCTCGGGTAATTCTCATTCTAGCGTTCATTGTTTGACCCCAAGGATGTAAACTTGTAGATTTCTTTGGAGAGCGGCCTCTTATCTCCTGGTTATATCAATCCTGGGCTGGAACTGCCTTACCCCTTGATATTTTGACGCTTAGATTATTTATAGTCTGGTCTGGTGTATGGACAAGTTTCTTAACAAATCATTGTCCTCACTCCCGCCCAGAACCACTCGTACTATGGTTAACCCCAAAAAAACACCAGCGAAGCCTGGCCCACCGCCACCTTCACCACAAGACGGCTCCTCCCCCGTACATCCCACTGGGGAGAGGGGGAGACTTCTCACATCATCCCCAGACGTGGCGTCAGCATTGCTTGATGCCTTAATGCCTAAAATTGAGGAGAAATTTGAATTGCTTATGCCTATGATAGATGAGAAACTCCAGAGTTTCCTTCCCAAATTTGAGGTTAAATTTGACCAACTCATGCCCAATATTGACAAACGGCTAGACAAATTACAAACATCTCTAGATTCAGCTCTGACTTCACTGTCTGACCACTCTAATAGGCTGGGTGCATTGGAACAACGGGTCAGTGATGTTGAAGATGAACTACATGCCATACAGTCGTCTAACGCACCCACTATAGCTTCCTATCAAGCGCTTGTCGACAAAGTAGATGACTTGGAAAATCGTCACAGGCGGAATAACCTTCGTTTGTGGGTATCCCTGAACAGGTTAGGGGGTCAGCCTTGATAGATTTTGTAGGTATACACCTGGTCGAGGCGCTCAATCTCCATAGCGACATAGACGTTCCACGTATTGAGCGAGCTCATAGGCTAGGCCCGGAACGTGAGGGTCCTGATAGGAGGCCCCGCCCAGTAATTGCTAAGTTCCTGGACTTCCGCGACAAAGAGAGGATCTTGGCTGCTTTTAAACGGAACCGTGACTTAGTTGTAGAGGATCACCGTATTCTCATTTTTCAGGACTTCTCGGTCGCGGTGGCCCAGAAACGTAAAGAATTCTCCCCGCTCTGTAAATTCTTGGTCGATCATAACAAACGCTTTGCGTTGTTGTACCCGGCTAAACTAAAAATCACCGAAAATGGGCAGACATTTATTTTTGATAACCCGACTGAGGCCCGGGCTCACTTACAGCCGCCTCGTCAATCTGGAAACTCCCCTACCCGGTCACAATAATGAACCTCTCTGGCTCTTTTGGAAACTAAGATGGTACGCTCTCCTATATTTGTGTTAATTAACACGCTTGATTCTATCTTATGTATATTATTTTACCAACTGTTATGGTGTTTGTTTTTTTATGTTTGGTTATACTTATGTTTATTCTTGCTGCCCCCTGAAATAAATTTCAGGGGCTGGCGCATCGTTTGTTTGGAAGGGAAAAATTGTGAAAATTTTCAGTTGAGGATGACTGTTTCTTGGATTGACGCACTGTATGCGGTCTTACTTCATGTATTGGGCCCGGATCCATGCCTGCTATACACCCTTGGGGTTCACCCTGCTTGCTGGGACAGGGATGCCCCCATGTTTATTGGATACACCTACGTTAATACGCAACTATTGACTGGTATAGGATGACAGCTTATAGCCCTGGGCCAAGTAACTCTTACCGACAACTACCCTGCTCCATTGCGATCACCTCATGGAATGTGGGGGGTCTTAACACCCCGATAAAATGCAAAAAAGTGACCTCCGCCCTTAAAAAGCTTAAACCTGACATTGTATTTCTCCAGGAAACGCATTGGAAGAGGGGGGAAGATTCCACACTACGTGACGGGTGGATAGGCGACTGTATCTCTGCGCCATACCGTACCAAATCGCGCGGAGTGGCAATAGCTTTTGCCCGACGACTTCCCTACACTATCCTGCACACAGACCTAGACTCGGAGGGACGCTATATTCTCATGGACGTTCAAATTTATGATGCTAGGTTCACTCTGCTCAATCTGTATGCTCCCAATACTGAACAACCGGCTTTTTACCAACGTATCTCACAACTTCTTCATAGTAGAAACAATCACGAACTTATCATAGGCGGCGATTTCAATACGATCTCGGACCCTTCGGCTGATAAAAGCCCGGTCCCAGTTAACCGAATGGCCCCCCAGTGGGGACAGATCTCTCGATTACTAGCGGATCACTCCTTAGTTGATCCATGGAGATTGTTTAACCCCACTGACAGGTCTTACTCGTTTCACTCGGCGGTCCATGGGTCCTTCTCCCGCATAGATTATATACTGCTGTCCACGCCCTTGCTCTCACATACTACGGATGCCCGGATGGGTGACATTGCCGTTTCTGACCATGCCCCGGTGTCGGTTACACTTAGTACCCACTCCATGGACTCACGCCCTCTCTTCTGGCGATTCCCCTCATACCTCTACCACTCGGAACAGTTCAAGCGGTTTCTCAAATTGAAATGGGCAGAGTTCTCAGACGATAATCTGGAACACTGGGACAACCCTGTCTTGTTTTGGGAAACGTCTAAAGCAGTGATGAGGGGGCACATTATGTCATATGTAGCAAACAGAAATCGGATAAATAAGGCGCAACACGATGACCTGTTACACACGATGCAGTTACACTTAGCAGAATATATCACAAATCCTAACTCCCTCACTCACAGCACCTATGTTGGCTCTCGTCGCCTGTATGACAGTTTCCTAGTAGCGCAAGCTCAGCAGAAACTTGACTACACTACACAAAAATATTTCCGCTGGGGAAACAAAACGGGGACTTTACTAGCAAACATGACCAAAAGCTTTAAGCGACGTGGCCACATTTCTGTGATACGTGACAATCGCACTAATATCTTACACACTCAAAATACGGACGTTGTGAGGACGTTTCAGGACTATTTTCGTCAACTTTACACGCCGGCCCCGCATGACCCGGCTTTATCGGCCAAACTACTAGATGAGGCTAATCTCCATTGTATAACACCCCTACAGCGGGAAGATTTAGAGAGGGCAATCACAGAGGAAGAAATTGCTAAAGCTATCTCCTCTATGCACTTAAACAAGGCGCCAGGACCAGATGGCTATTCAGCTGAGTATTATAAACTCCTGCATCACGATGCGGTCCCGGCATTACATGCCTTATACAGACATATTCAAGTAGAGTCTCCCTTATATCCCACTTTCAACCAGGCTCATACAACCCTGATACCAAAACCCAATAAAGATCATTCCCTACCATCCTCTTACCGACCTATTACACTCTTGAACGTTGACTTCAAAATTTTGGCTAAGATAATGGCGGACAGACTCCAGTCCTTTTTAGCGTCTATGCTCACGGACCACCAACTGGGTTTCACTAAGGGCAGACACTCGGTGAAGGGGATTCGTACTGCCATAGCTGCAGTTATGGCGGCGAGCCTCCAGACTGACACTCCGAATATGCTCCTGAGCCTAGATGCAACTAAAGCATTTGATATGGTCTCTTGGCCCTACCTTTACGACATATTAGAAAGAAGGGGCTTTGGACGGACATTTCAATGCTTGATAAAATTTTTCTATAACCGACCGTACACTTCATTATTAATTAATGGGACTAAGGGGGACAACATTGAACTTACCAGGGGGACAAGACAGGGTTGCCCACTTTCGCCTTTGCTCTTCAACTTAGCGTTAGATCCCATGTTACGCGTCCTCCAGAACTCACCCCACTTCAAGGGCATAAACATTGGCGCGGAGGAGGTAAAAATATCGGCATTTGCAGATGACGTCCTCTTGTTCTTGTCAGAGCCAAGGAAGGACATGGGACCGCTGATGGAACGTATTAGAGAATTTGGACTGGTATCAGGGTTTGAAGCCAACTTTGAAAAATCCACGGCCCTATATTTGAGGCCGGGTTATGCGCGGCCGGCTTGGTTCCGGGAGACCCCAGTTGGTTGGGCTACCAAAGCAATTACTTATTTAGGGGTACAGATCCCCAAAAATGTGAACAACTTATACAGCCTTAATCTGAAACACATTGTGCGTAGTATGAGGGAGGATACAGAACGTTGGAAACATCTCAAAATTTCGTACTTGGGCAGAGTGAACTTGGTAAAAATGATCTTATTCCCTAGACTTCTATACCCATTACAATCCCTTCCTATTTTGCTGTCTAGAAGTACTACGACGGAAATTAATAAAATCATGCGTACTTTCATTTGGAACGGTAAGCGAGCGCGTATTAGCTTGGTGAAACTACAGCAGCGTAGACACAATGGAGGTGTAAATCTCCCCAATGTATTGGAGTACAGTTATGCCTCCCACTTACGTTACTTAAGAGACTGGCTACATGGTGGAGATCTATACTCCAATACAACTTTGGAAACTGCCTTCCTAAATGGCGGCAGTATTATTTCTTTTCTGCATTTACATGAAGGAGAGATACCCACTCCGGTTAGCGCGAACCCACTGCTAATGTCCACTTGGAGAGTTTGGCATTCCCTACGGCGCAAATGCTCTCTAAACCCGCATGTGTCTCTTTTCCTCCCCTTAGTCCGCAACCCCAGTTTCCAGGATGGGAACGCAGGCCATCCTTTTACTCTCTTGGAAAAGCATGGTATTACGTCCATACGTCAAATTACACATAGCGAACTGCGAAAACCACTTACGTTTACACAGGCAGCGTCACTCTTCCCGATATTAAATAGATTCCCCTTAGCGTATCTACAAGCTCAACATTATGTGGCGGTTAACTCTAGGCTACTGTCCCCACAGGACTATGACAACCCATTGGATAAACTATTATTGGTTGGGAACCCCCCTTCCAGAGCAATCTCTATTCATTATTCATTCCTGCACACACCTTTACAATACGATGACATGACGACGGGACTGGCACAGTGGAGAGACTATTTTCCGTCTCTTACCATGACAAAACTGTTGAGGACCTTTGAGCTATCTGTTAAATTAATACCTGCTGCGTCCTATGTCGAACTCTTTTTGAATGTCTGGCATAGAACGTATCTGTCGCCACACCGTAGACACCTAATGGGACTATTAGAAGACTCATCATGCCCTAGATGTGGTACACAACGGGCCGAGCTGTTTCATTGCCTATGGGGATGCCCCATAATCCGGAGATTTTGGGTCCAGATATGGAGATACACTACCCAACACTTAGTTAACTATTTACCGCTTACCCCTGAGTGGGCAATATTTGGTATAATGCCGGAGGGTCTTGGGATAGCACAAGGTGTCAAAAAATTGTTAATGATAATTTCCGCAGCAGCTAAAAAATGCATCTTACAGATGTGGTTACAACCCACGGCCCCGTCAATATCCCTCTTCTCAGGGAAGATTTTTCATATTTTTAGAATGGAATGGCTGGAAGCCTCTTTACAAAAGGAACGGTTTACCATGAAATTTTTTGAGACATGGGAAAGTTACATAGAAACTTTATCTCGCCCATTAAAAGAACAAGTGTGGAGATGTTTTCATAACACTTTGTGGTACGAGACTAGAGTTCATGGACAGGACCCCCCAGTTTCATTTAATACTGACTAATTATTAGTTCACCAAACCAAGTTGAGGGGGAGGGAGGCCACACTACCTTGCACTGAGGGGGAATTGATACGGATACTGGTGTGGGCGTGGATCCGGGCTCAAGCAACTCATTTTCATTAATTGAGAGTAACCTCTCTGTGACGATGCTGTATATATGTATTGATCCCTATATTAATTCATACTATTGCCATACTCTCACTGTTTGATGAATGGACACCTCTACTATACTCTCAAAAGACTGTATGCTTTGATATACCTTAATGTGAGATTCTCTTTGTTATGCTTCAACTGAAATAAAGAAATTAAAAAAAAAAAAAAAAAAGATAGTATGTATAAGAATACTCTTTGAAAAAGTCACATGATCGTGACGAAATGCGTTAGGCTCCTCCCATTATTGCTCTGACTGCTGACCCGTTTTTGTCTCGGCTACACACTACGGACGACTCCGGACAGCGTTTCCTACCAAGCGTTTCCACTCCGCTATTAGCGGCGGCTGCCGCGTACGGACATTCTAGCCGCAGTGAGAGAATCTCAATTGTTACACCTGGAAGCCCAGGCCGACATCGATGCACACCAGGTACAGCAGCCTTGTTGACAGCATTTTAACGGCACTGGACGGCTCACTCCCTTTTGCACATTGGTGGGCATATTAAAGGATTTGCACCAGCCCACGGGAGACTCCAGGAATTAGCTTCTCACGTAGAGACATCCCACAGCACATGCAAACAGTCTCCTTCGGAGTAATCTGCCACAGTTGTCTCTTCATATAAAAAGGGCTCCAGCGGATCACACCGGGGACGCCCGGTATTGACAGCCCAGGAGAGGTAATCTAATTATCCTACTCTATTAAACCACTTGCTGCCGGGACTTTCCATACATCTCAAAGTACATGCTGCCTCTGTACTTATAGAGAGTGTGTAGTCTCTATTCGTTGTGAACATTTGCTCCTTAGTGAGTAGCGATTTGACTGTTACATGTATGTCAATTTAATTTTCCCTTTTTCATGAAATTATTAGTCACCTATCTATTATGTAATAATCGTTACTTATATATTACTTAGGGTCAGCTCAGAGTATTCTTATACATACTATCTTTTAAGATATTGTATTTACATTCATATTGGTATACTAATATTTTAAATAAATTTTTTATTCATTATTATTGATTTGTCAGCTCTCCATTAATAAGATTATTTTCAATTACATCATTAGCGCAGCCAATCACCTTCTCTTGGCTTCTAGTAATTATTAAAGCATATACACAGTGCTTTATTGGCAGCGCTCATGATGTCGTTCTAAACCGTAAAATTATTTGATTAGGCGCTTATAGCAGATTTTGTTTAGTTTTGGATTTTTTTCCCTGTGTGACTGCACCCCAGCCTCGGAGACTTGCATTCGTGGTTACTAGGACCCAGTCCTGAATCCCGAACCTGCGTCCCACTAGTAGGTGAGAACTGTGTAGCCACCACAGGAGTGAAATTCTGGCTTTGGAAGACAGGATTATCTTCTGGTGCATGTGAAGGTGAGATCCTGACCACTTGTCCAACAGGTCCCACTGGAATACTCTGGCATGGAATCGGCCAAACCGCTACCATCTTTCCCAACAAATGAATGCATTGATGAATCGACACTCTTGTTGGTTTCAGAATTTGTTTGACCATTCTCTGGATTTCCAGAGCCTTTTCTACTGGAAGAAATACCCTCTGTATTTCTGTGTCCAGTATCATCCCCAGAAAGGACAATCTTGTCAACTGTGACTTTGGAAGGTTTATGATCCAACCGTGTTGTTCAAGTACTGTCAGGGAGAGTGCAATGTTCTGCACCAACCGTTCCCTGGACCTCGCTTTTATTAGGAGATCGTCCAGGTAAGGAATTATATGGACTCCTTTCTGTCGAAGTAGGACCATCATCTCCGCCATCACCTTGGTGAACACCCTCGGCGCCGTGGAGAGTCCAAATGGCAACGTCTGAAATTGGTAATGACAATCCTGTATCGTGAATCTCAGATAAGCTTGATGCGGAGGATAAATGGGAACATGTAAGTAGGCATCCTTTATGTCCATTGACACCATGAAATCTCCTTCCTCCAGACTGGAAATCACTGCCCTCAGAGATTCCATCTTGAATTTTAATCTTTTCAGGTAGAGATTCAGAGATTTCAGGTTCAGGATCGGTCTGACCGAGCCGTCCGGCTTCGGGACTACGAAGAGGCTTGAATAAAACCCATCTCCCTGCTGTGACAGGGGGACCAGGACAATGACTTGATCCTGTCACAATTTTTGTATTGCTGCTGTTACTACCTCCCTGTCTGGGAGAGAAACTGGTAAGGCCGATTTGAAAAATCGGCATGGGGGAACGTCTTGAAACTCCAGTTTGTACCCGTGGGACACTATTTGTAAGACCCAAGGGTCCAGGCCAGATTGAACCCAGAACTGACTGAAAAGTTTCAGACTTGCCCCCACCGGAGCGGACTCCCTCAAGGGAGTCCCAGCGTCATGCGGTAGATTCCTCTTCCCCTTCCTCTACCAAAGAAAGGGGAACTTTTTCCTTTTTTGCATCTATTGGGCCGAAAGGACTGCATCTGAGAGTGATGTGTCTTTTTTGCCGGCGTAGGAGCATATGGTAAGAAAGTTAACTTACCTGCGGTAGCCGCAGAAACTAAAGCATCCAGCCCGTCTCCAGACAAGGCTTCCCCTTTATACGGGAGAGACTCCATATTTCTTTTGGAATCTGCATCAGCATTCCATTGGCGAATCCACAATGACCTCCTTGCCGAGACTGCCATAGTAGTGGCCTTTGATCCCAAAAGCCCAATATCTCTCATGGCTTCACGCATGTATGCTGCAGCGTCTTTTATATGACCCAAGGGTAGGAGAATCTCATCTCTATCTATTGTGTCTATTTCTGATGACAAGTTATCTGACCACTTTTCAACAGCACTACTCACCCACGCACAGGCAATGGTAGGCCTGAGTAGTATTCCGTTGGCCACAAAAATAGATTTTAACGTAGTCTCCAACTTGCGGTCTGCCAGCTCTTTTAACGCAGCCGTCCCAGGTGCAGAGAGAATCACCTTTTTTTTTTTTGAATCAATAGTTTTTATTGAAAAGATAAACATTTTTATGGGGTACAGAACGAAGAAAAAGGGGGGGTGATACATCAACACAGTGTAAGGGTCGGTATGGTAGGGATGTAGAAGAAAGAGGGAGGGGGGGGGGGGAGAATAGGGGTCCAGACTAGAATTGGAGGAGTGTTACATCGGAGCCTTGTATACATAATACATCAGAGAACAGAGAAGATGGGACATATAGAAAAACTATACATTGCAGTAAGGTAGTAGTGGCCTAATCCTGTTGAGCAGAAGTTATAGGTACGCTTTAGAAGATGGTATTGGGGGGAGACCTAGTAGGGGTCGACTCTTAACAGGGAGGGAAGGTGTAACTGCCTAGGTAATGGGGGGGGGGTGATGATAGGTGTTGTATTTTAGATCCCGAATGGACTAAGTGGGGGTGAGGTGGATTTATGAAGATATTGAGACCCTTCAATCGAGGAAATAAAGGTTTGCCACGCGAGCCAGCGCGTTTTGAGGGAAGAGAAGTTGGGGGAGGAGGAAGCTGAATCTGTCTCCATATGGAAATGGTGGTTTATCTTATGTATAACTCTTAGCAGGGTAGGGGGAGTGGATTGTTTCCACATTTGGGCTAGGTTTGCTCGAGCGGCTATCAGGATGTGGCCCAGGACATATCTGGCAGGTGGCGTTATTGAAGCGGGGACGACTTGTAATAATGCTAGAGTTGGGTCTGGAGCTAGGTGGGTGGACAGAACTTTGTTTATTAGCTCAAATACATCTAACCAGTATTTAGTGATCTTTGGGCACGTCCAGAATATGTGGAAGACATGTCCTACCGAGCCGCATAGTCTCCAGCATTTATTACTGTGAGAGGGCCAGAATTTATGTATTCGGTCCGGGGTTTGGTATAGTCTGTTCACTAGTTTAATATGCATTTCAGTGTGGTTTAGGCACTGGGACATGGAGTGCGAGGTTAAAAAGACTTGACGCCAGTCGTTTGGAGATAGGGTTTTTCCCAGGTCCTGTTCCCATTTCTTTTGGGCGTTTGACTTGGAAGGAGAGGTAGGGGTAATCCGAAGTTTATACCAGTATGTGATGTCGCCTTTGGAATCTGGTAAGGAGAGACGAGAAAAGAGAGTATGTGAGGATGTGTGGAGCGTTGCGTAGGTAGGAGGAATCGTCTTCCACCAGTGTGCTACTTGCACATAGTGGAAGAGTTCTGTAGCTGGAAGAGAGTAATGTGACTGGAGAGTAGAAAAAGATTTTAGAGAAAGTCCATCGAGGAGGTCTCCTAGGGATAATACTCCTGCGCGTCTCCATTTGGATAGGTTGAGATGTGGAATCATCGATGCTAATGTGGTGATGGATATCTGGGAAATATGGGAAATGGGCGATGTTAGGGAGGTCGATAGGGAGTCCCAGGTTTGTAGAGCAGCTTGCGTGGAGGGAAGGAGGGACGGTTGCGTAGGTCGGAGCGATTTTGGGATACGGAAAAGGTCAGCTAGGGGGATTGGGTTTGATCGAATTTGCTCCAGCTCCATCCAACCAGGGTGCAATTGGGTTGAGAAATAGTATTTAATGGGGGCTAGGAGGGAGGCTTCTTGGTATAGAAGAATATTAGGTATATTAAGACCCCCAAACGCTCTTGGCAAGGTCATTCTTGAAAGAGCCATTGAGGGTGGTTTTGCAGACCAGATATACTTAGTCATGATAGAGGAACAGGTTTGGATGGCTTTCTTTGGGAAGGGGTATGGTATAGTTCGGAAGAGATACATTAGTTTAGGGAGTAGGGACATTTTAAATGCCGCCATTCGTCCTAGCCAAGAGACCTCATAGGATGACCAGGCTTTCGTAAGTGCTTCTAATGACTTCATCAAGGGGGTTAAGTTGGCAGAGAAGGCGTCTGTAGTGGAGATAGGGATGTTGATACCCAGGTATTTAATTGTATGAGTTCGCCAGTTATATGGAAAGGTAGCTTGGAGTGCTGGGGTGGAGTGAGATAAATTGAAGGGGAGGGCGTCCGTTTTAGTAGTGTTTAGTTTATAGTAAGAAGCGAGGCTGAAGGCTTCTAGGACAGAGTGTAAGACTGGAAGCGTTGTAGTGGGGTTGGAGATAAATAGGAGGACATCGTCTGCGAAGAGGCTCAGTTTATGGAGGGATGAACCGAACTGAATCGCCGGAATGTTGGGATTGTCTCTTATTTTAGCTGCTAGGGGTTCAATTGATAGGACGAAGATCAGGGGGGATAGGGGACAGCCTTGCCTGGTGCCATTTGTAATAGGGAAAGGGTCGGATAGGAAGCCTCCATTGAACACCCGGGCCGTGGGGAAGCTGTATAACGCTAAAATAGAGGAAAGGATACGATCCCTAAATCCGAATCTAAGGAGGGTTTGGCGCATGTATGTCCAGTTTAATCTGTCAAAAGCCTTCTCTGCGTCTAACGAAAGCAAGAGAAGGCCCTGGTCTTCAGATAGGGAGTCTATCAGGTTGAAGACCCGACGTGTGTTGTCAGACGCTTGTCTCCCAGGGACGAAGCCAGTCTGATCCGGGTGTATCAGTGAGGGTAGGAATTTGTTAATGCGTGTTGCAATCATTTTGGCGTATAGTTTGATGTCGCAGTTTAGTAGCGCTATTGGTCGGTAGTTGTGTACGTGGGCGGGGTCTTTGCCGGGCTTAGGAATAGTAACAATACGCGCTTCTAAGAGTTCTGGGGGAAGGGAGCCTCGATCTGAGAATGTATTGTATAGCGAGGTCAGGAGGGGAGAAAGGACGTCATGGAAAGTAGTATAGAAGTCAGAGACAAAGCCGTCTGGGCCGGGGGCTTTATTCCTGGATGTGGATTTAATAGTTGTAGAGATTTCATCCGCCGACCAAGGGGCATTCAGAGAAGAGAGCTGGTCCTGCGTAAGAGTAGGGAGGGAAAGGTCATCTAGGAAGGACGAAATAGACGGAGGGGAGGGTTGTGGGGTGGACGGGTCAGTTGCTAAGTTGTATAATTTGGCGTAATAGCTTGCAAATTGGTTCGTTATATCTTTTGGGTTCAAGATCTTTTGTTTGGTGGGAGAATAAATACATTTAATTCTATTTCTGGCTTGCTGAACGCGGAGTTTGCGCGCAAGCATTTTGCCAGTTTTATTTCCTAGCAGGTAAAACTTGTGGCGCATTCTATTCAAGGCCGCTTGGGTGCGTGCGAGGAGTAGCTTTTGTAGTTGTCCTCGGACATTAGAGATCTCAGTTTTAAGTGTTTTGGAGGGATGGGCCCTATTCTTAGTCTCAAGGTCTAACAGGTCAGCCTCCAGAGTCTTCTGCTTTTGAAGGGCTTGTTTTTTGAGAGTGGCGCCGGCCTGAATGGCGGCTCCACGGGTGACGGCTTTAAAAGCACACCAGTGATTGATAGGAGAGGTATCTTGGGGAGAATTAGTGGTTAAATAGGAGTCAATAGAGTCAGAGATTATTTTTTTAGACAAAGGGTTATTTAGTAGGTAGGGATAAAGGCGCCATTGTCGGGGAGGGTTGTAGTTGCCCTGAAGGTTCCATTTCCAGAGAACTGGGGCGTGGTCCGACCATGTGATTGGTAAGATATCTACGTTATTAGTTCTCTGGAGAGACCATTTATCACATAAAATCAGGTCTATTCTGGAGTAGGAGTTATGGACAAGGGAGTGAAATGTGTATTCTCGACCTGAGGGGAATTGTGTCCTCCAGACATCGTATAAATCGAATTCTGCAAGCAGGTTGCGGAAGGCTAGGGAGGGGCCAGAGATAGTGGTTGGAACAGGCTGGGGGAATTGGCGGGACTTGTCCAATTTAGGGTCTAGAACAAGGTTAAAGTCCCCCAAAACTACCAAAGATCCCCTTAGAGCATTCCGTATAGTGAGGAATAATTTTCGCAAAAAGGGGACCTGGTTAGAGTTAGGAGCGTATAGGGATACCAGGGTAACCGGTTTGTCATTGAGGAGGCCAGTTATGATAATATATCGGCCATTTTTGTCTGAAAGTTGAGAGTGTAGGGAAAAGGAGACATTTTTGTTAAAAAGGATGGCTACTCCGTTTCTTTTGGATGGGCCATTAGCATAGTACCCCACTGGGAAATGGCTGTCTTTAAAGAGGGGGGGATTAACAGAAGAGAAGTGGGTTTCTTGTAAAGCTACGACATCAGCTTTTTGCTGGTGGAAGAAGGAGAGGGCCAGCCTACGTTTGTTGGGAGAGTTCAGTCCCTTGACATTGAGAGATATAAGGTTCAACATTGGAAGTCTATATTAGACATGAGAAAGAGGGGTCTATGGAGATCTATTGGAGCGTATCTGCTCCGAGTGCTAATAGGCACTGGTAGCCAGGGATATGATTCAAGTCTGGAGCTTGAGGAGGAGGGGAGCATGCGGGAAGTGTATGGGTCGGGTTTAAAACAGGAGAGGAAGAGGTAAACAACGAAAAGAAAAGGTCCGGTATATTGGACCTGCATGACTACTGCAGGGGAAGGGAAAAAAAAATTCTGGGGAATGCAGTAGTGCAGAAAAAGGTGAAGGCGGGCTGGATTAACCTGCGCCGCCACTCCAAAACAACTTCTGAGAAAGTAACCTTAGGGCATAGGCATCTATTGAAGGCTTCTCTAATTAGGAAACATATGCACCCTAGGGCATAGGCAGGTAATTAGTACGTGTCAGTAAATAACTGGGCAAAGTGTCGCCCCTTAAGATATAACAACAGTTGAACAACATGTGAGGGAGTAACCCCGTAACTTATAGACCTGGAAAACAAACTTATAATAAGGCACAACATTGCATTTGTAGAAAAGAGCATAATAAGGATATTTTCAACTCCCCACACTAGGGGGGGAGGAGGTCTACAGCCTCCGTGACTCGGAGGTTTTGGTGCATGGATTCCGAAAAGACCCAGCTCGGCAGTCCAGTGATTCAGGTGTTCGTCCAATCATGGCTGACGTTAGCAGCACGAGACGATGAAGACGGCTTCGAGATGGAAATGTCCCAGTCCATCAATAATTTCACACCTGCATCTAGGGAGGAAATTATGTATGTCGAGTCTTCATACGAGACTATCAGTTTAACTGGGAATCCCCAGCGGTAGTGGATGTCGTGGGATCTCAAAGCAAGGGTGATAGGGGTGAAAGCACGTCTCTTTGCTATGGTAGCGGCAGAGAAATCTTGGAACAACTGAAGTCCCCCCAGAGTGTCTGAATTTTTGGATTCTCTAGCGGCCCTCATAATGCGTTCCTTAACTGGGAAGAAATGGACTCGAAGGAGGGTGTCTTTAGGGAGGTCGGATGAGACAGTTCGGGGTCTGGGGAGGCGGTGAATGCGGTCAATCAGGAGTTCAGAGGGATCCGCCTTTGGGAGGAGTTTCTTGAATAGGACAGTGGCGTAGGCTTCCAGTTCAGAGTTGGTGACTGAGTCTGGGATGCCTCGAATTTTGATGTTGTTCCGCCTTGATCTGTCCTCCATATCTGCCAATTTGGATTTGAATTGATCTAGATCTTGTTGTTGGCGATCGTGAGATGAGAGTAGGTCGTTGTGGGAGGTAACCAATTCCTCCATCTTGCGTTCCAAATGATCCGTCCTATCTCCCAGAGATATCAGCTCAGTTTTTACCTCACGGATGGCAGAGGTCAGATCTTTAGAGAGTTCAGACTTGAAGGCGGAAAGTATCTGGCAGAGGGATCTCACGGTTAGGGGGGCATCCGACTCGCAGTCTACTCCCGAAACTGAGAGAGCTGTGGACAGGACACTAGATCCCAAGGGGTCCAGTGTGGCGGAGGGGGAAGGAGCATTTTGTAGCGGGGAGATTTGGAGAGATTTTCGCGAGGGGTAGGCGACTTTCGGGGGAATTGTCTCCTTTTTTTTTGTAGGAGCCATTTCTCGTCAGTAGCAGCGCACTTAGAGCACTCGGAGAGACGTGCTTCAGGGGAGGGTCCAATCGGCTGGTAATAGTGAAACAGGGGTGCTCAGTCACATTGATGGATATTACGTGTTATTTAGACAAGCATGAGTGGCGACAGACAGGTTAGAGAGCGCTCACATTGTGGAGGTCACTGAGGTCATAAAGCCGGAGGATGTGATTGCAGGAACAGATCTGAGCTGGGCGGGATGACAATCAGGCCTGTTAATCCAGAGGAGTAAGGGATCTGGTTTTGTCCCGAGGGTGGTGCGGCAAGGGTAGTGGGAGTGCTTCTGGTCTCCGATCTCGTGGTGTCTGGGGTGGTCTGAGTGTTGGGTGCGGGGTATGATAATCGCCGCACGCAGCCGCTAGAGCTATTCCGCCGGCCTTTCTCTGGAGTAGGTGCTGGCTTCAGGAGATATGAGAACAGGCAGGGTTATAGAGATATAAGTATAGTGGCTGAGTTGACTATACCAGTATTCGCCACAAGAGGGAGCCTTAGTTACAGCCAGCACCAGTCAGGGAGTGAGATGGGTGCTGTGCCAGTCCCAAGATGGCCGCCGCTTATCAGTGAGAGTTAGGCCCACCGGAGGACTCCCGGTCGTCGATCCCCGCCAGCGGGGGAAGAGATCTTGCTAGCAGTGTTGTGTGAGACGGGGGAGGAAGGGCAGGCGCCTGGAGAGGCCGGGAATCGGCCAGGTAAAGTCTAAAGGCCGGGCGGCGCCAACCGCAAGATGGCCGCCGGCTGCCAGCCAGACACTTCTCGGCCCTTACCTCCCGCCGATCGTCCGGTCCCTGGTCTCCTGCGAGGATCAGCGCCCGGTGGGTGAGTCCCCCAGTGCCAGGGAGAGCCTTTCAGGTGGGTGGGAGAGTCTGCAGGGTCGCCGAACCGGGTCCCAGGAAACGCCGGCGCAGCTCCAAAATCGAGGCCCCGGCTTCTGGGGCGGAGGTAGGCCGCAATCCGCAGGGGGCAACGCAGGGCCCCCCCGATTCCGCAGCTTCTTCCTCCAGGTGCTGGGTGTAGTGGTGGGGCTTAGGGGACTAGTCCCTTGTCGGTGGGCCTCCAAATCTGGTCTAAAAGTGGGTTTTAATACAGTGCCAGCCGGAGCTCAGCAGAGACCCGACCTTCCTCTATGCTAGCCAGGCCACGCCCCCCGAGAATCACCTTTTTTGTTAACCGTGATAGAACACTGTCTAGAACGGGGGGTGACTCCCACCGTTTCCTGTCCTCTGCCGGGAAAGGATAAGCACCCTGAATTCTTTTAGGAATCTGACATTTCTTTTCAGGGTTCGCCCAGACATCCTCAAAAAGAGTGTTCAGCTCATGAGAGGGAGGAAAAGTTACTTCAACTTTTCTTTCTTTATAAAGGTAAGCCTTCTGCTGAGGCAAAGAAGGGGCCTCTGTAACTTCTAAGACCTCCTTTATAGCGACAATCATGTACTGAATGTTTTTTGCTAACTTTGGATCTATTCCCCTGGAATCACTAGGGTCGACACAGGAATCAGAGTCTGTGTCGGTATCAGTTTGTATTACTTGGGTAAATGACCTCTTATGTGACCCAGAGGGTTTTGAAAAATCACATCTTCCACAGACTTTCTCCAGGATTGTGCCTGAGACTCAGACTTATCCAACCTCTTACTGATATGATTCACACTATCACGCAAATCTTTCACCCATTCAGGTTCGTGGGGTGCCGGCAGCGCCACCACATTACAATTCTGTGCCCCTAACATAGCTTCCTCCGGGGAAGAGCACTCTGCCTCAGACATGTCACACACGTGTACAAACACACCACAGACACTCCGGGGCTTACAGGGGACAGACCCACAGTAAAATATGTCAGAAGGACACAGAAGAAGTTTGCCAGCTCACAACCCAGCGCCAGTGATAATAACCCTGTGTAACACAAAATGCCCCCAGACCTGTAGCGCTTTTACAATGATAATTTCACAATATAGCACCAAATTATACTGTGCCCCCCCTGTTTTGCACCCTGATACTTGGTTCAGAAGTGGAGGAGGACCAGCGTTCTTCTCTGCAGCTTAGTAGGAGAGAAAATGGCGCTGAGCAGTGATCTGGCTGCCTGAGGAGGAAGCCCCACCCCCCGTAATGGTGTGCTTCCCCTCAGATTTTTCAATACTAATATTTATACTGGCGGGGGTAGGACTGTGCCTCAGCCTCTTAGGTCCCTGTATACACAAAAAGAAAACCAATAATAGCAGCGCTGAATTCAATTAATACTAAAAATTTAAAAATGAGATGGATTGAATGAAAACAGATTAAAAAATTTATTAATAACTCTGATTAATAACCAGTTAAAAGTCAATGTGACCACCGGCAGAATAAGTGAACCAGAAATGTCCGTTCCTTTTAAATAACTGGACACCAGTTTAGGCAGAATATACAGGCTTAGGAGCTGATTGCACAGTCCCGAAAAGGGTTATTACCGCTTCTTAGGCCGCTGGAGGGAGAAATATCCCATGGATGATCCTTCAATTGGGAGTTGATAGCATATTCTCAATCCTCACCAGTATGCGGAGCTTGACTTGCGGGATGGTCCTAAGTACGCCTGTTAAAATCCACCAAATAGCAAACTCTGAGCATCCAGTATGGTCCGGGCACTGGTTCAGCAACAAAGCAACGGTGATCAGGGTGGCACCTGACGCGTTTCGCTGCAGGTCCTGCAGCTTTTTCAAAAGTAATGGTGCGCTTCCCCTCAGATTTTTCAATACTAATATTTATACTGGCAGGGGTAGGACTGTGCCTCAGCCTCTTATGTCCCTGTAACTGCCAGTTTTAAGTAGGTTTCATGCTGCCCAGGGCGCCCCCTGCTGTGCCTGTGTTACTGGGAAGCATGGCGCGCACCGTTCCCGCCCGCTGCGCGGTACCTTTTAGCCGCCACGATGAAGATCCTTCTTCTTTACACTCGCCTGTCTTCTGACTTCTGGATCTGTAAGGGGGGTGACGGCGGGCTGTGGGAGTGAGCACATAGCCGCAGCTAGCGTTCAGTACCCTTCAGGAGCTAATGGTGTCCTGTCAGCCAGAAGCAGAGCCATGAAACTCCTCAGGAAGTTGGTTCCTACTTCTGCCCCCTAGGTCCCACAAAGCAGGGAGACTGTTGCCAGCAGTCCTCCCTGAAAATAAAAAACCTAACATAAAGTCTTTCAGAGAAACTCAGTAGAGCTCCCCTGGGGTGCATCCAGTCTTCCTGGGCACATTTTCTAAACTGAGGTCTGGAGGAGGGGCATAGAGGGAGGAGCCAGTTCACACCCTTGAAAAGTCTTAAAGTGCCCATGGCTCCTGCTGAACCGTCTATACCCCATGGTACTGAAGTGGACCCCAGCATCCTCTAGGATGAGAAACCCCATTTCTGGATAATGCTCTGAGTCTTGCAAACATCACTGATTACTGTAATTGACATCAGACTTCTCTTATGCCTCTTCTAAAGACATGACAACATGTATACAGTTCTGGCTAGTGGTCTAGACTTGCTCTGCCTAATCCAAAGTTATTCGGCAGAGCAAGTCCAGACAACAAGGATGAGGCAGGATAGAAGTTTAAACAAATCCAGAAGTCAATATCAGAAGTCAGAAAAGTTTTTTTTTTCCGGGTCTGCGCAGGTAACTCCACTCTGCAAAATGCATTCACCATTTGGAACACTGTTAGAATTCAGATCATGGAAATTGCTTTTCTCTTGTGCAAATTTTCATATGTGCAATAAGAGTTGTTTTCCTAGCATAGCTTCTCGCACATTCAGAACATGAAAATGACTTCCCACCTGTCTAACAAGAGCTGATTTATGTGGAAAACATTTCCCACACGCAATACATGCAAACAGCTTCTCTGATGTCTAACAAGAGCATATTTATCTATAAACCAATTCCCACACTCAGAACATGAAAACCGCTTCTCACCTGTGTGACTTCTCTGATGTTTAACAAGAGATGATTGATGGGTAAAACGTTTCCCACATTCAAAACATGGAAACGGCTTCTGGTCTGACTTAGCTGGCTGATGGGTAACAAGCTTTGTGTTCTTTGTAAACCACTTGACACCTATGGAACAGGGAAATATTTTATCTACTAGGAGCTGTAGTAGTGGTACTAATCTTTGATTTATAAAGAGAATGCTCCTCACAATAAGTGGATTCAGATGATGTATCTGCAATGTGATGAACTGGATGTGTAATAGGGATTTCTCCTGAAGACTCTTGTTTGGTGTAAGTATATTTCATTTCATTATCTGCAGAGAAGATGAGATGTTCCTCTGAGGGATTCCCGATTTTATCTCCATCTGCAAAGAATAAAAATAAAAAAATCGAAATATGAATGTTTACCTGCAATGAGTTTAATTTTCCAATGAATACTGTACAGCTCACCGAATGACATTTTTAAACGGTCAAATGTATATATATATATATACACATATATACATATACATGTATATATATATATATACACATATATATACACACACATACATATACATATCATTGATTACAGGTTTAATTTAATAATTGGTGGTTGTGGCCGGATCCCAGTCCCCCATGTCGCTAATGGAGGCTGCGGCAGTGAAGGGGTTAACCCTGTGCGGCGGTGCCATATTTACATGTATGTTCGATGGTAGACGCCATGTTTAAAATGCATTAACGGCGCTGGGCGCCAAATGGTTAAAATAAGAATGGAATTTAAAATATTGTTTGACTGCAGCAGCCCGGAACCTTCTCCGGCGGCCGTGACGGTGAGGCATGTTATCCAGGGTATGGGTCATTAGGTCGAACCCTATTGGTCGACATGCATTAGGTCAACATGGTCAAAAGGTTGAAATGGTTATTAGGTTGACATGAACAAGGTTGACATGAGTTTTTTTAACTTTTTTTAGTGTCATTTCTTCGTAAAGTGACGGATAACCCCAATTAGTGCACTGCTTCGCTCGCCATGCTTCGGACAAGGTGCCTCGCTACGCTACCGCTGCGCTCGGCACAGGTTACCGTTCCCAATCGTAGTCCACGTGGATCGCAAAGTATGAAAACGTTAAAAAATGTGAAAAACTCATGTCGAACTTTTTCCATGTCGACCTTTTGACCATATCGACCCAATGCATGTCGACCAATAGTGGTCGACCTAATGACTGTCGACCTAATGACCGTAAGCCGTTAACCCTCGCTGCACCGGTGGTAGGAGGCGGCCAGGTGCAAGGGAACCGCTGCAGCCAGAGCCCAGACCCGGGGTTGCAGTGCTGCGAGTGTCCTGCGAGTGCTGGGAGTCTCTCTCCCAGCGCCTCAGCAGTACAGGGCTACAAGCTGTGTGGAGGCACACTGGGGGATAGCCAGAGCAAGCTCCCTGGACACCAGCACTGTAGTTCCCCGGACCCCAACGCCGTTAACCCTTGGTGTGTTACAGTGCACCAGGGGGAGAGCCCCAGCAGTCAGGCATTCAGTTTTAAGTTGGTGCTTGCAGAAAGCAGGTGCACCGTGACAGGGGGCTGCTGTAGCAGCTTTCAACTCCAATGCGTTGACCCTAGCCTGCATTCTCCTACAAAGCAGACCAGTTCAGGTTCAGTCAGACAACGCCACAACTGTGGCATATATCAATCATCAAGGCAGAACTCGCAGAAAAATGGCAATGCAAGAAGGGCGCCCACCCTGACGCACCTGGCCTCTCTGGGTTTTTGAAGCATTGGCCTCTGGTTCCTGTCTCCTGTCTGTGAGAATGTGTTCTTCTGTGCCTAACATCTTTCTTCTCTCCTTTCCGCTTCCTGCTTTGAGCAGGTTAACAAAACTGGATGCCTGAGCATGGAGGCGGGGTAATAGGGGAGAGGAGCCATGTATTCAATGATACGCCGAAAGCTTTAACTGTTTGGTGCCTGACTCTCATTCACTACCTACAACCCCCGGTGTTCCCTGTGGACCCTATGAACTTTGAAAAATGAGAGTTAACAAGGGTAAGTCTACCATAACTCTGCTTATTATAGTATGTTTAACCTTTTCCTTACCACTTATCTTATTTAAATATGTTTAATACAGCCTATACTATAGACAATCTATGATGTTAAATATTAATACTGTTTTCCAGTAGTAGGAGATTATGGGCCTAATTCTGAGTTGATTGCAGCATCAAATTTGTTAGCAGTTGGGCAAAACCATGTGCACTGCAGGGGGGACAGATATAACATGTGCAGAGGGAGTTAGATTTGGGTGGGGTGTGTTAAAACTGAAATCTAAATTGCAGTGTAAAAATAAAGCAGCCAGTATTTACCCTGCACAGAAACAAAATAACCCACCCAAATCTAACTCTCTCTGCACATGTTATATCTGCCCCTCCTGCAGTGCACATGGTTTTGCCCAATTGCTAACAAACTTGCTGCTGCGATCAACTTGGAATTACCCCCTATGTATTGCATTTGGAAAGTCCAGCCTTTGTCACTGCTTCATGCTTTAAGTGCCCCCATACACTAGACCGATAATGCCCGATTTCAGCCCAATTCAGACATTCGGCCCGATATATTGGTTGAAATCGGGCATTTTTGGTGTGCTTTTTCCCCGATCCGATCCGCGTTCCCGTGTGCAGCGGATCGGATCCCCCTAGATCCGACATATCACGAGTGCTGCACTCGTTATATGTCGGATCCCGCAGTAATGGATGGGAAAGTAAAAGATACATCGTATGCAAAAAAAAACTGCATAAGATATATATAATACTATCCTGCCAACAGGGAGGCTGCCGGGAGGTTGGAGGAAATCTTATATGACATGACGGACCATCATGTCGTATAAGTGTATGGGGCCCTTATGAGTGTATATACTTTCTGTGACATCAAGAAAGTTGATCTGCTGTAAACTTCTTGTATGCTGTATCCACCTTGCAAAACGGAGGAGTCTTTTTTTAAGACTACTGGAGCAACAAACATCTTGCCTTCAAAACAACTGCTTTTTCATCTTGCGACAAACAGGACTGCGACACATGCAGTCCTGTTCTCTTCCTGTTCTGGATTGCCCAGCATCTCCAAGCTCTGCCCTCTGCCAGCTACCAATGCAGGACCTGGTCAATGGTCAGTGACCAGTGGGTTATCACAGACGCCAGTTCGGAGGTGTGTCAGCAGTGTGTCCACGCATACACAGTAGAAAGCGGTATTCATGTGCCGGTGGTAGGACCTGGTGGTGCAGCAACATACCTGCCCACTGTGCAGTGGGTGGAGTCCGTAACAGTCGGTTACTGACGGTAAGAGGGAAATCCCTATTGGTCAGGTCTTGTGAGACCCAAACCCAATCTGTGATCGCTTGGCGCAGGTAGCAAGGGTGCATCCGGTCACAGTGGTGCATGCACTGGAGCTTACTTTGTGACATCAAGAGAGTGTAGCTACAATAGTGCTAAAATGTACCTTAAAATACTACACTACTACATAAAAGTACAGCTGAAACTACGTTATAAAAATACTGCTGCCTCCAGGCCTGCTAGAAAGATGTGTAATATCCTTGAGGTGTATTCACAGAAAAGCTGTAAATACAGCAGTATAGGGTTTTTATCATGTTTCCATAATAGTTGTAAGAGATACAAAAAAGAGAGACTGGTCAGATCTCTGGGCTGGTAACACACAGTGACATGATGTGAGGGGAGAGAAGGAGTATAATAGGGGCTGATGGCTCCTGATGTATGAGATACACCAGAGAGTGTGGGAGGAGACTAGTCGGATCTCTTGGCTGGTAACACACAGTGACATGATGTGAGAGGTAGATCAGGAGTATAATAGGTGCTGATGGCTCCTGATGTATGAGATACACCAGAGAGTGTGGGGAGGAGACTGGTCAGATCTCTGGGCTGGTAACAATTGTGCTGATAGCTGTAGGAATGTCCTCCTCCTTACACTGTTGATCACCCCACACATATGTCTCTTCTTCTGCCTTCACATCTTCTACCTTAACATCAGTTATGTCTTCACCCTAATTAACCAACAAAACAATGCTTTAATAATATCTGAGATAATCGAGAGAAAGCAGTAGAATCATATAGTGAAAAATCAACTTGTCAGTTTGGTGAGTCCTAAATCCCATCTACCTGATCCTCCTGTGGGGTCCTGTGATTCTCCTCTGTACAGTCCTGGGAATAAAAAGGAAGGGGACATCTCTCTGGGGAATCTCTGTTACTGGATCCATCTGTAGGAGACACACAGAGACTGAGTACATTGTATATATGTGATTATCAGATAATGTATGTATTTAGGAGCCCCCTTAAAAACTGCTCTCTTCTTTACAATGAATCAAAGTCCCCTTTTACCAAGTGATGTGAGGGGCCGGTGATTCTCCATCATCACGTCCTTGTAAAGGTCTTTGTGTCCTTCTATATAATCACCCTCCTGCATAGAGAGATAGTGACATCCTGACACCTTATAGGAACCTGACACACACAATGACACAGCCATCACCCAGAAACATCTCCTGGTGTTACTGTAAAATGGGCCTAATTCAAGGTTGATCGCAAGAGCAAAATCTTCCTCTAATGGGCAAAACCATGTGCTCTGCAGGTGAGGCAGATATAACATGTGCAGAGAGAGTTCGATTTGGGTGGGGTGTGTTCAAACTGAAATCTAAATTGCAGTGTAAAAATAAAGCAGCCAGTATTTACCCTGCACAGAAACAAAATAACCCACCCAAATCTAACTCTCACTTCACATGTTATATCTGACACCCCCTGCAGTGCAACATGGTTGTGCCCATTAGAGGAAGATTTTGCTTTTGGAATCAACCTTGAATTAGTCCCAGTGTCCCATTCCCAGCAGTCACCTCTCCAGTCATCACCCAGACACCTCCCCTGGTGTTACTGTATAATGTCCCATTCCCAGCAGTCCCCTCTCCAGTCATCACCCAGACACCTCCCCTGGTGTTACTGTATAATGCCCCATTCCCAGCAGTCACCTGTCCAGTCATCACCTAGACACCTCCCCTGGTGTTACTGTATAATGCCCCATTCCCAGCAGTCACCTCTCCAGTCATCACCCAGACACCTCCCCTGGTGTTATTGTATAATGTCCCATTCCCAGCAGTCACCTCTCCAGTCATCACCCAGACACCTCCCCTGGTGTTACTGTATAATGCCCCATTCCCAGCAGTCACCTCTCCAGTCATCACCCAGACACCTCCTCTGGTGTTACTGTATAATGTCCCATTCCCAGCAGTCACCTCTCCAGTCATCACCCAGACACCTCCCCTGGTGTTACTGTATAATGCCCCATTCCCAGCAGTCACCTCTCCAGTCATCACCCAGACACCTCCCCTGGTGTTATTGTATAATGTCCCATTCCCAGCAGTCACCTCTCCAGTCATCACCCAGACACCTCCCCTGGTGTTATTGTATAATGTCCCATTCCCAGCAGTCACCTCTCCAGTCATCACCCAGACACCTCCTCTGGTGTTACTGTATAATGTCCCATTCCCAGCAGTCACCTCTCCAGTCATCACCCAGACACCTCCCCTGGTGTTACTGTATAATGCCCCATTCCCAGCAGTCACCTCTCCAGTCATCACCCAGACACCTCCTCTGGTGTTACTGTATAATGTCCCATTCCCAGCAGTCACCTCTCCAGTCATCACCCTGACACCTCCCCTGGTGTTACTGTATAATGCCCCATTCCCAGCAGTCACCTCTCCAGGATCACCCAGACACCTCCCCTGGTGTTACTGTATAATGCCCCATTCCCAGCAGTCACCTCTCCAGTCATCACCCAGACACCTCCTCTGGTGTTACTGTATAATGCCCCATTCCCAGCAGTCACCTCTCCAGTCAGCAGCTGAATGATCTTGTTGGTGATTTCCAGGATCTTCTGGTCATTTTCTCTCTCATATATCAGTGAGTGAGGTGGAGGCACCGTGATGGGGCTCTGGGTCATGCTCAATCCTCCTGACACATGAGGACGGATACTGGGGGTCTCACACTCAATGGATGTCTTCTTCACTACTGTGTAATCCTGTGTCATGAGGGAGACAATAAAAAGATTAATCAAACTACACCTGTAAGTAGTTTTTATTAATTAGTTTAAAGGGCAGAGTATATAGCACTTCTCATGTCATCTTCATTTCAGTGATAGGAATCAAGATACTGTGGCAATGTGATAGATCCCAGCTCCTGTAAGGACTGTAGGACTGATGCTAATATTATCTAGCTAGTACCAGCTGCCTGGTTACAGCTGTGCTGATGAGAGGACTGAGGCACTGATACTATATCTGAGAGCGGCTCCCTGATGCCCGGTTACAGCTGTGCTGATGAGAGGACTGAGGCACTGATACTATATCTGAGAGTGGCTCCCTGCTGCCCGGTTACAGCTGTGCTGATGAGAGGACTGAGGCACTGATACTATATCTGAGAGCGGCTCCCTGCTGCCCGGTTATAGCTGTGCTGATGAGAGGACTGAGGCACTGATACTATATCTGAGAGCGGCTCCCTGCTGCCCGGTTACAATTGTGCTGATGAGAGGACTGAGGCACTGATACTATATCTGAGAACGGCTCCCTGCTGCCCGGTTACAGCTGTGCTGATGGGGAGACTGAGGCACTGATACTACATCTGAAAGCGGCTCCCTGCTGCCTGGTTACAGCTGTTGTGATGAGAGGACAGAGCACTGATACTATATCTGAGAGCGGCTCCCTGCTGCCCGGTTACAGCTATGCTGATGAGAGGACTGAGGCACTGATACTATATCTGAGAGCGGCTCCCTGCTGCCCGGTTACAGCTGTGCTGATGGGAAGACTGAGGCACTGATACTACATCTGAGAGCGGCTCCCTGCTGCCTGGTTACAGCTGTTGTGATGAGAGGACACAGCACTGATACTATATCTGAGAGCGGCTCCCTGCTGCCCGGTTACAGCTGTGCTGATGAGGAGACTGAGGCACTGATACTATATCTGAGAGCGGCTCCCTGCTGCTCGGTTACAGCTGTGCTGATAAGAGGACTGAGGCACTGATACTATATCTGAGAGCGGCTCCCTGCTACCCGGTTACAGCTGTGCTGATGAGAAGATGGAGGCAGAGCAAAAAATAGCACAAAGAGAACGGACGCCGTCATTCGAACGAATAATAGAGAAGAATAAACTTTAAAAAAATGTAACATTCTGAGGTACTTATAGAGCTTTCTGTATAGCGGGGACACAAAGCCAAGTACATGGCAGCTACTGTGATCAAATAGAGAGGAAACACCACAAGGAGATGTCACTGCATTATAGGCACATAAAATGAGACAAATGTAACAAAATTGTTTCTGTAGAGGATCTTAAAAACCGGACACAAGTATTATTGCCAACTACAGCTGAATGTACTTTCCTGATATACAGAGTACATTAGGGATTTGTCCTAGTACTTATAAGGGGCTGGGGTCATGTGAGTGAAACCAGCGTCACTGAGGCCTCTGGGAGACCAGAAACATAGAGTTCTCTGAGACACGAATCACAAAGGGTGTGTCTCATACCAGAGGGGGTGGAGCTCCTACTGCAGCATCCATCACCTCACCATTCTCACCCTTACTATAGCCCCCAATCACTCCTATCACATGTAAATCTCCAACCTCATCTGTGTCCACACTCCCTCCCTCCCTGCTTCTCCTCCAACTATCACCTCACCTCTACCCTGGTCACTTCCTATCATGCCCACCTCCACTTTGAGACTGCCAGACTCCCTCACTTCCTAGTCAGGTCCATGTGTTATTAATAGAGATTAGTGATATCACTGTGACACTCTGAGACTCCCTCACCTCCCAAGTCAGGTCCATGTGTTAGTAATAGAGATAAGAGTGATATCACTGTGACACTCCCAGACTCCCTCACCTCTCCAGTCAGGTCCTTGTGTTAGTAATCAAGATAAGAGTGATGTTACGGTGATGATCCCAGACTCCCTCCAATCCCCAGTCAGGTCCCTGTGTTAGTAACAGAGATGAAAGTGATGTCACTGTGACGCTCCCAGACTCCCTCACCTCTCCAGTCAGGTCCCTGTGTTAGTAATAGAGATAAGAGTGATGTTACAGTGACGCTCCAAGACGCCCTCCAATCCCCAGTCAGGTCCCTGTGTTAGTAACAGAGATGAGAGTGATGTCACTGTGACACTCCCAGACTCCCTCACCTCTCCAGTCAGGTCCTTGTGTTAGTAATCAAGATAAGAGTGATGTTACGGTGATGATCCCAGACTCCCTCCAATCCCCAGTCAGGTCCCTGTGTTAGTAACAGAGATGAAAGTGATGTCACTGTGACGCTCCCAGACTCCCTCACCTCTCCAGTCAGGTCCCTGTGTTAGTAATAGAGATAAGAGTGATGTTACGGTGACGCTCCAAGACGCCCTCCAATCCCCAGTCAGGTCCCTGTGTTAGTAACAGAGATGAGAGTGATGTCACTGTGACACTCCCAGACTCCCTCACCTCCACAGTCAGGTCCCTGTGTTAGTAACATACATAAGTGATATCACTGTGACACTCTTAGACTCCTTCACCTCTCCAGTCAGCAGGTAGATGATCTCCAGGGTGAGATTTAATATCCTCTCAGTCATGTGACTCCTGCCCTGGTCCATCCTCAGTGAATCAGTGACGCATTTCATCCTCACGTGACTTCTAATAAAGACTCTGGTTGCTCTCAGCTTAAAAGTCTAGAAGTAAATATAATAATTATAATACACATCACAGAGTAAACTTGTAACCTACTCAGATATGAAACATTGGGGTAAATTTACTAAGATTCGTAATTCTCCCGATTTGGTGGGAGAATAATCACGAATGACATCGAAAGTGTAAAACTGCAACTTTTTGAATTGGTTACGACGGATTTACTAAGCTGTCGTATTCGTGTTTTTCTTTTGTTCCGATGTCGATGTCATTCGTGTTTTTTTTTTTAATTTTTACGGCAGTGATTAGCAAAACACTGCCGACTTTTTTACAATGAATCTCGGCCGGATCTGTGTGATCCGTGCTGGGGTTCATTTTTTTTTTTAAATTAAACACTGTAAAATCCCAAAAAAAAATTGCGTGGGGTCCCCCCTCCTAAGCATAACCAGCCTCGGGCTCTTTGAGCCGATCCTGGTTGCAAAAATATGGGGGGAAAAATGACAGGGGTTCCCCCATATTTAAGCAACCAGCATCGGGCTCTGCGCCTGGTCCTGGTTCCAAAAATACGGGGGACAAAAAGAGTAGGGGTCCCCCGTATTTCTAAAACCAGCACCGGGCTCCACTAGCTGGACAGATAATGCCACAGCCGGGGGTCACTTTGATATAGTGCCCTGCGGCTGTGGCATCAAAAATCCAACTAGTCACCCCTGGCCGGGGTACCCTGGGGGAGTGGGGACCCCTTCAATCAAGGGGTCCCCCCCCCCAGCCACCCAAGGGCCAGGGGTGAAGCCCGAGGCTGTCCCCCCCCCATCCAATGGGCTGCGGATGGGGAGGCTGATAGCCTTTTGTGATAATGAAAAGATATTGTTTTTAGTAGCAGTACTACAAGGCCCAGCAAGCCTCCCCCGCATGCTGGTACTTGGAGAACCACAAGTACCAGCATGCGGCGGAAAAACGGGCCCGCTGGTACCTGTAGTACTACTACTAAAAAAATACCCAAAAAAAGACAAGACACACACACCGTGAAAGTAAAGATTTATTACATACATGCATACTTACCTTATGTTCACACGAGGGTCTGTCCTCTTCTCCAGTAGAATCCAAGGGGTACCTGTTGAATAAATTCTACTCACCAGATCCCGGGTCCCAGGGTCCTCGGGGCAACCATTTGTAATCCAGGTACTTGAATAAAATAACAAAACGGACACCCGAGCCACGAACTGAAAGGGGCCCCATGTTTTCACATGGGACTCCTTTCCCCGAATGCCAGAAACCCACTCTGACTTCTGTCTAAGTGGGTTTCCTCAGCCAATCAGGGAGCGCCACGTTGTAGCACTCTCCTGATCGGCTGTGTGCTCCTGTACTGAGTGACAGGCGGCACACGGCAGTGTTACAATGTAGCGCCTATGCGCTCCATTGTAACCAATGGTGGGAACTTTCTGCTCAGCGGTGACGTCACTTTAGGTCAACCGCAGGGCAGAAAGTTCCCACCATTGGTTACAATGGAGCGCATAGGCGCTACATTGTAACACTGCCGTGTGCCGCCTGTCACTCAGTACAGGAGCACACAGCCGATCAGGAGAGTGCTACAACGTAGCGCTCCCTGATTGGCTGAAGAAACCCACTTAGACAGAAGTCAGAGTGGGTTTCTGGCATTCGGGGAAAGGAGTCCCATGTGAAAACATGGGGACCCTTTCAGTTCGTGGCTCGGGTATCCGTTTTGTTATTTTATTCAAGTACGTGGATTACACATGGATGCGACGAGGAGCCTGGGACCCTGGATCTGGTGAGTGTAATTTATTCAACAGGTACCCCTTGGATTCTACTGGAGAAGAGGACCGACCTGCGTGTGAACATAAGGTAAGTATGTATGTATGTTTGTGTGCATGTATGTAATAAATCTTTACTTTCAAGGTGTGTGTGTCTTGTGTTTATTTGGGTATTTTTTTAGTAATAGTACTACAGGTACCAGCGGGCCCGTTTTTCCGCCGCATGCTGGTACTTGTGGTTCTCCAAGTATCAGCATGCGGGGGAGGCTTGCTGGGACTTGTAGTACTGCTACTAAAAACAATATCTTTTCATTTACTACAAAGGCTATCAGCCCCCCCATCCGCAGCCCATTGGATGGGGGGGGACAGCCTCGGGCTTCACCCCTGGCCCTTGGGTGGCTGGGGGGGGGGGACCCCTTGATTGAAGGGGTCCCCACTCCCCCAGGGTACCCCGGCCAGGGGTGACTAGTTGGATTTTTGATGCCACGGCCGCAGGGCACTATATAAAAGTGACCCCCGGCTGTGGCATTATCTGTCCAGCTAGTGGAGCCCGGTGCTGGTTTTAAAAATACGGGGGACCCCTACTCTTTTTGTCCCCCGTATTTTTGGAACCAGGACCAGGCGCAGAGCCCGATGCTGGTTGCTTAAATATGGGGGAACCCCTGTCAATTTTTTTCCCATATTTCTGCAACCAGGATCGGCTCAAAGAGCCCGAGGCTGGTTATGCTTAGGAGGGGGGACCCCACGCAATTTTTTTTGAAAAAATCATCACTTTCCCACCCCTTCCCACTGATATACATGCACGGATCTCATGGATCCGTGCATGCCTATCCAATCACGAATAAAAAAAGCAGGTCTGTTTTTTGTAAGCACTTTTTTACGAGTTGTAATTTTTCACGGCAGTGTTTTGTTTTTTTTTGCTTTGCACTTCTTAGTAAATGACCGAGATTCATACTTAAACAGCCGCGTTTTGACCGATGGTGTATTCATTCGTGATTTTTTTCCTAGGACTTCCAAATATTACGAATGCCCTCATCACTGCCGTGATTTGAGTTTAGTAAATTACCGAGATGACACTTTGATGAAAAAACTGCATCTCGGTCAAAATCGGGACCTTAGTAAATTTACCCCATTGAGTGAGTAGTATGTCCTCCTCTTTTCCCCGAGCCATAGAGCACTGGTCAGAGCTTCTCAGAAGTTCCAATGAAACCACTTCATAAGACTCCTCAGATACTGTCACATAATACTGTGTTGCTTATGGTTACATCACCACTAGGTGTCTGGGCCCTCCTAGACACCTCCTTGGTGCAATTTGCTCAACAAACACATTAATTAGGGGGGATGTCTGTGAGTTAAATAACATTGATTATTGTCTTATGAGTGCAATATTCTTTTATTAATTCAATTGGATGCAAAAATAATGTTTAATTGGTTTCAAAGATCAATACTAAGAATTAATTATATTAAAGGGGCAAAATTAATTGTTAATTGGTGTTTCAAAAAATATATATTTAGAAAGGGGACACCTTTTAATAAATCTGGTGGTTTCCGAAATAGAATACTGGAAATCGGAAAATGTGTTCGATGGCGGATTCTAAACGGTCTCTGACAGTTTTTCTGCAATTGCCTTTAGTACATCCTGTGGTTTCAAAACCTCGGAAAAAATGCCAAAAAGTGGTATATTATATCTTTATATTCATATCGTATATACAAATACACAGCAGAATGCGGGACTGATCTGTGCATACTAGCCCAGCCAATCTTGAGTGTTTTTGCACTGTGGGGATAATTCAGATCTGATCACTGGGCAGCGATTTTTGCAGTCCTGTGATCAGATAGTCGCCGCCTACAGGGGGAGTGTATTTTTGCTGTGCAAGTGTGCGATCGCATGTGTAGCATAGCTGTACAAACTGATTTTGTGCAGTCTCTGTGCAGCCCAGGACTTACTCTTCCTCTGCGATGACAGCAGGCTGATCAGGGCCGGAGCTGACGTCAGGAACCCTCCCTAAAAACGCTCAATCCCGCCTGCGTTTTTCAGGACACTCTCTGAAAACGGTCAGTTACCACCCTCAGACGGCCTCTTCCTGTCAATCTCCTTGCAAACGCCCGTGCGAATGGATTCTTCGCACCATCCAGTCGCAGGCCGCTGATGCCCATTGCAGCCATGCAATGCGCCGGCGCAGTGAGGTGCATACGCATTTCGGATCTGATCGCCCGCTGTGCGAAAATTCACAGCAGCGATCAGATCTGAATGACCCCATGTATGCTTCTGTACTGAGCCCAGGCAAGTGGGGACAAAGCAGAACTGTATTTCTGATTGCAACTGCACTTCTAGCCTGAGGGGCAGAACTGTATTGCAACAGCGTGACAACGGAACTATGGGCTATGTGGACATGGACATATGCGCAATTACTGCTGCTTTCAGGCATATCTTTTGCACCTTGTGTAGGGTTGGTATATGCGGGCATTAATGATGAAATTAGAAAACCATGATTACACAGGGTGGGTGGTGGCCCCACAAGATGCATATAGCACTTCATATGGACAGAGAGAAACTTTTTCTTTGGCACCTGCAACATACGCCTCCGAACTTCGCATCAGCCCCTCTGTACGTGGCTGGCAGGATTTTATCCATATTGTATGTGTATAACTGCCGGTCCCATGTCTGGGATATCTGCTAACACAGAGCTACGTCAGTGCAGAAAAGGAACCATAACTATGGGATACATCAGACACTGATTAAGTGATTTGTGAATTTAATGAGATTAGTTATCAAAAGGCCATAGTATATGTGCCCACCACTAGCCTCGCTATCACAGGAGCATCATGAAGCTGCGAAATGCGATACTGCGGGTATGATTTTGGGGCGAGCCTGTGAGGTAGGAACTACAAGGCAGGAATAAGGCTTCATCATGAAGCTACTGGGGCTACGAGGCGGGAATTATAAAGCTATAATGTGGGCAGTAAGGTATTATGTGGATAGCAGGTGGCCATTATGAGGGGAGCATTGGGAGGCTGTAAAAAGGGTATACAAACGCAATGGTAGCGCATAACAAGGTATACAGTGGCCATTATTAGCCTAAGGTGTACATGATGGGGCACCAGAGAAGTCATGGAGGTATGAGGGGAAAATGATGAAGCGTGAGATAAGAAGTAATTGTGTGGGAGCCCTTAGGCCATGAGGTGGGGGGTTACAGAAACATGGTGCTGGCGTTACACCTTCACAATTCATGTGTTATTATTATATATAATCTAATACACATATACAGACATACCCCCTTCCACTCACAGCCTCCTCACCCGCAAGAAGATGTGCACTCCCGGCTTCTGGTCTTTGCGTTCCACCCGGCTTCCGGTCTCTGCGGTCCACCCCGCTTCCGTCCTGTGCGTTCCACCGGGCTTCAGGTCTCTGCGTTCCACCCCACTTCCGGCCTGTGCGTTCCACCTGGCTTCCCGCTTGCTGTGTGTCGTTCTCTTCAATTATATCAACTTCCGGGTGACTTGTTGAGCAGGAAGTGGAATCGGCCTCGCAGGCTACAGGTAAGATAATGTTGTTATTATTATGATTATTGTTGATTTTATAGCAGAAAGCAGTCTCTGGTGCACATATGAGTAACGTACTGTCATGCCCTATTTACTATAGCAGCTGCTGCAAACATATATTAGAAATAGAGTACTGTTACCCATGTGCCCCTTTTTCTCTCCTCCCCATCGCTTTACACCTTCTGCTCAGTAGATGGGTAAAATAGTGACACAGGTGATAGTAATTGTAAAATGAAAGATTAATGAGTGTATTATTAAATCTGAGGGTCAGGTGTGCACATAAGGGGGGCTTCCTGTTGCCCAGTCCACTCCCCCTCTGCCCTAGTCACATGACAGGTTGTTACATAAGTCCACAACCTGGAATGATGACCTATCGTGTGTGTCGTGCTCTGACATTGCTCCCCTGCCTCAACCATGAATGGCCAATCTCATGGTTCCGCGTCACGCAGGGTTGGTCTTGACTGGCGTGGCACATGAGACGCACGCACTAGGGTCCACCATCAAAGCTGTCATCTGTGTTTTGCATCGATGGCAGAAAACCATTGACAGTGATTCATCCTGACACTTACTGTACAGTGAGCTGCTGTGACTGTGGGCAGGGTGGGGCGCAGTGGATGGTGGGCAATCAGGTAAGGGCGTGGGGCCAAGTTCCGTTCCCCCTGTGCCAGGTGAACAATAATAATAAATACATTGCCACCTTCTCTACCATCGATGGCGGAGATCCATCAGATCTCTGCCATTGATGGCAAATCCATCAACCAGTAGCTATTTTCCTTTGTGTGCACGTTTCTGCATCTCTATCTGTTCATTGTGGCTAATGTCAGAAATGTGACTTCTGATAACAGCCTAATGGCAACTTCTAGCATTAGCCATAACATATACCTATAACTACTGTAACTCATCCCCCCTCCCCCATCATCTTCTGTAATGCAGTTCTCCTCCACTAGTCTTCCCTCCTCTGTTAATCTTTCCTAGGGCTTTCTGCCAGGCTCTCTGCTCTATAATCCTGCAACCCCTATGCCCAATGCTGTTACACTGGCCTGCGGCACAGGATTATTGTACACCTTTTAGCAAGAAGAAGAAAGAAGACTTCTTTGTGGGCGCACTCTTGGTAAAATTCGTTATAATATGAAATTAAAGAAATGAAAACAGCTATTAATAAATCTGCTTAAAATATAAATCTCCTACAACACATGGACATAACATACATATAACTCAACAATAATTAAAAAGGCGATTAGTAGGACCGATGGGTGGTGGGGTACCTAGAGTCAATCCAGAAACAACTCCAGTCTAACATTGAAAGCAGAATCATCGGTCCTACTAATTTTTAGCACTGCTAATACACAGTTCATATCCGATCCTCGCAATATATACAATTTTTTGGGGGGCCTCTCACCGCCGGAGATCTCTCAATTACTAGGGAATAGATATTTCAGACTATCTTTAGTCCTACCGCCTAATCGCCTTTTTAATTATTGTTGAGTTATATGTATGTTATGTCCATGTGTTGTAGGAGATTTATATCTTAAGCAGCTTTATTAAAAGTTAAGTTCTTAATTTCTTTATTTTCATATTATAACTCATGTTACCAAGAGTGCGCCCACAAAGAAGTCTTCTTTCTTCTTCTTGCTAAAAGGTTTACAGTTAGCAATTACTGACTTCAGGGTGCACCACCAGTCCAACTTAATATGGCATTTTGCCAAAATATCCAAGGTACACTGGAATTAGTATCATTTTCAGTGATCATATACCTGTGCGGAATCAAATCCAGTCCTCGAGTGGCACAGGATTATTATATGCCTGAGGTAATCCAGTGCTACTGTACCATAATATACACATACATGTCCCCAGCAATGCTGCGCACAATGGAAAATAAAATACAGTTTTATTAAATATTACAAATTTTACACTCCCCCCAGTTCTTGGCGCACAGAAAGTTACCCTGTTTCCCTATAAGGTGTCAGGATTGGGTGTGGTATAGAAGGTCGACAGTGTCTAGGTCGACCAGTATTGGTCGACAGGATTTCTAGGTCGACAGGTTAAAAGGTCGACATGAGTTTTAAGAAGAAAAATATGTTGTTTTCTCCATACAATGACCGGGAACACCAATTAGTGCACCGTGTCCCCTCAAATGGCTCGCGAACTTCGGGCAAGGCAATCGTAGTCCACGTGTATCGTAAAGTATGAAAAAGTTCAAAAAAATAAAAGAATTGTGAAAACCTCGTGTCAACCTTTTGACCTGTCGACCTAGAACATGTCGACCTAGTTACTGTCAACCAATTGTGGTCGAGCTAGGCATTGTTGACCTAAGTGTGGTCGACCTTGAAACCGTATACCGTCAGGATGTCACTGTCTATCTTTCCATGCAGGAGTGGGAGTATATAAGGGCACAAGAGTCTGTACAAGGACATGATTATGGAGAATCACCTGCCCCTCACATCACTGGGTAAGTGGAGACTTTAGTGGGGAGTAGGTTTGAGAGCCACCAAAATACACACATCACCTGATAACTACATATACAATGTACTCAGTCAGTGTGTGTCTCCTACAGATGGAGCCAGTAACAGGGATACCCCAGAGAGATGTCCCCGTCCTCTGTATTCCCGGGAATATACAGAGGAGAAACACAAGACCCCGCAGGAGGATCAGGTAGGTGGGATGTAGGGTCTCACAAAATACCAAAGTTGTTTCTGTATTTGATCTCAGTTACCTATATTTGCTAGCATATGGTAAGCTACTAGCCAGAGCAAGGTGTCTATGCTCTTGTGGTCCTACATTACATAATAATAGCACCACTTTGGGTCATACATTTAAGTATTTCTAAATTAAGGGCCAACTCACCTGGAGGCACCCCAGTATAGTCCAGTATGACACTACAAGGATCAGCACACCCTCTAACTACTGATCCCATACATGCCTCTCAGACCGGTGATATACAGAATGGAAGTTGCCCAAATCAATTTATTGCTCCACCACAGGTGCATATAAGGGAGGGGTTAATCTAGACTAGAAAAGTCATTACCCTAGCACACTGCAATAGACTGGCAAAAGAGACATCCATCCATCATGATAATGGTAACACTTGTGGCTTACCATATGTTTGCAAGTGTATGTAACTGAGATGTCTGCATTACTATTATCATGCAGGATGTAAGTCTTCTTTGCTGGTCCATTAGAGTAGCTGTGCATGGGTGTAATACACGGATAATGTTTTTCATAAATATTTTTAAAGTGTTATTTTATTGATTTGTGGGTTATTTAGGGTGAAGGTCTGGCTGATATGAAGGTAGAAGATATAGAGGGAGAAGAAGAGACGTATGTGAGGGGCGATCAGCAGTGTAAGGAGGAGGAAATCCCTACAGATATCAGCACTAGTGAGTAATAATAGGATTTTGGTACTTACCAGGTAAATCCTTTTCTTTGAATCCATAGGGGGCACTGGAGTACTCTTGGGATATGGACGGCTTTAGCAGAACAAGGCACTGAATATTTAAATTTAGTAACTCTCCTCCCCTCCATATTCCCAGAGTACCTCAGTGTTTTTTACTGAGCCGAACAGGAGCTATAGAGAGGATGAACAATGGAGAATTACATATAACATTATAACATAACGGACAACAATAAAGTTCACACATAACGTCACTGACAACTAAACAGTTGACACCATAACCGATAGAACTTGAAAATTTGAACAAATCGGTGAGAATGTGTTACCATAAGATCCACTGAACTTACCCCAAATCAGGTAAAACTGCTCTGGGTGGGCGTCCAGTGCCCTCTATGGATTCAAAGAAAAGGATTTACCTGGTAAGTACCAAAATCCTATGTTCTTTTTCATCCACTAGGGGTCACTGGAGTACTCTTGGGACGTACCAAAGCTTCCCCCGTGGGCTTCCCCCTGTAACACTAGGCGGCCAAAGCTAGATGCTGATGCCGCAAACGTATCAAACTTGTAAAAGCGCACAAACGTGTGCACTGATGACCATGTAGCCGCACGGCAAAGCTGCGTCGTAGAAGCCCCACGACCAGCTGCCCATGAAGTTCCCACAGAACGTGTGGAATGAGCTGTTACTGATGTAGGCAGCTGTAACCTAGCATGAAGGTAAGCCTGACGTATGGTCAGTTTAATCCATCTGGATAAGGGCTGCTTAGAAGCTGGCCAACCCATCTTGGCAGCATCATAGAGAACAAACAACGTATCCGTCTTACGCACTGTAGACGTTCGGGATGCATAAACGCGTAGTGCGCGTACCACATCCAAAGTTCCAGAATCTTCTGTTAACACAGGAACTACTATTGGTTGATTGATGTGAAAAGATGACACTACCTTTGGCAAGAAAGCGGGATTCGTCCGAAGTTCCGCTCTGTCATCATGAAACACCAAATACGGTGGCTTGCATGACAAGGCACCCAAATCTGAAACACGCCTTGCCGAAGCTAAGGCTAGGAGAAAAATTGTTTTCCAAGTGAGAAATTTAATATCCACTTGTTGTAAGGGTTCAAAATACGAAGACTGTAAAAAATCTAAAACCAGATTCAAGTCCCATGGCGCTGTAGGTGGAATGAATGGAGGCTGTACTCTGAGGACACCTTGCAGAAAGGTGTGTACAGACGGCAATAGAGCCAATCGTCTTTGAAAGTAAATTGACAAAGCAGATACCTGCACCTTTAGTGTAGATAAACGCAGTCCTCCATCTAACCCCGTCTGTAGAAATAACAAAAGACGGGATAACTTGAAAGATGATGTCGGAAACTTCCGAGCTTCACACCAACCTATATAGGCACGCCAAATTCTGTAATAATGAGCTGCCGTAACTGGCTTCCTAGCACGTAATATGGTTGGTATAACCGATTCTGGAATGCCTTCTCTTCTTAAGAGGGCGGTCTCAACAGCCACCCCATCAAAAGCAGCCGCGCTAAATCGGTGTAAAGGAACGGACCCTGTTGTAACAGGTCCGGACGTAGCGGGAGCGGCCAAGGATCGTCTGCGAGTAGTCCGCGGAGATCCGAGAACCAAGCTCTCCGAGGCCAATGAGGCGCCACTAGTATGACTGTGGCGGACTCTCTTTTGATCCGTTTTAGCAACAGAGGGAGCAGCGGAAACGGTGGAAACAGATACACGAGGCTGTACGGCCACACGATTGTGAGAGCATCCACCGCCACTGCCTTTGGATCTCGCGTTCTGGACACATACTGGGGCGTTTGGTGATTGTGGCGAGATGCCATCAGGTCCACTTGAGGGTAACCCCACCTCTGGACCAACATGTGAAACACTTCTGGATTTAATGCCCATTTTCCTGGATGAAAATCCCGACGGCTGAGATAATCCGCCTCCCAGTTGTCCACTCCCTGAGTGAACACTGCCGACAATATCCCTTGGTGATGCTCGGCCCAATTAAGGATTCGAGCTACTTCCCACATGGCCATGCGGCTTCTCGTTCCTCCTTGTTTGTTAATGTACGCGACCGCCGTCACGTTGTCTGACTGCACCTGGACAGTCTGAGACCGAAGCATGTGCACTGCTTGTCGTAGCGCATTGTAAATTGCCCGGAGTTCCAGGGTATTTATAGACAGCAATCTTTCGTGATCCGCCCAGAGACCCTGGAGCTGACAATTTTGAACTACAGCTCCCCAACCTCTGAGACTCGCGTCCGTCGTTAGAATTATCCAATTCCAGGCGCCGAACCGTTTCCCTGCGGTTAGATTGTGTACTTTGAGCCACCAGAGTAGAGATACCCTGGCCCGTGGAGACAACCTCACCCTCCTGTGAATCTGCAGATGCGAGCCCGACCACTGTGCGAGCACATCCAGTTGAAAAGGACGTGAGTGAAATCTTCCGAACTGAAGCGCTTCGAAAGCTGCCACCATTGTGCCTAACAGGCGAATGCACAAATGTACCGAGACTGTGCGTGGTTGAGCACTAATTGTACCAGATGACGAATAATCTGTACTTTCTGTTCTGGTAAGTAAATTCTTTGATCTACTGTATCGAGAATCATACCTAGGAATTGAAGTCGTTGAGACGGAATCAGATGTGATTTCTTGAAGTTGACAATCCAACCGTGCTGAACTAGTACATTGTACGTTAGCAACGCATGTTGGAGGAGCATCTGTTGAGACGGAGCTTTGATGAGCAGATCGTCCAAGTACGGAACTATTATCACTCCCAGGGATCTGAGATGAGCTATCATCACAGACATCACTTTGGTGAATACCCGAGGCTCTGACGAGAGGCCAAACGGTAGAGCCTGAAACTGGTAATAGTTCTGCCGTATCGCAAAACGCAAGAACCTCTGATGAGGTGGCCAAATCGGAATGTGTAAGTACGCATCCTTGAGATCCAGCGCAATCATGAATTCCTGTGGCTCTAAACCTGCAATTACTGACCGCAGAGATTCCATCTTGATTCTGTAGTAAGTGACGTACTGATTGAGGCCCTTTAAGTTCAATATTGGCCTGACCGAGCCATCCGACTTTGGTACCACAAACAGACTGGAATAATAACCCTGACCTTGTTGGTGTACAGGGACCGGAATCAAACTGAATGGCAATTTGCAGAACCGCCCTCTTGTCGTCCGACACAGGCAATCCTGTCTTGAAAAACCGCAGTGGCGGGAGACAGTCGAACTCTATTTTGTAACCTTTTAACACTAAATTGCGGATCCACCCATCTGTGGATGTCTGGAACCACGCCAAATGGAACGTCTGAAGGCGTGCCCCCACAACTGGAGATCCGAGATGGGCTGGGAGCCCGTCATGCCACTGGCTTGTCGGTGACCTTAGCGTCCTGACGACTGGTGTTGGTTTGTTGAAAACCTCGACCTCGTCTACCAGGCGTGGCTGTTCCTCTACCACGGCCTCGAAAGGGCTGAGGTCTAAAGGATTTGAACGCCGGCCCAGAATATTTTCGTCTAGGTAACGTTGGAGGCAATGGTAGGAAAACAGACTTTCCTCCCGTGGCCTCAGAAATCCATTTGTCCAATTCAGGACCAAACAACTTCTCGCCACCGTAAGGTAACGCCTCTATACCTCTCTTAACTTCTGCCTCCGCTTGCCAAGACCGCAGCCAAAGTGCTCGTCGTGCCGTAACTAGCGACAATGAAAGGCAAGAAGTGAGCTGACAGACGTCAGTAGAAGCTGTACATAGATACTCAGCAGCTTCACAGATTTGATCAGCGAGAAGTATAAGGTGATCGTCATGTAGGCCAGACTTGAGTTCTGTTATCCAGACAATTAGCGCTTTAGTTACCCAAATGCCAACCAACCCAGGTCTAAGCAACACTCCTGCTGCTGTATACATGGACTTTAGCATAGCTTCTATTTTACGGTCTGAAGGGTCTTTAAGAGTAGTAGCAGTTGGTACTGGTATGGTTAATTTCTTTGTAAGTTTTGACACGGACGAATCCACCATTGGCGGATTCTCCCATGTAGATGTAACAGACTCTGGAAACGGGTAACTAGACTTAAATCGGCAAGGTATAAAAAACCGTTTATCTGGATTCTTCCGTGTTTCTACCAACATCTTATTAAGAGATTCCAAAACAGGAAAACACATTGGAGATCTCTGTCGTTTAGTAAATACGACTTCATCATTTGTCAGAGGCTCCTCAGTCTCTGTAAACTTCAGAGACTGACGCACTGCCCTGATGAGATTATCAATGCCTGGGCTGTCAAAATCTTCACTATCTGACTGCTGGTCTAATTCGCCCTCCTCACCCTCATCTTGCGCAGTGAGGTCTGGCATAGAATCGTCAGAATGCAACATAGCAGAAACTGGTAAATCATAAGACAAATGAAAATTATCCCTTCTACCCAAAGTGGACTTGGACCTTCGCAACGGCTGAGAGCCCTCCAGTAGTTCTGGTGGTCTCACCCGAGACTCAGATCTAGCCGCTTCCCGCTCGTGTCGAGCGGCAGCCAATTCTGATTGCAACCCAGCCATTACATCTGCTAGCATAGCCCATGGAGGGTCCGGGGAGGAAACCGGAATCGAAACCGGAGCGGAAATTGTATTTGAAGCTGAATTTACAAAACATACTGTACATGTGGTAGATCCATCCGGTAACACACTCTTACAGACATTGCAGTGAAACTGCTTTTTTGCTTTTGCTGGTGCCTTACTCATTGTGCAGACAGACAATACAATATACAAAGACAGACAACTTGCACGACTCAGTAATATACTAAGGTGTGTCTATACATATATGGCCGAAGTGCAGTGCACGTGGCCGGTACTATAAGAAATCTGATCCAAAATGCCCACTAACACCCCTGCGCCATCCGGTGGAGTAGTGTTGTAGGACAGGATCTTCAAAACTGAAAGAGAAACAGGATTGAACAGGAAGCATGGTTAAAATGGCCCCCATGCCATGCTTACACTTATAATCACAGTTCAGGTTATAACACACATCTAAAGTCTATAACCTGTCACTAACTTCATGAAAAATCAACCCTGTTAATATAGGCTATGTAATTAAACCACCACCACCCAGCAGCCTTGTGCAAAACATACATCTCTCCCCCCCCCCCCTTTGCAGCTGCGCTGCTGTGAGGAGACTCGTCCCCCCCCTATGCTCCGGGTACCGTGCGTGCAGTGAGCCAGAGATCTGGTGCAGGGAGCCGGGGAGTGCTCTGTATAGCAGCGGGACGCGGCGTCTTCCATCGGGGAGCGGGTGCCGGGGAGCGGCCGCGTTGTGAGCGGTGTGTGGGGCTGTGAGCGGCTTTGTGCGGCTCTGGCGGCGGGCGGCAAATAGCAGGGAGCACTGGCGCGCACATAATCAAAGTTCCCCACACAGCGGGCGGCAGCGTGAGCTGACAGCCCCGTCCCCCAGCATACCTGAACTCCTGTGGTGAGGGGCTATGACGGGGCTTCTTCTGCAAGCTCCGTCCAGCCTTTCCTTCAGGATGATCTGCAATCGGCTGTGAGGGTGCTCTTTTAGAGAGGACCGACACGCCAGCAGCTGCTTGTAGCAGCTTCAACTATCCCGGACCCACGCTTTTTGGTAAGGTGGGAAGGGATGTGTAATAAAAAATATAGAAAAAATAAAATAAGTATATGTGCTGCAGAGCTAGCACTCGTGCTTGTCACTGGTGTGAGCACAGAAAAAACACTGAGGTACTCTGGGAATATGGAGGGGAGGAGATTTACTAAATTTAAATATTCAGTGCCTTGTTCTGCTAAAGCCGTCCATATCCCAAGAGTACTCCAGTGACCCCTAGTGGATGAAAAAGAAAAATGCTTGATACAGAAAACAGTCATATATTCTTGTTCTGTCACTACAGCAGTCTCTCACTGGGTACACTCATCATCTAATAATCACATATACACAATGTACGCAATCACTGTGTGTCTCCTACAGATGGAGCCAGTAACAGAGATACCACAGAGAGATGTCCCCGTCCTCTGTATTCCCAGGACTGTACAGAGGGGAATCACAGGGCCCCACATGACGATCAGGTAGATGGGATTTAAAGTCTCACCAATTACCAAAGTGACTTACGATCTATAGAGAAGCTGTGTGTGTGTCTTATACACTGATATTGTGATGTTGCTTACAGATGTACTAATACACTTTGCTTTTTTATTGTGGGCGCTGTCATCGCTGTGTCCTCAACCTAGTAAGATCTAGATCCCAGTAAGCCGTGTGCTGCTGTGTATTGCTGTATGTGGGGCCATGTCCTGTAGACGGATCTATGTGGTGTCATGTCCTGTAGACGGATGTCTGTGGTGATGAACCACATTCGTACGGATATGGGGTGGGAGCTGGAATGTTGATGAATGTGTTGCAGAAAATGTGTCTGTGTTACATATAGTCCACGTGGGGTTATGTATGAGCGCTGCCATAGAGTGTCAGGGAGTTGGAGAGGGTCATATAGGACAGTGTTAGGCTAGAGAGGAGATGGGATAGGAAAGTAGGAGACAGGAGAGGAGTAGGATGGAGACTTAGTTACATAATAGACATAAAGACAGAGAGGTAAGTACTATGGAGAGTACAAAATGGAGACCGTAATGTGATATAAATGGAATATAAAATGCTCACTTCACATACTAGAGGATAAAGTGTACATAAGAATAGGGAGAAGGGGTAATGAGAGTGATAATAAGGGGTTACATAGGTGAGGATATGGATATGGGAATAGTATATACAGTGGAATGGAATAGGGGATGTGGTGACATTACACTGATGGGATAAGAGCGGAGTACAACAGGTGACATACAGTAGTGAGGTATAGACCAGGAGGGATGTGACCAGCAAGTGTGCCATGGATAGTGGGGTACACAGGAGAAAGGAAGGGGGAAGTTTGGATGGAGAAGGTAGATTGGGATATATGGGGCAATAACACGGTGTATATAATAAGTGACTATAATATGTATACTAGTAATAACATAAGAACAGTGCTGGGTATGCTCTAAGGCTGAAAAGGAACTAGTGATGGGTGCAGGTACATGAATATATGAGTAGAACTGTTGGAGGGTAAGTAGGGGTAGTACATGGATGGGAAAGCTGAGACTGTAGCTGGGAGAACCTGTGAGATAGATTGGTGGTGGAGATGATGGTGTGATAACAATATGGGATGTGTGTTCATAGGTCAACTAAAGAGTATAATGTGCTGGATATGGACACAAGTAAATGAACAATATTATGTGTAGAAAAGTGAGGCTGCAGTAATAATATGACGAGCAGGTAAAGGGCCGGGAATAGCGAATGCAAGGAAAAACATTGGGGGTAATTCCAAGTTGATCGCAGCAGGATTTTTTTTAGCAGTTGGGCAAAACCATGTGCACTGCAGGGGAGGCAGATATAACATGTGCAGAGGGAGTTAGATTTGGGTGTGGTGAGTTCAATCTGCAATCTAAATTGCAGTGTAAAAATAAAGCAGCCAGCATTTACCCTGCACAGAAACAAAATAACCCACCCAAATCTAACTCTCTGCAAATGTTATATGTGCCCCCCCTGCAGTGCACATGGTTTTGCCCAACTGCTAAAAAATTTCCTGCTGCGATCAACTCAGAATTACCCCCATTGTTAATAGATAGAAGTATAGCTACGTAGTGGGGGAATATAATTAAACAATAAGAGTGCAGACTGTGCAAGTAGTTCTCCGTGGGCTGTAGGGAGTGTCCTGAATGCGTTTCAGCTTCAGTTTGATGCTTCCTCAGTGGGTTCTCTAAAGATTTATGCGCTTTTATATTTTTGTGGGGTTTTCAGGGTGAATGTCCGACTAATATTAAAGTAGAAAATATAAAGAGAGAAGAAGAGACGTATGTGATGAGAGATCAGCTGTGGAAGGAGGAGGAAGTCCCTACAGATATCAGCACAGGTGAGTAACAGAGTCACATATTCTCATGTGTGTGTATGGGGTATTCTGTAATAATTTCAGTTTCTACATTTTATTGGTGAATTAAATTCTAAGCAATTTTTACAAAGTGCTGTCTGAACTCCGGCATCTGATAGTCACCAACGTCGCACAATTTCCCTCACACCCCATGGAGATGTGCCAGAAAATGCAGGACTGCTCTACCATACTTTTATCGTGATGTGCGCCGTGGCCGCTCCTCCGATCTGAGGCAATGTTATGAGCTGCCGTCACAACTCATCCCTGCAGCTAGGGTTGCCACCTCATCCCTTTAATTCTGGACACATTAATTACACAGGCTCTGTGGCTGATTAAAACCAGGTGAAATGGAGTCTTGAAGTCAGCCATCCATAGTACCTGTGTAACTAATATGTGTCCAGAATTACAGGGATGATGTGGAAACCCTACCTGCAGCGGGTCCTGTTTGTTGCCCAGCAACTGGAACACCCCAAGTCAGCTCAGCTGCAGGGGCTGGCTTGTCTGATGGTTGCTCAGCAACAGGTGCTGACAGTATCATGGTCCTGGCTGTTCCTAAGCAGACGGTAAGCTGTTTGTTAGTACATACGGCTGCAATGACTTTGTAATTAGAAGGCTGGGCTGATTCAGAGCTCCTGATTGGTGCATGCTCATGTTATAAGGCTTCCTAACCGGAAATGTTTACCCAGTTATCCCTGCATAACCTCCTGCCTTTGTTTGTTGGAGCAATTACTACAGTGTATTTACTATACTCTGCTCTTGCCATTGATACCACCTGTGGCTTAGTATCAGAAACCTACAGGGTCAACCCCTATTCCGTCCCTGCACCTAGTTACACCTCTAATCGCTACTGCTGCTACCCAGAGATCACACGACGATTGTTTAAGCCCCTACTTTTGTGAGTATAAGTCCAGGCAGCATCCTAAGTACCAGTGAGTGTGTCATACTCTAAGGGAATAACAGGCGGCTGTTATTGGCAGGAGACCTCGCTTGTGTGACTCTTATATAATCGGGCAGGTGTTTCATAACAGACAAGCTGTGTATACCAGCACTACAGCCACCTATGTTATTGCATGGAAAATTCTGCACGTTATAGCTGAGTGATTTGATGGGAAAATGTGGGGTCTCAGACTACTTGATTAAATACAAATATTTTAAGAATAAAGGTTGTTTAACTACTCACAAGGAGACTTATTATCTGCATCTTCCTGAATGTAAATATGATCCTGTTTCAGAGGATATTGGTGAATTCTCCTGAATCTCCAGGTAGTGGAGGCTTTTTGTCGGCAGACCTAGCTGGAACCCTAAGTACCCATCCACTCCTCAGCTTCTTATTTTTCCCCTATCTATAGCCTTGACATTGTCTACTGATTCTTCAGAGGAGGGTTATGTGGACTTACTTTTGCTCAATTCCTAGCACAGCTGTAAAGAAATAAAACACAGCTCCTGTTGGTGGGGTGTGTGTCCATAGCTCTAACTCCACCCCAAGAGGGAGTTTTTCAACCCACTGAATGCCCTCCCTCCCTTGTCCCACCAGATCTTGGAGTCTGCTGTCCATTTGAGCTGTGGCAGGGGAAAAAGTAGCAGCATTTGTATATTCCGCTCCTCGCTGCATGTTAAAAGTCTTTGTCCTTTAGAGCATAGGTTCTCAAACTCGGTCCTCAGGACCCCACACAGTGCATGTTTTACAGGTCTCCTCACAGAATTGCAAGTGAAATAATTAGCTGCACCTGTGGACCTTTTAAAATGTGTCAGTGAGTAATTAATACACCTATGCACCTGCTGGGTTACCTGCAAAACATGCACTGTGTGGGGTCCTGAGGACCGAGTTTGAGAACCTCTGCTTTAGAGAAATTCAGTAGCGAGGATTCTGTTTCATCAGGGCTGCCTTTTATTTTGGGGCATTGCATCATGTGGAGGTTCGGAGAAGAATGTAACTGTTTATTAATAAGAGTTTGTGGTCTGAAAAAATTATAAGGTGTGTATGGCTGGGGCAGCAGATCTTTATATTTATGAAGGGGCTCCTAAAAACGTGTTAAATAGCAGGGGAGGACTTAAGGCCGTTCACCAGGTGTTGCATATTTCAGATCCTGACGCTTCGAAGACCCAGGAGGTATCTCTTTAAAAAAAAAAAAATATGCTAACAGCCAATTACTTTTTCGCTCTTCTATAATAATAATAATAATAATAATAATAATAATTTTATTTATATAGCGCTCTTTCTCCAATAGGACCCAAGGCGCTTAACAGATACATAGCATGATATAGTACAGAAAATAATGAAGTACATTTTCATAAAATACAGAAGCATGAAGATACTAAAAGGGACATTATGGAAATGCTTGAGTAAACAGAAAAGTCTTGAGTCTACTTTTGAAGGATTCTATAGTTGGGGCCTCTCGCACTGTGCGGGGAAGTGAGTTCCATAGAGTCGGAGCCGCATGACTAAAAGCTCGACTCCCAGATGAATTACGGTAGATTCTAGGTACTGCTAAAAGTCCTTCATCTACAGATTGCAGTAATCGAGTGGGGCAGTATGGGGTCAGAAGCTGTTTCAGGTACCTTGGGCCTTGGTCATGTAATGCTTTGAAACTCTGTAAGCCAATCTTGACGATGATTCGCCATCGTACAGGCAGCCAGTGAAGGGAGTAGAGGATGGGTGTTATGTGGCTAGAACGGGGCTGGTTGGTTAATATCCTGGCAGCTGTGTTTTGCACCAGCTGTAAGCGCTGCAATTCTATTGCTGGTAGACCAAGGTAGAGGGCATTACAGTAGTCTAAACGAGATGATACAAATGCATGTATGACTTTTGGCATATCATCTGAGGGAATTAAGTTCTTGATTCTAGCTATGTTCCTCAGGTGAAAGAGTGAGGATTTGATTGTGGCTGATATCTGATGTTTAAGTGTCAATCCACCATCCAGGACAACGCCAAGATTCCGCACACGATCACTGGTCTGTAATTCTGAATCCCCGAGTGTAAGTCCAGTTGGTTGGCTATGCTGCAGTCTTGTCCTTTGATGTTGCGGTCGTATCATAAGGACCTCTGTTTTATCCGGGTTCAGTCGCAGCCAACTGGCGCTCATCCACTCCAGTAGTTCAGCTAGACAGCCATTTAGGGTTACTATTGGGTTATCAGTGCCCGGAGCAAAGGACAAGTACAGTTGTGTATCATCTGCATAGCAGTGGTAGACCAGGCCATGGCGCCTGATTATTTCGCCCAATGGGGCATGTATACTGCAAAAATCATGGGGGATAGTATAGAACCTTGTGGGACACCACATGGCAATGGCACTGGTGGTGATGAGTATAATCCAGATGCTACTCTCTGTGACCTGCCTGTGAGAAATGATTTGAACCAGCTTAGGACTGTGCCATCCAGACCACAGAAATGTATCAGTCGCTCAATCAGAAGCCCATGGTCCACGGTATCAAATGCTGCCGAGAGATCCAGAAGGATTAATATTGAACAGTCACCTCTGTCTTTTGCCATCAGAAGATCATTTAACACACACACCAGGGCTGTTTCAGTGCTATGTCTTCTCCTGAATACTGATTGAAATGGATCATAAATATCATGGCTTGTCAGGCGGGTTTCCAGTTGATTTGCAACGACTTTCTCAATAACCTTTCCTAGGAAAGGAAGGTTTGATACCGGTCTGTAGTTGGTCATGCAGTCGGGATCTAAATTAGGTTTTTTAAGAAGCGGTCTAACAATTGCTTCCTTTAGGGGTCCAGGAAAAATGCCTGTCTGCAAAGAGCATTGAACAATTTTTGTAAAGACAGGACCAATTATATCCATACAACCTATTAGAAGCTTGGTTGAGGCTGGGTCCAGATCACAGGTGGTGGGACGCAAAATCCGAGCAATTTCAGCAGTGTCATTTACATCCACTGGATCAAAGCTGGTCCATGAAGGCAGGTAGCCTATATTGGCAGGCTTTGTAGTTTGGCAATCCTTTGATGGCACTGTGGAGATTCCAGCCCGGATGGTGGATATTTTATCTGCAAAGAAGTTTGCAAACTCGTTGCATCTTGCCTGGGAGAGGGTCTCATCAGTCTGCAGGCATGCTGGCTTGCAAAGCATCTCCACTGTGCGGAAAAGTTGAGCTGGCCTATTGTTTGCTGCTGTGATCTCATTTGACAGGAACTGTGCTTTCTTACGAGTGATTGTCGATTGATATTCTACGTTATGCTTTATTAGTTTTATTTTGTCATCCACTAGGTTAGTCTTCCTCCATCATCTTTCCAGTCTGCGCCCCCTTTTCTTGAGCTCACTAACACTGTTGTCGAACCATGGAGCTTGATGTTGTGGTTTTGTTACGCACTCCAGTGCTAACAGGAGTATACCGGTGTATGAACAGAGAGGGATGCGAAGCAAACGAACTCACAGACAGTATAACATAACATACACAGGAGGAGATGGAATAACTAATAAACACAAAGTGAACGGAGAAGCCCAAAGGCTTAGGAACTGGGTGTCTCCCTAGTGTCAGGAATGCTCAGATGGAATAGAGCGGACAATGAAGCGAGATGTAGTGATTTAACATTTGGAGCACCCGAAATGATGTTGCTAAGAGCAACAGAAAAAAAACCAAAGGGTTACCAACGGGTGTGGGAATAAACTCCTTGGTCAGAGATAGTAATATAGACACAAGGAGAGTATCCACAATCCTAACCTCCACTTGCAGGGCACAGGTTCAGCTTACTGCCACTAAACTGACACCTGGACGCCCTGCACAGTGAGGGAGGATTAGGCAAGCAGGTCTGAGAGTACAGCCGCAAACCTGCTGGGTTCACAGAATAGCAAAAGAACCCCAGCAGGTTAAACAACTGACTCCAGTCTTACTGCTAGGTCCGGATTGGCAGAATGAAGTACCGAATCCCAAGGCCTATTTGCAGTAAGCAACAAGTAAATACAAAGTCACACAGTACTAGCTAACTCTCTGGAACTGACTAACAAACAAAGATTCAGCAGCATTTGCCTAGCCTGAGAGGATGGTTTATATAGCAGGTGCTGTCCACGCCCCACTCAGACCTCACAGACTGTGAGCACAAAACCAGCGCCGGATTCCCTGCCGTGCACAGAGCCTGTAACCACTACACAGTAAAAACCCGGACCGGAGTATCAGCTGCGCTCAGGTTACTTCGCTAACACTTGCCTCCCGGTTGCCATGGCGACGTGGCAGCACAGAGCAGGAGATCCTAACAGTACCCCCCCTCTGACGAGGGGTCAAAGAACCCCTACCACCGGGTTTATCGGGGAACTGCGAGAAGAAAGAGCGTATCAGTCTGGAGGCATGAAGATCACAACTGCGCACCCACGACCGCTCCTCCGGGCCATACCCCTTCCAGTGCACCAAAAATGACAGCCGACCCCGAACCATCTTGGAGTCAAGAACGCTTTCAACCACAAACTCCCTCTGACCCCGTATCAGAAGAGGAGAAGGTCTTCCACTGGAAGAAGGATTACTAACCGCCAGTTTTAAAAGGGAACAATGAAATGTTTTATTGATACCCAATGAACGGGGCAGATCTAACTGAAATGCCACCGGATTGATAACCCTGGTGATCTTATAAGGGCCGATGAACCGGGGGCCTAACTTATGAGATGGCTGTCTCAACTTCAAATTCTTGGTGGACAACCAGACAAAGTCTCCTAATTTGAAGCTGCAGGATCTTCTCCGCTTATCAAAAACCCTTTTGGTCACTAATGACACAGACACAAGGGCTTTCTTCACTTTCCTCCAAATACCCCTAAGGGCCGAAACCACAGAGGAACCACCAGGCGTGGAATCCAGGGGGTCAAAAGAATTGGCCTTAGGATGATGCCCATACACACAAATGAAGGGAGAGATCTCTGTAGCAGAGTGAGCCGCGTTGTTATAGGCAAACTCCGCCATGGACAGATGAGTAACCCAGTCAGTATGACACTTGGAGACATAACACCTGAGGAACTGCTCCAAGGACTGGTTCACCCTCTCAGTCTGCCCATTAGACTGTGGATGGTAGAGTGACGACAAGCTCACAGAAATCTGGAGATCAGAACAAAATGCCCTCCAGAATTTGGCCACAAACTGGGATCCACGGTCAGAGACCACATCAAGTGGCAACCCGTGGAGGTGCACAACATGCTGCATAAATAACTCAGACAGACGTCTGGCCGATGGCAACCCAACCAGTGGAACGAAATGCGCCATCTTCGAAAACCTGTCAACGACAACCCAAATGGCTGTCATCCCCGAGGATTTGGGCAAGTCCACCACAAAATCCATGGAAATGTGGGTCCATGGCTTAGATGGAATAGAGAGTGGATGTAATGGGCCGACAGGAACCCCTCTAGGAGTTTTATTTCGGGCACAAACGTCACATGCCCGAACCCACTGATCCACATCCCTAACCACCGAGGGCCACCACACCACCCTAGACAGCAACTCCCGAGTTCTGGCAATACCCGGATGCCCTGCCGACCTCTTGGCATGGAATTCCAGGAACACTCGCTGTCTTAACCTAGGAGGCACAAACAAGAGACCTACCGGAAGGTCTGGAGGAGCCTGTTCCTGTGCTCTAAGGACTAATGACAAGAGGTCCTGGGTAATGCCCACTTTAATACATGATGGGGACACAATGGGCAATGGCTCCTCGGTGGTCTCTTGGACTGGAGCAAAACCCCGCGAGAGCGCATCAGCCTCGATGTTTTTTGACCCAGGGCGATATGTTATAAAAAAATTAAAGCGAGCAAAAAACAAAGCCCATCATGCCTGCCTGGCATTGAGCCGCTTCGCTGACTCTAAATATGCCAGATTCTTATGGTCGGTGAGAATTGAGACCACAAACTTAGCCCCCTCAAGCCAGTGTCTCCACTCCCCGAGTGCATCCTTTTATAGCCAACAATTCCCGGTTACCCACATCATAATTCATCTCGGCAGATGAAAATTTACGGGAAAAGTAAGCACAGGGATGAAGGCGATTATCAGACACCCCCATCTGAGAGAGCACTGCCCCAATACCTATCTCAGAGGCATCCACTTCTACCACAAAAGGACGCTCTGGATCTGGGTGTCGCAGCACCTTGGCTGAGACAAATGCCCTTTAGAGCCGGGCAAAGGCCGCTTTGGCCTCACAAGACCAGTGAGCAACATCCGCCCCTTTCTTAGTGAGTGCCACCAAGGGCGCCACTATAGACGAAAATCCAGCGATAAATCGTCTATAAAAATTCGCAAAGCCCAGAAAACGCTGAAGCGCCTTCAAACTAGTGGGCTGCACCCAATCCAGGACTGCCTGTACCTTAGAACCCTCCATTTGGAAACCTTCTGAGGAGATAATATACCCTAGAAATGCGATTTGCTGGACTTCAAATTCGCACTTCTCCAGCTTCGCCCCAAGCTGGTGGTCTCTGAGTTTCTGGAGGACTAAGCGTACATGCTTCCGATGTTCCTCCAGGGAATGGGAGAAGATTAGGATGTCATCTAGATAAACAACTAAGAATCTATCCAAATATTCCCTGAGCACATCGTTCATGAATTCCTGGAAGACTGCCGGGGCATTAGAGAGCCCAAAAGGCATCACCAAATATTCATAATGCCCTGAGTGGGTATTAAAGGCAGTCTTCCATTCATCCCCCTCTCTTATTCGGATTAGATTGTAAGCACCGCGTAGGTCAATCTTAGAAAAAATGGTGGCAGTACGAAGCTGGTCAAACAAAACCGAAATGAGAGGCAGTGGGTACGAGTTTTTAATCGTGATACGGTTCAATTCCCTGAAGTCGATGCAGGGTCGCAACGAACCGTCCTTTTTACCCACGAAGAAGAACCCCGACCCAACTGGGGACTGTGAGGGTCTGATAAATCCCTTAGCCAAGTTCTCCTGAATGTACTCTGCCAGAGTCTCAGGACGTGACAAGGAGTACAACCTGCTCTTGGGAAGCTTAGCATCCGGCAACAAATCAATGGCACAGTCATAGGGGCGATGGGGAGGTAGTACCTCCGCAACTTTTTTGGAGAACACATCCTCAAAATCTGCATAACATCCTGGCAATCCTGGCAAACTTAGCTGCGAGAGCCTGACTGGAAGGCTCAAGCAACTCCTGAAACAATCACTACCCCAACTAAGAATCTCCCCAGAGACCCAGTCAAATTGAGGGTTATGGGCCATTAACCAGGGTAACCCAAAAACCAATGGGGCAAAAGAACAGACAGTCACATAGAAAGACAATTTTTCAGAGTGTGTGGCTCCAATAAACAAAGGAATTTGGCTGGTGCAGGAGGTAATTTTACCCTGGGACAATGGTTCCCCGTTTAACCCACAGATCTCAATCTCTGATGCCAAAGGTACTGAGGGAACAGAGTGTTCCAGGGCGAATTGACGGTCCATGAAAACCCCATCGGCCCCACTGTCAACAAAGGCCTCAGTCTTGACAGTTTGGCCGAGGATCTCCAAAGTCACCGGAATGAGAAAAGTCTTTTTGGGAAATTCTGACTTCTGGCCTGACAGGATATTTCCCATCACCCTCAGGCCCTGAAGTTTTCCGGCTTTTCTGGGCATGATACTACAACATGACCTTTATTCCCACAGTACAAACACAAACCCTGCTGTCTCCTCCGCGTCTTCTCATGCGAGGAGAGGCGGGTAGCCCCAATCTGCATAGGCTCCTCGGAATATTCCTCAGAGTCTGAGGTTCCCTTGGGAAAAAAGGAAACTGCGGTCTCCCTTTCAAGCCTACGCTCTCTCAGCCGTCTATCCACCCGGATGGATAACTGCATGAGCTGATCTAAGTTATCAGGCGAGGGATATTGTACCAGTTGGTCCTTTATCTGGTCAGAAAGGCCCCTTCGGTACTGGTTTCTCAGGGCTGGGTCATTCCACTGGGTATCATGAGCCAACCTCCGAAACTCCGTACTATAAACCTCAGCTGGCCATCGCCCTTGCTTAAGGACCGTAATCTGAGCCTCGGCTGAAGCCATCTTGTCAGGGACATCATACAAAATGCCCAGTGCCGTAAAAAAAGCATCAACACTTTTAAGCGACGGACAGTCAGGCTGCAACCCATATGCCCAGACCTGTGGGTCTCCTTGTAGCAAGGAAATCACCATGCCCACCCGCTGAATCTCCGACCCAGAAGACTGGGGCCTAAGCCTGAAATATAGCTTACAGCTCTCCTTGAAACAAAAGAACTGCGAGCGATCTCCAGAAAAAGGATCCGGGAGATTTACTTTCGGCTCCTTAACCCCTGAACTTGCCGCTGCTGCTTCGGGAGCTCCGCTAGCGGCCTGCGGGGTGTTCATTTTAATGGACATCTCATTAAATTGTCGAGTCAGGAATTGCACCTGATCGACCACCTGTTGTAAAGTATTTTGAGGGGTATGCTCCATATTCCCACAAAATTTCAACAGGAGTAAGGCTGCTGAATATGTTACGCACACCAGTGCTAACAGGAGTATACCGGTGTATGAACAGAGAGGGATGCGAAGCAAACGAACTCACAGACAGTATAACATAACATACACAGGAGGAGATGGAATAACTAATAAACACAAAGTGAACGGAGAAGCCCAAAGGCTTAGTAACTGGGTGTCTCCCTAGTGTCAGGAATGCTCAGATGGAATAGAGCGGACAATGAAGCGAGATGTAGTGATTTAACATTTGGAGCACCCGAAATGATGTTGCTAAGAGCAACAGAAAAAAACCCAAAGGGTTACCAACGGGTGTGGGAATAAACTCCTTGGTCAGAGATAGTAATATAGACACAAGGAGAGTATCCACAATCCTAACCTCCACTTGCAGGGCACAGGTTCAGCTTACTGCCACTAAACTGACACCTGGACGCCCTGCACAGTGAGGGAGGATTAGGCAAGCAGGTCTGAGAGCACAGCCGCAAACCTGCTGGGTTCACAGAATAGCAAAAGAACCCCAGCAGGTTAAACAACTGACTCCAGTCTTACTGCTAGGTCCGGATTGGCAGAATGAAGTACCGAATCCCAAGGCCTATTTGCAGTAAGCAACAAGTAAATACAAAGTCACACAGTACTAGATAACTCTCTGGAACTGACTAACAAACAAAGATTCAGCAGCATTTGCCTAGCCTGAGAGGATGGTTTATATAGCAGGTGCTGTCCACGCCCCACTCAGACCTCACAGACTGTGAGCACAAAACCAGCGCCGGATTCCCTGCCGTGCACAGAGCCTGTAACCACTACACAGTAAAACCCGGACCGGAGTATCAGCTGCGCTCAGGTTACTTCGCTAACACTTGCCTCCCGGTTGCCATGGCGACGTGGCAGCACAGAGCAGGAGATCCTAACAGGTTTACAAGGTCTTAAACGCACAGGGGCGATAATATCAATTGCAGCCATAACATCCCTATTATAATAATGGACGAGGGAACAGGGATCTTCACAGGCACCCAGTATAGCAGAGAGATCCAGATTTGCTGCAAGAGCCTGGGGAGTTATACCCCTCCTTGGACGATACCTGGTCAACTCCACGGGCAGAGATCTTAATTGAGGGGTTGCAACTGAGAACCAGAGGGAGTAGTGGTCTTACCAAATGACTGGGTTTATTTTTAGGTCAGTGACTTCTAATCCAATCTGAAAGACAAGGTCCAGAGTGTGACCACTTTTATGTGTGGCAGAGGGAATGAGCTGTGTGAAGCCCAGACCATTCATTGTGCACAGGAGGTCTTGGCCAAGGCGTGACAGCTCATCATCCACCCATGCATTGAAATCCCTGATGATGAGCCATCTTTGATGTTCCAGAACCAGGCCAGCGACAGTGTCTGCAATTTCTTGCAGAAATATCTTTCCATCTCCAGGTGGCTGGTAAATGAGAAGTACTCTGAAACCTAATCCTGTCGAACTCCGGGCAGCAATGCACTCAAATGAGCGAGTAGTTTCAATAGGGTGGACCCTAAGTTTAAGTTCTTTTTTGAAGCAGATAGCCACCCCGCCACCCCTGCGGTCCAGTCTTGGGTTGTGATCGACAGAGTACCTTGTTGGTACTGCAGCCTCCAATATAGGTGCTGCATTTTCATCTAGCCAGGTCTCTGTAATACAGGATAGATCTGCAGATTCAATAAGGTCAGCAATTGTTGCAGTCTTGTTTCTTATAGATCTGGCATTACAAAGGACTGACCTGATTGTGCATACCAGGGGGCCTTCAGTTTTCTTTATGTTAAGTGCAGGAGCTCTGGGTATGGGGGTCACAAAGTGAGAGTTGACAGTTCTGTCCTTACAAACACAGGGCCGTCTTTTGGGTATCACTTCTATTTGATTGTTCTTTGGGTATGGGGGTGAGCAGGTGGGCAAAGGACTTAGATGGTTACCGGGGGAAATACATTTCCGGCCTGCTCGCTTCCCACAAATGCGCCAGTGTTTTCTTTTTAAAATGCCAAGGTATTGGAGAATAGAAGCCTGTGATGGTGTGATAGGAACTGCAGAACGTGGTGGGCGGAGTGAAAGAATGAAGCTGGAGCAATGCGTATACATTTGGTCATCAATGACAGATTACTATAAATTTGAGCTGCATTTGATGATGAGAGAGGGAGAGAAAGCAGTGTTTTTTTTGTTTTGTTTTTCTTTCCTTTTTGTGTTTTGTTTTCCCCCAATTCGGTATGTGATCCAAAATGATAATGGGATTATGAACAAAGTTATTGCTATAACCTATTGTGTATATTTGAAGCAAGTAATAAATAAAATAACTGCTGATTTAGTCAATTATCCTAGGATAGGCAGCCTTTTGGAAAGGTGTTAGAAGCCAATTCCTACTGTGTAGGTGTGAAAAGTCTCAGTGTGAGAGGCCTTTGAAGTAGATTTTTTTTTTTTTTGTGGGGGTAGTGATAACGTGTCCTGGAAATGGATCCTGATTTTAACTGTGAACCTTCAGCAATTCAGAGCCTGAATATACTGATATTAGTAGATTAATGCAATAAGTCAGTTATTTGTTGCTCAGAGAGCAGAGGTGGATGATGTCTAAGTGAGGGGCTGGATGTAGCCAAAGATAGGTTGTAATCCACAGTACCTTATCTGGGTAATGTCCAATGCAGAGTACAGCAGCTGCTAAACTGAACGATTTCTCAGTGGAGAGATGCAGAGGATTCAGTCCAGGATTCAATCCAGTGTGTATCTTGGTTTTGATGAAATGTCCGAGTAGAGTAGTACAAGTTCAAGGTAAGTCATTGGATATTTATGATGATTCATAGGACAGTTGTGGTGAATTTAAGCTGTTTTATGGAGATGATCAGGAGCATACAAGAGGTGAGGCAGCCATCTTGGGGCGCCATTACATAGATATAGCCCCAGTTGAAGGATCTGTTGTATACGGCATTGGTGCATCCGAATCACGTTCCATATTTTCCATAGCACTTGTTCTCCCTTTATCCTCTGCTGGCTGCAGATGCGAAGCCCCTCCTTTCTCTGATAGAAAGTTTAAGCCTTTTTACACCCTTAGCGCAATTCACAAAATAACGTCCCTTCTTATCTTTTTGGATGTCAAGCTTCCTCCTCGTTCTTCTTCTGGGGAGGAGACTCTGATCCGTGTATTCCAACACGATATGAAAGAAAAAGACAACCACCAATGTGCAGGATCTTCTTTCACAAATAGTCTCTATATATAGTGTCTCTATAGTGAGGTACAAGCTTCAGCATACCAAACACTCGTTTGGACAAATAGCAATATGTGATTTAAAAATCTTTCATCTTCCGTTTCTTTAATATTCGTGTAGTATAGTGATTTGAAGTGAAGGATAGTCCAATCTGGAACGTACCCAAAACTCACACATTAAGTGTAGACCATAAACACATCTAGGTATCTTTGGGGTATATTGCGTACCCGAACTCACAGTGTGCGACGTAGAATCACTCGTGTAAAGGTATCTTTTAACAGGGATAATTCAATATTCCTTTTCTCTCTCGGAGATCTCGTGTGCTCAGTGTAGATATAAGAAGAAAAAGAGAAAGCAATTTTCGTGCAGAGTGTTTTTGATAAAAGTGAAAATTTAAAATGCTCAAAGGGTAAATCCTTCACCACTTTACTTTATATGTAAACTCCACCCAAAATAGGGGGGAAGGGAAATTAGTAAATCTAACGACCCATACAAGGGAGACCACTGGAATGCGTACCCAGCACTCACACAGCCAGTGCTGGTTCTAAACGTATCTAGGTATCTTTGGGATCAATTCATATGGCGTACCCGAACTCACAGTGTGGAGCGTGTGGTAGTTTGTATAAAGGTATCTTTAAGGGCCCAGTGCTGCTCTTCCAGTAGGTCTTCAACCATTCATGGATTCGCTCGAGCAGGAAAGTAAGATAAAACAGAAAGAAGATACTGTGTAGTACGTTCTAAAAGGAATTAATTTAATGGTATCGCTCAAACTATAGCGTACCTCACTCACACTTCACAAGAGTATTATATACACATCAAGGTATCTTTAAACATTTCTCATATCGATTAGGTGCATTCAAACCAGGGATGGGTGCTCAAGAGAGAAGCTGATCATGGGGAAGTGCGTACCGAACACTCACAAAGGAAATGAGGGAATCAAGTATATCAAGGTTTCTTTAACACATGAAAGACTCTTCAAGCAGTCCGTACCCCAACTCACACTCTGTGGTGTAGTGCTGCTCCTATCAAGGTATCTTTCTCAGATGGTCAAAAAAATGCCCCCTTCTCCAATAATTTTCTTCTGACGCAACATGTGTCCACCATTTGTTCCATAAAAACCAGTAATTTATTTAAACAGAATGAAAAAGTCCAAATTCCAAAAAAGGACAAGATATCCCAATAAAGACAGAGCAATAAAAAATAAAAAAGATTAAAAAACAGTTTTCCAGCTAAAATAGCTAATGGCTACTCACACTCCTGAGGCAGTATCAACGCGTTTCGGTCATGTGACCTTTATCAAGATAGTGTGGAGTGTGCAGGAGCCCAAATATTTAAACAATGAGTAGCCAATGAAATCACTACAGGAAGTGACGTCATGTAATTAGTGCAATTATGTCTGAAAATATACATTTCTACATAAAAACATCCTAATGAATCATAAATTCTGTTCACTTATGTATAAATAATGTCCATCCTTTTATAACATATCTTTAAACAGCATAAAATCGTTTCAAATTCATATTGGCAACATAACTGTATCTCCCGGAAGTGCCCAGCCGCTATGTATCCTGGGAAATGTAGTCCGTTTTTTTAAATTTGCATTCGAGGGTCAAAACTCTGTAAATGGAGGTAGTAATGTACGTTTTCTTATAACTAGCCGTCCACGTTGATGTAAAGTGCATTACTTTGTGTTTCTCATCGTTTAAATTCTTTTACTTTTCATCATTAATTCCGTGACCGGAAGTGACGTTACGCTACTTCATAGCCGGAAGTGTTCTTTTACCGGCGTTTGTGGGAAGAGAAGTTCTCTGGTGTTCATTGTAGTTCCATGGACCGGAAATGATGTCTTGTGTCCACGGAAATGACGCTCTCCATTTCTAATATGGGAAATGTAGTTCATTTATTCGCGGAGCACGTGATTCGAAAGTCACATGTTAGAAGTGATCAAATCAGAATGTGTCACTCTTGTAGTTCTGAACGTGGTGCATCACGGAATTTGTAGTGAATTTATATCACATTCTACAACCAAAAACAAAGCATCAGTATAGTAAACATATTATCACTTCAATAGTTGTATTGTTATATGATGATTTTCTTAATCAGGATGAATATGGCTTTTACATCCACTGTCTAGTAATATGGACTGACTCAAAGAAACCATTTGAGTTCGAAATCGCAGTTTAGTCCATTTGGACTTAGAGTATTATAATCAAAAATGCAATTCATCTCCATTTTTGCTAAGCTGCTGGCCACATCTTTATTTCTTAATGAATTTTGAACATGTCTCAGACCATAGAACCCTGTGATTCCCGAGATTTGAGAATCATGCTTATTTTTGAAGTGAAGGGACAGGGAATGTGTCTCAAGTCCATTTTTTACATTTCTAATGTGTTCACCTATTCGCACCTTGAGAGGTCTTGATGTCCTCCCAATGTAGAATAGGTTACACTTACATCTTACGGCATATATAACGTTTTTCGTATCGCACGTAATAAAGTGTCTTATCTCCACCTCTATATTATTGATGGAGACTTTCTTGATGTTACTGCTCCCATCACTTTTCACATTTCTACATCCAATACACCCACCACATCTAAAGAAACCGCGTGAAGTGATCCTTGTCAGTGGTACAGATGGTTTTAGGGCGCTAGAGACTAATTTGGTCTTAATATTTGGAGCTCTCCGATAGATATGTACAGGATTTTTTGGTATAAGTGTACCAATCACCGGGTCTTTCTTCAGAAGTCCCCAGTGCTTTTTTAATACCCGTTCAATGCACTTGTGTTGCACATTGTATTCTGTAACAAAAGCCCATTCAAATTTCTCATTTTTCTTTTTGGGTCTATTCATTTTTGATAATAAATCCCTTCGTTCTAGCATATCACTGTTTCCTATCGCCTGGTTCACTTTCTCTGTATTATAACCACATGCCTTAAACTTCTTAGACATCTCTACTGCCTGTGTTTGAAAAACTTCCTCTTTACTACAATTCCTTTTGAGCCTAGTAAATTGGCTTATTGGGATGGAATTTAGCCAGTTCTCGTGGTGACAGCTATTCGCCCTAATGTAAGTCCCACAGTCTGTTGGCTTGGAAAACGTTTTAGTATGGATGTTTCCTTCTTCTACATAGACTGTGATGTCCAAAAAATCAATGGTCTGTTTATCACTGACAAAAGTGAGTTTGATATTCCTATCATTGGTATTTAGACGAGTACATAGATTTTTTAGGGAATTTTCATCCCCTCTCCAAATCAAAAAAATATCATCTATATAGCGGGCATATGACACCAGGCTCGCCCCGAGCTCCTGGGCGGACCAGATATTTTCCGCCTCCCACATCCCCATAAAGAGGTTTGCGTAACTAGGGGCGAACCTGGTGCCCATAGCCGTGCCCGTCTTCTGCATGAAGAACTGTTCTTTGAACAGAAAAAAATTATTTTCAAGGATGAACTGTATTCCATCAATAATTAAGCTTTTCATGTCGACTGACATATCTGTGTGATTAAGGAAATACTGGACTGCATCCAGCCCCTGTTTATGGTCAATTATTGTGTACAGAGAGCTGACATCAGCAGTCACTAGCCAATCTCCTTCTTCCCATTTGGCTGTTTCTAGCATTTGGAGAAAGTCTTTGGTGTCCCTCAAGTGTGATTTATTGGTCAATACCATGGGCTGTAAAACAAAATCTATAAACTGTGAGAGATTGGCTGTGATTGACTCTACTCCCGATATTATTGGCCTTCCAGGGGGATCAGTAAGGCTTTTGTGCACTTTAGGAAGTATGTACATAACAGGAACTATTGGGTTTTCCGTGATAATGAATTTGGCTTCCTTTTCACTAATGGTGCCTTTCTTCTCATACTTCTCTATCAAAGTTTTTAATTTGGACATTATAGGTTCAGTGGGATTGTTTCTTATCTTCCTGTAAGTAATGGGGTCATTCAATTGTCTTAAAACTTCATTCTCATATTTTTCCTGGTCCATTACCACTACACCCCCGCCTTTATCGGCGGGTTTTATTATAATGGTTTCATTCTTTTTTAGGTCCACCAGAGCTCTTCTCTCTTTTGATGTCATATTGAACCTCTTTTTTGTGTTGGTTTGTAATGCTTTTAAATCATCCAACACCAATGTTGTGAATGATTCGATCAAAGGACCTTGTACGTGCTTAGGGAAAAAGATTGACCTAGGTTTAAATGGAGTAATGGAATTACATTCTGGTTGTACCTGATCTATCTGGTTGGCAAAAAATTTTTTTATAGTGAGCTTTCTCGTGAACCTTTGTACATCCAGATACAATTGGAAGGGATTAATAAAGTTTGTGGGCGCATATTTTAGGCCTTTCTGTAATACAGAGATTTCACTGTTAGTTAAATTGTGAGAACTGAGGTTGAAGATCTTAACTTCCCCCGACACTTTTTCAGTGCTCTCTTTTTGTTGGTCAGAAGGTATGATGTTTCCATCATTCCCTTTACCTGATTTGAGTTTTTTCTGTCTTTTTCGTTTTTTTCCCCCAATTCTATTTCTGTTTTTGGGTTTGCCTCCTCTTTTCCCTCTTTTTGTCTTGTATGTATTTATCGGTAATTCGTCTGGGGTGTGTGATTGTCTAAAAAACGGGGTGTCCTCTCTCCATTTCTAAGTGGTGAGAATCTATTCGAGATGGCCAGAGGATCTCTCCTTGTTTGGTATCGGATTGATCTATATTGCCCTGGGGGAACCTCTCTCCATTCTGGAGTTCTATCCCTATAGTTATCCCTTCTGATGTACTTTCTATCAGGGCCTCTCTGATTAGATCTGGGTGTAAACGGAGTTACAGATCTCCGGAGTGAGCTATTTCTATTCAGCTTTCTATTTCTATAATCCCAGTGGTTTGGTGGTCTTGATGTTCCTAAATCCTGGGGTTTTCTTTTATAGGTGCGTGATCTATTTTTATATCTTACTTCAGTATTGTCATATCTTTCTATCTCAGGAGGACCATCTAAATCTGATTTATCCCGATTAAACTTCTTTAATTTTTTCTCCATTAGTTGTCTTTGTGTTCTCTTTAATCTCACCTCAATATCTTTTTCCAAATCCTTGTACTCCTCAGAATTAGCATAAGGAGCTACCAAAGATTTGTAGACCGATATTTCTTCATCTAGTTTAGTTAGTTCTCTTTTCCTCTCTTTGATGATCAAACGCATCAATTCAAAGGAACAGGTATCTATAATGGTCTCCCACTCTTTTTTGAAATCCTCCCTAGAGGTTTCGAATGTTGAGGTTTTTGAGATTTTTAGACCTCGGGGAATTAATTCTTGGGTTAAGTACCGTTCTAATGTTGTCACCTCCCACCAGAGTTTATTCTCCTTGGTGAGGGTTGACTCTAGTTTATCCATTGTACTTTGCAGATCCCCATCTAATAATTCTATTTGATCGGTATCGCCCCTAAAGTTCCTCTCGAACATAGACAATCTTTGTTCCCGACAAGAAAACATTTTTTTAAACACACTTTGCTGCCCGGCTGGTCTGCTCTCCACTGGTGAAAAGGTAGAAGCAAGATTGGTTAGGTTTGGAGAGTAGACACAAATGGGCGCAGATGCAGCCAAGGCGTTAAAAGGCCTAGATAAATGTCACCACATTTAAAGTAAGAGATATTCAGATAGAAAGTTTAAGCCTTTTTACACCCTTAGCGCAATTCACAAAATAACGTCCCTTCTTATCTTTTTGGATGTCAAGCTTCCTCCTCGTTCTTCTTCTGGGGAGGAGACTCTGATCCGTGTATTCCAACACGATATGAAAGAAAAAGACAACCACCAATGTGCAGGATCTTCTTTCACAAATAGTCTCTATATATAGTGTCTCTATAGTGAGGTACAAGCTTCAGCATACCAAACACTCGTTTGGACAAATAGCAATATGTGATTTAAAAATCTTTCATCTTCCGTTTCTTTAATATTCGTGTAGTATAGTGATTTGAAGTGAAGGATAGTCCAATCTGGAACGTACCCAAAACTCACACATTAAGTGTAGACCATAAACACATCTAGGTATCTTTGGGGTATATTGCGTACCCGAACTCACAGTGTGCGACGTAGAATCACTCGTGTAAAGGTATCTTTTAACAGGGATAATTCAATATTCCTTTTCTCTCTCGGAGATCTCGTGTGCTCAGTGTAGATATAAGAAGAAAAAGAGAAAGCAATTTTCGTGCAGAGTGTTTTTGATAAAAGTGAAAATTTAAAATGCTCAAAGGGTAAATCCTTCACCACTTTACTTTATATGTAAACTCCACCCAAAATAGGGGGGAAGGGAAATTAGTAAATCTAACGACCCATACAAGGGAGACCACTGGAATGCGTACCCAGCACTCACACAGCCAGTGCTGGTTCTAAACGTATCTAGGTATCTTTGGGATCAATTCATATGGCGTACCCGAACTCACAGTGTGGAGCGTGTGGTAGTTTGTATAAAGGTATCTTTAAGGGCCCAGTGCTGCTCTTCCAGTAGGTCTTCAACCATTCATGGATTCGCTCGAGCAGGAAAGTAAGATAAAACAGAAAGAAGATACTGTGTAGTACGTTCTAAAAGGAATGAATTTAATGGTATCGCTCAAACTATAGCGTACCTCACTCACACTTCACAAGAGTATTATATACACATCAAGGTATCTTTAAACATTTCTCATATCGATTAGGTGCATTCAAACCAGGGATGGGTGCTCAAGAGAGAAGCTGATCATGGGGAAGTGCGTACCGAACACTCACAAAGGAAATGAGGGAATCAAGTATATCAAGGTTTCTTTAACACATGAAAGACTCTTCAAGCAGTCCGTACCCCAACTCACACTCTGTGGTGTAGTGCTGCTCCTATCAAGGTATCTTTCTCAGATGGTCAAAAAAATGCCCCCTTCTCCAATAATTTTCTTCTGACGCAACATATGTCCACCATTTGTTCCATAAAAACCAGTAATTTATTTAAACAGAATGAAAAAGTCCAAATTCCAAAAAAGGACAAGATATCCCAATAAAGACAGAGCAATAAAAAATAAAAAATAAAAAAGATTAAAAAACAGTTTTCCAGCTAAAATAGCTAATGGCTACTCACACTCCTGAGGCAGTATCAACGCGTTTCGGTCATGTGACCTTTATCAAGATAGTGTGGAGTGTGCAGGAGCCCAAATATTTAAACAATGAGTAGCCAATGAAATCACTACAGGAAGTGACGTCATGTAATTAGTGCAATTATGTCTGAAAATATACATTTCTACATAAAAACATCCTAATGAATCATAAATTCTGTTCACTTATGTATAAATAATGTCCATCCTTTTATAACATATCTTTAAACAGCATAAAATCGTTTCAAATTCATATTGGCAACATAACTGTATCTCCCGGAAGTGCCCAGCCGCTATGTATCCTGGGAAATGTAGTCCGTTTTTTTAAATTTGCATTCGAGGGTCAAAACTCTGTAAATGGAGGTAGTAATGTACGTTTTCTTATAACTAGCCGTCCACGTTGATGTAAAGTGCATTACTTTGTGTTTCTCATCGTTTAAATTCTTTTACTTTTCATCATTAATTCCGTGACCGGAAGTGACGTTACGCTACTTCATAGCCGGAAGTGTTCTTTTACCGGCGTTTGTGGGAAGAGAAGTTCTCTGGTGTTCATTGTAGTTCCATGGACCGGAAATGATGTCTTGTGTCCACGGAAATGACGCTCTCCATTTCTAATATGGGAAATGTAGTTCATTTATTCGCGGAGCACGTGATTCGAAAGTCACATGTTAGAAGTGATCAAATCAGAATGTGTCACTCTTGTAGTTCTGAACGTGGTGCATCACGGAATTTGTAGTGAATTTATATCACATTCTACAACCAAAAACAAAGCATCAGTATAGTAAACATATTATCACTTCAATAGTTGTATTGTTATATGATGATTTTCTTAATCAGGATGAATATGGCTTTTACATCCACTGTCTAGTAATATGGACTGACTCAAAGAAACCATTTGAGTTCGAAATCGCAGTTTAGTCCATTTGGACTTAGAGTATTATAATCAAAAATGCAATTCATCTCCATTTTTGCTAAGCTGCTGGCCACATCTTTATTTCTTAATGAATTTTGAACATGTCTCAGACCATAGAACCCTGTGATTCCCGAGATTTGAGAATCATGCTTATTTTTGAAGTGAAGGGACAGGGAATGTGTCTCAAGTCCATTTTTTACATTTCTAATGTGTTCACCTATTCGCACCTTGAGAGGTCTTGATGTCCTCCCAATGTAGAATAGGTTACACTTACATCTTACGGCATATATAACGTTTTTCGTATCGCACGTAATAAAGTGTCTTATCTCCACCTCTATATTATTGATGGAGACTTTCTTGATGTTACTGCTCCCATCACTTTTCACATTTCTACATCCAATACACCCACCACATCTAAAGAAACCGCGTGAAGTGATCCTTGTCAGTGGTACAGATGGTTTTAGGGCGCTAGAGACTAATTTGGTCTTAATATTTGGAGCTCTCCGATAGATATGTACAGGATTTTTTGGTATAAGTGTACCAATCACCGGGTCTTTCTTCAGAAGTCCCCAGTGCTTTTTTAATACCCGTTCAATGCACTTGTGTTGCACATTGTATTCTGTAACAAAAGCCCATTCAAATTTCTCATTTTTCTTTTTGGGTCTATTCATTTTTGATAATAAATCCCTTCGTTCTAGCATATCACTGTTTCCTATCGCCTGGTTCACTTTCTCTGTATTATAACCACATGCCTTAAACTTCTTAGACATCTCTACTGCCTGTGTTTGAAAAACTTCCTCTTTACTACACGTCCTTTTGAGCCTAGTAAATTGGCTTATTGGGATGGAATTTAGCCAGTTCTCGTGGTGACAGCTATTCGCCCTAATGTAAGTCCCACAGTCTGTTGGCTTGGAAAACGTTTTAGTATGGATGTTTCCTTCTTCTACATAGATTGTGATGTCCAAAAAAATCAATGGTCTGTTTATCACTGACAAAAGTGAGTTTGATATTCCTATCATTGGTATTTAGACGAGTACATAGATTTTTTAGGGAATTTTCATCCCCTCTCCAAATCAAAAAAATATCATCTATATAGCGGGCATATGACACCAGGCTCGCCCCGAGCTCCTGGGCGGACCAGATATTTTCCGCCTCCCACATCCCCATAAAGAGGTTTGCGTAACTAGGGGCGAACCTGGTGCCCATAGCCGTGCCCGTCTTCTGCATGAAGAACTGTTCTTTGAACAGAAAAAAATTATTTTCAAGGATGAACTGTATTCCATCAATAATTAAGCTTTTCATGTCGACTGACATATCTGTGTGATTAAGGAAATACTGGACTGCATCCAGCCCCTGTTTATGGTCAATTATTGTGTACAGAGAGCTGACATCAGCAGTCACTAGCCAATCTCCTTCTTCCCATTTGGCTGTTTCTAGCATTTGGAGAAAGTCTTTGGTGTCCCTCAAGTGTGATTTATTGGTCAATACCATGGGCTGTAAAACAAAATCTATAAACTGTGAGAGATTGGCTGTGATTGACTCTACTCCCGATATTATTGGCCTTCCAGGGGGATCAGTAAGGCTTTTGTGCACTTTAGGAAGTATGTACATTCTGATTTGATCACTTCTAACGTGACTTTCGAATCACGTGCTCCGCGAATAAATGAACTACATTTCCCATATTAGAAATGGAGAGCGTCATTTCCGTGGACACAAGACATCATTTCCGGTCCATGGAACTACAATGAACACCAGAGAACTTCTCTTCCCACAAACGCCGGTAAAAGAACACTTCCGGCTATGAAGTAGCGTAACGTCACTTCCGGTCACGGAATTAATGATGAAAAGTAAAAGAATTTAAACGATGAGAAACACAAAGTAATGCACTTTACATCAACGTGGACGGCTAGTTATAAGAAAACGTACATTACTACCTCCATTTACAGAGTTTTGACCCTCGAATGCAAATTTAAAAAAACGGACTACATTTCCCAGGATACATAGCGGCTGGGCACTTCCGGGAGATACAGTTATGTTGCCAATATGAATTTGAAACGATTTTATGCTGTTTAAAGATATGTTATAAAAGGATGGACATTATTTATACATAAGTGAACAGAATTTATGATTCATTAGGATGTTTTTATGTAGAAATGTATATTTTCAGACATAATTGCACTAATTACATGACGTCACTTCCTGTAGTGATTTCATTGGCTACTCATTGTTTAAATATTTGGGCTCCTGCACACTCCACACTATCTTGATAAAGGTCACATGACCGAAACGCGTTGATACTGCCTCAGGAGTGTGAGTAGCCATTAGCTATTTTAGCTGGAAAACTGTTTTTTTATATTTTTTATTTTTTATTTTTTATTGCTCTGTCTTTATTGGGATATCTTGTCCTTTTTTGGAATTTGGACTTTTTCATTCTGTTTAAATAAATTACTGGTTTTTATGGAACAAATGGTGGACATATGTTGCGTCAGAAGAAAATTATTGGAGAAGGGGGCATTTTTTTGACCATCTGAGAAAGATACCTTGATAGGAGCAGCACTACACCACAGAGTGTGAGTTGGGGTACGGACTGCTTGAAGAGTCTTTCATGTGTTAAAGAAACCTTGATATACTTGATTCCCTCATTTCCTTTGTGAGTGTTCGGTACGCACTTCCCCATGATCAGCTTCTCTCTTGAGCACCCATCCCTGGTTTGAATGCACCTAATCGATATGAGAAATGTTTAAAGATACCTTGATGTGTATATAATACTCTTGTGAAGTGTGAGTGAGGTACGCTATAGTTTGAGCGATACCATTAAATTCATTCCTTTTAGAACGTACTACACAGTATCTTCTTTCTGTTTTATCTTACTTTCCTGCTCGAGCGAATCCATGAATGGTTGAAGACCTACTGGAAGAGCAGCACTGGGCCCTTAAAGATACCTTTATACAAACTACCACACGCTCCACACTGTGAGTTCGGGTACGCCATATGAATTGATCCCAAAGATACCTAGATACGTTTAGAACCAGCACTGGCTGTGTGAGTGCTGGGTACGCATTCCAGTGGTCTCCCTTGTATGGGTCGTTAGATTTACTAATTTCCCTTCCCCCCTATTTTGGGTGGAGTTTACATATAAAGTAAAGTGGTGAAGGATTTACCCTTTGAGCATTTTAAATTTTCACTTTTATCAAAAACACTCTGCACGAAAATTGCTTTCTCTTTTTCTTCTTATATCTACACTGAGCACACGAGATCTCCGAGAGAGAAAAGGAATATTGAATTATCCCTGTTAAAAGATACCTTTACACGAGTGATTCTACGTCGCACACTGTGAGTTCGGGTACGCAATATACCCCAAAGATACCTAGATGTGTTTATGGTCTACACTTAATGTGTGAGTTTTGGGTACGTTCCAGATTGGACTATCCTTCACTTCAAATCACTATACTACACGAATATTAAAGAAACGGAAGATGAAAGATTTTTAAATCACATATTGCTATTTGTCCAAACGAGTGTTTGGTATGCTGAAGCTTGTACCTCACTATAGAGACACTATATATAGAGACTATTTGTGAAAGAAGATCCTGCACATTGGTGGTTGTCTTTTTCTTTCATATCGTGTTGGAATACACGGATCAGAGTCTCCTCCCCAGAAGAAGAACGAGGAGGAAGCTTGACATCCAAAAAGATAAGAAGGGACGTTATTTTGTGAATTGCGCTAAGGGTGTAAAAAGGCTTAAACTTTCTATCTGAATATCTCTTACTTTAAATGTGGTGACATTTATCTAGGCCTTTTAACGCCTTGGCTGCATCTGCGCCCATTTGTGTCTACTCTCCAAACCTAACCAATCCCCCTCCTTTCTCTGGCTGGGTCCACAGGATAACATTGGGATATTGTCGAGTGACAGCGAAAATGGCACCAACACGGTCACAAGCTTTCTAGCCTCCCAGGATGCATTGGGGCCCTCACCATATAGTCCCGCCCACTGACTCAGTCAGATCAGTTTTTTGATTGGTGCGGCAGGAAGCCGCATGGTCACAGGGCTGCTGTGAGAGCAGCCTCAAGTTTTTATTATTTTATTTTTATAGACTTACTATATTGCTTTTTAGAGCGACTTCTCTTAACAGCGTCTTAAACGCATACTAGAAAGAGTCGCTCCAACAACTCCCCACCGGGTCGCAACAACGCTTACCTTCGGGTATCAGTGCTGTCTCGACGGGCGTCTGTGTCGGATGTTCTAGCAGGTCCAGCAGACGTAACCTGGCTGTGGCCGGAGCACGGAGAGACAGTGAGTCTACGGACTTCCTCTTACTAGAGGGGTCAGGACACAGCTACGCTGATTTGGTGGAGACTACAAACAGTGTGTTGATGCGCCAAACATCTCGAGTGTGACAGCGCTACGCTCCGAAGATCATAGGCGCCAGGACTAGGTAGAGGCCGCGATCCTGGGAGTTTAAGTCAACGGGGGGATTCAGACGCTCTCCTGGCCGTCCCTCCTCCGAGTTCATGGCCAGTTCCCGCGTGTCTCTCGTTTCATGAACTGAATGACATCACTTCCGGCTCAGACACTACCACGAGGGTACTCGGTCGCAGCTTAGACGCTGCGGTTGTGTACACTGGAGATAAACCCGCCAGACCGAGTCGCAGGCCTTAGCGTCTGCATACACGTGGAAGTCGCTCAGTGTCCGTGTCCGTTGGTGAGCGTCCGTGTCCGTTATCAGTTATCAAGAGCGGCAGTGTACACCAGTAGCGTCTGAATCCACTCAGCGTCTTACGAGCGTATTTGCTTGGATATGGAAGTGTGGTGAGTCTCCCTGTATCCCGCTCTCCGGAGGCAGGGTATACAGTACTAAAAATTCTCTCTACTTCTTAGTATGTATTGTTAATTTTTAGGACCTATTGCATATGAGACCTGTAGATTACTGTGTTTTCTGCATGTTATGTTGAAAAAAGAACCAGTTAAAACAGAAGTACAATTTTCCTACTTATGTATAAGTTGTTATGGAGGTTGTATTCTCATATGACAATGTCTGGGGATAATTCCAAGTTGATCGCAGCAGGATTTTTGATAGTAATTGGGCAAAACCATATGCACTGCAGGGGGGGGGGGGGGGTGCAGATATAACATTTGCAGAGAGAGTTAGATTTGGGTGGGTTATTTTATTTCAGTGCAGGGTAAATACTGGCTGCTTTATCTTTACACTGCAAATTAGATTGCAGATTGAACACACCCCACCCAAATCTAACTCTCTCTGCACATGTTATATATGCCTCCCCTGCAGTGCACATGGGCCCTCATTCCGAGTTGTTCGCTCGCAAGCTGCATTTAGCAGCTTTGCACACGCTAAGCCGCCGCCTACTGGGAGTGAATCTTAGCTTATCAAAATTGCGAACGAAAGATTCGCAATATTGCGAATAGACACTTCTTAGCAGTTTCTGAGTAGCTCCAGACTTACTCGGCATCTGCGATCAGTTCAGTGCTTGTCGTTCCTGGTTTGACGTCACAAACACACCCAGCGTTCGCCCAGACACTCCTCCGTTTCTCCAGCCACTCCCGCGTTTTTCCCAGAAACGGTAGCGTTTTTTCATACACACCCATAAAACGGCCTGTTTCCGCCGAGAAACACCCACTTCCTGTCAATCACATTACGATCACCAGAACGAAGAAAAAACCTTGTAATGCCGTGAGTAAAATATCTAACTGCATAGCAAATTTACTTGGCGCAGTCGCACTGCGGACATTGCGCATGCGCATTAGCGACTGATCGCTCCGTTGCGAGAAAAAAATACCGAGCGAACAACTCGGAATGACCCCCATGGTTTTGCCCAATTGCTAACATAAATCCTGCTGCGATCGACTTGGAATTACCCCCGACTGACTGCTAGTATGTGTGCTGACTTTTCTGTAATGTCAGTCCTGTTCTGACCCTCAAATCAGGTGCACTGTGGTCAGATTGATCTCACCTCTATATACTGACATATAGGGTGACTTTCAGTCACAAATTGTGTAGTCAATATCGGATTAATACCATGTCTGTGAGCGGCAAAAGTGATGAGCAGAATTTATCAAGCACTCCTACAGCCCTAACATGCTTATCTTGTAAGTCAGGGGTAATTGATATGAATCAATTGGTCACTTATGAGGGTTTGTGTGCAAACTGTTTTTCGCTTTTCAGCTAAGTAAAAAACAGGAGTTGGTTCAACCACCAAAAGAAGCCACCATGGAATATGTTCGCAAAGACTCTATCTTCTGTAGCGGACAAGTTAACTCCAGTAGCACCACCTCAAGGGTTAGGTTACACTATGAACCCATACATGCAGCTCCCTTCCTATGGCTTGGTTCCAGTAGCCTCTACAAGAAACCAAGGGACAGGTAAGACTAAGACAGATACGTCTATATGGCAGACTACACAGGATGATACATCGGATAATGATACAATAGATTCGACTCCGTATGATGATCAGTCGCAGAATTTTAGTTCAGATGATGTAGCTGAACTTATTAATGCTGTAAAGGCTGTTCTCTTGTTGGAAGAGCCAGCCAAGACCGTGTTAAAAGCTAAAGCACCTGTATTTAAACGAACTGTCAGGAATCGACTTACCACAGTGACATCTGTCCGTCGGTGCGGACTCCGTCCGGGGTTCCTACGTTCTGCTGTCATCCGCACCTCTGCCGCCAGACGTCATCCTGGGCCTAGGAACGCTCCTGTGACAGCGGGTGTGTGAGCACGCCGCGTTCCCGCCGGTCCGCGGCATGGGCGCTGCCATGACGGTCTCCATCGGTCAGAGTACGGCGGCCAATCCGGTGCTTGGCCGCACCTCCTTTTCCCACTCCAACCAATGCCTGCACACCAGGGGGTATATCAGGAGCTGCAGGGTGAGCCTGTGGTTATCCTGAACTTTGTGTCACTCCTGCGACCCATGTGTCTGGATCTGGTACCTGTTCCTCCGTGTTCCTGGTTACCTACCTACACCTCCGTGTTCCTGGTTACCTACCTGTGACTTTGTGCTCCTGGTTATCCTCCTACAGCTCAGTGGAACTACAAGCCTCAGCAACACCTGCTTCTGTTTACAGGCTTCACACTAATCACCAACCCAGTGTGCTTCAGCCTAGCAGTAGAGACTCGCTCCAGGTGCATTCCATCTCCTCACCTGTGATGCAGCTTGCTTGCTGCTTGTGCCTCATCACCTGCACTGTGAACGTTGCCAGTCTCCTGCCTCTGCTACCAGGTTTGCTGTATGTTACCATCTCTGCTGGCTCCATGTTTTAAACTGCTCTGGTTCCCATACCAGATTATCATCTATCAAGTTATCATTCATCAGTTGTCATTCATCAGTTATCATTCATCCATTGTCATATCTCTGTTGCCATAGACTTTCAGCTTCCACGCTGTACCATTGACATTGCATTCCTTATTGTTTATTTCTGCTGCCTTTTGTGAACTTTGTGTTTAATAAACATCATTGCGCCCATGCGCAGAAACTTAATCCAGCCTCCTCACTTTCTCCCGCCTACCTCCACTGACCCACTAGCGCCCCCTCCGGGGACACAGACAAAACCAAGTCTGACAGTAAGTTCAGGATCGATGGACTCGGACGGTGGTCGGAGTGTGGGGTCAGAGGCCTTACAAAATCTGGTCTCCCGCTTGGATGGTCAAGAGGCTGTGCAGCAGCAGATGTTTCAGTTCCTGCAAGGGATGTCCTCCCGGATTGATACACTACAGCAAACCCTGCCTAGTGTACCTGCTACTTCAGTTCCAGTTACTCCAGCGCCTGCAAGTGTTGTGAGTTCTTCTATGCCGGCTGCATCAGCTCCAGTGTCACGCTTGCACCTGCCCGTGCCTAGCAAGTATGATGGCAGCCCAAAGTTATGTCGCGGGTTTCTTAACCAATGTGAAATCCAGTTCGAATTATTATCACACAATTTCCCTACGCCAAGATCCAAGGTTGCCTACATCATCTCACTGCTCTCTGGTTCTGCCTTGAGTTGGGTGTCTCCTCTGTGGGAACGTGCTGATCCTCTGATGAACAACTACGCTGAATTCGTGTCAACCTTCAAACGAATCTTTGACGAGCCGGGTCGTGCAACGTCAGCCTCTGCAGATCTTATTCAACTTCGTCAAGGTACCCGTAGTATGGGACAGTATGTCATCCAGTTCCAGACGTTAGCCGCAGAGATTCAGTGGAACAATCAAGCCCTGGTAGCAGCCTTCTGGCATGGTCTTTCAGATCGGATCAAGGATGAACTGGAAACCCGCGATCTCCCTGAGCAACTGTCTGATTTAATTTCCTTGTGCATCAAGTTGGACTCTCGCATTCGCGAACGCAACAGTGAACGTGCTCGTAGTGAGCCGCGCAGGTCAAGAATGGTATCTTCTGTACAATTTCAGCCTCCACCTTCTGATGAGCCTATGCAAATAAATAGGTCCCGCCTAACTCCTGAGGAGCGGTCAAGAAGACTTCGTGAGAGACTGTGTCTTTATTGTGCGGCTGCAGGTCACCAGATTAATTCTTGTACAGTGCGTTCGGGAAACGCCAGATCCTGACTTGTAAAGGAGGAGTCAAGTTGGGATCTTCTAGACAAGCTCCTTCAAATCAAGACCTTATCCTTCCCGTGACTTTAGAAACTTCGGTTGGTCTTCAATCTGCATCTGCGTTAGTGGACTGTGGAGCCGCAGGAAACTTCATCACTCAAGCGGCGGTAGATAAGTTTTGTTTGCCTGTCTGTGAACTCTCATACCCAGTCTACATTACCGCTGTAGATGGTAGCCGAATCTCCAAGGGGAATATCTCTCACCAAACTGTACCAGTAGTTCTGGGAGTTGGGTTCCTGCACTCAGAATTAATAAAGTTCTTAGTTATTCCTCAGGCAACCCAAGAGGTCGTTTTGGGTATGCCCTGGCTCCAACTACATAATCCACAGATTGATTGGTCTACTTTACAACTTCCTGGGGTTCACATTGCCGCCAGGCCTGTTTAGCCCAAGTTTGTCCTATCAAGTCTACTGAAGTTAAAACCCAGTCAAGTCTTCCTGCGGCTTACCAAGATTTCTCTGACGTCTTCAGTGAAAAAGCCGCTGACGTTCTGCCGCCCCATAGAGAGTGGGATTGCCCCATTGACCTCATTCCCGGCAAGAAACCACCTAGGGGGCGTACCTATCCGTTGTCCGTTCCTGAAACTGAAGCGATGAGCAACTACATCAAGGAGAACTTACAGAAAGGATTTATCCGTCCCTCATCTTCACCCGCTGGTGCGGGCTTCTTCTTTGTTAAGAAAAAGGAAGGAGGATTACGTCCATGCATCGACTACCGGGGTCTCAATGACATTACCATCAAAAATAGCTATCCATTACCACTCATCACCGAATTGTTTGACAGAGTTAAGGGAGCCCGCATCTTCACTAAGTTAGATCTCCGCGGTGCCTACAACCTCATCAGAATCCGGAGTGGTGACGAATGGAAGACAGCTTTTAACACTCGAGATGGTAATTACGAGTACCTGGTAATGCCATTCGGGTTAAGTAATGCCCCAGCAGTGTTCCAGCACTTTGTGAACGAAATCTTCCGTGACGTTCTGTACAAGTATCTTGTGGTTTATCTGGATGATATCCTCATCTTCTCCCAAGACCTCTCCTCTCATCGTCTACAAGTCCGTGAAGTCCTCCGACGTCTTTGTGAGAACCGGCTCTACGGTAAACTGTCCAAGTGCACCTTTGAAGTTTCCTCTATACCCTTCCTGGGGTATATAATTTCCGGATCGGATCTCCAGATGGACCCGACAAAGTTGGAAGCCATTGCCAATTGGTCCATTCCAAATTCTCTCAAGTCTATTCAGCGATTCCTGGGATTCGCCAATTACTATAGGAAGTTTATTCGAGGATTCTCAACTCTCATCGCTCCTATTACCAACTTAACTCGGAAAGGGGCAGATCATTCCAACTGGTCAGAAGAAGCTGTGGCGGCATTCCAAAAGATCAAGCTGGCCTTTATGTCTGCTCCAGTTCTGTCTCAACCAGATGTAAACAAACCGTTCGAGTTGGAGGTGGATGCCTCTACGGTAGGAGTTGGAGCTGTTCTCTCCCAGAAGGGAACTGATGGGAAGATTCACCCTTGTGGATTCTATTCTCGTAAATTCCTCCCTGCAGAAGCTAACTATTCCATTGGAGATCAAGAACTACTAGCGATCAAGCTGGCCCTTGAGGAATGGAGGTATCTCCTGGAAGGGGCCAAATATCCGTTCAACATCTATACGGATCATAAGAATCTGCTTTATTTAAAGGCAGCCCAGTGCCTTAATCCTCGCCAGTCCCGGTGGGCTATGTTTTTCTCTCGTTTTAACTTTAAGCTTCATTTCCGCCCAGGTTCTCAGAATATTAAAGCTGACTGACGCCTTATCCCGATCTATGGAGTCCGAAGAGGAAACGTCTGACTCAGTTCCGCATTCCATCCTGAGTCCAGTGGTATTTGCCGCATCTGAAGTTTCTCCTGCTCCTCCTCCTGGTAAGACTTTTGTTTCCCCAGAACTCTGTCCCAAGTTGTTGTCTTGGGCTCATCAGTCCAAGTTCACTGGACATCCTGGTATCCTGAAAACCTTCAAGTTCCTCTCTGAGACGTACTGGTGGCCAAAGATGAAAGCTGACATCAAAGATTTCGTGGCATCCTGTCCTAAGTGTGCGCAGCACAAGACTCCTCGTCAGTCTCCAGCAGGTCAGTTACAACCATTATCTGTTCCCAGTCACCCCTGGTCACATCTGTCCATGGATTTTATCTCCGACCTGCCCCCTTCTCAAGGATATAATACCATCTGGGTTGTGGTGGATAGATTTACCAAAATGGCCCATTTCGTTCCTCTCCAGGGTCTCCCGTCTGCCCCAAAACTCGCCCAAATCTTCCTACGGGAGATTTTCTGTCTACATGGACTACCCTCGGAAATAATATCCGACCGAGGTGTTCAGTTTGTAGCGAGGTTTTGGAGAGCCCTCTGTTCTGCCATGCAAGTTAAACTGAAGTTCTCGTCAGCTTACCACCCTCAGACGAATGGGCAGACAGAGAGGGTAAACCAGGAATTGGAAAACTTTTTAAGACTTTATGTTTCATCTTCTCAAGATGACTGGTTGGATCTGCTCCCGTGGGCCGAATTTGCCCACAACTTCCGCTACCACACCGCTACTGAGACAACTCCGTTCTTTGCTGTATATGGACAACATCCTCGTGTTCCAGATTTCCAAGAACTCCCTCACATTGATGTTCCTGCTGCCACTGCTGTCCTGAGTCAGTTTTCTTCAACCTGGAGGAAGATTCATGCTTCCCTCAAAAAGGCCTCCAGCCGGTATAAATTCTTTGCTGACCGCAAAAGACGTGCAGTTCCTAGCCTGAAACCTGGTGACAAGGTTTGGCTTTCTACGCGGAACCTCCGTCTTAGAGTCTCGTCGATGAAATTCGCACCACGTTTCATCGGTCCCTTTTCTATTGACAGAGTCATCAGTCCTGTGGCCTACAAGCTTAAGTTACCACCTTCTCTACGAATACCTAATGCCTTCCATGTCTCTCTCCTCAGACCATTAGTCCTGAATCGCTTCCAAAGAGCTCTTCCAGTCGGCCCCAAAGTTCGAACTCAGCGGGGCGTGGAGTTCGAGATAGAGAAGATTCTGGATTCCCGTTGCCGGTACGGTCGTCTACAATATCTTATCGACTGGTCCGGTTATGGTCCGGAGGAGAGAAGTTGGGTGAATTCGTCAGATGTCCATGCTCCAAGGTTGGTCCGTGTCTTCCACAGCACTCATCCTTCCAAGCCACGTGGGTGTTCAGTGCCCACCCATAAAGGAGGGGGTACTGTCAGGAATCGACTCACCACAGTGACATCTGTCCGTCGGTGCGGACTCCGTCCGGGGTTCCTACGTTCTGCTGTCATTCGCACCTCTGCCGCCAGACGTCATCCTGGGCCTAGGAACGCTCCTGTGACAGCGGGTGTGTGAGCACGCCGCGTTCCCGCCGGGCCGCGGCATGGGCGCCGCCATGACAGTCTCCATCGGTCAGAGTACGGCGGCCAATCCGGTGCTTGGCCGCACCTCCTTTTCCCACTCCAACCAATGCCTGCACACCAGGGGGTATATCAGGAGCTGCAGGGTGAGCCTGTGGTTATCCTGAACTTTGTGTCACTCCTGCGACCCATGTGTCTGGATCTGGTACCTGTTCCTCCGTGTTCCTGGTTACCTACCTACACCTCCGTGTTCCTGGTTACCTACCTGTGACTTTGTGCTCCTGGTTATCCTCCTACAGCTCCGTGGAACTACAAGCCTCAGCAACACCTGCTTCTGTTTACAGGCTTCACACTAATCACCAACCCAGTGTGCTTCAGCCTAGCAGTAGAGACTCGCTCCAGGTGCATTCCATCTCCTCACCTGTGATGCAGCTTGCTTGCTGCTTGTGCCTCATCACCTGCACTGTGAACGTTGCCAGTCTCCTGCCTCTGCTACCAGGTTTGCTGTATGTTACCATCTCTGCTGGCTCCATGTTTTAAACTGCTCTGGTTCCCATACCAGATTATCATCTATCAAGTTGTCATTCATCAGTTATCATTCATCCATTGTCATATCTCTGTTGCCATAGACTTTCAGCTTCCACGCTGTACCATTGACATTGCATTCCTTATTGTTTATTTCTGCTGCCTTTTGTGAACTTTGTGTTTAATAAACATCATTGCGCCCATGCGCAGAAACTTAATCCAGCCTCCTCACTTTCTCCCTCCTACCTCCACTGACCCACTAGCGCACCCTCCGGGGACACAGACAAAACCAAGTCTGACACGAACAAAGTCAGTGAAAGCTGAATTCCCAGCGTCAGATGAGCTGACGGAAATGATGGATGAGTCTTGGACGGCTCCCTGTAAGAAGTTTAAGATTCCTAAGAGATGGGATTCTTATTATCCATTTCCAGCTGTGGATTGTCCGAAAAGGGAAGTTCCTCCAAAAGTAGATACACATGTTCTGCGACTCGTGCATAAATCTGCTTTACCACTGTCATCTAGCTCACTAAATGATGTCACAGACAGAAGGGTAGATAGCCTTTTTAAAAATATTTTTTCTCTAGTAGGAGCAGTGGTAAGACCTGCTATGGCTTCGGCCTGGGTAGCAAAGGCAATGGGCGAATGGATAGAGGAACTAGAGAATAGCATCCCTTCTCCTACTAGGGAGCAAGAGGATCGTTTTTGCTGTTTAAGACAATCTGCCCAGTATTTGGAAGAAGCAGCAATTGATATAGGTACAGTTGCTTCTAAAGCTTCAGCCTTGACAGTAGTCGCTCGCCGAGCAATTTGGCTGCGTACCTGGAAGGCAGATGCGGAATCAAAGAAAGAATTGGAAGCATTGCCTTTTGTGGGTTATATATTATTTGGAAAACCTTTATCGGATATCCTAGAATCAGAGGCTGAATCGAAAAAGGTCAGATTTCCGGCTACCTATAACACTAAGTCCAAAGGTTTAAAATTTCGCTCTTTTCGTTGGCAAAGCGAAAGCAAAAGAGGAGCCTAAACAACCCCAGTTTAAATCCAGGGGTGGGAAGCAGTGGGCTAGCAAGAAGCCAGCTTCCAAACCTGAACAGAAACCATCAGCCTGAAGAGACGGGCCTCCGCCTGGAGGATTCCAGGGTTGGGGGCCGACTCCTTCATTTTGCACACATATGGCAACAGTCATCAACAGATGCTTGGGTGCAGAAGGTAGTATCTCGGGGTTATGGGTTCCCATTCAGGAGGCAGCTTCCTCAAAGATTTTTTTGCACCAGCCCGTCTCGTATAGAGTCGAAGGCCAATGCCCTGCAAGAAGCAGTCCAAAAATTACTGCAGTCAGGTGTGATTGTCCCAGTACCTCCATCACAAAGGGGACAGGGGTTCTACTCCAATCTATTTCTAATCCAGAAACCAAATGGGTCATATCGACCAATTCTAAATCTGAAAATGTTGAACAAATACATATGGATCCCGAAGTTCCACATGGAGACGCTACGCTCCATAATGTTGGCTATGGAACCGGGAGATTACATGGTATCTCTGGATGTACGGGATGCTTACCTACATGTGCCTATAGCACTATCACATCAGTGTTACCTAAGGTTTGCCATCCTCCAGGAACATTTCCAGTTCCAAGCTCTGCCGTTCGGGCTAGCTACAGCACACAGGGTGTTTACCAAGATCATGGTGGTTATGGCAGCTTGTCTGCGCAAACAAGGGATAAGAGTATTCCCATACCTTGACGACCTGTTAATCTTAGCACAGTCGCAAGATTTACTGTTGAGCCATCTTCAACAGACGATAGTTTGTTTACAGAGACACGGGTGGCTCATAAATTGGGAAAAGTCGTCCCTGAATCCGTCACAGCGGATGGTTCATTTGGGGGCCATATTGGATTCAGACCTACAGAAAGTTCTCTTACCAGAGAAAAAGATAGTCAAGGTGCAGGTCATGGCTCAGGAAGCGTTGCAAGCCCAGACAATGTCAGTCCATGCAGCAATGCGGCTGTTGGGTCTGATGGTATAAACCTTCGACATGGTGGAATATGCGCAATTCCTCTCCAGACCATTGCAGCACCTTATTCCGACCAAATGGAACAGAAATCATCAGACGATAAAGAAGCAGATGATAAAGATTCCAGTAAATGTAAAAAGGTCTCTAGCGTGGTGGCTACAGACAGACCATTTAAACAAGGGGAGACCCTTTTGGATAAAAGAGTGGCAAGTCCTGACAACAGATGCCAGTCTGCAAGGCTGGGGTGCGGTACTCGGAAGCCTATGGTTCCAGGGAAAATGTACCGCAAGGGAAAGTCGCCTGCTGGTAAATCTGTTGGAGGTAAGGGCCGTTTTACTTGGCTCTAGTTCAGGCAAAGGACAATCTACAAGGAAGACCAGTCCAGATCCGCTCAGACAATGTGACGGCAGTAGCATACCTCAATCATCAAGGAGGGAACTCACAGCAAGAGTCTGATGGAGGAAGTAACTCCCATTCTAAAATGGGCAGAACTCCATCTCCCGGCATTGTCAGCAGTATTTGTCCCGGGTGTACTAAATTGGGAAGCGGATTTTCTCAGTCGGCACACCATTCAGGAAACCAAATGGACACTACACCCAGAAGTGTTTCAGACACTGGTGAACAGATGGGGTCTACCGGAGATAGACCTTATGGCGTCTCGTCTAAACAACAAAGTTCCGAGGTATGGATCGAGAACAAGGGACCCAGGAGCGGTCCTGGTAGACGCACTGTCAGTAGAATGGAGGTTTCAGCTGGCATATCTGTTCCCTCCAATATCTCTGTTACCCAGAGTAGTGAGAAAGATAAAACAGGCAAAAGGAGCAATCATTCTAATAGCTCCAGCTTGGCCAAGAAGGCATTGGTACACAGATCTGTTGAGAATGTCCGTGGAAGCAACAATACTGCTCCCTCAACGTCCAGATCTGCTAATGCAGGGTCCTTGTTGTCACAGTCATCTGGATCGCCTATCTTTGACGGCGTGGCTGTTGAAACATCTATCTTAGAAGCTAAAGGATTTTCGAAACAAGTAATCCAAACCATGCTTAGAGCAAGAAAGCCTTCTTCGGCCCGTGTGTATCATAGAATATGGCAAAGCCCATATTCACTGGTGTACTGGAAAACATTTCAATCCGAGATCTTTTAAAGTAGCTAGGATTTTGGATTTCCTTTAGGCAGGATTGGATAAAGGGTTGAGAGTTGCTTCCTTGAGGGTTCAAGTTTCAGCGTTAACTGTATGGTTTCAGCAGAAGATTGCTGATTTACAGGATGTACGTACATTTTTTCAAGGAGTAGTACATATTCATCCTCCATTTGTTCCTCCTGCAGCTCTCTGGGATTTGAACTTAGTTCTTAAATTTCTCCAGGGTCCTCTGTTTGAACCATTTGAGAGAGCACAACAAGGTGCTTCAGCAGAACAGATATGTAGGGCAGCCACATGGTCTTCCATAAACACATTCATCAGACATTATGCCTTGGATACTTTTGCCTCTCATGACGCAGACTTCGGGCGAAAGGTCCTCCTGTGCAATCAGGACCGTCCCCACCACTAAAATGGCTTTGGGAAGCCCAATGTTATCCTGTGGATAATCCTGTGGACCCAGCCAGAGAAATATACGTTATGGTAAGAACTTACCGTTGATAACGTGATTTCTCTTATGTCCACAGGTATCCACAGGGATCCCACCCTGACGCATCTGATTTGAGGATCTAGACAATCATTAAAACCTCTTCCTTCTTGTATGGAAGGGTGTGCATGTGTGTTCTTATCGCCTAAACAGGTCTCTGCCTGATGTTCCTGCCTAAAATCGCTGTGGAAAGAACTGATCTGACTGAGTCAGTGGGCGGGACTATATGGTGAAGGCCCCAATGCATCCTGGGAGGCCAGAAAGCTCGTGACCGTGTTGGTGCCATTTTCGCTGTCGCTCGACAATATCCCAATGTTATCCTGTGGATACCTGTGGACATAAGAGAAATCACGTTATCAACGGTAAGTTCTTACCACAACGTATATTTTGTGCGTTTCTCTATTGCGTGAGTGTTAAAAAAAAAGAAAAAAAAGAAAAGACTACTATCCCGTAGCTGGGATCAACCTCCCTCAGAGACCATTCAGATTGGAAGATTAAATCGTCACTGAGATCAATTTTCGTAGAAGCAGGGGCCCATTTTGGTGTCTGTCTGGGTGAACAAGGTGTTTGAGAAATGGCTGAAACTGCTGGTAGATGGTACACCTCGTGTGGATTTGCATCTTACCTGGGTGAGGCTGCTATTGATGCAGGTCTGTTCTAAAATTGCTTCTTAGGCTATTGCTGCTTGTTGGGCCCTCTGACTGCAGGTCTGGCAGGCAGATGCAGAATCCAGACAGATATGTTGGTGGACCCACCATCACACCAACCCGAACAGCTGATCCAGGTAAGTATACACACCAAGGTCATGCCCCCCTCCTCCATCACCAAGGTATTATGAAGAGTGCCTGGGCCATGCAGGAGATGGCATGCATTATACGATGGGCAGAAAAACAAATTTCAGGATATTGGCAGTGTTCATTCCTTGAGTCGACCTCCACCACCAAGTTCTTCACCCTGGCGAGTGGTCCCTTCACCTAGACGTCTTTCAGGATCTGGTTTCTAGGTGAGGGTTTCAATCTCATGGCATTTCAACTAAACCACAAGGTCCCTCTTTATCATGGATGCTCTATCCGTGCCATGGATATTTTGCATGATCTATGTGTTCCTGCAATTTCTGCTTCTACCTCAGATTTTAAAAAGCATTAAGCAGGAACAGCAACAGTGATTCTGGTGGCTTTGGACTGGCCATGGTGGACATTGTACTCAAATCTTTGGGGGTCTTCTAACAGACCTCCTATGGTCTTTCCCCCAGCTCGTCCAGACCTTCTTCAACAAGGTCGTTCATCCACCCCAACTTACATTTACTGAATTTAATGGCGTGGCTGTTGAGGCCACCATCCTAAGGGCGAAAGGTATTCAGGATGTTCTTATCCCGATATTATTGAAGACTTGGAAGCCATTCTCTGCTCAGTATTACCACCATATATGGACGGGCTTATGTCTTCTGGTGGGAGAGAAATTGATTTCCTCCTTCCTCGTCCTTTCATCTTTCCTGTTTTCTTTTGTTCCTCCAGGAGTGTTTCGGCGCAAGTTGTTCCTACGATCTTTCAAGGTGCAGTTGTTGGAGGTGTCATTTTTTTCCATCTTTGCATTGTCTTACATCCTGAATTGCAGACATTTATGCAGGTGGTCCTCCCTCTGCAACCCCCTTTCTTCTTCGCATGGCGCTGTTGGACCTTAATTTGATCTTTACATTTCTTGCAGTCAATTTGTTTGAGCCACTTAAGTCATGAAGCTCATAAGCGGGGTTGGCCAGTCTGGTAGCACCCAGCTCTGAAGAAATAGTACTGATTGGCTGTTTCCAGTCAGCTGAGGTCTGTGTACTGTACTGCACTGTGAGCACACGTGTTGGAAAGCAATCAGCACAGTTCTGCACTGTACTTTGGACCTTTACTGTACTACACTGTTGTGCACAGTAGCCATGGCAAACTGGAGTGATGAAGAAGTCAGGGAGTTGCTGCGGCTCAGGGGTGAGGAAGAAATCCGTAGACAGATCACAGGTACAGTCAGGGATGCGATAACATATCGCAACATCAGTAAAATGCTTGCAGCATCAGGATTTATTAGGTCAATAAGCTGAAGGCACTTAAGAAACAATATCACAAGGTTAACGACCACAATAGGCATCGCAGTGGTGCTGTCCGCATGGATTGGCAGTATTTTGAGCTGTGTGCCCACGCATTTGGCCATACTGCACTAAGCAGGCTTGTGACATTGTTATCCAGTCTGGCTGCCGCAGAAACTAGCCAGGCCTGTGCTGCAGAACCCCTGCCTGCTGTAGTGACCCCAGAGGGACTGTCATCTCCTCCACCGTCACCTGCATTGTTTGTGTATGAGCCTACACCCATGGCGGCTCATCCACTGCTGATGGAAGAAGATGGTGTGTTGCCTACAACACAGGTGGCTGATGAGGCACAACCTGGACCTAGCATATATAGTGGCAGATGCTCAATTAGCTTAGTGATCTCATTCAGGTGCTTGAAAGGGAGGGGTTTTTCTGAGCAGGGAAAAACACCTTTTGTTTCCCTCAACACCCTGAATGAAAGCAGTAACCAGATTTAAATCCCAAACAATATCTTAGAATTCAGAGATCTTGGTTACATATATCTGCGCAAATGTATGTATAAACCCCCAAGCCGCGTCAAGGCCTCTCTTTATATATTGGGGGTCCCTAGTGCTATATCTAGGTGCAGGGCGTGGCACCCCAAAAATCAGCATAAGCCAGACAGCCCAGGGCAGCATACCAGTGAAAAAACTATAATGTTAATAGATTAGTGTTAAGAAGCCGAAGCTATAGAGAAAGTGATACAAAAATCAGATGCAATTAAAATAAGAAATAGTGTTAAATAAATTAGTATGTGATAAGTGTTAATAAAGTGTAAGGGTGTGCCACACTAAAGCCATCCAGCTCAGCCAGTCCAGAGTCACCGCACACCACACCTCCATAACCCCAATCTGTGTCTATGATTAACCAGCGAGGTGCCACACGATAATGGCTCCCTGCTACAATATATCTAAGCTAAGAGCTACCTACCTTGGAGCAACCCCATAATGCTCCATATGGCATATCATTACCTGCATCTCCTCCTAATGCAAGGCCCTTTCTGCCTCACACCCATGGCAGCTCATCCACTGCTGATGGAAAAAGAAGATGGTGTGTTGCTTACAACACAGGTGGCTGATGAGGCACAACCTGGACCTAGCATATATAGTGGCAGATGCTCAATTAGCTTAGTGATATCATTCAGGTGCTTGAAAGGGAGGGGTATTTCTAAGCAGGAAAAAAACACATTTTGTTTCCCACAGCACCCTGAATAATAGCAGTAACCAGATTTAAATCCCACACAATGGCCAATATTTACTAAGAATTCGAGTTTGTCCGATTTGTGTTTTTTTTTCTAAGTCCCAATCCGAGAATTCACTAAGCACCAATCTCGGCAGTGTTTGGACTATTCGTAATGGTTTGATTTGCAAAGTTCCGAAATACGAATGAATAGCCCATCGGTCAAACACGGCTGTTATTTCATACAATACGGGCATTCACTATTCATTCGTATTTGGGTGTTAGTTTCTGAGTGCTCAAGTGCGGATCTGTTTTTTTTCGAATCGTTAAAAAAAGCAGCAAAAAAATAGACCTGCTTTTTCCAGTCGAGTTTGGATAACCATGCACGGATCAGTGAGATCTGTGCATGGTTATCTATGGAAAAGGGTCTGTTTAGTGTAAAAACTGGAAAAAAAAATTGCGTGGGGTCCCCCCTCCTAAGCATAACCAGCCTCGGGCTCTTTGAGCCGGTCCTGGTGGAAAAAATATGGGGGGGAAAATGACAGGGGTTCCCCCATTTCTCTGACGTCCTAGTGGATGCTGGGAACTCCGTAAGGACCATGGGGAATAGCGGGCTCCGAAGGAGACTGGGCACTCTAAGAAAGAATTAGGACTACCTGGTGTGCACTGGCTCCTCCCTCTATGCCCCTCCTCCAGACCTCAGTTAGAATCTGTGCCCGGCTCGAGCTGGTTGCACACTAGGGGCTCTCCTGAGCTTCTAGTAATTAAAGTATTTATTAGGTTTTTTATTTTCAGTGAGATCTGCTGGCAACAGACTCACTGCAATGAGGGACTTAGGGGAGAGAAGCGAACCTACCTGCTTGCAGCTATCTTGGACTTCTAGGCTACTGGACACCATTAGCTCCAGAGGGATCGAACACAGGCCCAGCCTCGGTCGTCCGGTCCCGGTGCCGCGCCGCCGTCCCCCTTGCAGAGCCAGAAGCATGAAGATCTTCACGGAAATCGGCGGCTGAAGACTCCGGTCTTCATTAAGGTAGCGCACAGCACTGCAGCTGTGCGCCATTGCTCCCTGTGCACACCACATACTCCGGTCACTGATGGGTGCAGGGCGCTGGGGGGGGGGCGCCCTGGGCAGCAATTAGAGTACCTTAAAGTGGCTAATCACACATAATATAGCGATAAGAAGCTATATATGTGTAAAATACCCCTGCCACATTATTATTATAAGAGCGGGAGCAGTCCGCCGAAAAAGGGGCGGGGCTATCTCCCTCAGCACACTGGCGCCATTTCCTCTCACAGCTCCGCTGGAAGGACGCTCCCCAGGCTCTCCCCTGCAGTTTCCAGGCTCAATAGGGTAAAAAAGAGAGGGGGGGCACTAAATTTAGGCGCAAATACTATATATATAGCGGCTATAGGGTAAATCACTTGTGTAGTGTAACTCCCTGCATTATATAGCGCTGTGGTGTGTGCTGGCATACTCTCTCTCTGTCTCCCCAAAGGACTTTGTGGGGTCCTGTCCTCAGTCAGAGCATTCCCTGTGTGTGTGCGGTGTGTCGGTACGGCTGTGTCGACATGTTTGATGAGAAAGCTTATGTGGAGGCGGAGCAGGTGCCGATAAATGTGATGTCACCCCCTGCGGGGTCGACACCTGAGTGGATGGATATGTGGAAGGAATTACGCGACAGTGTCAACTCCTTACATAAAAGGTTTGACGACATAGCAGATGTGGGACAGCCGGCTTCTCAGCCAGTGCCTGCCCAGGCGTCTCAAAAGCCATCAGGGGCTCAAAAACGGCCGCTACCTCAGATGGCTGACACAGATGTCGACACGGATACTGACTCCAGTGTCGACGATGATGAGACTAGTGTACATTCCAACAGAGCCACCCGTTACATGATTACGGCAATGAAAAATGTGTTGCACATTTCTGACATTAACCCAGGTACCACAAAAAAGGGTATTATGTTTGGGGAGAAAAAGCAACCAATGGTTTTTCCCCCATCTGATGAGTTGAATGAAGTGTGTGAAGAAGCGTGGGCTTCCCCCGATAAGAATTTAGTGATTTCTAAAAAGTTGCTAATGGCGTACCCTTTCCCGCCAGAGGACAGGATACGTTGGGAGACATCCCCTAGGGTGGATAAAGCGCTCACACGCTTGTCAAAGAAGGTGGCACTACCGTCTCAGGATACAGCCGCCTTAAAGGAGCCTGCGGATAGAAAGCAGGAGGCTATCCTGAAGTCTGTATATACACACTCAGGTATTATACTGAGACCGGCTATTGCTTCAGCATGGATGTGCAGTGCTGCAGCTGCGTGGTCAGATTCCCTGTCTGATAACATTGATACCCTCGACAGGGACACTATATTGCTAACCATAGAGCATATTAAAGACGCAGTCTTATACATGAGAGATGCACAGAGGGATATTTGCCGGCTGGCATCTAGAATTAATGCAATGTCCATTTCTGCCAGGAGAGGATTGTGGACTCGGCAGTGGACAGGTGATGCAGATTCTAAAAGGCACATGGAGGTTTTGCCTTACAAAGGTGAGGAATTGTTTGGGGACGGTCTCTCTGACCTCGTTTCCACAGCAACAGCTGGGAAGTCGACATTTTTACCCCATGTTCCCTCACAGCCAAAGAAAGCACCGTATTATCAGGTACAGTCCTTTCGGCCCCAGAAAGGCAAGCGGGTTAAAGGCGCGTCCTTTCTGCCCAGAGGTAGAGGGAAAAAGCTGCACCATACAGCCATTTCCCAAGAACAAAAGTCCTCTCTCGCTTCCTCTAAGTCCACCGCATGACGCTGGGGCTCCACAGGCGGAGCCAGGTGCGGTGGGGGCCCGTCTCCGGAACTTCAGCGACCAGTGGGCTCGCTCACGGGTGGATCCCTGGATTCTACAAGTGGTATCTCAGGGGTACAAGCTGGAATTCGAGACGTCTCCCCCCTCACCGTTTCCTCAAATCAGCCTTGCCAACAGCTCCCCCAGACAGGGAGGCAGTGCTGGAGGCGATTCACAAGCTGTATTCTCAGCAGGTGATAATCAAGGTACCCCTCCTTCAACAAGGACGGGGTTACTATTCCACAATGTTTGTGGTACCGAAACCGGACGGTTCGGTGAGACCCATTTTAAATTTGAAATCCTTGAACACTTATATAAGAAGGTTCAAGTTCAAAATGGAATCGCTCAGGGCGGTTATTGTAAGCCTGGACGAAGGGGATTACATGGTATCACTGGACATCAAGGATGCTTACCTGCATGTCCCCATTTACCCTCCTCACCAGGAGTACCTCAGATTTGTGGTACAGGACTGTCATTACCAATTCCAGACGTTGCCGTTTGGTCTGTCCACGGCACCGAGGGTATTTACCAAGGTAATGGCAGAAATGATGATACTCCTTCGGAAAAAGGGAGTTTTAATTATCCCGTACTTGGATGATCTCCTTATAAAGGCGAGGTCCAGGGAGCAGTTGTTGGTCGGCGTAGCTCTATCTCGGGAAGTGCTACAACAGCACGGCTGGATTCTGAATATTCCAAAGTCGCAGCTGGTTCCTACAACGCGTCTACTGTTCCTGGGGATGGTTCTGGACACAGACCAGAAAAAAGTGTTTCTCCCGGAGGAGAAAGCCAAGGAGTTGTCATCTCTAGTCAGAGACCTCCTGAAACCAAAACAGGTGTCGGTGCATCACTGCACGCGAGTCCTGGGAAAGATGGTAGCTTCCTACGAAGCAATTCCATTTGGCAGGTTTCATGCAAGGATCTTTCAGTGGGATCTGTTGGACAAGTGGTCCGGATCGCATCTTCAGATGCATCCGCTGATAACCCTGTCTCCAAGGACCAGGGTGTCTCTGTTGTGGTGGCTGCAGAGTGCTCATCTTCTAGAGGGCCGCAGATTTGGCATACAGGGCTGGGTCCTGGTGACCACGGATGCCAGCCTTCGAGGCTGGGGGGCAGTCCCACAGGGAAGAAACTTCCAAGGACTATGGTCAAGCCAGGAGACTTCCCTACACATAAATATTCTGGAACTAAGGGCCATTTACAATGCCCTAAGTCAGGCAAGACCCCTGCTTCAACACCAGCCGGTGCTGATCCAGTCAGACAACATCACGGCGGTAGCCCATGTAAGCCGACAGGGCGGCACAAGAAGCAGGTTGGCGATGGCAGAAGCCACAAGGATTCTCTGATGGGCGGAAAATCACGTGATAGCACTGTCAGCAGTGTTCATTCCGGGAGTGGACAACTGGGAAGCAGACTTCCTCAGCAGACACGACCTCCACCCGGGAGAGTGGGGACTTCATCCAGAAGTTTTCAAAATGATTGTAAACCGTTGGGAAAGGCCACAGGTGGACATGATGGCGTCCCGCCTCAACAAAAAACTAAAAAGATATTGCGCCAGGTCAAGGGACCCTCAGGCGATAGCTGTGGACGCTCTAGTGACACCGTGGGTGTACCAGTCGGTTTATGTGTTCCCTCCTCTGCCTCTCATACCCAAGGTACTGAGAATAATAAGAAGGAGAGGAGTAAGAACTATACTCGTGGTTCCGGATTGGCCAAGAAGAGCTTGGTACCCAGAACTTCAAGAAATGATTTCAGAGGACCCATGGCCTCTGCCGCTCAGACAGGACCTGCTGCAGCAGGGGCCCTGTCTGTTCCAAGACTTACCGCGGCTGCGTTTGACGGCATGGCGGTTGAACAACGGATCCTAAAAGAAAAGGGCATTCCGGAGGAAGTCATTCCTACACTGATTAAAGCTAGGAAAGATGTGACCGCAAAACATTATCACCGCATATGGCGGAAATATGTTGCTTGGTGTGAGGCCAGGAAGGCCCCAACGGAGGAATTTCAGCTAGGTCGATTTCTGCACTTCCTACAGTCAGGGGTGACTATGGGCATAAAATTGGGTTCCATTAAGGTCCAGATTTCGGCTCTGTCGATTTTCTTCCAAAAAGAACTGGCTTCACTGCCTGAAGTTCAGACTTTTGTAAAGGGAGTGCTGCATATTCAGCCCCCTTTTGTGCCCCCAGTGGCACCTTGGGATCTCAACGTGGTGTTGGATTTCCTAAAGTCGCATTGGTTTGAGCCACTTAAAACCGTGGAGATAAAGTACCTCACGTGGAAGGTGGTCATGCTGTTGGCCTTGGCGTCGGCAAGGCGTGTATCAGAATTGGCGGCTTTGTCATATAAAAGCCCTTATCTGATTTTTCATATGGATAGGGCGGAATTGAGGACTCGTTCCCAATTCCTTCCTAAGGTGGTATCAGCTTTTCATGTGAACCAACCTATTGTGGTGCCTGCGGCTACTCGGGACTTGGAGGATTCCAAGTTGCTGGACGTAGTCAGGGCCCTGAAAATATATGTTTCCAGGACGGCTAGAGTCAGAAAAACTGACTCGCTATTTATCCTGTATGCACCCAACAAGCTGGGTGCTCCTGCTTTAAAGCAGACTATTGCTCGCTGGATCTGTAGCACGATTCAACTTGCACATTCGGCGGCTGGACTGCCGCATCCTAAATCTGTAAAAGCCCATTCCACGAGGAAGGTGGGCTTTTCTTGGGCGGCTGCCCGAGGGGTCTCGGCTTTACAACTTTGCCGAGCTGCTACTTGGTCGGGTTCAAACACGTTTGCAAAATTCTACAAGTTTGAAACCCTGGCTGAGGAGGACCTTGACTTTGCTCATTCAGTGCTGCAGAGTCATCCGCACTCTCCCGCCCGTTTGGGAGCTTTGGTATAATCCCCATGGTCCTTACGGAGTTCCCAGCATCCACTAGGACGTCAGAGAAAATAAGAATTTACTCACCGGTAATTCTATTTCTCGTAGTCCGTAGTGGATGCTGGGCGCCCATCCCAAGTGCGGATTGTCTGCAATACTTGTATATAGTTATTGCCTAACTAAAGGGTTATTGTTTTGAGCCATCTATTCGAGAGGCTCAGTTGTTGTTCATACTGTTAACTAGGTATATTATCACGAGTTGTACGGTGTGATTGGTGTGGCTGGTATGAGTCTTACCCGGGATTCCAAATCCTTTCCTTATTGTGTCAGCTCTTCCGGGCACAGTTTCCCTAACTGAGGTCTGGAGGAGGGGCATAGAGGGAGGAGCCAGTGCACACCAGGTAGTCCTAATTCTTTCTTAGATTGCCCAGTCTCCTTCGGAGCCCGCTATTCCCCATGGTCCTTACGGAGTTCCCAGCATCCACTACGGTCTACGAGAAATAGAATTACCGGTGAGTAAATTCTTATTATTTCTTCAACCAGCACCGGGCTCTGCGCCTGGTCCTGGTTCCAAAAATACGGGGGACAAAAAGCGTAGGGGTCCCCCGTATTTTTGAAACCAGCACCGGGCTCCACTAGCCAGGTACATAATGCCACAGCCGGGGGACACTTTTATACTGGTCCCTGCGGCCCTGGCATTACATACCCAACTAGTCACCCCTGGCCGGGGTACCCTGGAGGAGTGGGAACCCCTTAAATCAAGGGGTCCCCCCCCCTCCAGCCACCCAAGGGTCAGGGGTGAAGCCCGAGGCTGTCCCCCCTCATCCAAGGGCGGCGGATGGGGGGCTGATAGCCTTTTGAAAAAATGTGAATATTGTTTTTAGTAGCAGTACTACAAGTCCCAGCAAGCCTTCCCCGCAAGCTGGTACTTGGAGAACCACAAGTACCAGCACGCGGTGGAAAACCGGGCCCGCTGGTACCTGTAGTAGTACTACTACTAAAAAAATACCCCCCAAAAAACAGGACACACACACACCGTGAAAGTATAAGTTTATTACATACATGCACACCTCCATACATACATACTTACCTATGTTCCCTCGAGGCTCGGTCCTCTTCTCCATGTAGAATCCTTGGGGTACCTGTGAAAAAAATTATACTCACATAATCCAGGGAATCTTGTATTCTTTGTATAATCCACGTACTTGGCAAAACAAAAAAACGGAAACCTGACTACGCACTGAAAAGGGTCCCATGTTTACACATGGGACCCCTTTCCCCGACTGCCAGGACCCCCCCTGACTCCTGTCAAAGAGGGTCCCTTCTGCCAATCAGGGAGCGCCACGTCATGGCACCCTCCTGATTGGCTGTGTGCTCCTGTAGTGTCTGTGAGGCAGCACACGGCAGTGAGACAATGTAGTGCCTATGCGCTCCATTGTAGCAAATGGTGGGAACTTTGCGGTCAGCGGTTGACCGCAATTGTGATTGTGGGTCACGGAGAGCGCTCTCACGTGACCAGTCTCAGACCAGCAACGGAGGACAGGAGACCGGGCGAGACGGCCAGCCTGCACACCGCACGGACTTAGGTGGCTCGGCGGCACTCGACGGGACGGGGAGGCGCACGGCATAAGTATCCTCTCTCCCCCTTCCCCCCTGCTCACTGCCCCCACCATCACCATTAAGCCAATATTTATTTGGGCAACCTTATTTTGCTGGTCTTGAGGTGCAAGTATATGCTTAGAATCATCAACTGCAGGTGTTGTGCACTATTAGTTACACCGCTACCCGTGATATTTAGTTGCCAATTCTTTGTCTGATAATCACTTGAGCTGCTTTTCATGTTTTATATACGTAAAATAGCAGTTTTTTGCTTTGTCAAGCACACAATAATTTATCATAGGTGCTATCTATGACTAACTGCACTATCACTTGTGGCATTTAGCCACTCATTTTTGCCTGTAAATTGTTTAGGCTGTTTTGTATGCTTAAAAAATGTAAATTGAGTATATAATTATAACATAGTGCAGGGCAGTGGTAGCTGCAACGATGTGTGCTTTTTCTTTTTAAAAAATTACATTTGGCTTCTAAGTATCAGCTTATGTCAAATTTATGGCAACAATTGTATTGGTTATATCAGCTGCTGGTATGCGAGTGTTCATGGTTTGCACTGTCTAAACCTATTGCAGCAAATATATATTCCTTTAAAGCACATCTACCTATGTATCTGTGTGCTAATTTAGCTAATCCTTCCATCGTTGATACTATTCAATTTTTGCTTTCCTGACGGACAGATTTAATCTGCAATAACAGACATTTGGTTCATTGGAATTTTGTGTTTGTTCTTTACACATGCCTTAAATTATAATAGGCTACTCTTTGTTTTGCCTCACGCCACGAACAATAACAACAGAGGCTTATGCTATCAACTCTTGTTGACCATATGACTTAACCTCTGCATACCCATGTGTTTGGGTCGCTAAATTGGTGCAATGACGGTCAACAAATTTATCTAATCAGGAGGATTGTATTTGGCTAAAACTGGCACAATAACACACATCCCGCAATCAGTTGCACTATCTGCCCTTTTCCATACGTCACCCACTACCATACCACACTGGGTATGCCCAATCCCGTCCGATCTTGGAGGCGATACAGTGTTGGGCCTGGTCAGTACTTCAGTGGGAGACTACTTAGGAATACCAGGTGTTGTGGGTCTCCAGTGGAATTGAATTGGTGTTTGCACTGAACCTACGGAGGGATGGGCATTTGCTTGCTAGATACTGAATTATCACAGTAACAATCCATCAATATGTTCGCAGATTTAACTTTATATATGGCTTAGAAAGTTTACAGCCATCTCATTATTAAATTGGGTATCTTGTGTTTTTTTAAACAAGGGAAAAAATTTTTTTCAGTAAACTCCATTAGTGTACCTAGCCTTTTATATATAGACTATTAAAAGTTATGTTTTAATCTTCTCATTATCACATTACTACTCATACAGACATCATATCTGCAAATAACTCTCCGGGAATGAGTGCTCCCACCCAAGGTCACTTTTTCTTCTTTTCCTTTTTTTTGGATGTATGATCAAATGAATCATTTCCTTTTCTCTCCTAAAGAATAATTTTTTCTTAATCTCCAGACCCATTTCCAGGTTGTATGTCGTGTCCGAGTCTTACAGATTGAGCCACGCTAGTCGTGGCTCCGTCTGTGCCTGGGCGCGGTCACCCAGGCGCGCATAACACCAAGAGCGTTTCCGGGCAGGCGCACGCCTCCGTGACAAAGATGCGCCCCATTTACTAGAATGGGAGAGCGTCTCTGTGCACTCCCGGTGGGGCTAGGCGGACGGATCGCCTAGTCACGCTGGGAGTGCACGCCTGCGATGGAGCCGCACTGGCTCCATCTGGATGGGTGACATGCTTCTGGATTTCTGCAGTTGATGCCTTGGCAGACTGTTAGAAGGAGGGCAAAAGTTTTGAGAGGTTTGTTCAGATAATCAATGGCCTTAGATGTTATATTATGCACAATGGTGGTCATTCCGAGTTGATCGCTCGTTGCCGATTTTCGCAACGGAGCGATTAGTTGCCAAATGCGCATGCGCATGGTTCGCAGCGCGCCTGCGCCAAGTTATTTAACACAAAAGTATCCTATTTTACTCACGGCATAACTAAGCTTTTCAAACGCTCTGACGATCGTAGTGTGATTGACAGGAAGTGGGTGTTTTATGGGAGTGCGCGGAAAAACGCAGGCGTGCTAGTAGAAAACGTAGGAGTGGCTGAAGAAACGGGGGAGTGGCTGGCCGAACGCAGGGCGTGTTTGTGACGTCAAACCAGGAACTAAACGGACTGAGCTCATCGCAATGGAAGAGTAAGTCTGGAGCTACTCAGAAACTGCGGGGAAATACTTACGAGAAAATTTGCTAAGCTTTCGTTAGCAAATCTGCTTTGCTGATACCCCTTTCACATCGCAAAAATAACCCGGTATATTGCCGAGTTTGAGCCGTGTCAACCCGGTTTGAGGTGCAGTGTGAAAGCGCCATTATGAATTTACCGTGTCAAACAACCCGGTATTTCAACCCGTGTAAAAAGAAGGATCCTACACGGTTCGGAACCGGTTCATTTGGCAGTGTGAAAGCCTCAGACCCGCTATATTCAACCCGGTAATCTTAAAAAGGAGGTGATAGGTTGTCTCCCTGCATGATGTCACCTGTCTGAACCCGGAAATAAACAGGCAGCACGCTTTAAACAGTGTGTTTTTATTTATACTACATTCACAGTGCTACAGTGCTTGGAGAATATGGCAAACTGGAGTGAGGATGAGGTTAGGGAGCTGTTACGGATAAGAGGGGAGTCTGAAATCACCCACCAAATGACAGGGACTGTTAAGGATGCAATCACGTACAAAAACATAACAAAGATGCTTGCAGCCTCTGGATTCCACCGTACCTCCCAGCAGGTAATCAATAAACTAAAGGCCCTTAAAAGGAATTTCCATAAGGTCCACGACCACAACAGAAATAGAAGTGGTGCTGCCCGTATGGAGTGGCAATATTACGAGCAGTGTGCCACCATATTTGGCCACACAGCACTTGCAACACCGGTTAGCTTATCCTCCAGCATAGCAGCAGCAGAAACAAGACAGGCCTGTGCTGCTTCCACCTGCAGCGTACAGGACCCAGACACCCGATCACAGGACCCAGACACCCGATCACCACCACCACCACCATCTCCACCAGTCGTACTGTGTGATACGCAACCGATACAAACCACTATGCCTGACCCAGTTGTACAGGAGCCCAGCAGAACTGAAACCACTGATGCGCCAGAAGACACAGAGGCTGGGCCAAGTCAAATGGCCCCAATTGCACAAACGCAGCCTTTGCGTGGAAACAGTAAGTACAACAATCCTAAAAGCATAATAACTAACATTAACAATTAACGTAAACTAAACACAAACTAACAACTCTAAACATTAACGTCATTAAATCTTAACAATAAATGCATACAATTAAAAATGATAAATGTTGCAGAGTATATGCAGTGTGTAGGTGGAAGGAGGCCACAAACACGTTTGCGAACACTGCTATTTTATATAAGCTCTTTGCAAATTCCAATAACATAATTATTTGATTTGTGTCTGCAGTATATACTGTTCTGCCAAGGAGGCGCCGCCCAAACAAAATGGAGCAAGCTGCAAGAATTATGACCACTGTCCTGGTGGAGAAATTAGAGCAGATGGACGCTGCCATGGCTGATCGAGAAGATGCACGTCTCGAGCGATTTTTGCAGGCAGAGCAAGACATGAACAACACATTTATGACGCAGCTGATCTCTATGCAGGAAACCTATAATAGGGATGCAAGAGAACGTCAGAGGGAAATGCAGGAATTTCAAATGTCCATATTTGACCGAATGTTCCAATGCATTGAAGGGCTGCACACAGTGCCATCAAACTACCCTCAACCGTATACCCAATATTACCCTGGCCCCCCCTACTATGATCATACCCCACCTCAACCAACGACACACCATACCCATCCTCGACATAACCAACCTCAACAAACCCCACCTCCACTAACTCCAACTCACTATACCCATCCTCGACATACACAACCTCAACAAACCCCACCTCCACTAACTCCAACTCACTATACCCATCCTCGACATACACAACCTCAACAAACCCCACCTCCACTAACTCCAACTCACTATACCCATCCTCGACATACACAACCTCAACACACCCAATCACCTTCTGAAACGGAGACAACTACAGAGTCTCCTGTTTATCGTAATTTATCTTAAATGGTTATTGTTTTTTTTAAAAAGTTGGTTTTAAAATAATAGGAGTGTTCTTCCTACACTATTACTGGTTTGACTTTTATTACTGTAAAGATTTCACTACTTTATTTACCAAAGTTTTATACAAATTAAAATTCTAAGGTCTCTGATCTTTTGTTAATCTTTGGACTTGTCCTATTTTTACTTACAAACAAAATGAATGATACATCCATTTCAAATTGGATATTGATGTTGTACATTTGTTATCGACACTGTAGCAGAACGTCAACTAAACAGGTTTATTTTTTGTAGCAACAACAATTAACTGAATATACAAACTGAAAAAAATTAACGGAGTAATGAGGGAAGGTTGGCCATTATAGCAGACCTCATCTGTTCTGCACTTCCAGAATGGTCGCCCAGATAGGCCTCACAATCAAGTGCAGGGTACGCAGCAGAGGCCTGCACTGTCCACTCTGGTAGGAATTCCTCCCTCTGAAACTCACATAGGTTATGCAGAATACAACATGCTGCAACAATGTTAGGCATGATATTAATGTCTACATCATTGCGCTTCATAAGACAGCGCCAACGTCCTTTTAATCGTCCAAAGGCATTTTCGACCACCATTCTTGCTGAGCTCAGGGTGTGCGTATATGTAATTTGATTTGGGCACAGCTGGACATGTTGGGTGAACCCCTTCATGAGCCATCGTCGTAACGGGTAGGCGGCATCACCAATTATGTGTACCGGGATCTCCACTCCGTCCACAAATTTGGATTTCTAGTAGGAATATAGATAAAAAAATGTACGTTAGCAACAAGAAATTGGAATACAAATATGAGCAGACTCCTCCGTGATGGGCAGGCTGGTGGGCACATAGGAAGCATGTTTGAAGGTAACGCCAACTAATTGGTCCCAATGTAAATTAAATTGCATTCATCTATTACCTACTTGATTCATGAACATTGCGTCATTTTAACACATCTTTTCTTGGGCATGTTTTCAAAAGTATTAAAATTATTAAACAAAATCACCTCTCTTGGAAAAAGGTAGCCCCCTTGCTTGTCCTCTGCTACCCGGTACAGATCAGAGCTAGCAAGCACTCGAGCGTCATGTGACCGTCCCGGCCAACCGATGAATACGTCTGTGAAGCTAATATAAAAATATATATTAAGTTGTAAATTAATTATAAACAATTAGCATTAAGAAAACACACTGACAAGAACATTACCAATACTTATGATCCACCACAGCTTGCAAAACAATGGACGCCATCCCTTTCTGTTGTAGTAGTCGGCAGGATTATCATGAGGTGCGATTATAGGGATGTGGGTACCATCAATTGCACCTGCACACTGCGGATATCCAGACTCCACAAATCCCTTAATTGTTTTATCCAAACGCTGGCCATGCGGAAGAGAAATAAATCTGTGGTATAGGTTGTCCACCAATGCTCTGGTCACCTCATGTACAATGGTGCAAACGGTAGATATCCCCACACCAAACAGGCAAGCAATTGTGCGATATTCACCTGGAGTGGCATACCACCACAATGCTATAGCTAGCCTCCTGCTTGGCTCTATTGGTGACCTGAAGTTTGTGGTCTGTCTAGAGAGTGCTGGGGACATTATATCCAAAAGATAGTGGAATGTGTGACGTGACATTCTGAAGTGACACTTCCACTGAACATCCTGAAAGTTCAGCACACTTTGCATAAAAACTTGCCCATGCTGCCGTTCTCTAGACCACAATCTTCGTTGAGTAGTGAGGTTAAGGTTGAGTATGGTGGTCACAGAAGCAGATATAAACGATCTCCTCCTGCGCAGGTATTGTCGGCGACGAATGGCGGGGTCTCTCAAATACTGCAGCCTCCTTCTCCTCATAACATAGCTGCTGAACAAGCTACAGAATGTGAGAAGCTCAAATATCCTCTCACAGGCTGAATCCAAGAGCAGTACAGCTGAGACTATCATAAAGTCTATAGAGACATGTGCTGTGTCGGCCATGATTGCTGCACTACTGAGCACTCCCCAGCCCCTCCTTGTAATACCTTTCAAACCTCATCAATAGGAGACAGAAAAGTCCATTTATAATGACATCACAAATGTTTTTAAAGGGTGAACCGGGTTCAGTGTGAAAGGCACCAACCCGGGAATAACACGGCTCCAAACTGCGATGTGAAAGGGGTATAGCGTGTTCAGACCCGGGTCGGAAGCGTGTTCAAAAGCCGGTTCTTTACCGGGTTAGCGATGTGAAAGCGGTATAAGATACACTCCCAGTAGGCTGCGGCTTAGCGTGTGCAATGTTGCTAAAATCGGCAACGAGCGAACAACTCGGAATGACCCCCAATGCCTCTATCAGTAATAAGGCTGGGTGCAAGATGATTCCACATTCCTTTGGTACTACCCACTGCCACACCGCTGATTAAGTTAACACTCTGGAAATATATTGTTATTGCATATATTTTGGAAAATCCTAAAATATATATATATATATATATATATATATATATATGAAAAAGGAGATTGACTCATCACGAAATCTCTTAAACTACAATGCCTACAATCTTGAGACTTGGCAGGTAGCTCTCCTTAGGTTCCAGGTGCTTACTAAGAACCGGTTTTACAAATGTCACTGTCCATCCACGGAAATCGCAAAAAAATGCATGCATGTATGTATGTATGTATGTTCCAGCATAACTCCGGAATGCTTGCAGCAATTTACACCAAACTTGGTACACATATGACTTACAATCTGGGAACAAACACTGTGGGGGTAACACTCCCCTAGCACCCCTAAGGGTGGGACAGCAGCACAGAGTATATCAGGAGACAGCATAACTGGAATGCCTGGACCAATTTACACCAAAGTTGGTACACATATGACTTACACTCTGGGAACAAACACCGTGGAGGTAAGACACCCCTTGCACCCCTAGGGGGGAGGCAGCAGCACAGAGTATTTCAGCAGACAGCATAACTGGAATGCCTGGACCAATTTACACCAAACTTGGTACACATATGACTTACAATCTGGGAACAAACACTGTGGTAAGACACCCCTAGCCAGGGCCGGATTAAGGTCTGTTTGGGCCCTGGACAACAAACATGTGGGGGCCCTTATCAATGATTTTATATATATATATATATATATATATATATAAAAATAATGTGATAGTGACAAAAAAATATTGACAATAAAAACATTAGTATCCCTCATGCCCCATACAGTAATCCTCCTTACGCCCCACACAGTAATGCCCAGACAACACCAGCCTGCCCATGTCCAGGGAGTCTGAAGTCCATTCCGTGCCGCCATTGCAGCTGGCATCCATCCAGGGTCCCAACTCCTCATCACACGCCACTTCAGTGTCTCTTTGTGAGCTCGCACATCACATTTTGTGGCTGTGTCATGACATCACATCGCACATTTCTTAAACTTACCCACTGAGCACAGTGGTGCTATGCGGGGACGGGGGCGTGTGGACGGTCAGACACTCATGCCCATCCCCTTTATGCCCACAGTCACTGCCCAGCATTATACAGACTCATGCCCAGCAACATACACCCCCCCTCCATGCCCACAGTCACTGCCCAGCAACATAACCCCCTTCCCATGCCCACAGTCACTCTCCAGCTACATATACCTCCCCACCATTCCCACAGTCACTACCCAGCTACATATACCTCTCCACCATGCCCACAGTCACTACCCAGCTACATACACCCCCCCACCATGCCCACAGTCACTACCCAGCTACATACACCCCCCACCATGCCCACAGTCACTGCCCAGCTACATACACCGCCCCACCATGCCCAATGTCACTGCCCAGCTACATGCACTCCCCCCACCATGCCCACAGTCACTACCCAGCAACATAACCCCCCACCATACCACAGTCACTGCCCAGCTACATACATCCCCCCACCATGCCCACAGTCACTGCCCAGCAACTTAACCCACCATACCACAGTCACTACCCAGCTACATACACCCCCCCCCACCATGCCCACAGTCACTGCCCAGCTACATACACCCCCCCACCATGCCCACAGTCACTGCCCAGCAATATAACCCCCCCCCCCACCATACCACAGTCACTACCCAGCTACATACACCCCCCACCATGCCCACAGTCACTGCCCAGATACATACACCCCCCACCTTGCCCACGGTCACTGCCCAGCTACATACACCCCCCACCATGCCCACAGTCACTGCCCAGCAACATAACCCCCCCACCACCACCATACCACAGTCACTGTACCGCCGAGTATGCAGCTGTTAGCGGAGACTGTGAAGGATTAGATGAGAGTTCCCCGCCAGTCACACACAGTGCTGGCGCTGCTGAGGAGCTGAGAGTAAAATGGCGCCGCCTCACTCTCAGCTCCTGCAAATCCCAGCGGCCGCTGCGGTGAGTGTGAAATCCCGCGAGAGTCTGACTGCAGTCTGCAGCAGCACCTCGGCGGGCAGCGCTGACAACGGCCGTGTACTGGGGAAATCGGAGACACAGCAAAATCATGCTGTCCTCCGATTTCAGTGCCGGCGGCATGCGCAACTCAGGGGTAGAGTGTGGGGGCCCCTGATGTGTGGGGGCCCCTGGACGACCGCCCCTGCTTGGATCCGGCCATGCCCCTAGCACCCCTAGGGGTGAGGCAGCAGCACAGAGTATATTAGGAGATGCATCATATGTCAGGCAGGACATGACTGCATGTGACAGGGGCAGTGACATGATGTGAGGAGGGGAATGGAGGTAGCACAAACCCACACACTGAGAGTTATATAGTGGAAGTAGCATGGTCCCCCAGCAGCACAGAGTATATCAGGAGATACATAATGTGCAGCGCTATATAAGAAACTAAATAAATCAATAATTTCACTGGGGCACTGACATGATGTGAGGAGGGGAATGGAGGCAGCAGGAAGCCACAGACTGTGGGAAGAGCAGGGTCACTTGGGGGACCAAAAAGGAGTCCGGCCACTACACAAAGTGCGTCAGGGAAGCAAGATATACCAACGTAAATTAACGAACAACTATAATTCTAATTTATCATCCTCATCCCGTAGCGAAGCACGGGTATTCAGCTAGTCAAATATAAGCTTACTGGTGTTATCAGTTTTATTATTTGTGTATGTGTGTGTGTGTGTATATATATATATATATATATATAATGCCACAAACATAGAAACAGAAACATAGAATTTGACGGCAGATAAGAACCACTTGGCCCATCTAGTCTTCCCCTTTTTTTTTTATCCTTTAGGTAATCTCAACCCTTTTTGAACATTAATTCTTTGTAAAGATATTCATATGCCTATCCCATGCATGTTTAAATTGCTCTACAGTCTTAGCCTCTACCACCTCTGATGGGAGACTATTCCATTTATCCACTACCCTTTCTGTGAAGTAATTTTTCCTTAAATTTCCCCTGAACCTCCCCCCCTCCAGTCTCAGTGTATGTCCTCAAAGTGTTCATAGCGCTGAGTGATAGTTAATAACAGTAGCACCCAATGACCCAGTGATCTGGAACTGCTACATAGAGGATCAGTGTCACATACTGTGAGGGAGAGTGCACTGAGGTAAAGGATAATACCACAGTTGACATTACTCATTGAATGTTTGGTTCTCAACTAACTGCTGCACATGGTGCATACAGATCTATAACCCCACACTCGTCATTGTACAATAACTCCCCACCAGTCTGAGCTTGGTTGCTCTGAACTGTTGCCCTTTATCTTCTGATAGGGATCTCTAACTGTATGTCCACCTGGAGACTTTCTTTGTAAATCCATGGCTATAGATGTGCTACTAATTTAGCCCAAGTCTACCTCTGCACCAACATTTGTGAGTGCGGTGCAGTGTTTGGAGGAATATTGAGGTTGGAAAGATTCAATGCTATCAAGGCTTCCAGTCCTGTGATGAGGACTGGGCAATATGTATGCTTGGGGAAATGTTAATCACCAAAGTATGCTTTTTGGTTGGAGTTGTTCCATCTACTTGTCACGGTGGCTGGGCCGTTGCATTTCGCGCGGCTAAGTGGTTCTGTTCTATTTTATTTATTGTTTTATCTTTTCATCAATAGTCCTATTTGTTGCATGCACATTTGGAATTGTAATGAAGTGTTTCAAATATAGAAATTAAAATTAAACAACTGAACATCTTGGAATTACTAATAGCAAGAAAATGTGTTCTTCAGTGTAAGATTATTTCCATACATTTATTTCATTCCCGGCAGATGAAGACAAAAGGAGGCATACCGTGACGAGAGATCTACTTTTGTTTCCAGATCTTAAAATAGAAGATAACATCATACGAGATTGTCCAGGAGTAAACCCTATTACCTCAAATATACATCCGGTACTTCATAGTGCAGAAATATCATTTGATCCTTCAACTCAAAGGGAATCTTCTCTTAATAAATCAGCCATTCTTACACATAGTACAGGTCATACAGGTGATACAATCTTTCCCTGTTCTCAGTGTGGGAATTTTTTTCATCATCAATCAGATCTTATTACACATCAAAAAAGTCACACAGGTGAGAAACCATTTCAATGCTTTGAGTGTGGGAAATGTTTTACACATAAAACAGCTCTTGTTACACATGTTAGAATTCACACAGAGAGAAGCCATTTTCATGTTCTGAGTGCGGAAAATGTTTTACACAGAAGTCAGTTCTTGTTAGACATGAGAGAAGCCACACAGGTGAGAAACCATTTCTGTGTTCTGAGTGTGGGAAATATTTTATACAGAAATCAGATCTTGTTAAACATCAGAGGACTCATACAGGTGAGAAGCTGTTTCTATGCTCTGAGTGTGGGAAATGTTATATACAGAAATCACATCTTATTATACATCAGAGACGTCACACAGGTGCAAAACCATTTCCATGCTCTGTGTGTGGAAAATGTTTTGCACGGAAATCAGTTCTTGTTATGCATCAGAGATATCATACAGATGACAAACCATTTCCATGTTCTGAGTGTGGGAAATGTTTTATAGATAAATCACATCTTGTTAGCCATCAGAGAAGTCACACGGGTGAGAGGCCATTTCCATGTTCTGAGTGTGACAAATGGTTTAGACACAAGTCAGATCTTGTTGTACATCAAATTGGTCATGCAGGTGTGACACCATTTCCATGTTCTGAGTGTGGGAAATGGTTTAAACGGAAATCAGAACTTGTTAATCATCAGAAAAGTCACACTGGTGAGAAACCATTTCAATGTTCTGAGTGTCAGAAATGCTTTTTACAGAAATCAGGTCTTGTTGCACATCAGAGAACTCACACAGGTGAGAAGCCGTTTACATGTTCTGAGTGTGACAGATGTTTTTCACAGAAATCAAATCTTACTACACATCAGAGAACTCACATAGATGAAAAACCATTTTCATGTTCTGAGTGTGGAAAATGTTTCCGAGACAAATCAGCTCTTGTTTCACATCAGAAAATTCACAAAAGAGCAAAGCAATGAAGCTAGTAGAGCTACAACATGGTACATCACTGCCCAACATATAGGATATATAATGATTCTATTATTTGAAAGTATAAAAACAGGTATAGATACATTTACAGACTGTACAGTTATGCCACTGGAGGGCAAATGTAAACTGCAGATACATAGTATATTACCTTGTTACAATTAAATTACTATCAAACACAACTGGAGTGTATTAATATCTATATAGCTCTGGCATATTCTGTTGTGCTTTACAATTGAGAACACCCTGTAATAAAAAAAGACTTCATATTAACAAACTTAGGTAAGAGGGCCCTGCTTGCAAGCTTACAAGGTATGTCATCAACATAAGGCGCGGCCAGATTTCTCATGTGTGGAATATATTGCAGTTATCTCATTCTAGTAGATATCTGGATCACTCTCCACAGTAATAGCAGCGCATGTTATAAAGGGACCTCGGGCTTGTGGAGTTGGACACATTGGGGGTCATTCCGACCCGATCGCTTGCTGCAGTTGTTCACAACGATCGGGTCGGAACTGCGCTGGCGCATGCCGAACGGCCGAAGGCCGTCGATCCCTAGCAATCGCCTCTGCCTGATTGACAAGCAGAGGCGGTTGATGGGCGGGAGGGGGCGGCACAGCGGTGATAGGCCGCCGTTTGGGGGGGCGGACCGGCCAACGCAGGCGTGTCCAAACCGTGCGGGGGGTGGGCCACAGCGGCTGCGTGACATCACATGCAGCCACTGCGACCAGGGGAGGCGACGAGCAACTCCTGGCCAGCCGCAGGAGCTGCGCTGGCCGGGAGTTACTCAACAAGTACAAAAGCATCGCCACTGTGCGATGCTTTTGCACTTGTGCTGGGGGGGGGGGGGGGGGGGGCCGGACAGACATGCGGGGCGGACTAGTCCTGTGCTGGGCATCCCCCCGCATGTCTGGGAACATGATCGTAGCTGTGCTAAATTTAGCACAACTACGATCAACTGAATGACCCCCATTATGTGAGTGAACAGCAGGAGGAATATGCTCTAGTACTATGCCAGGAGAGAACACTACAACTTATGCCAGGAGATGTGGCTTCACAGTGTTTATATAAAATTCTCAAGAACAAAACATTTTATATCAAAACACAATGCCTAAATCTTGAGGTAAAGGATGCAGAGGTACTCCCATAGAAATTACTCAATGTTTGATGGGAAAAAGCAGCTTCTCCTCATGGTCCATCTTCACCTTCCATGGCCTCTCAAGATGTAGATGCCAGTTTGACTACAAACTCTTCCACAAAAGCTGTTGAGTTGAGGAACCTCATAATGGAAATGAGACACACATTTTCCGATGATTTGCAATTAGCTGTTAAAGTTAAAACAACATAGGGTGTATACTATCTCCATAGACAGAACAAATTAATTCAGGATGAAACAGAGGGTATGGAGAATTGAGAGCGTAGGAACAGGGATGGACTGGCAGTAACTGGAAATCGGGCTGGAACCGGTATTGCACTTTAGCCAGGTTGGACCTGCAGTAACTGGGAACCGGTATGGCACTCAGGCCGGGCTGGACAGGCAGTAACTGGGAACCGGGCTGGAACCAATATTGCACAGAGATGGACCAGCTAGTATCGGTATAATGCATGGAGGTAGACTGGGGTGGTACAGGTATAATGCAAGGAAGTACACCGGGCTGGTACAGGTGTAGTGCACGGAGGTACACCCACAGCAGGAACCTAGGACGCTGGCACTAACAAAGTTCAGGCAATTTGGCACAGCGTCTTTGGAGATATTTATACCCTGGGCTATTTGCCGATTGGAGAATCAGACCTGCTGGACTAGGTCAGGCTTCCCATTGGTTGTCCAGTGATCAGCTGACTCAGACCATCATGGCGGCGTCCCACGGCTGGGCCTAACTGAAGCACCTCTTACTCCAGAGACATGCTGCCGGGAGACAATGGAACACCTCTGCCCGAACAGGACAGCACAGCGTCGCGGTGAGTACCCACTCACTACGATCTGAATCCTTACACAGCCTAGTTCTACCTTTTACCATATGCATCTCTACTCCACCATATTTTCTGCATCAAGGTTCTGAGGTTAATCCTACTTGATTGTGCCAACTGTCATTTTCCAACTAGCATGCCAAGAAAATTGAATATACTATTGAAACACTCACTCCTCCTGGAGCAATACATGAACTGCGGAGTGACATTGTCTTTCTGCAGAAGACCCACTTTAAAAAGGGTGGCCATCCCTCTTTGTCCACCTGCCGATACCCTTCAGTGTAATATGCCCCAAGCCAAGTAAAAAATAATGTAGTAGCTGTTCCCATTCATAATTATGTCCCCTTCATGGTCTCTGAATCCAAAAATGATCCAGATAGACGTTCTCTTATTTTAGTTGCAAAACTAGGTCACATATATATCACCCTCGCTAATATTTAAGGCTTAGGTCAAGCTATTTGAAGATGTTCTTCACAGTCTTGGATAAACTTTACAGTGGTTTGCTCTTGGTGGTAGATTATAACACCATACTGTCAACAACCATGGATAGGTCGGTTTCTAGACACCACCTACAGCAAGCCCTAACTAAATGTATGACTGAGGCTGGTCTGTACAGTAAGCGATCACTCCTTCACACATTCAGGGAAACCTTAATATTGGAGGGCATTCTGTGAAAAAGGAGTCTTTTTCTAGGACGATGCCACCAATTTTATTTAAAAGGCCCCCTAGGTCTCTTATGAAATTTTTAGAACTTATTATCCTCTAAATAATACCCAAATGTCCCCTGACGTGATGGCTATACACTTTTTTGATAACTGCACCCTGCCTAATTTGGGACACTACCACATGTAGACACTCAAGTAAGATATTTTGGAGGAGGAAGATGTTTGCTCTCAAATCTTAGAAATCTTATGCTCCTGGTCCTGATGGCTTTGTCATGTCCTATTATAAGAAATTTGCAGGGTTACTGGATCCACGGCTGACACAGGTTTTTAACTACATTCTTCAAGGAAGCAAATTGAACACACAGATACTTCTCATTCCCACACTATAGTCATTTCAAGGCCCCACCAGAACACATCTATGGGCCTAATTCAGACTTGATTGCAAAAGCAAAATCTTTCTCTAATGGGTAAAACCATGTGCACTGCAGGTGGGGCAGATGTAACATGTGCAGAGATATTTAGGTTTGGATGGGTTATATTGTTTCTGTGCAGGTTAAATAGTGGCGGCTTTATTTTTATACTGCAATTTAGATTTCAGTTTGAACACACCCCACCCAAATCTAACTCTCTCTGCACATGTTATATCTGCTTCACCTGCAGTGCACATCGTTTTGCCCATTAGAGAAAAATATTGTTGTTGCGATCAGGTCTGAATTAGGCCCAATGTTGTTACTGAATACGGATGTGAAGCATTTTTTGCTGAAGTCCTTGTGAACCGTCTGAACAACTATATGAACTATTTATTAGTCCGTGATCAAGTAGGCTTTGTATCTACACAGCTGTTAATGTATAACACCAGATGAATTCTAAATCCCCGAGATAAATAGGCTTAAAACTCCTATTATTCGAACACTGGATGCAGAGAAGGCCTTTGGCAGATTCTTGTGGACCTTAATTCTCCACACCCTAAATATTTTTGGATGAATATTGGATGTTATTTGTATGGCCGTTTTTAAAGGTCATACCATATATCGCTTCATATCATCTGAGGTCTAGTCCAATGGACTCCTCTCATTCATATTCATGTCCAGTAATGGTAAACAAGATGCTCACTCTCACCATTGATCTATGCACTGTGTGGAGAGCCATTGGCGGCCACAGTTTGCAGGAACCCAGATGTCAGGGGTTCAAGAAGGGACTACTCAGACTCTCACTATTTGCTGATGACGTGCTATTAACCTTGACAAATCTGTTAAAATCACACCCTGACCTTTTCGAATGCTTTGGACTCTGGTATTGTCTCTGGCTATAAAACAAATAGCTCTAAATCTGAAGCTCAAGCTCTCCCATTACCTGACCATGGGCCTGATACAGAGATGGACGCAGATCACACAACCTCTGTCTTTATATGCAGCAGCTGTGTGATAATATGCTAATACTGGTTTCTTGCGTAAATAGATGCCCCCTGCCGGCTTCTGTGATCTGCAGGGTACTCAGAATGGCCATTTCAGATCCATAGCTGTGGCCAGAATAGCTACGTCGGAAGATGCAAGCAGTGGCTTCGGCACACCCGGAAAATGGGGGTGTCACACCTCCGTTTTCAGGAATGCTGTTCAGTGCCACCCCTCCCTGGCTGCAAAAGCGTTGTAGTCTGTCAGGCAGCATCTCAGGGGCACTGCGATGATGCAGAACGGGTCCTCCGCACGTGCGGTCTTCCCACCATCATGGTTGTATGCAAACCATTGGGTTTCCGTACAACTATGAATAAGGCCTCATGCCACTAATACCCTAAAGCTGAATTCCCTTTCCATCTGATATTTGGGAATCCAAATGACAAAGCAATATACTTACCTGGTTTAGTCCCGAGATTGGTTTTTTAACCTTGGGGGCTGAACTTTCAGAAGAAGTACTGCTAGAAGATAGAAAAGCACATCCCACAGTGAAAACAATAGGCTGAGATTTTTGTGCCGAATTTATAGTATTCGGTGGACTCTCAGCAGATAAGACGGGTGACTTAGAGGAACCTGAACCAATTTCTTTGGAACCATATTTCTTAATAACTGCATCACTGAATGCCCGACCATCCTGAAGAATTGGATCTTCAGTTTTAATTAAGTTGGATGCCCATTCAAAAGGCTCCCCTCTAAAGGAGTATATCAGATAGAGCACAAAGTTCTCTGAAGTGATGTCCAAAGATGGTCTAGACAGCATAATGGTGACGTAGTGTTTGGTGAGCGCAAGAAATTGGACTGAGTCCCCATCAAAGACTATAGATGTTGAGATATCCAAAGAGTCAGGATCTGCTTCATTCCCATCTGACTGACTGGAGTGCATTGCTGGGACCAGGTCACTACCGACCTTACTCGAGGCTGTGGCCTTCGGGACCCTCTTTGGGGCAGTGGCCTTTGGGAACCCCTCTGGGGCAGTGGCCTTCAGAACCCCCTCTGAGGAGTGGCCTCGGAACCACCTCCGGGGTCAGCACCTCAGACTCTCACGCTGGGACCGGATCGTCAGACTCTCTCACAGAGACCGGAACATCGGACTTTCTCACAGAGACCGGAACATCGGACTTTCTCACAGAGACCGGAACATCGGACTCCCTCTCTGGGACCGGACCATCGGACTCCCTCTCTGGGACCGGACCATCGGACTCCCTCTCTGGGTCCGATGGTAGATAACAAATTAAGCAGCAGTACCCAAAGTTGGAGTGCAGCAAAGAAAGCTAATAAGATATTAGCATGCATAAAACGGGCAATTGATGCAAGGGACGAGAGTATTATAATCCCATTATATAAATCACTAGTGAGGCCACATCTTCAATACTGTGTGAAATTTTGGGCACCATATTACAAAAAGGATATCCTGGAGCAAGAAAAGGTTCAGAGGCGGGCGACCAAACTAATCAAGGGCATTGAGATGCTGGAATAAGAGGAAAGGCTTGCAAGGCTAGGCATGTTTACACTGGAAAAGAGGAGACTAAGAGGGGACATGATCAACCTCTACAAATATATAAGGGGTCAATACACAGAGCTTGGGAGGGACCTGTTTTCTATAAGATCAGCACAGAGAACACGTGGTCACTCGCTTAGGTTAGAGGAGAGGCGTTTCCGCACATTGAGGCGAAAAGGTTTTTTCACAGTAAGGACAATACGTGTTTGGAATTCCCTGCCTGAGAGAGTAGTAACGGTGGACTCAGTCAAGACCTTTAAGAATGGGTTAGATAAATTCCTATTGGATAAAGATATTCAGGGTTATGGTGCATAGTCACGCATTATAGTTAATATAACTAGTCCTAACATAAAAATAACTAGTCCTATAATAAGACTGCATAGGAGACCACAAATAGGTTGAACTCGATGGTCAATTGTCTTTTTTCAACATTAGTTACTATGTAATAATTATCGAGACTTCTTCCGGGGTTATGGCCTCCGGGACTTTTGCTGAAACTATGACCTTCAGAGCCTCCACTAAAGCTATGCCTCTTGAGTCCTTGGGAAGCGACCTCTAGAACCCTTCCTGGGGCTGTGCCTCTCGAGACCCCACCTGGGGATATTGCTTCAAAGATCCCTTATGGGGTTGTGCTTCTCGAATTCCCTTCTGGAGCTATGGCTTTAGATACCCTTTCTGGGGTTGCGCCTTTCAAGTCCCTACATGGGGTAACCGCTTCTGAGACCCCTTCTGGGATTGATACCTGAACCATTATATCCGATGCCCCTCTTGGATCCTGAGCATCGGGCACCGCTCCAGGACCCTAAGCATCGGGCACCGCTCCAGGACCCTGAGCATCAGGCACCACCTCAGGACCCTGAGCATTGGGCACCCCTCCAGGACCATGAGATTCCACTACTGGGGTTTGCAACTCTAATTCAACAGGAAAGTCAAAAGATGACAGAAACATTCTCCTTTGATCCTTGAATCTATAATGGGGCTCCCTAGCCCAAGGACCCAAATTATAGGACAGAGTGCTTTTTAGTGTGGGTTTCGTGACTAGTACCTCCAGTACCTCTGCCACAGTAGAGATAGGAGTAGGTCTTGAATCCTGACTCAACTTGGCCAGAGGGCAGGACTTGTAACCACATTTTGGCCTGTGCAAATCACAGGTCTGCAGAAAATGGCCTGAACCCCCACAATATAGGCATAAATTTAAGTTTCTGCGATCCTGATGCTCCTCTTCTGAGAGCTTGGGCCGCAGAAAACTTTTAAACCTTTTTCTCTCCAACCAAATCTGAGGATTCTCTTGTCACAATATTGTGAGCAAGAGTCTCTTTAAAGATAGATGAACTCTCAACAAATTCAGGCAGGATAAGCAAAATTTTGGTCAGAAGGTTTTGCAGTTGCTTTAAGGATTGCTGCAAAACTTCCAGCCGCTCAGGTTTCAAGGCACTGAAAGCAGAGTTCAGGGCTGAGAGAGATGCCTGCGGGGCTTGCATAGTTGGCACAGGAGGATTTCAGGCTAGAGAGACAAAACTGGACTAGACAAGGCTGGACTGGATTCTGAACTAGACAAGACAATGCTGGACTGGATTCTGAACTAGACAAGGCTGGACTGGATTCTGGACTGGATTCTACCAAAAAAAGAAAACAACTCTGTTTAGTTTTGTTCTTTGTTGTACAGCTGGTGATACTGTTATGTTCTCAGTACTTGGAACCCAGGAGATAGTGTGGCTGCAGAAGAGTTCCAAGTACAGATGCGTGAAGCTGTGACAGAACTGGGGTATGCAGCAATACCTAACAGAAAACCCTGACTCCGTTGTCCTTCGCTAGTGGGCGGTTAACACCTGCGAGACTATGGTTTCTTGGGCCCACGGCACCCGCGATTGAACCGGCGGAGTAGGTCTGCCCGAACTCAGATGCCCCCCGGTCTTAGTTGGTGACAAGGCATTAACCGAGACATAGAGAGAACAAGGGGCAAACTAAAAAAAGCAAACACAAAAGCAAAAGGGGAAACCACAGAAAATAATATACTAATTTATGTGCGGCGCTGCCGCCTAGAAAAACCGTAGCGAAAGTAACGCTGCCCAAATGCCAAATACAAATCCGTCGTGGTTCGGCAAAGAGCAGTGGCGGAACCTCCGCAGAAAACACAACGGCAAGATGATTAGAATAATACGGCTTCAGCCGAAAGGTGCGGCAGAGCCGCTACTCACAACACCACGGAAGGTGCGCGCAGGAAATGACCAGAACCCCGAGGCTTCGGACACCAGACCACTCCACTGGAAGACAAACTCGGAGGACAGCAGGAAACGATCCCTCAGACCGTACTCTGGAAACTGGACACAGAACACTGGAGTACACAAGCTGGATGCAGGAAGACAGGCTCTACTGGAAGATGCTGACAGGGGCCAGGAACAAGCTTGCAGGAAGCTAACCAAGAACTGGAACATACAGCATACTTGCCTACCTCACCCTCTCCATGAGGGAGAAAATGCTCTGTTCCTGGACTTTCCTGGTAATGTATGATTGCCATCACCTGTGGTGAGCTAGTTAATTGATAAGAAAGGTGTTTCACCACAGGTGATGGCAATCATACATTACCAGGAAAGTCCAGGAACAGAGCATTTTCTCCCTCATGGAGAGGGTCAGGTAGGCAAGTATGACATACAGGTATCATAACAAACTTCTATCATCAGCGCTGTACTGCAGGGCTAACTGGGTTATAAGGGAAGCACGCCTCAATAAGGATGGCTGGAAGCCAGGCACAAGGCAATGGCCAAAATACTGGCAGGTGAGGTTACACAGACAAGAGCCAGACTGCAGTACACAGACTCACCACATAATGACCAAATATCTGACAGGTAAGGCTTAACACATAGAAAACAGGCTGCAGTTACACAGACTCACCACCGGCAGCCAACAAGAGTCTTCTAAACAAGTACAAGAGAAATCCTGGCATGCAAACAGAACTATAACATAAAATTCATGAACAGAAAGCAAAACAGGAATTAACTACTGCTTGTGGTTCATAACAGTACACCCTCCTTAAGGGTGGACTCCGGACACCCCAGAAAAGCCAAGGGGAACAGAAACAGAAGTATAACATAAAATACATAACAAAATGCAAAACAAGAATGAGCCACTGCCGTGGCTTACAACATGTTGTGGGTGCAGGTGTTGGTGGACGTACTAGGATTCTTAGCCCGGGATCACCTCTTGAACTGGATCTCGCTGCGGGAACCCTAGGCAGAGAGACGAGGAACCCAACCCCAGAGGACCGAATACAAACATCACCACACATTAGGACGGTGACATATGATTTATCATTCTGGAACAATTGGTCACCGCTATGGAATTAATAGGTTATCGGGCAAATACAATTCCACCAATGAAGAAACAATGCAAATAAGAATATGCAATCATATGACAAGACAAGAATGCAAAGTCACAATGTATTAGTATACTACCTCCTTAGACTGAGCATGTACTAATCACTTGTAATATCCTAACATGTGCACACGGTAATGGCATTACATCAACTGTCACTGTAACCTGTTTCTAAACTTAAGTTAGTACTCAGTTTATAGCTACCCTAAGTAGCAGAGGAGTCAATTTAAGAGAACCCGTTGTAATCCACAGTCTTAAGGATAGCAGGTAAAGCTGGTAGTTAAAAGTTAATAGCACAGTATATATAAAGTACAGTTCCGGGGGCGTGGCTTGGACGCCATAGTGAGAGGCTTCCTGAAGTGAGAGCTCCGTACTCTCAGTACCTAAACTAGGGTTTGTACCTGTTGGAAGCCCTCCCTGGCATCCCTACACTACCCCTTTACCTTGAGGGAGAATCGCTGTGTTTGAGCAGTTCCGCGGAATCAGGGAGCCCGTTTTCGTGCTCCTGCGGGTTGCGGCCTGCCCTCACCTTTCAAGCCGGGGACTGTGGTGGCGGGGGTGGCCGGGACTACATCTGACGTCTCCACGGTTCACTGTGGAGATCCGGAAGAGGGGTGAGAGCCGGAGAGTGAAGCGGCTTATGCCTGGGGACGGCGGTTCACGCTGGGCCGCGTGTTGCATGAGGGAGCTGCCTGGAGCCGGTGAGTGGACTAGGGTCTGTGGAGAGGCCCAGAAGCAGATGCTGCGGTGACCATCTTAATTGGGGGCAATACAGGCTGCAGACGCTGCGGTGGCTATCTTAACTGTGGGCACTACAGGCTGCAGATAACAAGCAACTCTAGACGTGCACACAGACTAGCAGACGACATAAGCCCCTGTCTAGTGGCTCCAGGGCTAGTATCCCCCTCAGCTGATTCACCCTTATTCACAGCCACAGCCAGCTTTACCTTTTATACGAATAAGGAGCATTGAAGAGCCAAGTATAATTCTAAAAAAAAAATATATATATATATATATATATACATACAATATATATTTATATCAAATAATAAAAATAAATTCAGAAATACAAAATATTTGGCTACAGAATACTAGGAATTCTGGACGCTGCTGGTCAGGTTCATGCAATTTCTCGGATTCACTTATAATCTTTCCAACCTGTAGCTTGACCCTCAATACTAAGATCATTTCACTTTGACAGAAAAAATCTTCCTCTTCGTTTTCTCCACCCTCAAGTGAAGATATTCCTGTCTCTTTAACAGCAGTAGGGGGCGACTGGGTATTCCGTAATATACTTCTGCCTCCATAAAGCACCTGATAAATTTATATATATTTGTCTGATACACGGGGCGATTCAATTTTCCTTATTATTCCCATTTGAAATGTCTAACCGAAATCATAAACATCCCCAAGGGGATTCAACATCTTTCTTCGGCCCCAAACGGGGTAAAAACACTACACAACAGCCTGCCTCACTGGGCGTGGCCTCTGATGTGACACTATCTCCGTCTAGAGCAGATGTGCCCATTTCGATTAAATCGGATCAATACGATTCATTAGTACAACGCATTGCTACCACTTTCAGAGTAGAATGAAGGGCAGCGATACAAGATCTAAAGTCGGAAATCACCTCTCTGGGCACCTGCACAGACACATTGGAACACAATACGTATGATCTCTGCAATTACCAAGACGTGGTCTCTCAGGAACTCTCGGAATTGCGATCAGAAGTGGAGTTCTTACCGGACCAAGGTGAAGATTTAGAGAATCGATCAAGAAGAAATAAAACTTGCGGATCAGAAATGTTTCGGAATCGGTGGATAATCCAATCTCTTTGGCCTTTTTCACCAGCTTCTCCCAGACTTCACAGAGGATCAGTTCTTACTGGACAGAGCACATAGAGCCTTACGAGCGAAGCCCTCTGCAGGTCAACCTCCAAGAGATATAATACTAAAGATGCGCTATTATCATATTAAGACCAAAGTTTTAGATGCCTGTCAAAGTGTTCCAACAGTCTCTTACGAAGGTTCAAATGTATTAATATTCCAAGATCTCGCTCCTTCCACTTTGAGAAAGAGAAGAGAAATGCTACCAGTCACCAAAGCCCTTCGCAATTGAAAAATCCTATACAGATGGGGTTTTCCATTCTCATTGCAATTTACATTCAACGGGCGGAACCACACTGTTAAAAATCCAGAAGAGGGTATGGACTCTCTCAGAAGTTTGGACCTCTTATCGACTCCTCCGTTATCTCCAACTCACAGCTAAACAAATGGCTCGAAAGCGAAATCTCCACGGCTGGCTGAATGGTCGACAGCGTAACCTGTTCTCCAGTGAAATTTCGGACTTTTAGTTTAGACGTTTCATGGCTTCCTTATTCTTCATCTGGCTGTTTCTCCGACATAGTTGCTAGAGGTATATGACATACGGTCAACCTGCCTTTTCTCTTGTTCTTATAATGTTTTGTTTGATCTTATAAGAGTGCTGATTTTTGCCTGATCGGAGCTTAGAGGGACATCCTTGTCACTAAAACGTGATAATCTTGATAATTGCCATCCTCTCGGGTGACAATCAATGCAATTTTGGGCAATTAAAACTATATATCTCGATTCTAATTGTGGCTACGGCCCTTTGTTCCTCCCGCTCAGGTGAACATTCTGTTATCTTTATTATAGATTTCTGTGATTTCTTGAGTTATATCAAATAGGGTACAGAAAGAAAGGAAAGGGGAAATATTGTGTTTTGCACTTCAAATATTAGAATGCTCTTAGTTGTTAAACAATGAGGATACTCCAGGGGAATACCCGCCCCGCCTCCCTATTGACCTTCACAACTATGAAGGCTTTTCTCTCTGTTATACTTGTTGGCGTGCTTCCTATTGGCTTGTTATCTACACCCTACTAGCCTGCCCCCCACAGCTCAATGGGTCCTTTCTACCCAGATTGGTGTCGTTGGCTGTGTTGTTTGTCGTGTCTTTGAGACTGCGACCAGAATTAGTTTCACTGTTGGTCTTTTTTTCTGTTTTCACCCCTAAGGGTCTTTCGCATCCACTCCCTGTGCAAGTGGATTCGACAATACTGCTATTAGGATCAATGTATAGCTACCTCTTTTTCTGGTTCCCACCATGACCTTGAATATTTTGACCTTAAATGTTAATGGCCTGAACTCGCCACGTAAGCGCACCATGGGTTTACAATTTTTTAAGAAACAAAAGGCAGACTTAATTCTCTTGCAGGAGACTCCCTTTAATGATTCACACCCCTCTTTAGCAACTCGTGCTTACCCCCGGGCTCATTATTCTTCCTCTGGAAAAAACAAACAAAAAGGTACGGCAATTTTACTACGTAATATGCTAACTTACACAATAGAACAATCTTTCTCAGATCCTAAAGGTAGGTTTAATATTCTTGTTCTTCAATTAGGCCATTCATATTTGACGGTAGCCTCGGTTTATGTCCCTAGTTTGGAGCAGGGTGCCTTTCATAAAGATTTTTTCCCTAGACTTGAGAAGTTAGTCAAGGGTCGTCTGGTGATCGGAGATGATTTTAATGCTGTCCCAGATTTACATTGGGATCGCTCTCAATCCAAAAAACTAAGCCCCTCCACGATACGGGAGTCTAGGAGACTAGCAGATTCTATATCCTCACAGGGATTATTTGATGCATGGAGATTGCTTTACCCCGCGGAATGTACATATACACATTCCTCATGTTCTGCATTCTAGAATTGATCTTTTCTTGATCAATGAAGCCTCCATTCCTGGAGTATCTAGAGCGTGGGTTACCCCAATTGTGTGATTGGATCACTTGACAGTTTCCCTGTCTATATCCTCCACACAATCCCCACCTTCCTCTTTTCGATGGAGATTGAATTCTTTTCTCCTTCTGAAAAAGGACTTTGTAGACCAAACTGAAAGCTTTCTGGAAGAGTTCTTCACCTTCAACACGACTGAAGACATATCTTCGGCTATAGTCTGGGAAGCACACAAAGCCTCAATTCAAGGCCACTTCATTTCCTTGGCCAAAGCTCAAAAATTAAAAGACATACAAGCAATCAAAGATCTGGAACATCAGATCGCAGTTCTGACCACCAAGCATCAACAAACCCCTAAACATTCAATCTATAGTAGATTATTATCTCTTAAAAGTCAGTTATATCAAATTCTTTCAGCGAAGGCAGCCAAAACATGAGATGGTTACAATACAAGCTCTATGCGAAAGGGGATAAGGCAGACTCTATTTTGTCTGCTCGGCTGCGTGTTCAAAAGCAAAAAAATAGAATTATTTCCCTAATTCACTCACAACACAAACCGATCTATGATCCGCAGAAAATTGCTCACTGTTTTAAAGAGTTATATCAAGCCTTATATACTATCCCTAACTCACTCAGAAGATAACATCACTTTACAAGATCACATTGATACCTTTCTTTCCAGTTGTACACTCCCAAAACTATCTAATATACAACTTCAATTTTTAAACGCTGTTATTGCTGTACATCTGAGGAAATAAATAATACCATTACATCTATTAGAAACTCAGCAGCACCTGGCCCGGACGGCCTACCTGCCCTTTACTACAAAAAAATGTGAAAGATCTTTAGTTCCCTTCCTAGTAGGGTTTTTCAACTATATTTTGTCTGGTTCATCATTTGATAGCGCCACTACCAAACTGGAGATGGCGGTCATTCCTAAACCTGATCGTGTTCCTACTTTGTGTAGTAACTACTGCCTTATATCGCTGCTAAACTCCGATTTAAAATTATTTGCTAAAATCTGGGCTAACTGTCTTTCTGGAGTGATCCCCCACTTGGTTCATCCGGATCAGGTGGGATTCATCCCGGGCAGACAAGCCTTTGATAACATTAGACTAGCTGTAGACACCATTCTCTATTCGGATGTTTCTAAAACCCCTTCCCTTATTATGGGGTTAGATGCAGAAAAAGCCTTTGATCGAGTCTCATGGCTCTATATGGATCGAACTCTTCAACATTTTGGTTTTCAGGGTAGCTTCCTGACAGGTATTAACTCTCTTTACAATTCCCCATTGGCATGCGTTATAGTTAATGGTGTTATTTCACAATCTTTTACAATACAAAATGGTACCACAAACAAAAAAACAGCTTGGCGCTATCAGCTAGATAGAATTTGTGTGCATGTAAATTTGATCAAAGAACACTCTTTCAATCGCAGCTGTTAAATAAAGGGAGAGTACTCCACCCTTCAAAATCACAGAAAAGACACATACACCAATAACAGCGCTGATTTAAAACATACATGTGCTTTTTATTTTACACAATTAAAAACAATACTAAAAAACCACATTTAACGGTGGCTAGATCCTAAATACCGGTTACTCCTGCAAAGCATAACATAATTAGCATAATGCAATTCTGAACCTTTGTACTGGTATTCAGTCCATTAATTAATTTAAGCAGATCTAATTTGTTAGTCTTTTAGCTCTTTCTGACATAGCAGTTTCTTGCAAAGCAGTGGTTAGTTGGTAATGAAAGCTGATCAGTTAGTAGCAGCAGGTGAGGCAATCATTAGCGGTTCCCACTGAGACAAGCTTATCAATTAGTTGCAGACAGTAATCAAAGCAATAGTTGTAAATTAGTGCATGCTGTACTTTAGACAAACTACAGAAAGAGTCTGTGTTATTGGTCAATACAACCTGCTTCAGGGATCCAAGAATTAACCCTTTATGGTTCAATAGTTGGTGTCTCCCGGCTCCTGGTGCTTTTAATATACCGTTTTTAAGGGCCTTATCCGGAGTATTCCAACAATGGTCCAAGCATGAGCAGGTGAAGAAAAACTTGAACATCCGGTACCGGACAACTGGTGAAGACTCTTACGCGTTTCTCCACCTATCACTGGTTCAGCGGCTTCCTCTGAGGAAGCCGCTGAACCAGTGATAGGCGGAGAAACGCGTAAGGGTCTTCACCAGTTGTCCGGTACCGGATGTTCAAGTTTTCTCTGACGTCCTAGTGGATGCTGGGAACTCCGTAAGGACCATGGGGAATAGCGGCTCAGCAGGAGACTGGGCACAACTAAAGAAAGCTTTAGGACAACCTGGTGTGCACTGCCTCCACCCACTATGACCCTCCTCCAGACCCCAGTTAGAATCTTGTGCCCGGCTGAGCTGGATGCACACTAGGAGCTCTCCTGAGCTCCTAGAAAGAAAGTATATTTAGGTTTTTTATTTTACAGTGAGATCTGCTGGCAACAGACTCACTGCAGCGAGGGACTAAGGGGAGAAGAAGCGAACCTACCTAACTGGTGGTAGCTTGGGCTTCTTAGGCTACTGGACACCATTAGCTCCAGAGGGATCGAATGCAGGACCCGACCTTGGTGTTCGGTCCCGGAGCCGCGCCGCCGGCCCCCTTACAGAGCCAGAAGCAAGAAGTGTTCCGGAAAATCGGCGGCAGAAGACTTCAGTCTTCACCAAGGTAGCGCACAGCACTGCAGCTGTGCGCCATTGCTCCTCATGCACACCTCACACTCCGGTCACTGATGGGTGCAGGGCGCTGGGGGGGGGGGCGCCCTGAGCAGCAATATTAAGACCTTGGCTGGCAAAATAATCACAATATATAGTCCCAGAGGCTATATATGTGATAAATACCCCTGCCAGAATCCATAAAAAAGCGGGAGAAAAGTCAGCCGAAAAAGGGGCGGGGCTATCTCCCTCAGCACACTGGCGCCATTTTCTCTTCACAGTGCAGCTGGAAGACCGCTCCCCAGGCTCTCCCCTGTAGTTTTCAGGCTCAAAGGGTTAAAAAGAGAGGTGGGGCACTAAATTTAGGTGAAATATTGTGTATACAAGCAGCTATTGGGAAAAATTCACACAGTTATAGTGTTAATCCCTACATTATATAGCGATCTGGTGTGTGCTGGCATACTCTCTGTCTCCCCAAAGGGCTTTGTGGGGTCCTGTCCTCAGTCAGAGCATTCCCTGTGTGTGTGCGGTGTGTCGGTACGGCTGTGTCGACATGTTTGATGAGGAGGCTTATATGGAGTCGGAGCAGATGCCGATAAATGTGATGTCGCCCCCTGTGGGTCCGACACCAGAGTGGATGGATAGGTGGAAGGTATTAACCGACAGAGTGAACTCCTTACATAAAAGGCTGGATGACGTAACAGCTGTGGGACAGCCGGCTTCTCAGCCCGCGCCTGCCCAGGCGTCTCAAAGGCCATCAGTGGCTCAAAAATGCCCGCTCCCTCAGATGTCGACACGGAGTCTGACTCCAGTGTCGACGAGGTTGAGACATATACACAATCCACTAGGAACATCCGTTGCATGATCCTGGCAATGAAAAAATGTGTTACACATTTCTGACATTAACCCAAGAACCACTAAAAAAGGGTTTTATGTTTGGGGAGAAAAAGCAGGCAGTGTTTTGTTCCCCCATCAGATGAGTGAATGAAGTGTGTGAAAAATCGTGGGTTCCCCCGATAAGAAACTGGTAATTTCTAAAAAGTTACTGCTGGCGTACCCTTTCCCGCCAGAGGATAGGTTACGCTGGGAGATATCCCCTAGGGTGGATAAGGCGCTAACACGTTTGTCAAAAAAGTGGTACTGCCGTCTTAGGATACGGCCACTTTGAAGGTACCTGTTGATAAAAAGCAGGAGGCTATCCTGAAGTCTGTATTTACACACTCAGGTACTAGACTGAGACCTGCAATTGCCTCAGCATGGATAGTGCTGCTGCAGCGTGGTCTGTGACCCTGTCAGACAGGGATACTATTTTGCTAACATAAGAGCATATTAAAGACGTCGTCTTATATATGAGGGATGCACAGAGGGATTTTTTGCCGGCTGGCATCCAGAATTAATGCAATGTCCATTCTGCCAGGAGGGTATTAGAGACCCGGCACTGGACAGGTGATGCTGACTTTAAAAGGAACATAGAGATTCTGCCTTATAAGGGTGAGGAATTGTTTGGGGATGGTCTCTGGGACCTCGTATCCACAGCAACAGCTGGGAAGAAATTTTTTTACCTCAGGTTTCCTCACAGCCTAAGAAAGCACTGTATTATCAGGTACAGTCCTTTCGGCTTCAGAAAAGCAAGCGGGTCAAAGGCGCTTCCTTTCTGTACAGAGACAAGGGAAGAGGGAAAAAGCTGCACCAGTCAGCCAGTTCCCAGGATCAAAATTGTTCCCCCGCTTCCTCTGAGTCCACCGCATGACGCGTGGGCTCCACAGGTGTAGCCAGGTGCGGTGGTGGCGCGTCTCGAGAACTTCAGCGTCCAGTGGGCTCGCTCACAGGTGGATCCCTGGGTTCTGCATGTAGTATCACAGGGATACAAGCTGGAGTTCGAGGCGACTCCCTCTCGCCGTTACCTCAAATCAGCAAGCTGTACTTCCAGCAGGTGAAAATCAAGGTACCCCTCCTTCAACATGGCCGGGGTTACTATGCCACAATGTTGTGGTACCGAAGCCAGACTGTTCGGTGAAACCCATTCTAAAATTGAAATCCTTGAACACTTATATACGAAGGTTCAAGTTAAAAATGAAATCGCTCAGGGCGGTTATTGCAAGCCTGGACGAGGGAGATTGCATGGTATCTCTGGACATCAAGGATGCTTACCTGCATGTCCCCATTTACCATCCTCACCAGGAGTACCTCAGTTTTGTGGTACAGGTTTGTCATTACCAATTCCAGACGTTGCAGTTCGGTCTATCCACGGCACCGAGAGTATTTACCAAGGTAATGACCGAAATGATGATACTCCTTCGAAAAAAGGGAGTTTTTAATTATCCCGTACTTGGACGATCTCCTGATAAAGGCGAGGTCCAAGGAGCAGTTATTGGTCGGGGTAGCACTATCTCAGGAAGTGCTACAACAGCACAGCTGGTTCCTACGACACGTCTACTGTTCCTGGGGATGGTTCTGGACACAGACCAGAAAAAAGTGTTTCTCCCGGAGGAGAAAGCCGAAGAGCTGTCATCTCTAGTCAGAGACCTCCTGAAACCAAAACAGGTGTCGGTGCATCACTGCACGCGAGTCCTGGGAAAAATGGTAGCTTCCTACGAAGCAATGCCATTCGGCAGGTTCCATGCAAGAGCTTTTCAGTGGGACCTGTTGGACAAGTGGTCCGGATCGCATCTTCAGATGCATCGGCTGATAACCCTGTCTCCAAGGACCAGGGTATCTCTGCCGTGGTGACTGCAGGGTGCTCATCTTCGAGAGGGACGCAGATTCGGCATACAGGACTGGGTTCTGGTGACCACGGATGCCAGCCTTCGAGGCTGGGGGGCAGTCACACAGGGAAAAAACTTCCAGGGACTATGGTCAAATCAGGAGATTTCCCTACACATAAACATTCTGGAACTGAGGGCCATTTACAATGCCCTAAGTCAAGCAAGACCCCTGCTTCAAAACCAGCCGGTACTGATTCAGTCAGACAACATCACGGCGGTCGCCCATGTAAACCAACAGGGCGGCACAAGAAGCAGGATGGCGATGGCAGAAGCCACAAGGATTCTCAGATGGGCGGAAAATCATGTGTTAGCACTGTCAGCAGTGTTCATTCCCGGAGTGGACAACTGGGAAGCAGATTTTCTCAGCAGACACGACCTCCACCCGGGAGAGTGGGGACTTCATCCAGAAGTCTTCCAAATGATTGTTCACCATTGGGAAAGGCCACAGGTGGACATGATGGCGTCCCACCTCAACAAAAAGCTAAAAAGATATTGCGCCAGGTCAAGGGACCCTCAGGCGATAGCTGTGGACGCTCTGGTAACACCGTGGGTGTACCAGTCGGTGTATCTGTTCCCTCCTCTGCCTCTCATACCCAAGGTGCTGAGAATAATAAGAAGGAGAGGAGTAAGAACTATACTCGTGGTTCCGGATTGGCCAAGAAGAGCTTGGTACCCAGAACTTCAAGAAATGATCTCAGAGGACCCATGGCCTCTGCCGCTCAGGCATGACCTGCTGCAGCAGGGGCCCTGTCTGTTCCAAGACTTACCGCAGCTGCGTTTGACGGCATGGCGGTTGAACACGGATCCTAAAGGAAAAAGGCATTCCGGAGGAAGTCATTCCTACGCTGATTAAGGCTAGGAAAGATGTGACCGCAAAACATCACTGCATATGGCGAAAATATGTTGCTTGGTGTGAGGCCAGGAAGGCCCCAACAGAGGAATTTCAACTGGGTCGATTTCTGCACTTCCTACAGTCAGGAGTGACTGTGGGCCTAAAATTGGCTTCCATTAAGGTCCAGATTTCGTCTCTGTACATTTTCTTCCAAAAAGAACTGGCTTCACTGCCTGAAGTTCAGACTTTTGTTAAGGGAGTGCTGCATATTCAGCCTCTTTTTGTGCCTCCAGTGGCACCTTGGGATCTCAACGTGGTGTTGAGTTTCCTAATGTCACATTGGTTTGAGCCACTTAAAACCGCGGATCTAAAATGTCTCACGAGGAAAGTGGTCATGCTTTTGGCCTTGGCTTCGGCCAGGCGTGTGTCAGAATTGGCGGCTTTGTCATGTAAAAGCCCTTATCTGATTTTCCATATGGATAGGGCAGAATTGAGGACTCGTCCCCAGTTTCTCCCTAAGGTGGTATCAGCGTTTCACTTGAACCATCCTATCGTAGTGCCTGCGGCTACTAGGGACTTGGAGGATTCCAAGTTACTGGACGTAGTCAGGGCCTTGAAAATTTAAGGTTTCCAGGACGGCTGGAGTCAGGAAAACTGACTCGCTATTTATCCTGTATGCACCCAACAAGCTGGGTGCTCCTGCTTCGAAGCAGACGATTGCTCGCTGGATTTGTAGCACAATTCAGTTTGCGCATTCTGCGGCTGGACTGCCGCATCCTAAATCTGTAAAAGCCCATTCCACGAGGAAGGTGGGCTCTTCTGGGGCGGCTGCCCGAGGGGTCTCGGCTTTACAACTTTGCCGAGCTGCTACTTGGTCAGGGTCAAACACGTTTGCAAAATTCTACAAATTTGATACCCTGGCTGAGGAGGACCTTGAGTTCTCTCATTCGGTGCTGCAGAGTCATCCGCACTCTCCCGCCCGTTTGGGAGCTTTGGTATAATCCCCATGGTCCTTACGGAGTTCCCAGCATCCACTAGGACGTCAGAGAAAATAAGATTTTACTCACCGGTAAATCTATTTCTCGTAGTCCGTAGTGGATGCTGGGCGCCCATCCCAAGTGCGGATTGTCTGTAATACTTGTATATAGTTATTGCCTAACTAAAGGGTTATTGTTATGAGCCATCTGTTGAGAGGCTCAGTTATGTTTCATACTGTTAACTGGGTATAGTATCACGAGTTATACGGTGTGATTGGTGTGGCTGGTATGAGTCTTACCCGGGATTCAAAATCCTTCCTTATTGTGTCAGCTCTTCCGGGCACAGTATCCTAACTGAGGTCTGGAGGAGGGTCATAGTGGGAGGAGCCAGTGCACACCAGGTAGTCCTAAAGCTTTCTTTAGTTGTGCCCAGTCTCCTGCGGAGCCGCTATTCCCCATGGTCCTTACTGAGTTCCCAGCATCCACTACGGACTACGAGAAATAGATTTACCGGTGAGTAAAATCTTATTTTTCTTCACCTGTTCATGCTTGGACCATTGTTGGAATACTCCGGATAAGGCCCTTAAAAACGGTATATTAAAAGCACCAGGAGCCGGGAGACACCAACTATTGGAGCATAAAGGGTTAATTCTTGGATCCCTGAAGCAGGTTGAATTGACCAATAACACAGACTCTTTCTGTAGTTTGACAGTCTAAAGTACAGCATGCACTAATTTACAACTATTGCTTTGATTACTGTCTGCAACTAATTGACAAGCTTGTCTCAGTGGGAACCGCTAATGATTGCCTCACCTGCTGCTACTAACTGATCAGCTTTCATTACCAACTAACTACTGCTTTGCAAGAAACTGCTATGTCAGAAAGAGCTAAAAGACTAACAAATGAAATCTGCTTGAATTAATTCATGAACTGAATACCAGTACAAAGGTTCAGAATTGCATTATGCTAATTATGTTATGCTTTGCAGGAGTAATCAGTATTTAGGATCTAGCCACCTTTAAATGTGTTTTTTTAGTATTGTTTTTCATTGTGTAAAATAAAAAGCACACATATGTTTTAAATCAGCGCTGTTATTGGTGTATGTGTCTTTTCCAAAATGGTACCAGACAAGGCTGTCCCCTCTCCCCTCTCATATTTGCCCTCATGATAGAAGCTTTAGCCTCTAAAATCCGAAGTAGCCCCGATGTCACGGGTATTGCAATAGGTTCAGTGGAATTTAAAATTTCCCTCTACGCTGACGACATTCTCCTCACACTATCCAACCCTCTTATATCTTTACCCAACCTTTTTCAGATTTTACAAGATTTTGGAGATATTTCAAACTTTAAAATAAATGCCTCAAAAACAGGTTCTAGATCTTCATCTCTCTAGCTCACTGAAACACTCTTTAACATCTAGCTTTATTCTAGACTGGAAACAGTCTCACATGAAATATCTTGGCATACACTTCACTAAAAAACATTCCCAATTATTTGCAGCTAACTACCCAAGACTAATTAACTCAATATCGACAGATCTTAATAGGTGGACAGGACAATTTATATCGTGGACGGGTTGTGCAAATGCTTTAAAAATGAATGTTCTACCCCGATTCTTATATCTTTTCCAAGCCCCCCCAGTATCTATACCCTCTCATGTATTTTCATCTTTACAGAAAAAATTGTCATTATTCTTGTGGGCTGGCAAACGACCCCGTGTTCATCTTAAGACTCTATACAGTGGTCCCAAGGAAGGGGGATTGGGAGTGCCAAATTTGAAATTGTATTTCTATGCGGCACACCTTTCTCAGGCTATTCAATGGCACGCTGACAAGTACTCTCGTAGATGGGTTCAATTAGAATCCGCCTTAGTTCAGATGAATTCCATCTCCTCTTTACTATGGTTATCCCGTTCTCAAAGACCTGCTAGCGTGTCATTATATCCATCTATATTATTCACACTTTCCTTATGGAATAGATTTACTAAAACTTACTCTCTGATTTCGCTCCCCCCTACGCTATACCCACTTTGGAACAACCTAGCCTTCCCCGAAGGTATGCACAGTCAAGCTTCAAAGACAATTGACACAACTGTTGTGAATAGAGTTATTAGACAAGTATAAATTTGGGATCAATGAGAGGGGAGGTATCCGTCTTGAGGAAGTCTCCGGTTGCCTAGGAGACGAAACGCCCACTCCACGTTGGTTTTCTGTTTGGTTCAACCTGTCCATAGAGCGTACTTACTGCTCCTTACAGTCTCAGCACACCTCTACACGCTACACGCCGGGCGCTCCAGCCGGCAACTACTCGCTGACATCACCGCTTGTGGCTTCTGGCAGGTGTTCACAGCCGGCGGTCTCCCGCAACGTTTACCGTCTACGGCTTCTTACAGTCATCAAAGCCGGCGGGCACCCACTGATCACCGCTCACGGCTGTCTATAGCTGCCTCAATTACATCCAGGATTCCACCTGCTTACATCGAGTACTCACCATTGTCCTCCGCTGTGGGGTCTATTGCCCGCGACGTGGAAATAATCCTAGAGGCATCCTGATAAATTAAACAACCAGTGTGTGCTTTGCCTTCTGAACGGTAATACCATACCATATTGATTACCTGCATATGTGCATCATTCTACAAAACGGACCCTGCATTTAATTATACCAGGAACCAGCACATGGGTAATTATACACTGCAATTTCTGTAAGCTATTTATCAAGAGACTGCGTTATTATATTGCAGGACTTTTTTACTCAATTTGACACTGGGACGCCAGTGCTAAGTAATTTAATTCCAACCAACCAAACAGAGCCAACAAGTTAGTTTTAAATATATTGTATACTATTTATATTGCTTTCATAGAGAATAACCAATTGTTACAAAGTATATGTTATTTGTGTGTCCAATTTTGTTATTTTTAACAGACCAAATATAAAAGTGGTTACATATATCTGAAGTCTTACTGAGTCAATTATTACACATGACAGACTGCACACTGTGGTTTTATTTAGTGTCTCTTGGCGCAGAGTAATCTCTTTTCTTGTTTATAAGCTTCAAAGACTGTCAGAATCAGAACTGACTTTTCATTAATGATATAGCTCCCTCACGTATTTTCCCATCTTTTACTACAATACGAGATAGATATAATTTGCCCTCTCAATGCTTTTACCAGTATTTACAGCTTCGCAGCTTACATTCATCCTGGATATATTATTGTAGTACAAAGGTCAGGACTGCCCTTGAAACATTATGTTTCCTCCGCTCTTCACCGAAAGGCCTTATTTCCACTGTATATCAGATCTTACTAAAATATAATCGACCTCTTCTGGCTACACACGAGATCTCATTGGAAACTGACTTACAAGAACAATTAGGCCCTGACAAATGGATCCCAATAAGACAAAATATGGTAGCTGCGTCCACAGCAATTAGACATAGGGAAAATTATTTTAAAATCTACGTACGTAGGTATTTAGTACCAACTCGACTTCATCGTATTTTCCCATCTTCAGAGCTTTGTTGGCGAGGCTGTGGGATGGGAGGCACCCTGCTCCATATATTCTGGGATTGTCCCAAGGTCTTCCCCCCGTGGAAAACTATCCGAAGGTTGATATTACGTTTAACAGGAATAGATGTCACTTTTACACCTTCCTTTTTTCTATTTCCACAATCATTAGATGTGGCAACTAAACTCTCACAGAAACTTATATGGCACATCACTAGTGCAGTGAAATGCAAGATTGCGCTTCATTGGAAATCCCAAACTATCCCCTCAATGGTGGCAATTTCGACGGCCATTTGGGATATCGACCATATGGAATTCTTGTCCAGTGTTGTGGAGAACAATGCGATTACATTCTCCAAAACCTGGGCTCCATGGTTAGCGCATCACAAAGCCCCTCCTCCTCTAACATATGGATTCTAGGTGATATTGTCAACTGTTCTTATTACCTTTTTTCGGTATTGAAGTGCTAACTATTGAAATTCCAGAGTTTCCAGAATCTATAACATTCTATTTATTGTATATCTATCTTTATATGCTATTTTTACAACTTTGTTGACTGTTCCTTTTTTCACCCTCCCTCCTTCCCTTTCTCTTTTTTCTGTTTTTCCCCTACCCTCCCTTATAAACCTATTTGTGATTTTTGTATTATGACAAAACTTTTCAATAAACTGTGTTTAAAAAAAAAAAGTCCAGTTCCGTAGTGCAGATTAGGAGTAGCAGGTACACAGTATAGAGCAAGCAGGTCAGTGCAGGTAAAGAATGGCATGCAGGTTCCTAACACAGCTCAGTCAGTGTCAAAGCACGCATTAAGCTAACATATAAGTATAGCTTGTTATTGTAGAAATAGGTAACTCGGTAGAGGAACAGCGCCGGCTCCTTCTGAGTGACAAGAAAATAGGATTTTGATTACATACCGGTAAATCCTTTTCTCGTAGTCCGTAGAGGATACTGGGGTCCATATTAGTACCATGGGGGTATAGACGGGTCCACTAGGAGCCATGGGCACTAAGAATTTGATAGTGTGGGCTGGCTCCTCCCTCTATGCCTCTCCTACCAGACTCAGTCTACAAAACTGTGCCCGAGGAGATGGACATACTTCGAGTGAAGGATATAAAAGGATAGTGGTGAGATTCCGAACCAGCACACACAAACTAGAGGAAAGCCAAGGTACAATTTCCAATCCCTATGCAGGTCTCCACAAGGTACTTCCTATGGAATCTTTCTGTTTATCTTGCCACCAAGTTCATAGAATAAACTCTTCTTTTCCTTCTGGTGGTGTGACTTTGGTGTTTCTTTGCAGTCCACACTCATCCAAAAAGTAAAGGAGAAGAGTATAATGGTGAAAGTACGCTTTCAATCCACAACAATAACACATAAAATATCCAATAATTAAGATCCACCAATAATTTAAAATACAGTTTGCGTACCAGAATTCGTGGAGTGTCAAACGTGCCCACCCACAAACAACATGTATTATCCGATATCCTCCGGGTTTTTAGAGTGCCGGATTCCTGTTGGGACGGATACCACGGATCTCCCCATGAAAGAACAGGTGACCAGACAGACCTACCAGTTCTTTTGTGGGGAGATCGGTGGTATCCGTCCCAACAGAAATCCGGCACTCTAAAAACCCGGGAGGGTATCGGATAATACATGTTGTTTGCTGCACCATTGTTTGAAGTGCTGGTTATAATTGTTTTTTGTTAATTTTTTTTTGTTATCTAGAGGAAAGCCAAGCTAACCAAACTTTAAACCAGGAACAGCAACCGCTTAACCAAGTAACAGTGCAGGAAGAAACGGCACCCAGTATCCTCTACAGACTACGAGAAAAGGATTTACCGGTAGGTAATCAAAATCCTATTTTCTCTTACATCCTAGAGGATACTGGGGTCCATATTAGTACCATGGGGATGTACCAAAGCTCCAAAACTGGGTGGGAGAATGCTGAGGTTCCTGCAGAACTGATTTACCAAACATAAGGTCCTCAGAGGCCAAAGTATCGAGCTTGTAGAACTTAGCAAACGTGTTCGAACCTGATCAAGTAGCTGCTCGGGAGAGCTGTAAAGCCAAGACACCCCGGGAAGCCACCCAGGAAGAACCCACCGACCTAGTAGAGTGGACCTGTACAGATTTTTGACACAGCAAACTTGCTGTGGAATAAGCATGCTGGTTAGTCAGCCTGATCCAGCATGCAATTGTCTGCTTTGAAGCAGGACTCCCAATTTTATTGGGATCAAAGAGAACAAACAGCGAGTCAGATTTCCTGTGATGAGCTGTCTGCTTCACATAGATCTTCAAAGCCCTCACAACATCCAAGGACCCTGAAGTAGCAGAGGTGTCGGTAACCACCAGAACCACAATAGATAGGTCGATATGGAACGCAGATACCACCTTTGAAAAAAATTGCTGACGAGTTCTGAGTTCAGACCTATCTTCATGAAAAATCAAATAGTGGCTCTTCTGAGACAACGCCCCCAGCTCTGACACACGCCTCGCAGAAGCCAATGCCAAGAGTGTAACAGCCTTCTACATAAGAAACTTGATGTCTATGTCCTGTAAAGGCTCAAACCATTCCGATTGCAGGAACTGCAACACCACGTTGAGATCCCAAGGTGCCATAATAGGCACAAAGGGCGGATGGATGTGCAGCACCCCCTTCAAAAATGTCTGAACCTCAGGAAGAGAAGCCAATTATTTCTGTAAGAAAATGTATAAGGCCGAAATCTGGACTTTTATGGAGCCCAAACGTAGGCCCACATCCACACCTGACTGCAGAAAAAGGAAAAAATGTCTCAGTTGAAATTCCACCGCAAGAAATTTCCTGTTCTCACACCAAGAGACATATTTTTTCCCAAATACAGTGGTAATGTTTAGACGTCACCCCCTTTCTGGCTTGGATTAGGGTTGGAATAACCCTATCCAGGATCCCTTTCCGGGCTAGAATTTGATGCTCAACCTCCATGCCGTCAAACATAGGCGTGGTAAGTCTTGATAGACAAATGGCCCCTTTTGGAGAAGGTCCTCAAGAAGAGGTAGAGGCCACAGGTCCTCTATGAGCATCTCTAGTAGATCTGCATAACAGGCCCTTCTTGGCCAGTCCGGAGCAATGGGAATTGCTTGAACCTTTTCCCTTTTTATTCTCTTTGGGATCAATGTGTGGTGGAAACACGTACACCATCTGGTAGACCCATGGAGTCACCAGAGCGGCCACCTTGACCTGGACCAATACCGCTTGAGCTTCTTGTTGAGATGAGAGGCCATCATGTCGATTTGTGGAATTCCCCACCGACGTGTCACACACCCGAACACCTCCGGGTGAAGACCTCACTCTCCTGGGTGGAGGTCGTATCTGCTGAGGAAGTCTGCTTCCCAGGTGTCTACTCCCGGAATGGAGATCACGGACAATGCCACAGTGTGTCTTTCTGCTCAGAGGAGAATCCTTGTTACCTCTGACTTTGCTGCTCTGCTCTTCGTTCCGCCTTGTCGGTTTATGTACATTACAGCCGTCACATTGTCCGACTGAGCTTGAATGGCTTGATCTAGAAGAAGATGCAATGCCTGTAGAAGGGCGTTGTATATGGTCCTTATTTCCAGAATGTTGATCGGAAGAATGGCTTCCTGACTTGACCATTTTCCTTGGAACTGTTCCCCTTGGGTCATTGCCCCCCAACCTCTGAAGCTTGCGTCTGTGTTTAGCAAAATCCAATTTTGAATCCCGAACCTTTGGCCCTCGGTCAGGTGAGAAGTCTGAAGCCACCACAGAAGAGAAATTCTGACTTTTGGGGACAGACAGACCCTCTGGTGCATGTGTAGATGCGATCCGCACCACTTGTCCAACAGATCCAGTTGGAAGGGCCTTGCATGGAACCTTCCGTACTGTAGTGCCTCGTAGGTGGCTACCATCTTCCCCAGAAGGCGAATGCATAGGTGCACCGATATCCGGGTTGGTTACAGAACATCCCGCACCATCGACTAGATCACCAGTGCCTTATTTCAATGGAAAGGAATACCTTCTGTGCCTCCGTATTCGGTATCATCCCCAGGAACGGAAGCCTCAGTGTTGGTTCCAGATGAGATTTTGGTAGGTTCAGAATCCACCCGTGATCCTGGAGTAGTCAGGTTGTGAGGGCAATGTTGTCTAACAACCGCTCCCTGGATGGTGCTTTTATCAGCAGATCGTCCAGGTACGGAATTATGTTCACTCCCTGTTTGTGGAAGAGAAACATCATCTCTGCCATTACCTTGTTGAACACCCTCAGTGCCGTAGAGAGGCCAAATGGCAGGGCCTGGAACTGGTAGTGACAGTCATGTAAGGCAAACCTTAGATAAGCCTGATGAGGCTGCCAAATCGGAATATGTAGGTACGCATCCTTGATATCCAGAGACACCAAAAATCCCCCCTCCTCCAGACCTGAGATCACCGCTCTCAGAGACTCCATTTTGAACTTGAACATCCATAAGTACGGGTTCAACGACTTGAGACTTAAAATGGGCTTTATCGAACCATCCGGTTTCGGTACTACAAACAGGTTGGAATAATAACCTTGGTTTTGCAGCTGAAGCGGAACTGGAACAATGACCTGAGTCTGTACCAGTTTTTGAATTGCTGCCTGTAAAGTCATACTTGCTTCTTGAGTAGCTGGTAAGCCTGATTTGAAGAATCTGTGAGGTGGGAGTTCCTGAAACTCCAGTCTGTAGCCCTGGGCTATAAGATCTTTGACCCAGGGATCCTGGCATGACGTGTCCCATATGTGACTGAAGAATCTTAAACGGGCTCCCATCTGCCTGTCTTCCAGGCAGTGCGGTCCACCGTCATGCTGAAGGCTTAGAGCAAGCAGAACGGGGGTTCTGTTCCTGTGAACCTGCAGTTGCTGGTTTTCTGGGTTTATCTCTATTGCCTTTGTAGGCTGTAGAAGAACCTTTGGTTTTGTCTTTAAACTTCGCTGTCCGAAAGGACAGCAGAGTTGGAGCAGTGTAGGATTTTCTAGCCGGGGGAGCTGCGGAAGGAAGGTATGTACACTTACCCGCCATAGCCTTGGATATCCACGTATCCAGTTCATCTCCAAAAAGGGCTTCACCTGTGAAAGGTAGGCTTTCCATGCCTTTCCTGGAATCCGCATCCGCGTTCCACTGGCGTAGCCATAAGCCCCTGCGTGCTGACACTGCCATGGCAGTGGTGCGTGCATTGAGTAAACCAATTTCCTTTATGGCCTCCACCATAAAGTTAGCAGAATCCTGTATATGCTGTAGGAGTAAAATTATCTCCCCACTGGATAACAAATCTAACCTTTCAATTAGATTACCTGACCATTTTATCAATGGCCCTAGAGATCCATGCACAAGCTATAGTGGGCCTCTGGGCCGCCCCCATAGCTGTGTACAAAGATTTGAGAGTGGTCTCAATCTTGCGGTCTGCAGCATCCTTCAAGGAATCTGCCCCAGGAACAGGTAAGACTATCTTACGTGACAGCCTAGAAGCCGGTGCATCAACTATCGGTGGGTTTTCCCATTTTTTTCTACCATCCTGAGGAAACAGAAAGGATGTGAGTAACCATTTTGGGACCTGAAACTTATTGTCAGGATTTACCCAAGTTGCTTCAAATAGGGAATTGAATTCCTTAGATGCAGAGAAAAAAGCTGAGGATTTCTTTTTCACATTAAAATAAGATTCCTCCTCGTCCTCTGACACCGTATCAGGAATGTGCAGGACATCTTTAATAGCTTCTATCAAGACCTGTATACCCTGTGACAAAGCTGCATCCCCCCTCCCAAGTCCTCCTCACCCTCCTCTGGGTCTGATACTGTTATGAGCCACGGCAGTGGCTCATTCCTGTTTGCAGTTTGCTCATGTATTTGATGTTATATTTCTGTTTGCATGCCAGGATTTCTCATGTACTTGTTTAGAGTACTGTTGTTGGCCGCCTGGGGTGAGTGTCTGTAATTGCAGCCGGTTTCCCATGTGTTCAGTCTCACTTGCCAGTAATTAGGCCATTACCTTGTGCCTGGCTTCCAGCTATCCTGATTGGGGCGTGCTTCCTTTATTTCTCAACTGGCCCTGCATCCAGAGCTGATGATAGAAGTTTGTTATTGTACTTGTATGTTCCAGTTCTTGGTTAGTGTCACGATCCGGGTATTGCGTGGGGTACCCCCTCCTAAGCATAACTAGCCTCGGGCTCTTTGAGCCGACCCTGGTTGCAGAAATATGGTGGAAAATTTTTGAAACCAGCACCGGGCTCTACTAGCTGGACAGATAATGCCACAGCCGGGGGTCACTTTTATACAGTGCCCTGCGGCCGTGGCATCAAATATCCAACTAGTCACCCCTGGCCGGGGTACCCTGGGGGAGTGGGGACCCCTTCAATCAAGGGGTCCCCCCCCAGCCACCCAAGGGCCAGGGGTGAAGCCCGAGGCTGTCCCCCCCATCCAATGGGCTGCGGATGGGGGGCTGATAGCCAAAGTTGAAAGTGTTTGATTGGCTGTGTGCTCCTGTACTGACTGACAGGCGGCACACGGCAGTGTTACAATGTAGCGCCTATGCGCTCCATTGTAACCAATGGTGGGAACTTTTTGCTCAGCGGTTGACCGAAAGTGACCTCACCGCTGACCACAAAGTTCCCACCATTGGTTACAATGGAGCGCATAGGCGCTACATTGTAACACTGCCGTGTGCCGCCTGTCAGTCAGTACAGGAGCACACAGCCAATCAGGAGGGTGCCACAACGTGGCGCTCCCTGATTGGCTGAAGAAACCCACTTAGACATAAGTCAGAGGGGGTTTCTGGCATTCGGGGAAAGGGGTCCCATGTGAAAACATGGGGCCCATTTCAGTGCGAGGTCGGGTATCCGTTTTTTTATTTTTTCAAGTACGTGGGTTACAAAAGGATTATCCGAGGAGCCTTCAACCCTGGATTATGTGAGTATAATTTTTTCAACAGGTACACCATTGATTCTACTGGAGAAGAGGACCGACCTGCGTGGGAACATAAGGTAAGTATGTGTATTTGGAGGTGTGGATGGATGTAATAAAGTTATACTTTCAAGGTGTGTGTGTGATGTCTTTATTGGGGTATTTTTTTTTTTTCAAACACAATTTATTGGGTGGCTCACAATAAGATTACATTGGTAACAGAGCACCCGGACAATTTGGGTGTTTGAAGAACAAATATAGTTACAATGAATTGTTACAACAACAAAATAATTGATCCTTTTTTTTGTTTTTGTTTTCCCCTTATTTTAAAAGAGTAAAGTTAAGATGTATGCGGTGGGGAACTCTCGGCGACGGATTGGCCTTCCGTCATAGAGAGTCAGCGGAGGCAATGAGAAGAAAAGACTACTCAGAGATCGAGTAAAAGGGGACAGAAAAGCAGGTGAGGCTGAGAGCCTCCAGTCGGAGAGAGAAGGAGGGGGAGTAGAGGGGGGGTGGAGGGGTGGCCCTCCGGGGCAGGAGGCGGGCCGGACCGTGGAGTACCGTGTCAGGCTACAAATAGGGAGGGGGCTTGTTGTAAGTTTAGCCACGGGGACCATACTTTGTCAAATTGTTTCGAGGTGTTACGTATGACTGCGGTCATATATTCCATTTTGTGGACATACCATATCCGGGAGATTATCACCGGCATTGGTGAGGGGGTCAGGCTCTTCCAGTCTGTGGCAATTTGGCAAGTCATTGCCGAAACTACATGTCGAAATAGTTTGTTTTGGTGTCTATTGAGGGTTGGAAGAGACATGGGGAGCAAGAAGTATTGGGGGTCAGGGGGGATAGAGATATCAAATAAGCGCGAAAGCAATATAATGAGTTCACCCCATATTTTATGAATTTTGGGGCAGGCCCACCATATGTGTAAGAAAGAGCCACTGTCCGTGCAACCCCTCCAGCAACCATCTGGGGTGTTGGGGAACATAGTGTGTAGACGGGCCGGGACATAGTACCAGCGGTAGAGTAGTTTATAGATGTTTTCTTTAATTTTCACACAGATAGAGCTGGAGGCCGCATTGTCCCATATATCTACCCAGTCTTCATTGTCTATGGTTACTCCTAGTTCCTTTTCCCATGCCGCTTCGTGAGGGGCTTGGGATGTGTTGGGGTAGTCGTCAAGTAAGATGTGAATATCTGATATGAGGCCCTTGGTGTTGGTGCGTTTCCAGCAAATGTATTCGAAGGGGTATAAATGTCTGTGGAGGAGGGTGGTGGTAATGGTGGAGTGGAAGTGTCTGATTTGTAGGTAGCGGAAGAAGTCCGAAGAGGGGATTGTTGTTCTTTCACGGATATCCGCGAATTGTGGGAAAGTAGCATTGGAGGTGATATCGTTAACGTATAATATACCACTCGAGCGCCAAAATGTATGCGAGGTTTTACCCATGCCTGGAGGAAAGGCTGGGTTGTGAAATAACGGAATTAGCGGGGATGGGTATGGGGCTAAACTGAACCGTCGATTTGTTAGATCCCATGTCGCTAATGAGCGGCTTACTACGGGGTGCGAGAGGGCCGCGCGCGGGCGCTGGTTCCGGGGAAGCCACAATAGGGAGGATAATGTAGCTAGGCCCGTCTCCTCTGCCTCTATCCCCACCCAGACCTTTCGTGTCCCTCCCTCGTTGCACCATTGTGCGCATTGAGCAAGTTGTGCAGCATAGAAATATTTCTTAAAGTCCGGAATACCCAGGCCTCCGCCTCTGGAGGGGCGTTGAAGCAATTTAAGTCTAACGCGGGGACGCTTATGGTTCCAGATAAAAAGGGAGGATTGGCGTTGCAGGGTCTTGAACACGTAGGTAGGGACGTAAATCGGGAGGGTCTGAAATAAATACAAAAGTCGGGGGAGTACGCTCATCTTGACGGAGTTAATTCTGCCTATCCATGATATAAAGTAGCTGGACCATTCCACCAAATCCTCCTTGATTGTCTGCAATAAACGGGGATAATTTGCTTGGAAAAGTTGGTGGTGATGGTGGGTCAGGTACACACCGAGGTATTTGATTTTCTTTGTGTACCAGTTACATGGGAGGGTGTTCTGGAGGTCCTGTTTGAGAGCTGCTGGGATATAAAAGTTAAGGACCTCTGTTTTGTTAACATTTATTTTATATCCAGAGAACTGGGAGTATGAGGTGATCTCGGATAAGAGGGCGGGGAGAGATTGGGCTGGGTCTGTGAGGGAGATCAGGACATCGTCGGCATATAACGCTATCTTATGTTCGGATAGGCCTGTGGATATTCCACGAATAGAATTGTTGTTGCGGATTCTTGCTGCTAGGGGCTCCATGACTAGTGCGAAGATTAAAGGGAAAAGGGGGCATCCCTGCCTGGTACCGTTGGCAATCTCAAAACTGGAGGAGGAGATACCATTAACCATTACCTGGGCCGATGGGGAGCGGTAAAGTGCTTTGATCCCTTCTAAAAATTCTCCGGACAATCCCAGTTTGTCAAGGACTGCAAAGGCAAAAGACCACGATATACGGTCGAAGGCCTTTTCCGCATCGAGAGCCAGGATGAGAGAGGGAGATTTCCTTTTTTGAATCGAATATATTAGATCTATGGCTCTTCTAGTGTTATCAGGTGCCTGGCGTCCAGGGATGAAGCCGACCTGGTCCGGATGGACCAGACCGGGCATCAAAGGCCCCAGGCGATTAGCTAATATTTTTGCGTATATCTTCAGGTCGACATTCAATAGTGAAATCGGTCTGTAGTTCAGGCAGCTAGTCGGGTCTTTGTCGGGCTTTGGGATTACCACTATATCGGCTCGGGTGGTCTCTGGCAGGAAGGAGGCTCCCTTAAGAACACCGTTAAATAGGGAGGTTAGGTGTGGGGTCAGCTCCTTCGCGAAGAGTTTATAATATTGGGCTGTGAAACCATCCGGGCCTGGGGTGGCCGACGAGCGCATAGATCGTATGGCGGCTAATGTCTCCTCCTCCGAGATTCGACAATTAAGGGCTTCCAACTGAGAATCCGATAGGGTTGGGAGGGGGGTATCAGACAAGTATGAGCGCACTCCCCCAGTCTCTTCAGGAGACTGCTGGGATGGGTCAGGTAGGTTATAAAGGGAGCTATAAAACAAACGGAAATCTTCGGCCATCACTTCAGGGTCATATGTATAGGTTCCCCTTCGCGACGAATACAATTTATCTATTGCACCCAACGCTTGCTTGCGACGTAGTTTGTTGGCCAGTAGGGAATCAATTTTATCCATTTTATCATAGAAGTGTTGTTGCAGTTTCCGGAGGATCAATGCCGCGCGATTGGAAAGGAGGGTGTTAAGTTGTCCCCGAAGGGAATCTATCTGAGTGAGCAGGGAAGGGTTGGGGGATGCTTTATGTTTGGATAGAAGGGTGGCTATTTCTGCCTCGAGGGAGGATATCTCCTGCGCGGCTTTTTTCTTAAGAGCTGACGATTTTGCCAACAAGGCTCCGCGAATCGTAGCTTTGTGGGCTTCCCAGAGAACATTAAGCGAGATATCGGGAGATGTGTTTTCGGTGAAGTAGTGTGTGATTGCTAGTCTGGTTTCCTCTAATGCTGAGGGGTGTTGTAAAAGCGAGTCGTCCAGACGCCATTTGTATCTCTTACGCGGCACGCGGTATATGTCTATGAGGAGATAGACCCCAGCGTGGTCCGTCCATGACAGAGGTGTAATGCCCGTGTCCGAAATCAGTGGCACGAGGGCAGAGGAGATGTGGATCATATCGATCCTGGAGTAGTGATGGTGTGGGGCTGAAAAATGCGTGAAATCTTTGGTGTGAGGGTGTTGGGAACACCAAGTGTCACAGAGGCCATGGTGTTTTATGATGGCGGTAAGTGTGCGGGAGGCCCGAGGAAGGGTCGTTATAGAAGCATGAGGGGGGGGGGGGCAGATCTATCTAGCAAGGGGTCGATTATGGTGTTAAAATCGCCACCCATGATAATGCTTCCCTGTGCTTCCCGTGATAAGCGTTTAGAGAGTCGAAAAACAGAGACTGGTCTTGGTCGGGGGCATAGGTGGAGACCAGTGTGAGAGCCGTTGAGCGGAGGGTACCCATTACCATGAGGAAACGTCCTTCTGGGTCTGTCACTGTCCTAGAGTGAATAAACGGGATGTTACGGCGGACTAATATGGCCGCACCCCGTTTTTTACAGTCTGCCGAAGCAAAGTAGGACTGGGAGAACCATTTGCCCTTAAGCTGGGTATGGGGACCGGTGAGATGCGTTTCCTGGAGGAATGCTATGTCGACTTTCTCACGTCTGCAGGCGCTCAGGAACACGGTGCGTTTCCTAGGGGAGTTTAGGCCATTTACATTGGCCGAGAATATTTTAAGGGACATGGCTATTTACGTGGGGGAGTATGACATATTGCCCTAAAGGTCCAGTAACGTACCGCCCGCGCCAGAAGAGGGCCACCCCTCCGGGCCAAGCAAGAAAAGGAGCGGGAAGGTCAGGCAGGGGTCGCCAGGGGAGGGAGAGAAAGAGGAGAATAGAGAGGAAAAAGAAACACCCCAAACGGGGAAACATCCCTAAAGTTGTGGGTCCCATTCGGGGACCGCCAGGGAGAAAGCATTGCAACAGTAACATTGTAAGCAACAATGAGGGATTATGGGGGGGTAACCAGGGTACCATGTGGGAGGGCCTAGGGTGCCCGGGCCACAAGGGCTGGGATCGGCCTTTTTAACTATATCGGACATATTACAGTATAGGACAATGAGAACTGTGTCCAGACAACAAGAAATTCAAACGTAAATTCGAAATGGGGAGGGGGAAGGGGGGAGAAGGAGGGGGTTGGGGAAGGGGGAGAGAAGAGGGAGGGAGGGAGAGACAAAAGACAAAAAAAAAATTCGGGAGGGGGGGGGGGGGAGGGAACCACAGGGGTACAAGCAAGTATGGCTTAATTATAACAGCAATAACAGAGGATAGTTACGATACTGGCATAAGGATGGAGGTCGGATCATCCACGACTCTGGCTCAGTTCGATGCGCGTAAATGTTGCGCCAACATTACGTATATGATCCACAGAGGGGGGCTCCCCAAGTCAGGGAGGGTCTTTGTCCACGTTACGCTGTCGGGTCACCCTCGTCCAGTCGGGAAGGGGTGGCAGAGGGTGCGGTGATTTCGATGAAGAAGTCGCCGTATCTACTACGGATGATGCTGGGAGGAGATCTAACTTTGCCAGTAGATCCTGTCCCTGGTTTAGGGTCTTGACTGAGTGGACAAAGTTATTGACCGAGACGTGGAGTTGAAAAGGGAATCCCCATCTGTATCTGATCTGATGCTGACGCAGGATCCGGGTGACCGGCTGGAGGTCCCGCCGTTTCTGGATCGTGGAGGGGGCCAGGTCCTGATAAATCTGCAGTTGCATACCCTTAAACAGAGTCTCCGATGAGTCTCGAACGGAGGACAGAATTTTCTCTTTCGAACGGAAATAATGGAAACGGATAATAACATCCCTGGGTGGTTGGGCAGGAGACGGTTTTGCACGGAGTGCTCTATGTGCCCTGTCGCAGAGGCATTCTTCGTCTGTGAGGTCTGGTGTTATGTGCGTGAAGAAATCTCTCAGAAATGCCGGCAGCGATGTTCCGAGGACCGATTCTGGGATGCCGCGTATGCGTAGGTTATTTCTACGCGAGCGATTTTCTTGGTCCTCTTGTCGCTCTTTGAGGATCTCCATTTCTTCGTGCAATCTGGTGAGCTCACTGTCAAGTCGGTGTTGGGAGCGACAGAGATCGTCTGTCTTAGTTTCCAATGTGTCCGTTCGATTGCCGAGGGCTGTAAGGTCCGATTTAAAGTCGGCTATGGCGTTCGAGAGTTCCTGTTTGAACGCAGATTGTACCCCCTCCAGTAGGCTCGACATGACCGCTTGTATCTGAGGGTCGATACCTATTTCCGATGAGCACGGAGAGGGGGGGGGGAGCCTGCGGACATGTTGGGGTTCTGCGGGCCCTTAGATTTTGAGCCAAAGAAGTTAGTCGGGACTTGTGTTGCTTTTTTATTTTTGGACATAGTGGCATATATGTACAAAAAAAGGGGGGGGGGGGAGGATAACGGTGGAGGTGAAAAAGAAGAGGGGATGAAAAAATTGTTGACGAGGGGACACAGTTCAGGGTCCGTACATTAAGCGGATAGTCCGGGGAGGTCAGGCTGTTGTCTGTTTTAGCTTCGCACCGTTCTCCTATGCGGCTGGTGGAGTGAATAATGAAAGCCCCAGGAAGGTCGGGGGGCGGAGGAGGGTGTCTTATCAGGTTCGTAGAAGGTGATCGGTATTCAAGATTATTTCGTGTTCCTGATTTCTGTTATTGTAAATCAAGCAGCTCACCGTAGCGGCCTCCCGAGGGGGATAAATTTGTCATCTTCAGGTGTCCTAGCCGTTGAGTTGGGGACAGTGTGCCAGAACGTTATAAATAGATTCGAACTGCTTAGTTATGGCACTTTATTATCCTGCGTTAACTCATCTTGAGAATGGGTCGGGAACATGTAGATCCGAGTGTCATAGCGTCGGGGCGGGGCTCTCCCAGGCGTCAGCTCTGATGTCGGGGTAGGTTGCGGCTTAACCCTTCATCCCGTGGCCCTGGCACACCCCGTGGATATTAAAGCTCTTTCATGGTTGTCGCCACTGCGGGCGGCAGTGCGGGCAGAATCTGTAAGCCTGCAAGGGTGAGGAGTGTGTGGTATAATGCAATTTATCTTCACCCTGGCTGAATGCCAGAAAGCAAAATGGAGGTTCCGGGCTCGTGTCACAGGATTCTATGGGGCAGGGGTGCAGATCGGGAATGATTGCTGTGGCAGCAACAGGTACTCACCACCCTCCAAGTGGACTGGACATTGAAGGTAAATCAGCCCGCTGGACGTGTTATACAGCCTTTCAGGGCTTCCCTTAGATGTGCACAGCTCCCTCCAGTATATGTCCCAGGGATCCAAGATGGCCGCCGCAGCACACACAGGGCAGCTTACACTCCTCAAATATCTCCTGTGGGGCTGATGGAGGTGCTGAGGCTCTCTCCAGGTGTCAGGGGGTGCTCAGCCAAGCCAGGGGAGGAAGGTCCGAGGTCCTGGGGGTTCCGGTGCGGCCGCGCTCCGGTCCCGGAGCTCCCGGCCGGGTATCCCCAAACTCCAGGCTGCAGGGCGCGTAGTAGGCCTGGACGGCCGGAGGTAGACGGCTCGTCGGCCACACAGCTCCGCTGAGGGGGCCCACGGGGGGGGGACGAGGTCACCGCAGCCAGGCACAGGTGATCCAGAAGGGCTGAAGGAGGATTCCCGGCTCCCGCGGACAGCTCCGGAGCCCAGCCCCGCAAGGCGCCAAAATCAAGGCCCCGGCTTCACCAGGAGGGGAAGGCCGCAGTCCGCAGAGACAGCCAAGGCCGCCTCCCGACTCCGCAGCTCGCTTCCCCGTTGCAGGCCACCGAAAGCAGAGGCAGCAAGGTATGTGGAGGTGGCACCGGGACACTATTAGGGGGGTAAATTTGAGTTTTTAGCCCTTGGGTAGCAGGAGCTCATGTGAGGTGCTTCTGTCCCCACTGCTAGCCAGGCCACGCCCCCTATTGGGGTATTTTTTTAGTAGTAGTACTACAGGTACCAGCGGGCCCGTTTTTCCTCCGCATGCTGGTACTCGTGGTTCTCCAAGTACCAGCTTGCGGGGGAGGCTTGCTGGGCCTTGTAGTACTGCTACTAAAAACAATATCAAACACTTTCAACTTTGGCTATCAGCCCCCCATCCGCAGCCCATTGGATGGGGGGGACAGCCTCGGGCTTCACCCCTGGCCCTTGGGTGGCTGGGGGGAGACCCCTTGATTGAAGGGGTCCCCACTCCCCCAGGGTACCCCGGCCAGGGGTGACTAGTTGGATATTTGATGCCACGGCCGCAGGGCACTGTATAAAAGTGACCCCGGGCTGTGGCATTATCTGTCCAGCTAGTGGAGCCCGGTGCTGGTTTCAAAAATATGGGGGACCCCTACGCTTTTTGCTCCCCGTATTTTTGGAACCAGGACCAGGCGCAGAGCCCGATGCTGGTTGTTTAAATATGGGGGAACCCCTGTCCATTTTTCCACCATATTTCTGCAACCAGGGTCGGCTCAAAGAGCCCGAGGCTGGTTATGCTTAGGAGGGGGGACCCCACGCAATTTTTTTTTTTTTAAATTAACACTTTCCCACCCCTTCCCACTGATATACATGCACGGATCTCATGGATCCGTGCATGCCTATCCAATCACGGCTCAAAAAAGCAGGTCTGGGTTTTTTTAGCACTTTTTTACGAATTTTAATTTTTCACGGCAGTGTTTGGCTATTTTGAGATTTGCACTTTTTAGTAAATGACCGAGTTCTACTAATTTGCTGGCGTATTTGACCGATGGTGTATTCATTCGTATTTTATTGTCAGGACTTCCAAAAAAATACGAATGCCCTCATCACTGCCGTGATTTGAGTTTAGTAAATTACCGAGATGACACTTTGAAGAAAAAACGGCATCTCGGTCAAAATCGGGAGCTTAGTAAATATACCCCTATGTGTCTCTTCTGGGGCACACTTTTATTGAAAATTATGTGGTCTTGTAATATTTAAAATATAACTTTTATTAGTAATCCTCTTAAAAAATAGCTATGAGGCAAAGGACAAAATAATAATAATAATGATAGCAACAATTGTCATAAAGTTTGTCTATCCGAATGGAAATTAAATTTGGTGATACAAATTGAACATGATAGCTCTTTGGGCGAAATTATGTGTGTGTCTCTGATGTTAGAGAGAATATATATATTGCCTTCTTCCGAATTTGTGATAAAATGAACTATACGTATAATTAAAACAGAAATATAGCGGAAGGAAGGGGTATTTGTTCAATCTGATAAACCGGGCTCCACACTGATAATTATTAAAATATAAAATTCCAAAATTTGAAATAGAAAATAATACTTTGATTCCAGGTCCTATGTCCTGGGTTTGGATATAAATACCTGCAGTACCAAGTATTCTCTGGTGGTCTCCCAACCAGGTATTGACCTGGCCCACAGTGCTGTGGCATACTCAGTGTGGTTTTACCGCAGGTAGGTATATCCTGCTTGATGACACCTGGAACCAAGTATTAGGCTCTGAGAAATCCCAAAGTTTTTTTGATGAGATTACTGGATGCTCTTGAATCGAGATACTGGCGGTACCTGATATTCACTGATGGTCTCCAAAAACAGGTGCTACACCGGCCCCCTGGGCTGAACTTCAAAGAAAATGAATGAGGTTGGGCCTCTTCTGTATTGTTGACCTTGGGTAAATAAAAGCACCTGTGGCTATTGGAGGTCAATGGGGAAATAGAAATCAGCTAAGGGCTGATTGAGTCTAATCTGAGGTATATATGTAGACTCCCCAGATTTGGCGAGGAGTACTGAGTAGATGATAGTGTGATACTGGTATGAAGAGATTGGAGTGTATAAAAATGGGTATAGGAAAGAAACAGAGAATCAGGTCTATGTTAAACACCACTTCTGCTTTTTTATCATCTGTCTGGACATCGAATGAAAAAATGAGACGGTGGTGAGAAACGACACTGAGACCGAAGAAAGGTAGAGGAACTCTTCTACTGTCTTGTCTTGTAGCAAAATGGTGCTCTGTTTACATACTGCATTGCAGAGCCACCCAGATTGTTTAGACAGAATGAGAGGGAGTACCAGAAATTACATGTGAATGGGAATGTTACTAGAAATGTTGCTATATGGATAAAGATTCCAATAATTGTAATGAGTCACATATTTGATCCAAAAATTTGGTGTTGGAAATTCGGTTATTGCAGTATGTCAAAAAAGTCACAAGTCACTAGCCTAGAGAGATATGTATTCAATGTTCTTGTAGGAATTATAATAACCAAAAAACCAAAAAAACAGGACTGAACCTTTGAGGAACCATGCATTGATTGTAAATGGGTATAAAAGTAAATTGAAAATGAGTCCTGGACATAGGTGCGGTTTGCTAGTAAAACTGGTATATTCCCATTGTTGCCATGTATCCCTGGTAGAAAAAAAAATATATATATATGTGTGTCGCTCTTGGATTACTTCACTTGTCAAAATATATGTGTATAATCACACAATGGTAAATGAGAAACTTTGAGCAAAAAGGGTGGAGTTTACCAGACATATTGCGTCCGATGGGGCGTCAGAAAAAAGTCCTGTAACCTACTAGTAGGTAGAGGGATGGAATACCCCCCTGGGTCATTGGAAGCCGCTCCTAGAAGTCCGTGGTGGAGGGTGAGCCCAGCAGTGAGACGCCGGTGTCCGCGGTCCACCGCTGATTTCTGTTTCCCCAGTGACAGTATACTCAGGCCCCATGGACCCGGGGGATCGGAACCCAGGGGCAAGCGCCATCCAGGATCTGGTTTCCCGGGTTCAAAGTCAGGAGACGGCACAAAGCCAAGTGATGCAGTATCTCCAGGAGTTATCTGATCGGCTGGATCAAATTCAGGCATCTCTGGTTTCTGTTGTCCTGGCTCCAGTACCCGCTCCAGTTGTCCCTGGTAATGTTCAATCCTTGCCCGGAACCAGGTCACGCCTCCAGCTCCCCACGCCCTCTCGCTATAACGGGAATCCAAAGAATTGCCGTGGTTTTCTCAACCAAAGCGAGGTACATTTTGAACTTCTTTCACACATCTTCCCCACAGATCGGTCCAAGGTGGCATACATTATTTCCTTGCTTGAAGGTTCAGCGTTGGATTGGGTGTCTCCGTTATGGGAGCGTTCTGACCCGTTGGTTTCCAGTTACAGCAACTTTATCACGTCATTCCGTAGGATCTTCGATGAGCCCGGCAGAACCACCGCTGCTTCTTCGGATTTGCTCCGAGTCCGACAAGGCTCCCGTTCAGTGGGACAGTATGTGATTCATTTCCAAACAATAGCTTCGGAACTGCGCTGGAATAATGATGCTCTCCGGGCCGCTTTCTGGAATGGGCTCTCTGACCGTCTAAAGGACGAACTGATCACTAGGGACTTGCCAGATTCCTTAGAAGAGTAGATCTCACTCTGTGTAAAGGTGGAGCTTCGTATGCAGGAATGAGGTGGTGAACGTAGTCAGACTGAACGATCCAGATTCCGGTCTCTCCCGACTAAGCAAACGATCACTCCAAGTCCAGACGAACCTACACAAATTAATCGATCTCGGCTGTCCCCGGAAGAACGACGGCGCCGTCGTGAGGGTAGACTCTGCCTCTACAGTGGAGCTACGATTCACTTTCTCAAGTTAAGAAAGTCCGGGAAACGGGCAGTCCTAGCTTGTTCCGGAGGAGTCGAGTTAGGGGTTACATCTAAACCTTCTCCGACAGTGGACTGTTTACTCTCCGTGTCTTTGTTTTCTGGGTCTATAGCCAAACCTGTTAAGGCCCTGCTGGACTCCGGGGGGCTTCAGGGAATTTTGATTCTCTTTCTTGCGTTCAAAAACTGGGTTTACAGTTACAATCCGTCGGATGACCTATTACGCTGACTGCCATCAATGGTACCCAAATTTCTAATGGTCTTATTTCAAGTCGCACAGTGCCAATCAAACTGCAGGTTGGAGTTCTACATCAAGAACATCTGGAGTTCCTAGGTTCCTTGGTCTTCCTTGGCTTTAGGTACACAACCCTCACGTCGACTGGAAGTTGTCACAAATAATATCTTGGAGTTCATTCTGTCATTCTAATTGTCTCACTCCTGTCTATCCGCTCCGTGTATCTTCCAAGTCGGATGAGGAGCTCATTCCGGAGGCCTATCGGGAGTTCGCAGACGTGTTTTCGGAACAGGCGGCTGATCAGTTACCACCCCATAGACCCTGGGACTGTCCCATTGAGCTCATCCCAGGGAAGATGCCACCCCGGGGGCGCATTTATCCTTTGTCATTTCCCGAGACCCAAGCCATGTCAGACTATATCAAGCCTAATCTGCAGAAAGGATTCATTCGCCCCTCTTCTTCACCGGCGGGAGACGGCTTCTACTTTGTGAAGAAGAAGGACGGAGGGTTGAGGTCATGAATTGACTACCGCGGCTTAAATGAGATCACCATTAAGAACAAATATCCTTTGCCGTTCATCACAGAACTATTTGATAGGGTTCGCGGATGTTAGGCGCCACGGACCGCGGCGCCGCTCGGTCCGTTTCCGAGCGACGACCGCGGCCGCTGCACCCTCCTCCTTGCCCGCCCGGCGCCTAGCAACTAGGGACGCCGTGCGCGCTGAGCCGCCAGGTCCCTAGCAACGCTAGGACACCGTGCGCACCGAGCCGCCGGGTCCATAGCAACGGGGACGCCACAGGCGGACCGCGTTCCCCGTTGCAGGGATTGATTATTTAGTGTTCACACATGTTTCTCTGGTCGTGCAGCAAGGCAGCTGCACGACATTTTTTGTAATTGGGCTCTGTGCTCTTATTGGAGGGTTCCCTGTTAAATGCCTCCTCAGTGCCTCACACAGACGCCGGTGATAGCTTCCTGCATGCTGCTCATGTTTGGTGAACGTCTGTTCCTGGTCTGCTGTGCCCGGTCCCTCCAGTTCTCTGAGTTCCTGAATCTTGGAGTTAGTCACCTGGTCCCAAGGAGTTCTCCTGGTCCTCATTTACCTGTGGCAGTCGATTGAGATTCTCACTTGGTCTCGTGAGTGGCGGCCCTGCCGCGTGTTACGGCCTACGCTGCTTTAGTATTGTTTTCTTGTATTGGAGCATTTGCGGAGGTTTCTGCTTCCATAGTCCTCTCCGGTACTCGGTGGTGCCGTGTAGGAGAGTGGACGATTGGAATATTTTGGTTGTTCTTTTCCCTGGCGGTAAGCCGCGCATACTTTTAGTTTCAGGTTAGCCAGTAGCCCCTGGCCTTGTTGTTTTAGTTAGAGGGCCCCTTGTTATTACCCTGTCTCAGTTCACTCTTTGTCTCTCATTAAGACCTGAGGGGGCATCGGAGTTGGGCAGACGTAATCCGCCCTTCAAACGCGGCTGCCATGGGCCCAAGAAACCATAGTCTCGCAAGAGTGAACTGACAGCACGGGTAAGACAACGGAGGTAGGGTGCCAGGGGCTATTTCCTTCCCATTTCCCAATCCCAGCATTCCGTCTTGGTGCTCAGGACTCACCATATAAGATCTCCCCTGTTCTGAGCATCAGGATCATAACAGCGGAGCCCATGTCTTCACGAAGCTCGATTTAAGGGGAGATTATAATTTGATTTGTATTCGATATGGGGACGAATGGAAGACGGCCTTCAACACCAGAGATGGGCATTACGAATATCTGGTAATGCCGTTTGGGCTCAGTAATCCCCTGCCGTCTTCCAAGGTTTTGTGAAAGAAATCTTCCGAGATATGTTATACCTAAGTGTAGTGGTATACTTGGATGACATTCTGATAATTTCTAAGAATCTCACGGAGCATAGAATTCAGGTCAAGGAGGTACTTCTTCGTCTACGAAGGAATCATCTCTACGGTAAGATCTACAAATGTACCTTTGAGATTCCTTCAATTTCATTTCTTGGTTACGTCATCTCAGGTACGGAGCTTCGCATGGACCCCGAAAAACTCACTGCTATTCGGGACTGGACTCAGCCTCTTTCTTTGAAAGCGGTACAAAGATTTCTGGGTTTTGCGAATTACTACCGGAAATTCATAAAGGGATTCTCTACCATTGTGGCACCTATTACTGCTCTAACCAAAAAGGGGTCTGACCCAAGTCACTGGTCTTCTGAAGCTTTCGCCCAGTTGAAAGCAGCCTTTATGTCCGCTCCGGTACTCCAGCAACCAAATTTTTCAAAATCATTCTTCTTGGAGGTCGATGCTCCCTCGGTCGGCATTGGTGCCGTGCTCTCACAGTACTCCTCTGACGGGAAGTTGCATCCATGTGGATTCCATTCTCGCAAGTTCTCTCCTGCTGAACGAAACTACACCATCAGAGATCAGGAACTCTTGGCAATAAAATCTGCCCTGAAAGAATGGAGATATCTATTAGAAGGTGCTAAACACCTAATTACGATTTATACCGACCACAAGAACTTGCTGTATCTCAAGAGAGCCCAGTGCTTGAATCCCCGTCAAGCTAGATGGGTGCAATTCTTCACTCGATTCTCGTTTGTCATTAAGTACCGGTCCGGGGCGCTTAACACCAAAGCTGATGCTTTATCTCGCTCCTTGATGGCTTCATATGATGAGAACCCCGTTGGAAAGGCTTTGATTCTTAGTCCAGTTTCTATTTCAGCAGCTCCCACCGCTCTGGGTCCTCCTCCTGGGAGAATGTCTGTGCCAGCTAAATTCCGACCAAGGTTGTTGCAGTGGGCTCATATTTCCAAGTTTTCCGGTCATCCTGGAGTTCAAAAGATGTGGGAGTTTCTACGAAGATCTTACTGGTGGGACACTATGAAGAAGGATATTCAAAGTTATGTCAACTCATGTCCTCAGTGTGCTCAGCACAAAATTCTTAATTTGCCTCCTGCGGGGTTGTTGCATCCACTGTCCATTCCTAAGAGGCCTTGGACCCATATCTCTATGGACTTTGTCACTGAATTGCCTCTCTCCAAGGGTCACAATACCGTCTGGGTAATTATTGACCGTTTCTCTAAGATGGCACATTTTGTACCTTTAACCGGGTTACCATCAGCTCCCAAGTTGGCTTTGTTATTTATCCAGGAACATTTCCGCCTGTACGGGTTACCTCAGGAAATCGTCTCTGATCGGGGGGGTACAGTTCACTGCAAGATTCTGGAGAGCCCTTTGTACAGCCTTACAAATAAAACTCAAGTTTTCATTAGCTTACCATCCACAAACCAATGGGCAAACTGAACGCGTCAATCAAGATTTAGAGACTTTTCTCTGTGTTTACCTCTCTCCCTCGCAAGATGATTGGGTGGAACTGTTGCCATGGGCCAAGTTTGCCCATAATCATCTGTACCACTCTTCAACCGGTGAGTCCCCATTTTTCATTAATTATGGATTCCATCCCCAAGTTCCAGAATTACCCATTTGTCCTCCGGAGGATGTTCCTGCTGCAGCCTCTACTCTCCGGCACTTCAGTCAAATTTGGAGTCGAGTCCATGCTAACCTCAAGAGAGTCTCCAGCCATTATAAGTTCTTTGCGGACAGGAAGCGACGAGCAGCTCCCCAATATAAGGTTGGTGACAGGGTATGGCTCTCTACCCGCAATCTTCGGTTAAGGGTGCCCACTATGTAGTTCGCTCCGAGGTTTATTGGTCCTTATCCCGTGTTAGAAGTCCTGAATCCGGTTGTCTGCAAATTGGGATTGCCTTCCCACCTCCGGATACCAAATTCCTTCCACATCTCTCTCCTTCGTCCCCTTATTCTAAACCGGTTCCATTCAAAGTCCCAGAGGCCAACCTCTGCAGAGACTGAAGCTGGAATGGACTTTGAAATCAAAGCTATTCTTGACTCTCGTTATCTTCACAAGAATCTATTTGGTGGAGTGGAAAGTTTTGGCCCCGAGGAGAGGAGCTGGGTCAAGGCTACGGAAGTTATGGCTCCCCGACTGGTGCGGATCTTCCATTCCAGACATCCAACAAAACCTGGGAAGTGTCTGGGGGCCACTCCTGGTGGAGGGGGTACTGTCACACGCCAGAGGCGGCGTTCGCCGCGCTTACCCCTGCGTGCTTGCTGGTCTGTGTTGCGGCCTCCGCCTTCAGTGGTCCACGGGCTCTGTCGTCTGGCTGGCGCGGCTCCCGGCAGTTCTCCGGGGCAGGGGTGCCGCCATGACACCCGGCATCACGTGGGCGGGGAGCAGGTGACATCATCAGACTGTTCCGCCAATCCAGCGGAGGCGGGAGATTCAAATTCAGAAGCCAGGCAGAGCCTCGGTGCCTGAGTGTCATCTCTTTTCTGAAGTGGATGCCAGAGCTCCCGTACGCAGTATGTTTTCCAGCAGCTATACTCCTGTGCACTTAGCATTCAGGGTGCCTTCCTGCAGCACAGTCTCCAGTGATCCGAGCAACTAGTGTGTTCCTCTGCAGTGCAGTTGCCAGCGCTCCCTGGATTCAGCAAGGCCTGTGGGCCGAACCAACCTTAGTGCTTCCAGTGTTCAGTGTCATTTATCAACGCTCACAAGTTCTTCATTCATCAGTGTATTTAAACACCGCTCACCAATTCTTCAGTGTCATTTACCATTGCTCACAAGTTCTTCATTAATCAGTGTCCTTAAACTCCGCTCACCAATTCTTCAGTGTCATTTACCATCGCTCACAAGTTCTTCATTCATCAGTGTTCTTAAACATTGCTCACAATTCTTCAGTGTCATTTACCATCGCTCACAAGTTCTTCATTCATCAGTGTCTTTAAACATCGCTCACAAATTCTTCAGTGTCCTTCATCATTGCTCATGAATTCTTCAGTAACTTTCTGACATTGCCTACAAGTTCACGTTTTTTCATGTGCCACTGTATCGCTCACAACTTCTTCATTCATCAGTGTCCTTAAACACCGCACACCAATTCTTCAATGTCATTTATCATCGCTCACAAGCTCTTCATTCATCAGTTTTCTTAAACACCGTTCACCAATTCTTCAGTTTCATCTACCATCGCTCACAAGTTTTTCATTCATCAGTGTCTTTAAACACCGCTCACCAATTCTACAGTGTCATTCACCATCGCTCACAAGTTCTTCATTCATCAGTGTCTCTAAACATTGCTCACAATTCTTCAGTGTCATTTACGATCGCTCACAAGTTCTTCATTCATCAGAGTCTTTAAACATCGCTCACAAATTCTTCAGTGTCCTTCATCATTGCTCATTAATTCTTCAGTAACTTTCTGACATTGCCTACAAGTTCACGTTCTTTCATGTGCCGCTGTATTACTCCCTTCCCTTAATAAAGTTCCTCAGCATTCTTTTACCAAACCTAACTGTTAGAGTCTTGTATGAGGAAATCCTATATCCGACCATCCCTGCTCCGAGCTACCTGTGGTTCCTTTTCCCGACCATCGAAAGCACCCCCGAGTCCACAACATCCCCAACCCAGGTCAGTGACACAGTAAGTTCTTACAATAACGTATATTTCTCCGGCAGTGTTCACAGGTTATCCACAGGATAACAATGGGATTTCCCAAAGCAATTTAGTGGTGGGGACGCTTCTGATTGGACAGGAGAACCTTGCGCATGAATTCAGCGTCATGAGAGGCAAAAGTATCCAAGGCATAATGTCTAATGAATGTTTTAATGGAAGACCATGTGGCTGCCTTACATATCTGTTCTGCTGAAGCACCATTTTGTGCTGCCCATGAAGGACCTACCTTACGAGTAGAGTGAGCAGAGACATTAGCTGGAACAGGGAGATCAGCTCGAGAATATGCTTCTGAAATCGTCATTCAAAGCCATCATGCCAGCGTTTGTTTAGTAGCAGGCCATCCTCTTTTGTGAAATCCGTAAAGAATGAAGAGACAATCTGTCTTACTGATCGCATTGGTACGATCCACGTAGATCCTTAATCTCCCGCAGAAAGTCCAGATTCCTTGTATAGCCGGGACTACAATTTCTTCATTAAGGTGGAATTTAGACACCACCTTAGGAAGATACCCAGACCTAGTTCTAAGAACTACTTTATCTGGATAAAAAATCAGAAAAGGAGAACGACATGACAGCGCTTCTAAATCTGACACTCTTCTAGCTGATGCCATGGTCAGTAGAAAGAGAACTTTAGCTGTCAACCATTTAAGATCCACTTTATTAAGTGATTCAAATGGAGCAACTTCAAGGGATTTCAGGACTAAATTTAAGTCCCAAGGCACTGTAGGAGGAACAAAAGGAGGCTGAATGCGCAGCATTCCCTGGAAGAAAGTACGCACATCCTGTAAATTGGCAAATTTCTTTTGGAACCATACAGTCAATGCTGATACTTGTACCCTCAAGGAAGCCACCTTCAAACCTTTATCCATTCCCGCCTGAAGGAAATCTAAGACCCTAGAAATCTGGAAAGATTTCGGGTCCATATTTCTTTCACTGCACCAATGAATATAGGCCTGCCATATTCGGTGATAAATGCGAGCTGAGTAGGGGTCCTTGCTCTGAGCATTGTTTGTTTTACCTGTTGTGAGAATCCTCTTGACTTCAGGATAGAGGTTTCAAGAGCCACGCCGTCAACGATAGTTGATCCAGATGCCTTTTATAACAAGGACCCTGCATTAGTAGATCTGGGCGTTGAGGAAGCAGAGGTGGAGCATCTATCGACATTCTCTGCAGATCTGTGTACTAATGCCTTCTGGGCCAAGCCGGAGCTATTAGAATCATGGCACCTTTTGCTTCTTTTATCTTCCTCACCACCCTGGATAGCAGGATGATCGGAGGAAACAGATACGCCAGATGAAAGTCCCATTTCACTGACAGAGCATCCACAAAGATCGCTTCAGGATCCTTTGTTCTTGACTTGTATACGAGTACTTTGTTGTTCAGACAGGACGCCATGTGATCTATTTCTGGCAAACCCCACTTGTCTACCAGAGTCTGAAAGACTTCCAGGTGTAGAGCCCATTCGCTTGCCTGAATGGTGTGTCGACTGAGAAAGTCCACTTCCCAGTTTAGGACTCCCGGAACGAATACTGAGGACAATGCTGGAAGATGGAGTTCTGCCCATTGTAGTATGTGACTTACCTCCTTCATTGCTGTTTGACTGCGTGTTCCTCCCTGATAGTTGAGGTATGCTACCGCCGTTACATTGTCCGAGCGGATCTGGACTGGTCTACCTTGAAGAGTGTCCTTTGCCTGAATCAGTGTCATGTATATGGCCCGAAGTTCTAACAGATTTATTGGCAGGTTACTTTCTTCTGTGGTCCATTGTCCCTGGAACCATAATCTTCCGGACACTGCTCCCAAGCCCTGAAGACTGGCATCTGTTGTCAGGATCTCCCAATCTGATATCCAAATGGGTCTCCCTTTGTCTAGATGGGATGTTTGTAGCCACCAAGACTTTCTTACCTTGTGTGAAAGTACCATAGTCTGTTTCTTTATTGCCTGATGTATTCCATTCCATCTGGCCAGAATCAGACGTTGCAAAGTCCTCGAGTGGAATTGTGCATACTCCACCATGTTGAATGTTGACACCATCAAACCCATCAGTCGCATTGCTGCGTGGATTGATATTGTTTGACTGTGTAACAACTGCTGAGTCCTTGACTGTAACATAGTGACATAGTAACTAAGGTTGAAAAAAGACAATTGTCCATTAAGTTCAACCTATTTGTGGTCTCCTATGAAGTCTTATTATAGGACTAGTTATTTTTATGTTAGGACTAGTTAAATTAACATAACCCTGAATATCTTTATCCAATAGGAATTTATCTAACCCATTCTTAAAGGTGTTGACTGAGTCCGCAGTTACTTCTCTCTCAGGCAGGGAATTCCAAACACGTATTGTCCTTACTGTGAAAAAACCATTTTGCCTCAATGTGTGGAAACTCCTCTCCTCTAACCTAAGCGAGTGACCATGTGTCCTCTGTGCTGATCTTATAGAAAACAGGTCCCTCCCAAGCTCTGTGTATTGACCCCTTATATATTTGTAGATGTTGATCATGTCCCCTCTTAGTCTCCTCTTTTCCAATGTAAACATGCTGTTATGATTCCAGCACTCTGGTCTGAGGAGATCTTATAACAAGGACCTGAGTACTGGAACGTAATGCTGGGAAAGGGAGCGGTAATGGAAAAGAGCCCCTGGCGCCCTACCTCCGTTGTCTCGCCAGTGCTGTCAGAAATCCCTTGCAAGACTATGGTTGCTTGAGCCCATGGCAGCCGCGTTTGAAGGGCGGATTACGTCTGCCCAACTCCGATGCCCCCTCAGGTCTTAATGGGAAACAAAGGGAAATCGAGACAGGGTGATAACAAGGGGCCCTCTAACTCAGCAACAAAGCCAGGAGCTACAAGCTAACTTAAAACTAGTATATGTGCGGAAAAAACGCCAGGGAAAAGGACAACCAAAATACCCACTTGTCCACTCTCCTACCCGGCACCACCGAGTTCCGGAGAGGACTTGTGGAAGCGGAACCCTCCGCAAATGCTCCGAAACAGAATACAAAATAAAGCGGGCTGAGCCGCAGCTCACGGCAGAGCCGCAACTCACGAACACCACACGGGATTCTCTGGCGACCGTGGCGGACAATAGGGGATCAGGAGACTTCTTGGGATGAGATGACAACTCCAAGATTCAGGAACTCTGAGGACAGGAATGACCGGACACAGCAAGACTGGAACAGACATTCAGCAAACCTAAGCAGCATGCAGGAAGCTATTACCGGTGTCTGTGTGAAGCACTGAGAAAGTATTTATCAAGGAGTCCTCCAATCAGGTGTTCAGAGTCTGATTGCCCTAAATGCTGTGCAGCTGCCCTGCTGCACGCCCAGAAGATTAGTGTGTGTGTGTGTGTACTAAATTGACCCTGCAACGGGGAACGCGGTCCACCCGTGGCGTCCCCGTTGCTAGGGTCCAGGCGGCTCATCGCGCCCGGCGTCCCTGCCTTGCTAGGGAGCCGGCGGCTACGCGGGCACGGCGTCCCAGCGTTGCTAGGGACCCGGCGCCTAACACATGCCTAGCCTTGCAAGCCTTTCCTCGTATTCCAGCGTCTCCATGCCCTTGATTAGTTTGGTCGCCTGCCTCTGAACCTTTTCTAGCTCCAGGATTTCCTTTTTGTAATATGATGCCCAAAATTGCACACAGTATTCAAGATGTGGCCTCACTAGTGATTTATATAATGGGAGTATAATACTCTCGTCCCTTGCATCAATTCCCCATTTTATGCATGCTAATATCTTATTAGCCTTCTTTGCTGCACTCCTGCTTTGGGTACTGCTGCTTAATTTGTTATCTATGTGAACCCTTAAGTCTTTTTCCAATACAGAATCCCCTAATATTACCCCATTTAGTATGTAGGTGTTATTTTTGGTCTTGCCCCCACAGTGCATTACCTTACACTTGTCAGTGTTGCATCTCATTCTCCATTTTGCTGCCCATGCTTCCAGTTTAGATAAGTCGTTCTGAAGAGACTCAGCATCCCCCTCCGTATTTATAACCTTACACAATTTGGTATCCTCTGCGAAAATTGACACCATGATCTCTAGACCTACTGTTAGGTCGTTGATGAAAATGTTGAACAAAAGTGGTCCAAGTACAGACCCTTGTGGCACTCCACTTAGTACTTTAGTCCAATTTGAAAATGATCCATTGACCACAACGCGCTGCTCCCTGTTAACTAACCAATTACTGACCTCAGTGCATATTGTGCTCCCTAGCCCTAATTCTTGTAGCTTATAGATAAGATGCATGTGTGGTACAGTGTCGAAAGCTTTGGCAAAGTCTAAAAAGATTATATCCACCTCCTTACCCTGATCCACGTTCGCACTTACTGTTTCATAAAAACATAAGTTGGTCTGACATGATCTGTCCTTCACAAATCCATGTTGGTTCCTTTTAATGACCTTATTTGCTTCAAGGAACTTTTGAATACCTTCCAATACTTTCCCCACTATAGATGAAAGGCTAACTGGTCTATAATTACCTGGTTCAGCTTTGCTCCCTTTTTAAATATCGGCACTACCTCCGCTATACGCCAGTTCTTGGGAACCATACCCGATTTAAATGAATCCATGAAGATCAAAAATAGAGGTCTTGCTAGTTCAGCGTGCAGCTCCATAAGAACCCTCGGGTGAATTCCATCGGGACCAGGTGATTTATTAATCTTTAACTTTTTTAATCGGTCACAGACTACCTCCTCACACAAATAAGCATTTAGTAGTGGGACATTATCTTTGTTGAGATTTTGTGTTAGACCCAGCATTTGGTCCTCTCTGGTAAATACCGTTGAAAAAAACTTGTTTAGTTTGTTTGCTATGTCATTATCATTATTTTTTTTAAGACTCCCCTCTTGTCCTTTAGAGGGCCTATACTCTCCTTCTTTAGTCTCTTACTGTTGATGTACTTAAAAAAAAACTTTTGGGATTCGCTTTGCTTTCGTTTGCTACTAGTTTTTTTCAGTTTCTACTTTAGCCGCTCATTCCTTTTTTGCATATTTTGTTAGTCCTTATAGTGTTGAAATGACTCCGCATCCCCCTGAGATTTGTATTTTTTAAATGCTCGTCTTTTTTTGTCCATTAATTCCTTTATATTTTTGTTAAACCACATTGGTTTGGGATTTTTATTCCTTTTTTTGCTGCTGGTGGGAATAAATTTACGAGTATTATTAATTAGCAGTGATTTTAATACTACCCATTTCTCTGAAGTATTTTTTCCTTGAAACAGAATTTCCCATTCAATGTCCCTTAACGCTTCCTTCATCATGTCAAAGTTGGCTTTGCTAAAGTTTAGAGTCCTAGTTGAGCCAGTATAGGACTGCTTATGAAAACTGATATTGAATGTGACCATATTGTGGTCGCTGTTACCTATGGGCTCTCCTACTTCAATATTTGATACCAATTCCCCTTTGTTAGTTAATACCAGGTCTAAGATTGCATTGTACCTAGTTGGTTCCTCGATTAATTTACTAAGTAATTATCATTTAGCGTGTTTAAAAACATATTGCCCCTAGCAGTATCACATGAATTGATTTTCCAGTTTATCTCGGGATAGTTAAAGTCTCCCATCACTGCTATGTCTCCTACTCCTACTGCTCTTTCAATTTGGTTCAGTAACAATTTCTCGTCAGACACATTAATACCAGGCGGCCTGTAGCATAACCCCAATAATAACTTCTTTATTCCTTTACCCCCGCATGCAATTTCTACTCATAACGTCTCAATAGTATTTACAGTCCCTTCTTGAATGTCTTCCCGTATAACAGGTTTTAGAAATGGCTTTACGTAAGGACACACCCCTACACCCCGTTTATTTAGTCTGTCTCTCCTGTTCAGTGTGTAACCCTCTAGATTGACTGTCCAATCGTGAGAATCGTCCCACCACGTTTCAGTAATTCCTATAATATCATATTCCCTGCTTGCTGCCAGGATTTCTAGTTCCCCCTTTTTACCTGTAAGGCTTCTAGCATTTACATACATACAATTGAGATATGTATTTCCCCTTATGGTAGGAACATCATAATTCTTATGCAGTAAAGATGACCTGTTATCGTAGTTGGATACTGTTATTCTAAAACCCTTTTTAGTTCCCATATTACTACCCTTGCCGTCTGCTCTATTCCTCCCCCCTACTCCTCCCCCTTTTTGTTCGCTAACGCCACCCCTGCTATTCTTACTGAATGACCGTAACTTCTTGCTAAACCCTCTCCCCAGGCACCTACTTTAAAATCTCCTCCAACCTTCTAACCATCCTTCCCCCCAGCACTGCTGCCCCTTCCTCATTCAGGTGCAATCCATCATGACAAAAAAGATGGCGCCTGACTGAGAAGTCCGCCTAGTGTTCTAGGAACACAAACCCTTCTTTCCTGCACCAATCCCTAAGTCACACATTTACCTCCCTAATCTCCCTCTGTCTCCCTGGGCTAGCGCGTGGCACAGGTAATAATTCAGAGAATATTACCTTAGATGTCCTTGCCTTAAGTTTCTTGCCTAATTCCCTATAGTCTTTCTTAAGGACATCCCACCTTCCACTTACTTTGTCGTTGGTGCCAACGTGCACCAAGACCATTGGATCATGTCCAGCCCCTCCCAACAATCTGTCTACCCGGTCCGCGATGTGCCGCACCCGAGCACACAGGAGACAACAGACCGTACAGCGATCGCGGTCCCGGTAGCAGGTTGCCCTATCTGTATTCCTAATAATGGAATCCCCTACCACCACAATCTGACTAGGTACCTTACTAACTTTTTTCCCAACTGCGCCAGAGGGACCGCTCCTCTGGTTGCTAGATGGAGCAGTCTCCTCCGGCACCGTCATTTCCTCACTATCATCCTCCGATTCCTCATCCAGTCGTACAAATTTATTCGGGTTTGATAGTTCAGAGATGTCGAGCCGCCCCCTCTTTTTCTTCCTTCTAACTGTGACCCAGCTAACTGCCTGATCATCCTCATCTACCAGTGACCCCTCCCTCAACTCCTCCACCGTTCTATCTAAACTTCGCTCGAGATTGTGAATATCCCTCAGTCGCGTAACGGTTTGCTCTAGATCAGTTACCTGGGCTTCCAGGGCAACCATTCGCACACACCTCGTGCAGATGTAATCACACTGAGACGGTTGCTCCAGGTGCGCGTACATCTTGCACGACATGCACTGAGTGAAATCCCCAATCCCAGCCCCTCCGATATTGTTTGTAAGGTCTAACTCCCTGTAACCCAAGAAGAAATAGAGAAGCAAAACAATCTAGGCAAAACACTCCCTATACAATAATGAAGTTAAGCTTATACTTATCTATCCTTTGCGTCCCCTAATCCTTCACTTTTATGCAGCAGTAGTCACCGGTTCCTTCGCTTTTATTCAGCAGTCTCTCCTCTGCTGTCTGCCACAGCAGTCTTCCTTGCCCCCTTGTGCAGCTCAGCAGTGGATTCAGACCCCGCAGGCCGATTGTGTGTCCCTGGTAGTACCTGCTGGCAGCAGCAGTAGGTTCTTTCCCCACCGGCAGCGTCACTGGGCAGTATCTAGTATGATCACACACAAAATAGAACAAAAACAAAGACAGAAACAAAGGCAGCCCTCAAAATACCTGCACCTCACACACACAACAATCCCGGCCCCTCTGCTACTCCAAGCAGAGACCCTCTCACTCACTCACAAGGTCAGCCCCTTGCAGCTTCACCAGAGACTTAATGGTATTGCAAATATGTGTGTTCCTGATTGCGTATTATAAACTCACCTTTTTCTGTATTCTAACTCACCTGCTGTTGTTTTCAACTCACAATTCACTTAATAATCCAAGCTTCACTTTAGAATACAAGCCCTTACAATGAGCAGCCATGTACCTTGACTATCTTGTCCCGAGGTAAAAATATTTTCTGCAGACTTGAATCCAGTACAGCCCCCAAGTGAGTCATCCGTTCTGACGGAACTACAGACGATTTTGCCCAATTTATGAGCCATCCGTGCCTCTGCAGACATGTTATTGTCTGTTGGAGATGGTCCAAGAGCAATTCCTGTGATTGTGCTAGAACTAACAGGTCGTCGAGGTATGGAAAAATTCTTATTCCCTGCTTGCGAAGATAAGCTGCTGCAAAGTCGAAAAATATTGCAGTACACACATCACGTACAAACTACACACAGATGGCCTCTGCGCGTGTACTTGTTCTGTCGTGCGTGCACATATCCGCAATTTGCGTATGGTCGCTCCCGCGGTCCTGCGCATTAGCGCGTGGTATGGGTATTTATGGTAGAGTTTGTGGACGCATGGAAGGCTATCAAAACACATTACATATTTAATCCAAATAGAGCACAATGTACACATAGTCCCCCTGCACCACATCAGAAAGTAACAGCAGTTTAAATGGTAACATAACAAAGGGATTCACTTTTACAGAATAGGAGGGGACAGAACAAGGTTATAAGGTGGTGTTTGGTATCCAGCTGAGGGGTATTTTAAGGGTAACATTCCGGTGTTGGTTTGAGGAAGATCGCATGTTCCTGCGGATAGTTATGTGCAGAAGCAGAATATAGATATAAACTGTATTTACTGTACATTATGTATGCGGCGGGAATCCAGGGGAGACCACCCACATGAGCAGTTGGATCAGACATCGCCCTCCTATTCAAACCGACCTATGACCTCTCCTGTACTATAAATGTGCATCCCTGTGTCCAATGGACAAAGGGATTACAGTATCTATTGTATTGCTTTTTGGAAGAAGTGTATAAAGAGAGCCTGCTGCAGGCCTGGTCAGACACAAGACTCACAACGTTATCTATCAGATAACGGAGGACCGGACCGGGAAGCGCAAGCAAATTCACTCACGTATGTACCATTGAATGTAGCCATTTACTCTGTTATATATTGTATTGTATTGTTTGTATTTAACCCCCTTTCAGCAATAATACGCTGTGGTTTCGGAACCCAGCGGTTTAACTACAATCTGGTGTCGTGTCTTCATTGCCCTGCTAAGGTTTAAAGTGTATTATCATTGCATTGCATTGCTGTATAAGGTTTAAAAAGTGTATCTCTGGGTGTGTACGCGCTGTGAGTACTTTGTACCGTCAGTGCGGCGTTTGTACGCAAAGTCCATACACAGCACAGGACTTTGTACGCTAATAGCGGACAAAGTAAGTAGAGTGTGTATTAAGTATAGCGGCCACAGCGGCTCCATGGTACAGTGTATTTAATGTGTGTTTAAGGTATAGCTTTCATTCTTAAGGATAATTCAGCATTATCACTGCCATAACCACCATGATTTTGGTAAATACTCTGGGTTCCGTAGCTAACCCAAACGGTAATGCCTGGAATGGAAAATGCTGCTGGAGGATAGAGAACCTGAGATAGCACTGATGGGACAGTGCTATAGGAACATGTAGGTAAGCATCCTGAATATCCAGGGATATCATATAATCACCTGGTTCCATGGCCAAAACTATGGAGCGTAACGTCTCCATGTGAAACCGTGGGAATTTGTTCAGCATTTTGAGATTGAGAATTGGCCGGATTGACCCATTTGGCTTCTGAACCAAAAACAGGTTGGAGTAAAACCCCTGTCTCCGTTGTGCAGGGGGTACTGGAATGATTACTCCTGACTGAAGCAGTTTCTGAACTGCTTCTTGTAAAGCCCTGGCCTTCATCTCTACCCGAGATGGGCTGGTGCAGAAGAACCTTCGAGGAGGATGCTTCTTGAAGGGAAAAACATAACCTAGAGATACCACTTCTTGCACCCAGGCATCTGTTTTATAGACACAGAAGGAGAAAGAAAAGACTCTTTTGTGGGTGCACTCTTTGTATCAAAAGGAAATCAATAAGAGTAATGAATCATGAAGAGAATATAAAATTAATTAAGTTTTATTAAATTCCTAGTAAAATATATCAGTAGTTTGGTTGATTAAAGATAACACAATTAATGATAATACCACGGCAGTGTTACAATGTAGCGCCTATGCGCTCCATTGTAACCAATGGTGGGAACTTTCAGGTCAGCGGTTGACCGAAAGTGACCTCACCGCTGACCTGAAAGTTCCCACCATTGGTTACAATGGAGCGCATAGGCGCAACATTGTAACACTGCCGTGTGCCGCCTGTCAGACAGTACAGGAGCACACAGCCGATCAGGAGGGTGCCACAACGTGGCGCTCCCTGATTGGCTGAAGAAACCCACTTAGACATCAGTCAGAGTGGGTTTCTGGCATTCGGGGAAAGGGGTCCCATGTGAAAAAACATGGGTCCCCTTTCAGTTCGTGGTCGGGTGTCCGTTTTTTTATTTTTTCAAGTACGTGGATTACAAGAGGATTACAAGCAGAGGAGCCTTCAACCATGGATTATGTGAGTATAATTTTTTCTACAGGTACACCATGGATTCTACTGGAGAAGAGGACCGACCTGCGTGGGAACATAAGGTAAGTATGTGTATATGGAGGTGTGGATGGATGTATTAAAGTTATACTTTCAAGGTGTGTGTGTGTTGTCTTTATTGGGGTATTTTTTTAGTAGTAGTACTACAGGTACCAGCGGGCCCATTTTTCCGCTGCATGCTGGTACTTGTGGTTCTCCAAGTACCAGCTTGCGGGGGAGGCTTGCTGGGCCTTGTAGTACTGCTACTAAAAACAATATCAATCACTTTGAACAAAGGCTATCAGCCCCCCATCCGCAGCCCATTGGATGGGGGGGACAGCCTCGGGCTTCACCCCTGGCCCTTGGGTGGCTGGAGGGGGAACCCCTTGATTGAAGGGGTCCCCACTCCCCCAGGGTACCCCGGCCAGGGGTGACTAGTTGGATATTTGATGCCACGGCCGCAAGGCACTGTATAAAAGTGACCCCCGGCTGTGGCATTATCTGTCCAGCTAGTGGAGCCCGGTGCTGGTTTCAAAAATACGGGGGACCCCTACGCTTTTTGTCCCCCGTATTTTTGGAACCAGGACCAGGCGCAGAGCCCGATGCTGGTTGTTTAAATTTGGGGGAACCCCTGTCCATTTTTTCACCATATTTCTGCAACCAGGATCAGCTCAAAGAGCCCGAGGCTGGTTTGCCTTAGGAGGGGGGACCCCACGCAATTTTTTTTTTACATTTAAATTTTTTTTTTTTTTTTTTTTACAAGGTGCACAATGAAGCCCAGCATGGATCTCTCAGATCCGGCCGAGATTCATTGTATTAAAGTCGGCAGTGTTTTACAAGTCACTTACGTAAAACACTGCCAAAAAAAACGAATGACATCGGAAAACCCGAAAATGCAGAATACGGCAGCTTAGTAAATTAGTCGTAATCAATTCAAAAAGTTGCATATTTACACTTTCGATGTCATTCGTGATTGAACTTTGACCTCAAACGTGAAAATACGAATCTTAGTAAATTTACCCCAAAGATTCCAGAACCTTCTTAGATTCTGAATCAGCTTTCCATGTACGTAACCAAACTGCTCTGCGAGCAGCTATTGTTGAAGCTGATGTCCTGGAGATGATAGTGCCCATATCTAATGCTGCTTCTTCCAAGAATATTGCAGCCTGTTTTATATAAGCTATATAGGATTCTTGCTCCCTGGAAGGTGCTGAAATACCGTCTTCCAGTATTTCTATCCAGGCAGCCACTGCTTTTGCCATCCAAGCTGAAGCCATGGCTGGCCTTATGACTGCCCCAGACAGAGAAAATATGGTTTTCAGAAAACCATCCACTCTTCTATCCGTGACATCATCCAATGACGTTGATGGCAAAGGCAATATAGATTTTTGCACTAATCGAATGACATGCGTATCTACTTTGGGAGCCATTTCCCATTTTAAACAGTCCCCAGCTGGAAAATGATAATTGGAATCCCATTTTTTGGGAATTCTATAATTCTCTGACGTCCTAGTGGATGCTGGGAACTCCGTAAGGACCATGGGGATAGCGGCTCCGCAGGAGACTGGGCACAACTAAAGAAAGCTTTAGGACTACCTGGTGTGCACTGGCTCCTCCCTCTATGACCCTCCTCCAGACCTCAGTTAGAATTTTGTGCCCGGCCGAGCTGGATGCACACTAGGGGCTCTCCTGAGCTCTTAGAAAAGAAAGTTATATTTAGGTTTTTTATTTTCAGTGAGATCTGCTGGCAACAGACTCACTGCTACGAGGGACTTAGGGGAGAGAAGCGGACCTACCTGCTTGCAGCTAGCTTGGGCTTCTTAGGCTACTGGATACCATTAGCTCCAGAGGGATCGAACACAGGCCCAGCCTCGGTCGTCCGGTCCCGGAGCCGTGCCGCCGCCCCCCTTGCAAAGCCAGAAGCAAGAAGATGTTCCTGAAAATCGGCGGCAGAAGACTTCGGTCTTCATTAAGGTAGCGCACAGCACTGCAGCTGTGCGCCATTGCTCCCCATGCACACCACACACTCCGGTCACTGATGGGTGCAGGGCGCTGGGGGGGGGGGGGGGGCGCCCTGGGGCTGCAATAAGGGTACCTTACTGTCAAAATAACACATAATATAGTCATTAAGACTATATATGTGTAAAATCCCCTGCCATATATTCCATAAAAAAGCGGGAGAAGTCCGCCGGAAAAGGGATCCTGTCCTCAGTCAGAGCATTCCCTGTGTGTGTGCGGTGTGTCGGTACGGCTGTGTCGACGTGTTTGATGAGGAGGCTTATGTGGAGGCGGAGCAGGTGCCGATAAATGTGATGTCGCCCCCTGCGGGGTCGACACCTGAGTGGATGGTTATGTGGAAGGAATTACGCGACAGTGTCAACTCCTTACATAAAAGGTTTGACGACATAGCAGATGTGGGACAGCCGGCTTCTCAGCCCGTGCCTGCCCAGACGTCTCAAAAGCCATCAGGGGCTCTAAAACGCCCGCTACCTCAGATGGCAGACACAGATGTCGACACGGATACCGACTCCAGTGTCGACGATGATGAGACTAGTGTACATTCCAATAGAGCCACCCGTTACATGATTACGGCAATGAAAAATGTGTTGCATATTTCTGATATTACCCCAGGTACCACAAAAAAGGGTATTATGTTTGGGGAGAAAAAACTACCAGTGGTTTTTCCCCCTTCTAATGAATTAAATGAAGTGTGTGAAGAAACGTGGGCTTCCCCCGATAAGAAACTGGTAATTTCTAAAAAGTTACTAATGGCGTACCCTTTCCCGCCAGAGGACAGGTCACGTTGGGAGACATCCCCTAGGGTGGATAAAGCGCTCACACGTCTGTCAAAGAAGGTGGCACTACCGTCTCCGGACACGGCCGCCTTAAAGGAACCTGCAGATAGAAAGCAGGAGGCTATCCTGAAGTCTGTATATACACACTCAGGCATTATACTGAGACCAGCTATTGCTTCTGCATGGATATGCAGTGCTGCAGCTGCGTGGTCAGATTCCCTGTCAGAAAACATTGATACCTTAGACAGGGACTCTATATTGCTAACCGTAGAGCACATTAAAGACGCAGTCTTATACATGAGAGATGCACAGAGGGATATTTGCCGTCTGGCATCTAAAATAAACGCAATGTCCATTTCCGCCAGGAACTCGGCAGTGGACAGGTGATGCTGATTCTAAAAGGCACATGGAAGTTTAGCCTTACAAGGGTGAGGAGTTGTTTGGGGATGGTCTCTCGGACCTCGTTTCCACAGCTACAGCTGGAAAATCAGCATTTTTACCCCATGTTCCCTCACAGCCAAAGAAAGCACCGTATTATCAGGTACAGTCCTTTCGGCCCCAGAAAGGTAAGCGGGTTAAAGGCGTGTCCTTTCTGCCCAGAGGCAGAGGTAGGGGGAAAAAGCTGCAGCATACAGCCAGTTCCTAGGAACAAAAGTCCTCCCCTGCTTCCTCCAAGTCCACCGCATGACGCTGGGGCTCCACAGGCGGAGCCAGGTACGGTGGGGGCCCGTCTCAAGAATTTCAGTGACCAGTTGGCTCGCTCACGGGTGGATCCCTGGATTCTACAGGTAGTATCTCAGGGGTACAAGCTGGAATTCGAAACGTCTCCCCCTCGCCGTTTCCTCAAATCTGCCTTGCCGACGGCTCCCTCGGACAGGGAGGCAGTGCTGGAGGCAATTCACAAGCTTTATTCGCAGCAGGTGATAGTCAAGGTACCCCTCCTTCAACAGGGACGGGGTTACTATTCCACAATGTTTGTGGTACCGAAACCGGACGGTTCGGTGAGACCCATCTTACATTTGAAATCCTTGAACACTTATATACGAAGGTTCAAGTTCAAAATGGAATCGCTCAGGGCGGTTTTTGCAAGCCTGGACGAAGGGGATTTCATGGTATCACTGAATTACCCCCCTCACCAGGAGTACCTCAGATTTGTGGTACAGGACTGTCATTACCAATTCCAGACGTTGCCGTTTGGTCTGTCCACGGCACCGAGGGTATTTACCAAGGTAATGGCAGAGATGATGATACTCCTTCGAACCTTCGAAAAAAGGGAGTTATAATTATCCCGTACTTGGACGATCTCCTTATAAAGGCGAGGTCCAGGGAACAGTTGTTGATCGGAGTAGCACTAGCTCGGGCAGTGCTACAACAGCACGGCTGGATCCTGAACATTCCGAAGTCGCAGCTGGTTCCTACAACGCGTCTACTGTTCCTGGGGATGGTTCTCGACACAGAACAGAAAAAAGTGTTTCTCCCGGAGGAGAAGGCCAAGGAGTTGTCATCTCTAGTCAGAGACCTCCTAAAACCAAAACAGGTGTCGGTGCACCACTGCACGCGAGTCCTGGGAAAGATGGTGGCTTCTTACGAAGCAATTCCATTTGGAAGGTTCCATGCAAGGATCTTTCAGTGGGATCTGTTGGACAAGTGGTCCAGATCGCATCTTTAGATGCATCGGCTGATAACCCTGTCTCCGAGGGCCAGGGTGTCGCTGCTGTTTTGGCTGCAAAGTGCTCATCTTCTAGAGGACCACAGATTCGGCATACAGGACTGGGTCCTGGTGACCACGGATGCCAGCCTTCGAGGTTGGGGGGCAGTCACACAGGGAAGAAATTTCCAAGGACAATGGTCAAGTCAGGAGACTTCCCTACACATAAATATTCTGGAACTAAGGGCCATTTACAATGTCCTAAGTCAGGCAAGACCCCTACTTCAACACCAGCCGGTGCTGATCCAGTCAGACAACATCACGGCGGTCGCCCATGTAAACCGACAGGGCGACACAAGAAGCAGGATGGCGATGGCAGAAGCCACAAGGATTCTCCGATGGGCGGAAAATCATGTGTTAGCACTGTCAGCAGTGTTCATTCCCGGAGTGGACAACTGGGAAGCAGACTTTCTCAGCAGACACGACCTCCACCCGGGAGAGTGGGGACTTCATCCAGAAGTCTTCCAAATGATTGTACAACATTGGGAAAGGCCACTTGTGGACATGATGGCGTCCCGCCTCAACAAAAAGCTAAAAAGATATTGCGCCAGGTCAAGGGACCCTCAGGCGATAGCTGTGGACGCTTTGGTAACACCGTGGGTGTACCAGTCGGTATATATGTTCCCTCCTCTGCCTCTCATACCCAAGGTACTGAGAATAATAAGAAGGAGAGGAGTAAGAACTATACTCATTGTTCCGGATTGGCTAAGAAGAGCTTGGTACCCAGAACTTCAAGAAATGATCTCAGAGGACCCATGGCCTCTGCCGCTCAGACAGGACCTGCTGCAGCAGGGGCCTTGTCTGTTCCAAGACTAACCGCGGCTGCGTTTGACGGCATGGCGGTTGAACGCCGGATCCTGAAGGAAAAGGGCATTAATTAAAGCTAGGAAAGAAGTGACCGCAAACCATTATCACCGCATATGGCGGAAATATGTTGCGTGGTGTGAGGCCAGGAAGGCCCCAACGGAGGAATTTCAGCTAGGTCGATTTCTGCACTTCCTACAGTCAGGGGTGACTATGGGCCTAAAATTGGGTTCCATTAAGGTCCAGATTTCGGCTCTATCGATTTTCTTCCAAAAAGAACTGGCTTCACTACCTGAAGTTCAGACATTTGTTAAGGGAGTGCTGCATATTCAGCCCCCTTTTGTGCCCCCAGTGGCACCTTGGGATCTCAACGTGGTGTTGGATTTCCTAAATTCGCATTGGTTTGAACCACTTAAAACCGTGGAACTAAAATATCTCACGTGGAAAGTGGTCATGCTGTTGGCTTTGGCTTCGGCCAGGCGTGTGTCAGAATTGGCGGCTTTGTCATGTAAAAGCCCTTATCTGATTTTCCATATGGATAGGGCGGAATTGAGGACTCGTCCCCAATTTCTCCCAAAGGTGGTTTCAGCGTTTCATTTGAACCAGCCTATTGTGGTGCCTGCGGCTACTCGTGACTTGGAGGACTCCAAGTTGCTGGACGTAGTCCGGGCCCTAAAAATCTATGTTTCCAGGACAGCTGGAGTCAGAAAGACTGCCTCGCTATTTATCCTGCATGCGCCCAACAAGTTGGGTGCACCTGCTTCAAAGCAGACTATTGCTCGCTGGATCTGTAGCACGATTCAACTTGCACATTCTGCGGCTGGACTGCCGCATCCTAAATCTGTGAAAGCCCATTCCACGAGGAAGGTGAGCTCTTCTTGGGTGGCTGCCCGAGGGGTCTCGGCTTTACAACTTTGCCGAGCAGCTACTTGGTCGGGGTCAAACACATTTGCTAAATTCTACAAGTTTGATACCCTGGCTGAGGAGGACCTAGAATTCGCTCATTCGGTGCTGCAGAGTCATCCGCACTCTCCCGCCCGTTTGGGAGCTTTGGTATAATCCCCATGGTCCTTACGGAGTTCCCAGCATCCACTAGGACGTCAGAGAAAATAAGATTTTACTCACCGGTAGATCTATTTCTCGTAGTCCGTAGTGGATGCTGGGCGCCCGTCCCAAGTGCGGATTGTCTGCAATACTTGTATATAGTTATTGTTTAACTAAAGGGTTTTTGTTGAGCCATCTGTTGAGAGGCTCAGTTCTATTTCATACTGTTAACTGGGTATAGTATCACGAGTTATACGGTGTGATTGGTGTGGCTGGTATGAGTCTTACCCGGGATTCAAAATCCTTCCTTATTGTGTCAGCTCTTCCGGGCACAGTATCCTAACTGAGGTCTGGAGGAGGGTCATAAAGGGAGGAGCCAGTGCACACCAGGTAGTCCTAAAGCTTTCTTTAGTTGTGCCCAGTCTCCTGCGGAGCCGCTATCCCCATGGTCCTTACGGAGTTCCCAGCATCCACTACGGACTACGAGAAATAGATTTACCGGTGAGTAAAATCTTATTTTTTTACTGGGTGTAGCCCAAGCCTACTCCATGATTTCCGTTAGCTGGTATGACCATGGAAACACAGTCTTACCTACTTTGGGCCGTTTAAATACAGGTGCATTGGCTATTAACACAGGCTCTGCTGAATCCTCTAAGGATAGAATGGCTTTTATTGCTCTAATTAACTCCGCTATATCCACTGAGCTGAGACCTTCTACTTGTTCTTCGTATGCCGAAGTAGAGTATATAGAGCTTTCATCGTCCGACGAATCATCTTGTGTAACCTGTGAAGTTGACGGTTTACGTACACTTGGTTTATCAGCTTGTCTCTTTGGAGAAGCTGGTGAGGGAAATGGTATACTGTAGGTAGGGAGCTGCATGTATGGGTTATTACTGTACCCCATTCCTGGTAGCGAAGCTGTAGGAATTACCCGTTCAGCTATACTGGACAAGGTCTGTGCAAACATTGCCCAAGGTAGATCTATCTGTACCTGACGTTGAACAGGGATCTGCCTTGTAATCTGCTGAAATGCAAATAACATAAACCATACTGTACCAGATCCTGAGAGGATAATACAGTTTTGCAAGACAAACATGATATGAGTGTTGGTGTTACTATGAGTGTACCCTCGTCACCTTTGCCGCTCTTAGACATGATAAAGCACTTTAACAGTGTACTATACAAATTGTGACTGTAATCACTTTAACCTTCTAAAGTGATATCAATCTGACCCTACCCATGCACCAGCATTGAGGACCAGAAGAAGCAACGGACAAACATATATGAAGTCAGCAATCACACTAGCAGTCAGTCACATGTTATATATTAGTCATATGAGCATATAATCAACTACAAATACATTGCAAAGTATGTAGGAGTACATATTACTGAAGTCTGTTTTATACAGATCTTAGAGTATTCAGACGCAATGCGAAGAAAACCACAGTAATGTACACAGACTCATATGCAAAAGGCACTTAAACTTAACTATTCATACTGACAAGTAGATAGAAATTTAGTACTGTATAACCCATACTCAGTAGAGTGGGATACAGGGAGACTCACCTCACTTCCAAGATCGATCAATACGTTAGCGAACGCTGAGTGGATCCAGATGCTACTAGTGTACACTGCCGCTCCAGGAACTCTAAGTGGACACAGACGCACTGTGCATACAGACGCACCGGTCATACAGACACCTGTACTGCAACCGGGTCTCCTCGAGGTAGCGTTTAGTGAACACAGACGCAGCGGCCTATGCTGCGACCGAGACCGCTCGTGGTAGTGTCTGAGATGGAAGTGAGGTAACAGTTCATGGCGGGAGACTCGTGGAAACTGGTCATGAACTGGGGGGAGGGGTGACCAGGAGAGCGTCTAACTCCCCACCGCTGACATCAACCCTAGGGATCGCAGCCTCATACTAATCCTAGTGCCTTATGATCCCTAAGGCCTAGCGCTGGAGCACCCATGGTGGCGGCGCGTCAGCTACTGTTTGGTAGTCTCCTCCCAATACAGTGTGGCTGTGTCCGTATTCCCCGACTACATGGAACCGATGCCTTACCTTCTCCCCGTGCTCCAGCCACAGCCTGGTAATGTCTGCTGGACATGCTAGTATATCCGACACAGACGCCCGTCGAGACAGCACTGTACACATGGGTAAGCGTTGTTGCGACCCGGCGGAGAGTTGTTGGAGCGACTCTTTCCAATATGCGTATAAAACGCTGTTAAGAAAGATCGCTTAAAAACATAGTAAGACTATAAAAATAAAATAAGAAAGCTTAGGGCTGCCAAGAACAACAGCCCTCTGACCATGGTCCGGCTCCTGCTGCACCAAACAAAAAACTGATTTGCCTGAGCCAGTGGACGGGGATATATGGACGGGCCCGTTGCATCCTGGGAGGACTGAAAGCTTGTGATCATTTGGTGCCAATCCACTGTCGCTCCATCATATCCCATTGTTATCCTGTGGACACTGCCAGAGAAATATATATATATATATATATATCCCCCATATATTCAGATTCCAGGCTCTGTTTCAGAGTATCACAAATACACTGTGCACCTGTTAGGTGACCTGCAAAACGTGAACTGTGTCAGGTCCTGAGGATCGAATAATAAAGGCTTCCTACAAATACAGCCATTTTTTTTATTTTTTTTAAAGAAGTTTTATTGAGCGAAAAAACAGAAAAAAAGTTACATCGATCACACTCAGTATATCTTATAGATAAAATATCATATATTATAGCGTTAACAACACGATATTGAAGTGAATGCTTTGCAGATAACAATAAAAATCAAGAAAAATGTAACTTATAAAATATTGAAAAAAATATATATCAATTTTTATTATATGGGGAAAAAATATACAGATTGATGGTCAGAAAACCTCAAAATAAAATAGAGAAGTTGTAGATAAATCATTATAAGCTGCTGTAAAAAGAGAGAAAAGAACAAAGGAAAATAGAAAGAGGATATAAAACGAGGGAAAATAGAAGAGGAGGATCAAGAAAAGAAAAGAGAGAAGGGGGGGGGGGAAGAAATGGGGAAGCACAGGGATATAGGAATAAAGGGGCAAAGGAATAGGGGTAAGGAGCAAAGGAGGAGAGAAGTAAAGTAGTAAAGTGATAGAATAATAGCCAATCGAGGTGTCTACGTATCAGCAACGCAAAAAAACTTAAATGGTTGCTAAAGGGGGTTCGGCCTCAAAATATGTGGTCCAAGGTGACCAAACACGGATAAATTGAGCAGGAGTATTGTGTATTACTGGTGAGATTCGTTCCAGTCTGTAGGTTGACCATATGGTGTTAATAGTAGCAAGTAAAGGGGGAGAGGTGAGTGACTTCCAATGTGCTGCAATTTGGCACTTGGCGGTGTTGAGTATATGAGTGATCAGTTTATGAGTGGGGCGTGGGATGTGGGCAATAGGCCTAGCTAAAAGTGAATATAGAGGTGAAGGGGGTCAAAATCAGTAATTTTAATTAATTTATGTATTTCCTTCCAATAGCGGTTTATACAAGGGCAAGTCCACCATATATGTAAGAGGGTCCCTCTTTGGCCACATTGACGCCAGCAAAGGTCTGACGTGGTGGGATAGATAGAGTGGAGGCGGGTAGGAACTAGATACCAGCGAGAATAGAGCTTTTATACATTCTCCTTTATACGTACAGAAATTGAGCATTTCGATATTGCCTGTTTAATTTGAGACCATTCTGCAGGAGTGAGTTCCTCTCTCACATCTTTTTCCCAGGCCAATTCATGGGATTCTTTAGAGGGTTGGTTGTGAGATAGTAATAGCTGGTTTAGAGAAGATATGAGGCCCATAGAAGACTTGCGAAGGTGACAAAGGGATTCAATGGTAGAAATTGACAAAGTTGATGGAGGGTGTCTGAGTGAGTGATAAAAATGGTGAATTTGTAGGAATTGATGGAAAATCTTATGGGGAAGATCAAAGCGGAACTGTAAACTAGCAAAATCCGGGAAGGTATGTAAAGGGGCGACGTCCAAAGGAAATAAGAGGTTGTGGGTAGTCCATAACAAAAATTGTCAATGATTCATGCCTGGGGTGAATGCAGGATTGTTCTAGAGGGGGACTAACAGTGGGTGAAATGAGCGAAGTTTGTAGAGTCGTGTGCAAAAATCCCAGATGGATAAGGAGAATCGTATTGTAGGTAGGAGGGAGATTGAGGTCGGTCGGTAAGAGGGAGGGTACAATAACATGGTAGAAGGTGAATATACGGAGTGTGTGAGCTTCAATACACGTTCACACTTTCTGATTCGGAGGAGCACGCCAGTGTACACAGGAAGATAGATGGACAGCTCGATAATGTTTAAGGAGGTCAGGAATGCCCCACTCCGGGAGTTGTGATGTTTCTGCAGTATGTGCATTTTTACTCTTGATTTTTTACCTGCCCAAATAAAATTTGAAATTTCACGTTGTAGATGTTTGAGGGTCGGTGTGGGGATGTGAACAGGGAGTGTTTGCCAGAGATATAGTAAGCGGGGGAGAATATTCATTTTAACAGCCAAGGTGCGGCCGAACCACAAGATAAATTGCTTGTCCCAGGCCAAGAGATTCGATCTAATGGAGGCCAGCAACCTCGGGAAATTGGCAGCATATAGCTGGTTATATGATTTTGTGAGATAAATACCCAGGTATTTAAGTCGGGTGTAGTATGGTATGCCGGCGACCAGCATACCGGCGCCGGGAGCCCGACCGCCGGCATACCGACAGCATGGCGAGCGCAATTGAAACCCTCCACGCTATTTTATTCTCCCTCCAGGGGGGTTGTGGACCCCAACGAGGGAGAATATCTGTCGGTATGCCGGATGTCGGGATTCCGGCGCCGGTATACTGGGCGCCGGGATCCCGACAGTCGCCAACCTGAAGACCACCCATTTAAGTCTGCTGGGTTGCCATCGAAAGGGATATTCAGCCTGTAACAATGAAAGGTCCACATGCGGGATATTTATATCTAGAAACTCTGTTTTATCTGTGTTAATGTTGTAGTTGTGTCACTGACCTGGGTTGGGAGTGTTGAGAACTCGGGGGTTCTTCCGGTGATCGGGAAGAGGAACCACAGCTGGGCCGGAGTAGAGATGGCTGAATATAGGTCTTCCTCATGCAGAACTAAGCAGCAAGCAAAGTTTGTGATTGATGCTGGAGATTCACGGTGACAAGGATTAGAGAGCGATGCTGAAGAACACTGTGAGCGATGCTGAAGAGCACTGTGAGACAAAGGACTTGTAAGCGATGCTGAAGAGCACTGAGTGACAAGGACTTGTGAGCGATGCTGAAGAGCACTGTGAGACAAAGGACTTGTGAGCGATGCTGAAGAGCACTGAGTGACAAGGACTTGTGAGCGATGCTGAAACACACTGAGTGGTGAAAGGCATGAGAGCGATGCTGAAACACATTGAATGGTGCCAGGCTTGTGAGCGATGCTGAAACACACTGAGTGGTGAAAGGCACTGGAGTTTGTTCAGCTGGGAGACACGCTGAACACTGAAAGCACTGGGGGTTGTTCAGCTGTAAGTCACGCTGAACGCTGGGAGCACTGGAGTCTGTATGCAGAGAGGTACACTGGATGCTGGGAACACTGGAGACTGTACAGCAGAAAGGCACGCTGAATGCTGGAAGCACAGGAGACTGTACAGCAGAAAGGCACATTGAATGCTGGGAGCGCAGGATTCCAAACAGCAGAGAGGTACACTGCAACAGGAGCACTGGAGTTCACTTCTGATAAAGAGACGATACTCAGGCGCCGGGCTCTGTCCGGCGTCTGCTTTTGAATTCCCCGCCTTCCTCTGACTGGCGGAGGGGAGCCGGTGACATTACCCGCCCACTACACCCACATGAACGCTGGGTGTAATGGTGGCGCCCACACTCCGGGGAACCGCCGGGAGCAGCGCCAGCCAGACGCCGGGACCTGGCGACCACCGGAGGCAGGGATTGCCAGGAGGACCAGCAGACACGCAGGGGTAAGCGCGGCGGCCGCTGCCCCTGGTGTGTGACAGTACCCCCTCCTCCGGGAGTGGCCCCCGGACACTTCCCTGGCTTCGTTGGATGCTTGTAATGGAAAATCCTAACTAGTCGAAGAGCAGTGACTTCGGAAGCCTTTACCCAACTTCTCTCCTCAGGACCATAACCTTTCCACTCTACCAGATATTGAAGACTCTTGTGGTAGTAACGAGAGTTGAGAATCGTTTTAATCTCAAATTCTGTTACAACTTTGGTCTCCACCGAGACTGGGCTAGGGGACTCTGAATGAAAACGATTTAGAATGAGGGGCCGAAGGAGTGAAATATGGAAAGCATTTGGTACCCGAAAGTGAGAGGGCAGACCCAATTTGCAGACAACAGGATTCAGGACTTGCACAACAGGGTAAGGACAGATGAACCTTGGAGCAAATTTAATAGCGGGTACTTTTAGATGAAGATTGCAGGTGGAGAGCCACACCCTGTCGCCAACCCTGTATTGAGGAGCTGCCCGTCGTCTTTTGTCCACAAAGAATTTGTAACGGACGGAGATTTTTTTGAGATTAGCATGAACCTTACTCCAGACTTGACTGAAGTGCCGTAGAGTAGAAGTTACAGCAGGAACATCCTCAGAAGGAAGGAGTGGTAACTCCGGAACTCGTGGGTGGAACCCATAATTGATGAAGAATGTGGACTCGCCAGTGGAAGAGTAATACAGATGATTATGGGAAAACTCGGACCAGGGTAACAGCTCCAACCAGTCGTCCATGGAAGGAGAGAGATAAACGCGGAGAAAAGTCTCTAAATCCTGGTTGACACGTTCGGTTTGTCCATTGGTTTGTGGATGGTAAGCAGATGAGAACTTGAGTTTTATTTGTAAGGCCGAACATAGAGCCCTCCAAAACCTCGCAGTGAACTGTACCCCTCGATCAGAGACCACTTCCTGAGGTAACCCGTGCAAGTGAAAGTGTTCTCGGATAAATAGTAGAGACAATTTGGGAGCCGTTGGTAGACCTGTCAACGGAACGAAATGTGCCATTTTTGAAAAGCGATCAACAATCACCCACATGGTATTGCAACCCTTGGAGAGGGGTAACTCGGTAATGAAGTCCATAGAAATATGGGTCCAGGGTTTCCTAGGAATGGACAGAGGACGAAGCAATCCGGCAGGAGGCAGACGAGGAGTTTTGTGCTGGGTACATTGAGGACAAGAGTTAACATAATCTTGTTTATCCCTCCTCATGGTGTTCCACCAATAAGACCTTCGCAGGAATTCGAACATTTTTTGGACTCTCTGGTGACCGGGGAACTTGGAGATATGGGCCCACTGCAGTATTTTTGGTCGAAATTCAACTGGTACAGACATTCTCCCAGGAGGAGGCCCTAGAGAAGTGGGAGTGACGGAAATGGAGACTGTACTGAGAATTAAACTCTTCTCAAAGGAATTCTCTTCATCCGAGGCAGTTAGGGAACGGGACAGAGCATCAGCTTTAGCATTGAGAGTCCCGGCCCGGTACTTAATAACAAACGAGAACCGAGTGAAGAAGAGCGCCCATCTAGCTTGATGGGGGTTCAAGCATTGGGCAGTTTTGATGTACAACAAGTTCTTGTGATCGGTGTAAATAGTAATTAGATGTTTAGCACCTTCCAATAAATATCTCCATTCTTCCAAGGTGGATTTTATTGCCAAAAGTTCCTGATCTCCAATAGTGTAGTTCCATTCAGCAGGGGAGAACTTATGAGAATGGAAACCACATGGATGCAATTTTCCATCAGAAGAGTACTGTGAAAGAACGGCTCTGACGCCGACTGAGGAGGCATCGACTTCCAAGAAGAACGGTTCTTTGAAATTTGGCTGTTGGAGTATCGGAGCTGACATAAAAGCTGATTTGAACCAGGCAAACGCTACTACGGCTTCGGAAGACCACAAACTTGGATCGGAACCTTTTTTGGTCAATGCAGTAATGGGTGCAACAATGGTGGAGAATTCCTTAATGAATTTCCTGTAGTAATTCGAAAGGCCAGGAATATTTGTACTGCTTTCAAAGAGAGAGGCTGAGTCCAATCCCGAATGGCAGTGAGTTTTTCTGGATCCATGCGAAGCTCCGTACCCGAGATGACATAACCAAGGAACGGAATTGAAGGTACCTCAAAGGTACATTTGGAAATCTTGCCGTAGAGATGATTCCTTCGTAGACGGAGAAGTACCTCTTTGACCTGTACTCTGTGCTCCACAAGATTCTTGGAAAATATCTGAATGTCATCCAAATACACCACTACGCTTTGGAATAACATGTCTCAGAAGATTTCATTTACGAATCCCTGGAAAACGGCAGAAGCATTGCTGAGGCCGAACGGCATTACCAGATATTCATAATGCCCATCTCTGGTATTGAAGGCGGTCTTCCATTCATCCCCCTGTCGGATGCGTATAAGATTATAGGCTCCTCTCAAGTTGAGCTTCGTAAAAACGTGGGCTCCACGAACCCTATCAAATAGCTCCGTGATTAGCGGCAAGGGGTATTTATTCTTGATGGTGATATAATTTAAGCCACGATAATCGATACATGGTCTTAACCCCCCGTCCTTCTTCTTCACTAAAAAGAAACCTGCTCCAGCCGGGGCGGTAGAGGGGCGGATGAACCCTTTAAGAAGATTAGACTTAATATAATCCGACAGCTTGGGTCTCAGGTAATGACGGGGGATACGTGTGACCCCGGGGTGGCATCTTCCCTGGGATAAGCTCAATGGGACAGTCCCAGGGTCTATGGGGTGGTAACTGATCAGCCGCCTGCTCAGACAACACACCTGTGAACTCCCGATAGGCCACCGGAATGAGCTCTTCATCTGACTTGGAAGATGCACAGAGCGGGTAAACGGGTGTGAGGCAACTAGAGTGACAAAACGAACTCCAGGACAGTATTTGTGACGACTTCCAGTCGATGTGGGGGTTATGAGTTTTGAGCCAAGGCAACCCGAGAACAAGATCGTGAGGCATCTCCGGAATCACTAGGTACTCCAAATGTCCTTGATGTAGAGCTCCGACCTGCAGCTTGATTGGCTCTGTGCGACTTGATATAAGACCATTGGATATTTTGGTACCATTGATAGCAGTCAACGTAATAGGTCGTTTGATAGACTGCAGCTTAAAACCCAGACTCTGAACATAAGAAAGAGAAACTAAAAGGTTTGGCAATTGACTCGGAAAACAAAGACACGGAGAGTAGACAATCCACAGTCAGAGAAGATTTGGAGGTGACCCCCAACTTGACTCCTCCGAAACAAGCTAGGCCTGCCCGTTTCCCGGACGGGATTTACAGAACTTGATAAAGTGATCCGCGGCTCCACAGTAGAGGCAGAGTTTACCCTCACGACGGCACTGTCGTTCCTCTGGAGACAGTCGGGATCGGTTAATTTGCATGGGTTCGTCCGGACTCGGTACAGCCGCTTGCTTAGGAGGAGGAAGCCGGAACCTGGATCGATCCGACCAACTACGTTCGCCACCACGCTCCTTCATGCGAAGGTCCACCTTGACGCAGAGTGAGATCAATTCTTCTAGTGGATCCGGCAGATCCCTAGTGACCAGCTCATCCTTCAGACGGTCAGAGAGCCCGTTCCAGAAGGTGGCCCTGAGGGCGTCATTATTCCAGCGTAGTTCTGAGGCAATGGTCTGGAAATGAACAACGTACTGTCCCACGGGACAGGAGCCTTGATGGACACGGAGCAAGTCTGAAGAAGCGGCGGTCGCCCTGCCGGGCTCATCGAAGATCCTTCGGAAGGACGCAATGAAATTGGTGAAATTGGAAACCAATGGGTCAGATCGCTCCCATAACGGAGACACCCAATCCAATGCTGAACCTTCGACCAAGGAAATAATGTATGCCACTTTGGACCGATCCATGAGGAAATTGTGTGATAGAAGTTCAAAGTGCACCTCGCACTGGTTTAGAAAACCGCGGCAATTCTTTGGATTCCCATTATAGAGAGAGGGAGTAGGAAGCTGAAGGCGTGACCTGATTCCAGCCGAGGGTTGGACATTACTGGAAACGGCTACTGAAGCGGATACCGGAGCAAGAGCCGGAACTACTGAAGCCAGAGATGCTTGAATTTGATCCAGACGGCCGGACAATTCCTGGAGATACTGCATCACCTGGCCCTGTGCCGCCTCCTGACTCTGAACTCGGGAAGCCAAATTTTGGATGGCGCTTGACTCTGTGTTCCGATCCCCCGGGTCCATTAGGCCTGAGTATACTGTCACTGACCTGGGTTGGGAGTGTTGAGAACTCGGGGGTTCTTCCGGTGATCGGGAAGAGGAACCACAGCTGGGCCGGAGTAGAGATGGCCGAATATAGGTCTTCCTCATGCAGAACTAAGCAGCAACCAAAGTTCGTCATTGATGCTGGAGATTCACAGTGACAAGGATTAGAGAGCGATGCTGAAGGACACTGTGAGCGATGCTGAAGAGCACTGTGAGACAAAGGACTTGTGAGCGATGCTGAAGAGCACTGAGTGCCAAGGACTTGTGAGCGATGCTAAAGAGCGTTGTGAGACAAAGGACTTGTGAGCGATGCTGAAGAGCACTGAGTGACAAGGACTTGTGAGCGATGCTAAAGAGCCCTGTGAGACAAAGGACTTGTGAGCGATGCTGAAGAGCACTTAGTGACAAGGACTTGTGAGCGATGCTGAAATACATGGAGTGGTGAAAGGCTAGTGAGCGATGCTGAAACACACTGAATGGTGACGGGCTTGTGAGTGATGCTGAAACACACTGAATGGTGACAGGCACTGGAGTTTGTTCAGCTGGGAGACACGCTGAACACTGAAAGCACTGGGGGTTGTTCAGCTGTAAGTCACCCTGAACGCTGGGAGCACTGTAGTCTGTATGCAGAGAGGTACACTGGATGCTGGGAACACTGGAGACTGTACAGCAGAAAGGCACACTGAATGCTGGGAGCGCAGGATTCCAAACAGCAGAGAGGTACACTGCAACAGGAGCACTGGAGTTCACTTCTGATAAAGAGACGATACTCAGGCGCCGGGCTCTGAACGGCGTCTGCTTTTGAATTCCCCGCCTTCCTTTGTCACCCGCCCACTACACCCATGTGAACGCTGGGTGTAATGAAGGCGCCCACACTCCGGGGAACCGCCGGAAGCAGCGCCAGCCAGACACCGGGACCCGGCGACCACCAGAGGCAGGGACTGTCAGGAGGACCAGCGGACACGCAGGGGTAAGCGCGGCGTGTGACAAGTTGGAGTAATGACCACGAGGCTCATCTAATAGTGTTGGAAGGGAGGTAGTAGGATTAGTCAGTGTCAAGATCACATCATCTGCATGTAAAGCAATCTTATGATATGATCGTCTCACTACTATTCCCGTAATATTTTTATTGAGTCTAATCTTTGCGGCCAACAGTTCCATGACAAGGGCAAACAAAAGGGGAGATGGGGGGCAGCCCTGGTGAGTACTGTTTTTAATTCAAAAGGGTTCAGAGGAAAGGCCATTAACTAAAACCGACGCCGTCAGGTTATGATAAAGGGAATTAACTCCGTGGAGGAAGGCTCCCTCAAATCCCATAGTAGAGAGCGTCTGTTGCAAAAAAGGCCAAGCCACTCTGTCGAAAGCTTTTTCAGCATCTAGCGCCACCACCAATGCCGACAATGAATGGCTTGAGGCTATATGGATAAGGTTTAGTAAACGTCTTGTATTGTCGGGTGCTTGTCTATTGGGGATGAAGCCCTCCTGATCTGGATGGACTAAGGATGACAGTATAGGGGCGAGTCGCATGGCAAGAATTTTAGCAAAAAGTTTTAGATCCACATTTAGGAGGGAGATCGGCCTATAGTTTCCTAACTCAGTGGGGTCTCTCTGGGGTTTTGGGATAACTATTATGTTGACCCTGGTGGTGGCATCGTCGAGCGAATTGCCCTCCAATAGTGAATTAAATAGGGGGCGAATCATGGGAAGTAGAGGTTCGGTAAATTTTTTATAGTAAAGGGCAGTGAAGCCGTCTGGGCCCGGTGCCGCGGTACGGCATAATGATTTTATAGCTGTTCTAATTTCATCATCAGTAATCGCTAAATTAAGTGTCTGAAGCTGAGTTGTAGATAGTTTAGGTAAGGAGCAGGAGGTTAAGTAATGGGTGATAGAAGCTGGATCTGGAGTCATGGAAGTAGAGTCACGGGAGAGGTTATATAGTGATTCATAAAATTGCCGGAATTGTCGCGTCATTACTTGTGGGTCATGTGTGGTACTACCGTTAAGGCATTTTAGTGTATGAATACGGTTACGGGTGCGTTTGACGCGAAGTTTGCGGGCTAACAGGGAGTCAGCTTTATCAGATTTTTCGTAGAACGTTTGACGTGTCCATAATAATGTTTGAGCTGCTTTTTTCGAGAGGATTTGTGATAATTGGCCTTTGACAGCTAAGATCTTCAAATAAGTGCAGCGTTTGGGAAATCTATGATGGAGATCAGTCAGGGTGGCTAAAGATGTTTCAAGTTCTAATATGCGAGCCCGTTTGATGCATTTGTGTGAGGCTGCTAAGCTGATAAGGTCACCCCGAACGGTAGCCTTATGGGCTTCCCAGAGAGTGGCTGGGGATATGTCAGGGGTGGCATTGGTGTTAAAGAATTCTGTAAGAGCCGTAGTGAGGTCTGCATTGGACTGTTTTAGTAGGAGGGATTCGTTAAGACGCCATTGGCGGTAAGGTCTGAGATCGAGTATAGTGGAAATTTCCAATTCAACAGCTAAGTGATTGGACCAGGGTATAGGGATAGTTTGAACACTAATAAGATTTTGAGTAGTGGCTCGAGCAATAAACAAATAATCTATCCGAGTATGTAAATCGTGAGGGGGGGGGGGGAATAATGTGTATATCCTGTAGCTGAGGGATATTGAATCATCTATGCATCATAAAGATCATTTAGAGCAAGTTGTGAAAGGAGTAGTTTAGAAGTTTTAGCATGTTTAGGGGGGTTGCGGGGGTAGTGAGATCTATCGAGTTTAGCATCTAAGATAGTATTAAAATCCCCCCTATTATAGTGAGTCCGTGGGATATTTGGGCGAGGCGGTTGAAAAAGGTGGCATAGAGCAAGCCTTGTTATCTATTAGGGGCGTATACAGAAGCTAAGGTATTTGGGGCTTGGTTATATGTCCCTGTGATAATAAGAAAACGGCCCTGTGGGTCTGAGATAGTATCTTGTATAATGATGGGTGAATTGTGAGAAGAATTGCAGTGCCACGTCTTTTTGCATTCATAGAGGAGTAGAATACCATTGGATATGGGCCCTCATTCCGAGTTGATCGCTCGTTATTTTTTTTTCGCAACGAAGCGATTAGTCGCTAATGCGCATGCGCAATGTCCGCAGTACGACTGCGCCAAGTAAATTTGCTATGCAGTTAGGTATTTTACTCACGGCATTACGAGGTTTTTTGTTCGTTCTGGTGATTGTAATGTGATTGACAGGAAGTGGGTGTTTCTGGGCGGAAATTGACCGTTTTATGGGTGTGTGTGAAAAAACGCTGCCGTTTCTGGGAAAAACGCGGGAGTGTCTGAAGAAACGGGGGAGTGTCTGGGCGAACGCTGGGAGTGTTTGTGACGTCAAACCAGGAACGAAACTGACTGAACTGATCGCAGTTGCCGAGTAAGTCTGGAGCTACTCAGAAACTGCTAAGAAGTGTTTATTCGCAATTCTGCTAATCTTTCGTTCGCAATTTTACTATGCTAAGATTCACTCCCAGTAGGCGGCGGCTTAGCGTGTGCAAAGCTGCTAAAAGCAGCTTGCGAGCGAACAACTCGGAATGACCACCTTTGTTTGGTTGAGAGAGAAGGGTGTGGAGCTTTGAGGTGGGTCTCTTGTAGCATGATTATGTGAGGTTGACGTAAGTGGAAATGTTGAATAGCCATGGTTCGTTTAGTGGGAGAATTGAGGCCGTTTACATTAAGAGTTAAAACTGATAACGTCATGGGGGGTCAAAATACTTTGGATGAAGCGGTAAATCAGAATAACACCTCGTATGGCTAAAATAAGAAAAGAGAAGATCTTCACAGGGGTCAGAAAAATGGGAAGAATAAGAAAGAGCTGGGAAAGAAGGAAGGTGACCTACTCCTAAAGCGGGGACAGGTCTGGGGTGTAGAAAGGGAGTGTCGCTTTGACACATCTGTCTTCTGGAGGCGTGGGTAACGAAAAGCAGCAATATATATATGATGCGGGGTATGGAGAACATAATAGATAGGTGTGGACATGAGATGAGATGACCTGAGGAAAGGGGGCGAGGGCATCTACTCATGTAGATAATAAACAGACAAAAGTAGCTATAAGAGAAAGTTACAAGATACCTTGAAGGCCAAATATGTAGAACAGAGTGAAATGACGACAGACAGATCAAAATTACAGTAGGTGTGGTAGAGACAAAATTAGATATATCTCTCAAATAATCAATTTAGAAAAAAGAATAAGAGAATCAGTCAGGTGAAACCTAGCAGTGAGAGAGAAAGTAACATTTATGAAACAAACAGAGAGGTATATAACGGAGTACCAACAATATTAAAAGTATATGGTATATTACCAGGTGTGCTCCAGCTGTAAAGCAAACCAGAATATATATTGTAACGGACGCAGCCCAGCTGGCTCATGAGGAGTACTTTTTGCCAGCCTGTTTCTGGATTCAGTGCGTTAGTGTAAAGAGACAGGACAGAACTTGGTTATCACCTATACAGCATGCTGCCTGGATTCACAATAGAACTGGACATCACATATTATTGTGAAACATTATCCCTCTGTTATATGTGTTTGTGTTTATCAGGGAATAATATGTCTAGCCTGATGTTTTGTACAGAATGCATATGAAGATGTATATATATGAATGTACTGGTTTTTGTATTATAGTTTGTAAAATAATGTCCCCCCCAATGTGACTGCTTTGATAACCTGTTTGTTTGCTGTTGGAGATACAGCCAGTCTCAGATGTCAGTCCATACACCCCCCTCATTCTTCCCCACACAATGGATTCCAGGCTACACAATCAGATTAATTAAGGTTCATTTAGTTAACATCTATTGTGTGCTAGAGGACATGCCTGGACATGTTAAAGTAGGTCTATCTGAAAGTGTTCTGTAGTCAGCCCCTTTAATGTAACCCACCCAATACAGAGCCAGAAGGTGTCGCCTTATGGTAGGACATAGAAAGGTTTGAGGATAACAGAGGCTATTGAAACAGAGAGTGCATGGAAGTTCCTGGCCTGAGAGGAGTGATGTGTTTGGCTTCTGAAAGCTACTGGTAAGAGAGTGCTGCCAGTGTGCTGAGGCCTAGAAGCATCGTTGGGATCTGCTGGTTTCAAGAGGCTACTGGACGTGCACTGAGGGTGAGATCTACACAGAAGGACAGAGAGAGTGGATGTACCTCTGTAGTGGAGACACCGACTAGGCATTGCGGTGCCATCAGTGGAAAAGGGCACTGTGTGAGCTGGTATCCCAGACCAGGGGACTCAGAACTACTGCTGGCATGTGACATCAGGAGACTGTAATTCTAAACTACTGTGGGGACTTAGTAAGTAAGATACCATCCTGGCATGTAATAGTTACTGTTTTGTGTACTGCGTGTGTATTTTTACAATAAAAGGCATTTGCCACTTTACTAAACTGTTTACCTGAGTGATCTGAGAATCCGTATCTTCACATATATAACGTCAAAACTTTATGAATATAACATAACGTGTAAAGTCTCTGAGTAGAGAACAAGGATTAGCTTTGCATGGTATCAAAACAGTCAAGTCATGGTCCACTCACGGGGTGGTGTCATAGGCGAATGATTAGAAGTAGGCTGTTGTCGGCATATTTCCGGTATTTCGTCTAAAAGACCAAATAGCTTCAGTAGTTCATAGCCCTGGGTTGGGGTCTTAACAGCGTGGGTAGTGCAGTTTCTAGCAACCAAAAGCTGGAAATGGAAGCCCTACTTATATTTGAAAAAGTGGGTTCTTAGAGTCTTAGTGATATTTAGAAGATCTCGCCTTTTTTTAAGTGTCGATGGGGCTAAGTCCTGAAATAGTTGAAGTTGGGATCCCGAAAAGGAGACAGCTGAGAGTCCTCTAACAGTAGCCATGATCTGTTCTTTTGCTTTAAAATAATGAAAGCGGAAGATAACATCTCGTGGAGGTTGAGTGGGGGGTGGTTTGGGGCGGAGGGCTCTGTGAGCACGGTCTAGGTGCAGTAGATCAGGAGAAATATCAGGAACCAGATGTAGAAACAGGCCCTCTAAATAGGCAGGCAGAGAGTCGTCCGATTCCAATTCCGGAATGTTGCGTATACGGATATTGTTCCGCCTGTTGCGATTTTTAATGTCCTCGAGATGGTCCTTATAGGACTCTAGGTCAGCTCTCAGATCTGTAAATTCTTGGTCCATGACGCTTTGGTATTGGCAGATCTCATCTACCTTTCGCTCAAGGGTGTCTGTTCTGGAACCAAGATCAGCGAGTTCGGATTTGAAACCTGCAAAGCCGATCTCATCTCTGATTGAATCGTTTTGGTGACTATAGAAATCACATCGTTAGCTGATAGTGGGGCATCAGATGATACGCCAGCCATTTCAAGGGTGTCTGTGTCAATAGGCGGTTGCTTCGGGAGAGTGTTGTTTTTTCCCCACACTTTGAGGATACTGGCATTGGATAGAGCAGGGGTCTTTCGGCGCTTTTGTGGCATGCCGTGCACGGGTTCGTGCACTAGGTTAGGTATGTCTGAATGTAGCGGGATAAAGCAAGTAGTATGGGGCTTCCCTCAATAATAGAGTAGAGTATTCATGGTTACATGCGAACAGGCACTGTGATAGAAACGGATAGCAGTGACCACAACGTGCATGCTGGGTCCTTAATCAGACTCAGGTCATCTCATGAGTTAGGGGGTGGGCATCACAGAGCAGAGTCGGGGGGGTACATATAGTGGGGTCTCCGAGGAGGGTGTATAGCTCCAGGAGGGTTGCAGGTAAGAGCCCTTTTATTTGCAGGTGGAGAGAGACGATTTTCTTACGCTCCGCGCCGGCCGCCGTCATCTCCTGGACCGGAAGCACTACTTGAGGCCACGGTTTCACACGAGTGTGTAGGCCGCAACCCGCACAGACACTGCAAGAGTGTCCCCCGGCTCCGCGGACCTCACACACCAATAGGGGGGATGTTTAGGAGGCACACTACTATGGGGGAGCACTCCGACCCGTGGCCCCGAGGTCATAATAGCTCAACAGGCCAGGAGCTCACCGAAAGTGCTGCCACTCAGTATGCACGCTAGGCCACGCCCCCACAAACACAGCCATTTTGGGGTCACTATGCACTGTGACCAGACGGGCTTACTCTGCCACCGGAGTCTCTATACACTGTGACCAGATGGGCTTACTCTGCCACTGGGGTCACTATGCACTGTGACTGGATGAGCTTACTCTGCCACCGGGGTCACTATGCACTGTGACCGGACGGGCTTACTCTGCCACTGGGGTCACTATGCACTGTGTCTGGACGGGCTTACTCTGCCACTGGGGTCACTATAGACTGTGACCAGATGGGCTTACTCTGCCACTGGGGTCACTATTCACTGTGACTGGACGGGCTTACTCTGCCACCGAGGTCACTATGCACTGTGACCAGACGGGCTTACTCTGCCACCGGGGTCACTATGCACTGTGACCGGACAGGCTTACTCTGCCACTGGGGTCACTATACACTGTAACCAGATAGGCTTACTCTGCCACTGGGGTCACTATGCACTGTGACCGTACGGGCTTACTCTGCCACCGGGGTCACTATGCACTGTGACCGGATGGGCTTACTCTGACACCGCGGTCACTATGCACTATGACTGAATGGGTTTACTCTGCCACCGGGGTCAATATGCACTGTGACCAGACGGGCTTACTCTGCCACCGGGATCACTATGCACTGTCACTAGATGGGCTTAATCTGCTACCAGGGTCAGTATACACTGTGACTGGATGGGCTTACTCTGCCACCAGGGTCACTATGCACTGTGACCGGGTGGGCTTATTCTGCCACTGGGGTCACTATACACTGTGACTGGATGGGCTTACTCTGCCACCAGGGTCAGTATGCACTGTAACCGGACGGGCTTACTCTGCCACCGGGGTCACTATGCACTGTGACCGGATGGGCTTACTCTGCCACCGGGGTCACTATGCACTGTGACCGGACGGGCTTACTCTGCCACCAGCGTATAGTATATGGGTTGCTTCTTCCCATCAATAGTAGCCTGTTACTGATTCCTTCTGCTGCACCATAAGCAGTCTAGTCACTGGCACACCAGGCTCCGGTATGTGGTTATACAGCTACTGCACCTGCTGGATAATGATGGCTAATCCCACTGACCACTTACTATGGATCATCTCCACTTTGGTAGAGAAGTAGGTTGAGCTCAGATACACTGAGCAAAACTAAGAACAGCTGGGGGACGGAGAAGCACTGCGCTTATCTGGCAGTCACAGGTGTCATAGTACACCACACACGGTGCTCAGCTTCCACCTTCCTGGTGCAACAGTGGATATTTCCTGCTTCCCTCCACCTGTCACATACTGACTGAAGCAGGCTTCCTTATTTGAGGCTCTAGCTGCTGCAAATTGCCAGTGTTTTAGGCTTCACACCTAGAGGGTGTATTAGCCTGCGAGATGCAGGCATCTGTGCAATTCCAGCGAGTCTGCCTGAGGTTTTAAAGTAGTAATCGTTTAAAAGTTGTAACCAACCTGGTTTTGCCTTTTAAATGATTTCCACTTTAAAATATTGGGCATCTCGCAGTCTAGTACACATTTGCCTTCGTTTTCCATGTTCTAGTGTATTGTTCCCGACTGCTGTGCTGGACTCGGCTTGCTATCTCACTCTCACTTAGTCTCATACCCTGGCTTAGCTCTGAGTTTTGATTGGGGCATGCAGCGTGTATCTTATGCCTCTGACTGGTAACAGGCACGGGCTGCAACTAGTGGACAAAGGGATTAATTCAGACCTGATCACTGCTGTGCGTTTTCACACAGCGGGCGATCAACGATAGACTGCGCATGCACCACAATGTGCACGCGCGTCGGCAAACAACAACAGGCATCACCGGACAGTGAAAGGCTGGTGCGGAAATTTCAATCGCACAGCTATTTGCATGCTGATTGACAGGAAGAGGCCGTTTGTGGGTTTCTGGGAGTGTCAGGGAAAACGCAGGCGTGCCCAAGCATTTTCAGGGAGGGTGTGTGACGTCAGCTCCGGTCCCGATCAGCCCGTTCTGATCGCACTGTAGGAGTAAGTCCTGGGCTGCGCACAGACTGCACATACTGGAAAAATCATTCAATGGTGAGTGTGATGTGAATGGAATTGCAGCTGTCCGCTGACTGAGGATGTTTTTTCTGCTTCTCCGCTAATGTGTGGTAGAAAACAGGCCCCACGGAATGCAGTCTTTGAAGAAATGGAAACAGAAGGGAGAAACCTGCATAATTCTATTTTAAAGTTTTGTTAACATTTATTCATGGCTCAATTTACAAACTTTAAAAAAATCTGCAGTTTAAAAATCCCACATACATATACCAGAACTTCATTCCGATCTAGTCCCTCCTAGACGACTGTGCTGAATATGGGACAGTACAGATGTTTCCACTTTACATCTGGCCTCCCTGCGCATTAAACAGCCTTTCTAAACTTGGTAGCGCCAAGCACTTTTCCTGCGACTTTTTCGATTAAAATGTGTCTTATTCGCAAATAGGATGCACAAGCAGCTTAACAAAGTCTTTTTCATGTTCTCAATTTGATAACTATACGCCTGTTGTGAAACGCATCAGTAAGAGTGGGGAACAATTCTTCTCTCCTGCAATTTATGAATAAACACCATCCGCAGTATTTGAGATTCAGGCTGGACGTCTTTATAGTCAAACCATTTGATGTTTTATCTACAGATTTGTCCTCATACATCTGGTCTCAATACGCTACACAGCGGGAGATGCCTGGCATGAGTTAGCTGACAGGTCCCGTGCAAATCCGTTAGCGCCAGACGTCTTTTTTTTTTTTTGCCGAAAATGCATCTTATTCCCATCAGCTTTTGCAGATTAATATGATATTCAACATTCCTATATTCTGTGTGCGACCTTGACTGTATCTGCATACGAAATGGTACGCTACAGTGTTTTCCTAGAAAACACCCTAGCTAACCTAGAGCACCTGGAGTTTGCTTGGAAAGGAGTAGTGTAGTGTCACAATGTGTTATATGACTGGCACAGTACCACAATGTTCCTTTAAGAAGTTGCCCAGGGGTTATGGATACTGTGTGTTTAACATTCTTGTCCAGGAATATGAATGGAAAAGCAAAATTTACGGCGAATGTATGTGCAGAGTGGAGTTACCTGTACAGACCCTGAAACACAACCCTATACCTATAAAGGAGGGACTTGACTAGTACTAGGTAATTAAGCTCCATTTCTAGATACTGCTCTGAACCTTACAAACCTCATTGATTACGGTTATTGACCTCAGACTCCTTTCTCGTCTAAAGACATGAAAACCTGTATATCTGGCTAGTGGTCTGGACTTGACATGCCTAATCCATAGTTATTAGGCAGAGTAAGTCCAGACCAAAAAGTCCCCCATATAAATCCAGAGGTCAGAAAAGGTTTGCAAGGCCCAAAGCATTATATAGAAATGATAGCTTAGTCACTTAGGTATAGGGGGTGTGTTTCAGGGTCTGCACAGGTAACTCCACTCTGACCATGCGTTCACCATTATGAACACTGTCAAAACTCCATCAGATCATGGAAATTGCTTTTCTCCTGTGCAGATTTTCAGATGTGTATTAAGAGCTGTTTTCCGTGTATAGCTTATCCCACACTTAGAACATGAAAAAGGTTTCTCACCTGTGTGAGTTCTGTCATGTCTAATAAGATGTGCTTTATGTGTAAAACATTTCCCACACTCAGAGCAGGAAAATGGCTTCTCACCTGTGTGACTTCTCTGATGTCTAGCAAGAGATGAATTATGAATAAAATACTTCCCACACTCAGAACATGAAAATGTTTGCTCACCTGTGTGACTTCTCTGATGTACAAGAAGATGTGACTTACGTGTAAAACATTTCCCACACTCAGAACATGATAATGGTTTTTCACCCGTGTGAAGTCTCTGATGTGTAACAAAATGTGATTTCTGTGTAAAACATCTCCCACACTCGGAGCAGGAAAATGGCTTTTCCCCTGTGTGACTTCTCTCATGTTTAACAAGAGACGATTTGAATCTAAAACATTTTCCACAATAAGTACATAGAAAAGACTTCTTCTGACCAGTCTTAGCTGTTTGGGTAACATGCTTTGCGTTCTTTGTAAAATATTTGAGATCTACAGAACAGGGAAATACTTTATCTACTCCAAGAGCTGTAACAGAGGTACTGATATCTGATTTATAAAGAGAATTTCCCTCTTGATATTCAAGATCAGAAAAAGTATCCACACTGTGATGTACTGGATGTATAATCGGGTTAATAATGTTTTCTCCTTGAGCATGTTGTGTGGGGTCATCAGCTTTCATTTCATCATTTGGAGAGAAGATGAGATGTTCCTCTGAGGTATTCCCGATTTTATCTGCAAACAATAAAAAGACATATGGAAATATGAATGTTTACTTGCAACTAGTTTATTTTCCAATGAAGATATGGCCGGAGACCCCCACCCACAATGGGGAAAAGGGCCGCCACGGCACTAAACGGATTAACCCTCATGCTGCTGCGCCATTTTCAAATGAACCATAGGCGCTAGGTACCCTGTATGTAAATGTATTAACGGCGTGTAAAAATGTATTTAAGTATATGTGCAGCACTGAGCTGGGACTGCAGGTCCAGCTGCTGCATGGGTTAAAGCCTGGTGTCAATTGCACAAAGTGTATTTATGTGTAAAATACATGTACTTAAAAATATATTGCTGTAAAGCACTGCAGCTGGTCTGCAGATATAGGTGCATAAAGCAGAGTATATTTAATAGTATGCGCCATAGGATGTGATGTTAATTGTCTTAGCTCCAGCAAGGGACAGGTGTCGATTAGCAGGCCTTTTGGTGGACAAACATTTTCTTTGAAATACAAACTAAGACTTCCGGTTCCGGCATCTATGTGAGGAGACGCTTCTCACTAGGGCTCTCTGGCAGCCCCGGCTACCGGACCTCCTAGAGCCAGCATCCCAATACTGACAGCGGCGCTTTTGGCCTTAAATTGAAGGGGAACACCCAGGGAGCTATATGGACAAATTGTTGTCCGCCTCTATGCCCCCAAAAGTGCAGCGTAACAAGGCTGAGAAGCGGGTCCCAGAACCCAAGATGGCCGCCGCTCCTCCTCAGCATGTGTCTGTGGCCTCTCCCAGCTGCACCACTACGGCGCCCTTGATATCACTGGAGTCAGCGGATTGCCCAGGTCAGTTACCTGGGTCTCCGGTTACATATACAGATGTGGTCCACGCGGTGCAGGATGCCAAGGGGCCTATAATGGAGGTGCATACTGCTAAATGGCAACAGGCTTTGCTGGACGTTAAATCACAAATGAAACAGTTGTCTAAGTCAGTGGGGGCCACAGAACAGCGCTTGGGAGAAACTTTTCAAGATGTGTCCGTTTTGAAATCCGATAATGCAGCTCTGCAAAAATCACACTACCAGTTGATTACAAAGATCGATGATTTGGAAAATCGCTCAAGAAGATGTAATTTACGTATCCTCTGTCTTTCTGAGGACATGAAAGGTCCTGCATTATTTACTTTTTTTTACAAATATCGCTTCTAGATTTGCTGGACATTACTGACTCTTGCACTGGGATTGTGATTGAGCGGGCACATAGATTGGGTCCTCCTCGCACTGCACCTAACAGTCGCCCACGTGTTGTGATTTTCAAGTGCCTCAGCTTTGTGCATAAGGAACTTATATGGACAGCGTCCAGGCGTCACAGGGACTTGCAGTGGGAGGGTTCCCGCATCTCCATATTTCAGGATTACTCGTCTGAAGTATCCAGAACTAGGAGAGAATTCTCTCCACTTTGTACCAGGCTAGCCAAAGCAAATAGGAAATTTGCACTACTGTTTCCAGCACGCCTCCGCTTATTTGACGGTTCATCTTTCAAGGACTTCTTCACTGTGGCGGATGCGGAAGGATACCTCCTGGAGTCCTCTGGAGAGGATCCGTATGCTACACCTGCTGCTTGCTCTCCTACCCATGATTTATAGCTCTTGCACTGCAAATATTTGCTGACATTTAATCTCTCCTGTTGTCATTCCCAATGCTGACTATTTTTTGGCTCTCATATATGTCTGATTGAGGTTAAAGCTGCTATATTATGCTTTTTTCCTTATGGGTCTGCCTTCCGTTTTATCTACCTCTCTGTATAATACTATAGCTGGCCCTGTTGGAATCTCTGCTGTTAGAGATACTTTACTCATTTCCTTACTGGGTGATGTATCAATCAGCTTACCATACTATAGGCTTCGCGCCCATGTATTAAATCACTGCAATGCTGCTAGCCTGCAGTGTACTGCTACTTTAGGATGGTCCACTGTATTGTTTTCACTGTATTATTTTCTTTTAGAGCCAGGGGATGCCTAGAGCACCCCATATTGTTCCTCTTCTGATTTGTACACGGATTAGTTGCCGTGTACGATTTTGATACCGGTTGTTGTTATACGCCTATGGTGTAGGAATGTGTGTCCGTTTTTGGTCCTGCATTCCTATGTGGTTTTTGTGTTTGTATTTGTTTACCCCCCCCCCCCCCCCTCCCCTCCTTCCTTCTTTCTCCCCTTTTCCCCTCTCTACTATGTCCTGTGTTGGGTATCTCCATGGTATCTAATTTCAATCCTACTGTTATTAGAAATAGACTAAGGGTTTCAGACTGACATGCCTGTTTTCCCATTGCGTCATTATGACGAGTCTAAAATTAGGCACATTTAATGTTGGGTGCTTCCATTCCCCCATCAAACGAAAGAAGATTTGAATATACCTCAACAAACTGCATTTAGATGTGGTTTACCTACAAGAGACGCACCTGCTCCCTCCTGAGGTTGAAAAGTTAAATACATTACGTTGGAAAGTATTGGTTTCGGCACCCTATTTCTCCAGGGCTAGGGGTGTTGTTATTCTAGTTAGACAAGCTATTGTCACTACCTTACATTCCTCCAGCATTGATCCTCAAGGCAGATATGCTATTGCCGATGTGACGTTAGACCAGACCAGATTGATTTTATGCAACATATATGCCCCTAATGTGTATTCCAGTGTTTTCTTTTTACGTATAATCACTAAGCTACATGCCTTTGGTACTGCCCCGCTACTGCTAGGAGGGGATTTTAATTTTGTATCTTCTCACATGCTTGATAGATCCACATCCCGACTGACTCAGAAACAAGCCCCAAAGATAGGTATCCCATACATTCAAAAACATTTACATGTGATTGATGCCTGGAGGGCGTCTCATCCTGTGGAAAGAGACTATACCTGTCTCTCGGCAGCACATGGTTCCCTCTCCAGGTTAGATTATTTATTAATTTCTGAGTCCCTCTTTACTAGGATTATTGACACCTCCATTGAACCTATCTGTCTTTCAGATCACGCAGTCACATGGCTCAGTTTCTCTTTGCAGCATGACAGGGGTCCCTATAGGCAATGGACATTCCCATCACATTTAGCTAATTCAGCAACCTTCCGCTCTGCTTTAGAAGCTTCCTGGAGCAATTATAAATGTAACAATGGGGATTGTGAACTAGACTCTCCGTTACTATTTTGGCAAGCATTCAAACCTGTCATACGTGGGGATATTTGATCTTTTTGTGCACATAGAGAAAAATCTCAGCGTGCGGTTTATATTGAGCTGCAAACCACTCTGTCGGATGCATATCATACGTTTCTTACTGATCCTACTTCTGCTCATAAGGATAAATATCTCTCAAGTAAAATAGCATTTGACACTATGCTTTCAGAATGTGAATCTAAAGACTTTTTACTCCAGCTGTAAATTTCATCGTTACGGTAATCGATCTAGCAAAATGCTGTCCAGTTTACTACGAGGGCACCGGCATCCTACAGTTGTTAAAGCCTTGCGGACAACCGAGGGAGACCTGGTTAGGAAGGGGAAGGAGATTTCTACTGTCCTTCATTCTTTTTACTCAGCATTATATTCCCCTCAACTCACAGATGAATCCAATAGGGCTGATTTTTGGAAGGACGTCACATTACCTCTTATCTCCTCTGCCCAGGCGGATTCTTTAATCGCACCCATTACCATTGAGGAACTTAGACAGGCTATAAGTCATCTTAAGACGGGGAAGGCCCCTGGCCCTGATGGTCTCTCCAATGATTTTTATAAAATCCTAGGCCCTAAATTAGAGGACTCCCTACTTATGGTTTTTAACTCCCTTCTTTCTGGTGCTATGCCGCCTCTTTATTTCAATACTGCTTTGCTGACAGTTTTGAGTAAACCGGGCAGAGACCCAGAACTCCCTGGCTCTTATAGGCCTATATCGCTTTTAAATACGGACTATAAGTTATTTTCCAAAATTTTAGCGGATAGACAAACTTATTTTGCCATTTATCATTCATGACGACCAGTCTGGGTTTATTGCTGGTCGCCATTCAGTGGTCAATGTCCGAAAGGTCCTTGCTACTATGCAATGGTTGGAGTCATCTGGGGCACCGGATCATCATGCGATCCTTTCTCTTGATGCCAAGAAGGCCTTTGACCTTGTGTCTTGGAAAATAAGAATTTACTTACCGATAATTCTATTTCTCGGAGTCCGTAGTGGATGCTGGGGTTCCTGAAAGGACCATGGGGAATAGCGGCTCCGCAGGAGACAGGGCACAAAAAGTAAAGCTTTAGGATCAGGTGGTGTGCACTGGCTCCTCCCCCTATGACCCTCCTCCAAGCCAGTTAGGTACTGTGCCCGGACGAGCGTACACAATAAGGGAGGAATTATGAATCCCGGGTAAGACTCATACCAGCCACACCAATCACACCGTACAACTTGTGATCTAAACCCAGTTAACAGTATGATAACAGCGGAGCCTCTGAAAAGATGGCTCACAACAATAATAACCCGATTTTTGTAACTATGTACAAGTATTGCAGATAATCCGCACTTGGGATGGGCGCCCAGCATCCACTACGGACTCCGAGAAATAGAATTATCGGTAAGTAAATTCTTATTTTCTCTATCGTCCTAGTGGATGCTGGGGTTCCTGAAAGGACCATGGGGATTATACCAAAGCTCCCAAACGGACGGGAGAGTGCGGATGACTCTGCAGCACCGAATGAGAGAACTCCAGGTCCTCTTTTGCCAGGATATCAAATTTGTAGAATTTTACAAACGTGTTCTCCCCTGACCACGTAGCTGCTCGGCAGAGTTGTAATGCCGAGACCTCTCGGGCAGCCGCCCAAGATGAGCCCACCTTCCTTGTGGAATGGGCCTTAACCGATTTAGACTGTGGCAGGCCTGCCTCAGAATGTGCAAGTTGAATTGTGTTACAAATCCAACGAGCAATCGCCTGCTTAGAAGCAGGCGCACCCAACTTGTTGGGTGCATACAGTATAAACAGCGAGTCAGATTTTCTGACTCCAGCTGTCCTGGAACATATTTTCAGGGCCCTGACAACTCCTAGCAACTTGGAGTCCTCCAAGTCCCTAGTAGGTGCAAGGCACCACAATAAGCTGGTTCAGGTGAAACACTGACACCACCTTAGGGAGAGAACTGGGGACGAGTCCGCAGCTCTGCCCTGTCCGAATGGACAAACAGATATGGGCTTTTTTGAGAAAAAACCACCAATTTGACACTCGCCTGTCCAGGCCAGGGCCAAGAGCATGGTCACTTTTTATGCGAGATGCTTCAAATCCACATATTTGACTGGTTTTAAACCAATGTGATTTGAGGAATCCCAGAACTACGTTGAGATCCCACAGTGCCACTGGAGGCACAAAAAAGGGGTTTGTATATGCAATACTCCCTTGACAAACTTCTGGACTTCAGGAACTGAAGCCAATTCTTTCTGGAAGAAAATTTACAGGGCCGAATTTGAACCTTAATGGACCCCAATTTGAGGCCCATAGACACTCCTGTTTGCAGGAAATGCAGGAAACGACCGAGTTGAAATTTCTTTGTGGGGCCTTCCTGGCCTCACACCACGCAACATATTTTCGCCACACGTGGTGATAATGTTGTGCGGTCACCTCCTTTCTGGCTTTGACCAGGGTAGGAATGACCTCTTCCGGAATGCCTTTTTTCCCTTAGGATCCGGCTTTCCATCGCCATGCCGACAAACGCAGCTGCGGTAAGTCTTGGAACAGACATGGTACTTGCTGAAGCAAGTCCCTTCTTAGCGGCAGAGGCCATAAGACCTCTGTAAGCATCTCTTGAAGTTCCGGGTACCAAGTCCTTCTTGGCCAATCCGGAGCCATGAGTATAGTTCTTACTCCTCTACGTCTTATAATTCTCAGCACCTTAGGTATGAGAAGCAGAGGAGGGAACACATACACCGACTGGTACACCCACGGTGTTACCAGAACGTCCACATCTATTGCCTGAGGGTCTCTTGACCTGGCGCAATACCTGTCCCGTTTTTTGTTCAGACGGGACGCCATCATGTCCACCTTTGGTATTTCCCAACGGTTTACAATCATGTGGAAAAAACTTCTCAATGAAGTTTCCACTCTCCCGGGTGGAGGTCGTGCTGAGGAAGTCTGCTTCCCAGTTTCCATTCCCGGGATGAAAAACTGCTGACAGTGTTATCACATGATTTTCCGCCCAGCGAAAAGTCCTTGCAGTTTCTGCCATTGCCCTCCTGCTTCTTGTGTCGCCCTGTCTGTTTACGTGGGCGACTGCCGTGATGTTTTTCCCACTGGATCAATACCGGCTGACCTTGAAGCAGAGGTCTTGCTAAGCTTAGAGCATTATAAATTTACCCTTAGCTCCAGTATATTTATGTGGAGAAAAGTCTCCATACTTGATCACACTCCCTGGAAATTTTTTCCTTGTGTGACTGCTCCCCAGCCTCTCAGGCTGGGCTCCGTGGTTACCAGCATCCAATCCTGAATGCCGAATCTGCTGCCCTCTAGAAGATGAGCACTCTATAACCACCACAGGAGAGACACCCTTGTCCTTGGATATTGGGGTATCCGCTGATGCATCTGAAGATGCGATCCGGACCATTTGTCCAGCAGATCCCACTGAAAAGTTCTTACGTGAAATCTGCCGAATGGAATTGCTTCGTAGGAAGCCACCATTTTTACCAGGACCCTTGTGCAATGATGCACTGTTTTTAGGAGGTTCCTGACTTGCTCGGATAACTCCCTGGCTTTCTCTTCCGGGAGAAACACCTTTTTCTGGACTGTGTCCAGAATCATCCCTAGGCACAGCAGACGTGTCGTCGGGATCAGCTGCGATTTTGGAATATTTAGAATCCACCCGTGCTGATTGTAGCAGTATCCGAGATAGTGCTACTCCGACCTCCAACTGTTCCCTGGACTATGCCCCTATCAGGAGATCGTCCAAGTAAGGGATAATTAAGACGCCTTTTCTTCGAAGAAGAATCATCAATTCGGCCATTACCTTGGTAAAGACCCCAGGGTGCCGTGGACAATCCAAACGGCAGCGTCTGAAACTGATAGTGACAGTTCTGCACCACGAACCTGAGGTACCCTTGAGAAGGGCAAATTTGGGACATAGAGGTAAGCATCCCTGATGTCCCGGGACACTATATAGTCCCCTTATTCCTGGTTCGTTATCACTGCTCTGAGTGACTTCATCTTAATTTGAACCTTTGTAAGTGTTCAAAAAAAATTTTTTAGAATAAGTCTCACCTAGCCTTCTGGCTTCAGTACCACAATATAGTGTGGAATAATACCCCTTTTCTGTAGTAGGAGGGGTAATTTAATTATCACCTGCTGGGAATACAGCTTGTGAATTTTTTCCCATACTACCTCCTTGTCGGAGGGAGACTTGGTAAAGCAGACTTCAGGAGCCTGCGAAGGGGAATCTCGACATTCCCATCTGTACCCCCGGGATACTACTTGTAGGATCCAGGGGTCCTGTACGGTCTCAGCGCCATGCTGAGAACTTGTCAGACGCGGTGGAACGCTTCTGTTCCTGGGAATGGGCTGCCTGCTGCAGTCTTCTTCCCTTTCCTCTATCCCTGGGCAGATATGATCTATATAGGGACGAGAGGACTGAGGCTGAAAAGACGGTGTCTTTTTCTGCAGAGATGTGACTTAGGGTAAAAAACTGTGGATTTTCCAGCAGTTGCCGTGACCACCAAGGTCCGATGGACCGACCCCAAACAAGTCCTCTTCCTGTATACGGCCATACTGTGCCGTTTGGAATCTGCATCACCTGACCACTGTCGTGTCCATAACATCTTCTGGCAGTTATGGACATCGCGTTTATTCATGATGCCAGAGTGCAAATATCCCTCTGTGCATCTCGCATATATAGAAATGCTCTATAGTCAATAAAATACTGTCCCTGTCAAGGGTATCAATATTTTTAGTCAGGGAATCCGACCAAGCCACCCTAGCTCTGCACATCCAGGCTGAGGCGATCGCTGGCCGCAGTATAACACCAGTATGTGTGTATATACTTTTTATTATATTTTCCAGCCTTGTCAGCTGGTCCTTGAGGACGGCCCTATCTATAGACGGTACCGCCACTTGTTTTGATAAGCGTGTGAGCGCCTTATCCACCTTAAAGGGTGTTTCCCAACGCGCCCTAACTTCTGGCGGGAAAGGGTATACCGCCCATAATTTTCTATCGGGGGGAACCCACGCATCATCACACACTTTATTTAATTTATCTGATTCAGGAAAAACTATGGTAGTTTTTTCACATCCCACATAATACCCTCTTTTGTGGTACTTGTAGTATCAGAAATACGTAACACCTCCTTCATTGCCTTTAACGTGTGGCCCTAATAAGGAATACGTTTGTTTATTCACCGTCGACACTGGATTCAGTGTCCCTGTCTGTGTCTGTGTCGACCGACTAAAGTAAACGGGCGTTTTAAAACCCTTGACGGTGTTTTTGAGACGTCTGGACCGTACTAATTGTTTGTCGGCCGTCTCATGTCGTCAACCGACCTTGCAGCGTGTTGACATTATCACGTAATTTCCTAAATAAGCCATCCATTCCGGTGTCGACTCCCTAGAGAGTGACATCACCATTACAGGCAATTGCTCCGCCTCCTCACCAACATCGTCCTCCTACCTGTCGACACACACGTACCGACACACAGCACACACACAGGGAATGCTCTGATAGAGGACAGGACCCACTAGCCCTTTGGAGAGACAGAGGGAGAGTTTGCCAGCACACACCAAAAACGCTATAATTATATAGGGACAACCTTATATAAGTGTTTTCCCTTATAGCATCTTAATATATATATAAGCATATCGCCAAATTAGTGCCCCCCCTCTCTGTTTTAACCCTGTTTCTGTAGTGCAGTGCAGGGGAGAGCCTGGGAGCCTTCCCTCCAGCCTTTCTGTGAGGGAAAATGGCGGTGTGCTGAGGAGATAGGCCCCGCCCCTTTTTCGGCGGCCTCGTCTCCCGCTCTTAACGGATTCTGGCAGGGGTTAAATATCTCCATATAGCCTCCGGAGGCTATATGTGAGGTATTTTTAGCCAAAATAGGTATTCATTTGCCTCCCAGGGCGCCCCCCTCCCAGCGCCCTGCACCCTCAGTGACTGCCGTGTGAAGTGTGCTGAGAGGAAAATGGCGCACAGCTGCAGTGCTGTGCGCTACCTTTAGAAGACTGAGGAGTCTTCTGCCGCCGATTCTGGACCTCTTCTTACTTCAGCATCTGCAAGGGGGCCGGCGGCAAGGCTCCGGTGACCATCCAGGCTGTACCTGTGATCGTCCCTCTGGAGCTGATGTCCAGTAGCCAAGAAGCCAATCCATCCTGCACGCAGGTGAGTTCACTTCTTCTCCCCTAAGTCCCTCGTTGCAGTGATCCTGTTGCCAGCAGGACTCACTGTAAAATAAAAAACCTAAGCTAAACTTTCCTAAGCAGCTCTTTAGGAGAGCCACCTAGATTGCACCCTTCTCGGCCGGGCACAAAAATCTAACTGGCTTGGAGGAGGGTCATAGGGGGAGGAGCCAGTGCACACCACCTGATCCTAAAGCTTTACTTTTTGTGCCCTGTCTCCTGCGGAGCCGCTATTCCCCATGGTCCTTTCAGGAACCCCAGCATCCACTAGGACGATAGAGAAACATCTATTTGATGTCATGGGTAGGTTCGGTGTCCCAGACGGCTTCATCTCAGTTTTAAAACACCTCTATCACAACTCCTCATCCCACATCTTAAGCAATAATTATCTTTCACCTCCTTTCCCAATCTTGCAGGGCACGAGACAGGGCTGCCCCCTTTCCCCTCTATTATTTGCAATGGCATTGGAACCTCTGGCAATAGCTCTACGGAATTCTCAGGATTTCCAAGGTATTATGGTCCGCAATACGGAAGTAAAGCTTAGTCTATTTGCGGATGATATGCTGCTTTTCTTGTCCAACCCGTCGCAATCTATTACTGCTGTTATGCGCATTATAGATACATTTCGCTCATTTGCTGGCTTTCGGGTTAATTACTCTAAATCCAGATTGTTACCCCTTTTGTCAAATGAATCTTTTTTTGCCTCTCATCCGATTTTATCTGAATTTACAATTTGCCAGACCCCCCTGAAGTATTTAGGGGTTCTCATCCCAAGACAACTTTCTCTGCTCTACTCAGTTAATTTCAAACCAATTTTGCTCTCGATTCAAAAATCTTTAACTAATTGGATGAGGCTACCATTGTCTATGTCAGGCAGGATAACTGTTATTAAAAGTATTCTTTTCCCAAAACTTTCTTACCTCCTGCAAATGCTCCCTTTGATGCGGTCTATTAAAGATGCCTCCTCCCTTAGAAAACTATTTTCCACTTCTATTTGGAATGGAAAGAAGGCACGCATATCCTACATGAAATTGATACTACCTAAGTCTCTGGGGGGCTTTAGTCTTCCAGATGCGACGGTTTTCTCGCAGGCTGCTCTATTTAGACATGTGATAGATTGGTTTCTCCAACAATCACTTTTCTCCAACTACACCTTAGAAAAGGCCCTATTCCATCCCTACTCACCTAGTGCACTCATACATATCCCGTTGAAACAACTTCCCCCAGGCATACTCTCACATATTCTTTTCACATACACTTATAAGGCTTGGCGCACTATCAACAATAAACAGAACAGAAATTCCACGTATTCTCCATATATCACGTTTTGGGGTAACCCTGCCTTCCCTTCTGGTTTGGATAACTTTACTTATGTACAATGGAGAGACAGGGGTATATCTGCTATTAAAGATGTGTTCGATCCTGGAGGCAAATTACGCCCATTTACTTATTTTCAAGAAACATGGCAGATAGACCATAAATGCTTTTTTATGTATCTTCAAATTAGGCATTTCATCCAAACTAGACCTAAAGCCCTGGAGGAGGGTAGTGATGTAGATCAAATAATGGCTGTTATGTCCTTTATATCATCTAAACCATACAAATTGAGGTATCTGTATCCTTACCTAATTGCGCCCACTGCTCATAAAGCTTGGGCACGCTCAGTGGATTTATGGTCTGCTGACATACCTTTGATTCAGTCTCAAGAGGATTTACTTTCCCCGATAGCGACCTCCATAAAATTTCTTACCTCAGCTGCTTTACAGGAGGTGCATCTTAAAGTAGTAAATAGAGCCTTCATTTCCCAATCCCAGAGGAAATATATGGTTCCTAATGAATCAGGTCAATGCCCTAAATGCCATTCACAATTTGCTACCTTTTTCCACAATTTTTGGAGTTGTGGAAAGGTGCTACGTTTTTGGAATAAGGTTATACTATTCATTAATACTGTCTTCTCTCTACAATTGAGTAGGCTTCCTGGGTCTTGTTTGCTACTTAATTTTGCAGGTTGGGATCTTGGACCCACCTCGAAGCATATTAGACCTGTAATTATTGTTATTCTCACGCTGGCGAAAAAAGCCCTACTGAATCATTTGATTTCATCTGCCCCTCCTATGCTTTTAGAAGTCAAACAGTTGATTCTGCAGGTTTTATATTATGAACGACATTGTGCATTTCCTGATATAAAAATGGACCACTCCCCTTTCAATAATAAGTGGGAAATGTATATTGAACATCTTCCTCATGTGGAGCAATTGAGAATACAGAAGATCTTTGAATCTACTAGTTGGTATTACCCAGAGCCGGCCATAGGCATAGGCAAACTAGGCAATTGCCTAGGGCATTTGATATGCCTAGGGGCATCATCAGCTTCTGCTGATTAAAATGATATGCGGCATGCCTATATTCTGTATGTAGCATTTCATATGCAGATACAGCCACAGTCTCACACAGTATATTGGCATGCTGCATATCAGTTTAATCAGCAGAAGCTGCTTGTGCATCCTAGCCACATAGCAATGCAAATAAGATGCATTTTCATTAAAAATAAAGGTGCCCGACGTTAGCATTGATGCAAGATTTGTGAGGACACATCTGTATCCAAGCAGAGGCAGAGGTCACAGTGTTAGTGGAAGTGTGAGTGCTGTGTGCATGTGAGTGGGTTGGTTGTGCAGTAGTGTTCAGAATATGTGTAAGGAACATTATGTGTGTCATGTAAAAATGCATTAATAATGTGCAACATATGTGTAAAGGGCCACTACTGTATGTGTGTCATTATGTGTATAAGGGCATTAATAATGTGCGGCATATGTGTAACAGGGTACTACTGTATGTGTGTCATTCATTATGTGTATAGGGGCACTAATAATGTGCAGCAAATGTGTAGGGGGCACTATGTGTGTCATTATGTGTATTAGGGCATTAATAATGTGCGGCATATGTGTAAGGGACATTATGTGTAAAAGGGCATTAATAAAGGTTGTCATAATGTGTAAGGTGCATTATGTTTATAAGGACATTAATGTGTCTTATATGTGTAAGGGGCATTACTGTGTGGAATTGTGTATAAATGCATTACTAATGTGTGGCATTATGTGTATAAGGTGCTCTACTATGTGGTGTTGCATATAGAAAGGGCACTACTGTGTCACCTAATGTGAATAAAGAGCAAAAGGTGTGGTGTAATGTGAATAAGGAGCAATTCAGTGTGATGTGATGTGAATAAGGGGCTCTACTGTGAGGAGTAACGTTTATAAGGTAAAGTGATACTACTGTGGGATGTAATATGAATTATGGACACTATCGCAAGATAAAATGTGAATAAAGTTGCAGTACTGTGTGGCGTAATTGGAATTGGGGTTACTATTGTGTGGCCATGCCCCTTCCCAGCAAGAAGACGCCCCTCTTTGGGCTGTGCGTCAAATGTGCGAACTGTTCCTATTTAAAATATAGGGGGTACAAGGACTGCTATGGGTGAGGGGTGATGGTGCTGGGAAAGAGGTGCAAGGTCAGAGGCAGAACCAGCGGTGGTGCTAGGGGGCACCAGCCAAAATCTTGCCTAGGGCATCATATTGGTTAGGGCCGGCTCTGGTATTACCTGAAACAACTGTCATAACCAATGTTTTATCTGTTTCCTCATTGATATTTTTTCTGTGATTTTATGTTCCGAAATGTGTTTATGTGATGCTCTTCTCTACCTCCCCTCCCCCCTAGCACTTTCTTTTTGTCTACGTGTATTCTCTCATCCTTGTTGTGCTACCCTCTGCCATCCCCACCTTTTTATTGTTACAAATGTTGTTGTTATCTGACTATTCTCTTTGTTTATATTCAGATTGTGTTCCAAAAAATGTATGGTGTATAGAGACATGATGTACTGGGTCACCATGACTTCCATATTGGGACTTGTGGTCTCGGCTATCGCTTATCATGACTGCTGAATTTTTCTGCACCTTATTTCTCATATGTGCCTAATTACATGATAATCTTATTGTTGTATTGCATCTTTGTCTCTTCCTCATGCACTTAATAAAAATTGTTTATATAAAAAAAAAAGAAAAAGAAAAAAAGAAATACAAACTAAGGTTTGGAGAGCGAACTGTTTGTGCTTTTCAGAATCTCTTGTTGTATGATAAGCCAAACTAGTTTTAGCCTAGAGATGTGAAAGACAGAAGAGGATGCTAAATCAAATTGGGTTTTTCTCTTACGTCCTAGAGGATGCTGGGTCCACATTAGTACCATGGGGTATAGATGGGTCCACTAGGAGCCATGGGCACGTTAAGAGTTTGAGAGTGTGGGCTGGCTCCTCCCTCTATGCCCCTCCTACCAGACTCAGTTTAGAAAATGTGCCCGGAGGAGCCAGCGCCGTACCCTATACAGGTGATGAAGTCTGTCAGGGGCTCCGGTTACACTGCCAGCAAAATCCTCAGGCCAATATAAAGAACAGTGGAGCGGGAAGCTTTGCCATGATCTGGGGGCGGAGCTTCTCCTCAGAACGGACCCAGCAGCGTTCAGTGCCATTTTTCCTGCCTGAAGATCACTGTGTGGAGACGCTGACAGGGAGAGCTGTCCCTCCAATCAACTCCAGCTATCCTGTCCGGTACTGGGGGTTATGTTAATACTGTGTAGCCTATTAAGGTACACAGTAAACGCTAGGTAGTGGTTTTATTCTATCTAGAAAGCGCTGTGTGTGGGTTGGCCCCAATCTCTGTGGCTTTCTTGGCATTCTTGGGGGGGAAACTGTGTCTATCATTTCCGTGTGTGTGTGTGTGTGTGTGTGTGTGTGTGAGAGTGTGTGAGAGTGTGTGTGTGTGTGTGTGTGTGTGTGTGTGTGTGTGTGTGTGTGGAGTGTTTGCTGTCTCCAAATGCCATGTCTAGGGACTCTGTGTCATATGATGCAGAGGATAATTCCTCTCAGGACGGTCCCATTCCATGTACTCAGGATTATCACAGATTCCTGCAAAGGAGCCTGAGTGGTTAGCCTCTGTTAAGGGTATGATTTCTCAGATTTCTACTAGGGTAGCACATACTGAGACTGCAACTCAGTTTTTACAGGACTCTATGGCTGTTTGGTCTGGTTCTGTTCCCATTCCTTCAAATTCCCCTAGCATACACGCTCAAAAACTTGCACTTGCCCATATTATGCAAGATGACACGGATACCGATTCTGACATGGCAGACAGGGAGGGGGGGGGGGGGGGGCGGCATCTCTTGCAAAAGGGGTGCAGTTAACGATTGAAGCCATAAGAGATGTGTTGAATATTGCTGACACAACACCTGAGCAGGTTGAGGAGGCTTACTTCACAGATAATAAAGAGACTCGCTAACCTTCCCTGCATCTAAGGAATTAAACGCTATATTTGAAAAATACAGAGAAAAAATTCCAGATCCCAAGAAAGGCTCTGGTTGCTTTTCCCTTCCCTGAGGAGGATAGAAAGAAATGGGAAAACCCACCCATAGTTGACGCATCTGTTTCCAGACTGTCAAAGAAGGTGGTTTTAGCCGTGTTAAAAGAACCGGCTGTTCGCAAACTTGACACTATGCTTAGATCCATATACACGGCTTCAGGGGCGATACTACGACCTACTATTTCCTGTGCATGGATCTCTAAAGCTGTAGTAAAGTGGTCAGGCACGTTACTTGAGGAATTGGATACAATGGATAAAAGTGACGTTGAATTGTTTTTACGTAACATACAGGATTCTGCAGGATTTATGGTGGAATCCATGAAAGACCTGGGTACGATGGCTGCAGGGATATCTTCCATGTCTGTCTCGGCTCGCAAAGGACTCTGGCTACGCCAATGGTCTGCCATGCGGAATCCAGGAGAAGTGTGGAGAACCTACCCTACACAGGTCAAGCTCTATTTGGGGAAGCGCTGGATGCGTGTATCTCCACGGCAACCGTGGGTAAGTCACCTTTTCTTCACTCAGCTGCGCCTGCTACGAAGAAACCCTTTTCTTCAGCTACGTCACTGTCCTTTCGGTCAGCTAAAACAAAAAAAAACAAGCCTTCTAACACCTTCTTTAGAGGGGGTCGGGAAAAATAAAAAAAACCTGCTACTGCAGTTTCCCAGGACCAGAAGCCTGCTTCTGGTACATCAAAATCCTCGGCATGACGGTGGATGGACCGCACGGCCTGGAGGACGGGCCGGTGGGGGCGAGGCTCAGTCGTTTCAGCCACGTTTGGGTGGCGTCTGGCCTGGACCCCTGGGTACAGGATAATGTGACCCAGGGGTACAGGCTGAAGTTTCAAGAACTCCTGCCTCACAGATTCTTCAAATCAGACTTGCCAGCTTTATTGGCAGACAGGGCTATCCTACAGTAAGCCATCCAGAAACTGGAAAAAAAGTCACAGGTCATTGTCCCAGGTCCACCTTATATGCAAAACAAGGGTTATTATTTGAACCTTTTCGTGGTACCGAAGCCGGATGGTATGGTCAGGCCAATTTTGAACTTGAAATCGTTAAACCCTTATCTAAGGGAGTTCAAGTTCAAAATGGAGTCTCAGGTCTGGAGGAGGGGGAGTTTCTGGTATCCCTGGATATCAAGGATGCGTACCTCCACATTCCGATTTGGCCGCCGCACCAGGCTTATCTCAGATTTGCACTGTTAGACAATCAGTATCAGTTTCAGGCAATGCCGTTCGGTCTCTCCACAGCACCGAGGGTGTTCACCAAGGTGATGGCAGAGATGATGGTTCTCCTGCGCAGACAGGGGGTGAACATAATTCCATATCTGGATGATCTGCTGATAAAGGCATCTTCCAGGCAGATGCTGTTGCAGTACATTGCTCTCATGACTCATCTGCTCAGGGAACACGGTTGGATCCGGAACCTTCCAAAGTCACATTCGGAGCCGACAAGGAGATTGCCTTTTCTGGGGATAATCCTCAACACGGAAGTGCAGAGGGTGTTATTACCGGAGGAGAAAGCGTTGGTGATTCAAACAATGGTCCAGGATGTCCTGAAGCCAGCACGGGTATCGGTTCATCAGTGCATTCGCCTTCTGGGGAAGATGGTTGCCTCCTACAATGCTCTACAGTACGGAAGGTTTCATGCTCGGCCCTTCCAACTGGATCTCCTGGACAAGTGGTCGGGATCTCATCTACACATGTACCAGAGAATACGTCTGTCGCTGAAAGCCAGGATTTCACTCTTCTGGTGGCAGCAAATACCTCACCTTCTCGAGGGTCGCAGGTTCGGGATTCAGGACTGGATCCTTCCAACCATGGATGCAAGCATCCGGGGATGGGGCGCAGTCACTCAAGGGGAAACCTTCCAAAGAAGGTGGTCAAGCCTGGAGTCCAGTCTTTCAAAAAACATTCTGGAACTAAGAGCCGTCTACAACTGTCTTCTCCATGTGGCCCATCTTCTGTGAGATCGAGCCATTCAAGTGCAGTCGGACAATGTAACTACAGTGGTATACATAAACCGACAGGGCGGAACGAAGAGCAGAGCTGCAATGTCAGAGGTAACAAGAATCATCCTCTGGGCAGAAAAACACGCGTTGGCGCTGTCAGCAATCTTTATTTCGAGAGTAGACAACTGGGAAGCGGACTTCCTCAGCAGACACGATCTCCATCTAGGAGAGTGGGGCCTACATCCGGAGGTGTTCACGGAGGTGACAGATCTCTGGGATGTACCTCAAATAGACATGATGGCCTCCCGTCTCAACAAGAAGCTTCGGAGGTATTGTTCCAGGTCAAGGGACCCGCAAGCCGTGGCAGTGGACGCCCTGGTGTCTCCGTGGGTGTTCCAGTCGGTGTACGGGTTTCCTCCACTTCCACTCATTCCAAGAGTTCTAAAACTCATAAGGAGAACAAGAGTTCAGGCAATACTCATTGCTCCGGCCTGGCCAAGAAGGTACGCAGATCTTAAGGGTCTTCTACTGGAATATCCGAGGCCTCTTCCTCTTCGGGAGGACCTACCACAACAGGGGCCATTCGCTTATCAAGACTTACCGTGGCTACGTTTGACGGCATGGAAGTTGAACGCCAGATATTAGCTCGGAGGTTATTCCTACCTTGATACGGGCTGGGAAAGGAGTAACGTCTAAACATTACCATCGCATTTGGAAAAAGTATGTCTCTTGGTGTGAATCCAAGAAGTTTCCTACGGTGGAGTTTCAACTGGGACGGTTTTTCCTCTTCCTGAAAGCAGGTGTGGATATGGGCCTATGGTTGGAATACGTAAAGGTCCAGATTTCGGCACTATCCATTTTCTTCCAGAAACAACTGGCTTCCCTCTCTGAGGTTCAGACTTTCTTGAAAGGGGTTCTGCACATCCAGCCTCCCTTTGTGCCACCTACAGCACCCTGGGATCTTAACGTGGTGTTACAGTTCCTCCAATCGGATTGGTTCGAGCCTCTACAGGAGGTTGAGGTCAAGTTTCTCACGTGGAAGGCTGTCACTTTGTTGGCCTTAGGTTCTGCTAGACGTGTGTCGGAGTTGGGGGCTTTGTCCTGTAAAAGCCCCTACTTGATCTTCCATGAAGATTGAGCTGAGCTCCGGACACGTCAGCAGTTCCGAAGGTTGTGTTGGCTTTTCATATCAACCAACCTATTGTGGTGTCAGTTGCTACTGACTCCTCAATTTCATCAATGTCCTTGGATGTTGTAAGGGCTCTGAAAATCTATGTGAAGAGGACTGCTCGTCACAGAAAATCGGACTCTCTGTTTGTCCTGTATGAGCCCAAGAAAATTGGGTGTCCTGCTTCTAAGCAGGCGATCTCTCGCTGGATCAGGTTCACTATCCATCATGCGTATTCTACGGAAGGATTGCCGTGTCCAAGATCTGTTAAGGCCCACTCTACTCGTAAGGTGGGTTCTTCCTGGGCCGCTGCCCGGGGTGTCTCGGATTTACAGCTTTGCCGAGCGGCTACTTGGTCAGGGTCGAACACGTTTGCTAAGTTCTACAAGTTCGATACTTTGGCCTCTGAGGACCTGAAGTTTGGTCAATCAGTTCTGCAGGAGACTCCGCGCTCTCCTTCCCGTTCTAGGAGCTTGGGTATAACCCCATGGCACTTATGTGGACGCCAGCATCCTCTAGGACGTAAGAGTAAATAGGATTTTAATTACCAACCGGTAAATCCTTTTCTCGTAGTCCATAGAGGATGCTGGGCACCCGCCCAGCGCTTCGTTATCCTGCAGTGGTTATCTGGTTCAGTATGACTTTGTTCTTAGTTACGTACTGCCTTGTTATTTGGTTTAGTAATATTTCAGCTGTTGCTGCATTTCAAGCTAGTTAGCTTGGTTTGCCTTGTTGTGTGAGCTGGTGTGAATCTCGCCACTATCTGTGTATAATCCTTTTCTCGAAGATGTCCGTCTCCTCGGGCACAGTTTCTAGACTGAGTCTGGTTGGAGGGGCATAGAGGGAGGAGCCAGCCCACCACACTCTCAAACTCTTAAAGTGCCAGTGGCTCCTAGTGGACCAGTCTATACCTCATGGTACTAATGTGGACCCCAGCATCCTCTACGGACTACGAGAAAAGAATTTACCGGTAGGTAATTAAAATCCTATTTACAAATGCAAACTAGGGTGTCTTCCCAGTAGGTTTGTGTAAAACCAATTTGATTTAAGATTTCCTGAGCTGCGTTATTTAGGATGCCGATTTATGTTTAAACGACACAGAACTTTGTCTACGTGTGAAAAGAAGGAGGAAATTGATTATGCAGTTGTTATCTCCTTTTGAAATGTGATATGTATTTATTTATATTTTATGAGATAGCCTGAGTGGTTAAAGACTCAGGGTGGAACTACCCCTTTGGTATTGTGTGTTGGAGTGTGTAAGATAAAAATGAGGGCTGTGAGCCCTGTGTGTGTACATTCTTCTGTGAAATCAAGGGAAATTGAATTGCTGGGAACATCTTTTGTATGCCGTTTCCCCTAGCAACAGGGAAGAGTTCTTTTTAGCACTTTGAGCAATAAACATCTTTACCTTCAAGACGATGATTGCCTTTGATCTTGCGACTAACAGCATTGCGCCAAAGCAGTCCCATTCTCCGCCTGTCCAGGGTTAGTCCAGCGTCTCCTAGTTCCGCCCTCTGCCAAGCTACTGTGCAGGACCTGGTCTAGGTCAGCGAATAGTGGGGGTCAATTGACACCACACAGGAGGAGTGGCAAAAGCGCGTTGACGCATACACTTGACGCATACACGTAGCAATGCGATTCCAGTCGCCGTGGTAGGAGCCTGGTGGTGGCAGCGTCATACCCACCCACTGCGCAGTGAGTGGAGTAAGTAACAGGTGGTTACTGACGATAAGAGGGAAACCCCTAATAACAAAAGTCCCGTGTGATTTAAAGCCAAACTGTGATTGCTGGGCGTAGCCAGTGAGGGCAAGAAGGCCTCCGGTCAAAGAAGACTATTTAAAAGTCCACAAATTATCAATTTATAACTCAATGAATGACAATATAATCTTTTTAATATTTATGTTAGGGTTTACAGGTTTATTTTAATAACTGGAGATGCAAGCACTGGATTTTACATCAAAACAGTGTGGCTAAAATGTGCTTTAAAATACTAGACCACTGTCTGTGCATAAAAGTACAGCTGGAACTATGTTCTAAAAATGCTGCTGCCTCCAAGCCAGCCAGGAAGATGTGCAATATTCACGAGGTGTATCAAGAAAAGCTGTAAATGTGTCACTTTAGGGTTTTTACTGTGTTTCCATAATAGTTGGATGAGATACACAAGAGAGACTAGTCAGATCTCTGGGCTGGTAACACACAGTGACATGATGTGAGGGGGAGAGCAGGAGTAGAATAGGGGCTGATAGCTTCTGATGTATGAGATACACCAGAGAGTGTGAGGAGGAGACTGCTCAGATCTCTGGGCTGGTAACACACAGTGACATGATGTGAGGAGGAGAGCAGGAGTAGAATAGGGGCTGATAGCTTCTGATGTATGAGATACACCAGAGAGTGTGAGGAGGAGACTGCTCAGATCTCTGGGCTGGTAACACACAGTGACATGATGTGAGGGGGAGAGCAGGAGTATAATAGGGGCTGATGGCTCCTGATGTATGAGATACACCAGAGAGTGTGGGGAGGAGACTGCTCAGATCTCTGGGCTGGTAACACACAGTGACATGATGTGAGGGGGAGAGCAGGAGTATAATAGGGGCTGATGGCTCCTGATGTATGAGATACACCAGAGAGTGTGGGGAGGAGACTGGTCAGATCTCTGGGCTGGTAACACACAGTGAAATTATGTGAGGGGGAGAACAGGAGTATAATAGGGGCTGATGGCTCCTGATGTATGAGATACACCAGAGAGTGTGCAGAGGAGACTGGTCAGATCTCTGGGCTGGTGACACACACAGTGATATGATGTGAGGGGGAGAGCAGGAGACTAATAGGGAATGATGGCTCCTGATTCCCCCACTGGACAGATACATTACCCTCATCGTCAGTAGTAACAGAACAAGGAGAACATGTGACTCTTCTCTGTAATAAGTGATTATCACTCACCTGTGCTGATATCTGTAGGGATTTCCTCCTCCTTATACTGCTGGTCACCCCTCACATACTCTTCTTCTTTTCCCTCAATATCTTCTACCTTAACATCAGTTCGGTCTTCACCCTAATTAATCCACAAAAACAATAAAACAATGCTTTAATAATGCCCGAGATCATTAATTGAGATTAAACAGTAGAATCATATAGTGAAAAATCATTTGACAATTTAGTGAGACTCTAATTCACACCCACCTGATCCTCCTGTGGGGTCCTGTGATTCTCCTCTGTACAGTCTTGGGAATAAAGAGGACGGGGACATCTCTCTGGGGAATCTCTGTTACTGGGTCCATCTGTAGGAAACAAACAGTGACTGGGTACATTATGTATACTGTATGTGATTATCAGATAATGTGTGTATCGACGAGGCCCATAAAACTGCTCTCTCCTTTACAATAAATTGAAGTCTCCTCTTACCCAGTGGTGTGAGGGGCTGGTGATTCTCTATCAAGTCCTTGTACAGATCCTTGTGTTCCTCTATGTAATTCCCCTCCTGCATGGAGAGATAGACAGTGACATCCTGACACCTTATAGGAACCTGACACACACAATGACACAGTCATCACCCAGACACCTCCCCTGGTGTTACTGTATAATGTCCCATTCCCAGCAGTCACCTCTCCAGTCATCACCCAGACACCTCCCCTGGTGTTACTGACGGTGCCGGAGAAGACTGCTCCCTCTAGCATCCAGAGGAGCGGTCCCTCTGGCGCGGTTGGGATAAAAGATAGTGAGGTACCTAGTCAGATGGTGGTGGTAGGGGACTCTATCATCAGGAAGGCAGATAGGGCAATCTGCTACCGGGACCGTGATCGCCGTACAGTCTGTTGTCTCCCGGGTGCTCGGGTACGGCACATCGCGGACCGGGTAGATAGATTGTTGGGAGGGGCTGGCAAAGACCCGGCGGTCTTGGTTCACGTTGGCACCAATGACAAAGTTAGCGGAAGGTGGGATGTCCTTAAGAAAGACTATAGGGACTTAGGAAAGAAACTGAAGGCAAGGACATCTAAGGTAATATTCTCGGAATTATTACCCGTGCCACGCGCTAGTCCAGGGAGGCAGAGGGAGATTAGGGAGGTAAATGTGTGGCTTAGGGATTGGTGCAGGAAAGAGGGGTTTGTGTTCCTGGAACACTGGGCGGACTTCTCAGTCAGACGCCATCTCTTTTGTCGTGACGGATTGCACCTGACTGAGGAGGGGGCAGCGGTGCTGGGGGGAAGGATGGTTAGAAGGTTGGAGGAGATTTTAAACTAGGAGCCTGGGGGGAGGGTTTAGCTAGAAACTACGGGTCATGCAGTGAGAATAGTGGGGATGGCGGTAGTAAACGAAATGGGGGAGAAGTTGGGGGGAGGGTAAGAGCAGGCAGTAAGGTTACTAACATGGGTACTAAAAGGGATTTTACCAAAGCACTAACCAATGATGATTACAGGTCATCCTTGCCACATAAGGTGAAAGATGTCCCTAACGCAAGAGAAAATACTTATCTTAGTTGTATGTATGTAAACGCCAGAAGCATTACTGGTAAAAAAAGTGAACTAGAAATACTTGCAGCAAGCAAACAGTATGATATTATAGGCATTGCTGAAACTTGGTGGGATGAATCTCATGATTGGACAGTCAATCTAGAGGGCTATACACTGTTTAGGAGAGACAGACTAAATAAAAAGGGTGGAGGGGTGTGTCTGTACGTAAAGCCGTTTTTAAAACCTAATATATGGGAAGATATTCAGGAGGGGACTGTAGACACTGTTGAGACATTATGGGTAGAAATTGCATGCAGGGAAAAAGGAACAAAAAAGTTAGTATTGGGTGTATGCTATAGGCCGCCTGGTATCAACGCATCTGATGATGAATTGTTACTAAAGCAAATTGAAAAAGCAGCAGGAGTAGGAGACATAGTAGTGATGGGAGATTTTAACTATCCAGAGATAAACTGGAAAAACGATTCATGCGATACTGCTAGGGGCAGTATGTTTTTAAACACACTAAATGATAACTACCTAGTCCAACTAATTGAGGAACCAACTAGGTACAATGCAATCTTAGACCTGGTATTAACAAACAATCAGGATTTGGTATCGGGTATTATAGTAGGGGAACCCATAGGAAACAGCGACCACAATATGGTCACATTCAATATCAGTTTCTACAAACAGCCCTATACTGGCTCAACTAGGACTTTAAACTTTAGCAAAGCAAATTTTGAAAAGATGAGGGTATTTTTCAGGGATATTGAATGGGAAGGTTTGTTTTTAGGAAAAAATACTACGGATAAATGGGAGGTACTAAAATTCCTGCTAGCTAAAAATACACTCAAATATATTCCTATGAGTAGCAAAAAAGGGAATAAAAATCATAAACCGATGTGGCTTAACAAAAAGATTAAGGAACTTATGGGCAAGAAAAGGCGAGCATTTAAAAAATACAAATCTGACGGGGAAGCAGAGTCATTTCAGCACTATAAGGAATGTAACAAAAATTGCAAAAAGGAAATAAGAGCGGCTAAAGTAGAAACTGAAAAACTAGTAGCAAAGGAAAGCAAAGCGAATCCCAAAAAATTCTTTAAATACATTAATAGCAAGAGATTAAAAAAGGAGAGTATAGGCCCTTTGAAAGACAAGTTGGGAGTCTTAAGCAAAAATGATAATGACATAGCGGACACACTAAATGAGTTTTTTTCAACAGTATTCACTAGAGAGGACCCAATTCAGGGACTGACACACAATCTCAATAATGACAATATCACACTGATAGGTACTTATTTAAGCGAGGAAGTAGTCTGTGACCGATTAAAACATTTAAAGATTAATAAATCACCAGGGCCCGATGGTATTCATCCAAGGGTTCTAAAGGAGCTTCACTCTGAACTGGCAAAACCGCTATCTTTGAGGATTCAGTTATATCAGGTATGGTTCCCAAAGACTGGCGTATAGCGGAAGTAGTGCCTATATTCAAAAAGGGAAGTAAAGCTGAACCAGGTAATTATAGACCAGTTAGTCTTACATCTATAGTGGGGAAAGTATTGGAAGGTATTCTAAGAGATAGTATTCAGAAGTTCCTTGAAACCAATAAGGTCATTAAAAGGAATCAACATGGGTTTATGAAGGACAGATCCTGTCAAACCAACTTACTTGGCTTTTATGAAACAGTAAGCGCAAACCTAGATCAGGGTAAAGACGTGGATGTAATCTTTTTAGACTTTGCCAAAGCGTTCGATACTGTACCACACATGAGACTTGTATACAAGCTACAAGAATCAGGGCTAGGAAGCACAATATGCACTTGGGTCAAAAACTGGTTAGATAATAGGAAGCAGCGCGTTGTGGTTAATGGATCTTTTTCAACTTGGACTGAAGTGCTAAGTGGTGTGCCGCAAGGCTCAGTATTAGGACCGCTATTGTTCAATATTTTCATTAACGACCTAACAGAAGGTCTAGAGAGCATGGTGTCAATTTTTGCAGATGATACCAAATTGTGTAAGGCTATAAATACAGAGGAGGATGCCGAGTCTCTTCAGAACGACTTAGTTAAATTAGAAGCATGGGCAGCCAAATGGAGAATGCGCTTCAATACAGACAAGTGTAAGGTAATGCACTGTGGTAACAAGAACAAAAATTACACCTACCTACTAAATGGGGTAAAATTAGGGGATTCTGTACTGGAAAAGGACTTAGGTGTCCTCATAGATAGCAAGCTAAGCAGTAGTACCCAAAGTAGGACTGCAGCAAAGAAGGCTAATAAGATATTAGCATGCATAAAACGGGGTATTGATGCTAGGGACGAGAGTATTATACTCCCGTTATATAAATCACTAGTGAGGCCACACCTTGAATACTGTGTACAGTTCTGGGCACCGTACTACAAAAAGGATATCCTGGAGCTTGAAAAGGTACAGAGGAGGGCGACCAAACTAATTAAGGGCATGGAGACGATGGAATACAAGGAAAGGCTTGAAAGACTAGGCATGTTTACATTGGAAAAGCGGAGACTAAGAGGGGATATGATCAACATCTACAAATATATAAGGGGACAATACACAGAGCTTGCGCGGGACCTGTTTTTGGTTAGATCAACACAGAGGACTCGTGGACACTCGCTCAGGTTAGAGGAAAGGAGATTCCGCACAATACGGCGTAAAGGCTTTTTCACGGTAAGGACAATACGTGTTTGGAATTCCCTGCCCGAGGGAGTTGTAATGGCGGAATCGGTCAACACCTTTAAGAATGGGTTAGATAAATTCCTATTGGATAAGGATATCCAGGGGTATGGTGCATAGTCATGCATTATAGTTACTATAAATAGGGATAAAATGCAATGGCTGACAGCAGCATCAGTCAGAAATTTTAGTCAAATCATCATGCATAGGACACCACAAATAGGTTGAACTCGATGGACAATTGTCTTTTTTCAACCTCAGATACTATGTTACTATGTATAATGTCCCATTCCCAGCAGTCACCTCTCCAGTCATCACCCAGACACCTCCCCTGGTGTTACTGTATAATGCCCCATTCCCAGCAGTCACCTCTCCAGTCATCACCCAGACACCTCCCCTGGTGTTACTGTATAATGTCCCATTCCCAGCAGTCACCTCTCCAGTCATCACCCAGACACCTCCCCTGGTGTTACTGTATAATGTCCCATTCCCAGCAGTCACCTCTCCAGTCATCACCCAGACACCTCCCCTGGTGTTACTGCGGGATGGAATCTGGATCCCGGCACATGGGATGCCGGCAGTCAAAAATAAGAATTTACTCACCGGTAATTCTATTTCTCGTAGTCCGTAGTGGATGATGGGAACTCCGTAAGGACCATGGGGAATAGCGGGCTCCGAAGGAGGCTGGGCACTCTAGAAAGATTTAGGACTACCTGGTGTGCACTGGCTCCTCCCACTATGACCCTCCTCCAAGCCTCAGTTAGGACACCGTGCCCGGACGAGCAGACATCATAAGGAAGGATTTAGAATCCCGGGTAAGACTCTTACCAGCCACACCAATCACACCGTACAACTCGTGATACTATATCCAGTTTGACAGTATGAAAAACAACTGAGCCTCTCAACAGATGGCTCAACAATAACCCTTTAGTTAACAATAACTATTTACAAGTATTGCAGACAATCCGCACTTGGGATGGGCGCCCAGCATCCACTACGGACTACGAGAAATAGAATTACCGGTGAGTAAATTCTTATTTTCTCTAACGTCCTAGTGGATGCTGGGAACTCCGTAAGGACCATGGGGATTATACCAAAGCTCCCAAACGGGCGGGAGAGTGCGGATGACTCTGTAGCACCGAATGAGAGAACTCCAGGTCCTCCTCAGCCAGGGTATCAAATTTGTAGAATTTTGCAAATGTGTTTGCCCCTGACCAAGTAGCTGCTCGGCAAAGTTGTAAAGCCGAGACGCCTCGGGCAGCCGCCCAAGATGAGCCCACCTTCCTTGTGGAATGGGCATTTACAGATTTTGGCTGTGGCATGCCTGCCACAGAATGTGCAAGCTGAATTGTACTACAAATCCAGCGAGCAATAGACTGCTTAGAAGCAGGAGCACCCAGCTTGTTGGGTGCATACAGGATAAACAGCGAGTCAGATTTTCTGACTCCAGCCGTCCTGGAAACATATATTTTCAGGGCCCTGACAACGTCTAGCAACTTGGAGTCCTCCAAATCCTTAGTAGCCGCAGGCACCACAATAGGCTGGTTCAGGTGAAACGCTGACACCACCTTAGGGAGAAACTGGGGACGAGTCCTCCATTCTGCCCTATCCATATGGAAAATCAGATAAGGGCTTTTACATGATAAAGCCGCCAATTCTGACACTCGCCTGGCTGAAGCCAAGGCCAATAACATGACCACTTTCCACGCGAGATATTTCAGATCCACGGTTTTTAGTGGCTCAAACCAATGTGATTTTAAGAAACTCAACATCACGTTGAGATCCCAAGGTGCCACAGGAGGCACAAATGGGGGCTGAATATGCAGCACTCCTTTCACAAATGTCTGAACTTCAGGTACTGAAGCTAGTTCTTTTTGAAAGAAAATCGACAGAGCCGAGATCTGTACTTTAATGGAGCCTAGTTTTAGGCCCATATTCACTCCTGCTTGCAGGAAATGCAGAAATCGACCTAGTTGAAATTCCTCTGTTGGGGCCTTTTTGGCCTCGCACCATGCAACATATTTCCGCCATATGCGGTGATAATGCTTTGCCGTAACATCTTTCCTGGCCTTAATAAGCGTAGGAATGACTTCTTCCGGAATACCCTTTTCCTTTAGGATCCGGTGTTCAACCGCCATGCCGTCAAACGCAGCCGCGGTAAGTCTTGGAACAGACAGGGCCCCTGTTGTAGCAGGTCCTGTCTGAGCGGTAGAGGCCACGGGTCCTCTGAGAGCATCTCTTGAAGTTCCGGGTACCACGCTCTTCTTGGCCAATCCGGAACCACGAGAATGGTGTTTACTCCTCGCTTTCTTATTATTCTCAATACCTTTGGTATGAGAGGCAGAGGAGGGAACACATAAACCGACTGGTACACCCACGGTGTCACTAGAGCGTCCACAGCTATCGCCTGAGGGTCCCTTGACCTGGCGCAATATCTTTTTAACTTTTTGTTGAGGCGGGACGCCATCATGTCCACCTGTGGTTTTTCCCAACGGTTTACCAGCATCTGGAAGACTTCTGGATGAAGTCCCCACTCTCCCGGGTGGAGGTCGTGTCTGCTGAGGAAGTCTGCTTCCCAGTTGTCTACTCCCGGAATGAACACTGCTGACAGTGCTAGTACATGATTCTCCGCCCATCGGAGAATTCTTGCGGCTTTCGCCATCGCCATCCTGCTTCTTGTGCCGCCCTGTCGATTTACATGGGCGACTGTCGTGATGTTGTCTGACTGGATCAGCACCGGCTGGTGTAGGAGCAGGGATTTTGCTTGACTTAGGGTATTGTAGATGGCCCTTAGTTCCAGAATATTTATGTGAAGGGAAGTCTCCTGACTCGACCATAGTCCTTGGAAGTTTCGTCCCTGTGTGACTGCCCCCCAGCCTCGAAGGCTGGCATCCGTGGTCACCAGGACCCAGTCCTGTATGCCGAACCTGCGGCCCTCTAGAAGATGGGCACTCTGCAGCCACCACAGTAGCGACACCCTGGTTCTTGGAGACAGGGTTATCAAGCGATGCATCTGAAGATGCGATCCGGACCACTGGTCCAACAGGTCCCACTGAAAGATTCTGGCATGGAACCTGCCGAAGGGAATTGCTTCGTAAGAAGCCACCATCTTTCCCAGGACCCGCGTGCAGCGATGCACTGTTACCTGTTTTGGTTTCAGGAGGTCTCTGACTAGAGATGACAACTCCCTGGCTTTCTCCTCCGGGAGAAACACTTTTTTCTGGACTGTATCCAGAATCATACCCAGGAACAGTAGTCGTGTCGTCTGAACCAGCTGTGACTTTGGGATATTCAGAATCCAGCCGTGCTGGTGCAGCACCTCCTGAGATAGTGCTACTCCCACCAACAACTGTTCCTTGGACCTCGCTTTTATTAGGAGATCGTCCAAGTACGGGATAATTAAAACTCCCTTTTTTCGAAGGAGTATCATCATTTCCGCCATCACCTTGGTAAATACCCTCGGTGCCGTGGACAGTCCAAACGGCAGCGTCTGGAATTGGTAATGGCAATCCTGTACCACAAATCTGAGGTACTCCTGGTGAGGATGGTAAATGGGGACATGCAAGTAAGCATCCTTGATGTCCAGGGATACCATGTAATCCCCCTCGTCCAGGCTTGCAATAACCGCCCTGAGCGATTCCATCTTGAACTTGAATTTTTTTATGTATGTGTTCAAGGATTTCAAATTTAAAATGGGTCTCACCGAACCGTCCGGTTTCGGTACCACAAATAGTGTGGAATAGTAACCCCGGCCTTGTTGAAGTAGGGGTACCTTGATTATCACCTGCTGGGAATACAGCTTGTGAATTGCCGCTAGCACCGCCTCCCTGTCTGAGGGAGCAATCGGCAAGGCAGATTTTAGGAACCGGTGGGGTGGAGACGCCTCGAATTCCAGTTTGTACCCCTGAGATACTATTTGAAGGATCCAGGGATCCACCTCTGAGCGAGCCCACTGATCGCTGAAATTCTTGAGGCGGCCCCCCACCGTACCTGGCTCCGCCTGTGGAGCCCCACCGTCATGCGGCGGACTTGGAAGAAGAAGCGGGGGAGGACTTTTGCTCCTGGGAACCTGCTGTTTGTTGCAGTCTTTTTCCCCTACCTCTGCCTCTGGACAGAAAGGACCCGCCTTTTCCACGCCTGTTTTTCTGGGTCCGAAAGGACTGTACCTGATAAAACGGCGCCTTCTTAGGCTGTGAGGGGACATGGGGTAAAAATGCTGACTTCCCAGACGTTGCTGTGGAAACTAGGTCCGAGAGACCATCCCCAAATAATTCCTCACCCTTATGTGGTAACACTTCCATGTGCTTTTTTGAATCTGCATCTCCTGTCCACTGGCGAGTCCATAAGCCTCTCCTAGCAGAAATGGACAATGCACTTACTTTAGATGCCAATCGGCAGATTTCCCTTTGTGCATCTCTCATATATAAGACTGAGTCTTTTATATGGTCTATGGTTAACAGGATCGTGTCTCTGTCTAATGTGTCAATATTTTCTGACAGTTTATCTGACCACGCAGCGGCAGCACTGCAAATCCAAGCTGACGCAATAGCTGGCCTAAGTATAATGCCTGTGTGTGTATATACAGACTTCAGGATCGCCTCCTGCTTTCTATCAGCAGGTTCCTTGAGGGCGGCCGTATCCGGAGACGGTAGTGCCACCTTTTTAGACAAACGTGTGAGCGCTTTATCCACTCTAGGGGGTGTTTCCCAACGTGACCTATCCTCTGGCGGGAAAGGGAACGCCATTAGTACCTTCTTAGGAATTACCAATTTTTTATCAGGGAAAGCCCACGCTTCTTCACACACTTCATTTAATTCATCTGATGGGGGAAAAACTACGGGTAGTTTTTTCTCTCCAAACATAATACCCTTTTTAGTGGTACCAGTAGTTATATCAGAAATGTTTAACACCTCTTTCATTGCCTCAATCATACAGTGAATGGCCTTAGTGGGCATCAGGTTTGACTCATCGTCGTCGACACTGGTGTCAGTATCCGTGTCGACATCTGGGTCTGCTTGAGGTAGCGGGCGTTTTAGAGCCCCTGACGACCCATGCGACGCCTGGGCAGGCACGAGCTGAGAAGTCGGCTGTCCCACATTTGGCATGTCGTCGATTTTCTTATATAAGGAGTCTATACGTGCACTCATTACTTTCCATAAGCCCATCCACTCAGGTGTCTGCCCCGCAGGGGGTGACATCCCTTCTAAAGGCATCTGCTCCGCCTCCACATCATTATCCTCATCAAACATGTCGACACAGCCGTACCGACACACCGCACACACACACACAAGGAATGCTCCGAATGAGGACAGGACCCACAAAAGCCCTTTGGGGGGACAGAGTGAGAGTATGCCAGCACACACCAGAGCGCTATATAATTGCAGGGACTAACTAAGTTATGTCCCCTATAGCTGCTTTTTATATTATATATGTATTGCGCCCAAATTTAGTGCCCCCCCTCTCTGTTTTTACCCTGTTCTGAAGTGTAGACTGCAGGGGAGAGCCAGGGAGCTTCCTTCCAGCGGATCTGTGAAGGAGAAATGGCGCCAGTGTGTCTGAGGGAGATAGCTCCGCCCCTTTTCCGCGGCCTATTCTCCCGCTTTTTTCTGGATTCTGGCAGGGGAATTTACCACATATATAGCCTCTAGGGCTATATATTGTGGTATTTTTGCCAGCCAAGGTGTTTTTATTGCAGCTCAGGGCGCCCCCCCCCCCCAAGCGCCCTGCACCCTCAGTGACCGGAGTGTGAAGTGTGCATGAGGAGCAATGGCGCACAGCTGCAGTGCTGTGCGCTACCTTGGTGAAGACTGATGTCTTCTGCCGCCGATTTTCCGGACCTCTTCTTGCTTCTGGCTCTGTAAGGGGGATGGCGGCGCGGCTCCGGGACCGAACACCAAGGACTGGGCCTGCGGTCGATCCCTCTGGAGCTAATGGTGTCCAGTAGCCTAAGAAGCCCAATCCGGCTGCAAGCAGGCGCGGCTCCGGGACCGAACACCAAGGACTGGGCCTGCAGTCGATCCCTCTGGAGCTAATGGTGTCCAGTAGCCTAAGAAGCCCAATCCGGCTGCAAGCAGGCGAGTTCGCTTCTTCTCCCCTTAGTCCCTCGCTGCAGTGAGCCTGTTGCCAGCAGGTCTCACTGAAAATAAAAAACCTAAAATTATACTTTCTTTCTAAGGGCTCAGGAGAGCCCCTAGTGTGCATCCAACCTCGGCCGGGCACGAAATCTAACTGAGGCTTGGAGGAGGGTCATAGTGGGAGGAGCCAGTGCACACCAGGTAGTCCTAAATCTTTCTAGAGTGCCCAGCCTCCTTCAGAGCCCGCTATTCCCCATGGTCCTTACGGAGTTGCCAGCATCCACTAGGACGTTAGAGAAATACTGACTGCGGCATCCGGACGGTCAGGATCCCAACACCAAGATGGTAAGACTATCACTAATATCCAACTCCCCTAAAACTCCTTATCCGCAGCCTGATCCTAACCCTCACCAGTGGTGCCTAACCCTAACCTCCACCCTCCTCCCAGCAGCTTAAACGTAACCCACCCCAGCAGCCTAACCCTCCCCGCGAATGTCTAACCCCAAGTCCCCTTCCCCGCAGCCCTAACCCTCCCCCCGCAGCAAAATCTAACACCCCCCTTCCCTTACACACACACACACACACACACACACACACACACACGGCTGACTGTAACCCGTTACTGTATAATGTCCCATTCCCAGCAGTCACCTCTCCAGTCATCACCCAGACACCTCCCCTGGTGTTACTGTATAATGTCCCATTCCCAGCAGTCACCTCTCCAGTCATCACCCAGACACCTCCCCTGGTGTTACTGTATAATGTCCCATTCCCAGCAGTCACCTCTCCAGTCATCACCCAGACACCTCCCCTGGTGTTACTGTATAATGTCCCATTCCCAGCAGTCACCTCTCCAGTCATCACCCAGACACCTCCCCTGGTGTTACTGTATAATGTCCCATTCCCAGCAGTCACCTCTCCAGTCATTACCCAGACACCTCCCCTGGTGTTACTATATAATGCCCCATTCCCAGCAGTCACCTCTCCAGTTATCACCCAGACGCCTCCACTGGTGTTACTATATAATGTCCCATTCCCAGCAGTCACCTCTCCAGTCATCACCCAGACACCTCCCCTGGTGTTACTGTATAATGCCTTATTCCCAGCAGTCACCTCTCCAGTCATCACCCAGACACCTCCCCTGCTGTTACTGTATAATGCCCCATTCCCAGCAGTCACCTCTCCAGTCATCACCCAGACACCTCCCCTGGTGTTACTGTATAATGACCCATTCCCAGCAGTCACCTCTCCAGTCATCACCCAGACACCTCCCCTGGTGTTACTGTATAATGTCCCATTCCCAGCAGTCAGCTCTCCAGTCATCACCCAGACACTTCCCCTGGTGTTACTGTATAATGTCCCATTCCCAGCAGTCACCTCTCCAGTCATCACCCAGACACCTCTCCTGGTGTTACTGTATAATGCCCCATTCCCAGCAGTCACCTCTCCAGTCATCACCCAGACACCTCTCCTGGTGTTACTGTATAATGCCCCATTCCCAGCAGTCACCTCTCCAGTCATCACCCAGCCACCTCCCCTGGTGTTACTGTATAATGCCCCATTCCCAGCAGTCACCTCTCCAGTCATCACCCAGACACCTCCCCTGGTGTTACTGTATAATGCCCCATTCCCAGCAGTCACCTCTCCAGTCATCACCCAGACACCTCCCCTGGTGTTACTGTATAATGTCCCATTCCCAGCAGTCACCTCTCCAGTCATCACCCAGACACCTCCCCTGGTGTTACTGTATAATGTCCCATTCCCAGCAGTCACCTCTCCAGTCATCACCCAGACACCTCCCCTGGTGTTACTGTATAATGTCCCATTCCCAGCAGTCACCTCTCCAGTCATCACCCAGACACCTCTCCTGGTGTTACTGTATAATGCCCCATTCCCAGCAGTCACCTCTCCAGTCAGCAGCTGAATAATCTTGTTGGTGAGTTCCAGGATCTTCTGCTCATTGTCTCTCTCATGTATCAGTGAGTGAGGTGGAGGCACCATGATGGGTCTCTGGTTCCTGTCCAATCTTTCTGACACATGGGGTTGAGTACTGGGTGTCTCACTCTCATTGGATGTCTTCTTCACTACTGTGTAATCCTGTGTCATGAGGGAGACACCAATATAACTAAGTAGTTTTTATTAATGAGTCTATTGTGCACAATACACAAGAAAGGGTCTATTTTATAATGCAACCCCTATCCTACCTGTAACTACATCCTATATATAGGAAAGAGCAGAGTATATAGAATTTATCCTGTCATCTTCATTTAAGTGATAGAAATCAAGATACTGTGGCAATGTGATATATCACAGCTCCTGTAAGGACTGATGCTATTATCTATCTAGTACAGGGGTGGGCAATTAATTTCTATAGGGGGCCACATGAAAAATCTGAACTGTGTTGGAGGGCCGAACCAATGATGCTGATGTTACTTGCGGTGGTTTATACCGCCACTGTTAGTACGTGATTCTATACTTAATTGTATGTGGTTATCCTAATAAATTTGTGGTTTTATGCACTGCAGTGCACATCCCTTCTTTTTAATTGAGTTGCACACATTACCTGACGGTGGATACGGGAATAAGGGGAAGACGCCAACCTAATTAAGGTCTTAAGTGCACCAGATCCAGCGCTGGGTATTTATAGGAGAAAATTAAGAAACAATCGAACCTGAGACTTGTAGTTCCACATGCTGTACTTGTGGTGCTGACTGAGCAGCGCGCTGTCAGGCAGGGAAGGACGACGGACGTATCAGGAGGCACCTTGGGAACATGCTGGCGGTGACTGACAGGGGAGGCAGGCAATGGGGAACGATTGTGTCCTGCAGGATGCGCTGTGAGTCACTCGTCCTGTGTGCGCCTCAGCCAATAGCATTTCAGTATTGGCTGAGGCACACACAGGACTGTGATTCACAGTGCGTCCTGCAGGACCCGAGCATCCATGGTGCAGGGAGCCTGTGGGCGGAGAGCGGCCGGACAGGGATTGCCAAAGAGCCGTATGTGGCCCACGGGTCGTACTTTGCCCAGGTCTGATCTAGTACCTGCTTCCCGGTTACAGCTGTGCTTCTGAGGAGACTGAGGCAGAGCAGAAAGTACCCAGAGAGAACGGATGCCATCATGTGACCCAGACAGCAGAGGATTATTAAAGAACATTATAAGGTCACTATAGATCATTGTGGGCACAGAGCTGTGTATATGGGATTTACAGTGACTAAATATAGACAGAGGCCATGGCACACGTTCTGCATCCTGGCGGTCACCACTCAGGAAACCGCGCCGGAATGCCGAAGGTGAATACTTGGGTCGGGGTTAGGGCCCAGGGGGTCAAGGGTTAGGCACTATGGGGGTGGTTAGCCATAGCCACCACTACGCGGGGGTTAGTCCTAACTGCCACCCTTCACAGATTAGCCCTAGCCGCCACCCCACAAGGGTTAGGGTAGGGCCACTGATACTGTATCTGAGAGCGGCTCCCTGCTGCCCGGTTACAGCTGTGCTGATGAGAGGACTGAGGCACTGATACTATATCTGAGAGCACCTCCCTGCTGCCCGGTTATAGCTGTGCTGATGAGAGGACTGAGGCACCAATACTATATCTGAGAGTGGCTCCCTGCTGCGCGGTTATAGCTGTGCTGATGAGAGGGCTGAGGCACTGATACTGTATCTGAGAGCGGCTCCCTGCTGCCTGGTTATAGCTGTGCTGATGAGAGGACTGAGGCACTTATACTATATCTGAGAGCACCTCCCTGCTGCCCGGTTACAGCTGTGCTGATGAGGAGACTGAAGCACTGATACTATATCTGAGAGCACCTCCCTGCTGCCCAGTTACAGCTGTGCAGATGAGAGGACTGAAGCACTGATACTATATCTGAGAGTACCTCCCTGCTGCCCGGTTACAGCTGTGCTGATGAGAGGACTGAGGCACTGATACTATATCTGAGAGCGGCTCCCTGCTGCCCAGTTACAGCTGTGCTGATGAGAGGACTGAAGCACTGATACTATATCTGAGAGTACCTCCCTGCTGCCCGGTTACAGCTGTGCTGATGAGAGGACTGAGGCACTGATACTATATCTGAGAGTGGCTCCCTGCTGCGCGGTTATAGGTGTGCTGATGAGAGGACTGAGGTACTGATACTATATCTGAGAACGGCTCCCTGCTGCCCGGTCACAGCTGTGCTGATGAGAGGACTGAGGCAGATACTATATCTGAGAAGATGGAGGCAGAGCAGAAAATACCACAAAGAGAACGGACGCCGTCACATGAACAATAATAGAGAATAAACTTTAAAACAGAAGTAAAAACAGGATTTTAATACCTCCCAGTAAATCCTTTTCTCCTAGTCCGTAGAGGATGCTGGGGTCCACTTATTGACCATGGGGTATAGACGGTTCCGCTGGAGCCATGGGCACTCTTAAGACTTTTCAATGGGTGTGAACTGGCTCCTCCCTCTATGCCCCTCCTCCAGACTTCAGTTATAGGAACTGTGCCCAGGGAGACGGACATTGAAGAAAGGATTTACTTTAATACTAGTGGTGAGATACATACCAGCTCACACCTCAACCATGCCGCACACATGGCAATCAACATAACACACGCCAACAGGCATGAATCAATTGCAGAAACAAGCTGAAACTAACATACACAACTTGTGTATAACTAAACTGCAGGTAAAGTACGCACTGGGATGGGCACCCAGCATCCTCTACGGACTAGGAGAAAAGGATCTACCGGTAGGTTTTAAAATCCTGTTTTCTCATACGTCCTAGAGGATGCTGGGGTCCACTTATTGACCATGGGGTTTATACCAAAGCTGCAGTACGGGTGGGAGAGTGCGGATGACCCTGCAGCACCGATTGACCAAACTTGAGGTCTTCATCGGCCAAGGTATCAAACTTGTAGAATTTTGCAAACATGTTTGACCCCGGCCAAGTAGCTGCTCGGCAAAGTTGTAATGCCGAGACCCCCCCGGGCAGCAGCCCAAGATAAGCCCACCTTCCTAGTGGAATGGGCCTTCATTGACTTCGGCAACGGCAATCCAACCATAGTATGAGCTTGCTGAATTGTACTTCTGATCCAACGTGCAATAGTCTGCTTGGAAGCAGGACACCCAATCTTGTTGGGAGCATACAGGACAAACAAAGACTCTGTTTTCCGAATTTGAGCTGTTCTAGCGACATAAATCTCCAAAGCTCTAACCACATCTAGAGACTTTGACTCAGTGAACGTGTCAGTAACCACCTGCAACACAATAGGTTGGTTTATGTGGAAAGAAGAAACCACCTTTGGAAGAAAATGTTGGCGAGTTCGCAACTCTGCCCTATCTTCATGGAAAATCAGGTAAGGGCTCTTGTGAGACAAGGCCCCCAATTCAGACACCCGCCGTGCGGATGCCAATGCCAACTCTATCTCTCGTAGAGGCTCAAACCAATCCGATTGAAGGAACTGCACACCTTTCACGAAGGTCTGAACCTCTGGAAGAGAGGCCAATTGTTTTTGGAAGAACACTGACAAGGCCGAAATATGGACCTTGATTGACTCCAATCGGAGGCCTGCCTCCACACCAGCCTGTAGAAAATGGAGAAAACGTCCCAAGTGAAACTCTTCCGTAGGAGCCTTCTTGGATTCACACCAAGACACGTACTTTCTCCAAATACGGTGGTAATGTTTCGATGTTACTCCTTTCCTGGCCTGAATAAGTGTGGAAATGACTTCTTTCGGAATACCCTTACGGGCTAGGATCCGGCGCTCAACAGCCATGCCGTCAAACGTAGCCGCGGTAAGTCCTGATACACGCACGCGCCCTGCTGCAGCAGGTCCTCGCGAAGAGGAAGAGGCAGAGGATCTTCTATGAGCAACTCCTGAAGATCTGGGTACCAGGCCCTCCTTGGCCAGTCTGGGGCAATGAAGATTGCTCGAACCCTTGTTCTTCTTAGGATCCTGAGAACTTTTGGGATCAGCGGAAGTGGAGGGAAGACGTACACTGATCGGAATACCCACTGGGTCACTAGCGCATCCACTGCTATTGCTTGAGGATCTCTCGACCTGGAACAATATTTCTGAAGCTTCTTGTTGAGACGAGATGCCATCATGTCTACTTGAGGAACTCCCCAAAGACTTGTCACCTCTGCAAAAACTTCTTGGTGGAGGCCCCACTCTCCTGGATGGAGATTGTGTCTGCATCCCAGTTGTCCACTCCCGGAATGAAAATTGCTGACAGAGCTCTTGCATGCCTTTCTGCCCAGAGGAGGATCTTTGTCACCTCTGCCATTGCTGCTCTGCTTTTCGTTCCGCCCTGCCTGTTTATGTACGCGACTGCTGTTACATTGTCCAACTGGATCTGCACGGGATGATCTTGAAGAAGATGTACCGCTTGTCGGAGGCCGTTGTAAATGGCTCTCAATTCCAGCACGTTTATGTGAAGGCAGGCTTCCTGACTTGACCATTTTCCTTGGAAGCTTTGCCCCTGAGTGACAGCTCCCCAGCCTCGGAGACTTGCATCCGTGGTTACCAGGACCCAGTCCTGAATCCCGAATTTGCGTCCCTCTAGTAGGTGCGGACTGTGCAGCCACCACAGGAGTGAAATCCTGCCTTTTGACGACAGGACTATTTTTCGGTGCATGTGAAGGTGGGATCCCGACCACTTGTCCAACAGGTCCCACTGGAATACTCTGGCATGGAACCTGCCAAACTGTATGGCCTCGTAGGCCGCCACCATCTTCCCCAACAACCGAATGCACTGATGGATCGACACACTGGATGGTTTCAATAATTGTTTTACCATTTTTGGGATTTCCAGAGCCTTTTCCACCGGAAGAAATACTCTCTGAACTTCCGTGTCCAGAATCATCCCGAGAAAAGACAATCTTGTCGTTTCCAATTGTGACTTTGGATAATTTATGATCCAACCGTGTTGTTGGAGTATTGACAGGGAGAGCGTGATGTTTTGTAACAACTGCTCCCTGGATCTCGCCTCTATCAGGAGATCGTCCAGATAAGGAATTATATTGACTCCTTTTTGACGAAGGAGGACCATCATCTCCGCCATCACCTTGGTGAATACCCTCGGTGCCGTGGAGAGACCGAAAGGTAACGTCTGGAACTGGTAATGGCAATCCTGAACCGCAAATCTCAGATAGGCCTGGTGAGGAGGATAAATGGGAACATGCAGGTAAGCATCCTTGATGTCTACCGACACCATGTAACCCCCCTCCTCCAGACTGGAAATCACTGCCCAGAGTGATTTCATCTTGAACTTGAACCGTTTCAAGTAGAGATTCAAATTTTTTAGGATCAGGATCGGTCTGACCGAGCCGTCCGGCTTCGGAACTACAAAGAGGCTTGAATAAAACCCCTCCCCTTGTTGCGGCAAAGGCACCAGGACTACGACCTGGTCCTGACATAATTTTTGGATTGCTGCTGTTACTGCTTCTCTTTCTGGAAGAGAAGCTGGCAAGGTTGATTTGAAATATCGGCATGGGGAACGTCTTGAAACTCCAGCTTGTATCCCTGGGATATTATTTGCAATACCCAGGGATCCAGGCCAGACAGAATCCAACCTTGGCTGAACAGTTTGAGACGTGCCCCCACCCGAGCAGCCTCCCGCAAGGGAGTTCCAGCGTCATGCTGAAGACTTGGCAGAAGTAGGGGTAGACTTCTGCTCCTGGGAACCTGGAGCCGCTGTGGGCTTCTTTCACCTTCCTGCAAAGAAGGGGGAACCTCTTGCTCTTTTGTATTTATTGGGCCGAAAGGACTGCATGTGTGTGTGGTAGGTCTTTTTTGCCGGTGCAGGGGGCAAAAACGTTGACTTACCTGCGGTAGCCGCCGAGACTAACGCATCCAGACCATCGCCAAATAAGGCCTCACCTTTATATGGGAGAGCCTCCATGTATCTTTTGGAATCCGCATCCGCGTTCCACTGGCGAATCCACAATGCCCGCCTAGCTGATACCGCCATGGTAGCGGCTTGTGAACTCAAGAGTCCAATATCTTTCATCGCTTCTAGCATGTAGGCGGCAGCGTCTTTGATATACCCTAACTTAAGGAGTATCTCATCTTTATCAACCGTGTCAATTTCTGATGACACGCTGTCTGACCATTTTTCAATAGCGCGACTGACCCACGCACAGGCAATAGTGGATCTGAGCAGTGTACCATTGGTAACATAAATGGATTTCAATGTAGTTTCCATCTTACGGTCAGCCGGCTCTTTTAGTGAAGCCGTGCCAGGTGCAGGGAGAATAACATTCTTTGTCAACCTGGATAGTGCACGGTCTAACACAGGGGGCGATTCCCATTTTTTCCTGTCCTCTGCTGGGAAAGGGTAAGCTACCTGAATCCGCTTAGGAATATGAATTTTTTTCTCAGGATACACCCACATCCCTGCAAAGAGAGCATTTAGCTCGTGGGAAGGAGGGAACGTGACCTTGGATTTCTTTTCCTTACATAAATAAGCCTTCTCCTGAGGTACAGGCGAGGCTTCTGTAACTTCAAACACGTCCCTTATAGCCACAATCATATATTGTATATTTTTTGCTAATTTATGATCTATTTCTCTAGAGTCACTATCGTTGACACAAGAATCAGTCTGTGTCGGTATCAGTATTCGCAAATGGTCTCTTATGTGACCCAGAGGGGCCGCCTGCAGATGGAAGAACTGAGTCCCGAAAAATCACACCTTCCACAGATTTTCTCCAGCATTCAGCATGAGATTCAGACTTATCTAACCTCCAGTTAATAAGATGCATACTGTCACGTATTTCTTTCACCCATGCAGGCTCTTGGTGTGCCGGCAGCGCCACCACATTACAACTCTGTGTCCCTAAAAATGCCTTCCTCCGGGAAGGAACTCCCTGCCTCAGACATGTCTTACACACGTGTACTACACACACTCACAGACACACTGGGACTTATAAGGGGACAGACCCACAGTAAAATCTGTCAGAGGGACACAGTATAGGAGCAGCCAGTTCACAAGCCCAGCGCCAGTATATAATGTCTGTGAACACAGAATGCCCACAAATAGCGCTTTTACACAGAATTCACACTTGTAATGCACCACAAAACGCTTTGTGCCCCCCCTTAATTGCACCCTGTACTTGCAGTCAGAAGTGGAGGAGAGGACCAGCGTCGTCTCTGCAGCCTGAGGAGAGAGAGAAAATGGCGCTGAGCAGTGTGCTGGCTGCCTGAGGAAGAAGCTCCGCCCCTGCAATGGCGCGTTTTTCACTCAGTAATGATTGTTAATATTTATACTGGTGGGGGTAGGGCTGTGCCATCGGCATCTTATGCCCCCTTTTCACCAGTTTTTTGAGGTGTTTATGCTGCCCAGTGTGCCCCCCCCCCCCCCCCCCCGCACACTGCAGTAACTGTGTGTGGGCAGCAATGGCGCGCTGCGCTCCCGCCAGCCGCGCTGGACCTCAGCCGTCACTTACTTGATTGAAGTTTATTCTTCTCATACTCGCCTGTCTTCTGACTTCTGGCTCTGCGAGGGGGGTGACGGCGTGCTGTGGGAGTGAGCATCTAGGCACAGCTAGCGTTCAGTACCCTTCAGGAGCTAATGGTGTCCTGTCGGGCAGAAGCAAAGCCATGAAACTCTTCAGGAAGTTGGTTCTGCTTCTGCCCCCTCAGTCCCACGAAGCAGGGAGTCTGTTGCCAGCAGTTCTCCCTGAAAATAAAGAAACCTAACAGAAGTCTTTTTCAGAGAAACTCAGGAGTGCATCCAGTCTGCCTGGGCACATTTCTAAAACTGAAGTCTGGAGGAGGGGCATAGAGGGAGGAGCCAGTTCACACCCATTGAAAAGTCTTGAGTGCCCATGGCTCCTGCGGAACCGTCTATACCCCATTGTCAATAAGTGGACCCCAGCATCCTCTAGGACGTATAAGAAAATGATGAGGTCCCTACAAAGCTTTCTGTATAGCGGGGATGCAGAGCTAAGTACATCAGAGTTACTGTGATCAAATACAGAGGAGAGGAAAAGAGGAAGAAAAAAAAATATTTAAAAAACCAAACTCATTTAGATTATCAATATAAAATGTTATAGATGCCCCATGTAAACTAGCCTGTAACACCACAAGGAGATGTCACTGTATTATAGGCACATAAAAGGAAACAGAAGGAACACAATTGTTTCTGCAGAGGATCTTACCAAACGGACACAAGTATTATTGCCGGCTACAGCTAAATGTACTCTCCTGATATAAAGTGTAAGTTAAGGATATGTTCTAGTATTTCTACAGGGCTGGGGTCATGTGAGTGAATTCAGGGTCACAGAGGCCTCTGGGAGACCAGAAACATAGAACCGTCTAAGACATGAGTCACAGGGGGTGTGTCTCATATACCAGGAAGTGGTGGAGCTTCAATCTCTGTATCCATCACCTCACCATTCGCACCCTTAAGGCCCGTACACACTGGGCGATATATCGACCGCTCTCTTGAACGGCCGATATATAGCGGCTCCGTCGGCCAGTGTGTACGGCCGATACGTCTGTGAACTCTGTCGTTCACAGACGTATCGCGTCGGAGCCCGCAGCACAGCCGACGGCCAATATATCTACCGATATATTGGCGCGTCGCTGTGTACGGCAGTCGGCCAACCGCCCGTACACATGCTGCGGCGGCCGGCGGTGATTGGCAGCTAAACTGGGTGGGCGTGTGTACACGCCTGCCCAGTTCATGACGTCAGTCCCCGACGGATCGGGCAGTGTGTATGCTCAACACACTGCCCGATCCATCCATAGATATATCAATTGATCTGCAGATATATCTACTAGTGTGTACCCACCTTTACTTACAAAGCCCTTAATCACTCCTATCACAACTACAAACTCATCTCTGTACACACTCCCTCCGGCCTCTCCTCTCGTCCTCCAGCTAACGCTTTACTTGTACTCTGGCCACCTCGTACCTTGCCTGCCTCCTCTGAACCGTTCTCACTCACCAAGTCTGACTTCCTTCCACTCTCAATATCTTTAAATGCTCCCTGAAGATGCACATCTTCACTAAAGCCTCCCAGTCCTCCTCCCATATCCTCTCTCACTCCCTCCTCCCACACATATTGTCTCCTTCCCAGTTCTCCCTTCAACTGTTTCCCCCCTCTATTAGAATAATGGCTTCATGCAGGGCCCTTCTTCCCTTATGTGACTCTGAGACTGCTTGCCCATGAAATGGGTACAGGATTATTGAGTTCTACTATTCTGACTGTAGCTACAGCGAGTTGCCCTGCCCTGTACTTGTCACTTCCACTCCTTGTCTGTGGCTTTACTGCAGTGTCTGTTTTCACTATTAACTATTGTACAGTGTATTAATGCTATTTACTATATCAGTTTTCATGTTACCTCTTGAATGGAGCTGCATACGTTGGCGCTGCACATGATGTTGCCTAACAATAATAATTAAGTAACTTTGGAATAGGAATAGTGAGGTCACTGCGGCACTACCAGGCTCCCTCACCTTCCCAGTCAGGTCCCTGTATTAGTAACAGAGATAAGAGTGATGTCACTGTGAAACTCCCAGAATTCCCAGTCATGTCTCTGTGTTAGTAATAGATATAAAAGTGTTGTCACTGTGACACTCCCAGAATCCCTCACCTCCCCAGTCAGGATCCTGTGTTAGTAATAGAGATAAGAGTGATGTCACTGTGACACTCCCAGACTCCCTCACCTCCCCAGTTAGCAGGTAGATGATCTCCAGGGTAAGATTTAATATCCTCTCAGTCATGTTTCTCCTGTCCATCTTCAGCGAATCAGTAGCGCTTCTCATCTTCACGTGACTTCTAATAAAGACTTCTGGTTGCTTTCAGCCTAATTGTCTAGGGATAAACAGAATAATTATGATACACATCACAGAGTAAACTTGTAACATACGCAAATATGAAACACCATGTGACAGTCAAGGTCCGTACACATTAGACGATGTCGCTCTGTGAGCGACGTCGTCTAATGTTTCCCCTCCCGGGTCGGCGGCCGACTGTACACACCGAGCGATATGACCGCTCATATCGCTCAGCGACGTCATGCCTCCGCCAGCCCTGCATGCAGGTCGTGGACGACAGTCCAGATCATGCATGCATGCATGCATGCACTGACAACGACGATCGTTGCTGTCCCGCGGTCGTCGCTGGCGGCATACTCACTTGCCGATAAAATGAGAGACGTCGCTCATTTTATCGCCAAGTGTGTATGGGCCTTAAGTCTTCAACTTTTCCCCAGACCATAGAGCTCTGGTCAGTGTTTCTTAGAAATTTCCCTTAAACAGCTTCACAAGACAGCTCAGATACCATCACACAATGCTGTATTGCTTATAGGTACATCAACACTAATCGTGGCCAGGTGTCTGAGTCCTCCCATATACCTCCTTGGTGCAATTTGCTCAGGAAACATCTGAATTAGGGATGTCTGTGATTTTAGAGGGTAGATTTACTCTAGAACGGGTTGGTGGCATTTTTTAACTCAACGTCCATTATCTGCGATTTTCACCTCCAAACTGCTCTTACTATTCAACAGTTTGAAAGGCACTTTAAAATCCGATAACAATGGGTGGGAAGCTTAAAATAGGCAATCCCACTGACAATTTGCTGCAAACCCGCAGTATCTATGTGGCCAATCAGAAAGTTAGGACTCCCAAATACACTTTCAATAAAGGCAATCATAATGTATTGATGAAGGAGTATAATAACATTAATAATACTCTTATGGAGGCAATATTATTTTATTAATAAAACTGGATGCAAAAATAATGTTTAATTAGATTAAGAGATCAATATTAAGTATTAAATAAATTAAAAGGGGGAAAAATATTTAAGTGACATTTAAAAAAATATATATATTTACAAAGAGGACACCTTTTAATAAATCTGACTGTCTCTATTATATAATATTTGCAAATCGGGATGGCGATGTATCTGTCGATATGGTATTAAGGGCCTAATTCAGATCTGATCGATGGCCTGCGTTTTTTGCTGTCCTGCGATGAGATAGTCACCGCCTCCACGGGGAGTGTAGCTGAGCTGCAAAAATTCACGTTGTGCAGTCTGTGCGCAGCCCAGGACTTACTCCACCAGTGCGATGAGAACGGGCAGATCGGGGCTGGAACTGACGTCACACACCCTCTCTGAAAACTCTTGGGCACGCCTGCGTTTTTCAGGACACTCCCAGTAAACGCCCAGTTATCACCCACAAACGGCCTCTTCCTGTCAATCACCTTGCGAATGCTAGTGCTATCGGATTTTTCGCACCATCCCATCACTGACCGGCGATGCCAGTTGTTGTCCTATGCGTGTGCGCATTGCGGTGCATAGGGATGCGCTGTTATGATCTGATCGCCCGCTGTGCGAAAAAACACACAGCAGCGATCAGATATGAATTACCCCCATAGGCCGGCAAGTAAGGGCAATACTCAGCCGTACATATTTATGGTTACATCTGCACTTATAACTAGGTGTTCACTGGGCGTGACAACGGAACTGCGGGCTATGTGGACCTGCGCATATGCGCAATTACTCCCGATCTCAGGTGTATCTTTTGCACTCAGTGTAGGGTAGGTACAAATAGGCACTAATGATGATTAATAGTAGAAAACCAAAATTATGCAGAGGGGGAGGCACCACAAGGTGAATACAGCTCAGTATATGGACAGAGATAAACTTTTTCTTTGGCACCTGCAACATACGCCACCCAACTCTGCATCAGCTCCTCTGTACGTGGCTAGCAGGATATTATACGTATTGTATGTGTATGACTGCCAGTCCCACGTCTGGGATATCTGCTAACACAGACCTACATCAGAGCCACCATAGGTATGGGATACATCAGACACTGTCTTAGTGATTGGGGAATTTAATGAGACTAGGTATAAAAGGCCATAGTATATGTCCCCGTCACTAGCCTAGGTTTTACAGGAGCATTATGAAGCGGAGACATGCGATACTGAGGGTATGATTTGGGGGTGAGCCTGTGAGGTAGGAACTACAAGGCAGGAATAAGGCTTCATCATGAAGCTACTGGGGATGTGGATAGTAGGTGGGCACAGGAAAACTGGTATAATGTGGCTAGGAGGTGGGCATAATGTGTAGAGTGAGCATCAGGAGGTTGGAAGATGGGCATGGTAGCACATACGGGGATATACAGCGGGCATTATTAGGATGAGGTGGTAAATATGTGGAACCACCGGACTGGAGTCATGGAGGAATGAGGTACAAAATCATAACGTGGGAGTCCACTGGCCATGAGGTGTAAGGGGGTCACAGACACTTGAGTCTGTCGTTATACCTTCACAGTTCATGTGTTATCATCTTTATATCTTCATGTACATACATACCCCCTTCCCGTCGAAGCCTCCCGAGTTCTCTCACCCGGTCCGGGTGATAAGATACACTCCCATCTTCCGGCCTGTGCGTTCCAACTGACTTCCGGTATCTGCGTTCCAACTGACTTTATATCACTGCGTTCCACCAGACTTCCGGTATCTGCGTTCCACCTTTATTCTGGTCACTGCGTTCCACCAGATTTTCCGCTTCTTGTGAGGCTGAGATGTTCTGTTCTGGACTGTACCAACGCATACCTCCCAACATGACCCTCTCCAGGAGGGACACAATGCTCTGCTTCTGGATTTTCTCTTAATTCATGATTGCCGGCACCTGTGTTGGACAGGCTACTGGATGAGAAAGGTGTTTCAGCACAGGTGATGGTAGTCTTTAATTAATAGGGAAGTCCATGAACAGAGCATTGTGTCCCTCCCGGAGAGGGTTATGTTGGGAGGTATGCAGATGGTATTTGTCATGTCATTTTTACTAAAGCAGCTGCTGTAAACAGATATACAAAGTAAAAGTACTCACCCCTGTGCCCCATGTTCTCCTCTCCCTGTCTTTACATCCTTCAGCTCAGTACATGGGTAAAATAGTTACATAGGTGATAGTAATCACATGAGAGATTACTGAGTGCAGATCAGCAGAAAAGGGGGCTTCCTGTTGCCCAGTCCATTCTCCCTGTTCCCTACTCACATGACTGGTTGGTACATAACTCCACCACTTAGAAAGATGAACTACTGATTGTGTCATGCTCTGACAGTGACCCCGCCTCATTCCAACTACCACACAGCCTCCATTGGCCAATCACATGGCTCCACATCACGTTGGCTAAGTCTGGACTCTGGAGGGGAGTTGCATGTAAGGTGCACATACTAGGGATAACCATCAAAGAGTCCTCCATAGAAGGGGCCATATGCATACCTCCCAACACTACCCTCTCCAGGAGGGACACAATGCTCTGCTCCTGGACTTTTCTCTTAATTTATGATTGCCATCACCTGTGCTGAAACACCTTTCTTATCCATTAACCTGTTCAACATAGGTGCTGGCAATCATAAATTAAGAGAAAATTCCAGAAGCAGAGCATTGTGTCCCTCCTGGGGAGGATCATGTTGGGAGGTATGCATATGTGTTTTGCATCAATGGCCATTGACAGTGATCCATCGAAGGCTACTCTGAATGAGTGCCGGACAGTGGATGGCGGGACATCAGGGAAGAGTGTGGGGCTTAGTTCCATTCCTCCTGTACTGGGTGAAAAAAAATCTTAATAAAAACATTGCAGTCTTCTCTGCCACCGATGTTGGAGAACCATTGGATCTCTGCCATTGATGGCAAGTTCATCGGCTATCAGTGTCAACCTGCCATAGCTAATAAATGTGTATCCCTAGCACACCACTCTGGAGTCACTTCAGGTAACTGTGCACTAATAGTAATTGAAGGTTTGTTTGTTTATTTGTTTATGTTTTTGTTTGTTTGTTTGTTTTTTGTTTATTTGTTTGCTTTGCAAAATGAAGAATGTGGACCCTCCTGCAGAAATGTAGAGTTTGTGCAGGAAGAGAAAAAATCTCTGGCGCCACAGCATCTTCTGTCACCCAGAGGAACTGTGGGAGACGTCCTTATGTACATCAGTGTACTAGGCTCATGAATATATTGGAGTGTTCCCCAACTTATGTCAGGCAGGATAACATTATGATTTCCCAAATGTAAACTTTCTGTTTTCCTTTGAGTGCACATTTCTCCATCTCTCTATCTGTACATTATGGCTAATGTGAGTTCTGATAACAGGCTAATGGCAACTGCTGACATTAGCCATAACATATACCTATAAATACTGTAACTCAGCCCCCCTCCCCCCATCGTCTCCTGTAATGCAGTTCTCCTCCAACTGGATACCTTCCTCTGTTACTTTAAATTTCCAACACCCCCCCCCCCCCCATGTACATCACAATCCCTGTAATTCATTCCCTCCTTACTTTGCCTTTCCATGTATACAGGCAGCAATCACAGTAGGGGATGTCTCCAACTCTGGTCTACTACGATATGCCGGCGCTCGGGATCTCGGCGCCCAGCATACCGGCGCCGGGATCTCGGCATGCCGACAGTGGGGTGAGCGCAATAAAACCCCTTGCGGGCACGAATGCGCTACGCTATTTATTCTCCCTCCAGGGGTGTCGTGGACCCCCCCAAGAGGTAGAATAGTTGTCGGCATGCCGACTGTCGGGATTCCTGCGCCGGTATGCTGAGCGCCGGGATCCCGACAGCCGGTATATCAAATGCCTCCTCTTCCACTCCGCTGCTACTCTGGGTGTGAGAGGATTAGCATGGTGTGTGAGACCCGCCTCTTCAGTGAGGAAGGGGTTAATCTAGACTAGAAAAAACTAATTCCATCAGCACACTGCAATGGACCAACAAATGAGACATTTATTAAAAATGCTAATAGTAATGCTTGTGGCTTACCATATGTTTGCAAGTGTATGTAACTGTGATCTCTGCGCTACTATTATAATGTAGGATGATAGGGGTCTATTTACTAAGCCTTGGATGGAGCTAAAGTCAGCTGAGATAAAGTACCAGCCAATCGGCTCCTAACGGTCATTTTTCAAACACAGCCTGTGACATGACAGTTAGGAGCCGATTGGCTGGTACTTTATCTCTAGAGACTTTCTCTCCATCCAAGGCTTAGTAAATAGACCCCTTAGTCTTCTTTGCTTTTCCATTGCTGTGTGCTGGGGGAATTCGTTTTTTTCTAGTCTAGATAAATTCCTTCCTTACATGCACCTATGATGGACCAATAAATTGATTTTAACAGCTACCATTCTGTGTATCACTATATGATCCGGGTGAAATACACTGATAATGTTCTGTATTTTCTCTTACGTCCTAGAGGATTCTGGGATCCACATTAGTACCATGGGTTATAGATGGGTCCCTTGGGAGCCATGAGCACTTTAAGAGTTTAATAGTGTGGTCTGGCTCCTCCCTCTATGCCTCTCCTACCAGATTCAGTTTAGAAAATGTGCCCGGAGGAGCCGGTCACAGCTAGGGGAGCTCCTAGGTGTTCTTTACGTTTCATTATTTTATTAAAGCGTTAGGGACAGGGAGGCTGCTGGCAACAGCCTCCCTGCTTCATGGGACTTAGGGGGAGAGTAGGATCCAACACTCTGAGGTTAATGGCCTCTATCTCCGCTGACAGGACACTGCGCTTCTGAGGGTGTAGATCGCAAGCCCCCGAGGCGACCGCTCGCTCCCTCAGCACTGCCGCCACCCCCTAACAGAGCCAGAAGACGTCGGTGGTGAGTAGGACGCCGGCGCCCCGACAAGCAGGGAGCCGATGAGAATGGCGGCATCAGGGTGGGAGCCCAGCGCTGATGCTGTGCTCCGGAGGGCTCAGAGGTACTGTTGTGCGGCGCAGTGAGGGGCGTCCTGGGCCAGCGCAATACCCTTACACTGGTCCCAGAAGCTATCAGGGACACTGTACTGCTGCTAGCAACCATTACCTCAGGCCAGTATAATCTCAAGAAGTGCGGGAAGACGTGCCATTTTAGGGAGCGGAGCTCTCAGAGTGGATCCAGCACTCACCTGCACCATTTTCTCCCTGCAGATCACATAGCAGAGACGCTCGAAGGGAGCGCTGACCCTCCACATAACTCCAGCTATCCTGTGCGATACCAGGGGGTAATAGAAGGGGAAGGGGGGGGGGGGGGGGAGTGTTTACTCACATTAGTGTACTGTGTAGTCTATTAAGGTTACTCAGTCAGCGCCAGGCTTTTATTCTATAATTGCCTACTGGGCGCTGTGTGTGCTGGCTCCTTAACTCTGTGCCTCTCTGAAGGTACTTGGGGGAAACTGTGTCTGACATTTTCCTCTGTGTGTGTGTGTGTGTGTGTGTGTGTGTGTGTGTGTGTGTGTGTGTGTGTGTTATATATCTCACATTACTATGTCTAGGGACTCTGTATCTTGTGCTGCAGAGTATGTATCTTTGTATCTTTTCCAGAAGAGTCTATTCCATGTACACAGGAATGCAATATACTGTCTCAGCCTTCTGAATCCGAACCCCAGTGGGTGGCTTCTATAGATTGTAAGCTTGCGAGCAGGGCCTTCCTACCTCTATGTCTGTCTGTTTTTACCCAGTTTTGTTCTATTACTGTTGTTCTAATTGTAAAGCGCAACGGAATATGCTGCGCTATATAAGAAACTGTTAATAAATAAATAATAAATAAATTAAGGGGATGATATCCCAGATTTCATCTAGGATTGCTCATTATGAGACTGAAACACAGGTTTTGAGTAGTCTGCTCCCACTACTTCCTCAAAATCCCCTGGTATATGCCCAAAAAAGCATGCTCTTGCCCACATAATGCAAGTCGACACAGATACCGACTCTGATACGGGAGACGGCGACAGGGATATACTGGGGTAAATGAGGCATCCCTTGCTAAGGGGGTGCAGCTCATGATTGAGGCCATTCGGGATATTTTACACTTTGCTGACAAGGTACCTGAACAGGTTGAGGAGGCGTACTTTACAGACAATAAGAAAGCCTCCCTTACCTTCCCTGCGTCTAAGGAATTAAACGCATTATTTGAAAAATCCTGGGAAAACTCAGAGAAGAAATTCCAGATCCCAAAGAGAGTTCTTGTTGCTTTTCCTCTCCCTAAGAGGATAGGAAAAAGTGGGAAAACCCCCCTATTGTAGACGCTTCTGTATCTAGATTGTCTAAAAAGGTAGTTTTACCTGTACCTGGGTCTACCGCGTTAAAAGAGCCGGCAGACTGCAAGATTGAGACTACGCTCAAATCCATATACACTGCTTCAGGCGTGGCGCTAAGGCCCACTATCGCTTGTGCATGGATTTCTAAAGCCACAGTAAAGTGGTCAGGCACATTACTAGAGGATTGAGATTCTATGGATAGAAGTGACATTGAAATGTTCTTACGTCACATACAGGATTCTGCAGGGTTCATGGTGGAGGCCATGAAGGACCTTGGTCATCTGAATGCACGGACATCTTCCATGGCTGTCTCAGCACGTAGGGGACTCTGGCTGCACCATTGGTCTGCGGATGCGGAATCCAAGAAGAGTGTGGAGAACCTACCCTTCACAGATCAGGCTCTGTTTGGGGAGGCTCTGGATGCGTGGATTTCCATGGCAACCACGGGTAAGTCAACCTTTCTTCCCTCAGCCACTCCGCCAACGAGGAAATCTTATCCTACATCTGCAATGCAGTACTTTCGGACCGCAAAAGTTAAAAAGTCCAAGCCCCCTTCCACTTTCTTCAGAGGTGGTCGGGGAAAATCCAGGAAACCTGCACCAACAGGTTCACAGGAACAGAAGCCTGGTTCTGTTTCCTCAAAATCCTCAGCATGACGGTGGACCTCCCAGCCTGGAGATCGGGCAGGTGGGAGCACGTCTAAGAAATTTCAGTCAGGTCTGGGCGTCATCAGGCCTGGACCCCTGGGTACAAGATATTGTGTCCCAGGGGTACAGACTGGAGTTTCAAGAACTCCAACCTCACAGATGTTTCAAATCAGGCTTACCAGCTTTGCTGACAGAAAGGGCTATCCTACAGGAAGCCATTCAAAAATTGGAAAAGGCAAATGTAATTGTTCCAGTTCGACCTCATCTGGAAAACAAGGGTTACTACTCAAAACTCGTTGTGGTACCGAAACCGGACGATTCGGTCAGACCAATATTGAACCGGAAATCTTTAAACCCCTATTTGAGGGAATTCAAGTTCAAGATGGAGTCTCTGAGAGCGGTGATCTCAGGTCTGGAGGAGGGGGAATTTCTGGTATCTCTGGATATCAAGGATGCGTACCTCCACATTCTGATTTGACTGCCACAGGCTTATCTCAGATTTGCACTGTTGGACTGTCACTATCAGTTCCAGGCACTGCCATTTGGCCTATCCACGGCACCGAGGGTGTTCACCAAGGTAATGGCAGAGATGATGCTAATCCTGCGCAGGCAGGAAGTGAACATAATTCCATATCTGGACGATCTGCTAATAAAAGCATCTTCCAGGGAGAAGTTGTTGCAGAACATTGCTCTCACAACTCGACTACTCCGGGATCATGAATGGATCCTGAATCTTCCAAAGTTGCATTTGGAGCTGACAAGGAGATTGTCTTTCCTAGGGATGGTCCTCGACACGGAAGTGCAGAGGGTGTTTCTACCAGTGGAAAAAGCGTTGGTGATACAATCAATGGTCCGGGATGTCTTGAAGCCAGCCCGGGTATCGGTTCATCGGTGCAATCGCCTTCTGGGGAAGATGGTTGCCTCCTACGAGGCTCTACAATACGGAAGATTTCATGCACAGCCCTTCCAACTGGATCTCCTAGACAAGTGGTCGGATTCTCACCTACACATGCACCAGAGGATACATCTGTCGCTGAAAGCCAGGATTTCACTTCTTTGGTGGCTACAAATGCCTCACCTTCTCGAGGGCTGCAGGTTCGGGATTCAGTTCGGGATCCTTCTAACCACGGATACAAGTCTCAGAGGTTGGGGCGCGGTCACCCAAGGGAAAACTTCCAAGGAAAGTGGTCAAGTCTGGAATCCATCTTTCCGATAAACATTCTGGAACTAAGAGCCGTGTACAACGGACTTCGACATGCAGCACATCTTCTGCAAGATCAGGTCATTCAGGTGCAGTCGGACAATGTAACGACGGTGGTCTACATTAACCAACAAGGCGGAACGAAGAGCAGTGCCACAATGTCAGAGGTGACAAAAATCCTCCTCTGGGCAGAAAGGCACGCACTGGCGCTGTCGGCGATCTTCATTACGGGTGTGGGCAACTGGGAAGCGGACTTCCTCAGCAGACACGATCTCCATCCGGGAGAGTGGGGCCTCCACCCGAGGTGTTCGCAGAGGTGACAAGTCTTTGGGGCGTACCTCAAATCGACATGATGGCCTCCCGCCTCAACAAGAAGCTTTGCAGGTACTGTTCCAGGTCGAGAGACCCACAGGCAGTGGTGGTGGACGCACTGGTGACTCTGTGGTTCTTCTAGTCGGTGTATGTGTTCCCTCTACTTCCACTCATCCCAAGGATTCTCAAACTTACAAAAAGAACAAGAGTTCAGGCGATCCTCATTGCTCCGGACTAACCAAGAAGAGCTTGGTACGCGGATCTTCTGGAATTACTGCTGGAAGACCCGAGGCCTCTTCCTGTTCGCGAAGACCTTCTGCAACAAGGGCCATTTGCTTATCAAGACTTACCGCGGCTACGTTTGACAGAATAGAGGTTTAACGCCAGATCTTAGCTCGGAAAGGCATTCCGAACAAGGTTATTCCTACCCTGATCCAGGCTAGGAAAGGAGTAACGTCTAAACATTATCATCGCATTTGGAAAAAGTATGTGTCTTGGTGTGAATCCAAGAAATTTCCTACGGTGGAGTTTCAACTTGGGCGGTTTCTCCTCTTCCTGCAAGCAGGTGTGGATGTGGGCCTACGTTTGGGCTCCATAAAGGTCCAGATTTTGGCCTTGTCCATTTTCTTCCAGAAACAATTGGCTTACCTCCCTGAGGTTCAGACTTTTTTGAAAGGGGTCCTGCACATCCAGCCTCCCTTTGTGCTTCCTACAGCACCTTGGGATCTTAACGTGGTGTTGCAGTTCCTGCAATCGGATTGGTTCAAGCCTTTACAGGAGGTTGAGGTCAAGTTTCTCACTTGGAAGGCGGTCACACTGTTGGCATTAGCATCTGCTAGACGTGTGTCTGAATTGGGGGCTTTGTCCTGCAAAAGCCCCTACTTAATATTCCATGAAGATCAGAATGCGTCAGCAGTTTCTTCCAAAGGTTGTGTCGGCTTTTCATATCAACCATACTATGGTTGTGCCAGTGGCTACAGACTCCTCAATTACCTCAAAGTCCTTGGATGTTGTGAGGGCTTTGAAGATTTATGTGAAGAGAACTTCTCGTCACAGAAAGTCGGACTCTCTCTGTCCTTAATGATCCCAACAGACGATTTCTCGCTGGATCAGGTTCACTATCCAGCATGCTTATTCTACAGCAGGACTGCCGTGTCCAAAATCTGTTAAGGCCCACTCTACTTGTAAGGCGGGTTCTTCCTGGGCGGCTGCCCGGGGTGTCTTGGCTTTACAGCTTTGCCGAGCGATTACTTGGTCAGGGTCGAACACGTTTGCTAAGTTTTACAAGTTCGATACTTTGGCCTCTGAGGACCTAAAGTTTGGTCAATCGGTTCTGCAGGAGCCTCCGCGCTCTCCCTCCCGTACTGGGAGCTTTGGTACATCCCCATGGTACTAATGTGGACTCTACCACTGGTGTTTGTTGACCTCTGTGAACCAGGACTCCGTCATCCGCTGCCGTTGTCATACGAACCGGTTTTTACAGGAGCCTCCCAAATTGGAACACAGCTTTGGTAAAACACATCAAATTGGATGATTCATCCTTATGTTGGTCTTAATTAGTGACTGTATTGTTATTGGTGCAAGAACTCAAAAGGGTCAGTAAGCACACCAAGGTCATATTAGTGAGACATACATGGGTATGAAGTTCTACCTATATTTATTATAGTGTTATTTTAACCATTTTTTATCGTGTAATTGACTTTCTATATAATTAAACAAATCCATTGTGAAAATTATTCTGTGTCAATCTAGCGCTGTATAATTTTATCTCTTTCTCTATCTGGCTTCTAAGGGTTTGACTATCCCTTATCTATACAGCTGCTGGGCTAAGCTACACATCACAGCGCCTGACTGTATATACTTGATATATATAATCCTTGCTTTTACATATATACAATGTACCCAGTCGCTATGTATCTCCTACAGATGGAGCCAGTAACAGAGATACCCCAGAGAGATGTCCACGTCCTCTTTATTCCCAGGACTGTACAGAGGAGAATCACAGGACCCCACAGGAGGATCAGGTAGGTGGGATCTAGGGTCTCACCAATATACCAAAGTGACTGTCACTGTATGCTCTATAGAGTCTTATACACTGATATTCTGATTACTCTCAGTGAATGAAATCAGACATTATTACCATTTATGTTACATATGTATTAATGCACTTTGTTTTTGTAGTGGGGCGCTATCAGCACCGTGTCCCACCACCTAATAAGATCTAGAGCCCATGGATACTGAGCCGTATGCTGCTGTGTAGTGTGGGCGCTATCAGTACCGTGTCCCACCACCTAGTAAGATCTAGACCCCAGTGATACTGAGCTGTGTAGCGCTGTGTGTGGTGTGTGCACTATCCGCATCGTGTCCCCCACCTAGTAAAATCTAGACCCCAGTGATATTGAGCCGTGTGCTGCTGTGTAGTGTGTGTGCTATCAGCGCCGTGTCCCCAATTTAGTAAGATCTACACAAATCTAGATAAATAATGGGGGCATATTATCAAATAATAAGAGTGCAAACTGTGTAAGTAGTTCTCCGTGGGCTGTAGGGAGTGTCCTGAACACGTTTCACCATCTGTGACTTCCTCACTGAGTTCTCTTTCAAGACAGACATGTTCTTTTACATATATGTGGGGGTTTTAGGGTGAAGGTCCGACTAATATTAAAGCAGGAAATATAAAGAGAGAAGAGACGTATGTGAGGGGTGAACAGCAGTGTAAGCAGGAGGAAATCCCTACAGATATCAGCACAGGTGAGTAATAATCAGTAATTACAGAACACATATTCTCCTATCTGTGTATGACAGGCATGTCAAATTCAAAAGCCCAACTGGGCCGAATAATCAAGGTCTAAGTCTTGTGTGGGCTGAAAGAAAAAGACAAAAAGTCTTATATGCAATTTTGAAAGGTTTATTAGAAAAATCAACAATAAAGTATAATCAAAGAGATGTCAAGTATTGGGAAGAAAACAACTTTAATAGTCTGAGCTGGAGCTGTGTTTTTCCCCTTCATACATCTCTATATATTAATAATACCACATATCAGTGTGGGCTGGTGGCTGTGTTATCCCCCATCATATATCACTGTACAGTCCCCTCCCCCCTATATAATAATACCACATATCAGTGTGTGCCGGGAGCTGTGTTATCCCCCATCATATATCACTGTACAGTCCCCTCCCCCCTATATAATAATACCACATATCAGTGTGTGCCGTGAGCTGTGTTATCCCCCATCTTATATCACTGTATAGTCCCCTCTCCCCTATATAATAATACCACATATCAGTGTGTGCCGGGAGCTGTGTTATCCCCATCATATATCACTGTACAGCCCCCTCTCCCCTATATAATAATACCACATATCAGTGTGTGCCGGAAGCTGTGTTATCCCCCATCATATATCACTGTACAGTCCCCTCTCCCCTATATAATAATACCATATATCAGTGAGTGCTGGGAGCTGTGTTATCCCCCATCATATATCACTGTACAGCCCCCTCTCCCCTATATAATAATACCACATATCAGTGTGTGCCGGGAGCTGTGATATCACCCATCATATATCACTGTACAGTCCCCTCTCCCCTATATAATAATACCATATATCAGTGAGTGCTGGGAGCTGTGTTATCCCCCATCATATATCACTGTTATCTTCTGATCTATTTCTTTGTCCTGTTCTCCCCTTATGCTTCTTTCACTTTCTGCTGTTGTCCATATGTGACCTGCTCCATTCTCCTACTGTCTTCTTATGCTCTCCTTCACTCTCATTGCTTGCCTACTCCACAGACTATATACTTGCATTATACCAGAAAGACATCATAGGATCTCTAACTGTAGGTCCACCTGGAGACTTTCATTGTAAATCCATGGTTAAACATGCTACTAATTTAGCACAAGTCTACTACGCTTCCTCGGCACCAACATTTGTGAGTAGGGGAAGTGTTACAAGGGGGTTTAAAATGATAGTGTTTTCTGCATAACATATAGATTTCTTGTGTGAGGCCCAGGGTAGCAGTTATCACATCTCTGTACACAGACCTTGTTATTGTAACAGAATGACAATCAGACCGTTTATATGCCTTGCAGTTTCTGTGTAGGCCCCTGAGGAGGAGTGTAAACCCATTCTAAGACTTCAGATTAACAAACCTTGAATATAAGACAATGAGTAATGGTCTTGTCTATAACCTAGAGTGGGAACACCAAGTAGGTCTAGGTACCAGTTAGAACTAAAATATAGGGAATAGCTCTGTAAGCAATAAAGATATTATATGAAGGGAGTCTTTCCAGCATTTAATTGGGTTTCGCCGTGACTGCGGTGCAGTGTTTGGATGGATATTGAAGTTGTACAAATTGGGTGGTATTCAATTCTTTTCACCCCCTTCCACACCCGTCTGTTTCTGCTGATGGGCTTGGTGTAATACTTTCAGCTTGCTACCCCTGGGGTAGAGAGGACGCCCAACCCTTTACGAAGCTAAACCTGATTACTACGTGTGTGGTATGCAAGATAACGGGGATCACTTTAGAAAGGAGATTGGGCGTGATATATCATTTGAATACAGCCCAATCAATGCTAACAGGGCCTCCAGTCCTATGATGATGGCAGGGAAATGCTGCTTGCCAAAATCTGCATTTTGGTGTTGTCCCAGCTATTTATCACAGTGACTGAGTTCTAAAATTGCACTTGGTTAAGCAGTTCAACAACTGAACATCTTGAAATTACCAATAAAATGAAAATGTGCTCCTCAGTGTATGATAAATAACTTTTTCCCCCCATACATTTATTTAATTCCTGGCAGATGAAGATTAATGGAGGCATACAGTGACTGGAGATCTGATTTTGTTTCCAGATTTTAAAATAGAAGATAACATCATACGAGATTCTCCAGGAGAAAACCCCATTACCTCAAATGTACTTCATAGTGCGTAAATGTCATCTGATCATTCAGCCCAAGGGGAATCTACTCCTAATAGCTCAGCCATTGTTACACATAGTGCAGGTCATACAGATTATACAATCTTTCCCTGTTCTCAGTGTGGAATTTTTTTTAATCATCAATCAGATCTTATTACACATCAGAGAAGTCACACAGGTAGGAAACAATTTCCATGCTCTGAGTGTGGGAAATATTTTACACAGAAATCAGCTCTTGTGATACATGTGAGATTTCACACAGGTGAGAAGCCATTTTCATGTCCTGAATGTGGAAAATGTTTTACACAGAAATCAGGTCTTGTTCAACATCAGAGAAGTCACACAGGTGAGAAACGTTTTCTATGCTCTGAGTGTGGAAAATGTTTTACACGGAAATCGGTTCTTGTTATGCATCAGAGGAATCACACAGGTGAGAAACCATTTACATGCTCTGAGTGTGGGAAATATTTTACACATAAATTGGCTCTTGTAACACATGAGAGAATTCACACAGGTGAGAAGCCATATTCCTGTTGTGAGTGTGGGAAATGTTTTACACAGAAGGCAGAACTTGTTAGACATCAGACAAGTCACACAGTTGAGAGGTCATTTCCATGTTCGGAGTGTGGGAAATGTTTTACACGGAAATCAGTTCTAGTTATGCATAAGAGAAGTCACACAGGTGAGAAGCCATTTCCATGTCCCGAGTGTGGTAAATGTTTTTCACAGAAAGCATATCTTATTTCACATCAGAGAAGTCCTACAGGTGATAATCTATTTCTGTGCTTTGAGTGTGGAAAATGTTTTTTTTTTTTTTTACAGAAATCACATCTGCTTACTCATCAGAGAACTCACACAGGTGAGAAGCCATTTCCATGCTCTGAGTGTGGGGAATGTTTTACACGGAAATTAACTCTTGTTACACATCAGAGAAGTCACACAGATGAAAAACCATTTTCATGTTCTGAGTGTGGGAAAGGTTTTAATCAGAAACCAACTCTTGTTAGACATCACAGACTTCATACAGATGAGAAACCTTTTCCATGTTCAAAGTGCAGAAAATGTTTTACACAGAAGTCAGAACTTGTTAGACATCAGACAAGTCACACAGGTGAGAGGCCATTTCCATGTTCGGAGTGTGGAAAATGTCTTAAACGGAAATCAGTTCTTGTTAATCAGCAGAGAAGTCACACAGGTGAGAAGCCATTTCCATGTTCTGAGTGGTAAATGTTTTATAGACAAATCACATCTTGTTATACATCAGATTAGTCATGCAGATGAGAAACCATTTCCATGTTCTGAGTGTGGGAAAGGTTTTAAACAGAAATCAACTCTTGTTATACATCAGAGACTTCACACAGATGAGAAACCAATTTCATGCTTTGAATGTGGAAAATGTTTCAGAGATAAATCAGCTCTTGTTGCACATCAGAAAATTCACGTAAGATAAAATCAATTGTTATGAAGCTAGTAGACATACAACATGGTACATCACTGCCCAACATATAGTAAATCTAATATTACAAAAGTTGTTGATTTTATTTATAGAAATTATAAAAGCAGGTATAGATATTCACAGACTGTACAGTAATGCCACTGGAGGGCAAATGTAAACTGCAGTTACATAGTATATTACCTTGTTAAAATTACTATCAAGAAACGCAACTGGAGTGTATTAATATTTATATTGCTCTGGCATATTCTGGTGTGCTTTACAATGGAGAACACCCTGTAATAAAACAAGACTTCTGTCACGTCTAGCAAGGTTTGAGGATCCGGCAGCTGAGACTCGCCCAAGGAGGGATTAGACTGGGGATGAACAAGACGAGGGGGTTGGATATAGTTCCTTCTCATGAAGCAAGGGGTAATGAGGGACGTCTGTGGGTTGTAGTTCTTGAGGATGGGGCTGAGGAAGAGAACTGTGGTTGGTGGACGATTACTTAGGGACGTAGTTGTAGACAAAGAACTGCGGGTTTGTGGCTTGAAAGGCGAAGTTGTAAATAATGAACTGCAGAACTGTGAATGATGGTTGTAGACGTAGCTGAAGACAAAGAACCGTGGACGGAGATTTGCAAGATGAGTCTGTGCATAAGGGGCTGAGGACTATGGACGGTGGTTCAGGGACGTGGCTGGAGACTGAGAACTGTAGACTGTGGCTTGTAAGACAAGGCTGGGGATAACGAGCTGAGGACTGTGAACAGTGGTTCGAGGACTTGGCTGGAGACAAGGATCTGCGGACTGTGGCTCGAAGGACGAAGCAGGAGACCCGGGGTCATCCGTGCCCAGAGGGTCTTACTGGACCGGGTTTTCCAGGAGCATCTCCACAGGCAGCAGCAGGCTAGGGTTGGCAGGACTGCAGCAACAACTGAGAACCGACTGAGCAGGGTTAGAAGTCCCAGAATACAGCAGGAATCCTGGGAGCACATGCTAAAGCACCTACAACAGGGTTGTAACTTGAAGCACTGGCGTCCCTGTCCTAAACCAGCCCCCTTTTATAGGAAGAAGTCTCCCTGGATTGGCTGGAAGAACCAGGAACAAGAACTATACCAGAAACTTGGTCTCCAACATGGCGGCGCCCAGTAATGCAGACCTTTTCCATGATCATGCTGCTCACTGCCCCTGGTCTCCTAGTCAACGGTTTTAGCAAGAGGGAGCCGCTGCAGCGGCGTCCCGCCACCACGAGCGGACCCCTTCACCGCCATTACCGCTGCCTTCCCTCTGGACCCAGTGCTGCAGCCCTCTTCTGCCGCTGCCCAGCCGCCCGTGAAGCCAGCCCCGCGGCCCTCAGCATTCCGGTAAGACCCCGGACGCTGACAGTAACCCCCCTTTGCGGGTGGACTCTGAACACCTATATAGTTTAGCTGGAAATTTGGCATATCCCTTCCAATCAACAAGGTACTGGAGGCGACCGTATCGACTGCGGGAGTCGAGGATCTTGTGAATCTCAAATTTGTCTCCTTGTGCTGATTGGATCTTGGGTGATTTAGGCAGAGCAGCTCTGAGTCGATTGAGTACCAACAGTTTTAAGAGGGAAGTATGAAAAGCGTTAGGGATTCTCAAATGCGGAGTTAACTTCACTTTGTAAGCCACAGGATTCAAAACTCTCTCGATTGGGTAGGGCCCAATAAACCTGGGAGCAAACTGGAGAGGTTTTAGTTGCTGAAAAAGAGGTGGACTCCAAGATGAATGGTTCCTTTGAACAGTCAGAGGGTTCTTCAGAACTTAGGGAACGGGATAATGCATCTGCCTTTTTGTTGAGGGAGCCTGGTCGGTAACTAAGTTTAAAGTTGAAACGGGTAAAGAAGAGTGCCCATCTTGCTTGGCGTGGGTTTAGACATCGAGCTGACTGTAGATACAGGAGGTTCTTGTGATCCGTGGTCACCGAGATTGGATGCTGAGCTCCCTCCAACAAGTACCTCCACTCCTCAAAGGCTAATTTTATTGCCAGTAACTCTTGTTCCCCAATAGCGTAATTCTGCTCAGCGGGGGAGAATCTTCGTGAGAAGAATGCACACGGATGGACTTTCTTGTCCTCAAAGAGCTGGGATAATACTGCTCCTACTCCTACCATGGAGGCATCGACCTCCACCAGGAATGGGCGGCTGAGATCGAGTTGTCGAACAACAGGGGCGGTCATGAAGGCCTTCTTTAATGACGAGAAGGCTTCTAAAGCCTCTGGAGACCACTTGGCTGGATTGGCTTCTCTTCTAGTTAATGCTGTTATGGGAGCTATGACAGAGGAATAATTCTGAATGAATCTTCGATAGAAGTTGGCGAACCCCAGGAAGCGTTGAACTCACTTAAGGGTAGCTGGAAGCGACCAATCCTGAATCGCCTGGACTTTAGCGGAATCCATCTGTAATCTCTGCCCTGACAGGATGTAACCAAGGAATGGAATTGTGGGTACTTCGAAGGTGCACTTCTCTAACTTACAGAATAATTGATTTCTCCGTAAACGAGTTAGAACTTCTTTGACTTGTTCTCGATGGGTCTTCAGATCCCTAGAAAAGATGAGGATGTCATCCAAATACACCACCAAGCAGTTATAGAGGAGGTCTCTAAAGATGTCATTAACGAATTCTTGAAAGACGGCTGGGGCATTACATAGGCCGAAAGGCATTACCAGGTATTCGTAATGGCCGTCGCGGGTATTAAATGCCGTCTTCCATTCGTCACCTGGGTGAATACGAATAAGATTGTAGGCCCCCTGTAAGTCCAACTTCGTGAATACAGTAGCTCCTTTAACACGGTCGAATAGTTCTGGAATTAGAGGCAACGGATATCTGTTCTTAATTGTTATGTCGTTGAGACCTCTATAGTCAATACAGGGCTGCAGACCCCCATCCGTCTTTTTGACGAAGAAAAACCCTGCCCCGGCCGGAGAGGTGGAGGACCTGATGAACCCTTTATCCAAGTTCTCCCGGATATACTCCGACATGGCCTGTGTCTCAGGGAGTGAGAGAGGGTAGATTCGTCCTCGAGGAGGAGTCTTGCCTGGTACCAGATCAATGGGGCAGTCCCAAGTGCGATGTGGCGGCAAGGTGTCCGCCCCATGCTTGCTAAAAACATCTTGGAAGGCCTGGTATTCCGCAGGAAGGCTGGAAGGGCTAGAAGAACAGAGAGGTCTTACTGAGGGCAAACAGTTCTGGAAGCAGTTCCGTCCCCAGGAGAGAACATCCATGGTTTGCCAATCTATGTGGGGATTGTGTTTAACTAACCATGGAAATCCTAGGATCAGTTCGTGAGAGGCTTTAGGAATTACTAGGAAAGAGATGTATTCCGAATGAAGAACTCCGACCTTCATCTTAAGAGGAATAGTACGAAGAGTGATAATCCCCTCAGGAATATGACTTCCATCCACAGCAGTAATTGAAATGGTACGCTCCAAACGGACCGTTTGTATCCCAGACCGTTTGACCAAAGCTGATGTAATAAAGCTTTCGGCGGCTCTGGAGTCAAGTAGTGCAGGGATGAGAAGAGAGGAGGAAAGGAGTTCCAGGTGAGTTAACAGGATGGACTCTTTCTTGACAAGTAATTATGAGAATTCTCCTAACTTGACCTCTCCGGCACAAGCTAGGAGCGGGTGTTTCCCAGACGTTGGCTACAAGATTTAACAAAATGATCAGATGCACCACAGTACAGGCATAGGTTCCCTAGTCGCCGTCTCTGATGTTCTTCGTTGGAGAGACGGGAACGATTGATCTGCATCGGTTCTTCGGTAGTTGGAGATGATGGGGTTGACGGAAGAACGACTCGAGGCCTGGGACGATCAGACCGTGATCTCTCCATACAGCGTTCTCTGTATCTCAGGTCTAATTTATTGCATAGGGAAATTAACTTATCCAGTTTATCAGGTACGTCTTGAGTCGCGAGATCATCTTTGATCTTTTCGGAGAGACCGCTCCAGAAAGCTGCGATGAGAGCCTCCTCATTCCAGTTCAGTTCTGAGGAGAGAGTACGAAACTGGATAACGTACTGACTGACTACGCGTGCCCTGCCACAGGCGCAGGATCTCCAATGAAGCGGCAGACGTCCTGCCCGGTTCGTCGAAGATTCTTCGAAAGGCGGCCACAAACTCTGAGTAGTTAGACAGGATGGGATCCGACCTCTCCCACAACGGTGACGCCCATTCCAACGCTTGCCCAGTAAGCAAAGAAATTATATAGGCCACCTTGGTTCGTGCTGATGGAAAGTTGACCGACTGTAATTCGAATTGGATTTCGCACTGGTTGAGAAACCAGCGGCATTGCTTTGGATTACCATCTAACTTACTGGGAGATGGCAAATGCAACCGTGGAAGTGGTACTGGTACCGGAGGAAGCGGTGCCGGGGGTGCTAATGTGGGAGCAGCCGTAGATACTTGAGGAGCCGTCATTGCAACACAGAGAGAATCGAGATGTTCGGACATACTCTGCATGAACTGCACAATTTGAGACTGGGTGGCCTCCTGCTTACTCAAGCGAGACCAGATATCTGCGGTTGAATCCCCTCCTGAGGCCTGATCACCCGTCGAACCCATTGGGCCAGTGCTTACTGTCACGTCTAGCAAGGTTTGAGGATCCGGGCAGCTGAGACTCGCCCAAGGAGGGATTAGACTGGGGATGAACAAGACGAGGGGGTTGGATATAGTTCCTTCTCATGAAGCAAGGGGCAATGAGGGACGTAGGCGGGGCTCAAAGTCTGTGGGTTGTAGTTCTTGAGGACGGGGCTGAGGAAGAGAACTGTGGTTGGTGGACGATGACTTAGGGACATAGTTGTAGACAAAGAACTGCGGGTTTGTGGCTTGAAAGGCGAAGTTGTAAATAATGAACTGCAGAACTGTGAATGATGGTTGTAGACGTAGCTGAAGACAAAGAACCGTGGACGGAGATTTGCAAGACGAGTCTGTGCATAAGGGGCTGAGGACTATGGATGGTGGTTCAGGGACGTGGCTGGAGACTGAGAACTGTAGACTGTGGCTTGTAAGACAAGGCTGGGGATAACGAGCTGAGGACTGTGAACGGTGGTTCAAGGACTTGGCTGGAGACAAGGATCTGCGGACTGTGGCTCGAAGGACAAAGCAGGAGACCCGGGGTCGTCCGTGCCCAGAAGGTCTTACTGGACCGGGTTTTCCAGGAGCGTTTCCACAGGCAGCAGCAGGCTAGGGACAGCAGGACTGCAGCAACAACTGAGAATCGACTGAGCAGGGTTAGAAGTACCAGAATACAGCAGGAATCCTGGGAGCACAGGCTAAAGCACCTACAACAGGGTTGTAACTTGAAGCACTGGCGTCCCTGTCCTAAACCAGCCCCCTTTTACAGGAAGAAGTCTCCCTGGATTGGCTGGAAGAACCAGGAACAAGAACTATACCAGAAACTTGGTCTCCAACATGGCGGCGCCCAGTTTGCAGACTTTTTCCATGATCATGCTGCTCACTGCCCCTGGTCTCCTAGGCAACGGTTTTAGCGAGAGGGAGCCGCTGCAGCGGCGTCCCGCCGCCACGAGCGGACCCCTTCACCGCCATTACCGCTGCCTTCCCTCCGGACCCAGCACTGCAGCCCTCCTCCGCCGCTGCCTAGCTGCCCGTGAAGCCAGCCCCGCGGCCCTCTGCGTTCCGGTAAGACCCTGGACGCTGACAACTTCATATTAACAAACTGAGGTAAGAGGGCCCTGCATGCAAGCCTACAAGTTATGTCATCAACATAAGGCGGGGCCTGATTTCTCATGTGCGGAGTATATTGCAGTTATCTCATTCTAGTAGATATCTGTATCACTCTCCACAGTAATAGCAGAACATGTTATTAAATATCCTCAGGGGCTTGTGGAGTTGGACACATTATGTGCCTGAACAGCAGAAAGAATATGCTCCAGTTTTATCCCTGGAGAGAACAGTGCAATGTATGTCAGGAGATGTGGCTTCACAGTGTTTGTAGTAAATTCTCAACCGAAAAAAAACCGCTTGTTTTGATATAAAAGTCTCACAATTCCTCAATCTGGTGGTAAAGGATGCAGAGGTGTTCGTGAACAAATGACTCAACCTTTACAGATGGGAAACAGCAGGTCCTTCCTCTCTATCTTCACCTTTCATGGCCACTCAAGACATGGGATGTTAATTTGTCTACAACCCTTCCACAAAAGCTGATTTGGAGTTGAGGAACCTCATAAAAGAAATGAGACTCGCATTCTCCGCCGATTTGCAATCAGCTGTTAAAGTTTTTAAAAGTGACATGGCTACCATCTCTAAAAGAAGTCAACTTTAGGAACCAAACAGAAAACAACCAAAGTGAAACAGCATAGAATATAGACTATCTCCATAGACAAAAATTCCATAATGATGAAGTAGAAGATCTCGAGAATTGCGAGCATAGGAACATACTATATTTTAGAAATGCTCTGTGTGGGGTCCTGAGGACAGAGTTTGAGAACCTGTGCCCTATAGATTCCAGAAGGCCTGAACCATATTTGACTTTTTCTATCTTGGTCCTTGGTCTTGCTTGCTAACATATACACATTTGCAGATGCTTCACTGGGAGAGATCTCAATATTTGGAACTCCCAAGGTCCAGCCTAGTCCTACTTAACACTGTGTGCATCTCTTCACCATATTTGCTCACTCCTAGAGCCATACATGAACTACAGGGTGACATCTTCCTGCAGAATACCCACTTTAAAAAGGGTGGCCACCCTTTGTCCACTTGTTGATATCCTTCAGTATAATATACTGTACATCAAGCCATGTAAAAACAATGGAGTAACTGTTCCCATTCATTATTATGTCCCCTTCATGGTCTCTGAATCCAAGACCAATCCAGATAGACATTCTCTTATTTCTCTATCATCCACTAGGGGACACTGGAGTTAGACAGCTGGGGTGTGAAGATTGCAGACCGGAGGCAGCACAAAGTAGTTCTAAAAATAAAATAATAATAATTCACAGATGGCTCCTCCCCCTTTACCCCCCCCCCCCCCCCCAATCCCTCCAGTATGATAAACTGTGATAGGAGGCATAAGCACAGGAAAGGAGATCTTGCTCCAGAAATAATAATTTTATTTTTTCTAAATGATCAGCAGCCCAATCCCACCTATCTGAGAGGAGGGTGCAGGATTTTCCAATAGTACACTTCAGTGCTTGTGAGACAACAGTGCAGGAGGAAGGAATCAGCGGCTCACCCAGGGGATCTTCTAAACAGTGAGTAGCTCGCCTCTAAGGGTCCTAGTTAAGCTCCCCTACCAGAGTGGTTTGTGTAAGCGCTAGCTGGACACTGAGCTCCGGAGCGGCGGTCAGCAGCACGGGTCCCATAGAAACGCTGGGCTTAAGCGGTGAGACGTGTATAAGGCTGGGGGGAGCATACCACCGCTAATAGAGTTGCAGGTCTCTTACAAGGGGACGCGGACATAAGGGGGCAGAAGCATTCACGAATGGTAGCTTCTCTGTTTAAGGGGCTGCAGCGAAATAATAAACAAATCTCAGTTGCGGCCATTTTACTTTCACTTCAGGCACCCTGGCAGAGCTGGAATCCCCACAATGAAGGGGGCAGAGATGTGAAGAGCAGTTTTGCCCTGTATATATAGTATTTCACCGGCAGCCATATCTGATTTTAGGTTTTCACTATAAATGTCATTCTTGCGCTGGCTCTGGACCCAGACAATACAGTGATAGAATAGGAGCACTGTTTATTGAAGATCCCACTTAACTTATTTATGATATTATTAATACTTTATATAATGTCTTCCAAAGGACGCTGCTGACATGTCCTGCGGAGGGGGAGCATCAGAATTCTCAACCCTATTACAACAAAGGCTGACTCAACAGTTGGTGGTGTGGGGCTTGTAAACGTCTGGCTGGTATTATTATTTTTTTACAACATTTATTTACAATTCCGGCTGTGTGACTCCGATCTTCATTGCTCCCCATATCCCCATGCTCTTTTTCCAGCTATATTATTAGGGTGAAAGCACTGCTGGTTGGTGTCTGCATGTGTGTGTGTTTAACATGGTGTCTAAAGCGTCAATCAAGACCACAAAAATATGTTTGCTCAAAATTTGAGAAAAAGAGCACAAGTGTTGGCAGCTCTGGGGTGTGTGACACATATTTAGGAATGTATGCTCAACCTGGGAGAAGAAATGGCGGAATCTTGCAAGCAACATTTAGAATGGTATGCGGGTTTTTCAAAGACTGGAGGAATTCTTAATTAGACTTACTCCAGCCGCACAGGTAGAAAAGACTGTGTGTAAATCTGTAAAGAGACCTCTTCCTGTCCTACAAGAAGAGGAGGAAATTCTCTTGGCAGATGAAGAAGACAGGGAGTCAGTTGAGATATTTGATGCTAGTCCTCAGGAGGAGGATTCAGAGATCAAGGGGTTAGAATCCCTTATTGAGGCTGTGAAGCAGGTCCTTAACTTTAAGGAAGAGGAGATTAAAGAACCTGAAGTTTTTGATCTATTTGAGTTGCAAAAATCACAAACGGCAGTATTCCCGATTCCTCAAACACTCCAGAATCAGATGGGAGAAGCACGGAAGCAACCTGATAGATGCTTCCAATTACCTAAGAAGTTCACAGTTTATTATTCTTATTATTACTACATACGGTGTAATGACAATAAGATTGTGCTACTGTTTGGCTTACTTTGAATTGGGGTGCTATTGTGTGGCCATGCCCCTTCCTTGTGATACCACACCTTTTTTAAGGCGTGCACTGTCCCTTTATTAAGTATTGGAGAGAGGGCGCAAATTAATAGTTTGCAGGGAGCCGCCAAACACCCTAGCACTGGCCCTGTGGTAGGGGACTGGATTTGCTTCTGTTTGTGTACATATGTTATGATTGCCAGCCACCAGCACTGGTTTTGCCTATAACACTAACTTTAAATATTGTGAATTGGTCCTGGACCACCAATCCAAGGCACCCCTGCAAGTGTCCTGAGGCACCCCAGGGTACAGTTTGAGAACCACTGGTCTAGTGTGTACCCAGCATAATTATTGCAGCTGGTCTGTGGGTTACAGCTCCGAGCTCCACTTCTGGAAAAAATGCAACAAAGTAATTTGTGTGACAAACTGCAGAGATTAACCCTTTCTGTGACTCCTGCACAGGGATCACACAACCCCTATTCATAGGGCTGAATTCACTTAGGGAAGAAGTTTTCACCCCATAAAGAAGTGCAAGTATATACTGTACTTACGGTACCATTGGATTCGCAGATAATTTCTTACAGTACACTATGGGGGTCATTCCGAGTTGTTCGCTCGCTAGCAGATTTTAGCAGCATTGCACACGCTAGGCCGCCGCCCTCTGGGAGTGTATCTTCGCTTAGCAGAATTGCGAACGAAAGATTAGCAGAATTGCGAATAGAAAATTTTTAGCAGTTTCTGAGTAGCTCTAGACCTACTCACAGATTGTGATCCGCTCAGACCGTTTCGTTCCTGGTTTGACGTCACAAACACGCCCTGCGTTCGGCCAGCCACTCCCCCGTTTCTCCAGACACTCCCGCGTTTTTTCCTGGCACGCCTGCATTTTTCCGCACACTCCCAGAAAACGTCCAGTTTCTGCCCAGAAACACCCACTTCCTTTCAATCACACTCCGATTACTTCAACGATTAAAAATCTTCATTCGGACGTGAGTAAATCTACTAAGTTTTGTGCTAAAATACTAACCGCATGCGCACTGCGTACTATGCGCATGCGCATTTTTGCCTTAATCGCTCCGTTGCGAAAATCGGCAACGAGCGAACAACTCGGAATGACCCCCTATATACATAAAAACATAAATTTTTACTGCAGCCATTAGGGTTAGTTTAGGGGTATGGGTTAGGGTCAGGGCCAGCAACAGAAATCTTGGGTCCCAGTACACTGATATCTCTGGGGCCCCCTCAACCTCCCTTAACTTGGCAGAGGGGATCTTTTAAAAAAAATAGAACCTTTGACTCAGCCTGTCAGTGAGCCAGACAGGTGGTTTTCATACTGGGCTACCCAGCTCTTCGGTGGTGGTGGTGGCAGGGACATACATAAAAGCCCGAGCGCAGCGACATGCATAATGATGGCAATACAGTATGGACCACAGGGACTGGACAAAGGGATGGGGTAAAAGGAGTGGGGAGGGTTTAGGTGGCCTATTAATTGTTTTCCTGCTTAAATTGAGCAGCTGGAGCATACACTTTAAAAAGCAATATTGGCACTGTGGCCCTCTTTATTTCTGTCCTTAATACTTGGGGCCCCTCTAAACCTCGGGGCCCTGCACAAGTGTCCCCTTTGTCCCCCCCTGTTGCCGTGCCTGTTCAGGTGTTACCTATGGAGAAGCTGCGACATGACATGCAAGGACACGCAACTGCACCATGCATCACCATTATATTTGAGTGTGCCATGGCAATATTTAAATCTTGTTCAGTGTACTGCGAGTTGTAAAAGGTTGAAAATCTCTGTGCTACAGTGTTATCACCATGTTGTTATAACAACGCCCCAAAAACTCCAAAGATGCGCATTGGGGGAGGGGTGCTGGAGGGGCCCGGTAGGGACCCCAGTTTGCTACCCCTCCCCAGTATGCCCTTGCTGTAGCCAATGGAAGGGGCACCATCTGCCCAGTGATCTCTTCGGGAAGATGGCGCCGCACATACAAAGCAAAGACTCTGACACAGCTCCTGATTGGCTGCCGGTTCACGATCTCTGATTGTCTCACGAACTGGCGCCTGATTTAAGATACCCGCACCTCCGCTAGAGACCGGACCGAGAAGCAGGATAAGAGTGTGCTGCACTCTCCTGCCCTTGCTGCAAGCAAGGTGGTTGGGCCGCTAAAGGACCCCTGCCCGTGGGCCGCAAAAGGATGCGGTAGGGGATGCATGCGGCCCACAGGCCGTGGGTGTGACTCCCCTGCACTAGAGTATCAGAATTAGCTTCACGGCACCCCTAGGCCAAAGTTTCTTATTGAGAAATTTAGAAAAAAAATATAAAATGAAATCAATTGTGTTTATGATATGTCATCCTTAGGTTCAGTTATGTGGTGAGGGACTGATTTTGCCAATTTAATTAAGTATAAATAATTTGAATTCGTCCTGGACCACCAAACTATGGAACTACTGCAAGGTCCCCCTAACACCTCCCCCTCCCCCCCCCCTTTCCCGAGGCACCCCAAGGTGTCATGGACCCCAGTTTGGAAACTACTGCCATAAAATAAACGTCTTTTTTTTTTAACTACAAGCGTTCTCCACATTGTGGGCTTGGTGGCTTACTGCTCTTGCCACAGGTTCTATTCCCACTCAATGGGTGTCATGGACAGTGGGAATAGTCCTCGGTCCTCTGCCGGCATTCTAGTGGCCGGGATCCCGGCGGCAGTATGCTGACTGCCGGGATGGTGACTACATCCCATTTAGATGACTATGTGGGAGTTTTATCATTATCATCTTATTTGTATGTAAAAAGTGTTGAAAGGGGAGAGCGCTACTGTGCAGATTCCATACTGTTCCTTCAGGGAGGCTTCACTCCCTGTACCAAGATGGCTGCTGACCCAAAATACTGCACATAAGTGTGGCGCCATCTTGTCAATGTCTTAGAGCATCACAGTGGGAGACAGTAGTTTTTCACGTAACTCCTCAGAGAGCTGAGATTATCAGAGATCCACAACACTTCCAGTGATCCTACACTGCTACCTGCTGCATACATTCATCAGCTGGGGAGCTGAATGACACCTCTCTCGCCTCAACCTCCGCTCAGTGAGAACCAGTGTGTAAGAGTGATTATGTGGGAGTCATATAAATATTTTATGCAATTCACAATATGAGCTTACCATCTTTGAAGTGTTGGAGAATTATTATCCATTTTTATTTTTTATTTTTTGGTCAGATATAGTTTTTTTATTATTATTATTATTATTATTATTATTATTATTTCAAAATGTGACTGGACCCTCTTTTATCATTTTCACCTCAGCTCACTTTAAAATTTTTATAAAAGAGAAAATTATCTAAAAGCAATTATAGAGTAAGACCATTTTCCTTACTGTGTAAGCTGCAGAACTAGGTGTCCTGTTAGTTGCTTTTTATTTTTGCCTTACTGCCATGTTTTGCTTATCGCAGTGTAACCTATGTAGTGCACCCAACATGGCTGCCTCGCCTGGTACTCTCTTGTGTAGAATAAACAATGCATGGTTCTGAACTCTCCTAATATATTTGTCTCCCCAAATATGTCATTTCTTCACCTTTTGAGATAATTTATTAATAAAGACAACTTCAGGCAAAATATATTTAAAAAATAAATGTCTATTTTTATTTTAAGTAAAATTTAGCCACTTCTTCTTCTTCTTCTTTGTCTTATGATGATTATTATTATTATTTTGTAATTATTCATATTATTATTTACTCTGCATTCTAAAATAGGTATTTTTGGACTAAGATTGGTCCAGTAATCTTACAAATTTGTCCTATAAGAGGAACAAGATGGCGGGAGCCTCATGACTCATGAAGAGTTATCTTTCAGCACTCAGGAGAGGAAAAATAAGAATTTACTCACCGGTAATTCTATTTCTCGTAGTCCGTAGTGGATGCTGGGAACTCCGTAAGGACCATGGGGAATAGACTGGCTCCGCAGGAGACTGGGCACTCTAAAAGAAAGATTAGGTACTATCTGGTGTGCACTGGCTCCTCCCTCTATGCCCCTCCTCCAGACCTCAGTTAGGGAAACTGTGCCCGGAAGAGCTGACACTACAATGAAAGGATTTGGAATCCAGGGTAAGACTCATACCAGCCACACCAATTACACCGTATAACTTGTGATAACCATACCCAGTTAACAGTATGAACAACAATTGAGCCTCAATCAACGGATGGCTCATAACAATAACCCTTTAGTAAGCAATAACTATATACACGTATTGCAGAAGAAGTCCGCACTTGGGACGGGCGCCCAGCATCCACTACGGACTACGAGAAATAGAATTACCGGTGAGTAAATTCTTATTTTCTCTGACGTCCTAGTGGATGCTGGGGACTCCGTAAGGACCATGGGGATTATACCAAAGCTCCCAAACGGGCGGGAGAGTGCAGACGACTCTGCAGCACCGAATGAGCAAACTCAAGGTCCTCCTCAGCCAGGGTATCAAACTTGTAGAACTTAGCAAATGTGTTTGAACCCGACCAAGTAGCAGCTCGGCAAAGCTGTAAAGCCGAGACCCCTCGGGCAGCCGCCCAAGAAGAGCCCACCTGCCTTGTGGAATGGGCTTTTACTGATTTTGGATGCGGCAATCCAGCCGCAGAGTGAGCCAGCTGAATCGTGCTACAGATCCAGCGAGCAATAGTCTGCTTCGAAGCAGGAGCGCCAACCTTGTTGGCTACATACAGAATAAACAGCGAGTCAGACTTTCTGACTCCCGCCGTTCTGGAAACATAAATTTTCAAAGCCCGGACTACGTCCAGCAACTTGGAATCCTCCAAGTCCCTAGTAGCCGCAGGCACCACAATAGGTTGGTTCAAATGAAACAATGATACCACCTTAGGGAGAAATTGGGGCCGAGTCCTCAATTCTGCCCTGTCCATATGGAAGATCAGATAGGGGCTTTTACATGACAAAGCCACCAATTCTGACACACGCCTAGCCGAAGCTAAGGCCAATAGCATGACCACTTTCCACGTGAGATATTTTAGCTCCACGGCCTTAAGTGGCTCAAACCAGTGGGATTTCAGGAAATCCAACACAACGTTAAGATCCCAAGGTGCCACTGGTGGCACAAAAGGAGGCTGAATATGCAGCACTCCCTTTACAAATGTCTGAACCTCAGGCAGTGAAGCCAGTTCTTTTTGAAAGAAAATGGATAGGGCCGAGATCTGAACCTTTATGGACCCAAATTTGAGGCCCATAGTCACACCTGACTGTAGGAAATGCAGAAAACGACCCAACTGGAAGTCCTCTGTAGGGGCCTTCCTGGCCTCACACCAAGCAACATATTTCCGCCATATGCGGTGATAATGCTTTGCTGTCACATCCTTCCTAGCTCTTATCAGCGTAGGAATTACTTCATCCGGTATACCCTTTTCCGCTAGGATCCGGCGTTCAACCGCCATGCCGTCAAACGCAGCCGTGGTAAGTCTTGGAACAGACAGGGCCCCTGCTGCAACAGGTCCTGTCTGAGAGGCAGAGGCCATGGGTCCTCTGTGACCATCTCTTGAAGTTCTGGGTACCAAGTCCTTCTTGGCCAATCCGGAACAATGAGTATCGTTCTCACTCCTCCTCTTATGACGCTTACTATTCTCAGTACCTTGTGTATGAGAGAAAGAGGAGGAAACACATATACCGACTGGAACACCCACGGAGTTACCAGTGCGTCCACAGCTATCGCCTGAGGGTCCCTTGACCTGGCGCAATATTTTTTTCGCTTTTTGTTTAGGCGGGACGCCATCATGTCCACCTGTGGCCGTTCCCACCGATTTGCAATCTGCTCGAAGACTTCTTGATGAAGTCCCCACTCTCCCGGGTGGAGGTCGTGCCTGCTGAGGAAGTCTGCTTCCCAGTTGTCCACTCCCGGAATGAACACTGCTGACAGTGCTTGTACGTGATTCTCCGCCCAACGAAGAATCCTTGTGGCTTCCGCCATCGCCACCCTGCTTCTTGTGCCGCCCTGTCGGTTTACATGGGCGACTGCCGTGATGTTGTCTGACTGAATCAGCACTGGTTGGTCTCGAAGCAGGGGCTCCGCTTGACTCAGGGCGTTGTATATGGCCCTTAATTCCAGTATGTTTATGTGCAGACGAGTCTCCTGACTTGACCACAGCCCCTGGAAGTTTCTTCCTTGAGTGACTGCCCCCCATCCGCGGAGGCTTGCATCCGTGGTCACCAGGACCCAGTCCTGTATGCCGAACCTGCGGCCCTCGAGAAGATGAGCACTCTGCAGCCACCACAGAAGAGACACCCTGGCCCTCGGGGACAGGGCGATCAGCCGATGCATCTGAAGATGCGATCCGGACCACTTGTCCAACAGATCCCACTGAAAGATTCTGGCATGGAACCTGCCGAAAGGAATGGCTTCGTATGACGCTACCATCTTTCCCAGGACTCGCGTGCAGTGATGCACCGACACCTGCTTTGGTTTCAGGAGATCCCTGACCATGGTCACTAACTCCTGAGCCTTCTCCTCCGGGAGAAATACCTTCTTCTGTTCTGTGTCCAGAATCATGCCCAGGAAGGGCAGACGCGTCATAGGAATCAGCTGCGACTTTGGAATATTCAGAATCCAGCCGTGCCGTAGCAACACTTCCTGAGAGTGTGCTACGCTGACCAACAACTGCTCTCTGGACCTCGCCTTTATGAGGAGATCGTCCAAGTACGGGATAACTGTAACTCCTTGCTTCCGGAGAAGTACCATCATCTCCGCCATTACCTTGGTAAAGACTCTCGGTGCCGTGGATAGACTAAACGGCAACGTCTGGAATTGGTAATGACAGTCCTGTACCACAAACCTGCGGTACTCCTGGTGAGGCGGATAAATGGGGACATGCAAGTACGCATCCTTGATGTCCAGAGATACCATAAAATCCCCCTCTTCCAGGCTGGCAATGACCGCTCTGAGCGATTCCATTTTGAACTTGAACTTTTTCATGTAAATGTTCAAGGATTTTAAATTTAGAATGGGTCTTACCGAACCGTCCGGTTTCGGTACCACAAACAGTGTGGAATAGTAACCCCTTCCCTGCTGAAGGGGGGGTACCATTATTATCACTTGCTGGAGGTACAGCTTGTGAATAGCCATCAGGACTATCTCCCTCCCCATGGGAGAAGCTGGCAAGGCGGATTTTAGGTAACGGTGAGGGGGCGTCACTTCGAATTCCAGCTTGTATCCCTGAGATACAATTTGTATAGCCCAAGGATCCACTTGTGAGCGAACCCACTGGTTGCAGAAATTTCGGAGACGCGCCCCCACCGCTCCTGGCTCTGCCTGTGGAGCCCCAGTGTCATGCGGTGGACTTAGTGGAAGCAGGGGAGGACTTTTGTTCCTGAGAACTGGCTGCATGGTGCAGCTTCTTTCCTCTACCCCTGCCTCTGGCAAGAAAGGATGCACCTCTGACTCTTTTGCCTTTTTGAGAACGAAAGGACTGCATTTGGTAATACGGTGCTGTCTTAGGCTGTGAGGAAACCCTCTGGCAAGAAAGTCGACTTTCCAGCTGTCGCTGTGGATACGAGGTCCGATAGACCGTCCCCAAACAATTCCTCACCCTTATAAGGCAAAACCTCCATGTGTTTTTTAGAGTCGGCATCCCCTGTCCATTGCCGAGTCCATAAGACCCTCCTGGCAGAAATGGACATTGCATTTATTCGAGAGCCCAGCAGGCAAATGTCCCTCTGGGCATCCCGCATATATAAGACGACATCTTTAATATGGCTAAGTGTTAGCAAAACGATATCCCTGTCCAGGGTATCCAACCCCTCTGACAGAGTATCTGTCCATGCTGCAACAGCACTGCACATCCAAGCTGAAGCAATAGCCGGTCTCAGTAGAGTACCAGAGTGTGTATACACAGACTTCAAGATACCTTCCTGCTTCCTATCCGCAGGTTCCTTTAGGGCGGCCGTATCCTGAGACGGCAGGGCCACTCTTTTAGATAAGCGCGTCAGGGCCTTGTCAACCCTAGGGGAGGATTCCCAGCGTAACCTATCCGTTGGCGGTAAAGGGTACGCCATTAGTATTCTCTTGGGAATCACCACTTTCTTATCAGGGGAAGACCACGCTTCTTCACATAACTCATTTAATTCATGTGACGGGGGAAAAGTCACTGGCTGCTTTTTCTCCCCAAACATATTTACCCTCTTGTCAGGGACAGGGTCAGCCTCTGAAATGTGTAATACATTTTTCATTGCAATAATCATGTATCGGATGGCCTTAGTCATTTTGGGCTGTAATAGTGCCTCATCCTCGTCGACGCTGGAGTCGGACTCCGTGTCGACATCTGTGTCAACCAACTGAGATAGTGGGCGTTTTTGAGATGCTGACGGCCTCTGAGGCGCCTGGGCAGGCCCGGGTTGAGAGCCCGGCTGTCCCCCGGCAGCAACATAATCAAATCTCTTATGTAATGAGTTTACATTGTCATTTAAGACCTTCCACATATCCATCCAATCAGGTGTCGGCACCGACGGGGGCGACACCACATTTATCTGCACTTGCTCCGCCTCCACGTAACCCTCCTCATCAAACATGTCGACACAGCCATACCGACACACAGCACACACACAGAGAATGCTCTGACTGAGGACAGGATCCCACAAGGTCTATGGAGAGACAGAGAAAGAGTATGCCAGCACACACCACAGCGCTATATACACAGGGATACACACTACCAGAAGTGAATTTTTCCCAATAGCTGCTGTATCAATACACCTTTTGCCTAAATTTATGTGCCCCCCCTCTCTTTTTACCCTCTTAGTGCCAGGAGACTGCAGGGGAGAGCCTGGGAAGCGTCCTTCCAGCGGAGCTGTGAAGAGAAATGGCGCTGGTGTGCTGAGGAAGAAGGCCCCGCCCCCTCAGCAGCGGGCTTCTGTCCCGCTGTTTCTGACTAAAAAATGGCGGGGGTTTTACACATATACAGTCACAGACTGTATTATGTGTCTTTTTTATGCCAAAGGTATTCTTATTGCTGCCCAGGGCGCCCCCTCCCAGCGCCCTGCACCCTACAGTGACCGGAGTGTGTGGTGTGCAGTGGGAGCAATGGCGCACAGCTGCGGTGCTGTGCGCTACCTTAATGAAGACAGGAGTCTTCAGCCGCCGATTTCATCACCAACTTCTGATCTTCTGGCTCTGCGAAGGGGACGGCGGCGCGGCTCCGGGAACGGACGACCGAGGACTTTTGCCTGTGTTCGAACCCTCTGGAGCTAATGGTGTCCAGTAGCCTAAGAAACGCAACCTAGCTGTGAACAGGTACGTTTGCTTCTCTCCCCTCGGTCCCACGTAGCAGTGAGTCTGTTGCCAGCAGATCTCACTGAAAATAAAAAACCTAACATTACTTTCTTTACTAGCAGGCTCAGGAGAGCCCACTAGGTGCATCCAGCTCTGGCCGGGCACAGATTCTAACTGAGGTCTGGAGGAGGGGCATAGAGGGAGGAGCCAGTGCACACCAGATAGTACCTAATCTTTCTTTTAGAGTGCCCAGTCTCCTGCGGAGCCCGTCTATTCCCCATGGTCCTTACGGAGTCCCCAGCATCCACTAGGACATCAGAGAAAACCCCCTTGTGGAGGAAACCTCTGGGGACCCATGGCTGAAAGATTGCCCGTCCCTCTAGGCATTAAGGGACTATGCAAAGTTTGCCCAGTCCTCCCGCCCACCCACTAACCTTGCCTAACCCAGTCATCCCTTCTGTCGCCTCAGATCTGCTATTTTGACCTATTTACCCAGCCGTAGAAAAATGCATCTACACGTCAATGGTGAGAGAGTGAAGAAAGAGAGCAAGAGATGAATGGGAGTGAGGGGGAGGACAGTCATAACCACCATAGCATTCATTTCTGATGCTAACAGGGATTACGAATGTACAAATGTAGCCATTCTCATCGTGGCTACATCTTACTGCAATTGCGCCTTGTTAGGCGGGACCGCACTGCGTATGTCTGTACGTGTGTGCCCCATTCACATAGATGGGAGCGGCAAATGCCGCAGCTCGGCATGGCTAGGCACAGGCGTGCATAGCTGTGCCGAGGGTGCACGTTTACCTCAGATGTAGCCATGATCAGCATGGCTACACCTCAGTGGCGTGCGGTGAAGTCAGTGGCTGGTGAGGCACTACAGCCATAATGTCTGCCGAATCCTGCCGATGACCCCTACCGCCGCTGAGCCAATACCCACTACTGCCCCTGAGCCGATGCCCGCTGCCACTGCCAATGGCTTACAAACTTGCCCACCATCAACTGACCCAGCCCTGCATCACTAATTTGCATCTCAGTCCGATGCCGACAATGCCCGCTGCCTGCCTGCTCATCATACTTGTGATATATTGTACATTTTTATAGAAAAAAAATTGTTTGGGAATGGGAAGGGAGTGGGAGGAGGACATGAATGCAATTTTGCTGTCCAGGGCTTCCATTAACTTAATGGAAAAGGGTCTGAATGGGTTAAAAAATGTAAAAGAAAATGCGTGAGGTCCCCCCTCCTAAGTATAACCAGACTCGGGCTCTTTGAGACGGTCCTGGTTTTTTAAATACTGTGAAAAAAATTGGACAGTAGTTCCCCGTATTTAGACAACCGGCACTGGGCTCTTAGTCCAGTCCTGGTTCCAAAATTATGGGGGATAAAAATGTAGGGGAAATAACGGGCTCACTGGTACCTGTAGTTCTTCAACAAAAATACCCAAATAAAAACACAACACATACATCGTGAAAGTAAACATTTATTAAAACACACTTACACACTCACACATACTTACCTACATCCCACACCGATCACGTCCACTTGTCCATGTAGAATCCAATAGGGGTACCTGAAAAAATGAAAATTATATTTGCAAACTTCGTTCTAATCCACAGGAGGGGAAAAGGAGAGAGAGAGAGAGAGACCTGGTTATGCTGCTGCCTGGGAGGAAGGAGCCGGCGGAACACGAAGGAGAGCCGCAGAGAGTTATGCTGCTGCCTGGGAGGAAGGAGCCGGCGGAACACGGAGAGGGGAGAGCTGCAGAGAGTTATGCTGCTGCCTGGGAGGAAGGTAGTGACGTGCGGTGAGGTCTTTGGCTGGGTAGGCACATATATATCTCCATCTCCCCCCTCTCTCACTTGAGATGTGTGTGCAGGCCAGAGTATAGGCGCCGCTCAGGGACGGTGCAAGGGTGTTCGGCGCCCTCCTGCAAACTATAAAATTGCACCCTCCCTCCCTTAACTCATAAAGGGACAGCGTGCATCACAAAAGAGGGGTGTGGTCTCACAAGGAAGGGGTGTGGACACAATAGCACCTGAGAACAGTTCATCCAATTAAAATTACGCCCCACTGTAGCGCAATCTTATTCACATTACACTGGCCCTCATTCCGAGTTGTTCGCTCGCAAGCTGTTTTTAGCAGCTTTACACACGCTAAGCCGCCGCCTACTGGGAGTGAATCTTAGCATCTTAAAATTGCGAACGAAAGATTCTCAAAATTGCGATTACACACCTCTTAGCAGTTTCTGAGTAGCTTCAACCTTACTCGGCATCTGCGATTAGTTCAGTGCTTGTCGTTCCTGGTTTGACGTCATAAACACACCCAGCGTTCGCCCAGACACTCCTCCGTTTCTCCAGCCACTCCCGCGTTTTTCCCAGAAACGGTAGCGTTTTTTCACACACACCCATAAAACGGCCAGTTTCCGTCCAGAAACACCCACTTCCTGTCAATCACATTACGATCACCAGAACGAAGAAAAAAACGTGAGTAAAATTCCTAACTGCACATTGCGCACTAAGCGGAAAATCGCTGCGATGCGAAGAAATTTACCGAGCGAACAACTCGGAATTACCTCCACTGTATGTAGTCCCTATGATTCATATTACACAACATAATAGTGTCCCTTATACTTATGTCCAGCATTGCCTGGGTTTCTGTTTGTTTTTTTAAGCTATTATCCCCTGCACTGCCTGAGGATAATTTTTCTTCTCTCTTTTTACTCCTCTCTCTCTCTCAGCACCCCTTTTCCCCATCTATTTCCCTCCCCTGTTTCCAGGGCCGGTGCAAGGTTTCTCGGCACCCTAGGCAAAACTTCTGCCTACTGCCCCTTCCTCCTACCTGATCTTCAGGAGAAAGGCGTACTGCTGCTCTCCCCCACCCCGTCTGTTGTATGGCTGCTCTCTTTTCCCCATCTCGCCAGTCTGCGTGGTCTCCTGCTGCCCCCCCCCCCCAACCCCATTCTTTTAAATGTCATCTGTTCTATCCCCTCCACCATCTGTGTGCATGCCAGCTGCTCATCTCCCCCCCCCCCCCCCCCCCCCCCCCCCCCCCGACTGCTGCTCTCCCTTTCTTTTCTTATTAAATGCAGAGAGTGCAGTGTGCAGCCACCTTACCTGCAGGATGCGATGAGGAGTTGGGACTGATTAGTCTGTGAAAGAGTCTGGAATGAAGAGCAGCACCGCATGTCACCCCCAGCCAAGACTCCAGGAGCTGTCAAAGTTACTGCCTGTGCCAGGTGGAGCTGGATGCTGCAATACAGGTGCTTGGCAGTCGCGGCTACTGTAGATACGAGTGCCAGGGAGATTGAGGCGGCTATGAGATGTAGGAACACACTACCTTTTCATGCAGCTGTAGCAGACCGCCCCTTCAGGTCCCGGCGCCCCTAGGCAGCTGCCTAAAGCTGCCTAGTGGAAGCTCCGGCCCTGCCTGTTTCCCTTTCTTACTCCTACTACTTTGAGAGTCACAGGGAGGGTGAGGGCAGGGATGCTGAGGGTGAGATACAGAGAGGGTGAGGGCAGGGATGTTGAGGGGGAGTTACAGGGAGGGTGAGGGCAGGAATGCTGACGGGGAGGGTGAGGGTAGGGATGCTGAGGGGGAGTTACAGGGAGGGTGAGGGTAGGGATGCTGAGGGGGAGATACAGGGAGGGTGAGGGCAGGAATGCTGACGGGGAGGGTGAGGGTAGGGATGCTGAGGGGGAGATACAGGGTGGGTGAGGGCAGGGATGCTGAGGGGGAGATACAGGGAGGGTGAGGGTAGGGACGCTGAGGGGGAGATACAGGGAGGGTGAGGATAGGGATGCTGAGGGGGAGATACAGGGAGGGTGAGGGTAGGGACGCTGAGGGGGAGATACAGGGTGGGTGAGGGCAGGGATGCTGAGGGGGAGATACAGGGAGGGTGAGGGTAGGGACGCTGAGGGGGAGATACAGGGAGGGTGAGGATAGGGATGCTGAACGGTAGATACAGGGAGGGTGAGGGCAGGAATGCTGATGGGGAGGGTGAGGGTAGGGACGCTGAGGGGGAGATACAGGGAGGGTGAGGGTAGGGACGCTGAGGGGGAGATACAGGGAGGGTGAGGATAGGGATGCTGAACGGTAGATACAGGGAGGGTGAGGGCAGGAATGCTGATGGGGAGGGTGAGGGTAGGGACGCTGAGGGGGAGATACAGGGAGGGTGAGGGTAGGGATGCTGAGGGGGAGATACAGGGAGGCTGAGGGCAGGAATGCTGATGGGGAGGGTGAGGGTAGGGACGCTGAGGGGGAGATACAGGGAGGGTGAGGGTAGGGATGCTGAGGGGGAGATACAGGGAGGGTGAGGATAGGGATGCTGAACGGTAGATACAGGGAGGCTGAGGGCAGGAATGCTGATGGGGAGGGTGAGGGTAGGGACGCTGAGGGGGAGATACAGGGAGGGTGAGGGCTGGAAAGCTGACGGGGAGGGTGAGGGCAGGGACGCTGATGGGGAGTTAGAGGGCAAGTGAGGGTAGGGATGCTGAGAGGGAGTTACAGGGAATGTGCAGGGATGGACTCTCATGGGGTGTTATAGGGAGAGTAAGTGCATGGACGCTGACTGGGTGTTAGAGCAGGGGTGGGCAATTATTTCAGCAGAGGGGCCACTTGACACTTTCCTGTCAGTATTCGAGGGCCGCACACAAAATAGCAGCTCCCCCCTATCCATGCGCCAAAAATATAGGGGCGTGGCTTCGTGTGGAAGGGGCGTGACCAAAAAATCATACAGATTCATATTAGGCTGCACAATAGTCTTCATTATTTAAATTACGACACACAGTAGCACCACTTACACACATTACAGCAGGTAGAGCTCCCTTTTACACATTGCGGAAGGTAGAGACCCCTTTTACACATTACGGCAGGTAGAGCTCTCTTTTACACATTACGGCAGGTAGAGCTCTCTTTTACACATTACAGCAGGTAGAGCTCTCTTTTACACATTATGGAAGGTAGAGTCCCCTTTTACACATTACGGCAGGTAGAGCTGTCTTTTACACATTACAGCAGGTAGAGCTCTCTTTTACACATTACAGCAGGTAGAGCTCTCTTTTACACATTATGGAAGGTAGAGACCCCTTTTACACATTACAGCAGGTAGAGCTCTCTTTTACACATTACAGCAGGTAGAGCTCTCTTTTACACATTACAGCAGGTAGAGCTCTCTTTTACACATTACAGCAGGTAGAGCTCTCTTTTACACATTACAGCAGGTAGAGCTCTCTTTTACACATTACAGCAGGTAGAGCTCTCTTTTACACATTACGGCAGGTAGAGCTCTCTTTTACACATTACGGCAGGTAGAGCTCTCTTTTACACATTACAGCAGGTAGAGCTCTCTTTTACACATTACAGCAGGTAGAGCTCTCTTTTACACATTACGGCAGGTAGAGCTCTCTTTTACACATTACGGCAGGTAGAGCTCCCTTTTACACACTGTAGGGGGGAGGATTTGGGTTAGGCTGCGGGGAGGGGAGGTTAGGGTTTGGCACCGCCCTCGGAGGGTTAGGGTTAGGCTACGGGGGGAAGGGGCCTAGGTTTAGGCAGTCATGGGGGGTGGTTAGGGCTAGGCACCAAGGGAGGAGGTTAGGGTTAGGTTGTGGGGAGGGAGGGTTAGGGGGTTGGGTAGAAGGGAGAACACCCCTTACTCACCCCTGTCAGTTTTGAAATATCGGGATCCCAGCGTCGGTATTTTGACCGACGGGATCCCAAGCGGCGGTGAATCATACTGATACATACACAGAGCTACATATACATAGTTACACAGACACATATACAGAGCTACAGACACATATACAGAGCTACAGACACACATACGGAGCTACAGACACATATAGAGTTTCACAGAGACATATACAGACACATACACAAAGTTACAGGCACATTATCATATACAGTTACACAGACATAATATCATTTATGGTCCCTCATACCTTAAATTAAAGACTGTCACTGCATGAAAACTTTGACAGCTTTGGAAGTCCATCATCCTACGTAGCTGCCATGCATGATAAAGTGCAGGAGCATCAGGGCTGTTCTCCGTGCTGGGTAGCCCCGCCCCCTGCAGGGACACTACTTCCTCCTTATTCCTTCCTTCTGATAATCAGGAATGGCCCATTGAAGGAGGGGGGCCCAGGACACATGCCCCGAGAGACCCCTGCTACTGAGAGCCCACCACTCTCCACACGGCAAAGCAGTCCTTCCCCCTGTCTCAGAGGCGGCGCTTTGCCTGGCTGGTAGCAGGGGGAGGAGGAGCTGCGCTGACAGGGAGCAGGGGGGAAAGATCACATATGGGCGGGATGTACTGTACGACACGCACATTATCCCGCAACTTGTCGGGTACAGACCAGTGTTAATGGTGCCAGGGGCACTGACAACTGTGAAGGGACCAGGTAATATAAGGGGGCGTGGCCAATGCAGTGATGTGTGGCCAGCCCCCTCCTTTGAAAATTAATAAAAAGTTATGTTTCTGTGCAGCCGCGGAGAGGGCAGACACACTGGAGAAGGGGGAGGGTAGTGGTGCTGGTTGAGCAGCAGGTGGCGGTGGGGATGGCTGCTTGGGGGAATTGGCAGACGAAATCGCTCACCTCCCCCCTCCCCCGCTCGTCAAGCAGTGAGAGAGAGGACACTGTTGCAGCTGCCTCTCCCCAGCGCAGCACACAGTAGCGGCTCCATGCCAGCGCTGTCTACATTGGGGAGGGGGGGAAAGGTCAGCAGGACCTTAGTACATCCAGCCGATAGTGCAGGCTGCGGCTAATAGAGCTGCGCTGCCGCAGGCATCAGTTCTCAGCTGCTGCCGGTGACCTAGGCTGGAAGCTGGCCGGGACAGTGACAAGCGGCCCTGTCGGGCCGCTTGTCATTGCACGCAGGTGGGAGGCAGCGGGCCGGGCAGGATCGGTTCGCGGGCCGTATTTTCCCACCCCTATGTTAGAGGAAGGGTGAGGGTAGGGACGCTGACATGGAGTTAGAGGGATCATGAGGGGCAAGTTACAGGGAGGGTAAGGGCAGTGGTACTGAAGAGGGAGTTACAGGGAGGGTAAGGGCAGTAGTACTGAAGAGGGAGTTACAGGGAGGGTAAGGGCAGTAGTACTGAAGAGGGAGTTACAGGGAGGGTAAGGGCAGTGGTACTGAAGAGGGAGTTACAGGGAGGGTAAGGGCAGTAGTACTGAAGAGGGAGTTACAGGGAGGGTAAGGGCAGTGGTACTGAAGAGGGAGTTACAGGGAGGGTAAGGGCAGTAGTACTGAAGAGGGAGTTACAGGGAGGGTAAGGGCAGTGGTACTGAAGAGGGAGTTACAGGGAGGGTAAGGGCAGTGGTACTGAAGAGGGAGTTACAGGGAGGGTAAGGGCAGTGGTACTGAAGAGGGAGTTACAGGGAGGGTGAGGACAGGGGCCTAAAAAATAGATTATGTAACCCCAATTAGTGACAAAAGGGGGTAGGGATTACTAAATAGTTACCTTCTTTAGTGTGCCTCCACCCAAATTTATGTTAGATATTGTTATCTAAATAAGAGGTAAATTTGGGAAAACCCCTTTTAACTTTCTGTGTGTTATTCTATATATTACAGTTATTTCTATACCTACTATTCCTCTGATCTTCTTCAATATTCCATCTTTCAGGTAAGTAAACACCACTCAATATAGATTTAGTTGTATATGAACAATATATATTTAGTTACCAATACATATCACTATTAAACATAGTATACTTTTCCATGTAGGTACAACACATTAAAATGAAATATATATATATATATATATATATATATATATATATATATATATATATTAATACTGTCTACCTTCTAATATTTCAAACAATTATACATTTGAATAATTTGTATTACTCCTTCATATAATCTTATTTCCAGTAAACCCTATTACATGCATTTATACCCAACCCTTCACAAGTCCCGGGTAGACTATCTTATACTATAAAATCCATATATCATTTCAGTGAAAGTATATATATGCATATATATGTTTTGTTGTATATCAGTTCCTGTTGTGATTATACCAATACTTAATAGAGATTCTGCATAAATATATATATATATATTTTTTTAATTTGGCTGGAAGTTTTCATCCAATTAAAGTTAATAGAGTTGGTATTTAATGCAATTTCTGTAGTTATTTCTGTTCCACTAGAAACTCCTGACTATGTATCTCTTCCAGAGAAAAGGTTACTTGTATCACTGGCCTCTTACTGGTGATACCAAAGTGTCATTGTATCCAACTCGAACATTCCTTCAGTAGAAGTGGGAAATAACCCATAGAGTACCTTTCCAATTCTCTTCACTAGAGTTCCCTTTACTCTGCTATCCCACTCCAATTGATAGCTATACTGAATATAAGGTGGTATAATTAGTACATATATAGAGCTGTAAAATTATTCCGTTGGAATTAGGACTTCGAATTTACTACAATCTGGACTGCAGCTTGACAAATAAATCCTCCCCCAGCCATTTATTGAAAGTCTTATTACATGCTTAGCTATAGTTGGTCTGCTCTCTCCATATATTCTTGCTTATCCAGTATGTATGAGGACTATTAGGCTGTTCCAGTGCCTTAAATATAATATTTTATAACTGAACCCCCAGTCCTGTGATGTGTCTCATGCTGTCCCTGATCTCACTTTTCCTAATAAAGCAGTGAAAATCACAGTGCTACAACGGAGAGGTGGAGCATCAGGTGAAAGTTTAACAGGCTTAATGAAGATTTGTCACAGACCTTAGCTGTCTTCACAATGGGCTCCTGCCCATTGCCAGTGCTCAGGACGACGAGGCTGGTATATTGTCACAAGTGGCTTGTAACAGGAGGAGAGCAGTAGGCTGCTTTTACTTGGAGCTACTGCAGTAGGAGGCTCCTGAGAGCGTGATTGGTGACAGGTGCAGCTTCTATTAGCGGAGCGCCACAGGTGGCTCCTTCACGTTAAGTACTAAGGGGGGCGGCTCCGGAGGGCATGAATGGAGTCAGGGGCGGCTTATATTAGCAGAGCGCCGGAGATGGCTCCCTCACGTTAAATACTACGGGGGCAGCTCCGGCGGGCGTGACTGCAGATGGGGGCGGCTTATATTAGCGGAGCGCCGGAGGTGGTTCCCTCACGTTGTATACTATGAGAGGCGGCTCCGGCGGGCGTGACTGGAGACGGGGCGGCTTATATTAGCGGAGCGCCGGAGGTGGCTCCCTCACTTTGAAGACTATGAGAGGCGGCTCCGGCGGACGTAACTGGAGACGGGGCGGCTTATATTAGTGGAGCGGGGATACCAGCTGATAGCGGAGGCTTCAGCGGCTGGGCAGCGCTGGATGCAGTAGCGCCTCAGGTGGGTATCTTACCAAGATGTACCTTATTGCTGTCCTTCCTCCACCTCGCTTGCCTTTTCCGCTCCCGCTGATCTCTTCTCTCTCAGCTGCAGCCCTCCTCTAGTCTCCTCCTTCTGGCGCCGGCATAACCCCTTCTCCTTCTCTTCAAGCCGCTCTTCTGGCCCAATCTTCGGGTGCTTTCCCTCCGGACTGAGTCTCCTTCTTCTCCCCTGCTCCTGCTGAATGTTTACATCTCAGCTCTATTAACGCAGGGCAGGGAGAGAAAGAAGCTATGCTCACCAGAGGGGCACCAGTGTGTCCTAATGCGCTGTGATCCCCTCCTTTTATACTCTCTATCAGAGGGTCTCGAGAGCAGTAATTTTCCCGCTCAGGTCGCGGGACACCCCTCAATCGTCCTGTCTCGTGCTCCCCCCAGCTGTGTCCTCAGGCATAGTTACATACCAGTCTCTGACTGAGGGTCGCGAGACAAATGCTTTTCCCGCTCCCCAGTCCATAGTGTAAAGCCCAAGTTACCTCACCACATTTTTTTTATATAGTTCCCTCACAGCAGCAGTAAATAAACACATATATATATATATATATATATATATATATATTTAGTTAGAGAAAGGGCATTTTCACAAGATTTATTAATATGTCCGGCTTATTACACATATGTTAACCAGTCAGGGTCACAATTAGAATAAACAAATGCTCTAAATCCCCCCAACCGTCACTTACCAGATATGTGCAGTGCCTCCTCACTTCAGGAAGAGGCAGCAGTCTGTCACACGTAGGTCTCTATCAGTGATTGTGCAGGACAGGACTCGGAGCTGATGGTGTGGTTTCCGCTCACCACCGGCAAAGCTCTTGACTGTGGGCTGGGTCTGGATCCCATCTTTATGTGACTGGGCGTCTCCTTCCAGATCAGTCCTGTGTCCCGCCACTCCACTCAAATGGCCGTGGAGCTGTCACCGTATTGGGGGGACATGGTGATATACACACAGGGGCCTGAAAGGGACATAGTGACACATACTGGGGCCTGGGACGGTACAAGAGGAGACACACACACTTTAGCTTGGAGATTTAGGGGGGAGACATGGCATACACACACTTCAGCTTGGAGGGGGGGGGACATGGCATACACACACTTCTTCATGGAGGGGGAGGACATGGCATACACACACTTCAGCTAGGAAGGGGAGGGGGGACATGACACACACTTTAGCTAGGAGGGGGGACACGGCACACACTTTAGCTAGGAGGGGGGGGACATGGGACACACTTTAGTTAGGAGGGGGGGACATGGCACAAACTTTAGTTAGTAGGGGGAGGGGGGACATGGCACACACTTTAGTTAGGAGGGGGGGACATGGCACACACTTTAGTTAGGAGGGGGAGGGGGGGGAGGACATGGCACACACTTTAGTTAGTAGAGGAGGGGGGGACATGGCACACACATGTACCCAGATCACAGTAGACAGATCTGCCGTTCCGCTCTTCCCCCTCCTCCCTGTACCGCTGCTGGTGCACTCCTGTCTTCTGCTCTCCCCCCTCCTCCATGTACCGCTGCTGCTGCACTGTGTCTTCCAGCTCTGCCTGTGTGTGACAGGCGCCGGACCGGCAGCGGCAGCAACAGCAAGGACAGTGCTGCACTAGTCTGCACCGTGAGTAAGGAGGCAGGGAGCCGCTCTTAATGAAGTCAGCGCCGCATCCTTGGCATCCCGGCGCCCGCCGCAGCTGTGGCATTACCTGGTGGGTCCCGCCGCCGCTTCTCCCAGCCGCGTCTATGTGATTGGAGCAGCGGATCCAGCACTGGATCCGCTGTCCAATCACTGGTGCCTCCCTAGCAGGGGAGTGCTTTCCCTGCCAGCGAGGCACTTGTATAAGTGCCGCATTCCACTCTTTTTGTAATGTGCTTTTACAGCCCAGCGCATGGCCCCGCCCCCCGCTTTGTCTGCGTTCCCACTGGCTACTGGAGGCACCGCTATCAGTGCCTCTCAAACTTATTACAAGGACTACAATGATTATAATAATATAAAGAGGATACATATGACACAGAATATGTGTCTTATGTATCTTCTTTGTATTATTTTAATCATTAATGACAGTGGAGGCACTGCCTTCCCTGACTGCACGTCCCTGGCGTTCCCCCTCTACATACAGTGAATACGGCTCAGCTGCTCTCAAGGGACATTGTCTTCATTACGTCCTCCACACAGCCGCTTACATTTGGACTACATTGGTGAATGGAGTAAGTGATGTACACAGTATCTACAAACCAAATACATACAAGTTTGTGAGAGATTGTATAACATACAGCAGGGGTGCTTTAAGAGAGGAGGAGGCCCGTGTTCCACCTCCGTATGGGCCCCCTCCTCTCTGCACGGAGCGCTGTAGAGTCTGAGCACTAGAGCGCTCAGACTCTACTGTGCATGCTCAGATCTCTGGGAAAATGATGCAGCGGCCATTTTCCCAGAGATTTCTCTACTGCGCATGCGCAAGACTCCGTGAAAATGGGCGCTGAGCCATTTTAACTGTGTTTTCACAGTGCTGTGGATGCCGGCGCTGGACTCCGGAGGGGTGAGTATTTTAAAAATGGGTGCAGCGTGTGCGGTGGGGGCCCCCTCTGGACTCAGGGGCCCATGTGCACCTCACACACTGCACCCATTATAGAAACGCCAGTGACACACAGGACTATAATACCACAATAAGATTGTCAATTATATGAACTCTTAACAAAGGGGGTCATTCCGAGTTGATCGCTCGCTAACAACTTTTTGCAGCGCTGCGATCAGGTTAAATCTCGGCAAAACTGCGCATGCGTATGCACCGCAATGCGCAGGCACGTCGTATGGGTACAAAGAGGATCGGTGCTGGGTGATGGATTTAACGAAGAATACATTCGCACAGCCGATCGCAAGGTGATTGACAGGAAGAAGGCGTTTGCAGGTGTCAACTGACCATTTTTTGGGAAAAACGCGGGCGTGTCCAAGCTTTTGCAGGGCGGGTGTCCGACGTCAATTCCAGGACCAAAAAGACTGAAGTGATCGCAGCGGCTGAGTAAGTCCAGAGCTACTCAGAAACTGCAAAAAACTTTTTTGTGCCATCGGCTGCACATGCGATTGCACACTCGCAAAACGTAAATACACTCCCCCATAGTCAGCGACTATCTGATCGCAGCGCTGCAAAAAGTTGCTAGCGAGCGATCAACTCGGAATGACCCCCTATGTTCTTTTAATTGAGACACACAGCTCATGTCAATTGTTGTTTTTTTTCTTTCTTAAAATTCTGAAACATTGGCCCTCATTCCGAGTTGTTCGCTCGTTCTTTTTCATCGCATCGCAGCGGTTTTCCGCAAACTGCGCATGCGCAATGTTCGCACTGCGGCTGCGCCAAGTAAATTTGCTAAGAAGTTTGGTATTTTACTCACGGCATTACGAGGTTTTTTCTTCGTTCTGGTGATCGGAGTGTGATTGACAGGAAGTGGGTGTTTCTGGGCGGAAACTGGCCATTTTATGTGAGTGTGTGAAAAAACGCTGCCGTTTCTAGGAAAAACGCGGGAGTGGCTGGAGAAACGGGGGAGTGTCTGGGCGAATGCTGGGTGTGTTTGTGACGTCAAACCAGGAACGAAACTGACTGAACTGATCGCAGTGGCAGAGTAAGTGTCGAGCTACTCAGAAACTGCTTAGAAATTTCTATTCGCAATTTTGAGAATCTTTCGTTCGCAATTTTGCTAAGCTAAGATTCACTCCCAGTAGGTGGCGGCTTAGCATGTGCAATGCTGCTAAAAGCAGCTTGCGAGCGAACAACTCGGAATGAGGGCCATTGTTTCTTGATACATGTTTGCCCAATACTGCGCAAACATGTATTTTTTTTCTTTCTTGTTTTTTTTTCTTTCTTAAAATTCTGAAACAATGATTTCTTGATACATGTTTGCCCAATACTGTGCACAGTACTATTTTAATGTTTGATTTGGTTTTATTATAAAATTGAACTATGGCCCTCATTCCGAGTTGTTCGCTCGCTAGCTGCTTTTAGCAGCATTGCACATGCTAGGCCACCGCCCTCTGGGAGTGTATCTTAGCTTAGCAGAATAGCGAACGAAAGATTAGCAGAACTGCTACTAAATAATTCTTTGCAGTTTCTGAGTAGCTCCAGACCTACTCACAGATTGCGATCAGCTCAGTCCGTTTAGTTCCTGGTTTGACATCACAAACACGCCCTGCGTTCAGCCAGCCACTCCCCCGTTTCTCCAGACACTCCCACGTTTTTCCCTGACACGCCTGCGTTTTTTAGCATACTCCCGGAAAACGCCCCTTTCCTGTCAATCATTCACCGATCAGCAGTGCGACTGAAATGCGCCGCAGGATCCACAGCAAAACTGCTAAGTTTTTAGTTAAATAACTAAGCGCATGCGCCGTGCGTGCCTTGTGCATGCGCAATTAGCAACAAATCGCAGCATAGCGAAAATCGGCAATGAGCGAACAACTCGGAATGACCACCAATATACTAACTAGTGAGTGTTTTCTATTGACACACAGTGGTATCCTCTATATATTTATTGATATACCATTTCAATACCCGTTTATCCCAAGCGCAGTAGATTTTTTTTTCTTTTTCTTTTTTTTTTACATGAATCTACAGATACCTGCCTTTTAGAAAAAGACGCCCTGCTGGCGTTAAAACGCGTTAAGGATACAGGTGTACCCTTCCACTATCTGAAGTCAGGCTCAGCTTGAGTCGCTACAGGAGATCAGCCCTGAACGGCCGCTATCATCACAGCCCTCCACCGCCGAGCTGACGCACAGGTGCCGGGGCTGCGGTGCCTTCTTGATCTTGCCGGCGGCACACTATAGTGAGGCTGATTTGGAACCGTGTGTGGAAGCGCAGCTCCAACACCGCTATTCAGAGCAAGGCGGGCTTCCACACCTATCCAGCACATCACATCTGCGGCTCCGACACCATTCTCTTTCTTCACCAGGTGTACCGCAGGGAGTCTCAATCGGAGCTGCCCGTGGGAGGTCAGTCCAGCCGTTTCTGGTGAGAGCCCACTAACATCGTGTCGCACAGGCAACATCCAGCGGTCCGGGTCCCACAGCCGTCTGACAGTCTGTGTATGGCTGCATTCCATCTTAACCCGGCGGCAACTGCAGACACTACTCTCCCTCCTCCGTGCGGGGGTAAACGGCTGGCTGATTAAATATCACTCCGGGCTCTCCCTGCTAATACCACCACAGCAGCCTGGTTTTCTTGGACACAGTCCATCTACTCACCCTTGCATTTATTTGAGCGGCATAATAACATTGCAAGGGTCATCTCTACTTCAGGAATATTGGAATTGACATCCGTCTGTATGGAATAAGGACAGTTTGGGACTTCCACTAATAAGTGAGTCACTATTGGTATACAGATCCATCTGCTAATTGTAAAAGTCCAAAATTATTACTGTTGCTGTATTCATTACAACATTCTTGGGGTCATTTGTTTTAAAACATTAGGCATTGCCTAATAGGAATTTCATTATTACAATGTATTTGGACATAGTGTCGTTGTAGTTAATAGATTTCATGACAATTAATTCATTTTAACTGTACTCCCGGGAGGATTGTTGTTGTGATTTATAATTTTTAAAATAAATATTTTTCATCTTTGATTGTGGAGCGCAACTTGGTTTTTGTTTCATTGAGTGTTTTTCTGAGGGATTGGCATTCCCTTTCCAAGTCGCTGCTGACAATCACATACACCACCATTCACCGAGCGCACAGCTTCTTTGTTTTTGATGAATCTACAGAGGTTTAGTATACAACAGCGAATGGGCGTTACGGTGGTTTGAAGTTTCCTTATATACTCTTAATTATCCTAGATTATAATTGATTCTCAGCGCCTAGCCTATCCCCCAATTAGTATCCCATTAAATACATAAGGGACTGCAGCTCTTACCTGGTGATAATGGGGGGACTGTGGATGATATCTCCAATATCTGCTGCAGTCCCTCCTTCATACAGGTTGGGATCAGGTGACCAGCAGTCGGGGTTCCAGTGGTCAGCATACCGACGCTGGGATACCGGCCGCCAGATTGCCAGTGGTGGGGGGCATACATTACAAAGCCCCTTGAATAGAACAGGTTCTATTCCCACTCTATAGGTGCCGTGGACACCCACAAGTGGGAATAGTTCCTGTTAGTCGGCATGCCTACTGTCTGGATTTCTAGCGGTCGGGATTCCGGCATCGGTATACTGATTGGCGGGATCCCAACCGCCGGTAACATGATTACATCCCCTTCGCACATTTGGGGGAGCCTTAATATTTGTGGGTATTCCCCTCAAAAAAGGTATTTTCCTGCGATATGCCACAATTTGTATTTAATAGGCCCCTAGGTCTCTTATGAAATTTTTAGAGGTTATTACTCTATAATGTCCAAATGTTGGATCCACAAAAGTCCCCTGATGTGATGGCTATACACCACTTTCTGGATGACTACATCCTGCCTAATTTGGGTTACTCCCACTTGTAAACACTCAACTAAGATATTTTGGAGGAGGTAGATGTTTGCTCCCAAATCTCAGAAATTGTATGTTCCTGGTCCTGATGGCTTAGTCATGTCCTATTATAAGAAATTTTTAGAGTTGCTGGACCCATGGCTGACACAGGTTTTTAACTACATACTTCAAGGAAGCAAACTTCCCCCAGATACTGCTCATTCCTGCACTATGGGGGTAATTCCAAGTTGATCGCAGCAGGATCTTTGATAGCAATTGGGCAAAACCATGTGCACTGCAGGGGAGGCAGATATAACATGTGCAGAGAAAGTTAGATTTGGGTGGGTTATTTTGTTTCTGTGCAGGGTAAATACTGGCTGCTTTATTTTTACACTGCAAATTAGATTGCAGATTGAACACACCCCACCCAAATCTAACTCTCTCTGCACATGTTATATCTGCCTCCCCTGCAGTGCACATGGTTTTGCCCAATTGCTGACAAAAATCCTGCTGCGATCAACTTGGAATTACCCCCTATATAGTCATTCCCAAACTAAATAAAGATCCCACCAGAACCCATCTATGGGGGGTCATTCCGAGTTGATCGCTAGCTGCCGTTGTTCGCAGCGCAGCGATCAGTGGAAAAAATGGCTAATCTGCACATGCGTATACATCGCAATGCGCACGCACGACGTACGGTTACAAAGTCCTTCGTGGTTTTGCAAAGGTTCTAGCGAAGCTTTCAGTCGCAAGCCCAAACGCTGGAATATTTACATGAAGTTGGTGTTTCTGGGTGTCAACCGACCGTTTTCAGGAAGTGCTTAGAAAAACACTGGAGTGTCGGGGAAAACGCAGGCGTGGCTGGGTGGGTGTGTGACGTCAAAAGCCGTCCCTCCGTTGTCAGAATCAACGCACACGAATAGTAACTACAGGGCTGGTCTTGTTTTGCACAAAATGATTTTGCAGGCGCTCTGCTGCACAAGCGTTCGCACTTCTGCAAAGCAAAAATACACTCCCCAGTGGGCGGCGACAATGCGTTTGCACGGCTGCTAAAAGTAGCTAGCGAGCGATCAACTCGTGAAGCATTTTTTGCTGAAGTCCTTGTGAGCCATCTGAACAACTACAGTATATAAATTATTTACTAGCCCCCGACCAAGTTGGATTTGTACCCATACAGCTGTATGACACCAGTTGAACCATAAATTTCCCATATAAACAGATTCCAAACTTCTGTTATTCTAGCGCTGGATGCACAGAAGGCCCTTGGCAGATTCTTGTGGACCCTAACTCTCCACACCCTAAAAAATATTGTAAGTGATTTGTAAGGCCATTTTTAAAGGCCATACATTCTCTACATAGCTTCATATCATCAGAAGTCTCCAATGGACTCACCTCATTCATATTCATGTCCAGTAATGGTAAACAAGATGCTCACTCTCAACATTGGTCTATGCACTGTATAGAGATCCATTGGCGGCCACAGTTTGTAGGAACCTGGATTTGCTGGTGACGTGTTATTAACCTTGACAAATCCGTTAACCTCACACCCCAACCATTTTAAGGTTCTGGACTCTTATGGTATCATCTCTGGCTATAAAATAAATAGTTCTAAATCTGAAGCTCTAGCTATCCCATTATCTGACCATGGGTCTGATGAATGCAGATCACACAACCTCTGTATGCAGCAGCTGTGTGATAATACACTAACAAGGTTTCTTGTGTAACTAGGGGTGGTCTTCAGGTTGCCGGCGGCCGGCCTCCCGGAAACCACCATACCGGTCCCAGAATCCCGACCGCCAGCATACCGACATCTTTTCTCCCTCTTGGGGGTCCACGACCCCCCTGAAGGGAGAATAGATAGAGTGGCGTGCATAGCACGCCACCGTGTCCACAGCGTGGCGAGCATAGCGAGTCCGCAAGGGGCTCATTTGCGCTCGCCCAGCTGTTGGTATACCGGTGGTCGGGATTCCGGCGCCGGTCTGCTGGTCGCCGGGACCCCGACCGCCGGCAAACCATACTACACCTGTAAATAGACGCCTCCTGCTGGCTTCTCTGAACTGTTGCTGCATCTGAAGACACAACCATTTGGCTCCATGTGAGAATATCAGCCATGTGAGTAACCCTTAGATTACTCAAAATTACCATCTCAGATCCAAATCTGATCTGCATCGGAAAGATATAAACACTGGCTTGGACAATCCCAGAAAATGGAGGTGTTACAACCCCATTTCAGGAACACTGCTCAGTGCCACCCCTTCCTGGCCACAAAAGTGAATCAGGCACCCACGTTACTAATACTCTAGTGCAGACCTCTTTCCATCAGATATTTGGGAATCTAAATGACATAGGAATATACTTGCATACCACATCTTCCCTGCATTTGCGATGCGATCGCATATCAGATGAACATCGCGAACAGGCTTACTCAGCCTTGCCATCACAGTGTGGCTTGCGGGGCCACGGTAACTGTGTCTCACGAGGCAGTAATTGGCCTTTCCACCCCCAGAAATTGGGGGCAATGTGCACCCTTTTTTTCCGAACAGCGGCCACCTCCAACCCCATCCTGGGAATGCCTCTGCCTGTCAATTAGGCAGAGGTGCTCGCATTTTTAGTGAAGTGATCGCAGGACCCATTCTGCACATGCGCAGTCCCCGAACATTGGGAAACTGTGCAGATGATTACATTAGTGATCCTTAATAAACAAAGCCCTATGAGTATAAGTGGAAAATCAGAAATAGATGCTGTGACTGGACGGGCTTACTCTGCCACCGGGGTGACTATGCACTGTGACCAGACGGGTTTACTCTGCCACTGGGGTCACTATACACTGTGACTGGATGGGCTTACTCTTGCCACCGAGGTCACTATTCACTGTGACCGGATGGGCTTACTCTGCCACTGGGGTCACTATGCACTGTGACCAGATGGGTTTACTCTGCCACCGAGGTCACTATGCAGTGACTGGAGGGGCTTACTCTGCCACCGAGGTCACTATTCACTGTGACCGGATGGGCTTACTCTGCCACGAGGTCACTATTCACTGTGACCGGATGGGCTTACTCTGCCACTGGGGTCACTATGCACTGTGACCAGATGGGTTTACTCTGCCACCGAGGTCACTATGCAGTGACTGGAGGGGCTTACTCTGCCACCGGGGTCACTATGCACTGTGACCAGATGGGTTTACTCTGCCACTGGGGTCACTATACACTGTGAATGGATGGGCTTACTCTGCCACTGGGGTCATTATGCACTGTGACTGGATGGGCTTACTCTGCCACTTGGGTCACTAAGCCCTGTGACTGGACGGGCTTACTCTGCCACCGGGGTCACTATGCACTGTGACCAGACGGGTTTACTCTGCCACTGGGGTCACTATGCAGTGACTGGAGGGGCTTACTCTGCCACCGAGGTCACTATTCACTGTGACCGGATGGGCTTACTCTGCCACCGAGGTCACTATTCACTGTGACCGGATGGGCTTACTCTGCCACTGGGGTCACTATGCACTGTGACCAGATGGGTTTACTCTGCCACCGAGGTCACTATGCAGTGACTGGAGGGGCTTACTCTGCCACCGGGGTCACTATGCACTGTGACCAGATGGGTTTACTCTGCCACTGGGGTCACTATACACTGTGACTGGATGGGCTTACTCTGCCACTGGGGTCATTATGCACTGTGACTGGATGGGCTTACTCTGCCACTTGGGTCACTAAGCCCTGTGACTGGATGGGCTTACTCTGCCACTGGGGTCACTATGCACTGTGACCAGATGGGTTTACTCTGCCACCGAGGTCACTATGCACTGTGACTGGCGGTGCTTACTCTGCCACCCGGGTCACTATGCACTGTGACCAGATGGGTTTACTCTGCCACTGGGGTCACTATACACTGTGACTGGATGGGCTTACTCTGCCACTTGGGTCACTATACACTGTGACTGGATGGGCTTACTCTGCCACCGGGGTCACTATGCACTGTGACCGGATAGGCTTACTCTGCCACCAGGGTCACTATGCACTGTGACCGGATGGGCTTACTCTGCCACCGGGGTCACTATACACTGTGACTGGACGGGCTTACGTTGCCAATGGGGTCACTATGCACTGTGACCAGACGGGCTTACATTGCCAATGGGGTAACTATGCACTGTGACCAGATGGGCTTACTCTGCCACTGGGGTCACTATGCACTGTGACTGGACGGGCTTACTCTGCCACTGGGGTCACTATGCACTGTGACCAGATGGGTTTACTCTGCCACCGAGGTCACTATGCACTGTGACTGGAGGTGCTTACTCTGCCACCCGGGTCACTATGCACTGTGACCGGATGGGCTTACTCTGCCACCGGGGTCACTATACACTGTGACTGGACGGGCTTACTCTGCCACCAGGGTCACTATGCACTGTCACCGGATGGGCTTACTCTGCCACCGGGGTCACTATACACTGTGACTGGACGGGCTTACGTTGCCAATGGGGTCACTATGCACTGTGACCAGACGGGCTTACATTGCCAATGGGGTAACTATGCACTGTGACCAGATGGGCTTACTCTGCCACTGGGGTCACTATGCACTGTAACTGGATGGGCTTACTCTGCCACCGGGGTCAATATGCACTGTGACTGGATGGGCTTACTCTGTCACTGGTGTCACTATGCACTGTGACTGGACGGGCTTACTCTGCCACTGGGGTCCTATACACTGTGACCAGATGGGCTTACTCTGCCACCGGGGTCACTATACACTGTGACTGGATGGGCTTACTCTGCCACCAGGGTCACTATACACTGTGACTGGATGGGCTTACTCTGCCACTGGGGTCACTATGCACTGTGACCAGATGGGTTTACTCTGCCACCGAGGTCACTATGCAGTGACTGGAGGGGCTTTCTCTGCCACTGGGGTCACTATACACTGTGACTGGATGGGCTTACTCTTGCCACCGAGGTCACTATTCACTGTGACCGGATGGGCTTACTCTGCCACTGGGGTCACTATGCACTGTGACCAGATGGGTTTACTCTGCCACCGAGGTCACTATGCAGTGACTGGAGGGGCTTACTCTGCCACCGAGGTCACTATTCACTGTGACCGGATGGGCTTACTCTGCCACGAGGTCACTATTCACTGTGACCGGATGGGCTTACTCTGCCACTGGGGTCACTATGCACTGTGACCAGATGGGTTTACTCTGCCACCGAGGTCACTATGCAGTGACTGGAGGGGCTTACTCTGCCACCGGGGTCACTATGCACTGTGACCAGATGGGTTTACTCTGCCACTGGGGTCACTATACACTGTGAATGGATGGGCTTACTCTGCCACTGGGGTCATTATGCACTGTGACTGGATGGGCTTACTCTGCCACTTGGGTCACTAAGCCCTGTGACTGGACGGGCTTACTCTGCCACCGGGGTCACTATGCACTGTGACCAGACGGGTTTACTCTGCCACTGGGGTCACTATACACTGTGACTGGATGGGCTTACTCTGCCACCGAGGTCACTATTCACTGTGACCGGATGGGCTTACTCTGCCACTGGGGTCACTATGCACTGTGACCAGATGGGTTTACTCTGCCACCGAGGTCACTATGCACTGTCACCGGATGGGCTTACTCTGCCACCGGGGTCACTATACACTGTGACTGGACGGGCTTACGTTGCCAATGGGGTCACTATGCACTGTGACCAGACGGGCTTACATTGCCAATGGGGTAACTATGCACTGTGACCAGATGGGCTTACTCTGCCACTGGGGTCACTATGCACTGTAACTGGATGGGCTTACTCTGCCACCGGGGTCAATATGCACTGTGACTGGATGGGCTTACTCTGTCACTGGTGTCACTATGCACTGTGACTGGACGGGCTTACTCTGCCACTGGGGTCCTATACACTGTGACCAGATGGGCTTACTCTGCCACCGGGGTCACTATACACTGTGACTGGATGGGCTTACTCTGCCACCAGGGTCACTATACACTGTGACTGGATGGGCTTACTCTGCCACCAGGGTCATTATGCACTGTGATTGGATAGGCATACTTTGCCACCCTGGTCAGCTGCCATATTGTATAGGTGTTTCTTCCCATCACTAGCAGCCCATTACTGATTTGCTGCACCATAAGCGGTCTAGTCACTGCCACCACCAGTTTCCTGTATGTGGTCATGCAGCTACTGCACCTGCTGGATGGTGATGACTAATTCCCACTTACCACTTACTATGAATCAGTTCCACTTTGGTCGCAAGGTAAGGTAGGCTCAGGGACATTGTACAGGGGTCAGCACATCCAGGGAATGGTGAAGCACTGCACTTATCTGGCAGTCATAGGTGTCATAATATGCCACACGTGGTACTTGGCTTTCACCTTCTAGGTTCTACGGTGGCTGTTTCCTGCGCCAACTCTCGGCTCCCCTCCACCTGGCACATGCTGACTCTTTTGCTGGTGCTGTCCTTCTCTCACTACAGTAATGGGTATGTGCCACTCTTTATGGTTTGAACTAGAGCTTGTAAGTCCACTGGAAAGGGGGCATGGTAAATTTAAACAGGCTTCTCTATTTAAGGCTCCCTTGAGCTGCTGCAAATTGCCATTTTTTAGGCTTCACTCCTAGGAGGTGCAATATTGGGGCAGGATAAATACTGGCTGCATTTGCATGTAGTCCACAAATGTGAGACAGCTTTATTTTTACTGCAACTTAGATTTCAGTTTAAACACACCCCACCCAAATCTTAACGTCCATACACATTAGACGATGTCGCTCTGTGAGCGACGTCGTCTAATGTTTCCCCCTCCCGGGCCGGCCGGTCGGCAGCCGACTGTACACACTGAGTGATATGACCGCTCATATCGCTCAGTGGTGTCACGCCTCCGCCAGCCCTGCATGCAGGTCGTGGACGACAGTCCAGATCCTGCATGCATGCACTCCCGACAGCGACGATCGGTCATCGCTGGCGGCATACACACTTGCCGATAAAATGAGCGACGTCGCTCGGGGAGGGGGAAAATGAGCGACATCGCTCATTTTATCGGCAAGTGTGTATGGGCCTTAAAACTTTCTGCACGTTACATCTACACCAACTACAGAGCAACATGGTTTTGCCCAGTTGCTTGATAATTTGCTTTACTTACAAACATGAATCAGGCCTGCTGTGGGCCTTATATAATACGAAAAAACACACCAAGGGGTAAATTTACTAAGATGGGAGTTCTATTTAAGATGTGATGTTGCCCATAGCAACCAATCAGATTCCAGGTATTATCTTCTAGAAGGTGCTAGATAAATGAGAAGTAGAAGCTGATTGGTTGCTATGGGCAACATCCCATCTTAAATAGAACTCCCATCTCAGTAAATTTACCCCCAAATTTTAACAAGGCACTTTTATCAAATGAATTCCAGTTGTAGCTGATAACTCAAGGGTTACTCAGACCATGCAAAATATAACAAACAAGAAAATAAATGTTCAAGCGCACAGGAATTAAAGTATTAATTTCTTTTAAAAATACACACACACACATAGTATATATATATATACATATATATACATATATATATATCAACCAAATACTCTCCTTCTGCGCTGTTCTAAGGCTAATTAGATACAATAAGATACAGTACTCCTTGGGAGGGGCTGCCTATTTCACTAAGTAAAAGAATATTTTAAGACTTCCGGTTCCGGCACCGCATGGAGCGACACGCTGCTTAGAAGCTCCGGTGCCTGCAGCCACTGACCTCTAACATATCGCCCGCTTTGGGCGTCCATTGAGCGGTCACTCATACCGGCCCACTCCCCGTACATCCGGCCCCCATCTATGGACCGATTCTTAGCTCCCACGATGCAGGGAAAGCCTCCACGGGCCAAATCTGAAAGCCGCGGCTCGGCTTCTAAGATGGCCGCCGCAGCTTCTCTGGAGGCCGGAGCTCGAACGGCGGTTACCTCAGCTCCTCCCTTGACCCCTGTGCCCAGCGTCTCTCCATCCCTTGCTGAGTCCGCTGCCCTAGGCTCGTTATTGCCCTCCTCTACCCCGGGGCATTCCTTGTCCTATGAGGACATTGTTAGAGCGGTGAAAGAGACCGTCCAGCCATTATTTCAAGAACAAGCACAGCTGCATGCTGCTGCACTACAGCAAGCTGTCCTGGATATTAAAAGCCAGTATAAACAACTATCCAAGCGTGTTTTACAAGTGGAACATACTGCTGGTGAAAATTTTCAGCAAATCGATGAACTCTCCGACATCTCCGCTAAACTGCAGAAATCAGAAAACATGGTATGGTCTAAGATCGACGATCTAGAAAATAGATCGCGCAGAAACAATCTCAGGCTCATTGGGCTCCCAGAGACGATTAAGGGCCAAGCTCTTTATCACTTCCTTCGACACACACTCCCCGATCTCCTTGGAATTCAAGATATTTGCTCGGATCTCGTGGTAGAACGTGCACACAGAACAGGCCCTGGTCGCTCCGCTGCATCCAACCGACCACGTGCTGTGCTATTTCGGTGTCTTAACTACCTCCATAAAGAGGCCCTGTGGTCTGCTTCCCGCCGTATAAGAGACCTTGTTTGGGAGGATGCCAAATTATTAATCTTCCAGGACTTCTCCCCGGAGCTTACCAGGCTACGAAAGGCGTTCTCTCCCACATGCTCAAAATTAGCCCACGAGGGCCGAAAGTTTGCTCTACTCTACCCTGCACGCCTGAGGATTTTCGATGGCACATCTTTTAAGGACTTCCACACCCCGGAGGATGCTGCCGCTTATCTTTCGGAGACCGAAGCCTCCGACCAAGTGCCGAAATAGCCGTCTTTTACAGACACTGCCCTGTAACTATCCTGCTTCATTGTTGCCTGGACTTAGTCACCCTCGACATACATTTATTTCTCATCCCCACCCCGTGGACTATAAGTTCCTCTGTTAGTCTTATTTGGACCTTCTAGCTAATCCCTCAGTGGTCTTCTGGGTGATGTATATATAATCTTAAAGTGACATAAGTTTCCTCTAAGCAATGTATGCCTGTTTCCAGCTTTATATAATTTTATATGCTTGGATGCCTGTTTTGCCCATCCATTTAGGGGTAGGCTGATGTCATTCTGACCGCTCACTCATATCCCTTACCCCTCTCCCCCCTCCCCCCTTCCACTCCCTATCTCCCCCTCCCCTTACCCCCCTCCCTCTCCCCCCCCTCCCCTATGCTGCTCATTATAGTGGTTGCTGGCTAGGAGCGCTGCCCTCCTTGCTGCCCTTGGTTATTACTTTAATTATAATACCGTGAAGTTGTTACACGAATATTGTTGTGGGACCCCCGGTGGGTCTAATATTTTCTTCTCATCTCTATGTTTCTACTATCCTTATGTCTTCCCCCTCCCCTCCTTCCTCTCGTGTCTTTTCCCACCCTACACTGCTTATGGGTTTGTAAGATGTCTTCCTGTATGATTACTTATTACTTAAAGCCCCATGTCTTCTATTAAGGTGGGCACATGGAATGTTGGGGGTATCCATTCCCCTATCAAGAGAAAGAAGATCCTGCTCTATTTAAATAGATTACATATGGATTTGGTGTTTATACAGGAGACGCACCTTCTCACCCCAGAGGCCCAAAAATTGGGTGTTTTGGGCTGGCAGGTGCTCTCAGACGCTCCCTATTCTTCTAAGGCCAGGGGTGTGTTGATCCTCGCTAAAAGTAGCTTGCATATTGAAGTCATCACTTCCCTGTGCGATCCTGCTGGTAGATTCCTAATACTTGAAATTTTACTTCATAATACCAAATATGTTATATGTTCTGTGTATGCTCCAAACTCTTATTCAAAAGTTTTTTTTAAGAGTCTCATAACAACACTGTGCCCGTTTATGCCCTGTCCAATGATTGTGGGCGGAGACTTCAATATTGTGGCCTCCGCTTATATGGATTCGAACTCCTCCGCTCGTGCACGCTCCCCTCCTACCTTAGGTGTCACCTTTTTTGCACAACAACTGCATCTGACTGATGCTTGGAGATTTCTTCATCCCACTGACAGGGAGTACTCGTGTCTCTCGGCTGCTCACGGCACACTGTCCAGAATAGACTTCTTATTGCTCTCAGATTCCCTGATTCCCCAAAATACTGAAGCACAGATGGAAACAATTTCTCTTTCTGATCACGCCCTAGTTTGGGTTTCCCTTACCACCTCATTAGACTATGGCTCCTTTAAATGCTGGCGTTTCCCCACTTCCTTTACCTCTTCCCTACAATTTCGGAACAGGTTGGAGGCATTTTGGGAGGAGTTCAGACTGGATAATGCAGGTATTGCTGAAACTGATCCCTTATTGTTCTGGCAGACCTCAAAGGCGGTTATACGCGGTAGGCTTGTGGAATACACTTCCACAAGAAAGAAACAATTTCTTTCTGAGTTTAAAACCTCCCAACGCTGCCTAACTGATGCCTACCAACACTTCAAACAGTGCCCGTCTCCTGCCTCAAAGAAGGTATATTTAGATTGCAAGTCTCAGTTTGGTGCTGTGCTGGCATTAATGGGCGACCGCCATACATTTAGCAGAAATCACCGCTTTCATAGGTACGGCAATAAAACGGGCCGTCTCCTTTCAAATCTTCTGCGGGGTCCAGTGCCGTCCTCGGTGATCCAGACATTGAAACGAGACGATGGCTCGTTGGCTACCAGATCTGTGGACATGGCGCAGATCCTCTCAGAATTTTATACTGACATTTACTCCCCCCCTCCCCTCGATCAAGCAGCTAAAACTTCTTTCTGGGACTCTGTTTCCTTGCCTCAAATATCAACATCGGTGAAGGGGGATCTTTGCTTGCCGATTACTACCCAGGAGGTGGAAGCGGCAATTAAACATCTTAAGCCCATGAAAGCACCTGGACCCGATGGTTTCTCTGGGGAATTCTACAAAATGCTCATACTTAAATTGCTGGATCCTCTGACCTTGGTATTTAATAACATTTTATCTTCCCATTCCCTCCCTCAGTACTTTAACGAAGCCCTGATACGTCTCCTTCCCAAACCTGGAAGGGATCCCCATCTCCCCGGTTCATACCGCCCCATCTCCTTGCTCAACGTTGACTATAAACTATTTACGAAAATTATTGCAGATAGGTTAAAGGGATTACTCCCCTCCATTATCCACCCTGACCAAACTGGTTTCATCTCAGGCCGACACTCCACTAACAATATCCGTAAAGTTCTTGCAGCGGCCACCTGGTTACACTCCAGCGGAGACCCTGACCCCCAATACATCCTCTCCCTGGACGCGGAGAAAGTGTTTGATCTTGTCAGTTGGGATCACTTATACACGACGCTGGATAAGTTTGGGTTTCCGCTGGACCTGATCAACATGATACGTAATTTGTATTCCCCCTCCTCATCTCGCATCATGTGTAATGGCTACTTGTCGGCTCCTATTCCTCTTCACCGAGGCACAAGGCAGGGCTGCCCCCTTTCCCCACTTTTATTTGCTATCGCCATAGAGCCCCTGGCTATTAAACTGCGTCATCTCCCAGAATACTCCGGAGTATTGGTTCATGACCATGAGCTCCGTGTGAGTTTGTTTGCGGATGACATGCTCCTTTTTATTTCACGACCTGAGACCTCTGTCCCGCCGATCATGCTGGCTATTTCTGAGTTTGGTGCCTTTGCGGGATATCGTGTTAATGCCTCTAAGTCTGAACTCTTCCCACTCAACTCGATTGCCTGTCAGCGCCCCCCGGCGCCAGTACTCACTCAATTTAAGAGAAACACCTTAGGCCTTAAATATTTGGGTATATATATCCCTGTGAATATCTTAGACCTATACTCAGTCAACTATACCGCTGTTTTTAACAAAGTTTCCCAATTGCTATCCACTTGGTCATCTCTTCCTGTGTCCCTACTAGGAAGAGTAGCTATTTTGAAGAGTATTGTATTCCCCAAGATCTCTTATCTACTCCAGATGATTCCTATCCAGCCCCCTACTAAAGACTTAAAAGAATGTGATAGAATGTTCTCCAAATTCCTGTGGAATCGCAAGAGGTCTCGGATTTCTTTACCTAAACTTAAACTCCCCCGCGCCCAGGGTGGCTTGGCTGTCCCAGACCTCTTGGCTTTCTTCCAGGCTGCGAACTTTAGGTATATCTCGGATTGGTTAAGGGGCACCTCCTCATATGTTAATTATGACATGGAACAGGGCCTTGTACACCCTTACGACCTAAGGGCTTTGCTACATACCCCGAAAGCCTTGCTCCCACCAATGGTACGCCCTAATATTCTTTTCTGGGACGCCTATCGCTCCTGGTGGGCCATTAACAAGGCCCTACATCGCAACCCAGAATACTCTCCTTTTATCCCATTGTGCGGTAACCCCTGCTTCACTCCTCCCCTTGACAATACCAAATTCCTCACATGGAAATCTAGGGGCATAGCCCTCATTCGCAGAGCCGGCCTTAGGCATAGGCAAACTAGGCAAATGCCTAGGGCATTTGGTATGCTTAGGGGCACCAGCAGCTTCTGCTGATTAAAATGATATGCGGCATGCCTATATTCTGTTGTATTCCTGGAAATCACTGTAATGTAGCATTTCGTATGCAGATGCAGTCGCACACAGAATATAGGCATGCTGCTGTGCTGCATATAATTTTAATCAGCAGAAGCTGCTTGTGCATCCTAGCCACATAGTAATGCAAATAAGATGCATTTTCATAAACAAAAGGCGCCCGGCGTTAGCAGAGCCAACTGACTCATGCCAGGCATCTCTTGCAGAACTAATGGCGGTGCTAGGGGGCACCAGCCAAAATCTTGCCTAGGGCATCATATTGGTTAGGGCCGGCTCTGCTCATTCGTGATGTGTTTGACCCGGGTGGCCATGTACTGTCATTCGCGGATTTAGCCGAGAGACACGGTGTGCCCTCATCTAATTTCTTCATGTTCCTACAAGTACGCCATTTTGTACAAACTCTCCCCATCCCTCCTGTGCACGAGCGGAGAAAGGATCCTCTGTCCGCCCTGCTGGTCACGTTACCTACCTTTTCATACAAGATATGCTGGTTATACCGGGACTTGTTGCCCGGCAAGCCGGAGGTTTTCTGGCCCCCCATGTTGTCAAAATGGTCGAGTGAGTGGTCCTGGGACCCATCGGTGGAGTGCTTCCTCTCCCCCCTTCCCGCTATACTGAAAGCCCTGCATTCTGCCCAGCTTCAAGAAATCCACTTTAAATTTTTACATCGGGCATATATTGCCCCGGGACAACGCAAATATATGGTCTCTACAGACTCTGGTCATTGCCCCAAATGTAAAGCACCAAATGCTTTCTTTATGCATAACTTTTGGCATTGTCCGAAAATTAAACGATTCTGGAATAAAGTAGTGTGGTATATAAAATCCACCTTCCGGATCTCTCTCCCTATGGATCCAGCGGCACTCTTTGGCCTTAATACTACAACCTGGCGTTTACATCCATCCCAGACATACTGCATTCCGTTTCTATATGTACTATTGACCCTGGGGAAAAAGTTAATTCTGAATCATTGGATATATCGAACCTCTCCCTCTCTAGGTAACCTCAAGTCTTTACTTACTAATACCCTATACTTTGAACGCCAATCCACTCTCCCAGACCTTGACCGTAACGCTTTGCGCTTTTATAAGAAATGGGGACTATACATTGACTCTCTTCTACCCCCACAACGAACTCATATACTGAAATTGTTTGATTCCCTTAGTTGGGATTCTTATCGCAGACTAGGTATCCCTATTGGTGATGATCCACCTTCGGCACCGGGGTGATGCTCGCTTCCGTACCTTGATACTGGGCGATTTGATCCCCACAGTCCCTAGGAATGTGCCTTATCATGTATGATGAATATTCGTTAGGCATCTGCAACCCCCCCCCCCCCCCCTCCTCCCTCACACTTCTTATCCATGTCTTTGTTGTCTTTCTTTCTTCTTTCTTTTTCTCTATGATTGTCTAGTTGATTTTGGTTTGTTACATATATGATAATGTGCAGTCTTTTCTTTCATAATATATTATAGGCCTAAATTGCTGTTTATATTCATCACTGCTGATGCTTTGATATGGTCCTCTGCACTGCTCGCTCCTATACACAACACCAGGGGTAGTGGTGATGTTTGATACTGTGCCATACCTTTGTTGCCTATTATGTAATCCATACGTATAAGCATTTTACATGCACTTTGTACTGCATTGTTTCTCTGCCTGTTTCTCTCTTTATGTCTCTATGTGGAAAAACTAATAAACATATTTAAAAAAAAAAAAAAAAAAGAATATTTTAAAACAATAAGGTATTGCGCTGACTCTCTGGTGGAGAAATAGCTTACTTCTAATTCCCTTTCAGGGGTATTCTAATAGTAATGCTGCGGCTGCTACCCAAAATGAGGGATGTTTTGCGCCCCTCGTGATTATGATAGAAACAAGAAAACAAACAGAGTGGGAGCGCTGCTAGTATTACTACAAAATACAACCTTCTTTAGTCATATAATTAATACTCATTAGCGGTGTAAATAATAAATTAACTTTTAATTATTCACATAAAAAAAAAAAGAAAAAGAGAGAAAAAGAAAAAAGGAAAAGAAAAAGAAAAACAATATTGATGACACCAATGATAAAATATATTGCTGAGATGGAATACCAGATCAGAAATGTTTTATCTAATTCACATAAAACATATGAAAATCCTGTGCAGGCTATAATAGTATTGCACAAAGCCCTCGCTTAATAGCGTAGTCCCATAGGGTAGTTCAGATAGTTACTTGTTGCTGGCCAAAAAGAAACATTGTTTCATTTTTCCATGAAGATATAAATACTTTGATATGGCTACGTCCACATGTACCACAATGTAGCAGTACGGATCCAGCTGAATACAATGTCCTTTATAGAAATAAGGATCCCTTGATCACACAGTCTCTATATTGAAGTTACCTGGGTCCCACGGCACTGGTGCTGTTCCTCTATTTAACTCCTACTGGACCTGCCAGCGTTTTACAACAATGGAGGAGGGTTTTTGTCCGTATGTGCTCCGTGGTCCCGTTCTCTTCACTGACGTCAGTACTGTGTGCAGGTGATGTGCTCAGTGGCACTCCGGTGCTCTCTTGTTACGCGTTTCTCCGCCTTTTACCTCGGCGGCTTCCTCAGACATATTTCACTAAGTCCCTTGTTAGGAGGGACTAGATACAGAAAATATAAAAAGAAAGGAAATTGGCGCCCAAAGGTTATTTTAACCTATAAATACAGGGAACCCAGTGGGTTTCACAATTAACATTGATTTTAAAACATAAACATGAACTGTTCTTTCATAAAAAATGTATTAAAATGTACAGAAGCAATGAAGCAAGTCCATCATATTACACAGACAAAGTGATGTAATTTCTCTTCGAATACTCCATCTTTGAAGTTGATAGAGGAATATCGGCAACTTAGTGCAGTATCTATAATCTTCCTCATATGCTATTCAGAGATAACATCAAATATAACAACCCAACGCGTTTCGTCTAGTAACTAGACTTCATCAGGGGTATATCTTTTGGTATTAACATTTATCAAAATGTGATCAATCAGAGTGGACACTCAGGATTTTTCAAAGAATAACTTCAAAACATCAAAAAGGAGACTGCCGAAGCTTCAAGCCAGTGTCATATATTCGATTGATCAGAATTCAGCTATTTCCTATGTTTCTAACTTTCAAAAGGAAGGTGAAAACAGCAAGATCCTGCCAAAAATGGACCTAATGTGTCAAACACAAACGTGAAATACAGATACGGATAAGCTGTCCATACAGATTCACACAGGAAAAAACTTTCCAAACAGCCAGCCAGTGGTACTCCAGTGTCCTTGCAATGGACATACCCCTGATGAAGTCTAGTTACTAGACGAAACGCGTTGGATTGTTATATTTGATGTTATCTCTGAATAGCATATGAGGAAGATTATAGATACTGCACTAAGTTGCCGATATTCAACTTCAAAGATGGAGTATTCGAAGAGAAATTACATCACTTTGTCTGTGTAATATGATGGACTTGCTTCATTGCTTCTGTACATTTTAATACATTTTTTATGAAAGAACAGTTCATGTTTATGTTTTAAAATCAATGTTAATTGTGAAACCCACTGGGTTCCCTGTATTTATAGGTTAAAATAACCTTTGGGCGCCAATTTGCTTTCTTTTTTATATATATATATATATATATATATATACTAAGAACAAGCACCAGTTTCAAAGCACACTATAAAAATAAATATTAGAAATAAATAGATGTGTCAACGGAATATCTGGTCTTACAGCTGATATGATAATTATGACATGATTAGCAACACTTTCACTTGGCTTGATATTTGTGTCTAGTTTCAAGAATAATGTTGCCTCTAGTGAATATGTAACTAGTTTCAGAAAGATATTACATCTGATTTATGTCATGCAAGAAGCTTGATAAAAATAGCACTGTAATCTGGATCCAAATGAATTGCTTTCCGCATGAACTCTTAATGTATCCGTAGGTGTAGTTTCCCCATTCACCCCTTTCTGATTACTCCTCTGTGCACAAACTCCTGGGCTGCTGGTGCTCATCTGTTCAGTACAGTTATGTCTGGGAGGCAGCCATCAGGATAATACTGTGCTTGGGAGCTTCAGGGTCAGAGCTGTGTAGTGCAGCTAACCGGGTGGTGGGTGCCCGTGTAATTTAAGCTTGACGCGTTTCCCCGCCTCCTTCCGGTATCATTTGCTTCTCAGAAGTGGTTTGCTGTCTCTTCTATTTAAGTGCTGCCGCTTGTACAGCTGCGCACGTGCTTCCCCTCTGTTCCAAGCCTTGATGCAGGGAGTATGGGTCATATGGTCGACATGTATTAGGTCAACCACTATTGGTCGACAGTGACTAGGTCGACACCTGAAATAGGTTGACACAGTCATTAGGTCAATATGAACAAGGTCAACATGAGCTTTTTTTTTTACTTTTTTTGGTGTCATTTTCATCGTAAAGTGACGGGGAACCCCAATTAGTGCACCGTTTCCCCTCGCAGAACTTCGGGCAAGGTGCCTCGCAGGTTACTATTCCCAATCATAGTCCACGTGGATCGTAAAGTATAAAAAAGTTCAAAATGTTTTATTTTTTTGAAAAGTGCATGTCGATCTTTTTCCATGTCGACCTAGCACATGTTGACCTAGTGATCATGTCGACCTAATGCATGTCGATCAATAGTGGTCGACCTAATGACTGTCGACCTAAGTGTGGTCAACTTAATAACCGTATCCCGATGCGGGGATGGCGCGCATACGTATGTATATTAGTTCATTTATTGCCAACTCCTACTGGACTCATAAGAAATAGGAGAATCATGACATGCATAGAGGTCTCTTAAACATGTAAACCTTTTTTATACATATATTAATAAATAATTAATAAATTACATTTATACCTCATACAGCAAAAGTATCCTAATATACAATTTTAATATTAACTATAAACCATGTCATCACTTCTAATGCAATCTCATTAACTCCCAATATTTCTAATTTGTGTGGGGTGGGGTGGGGGGTGGGGGGGAGTCTTCAGTTAATCACCATCATAATTAATATAAAAGAAATAATCACAAAATAGCACATCCAAATCCCATCATATTTACTAATTCTCTATAGATGTGGAATTGTAAATCATTTACATCTTTGGATTTTAATTCTTTTACAGATAGTTTAATTGAAGGAAAAAAGTATACATAGAAGCTTATTTTTGTTACTATTATTAGTGTTGCTAATCGTGCCATAATTATCATATCAGCTGCCAGACCAGATATTCTGTTGACACAGAGATCTGTTTGTTTCTAATACTTATATATACTGAGGTAGAAAAAACAGCTCCTTTGTCAAGGCATGATGTGATATGCTCCAAAACGTTGGTAAACTTTTTGTGAGGATTTAAATACACTTCTTAAACACTCAAAGACCCGGGAGTGCCACCGTTTTATTCTACCTCAGTACACAGCCATTCCCACTGTCGAAGTCGGAAATATTATGGTACACACATCACATGCAAACACCACACAGATGGCCTCCGTGCGCGTGCTTGTTCTGCCGTGCGTACACATACACGCAAGCTACGTATAACCGCTCATGCGCTTTTGCGTGTTAGCACGTGGTATGAGTAAATACGGTAGCATACGCATTCGCACGGAAAAGCCATCAAAAGCCATGGCCCTCATTCCGAGTCGTTCGCTCGGTATATTTCATCGCATCGCAGTGAAATTCCGCTTAGTACGCATACGCAATATTCGCACTGCGACTGCGCCAAGTAATTTAACAATGAAGATAGTATTTTTACTCACGGCTTTTTCTTCGCTCCGGCGATCGTAATGTGATTGACAGGAAATGGGTGTTACTGGGCGGAAACACGGCGTTTCAGGGGCGTGTGGTTAAAAACGCTACCGTTTCCGGAAAAAACGCAGGAGTGGCCGGAGAAACGGAGGAGTGTCTGGGCGAACGCTGGGTGTGTTTATGACGTCAAACCAGGAACGACAAGCACTGAACTGATCGCAGATGCCGAGTAAGTCTGAAGCTACTCTGAAACTGCTAAGTAGTTTGTAATCGCAATATTGCGAATACATCGGTCGCAATTTTAAGAAGCTAAGATTCACTCCCAGTAGGCGGCGGCTTAGCGTGTGTAACTCTGCTAAAATCGCCTTGCGAGCGATCAACTCGGAATGAGGGCCCATATTCAATATTTTACCCATATAATGCATAAATCACACACTGTACATCCTTCTAGTAGCAAGTTACAGTTCACACATAAATTATCCTCCTAGAAACTCCAGCACAATGTACCAGACTGACTTGTTTACGCAAAGCTTTGTAATCCTATGAAGAAGGCAAATACCTTTGGTTACCCCCATTGTTCTAGAGTTGTCCAGTATCTGTTGAAGACAGTAAAAACTGGATTGTCATGGTCTTACTTGAAAAAAGGACAAACAAGAAGACAATATCCAAGAACCTTGTTTAACTGAAAAGAACTCGATTAGAAACAGCTGACAAACCACATACCAGACATTTAGATATCTGAGGTAATAACATTCATGGTCTGAACTCTTGGAAATATATATATGTATATTTATATATATTTATATATAATAAGATTTTAAACCTACAGGTAAATCTTTTTCTCCTAGTCCGTAGAGGATGCTGGGGACTCCGTAAAGACCATGGGGATAGACGGGTTCTGCAGGAGACATGGGCACTAAGAAAGAACTTTAGGTATGGGTGTGCACTGGCTCCTCCCTCTATGCCCCTCCTCCAGACCTCAGTTAGAGAAACTGTGCCCAGAGGAGACGGACAGTATGAGGAAAGGATTTGTTAATCCAAGGGCAAGATTCATACCAGCCCACACCATTCACACCGTATAACCAGGGTATATACGAACCAGTTAACAGTATGAAACAACACAGCATCAGACCAAGACTGATGAAAACTGTAACATAACCCTTATGTAAGCAAAAACTATATACAAGTCTTGCAGAAGTAGTCCGCACTTGGGACGGGCGCCCAGCATCCTCTACGGACTAGGAGAAAAAGATTTACCGGTAGGTTTAAAATCTTATTTTCTATTACGTCCTAGAGGATGCTGGGGACTCTGTAAGGACCATGGGGATTATACCAAAGCTCCCAAACGGGCGGGAGAGTGCGGATGACTCTGCAGCACCGACTGAGCAAACAGGAGATCCTCCTCAGCCAGGGTATCAAACTTGTAGAACTTTGCAAAGGTGTTTAAACCCAAGTAGCAGCTCGGCACAATTGCAACGCCGAGACCGCTCGGGCAGCTGCCCAAGAAGAGCCCACCTTCCTAGTGGAATGTGCCCTACCGATCTTGGTAACGGCAATCCAGCCATTGAATGAGCCTGCTGAATCGTGTTACAGATCCAGCGAGCAATAGTCTGCTTTGAAGCGGGAGCGCCAACCTTGTTGGCCGCATACAGGACAAACAGCGCCTCTGTTTTCCTGACCCTAGCCGTTCTGGCTACAGAAATTTTCAAAGCCCTGACCACATCAAGGGACTCGGAATCCTCCAAGTCTCGCGTAGCCACAGGCACCACAATAGGTTGGTTCATATGAAAAGAGGAAACCACCTTAGGCAAGAATTGAGGACGGGTCCGCAATTCCGCTCTATCCATATGGAAAACCAGATAGGGGCTTTTATGAGACAAAGCCGCCAATTCCGACACTCGCCTAGCCGAAGCGAAGGCTAACAACATGACCACTTTCCAAGTGGTTCAAACCAGTGCGACTTAAGGAAACTCAACACCACGTTAAGGTCCCAAGGCGCCACCGGAGGTACAAAAGGAGGCTGAATATGCAGCACTCCCTTTACAAAAGTCTAGAGAAGCTAATTCTTTCTGAAAGAAAATGGATAGGTCCGAAATCTGGACCTTAATGGAGCCTAATTTTAGGCCCAAATTCACTCCAGTTTGTAGGAAGTGAAGAAAACGGCCCAGATGGAATTCCTCCATAGAAGCATTCCTGGCCCCACACCAAGAAACACTTTCGCCATATACGGTGATAATGTTTAGCTGTCACGTCCTTCCTAGTCTTTATCAGAGTAGGAATGACCTCATCCGGAATGCCCTTTTCCGCTAGGATCCGGCGTTCAACCGCCATGCCGTCAAACGCAGCCGCGGCAAGTCTTGGGACAGGGCCCCTGTTGTAGCAGGTCCTGTCTTAGAGGAAGAGGCCACGGGTCTTCCGTGAGCATTTCCTGCAGATCCTGATACCAGGACCTTCGTGGCCAATCTGGAACAATGAGAATTGTCTGTACTCCTCTTTTTCTTATTATACTCAACACCTTGGGGATGAGAGGAAGAGGAGGAAACACATAGACCGACTGGAACACCCAAGGTGTCACTAGGGCGTCCACTGCCACCGCCTGAGGGTCTCTTGACCTGGCGCAATACTTCTGTAGTTTTTTGTTTAGGCGGGACGCCATCATGTCTATCTGGGGCAGGCCCCACTGACTTGCAATCTGTGCGAAGACTTCCTGATGAAGTCCCCACTCTCCTGGATGTAGATCATGTCTGCTGAGGAAGTCTGCTTCTCAGTTGTCCACTCCTGGAATGAACACTGCTGACAGTGTGCCTACATGATTTTCCGCCCAGCGAAGAATCCTGGTGGCTTCCGCCATAGCCACTCTGCTCCTTGTGCCGCCTTGGCGGTTTACATGAGCTACTGCGGTGATGTTGTCTGACTGGATCAGAACCGGTAGGTCGCGAAGCAAAGTCTCCGCTTGACGAAGGGCGTTGTATATGGCCCTTAGTTCCAGGACGTTGATGTGGAGACAAGTCTCTTGACTTGACCAAAGACCTTGGAAGTGTCCCTGTGTGACTGCTCCCCAACCTCGGAGGCTCGCGTCTGTGGTCACCAGAACCCAGTTCTGAATGCCGAATCTGCGACCCTCCAGAAGGTGAGCACTTTGCAGCCACCACAGGAGAGATACCCTGGCCCTGGGGGACAGGGTGATCAACTGATGAATCTGTAGATGAGACCCGGACCACTTGTCCAGTAGGTCCCATTGGAAGGTCCTCGCATGGAACCTGCCGAAAGGAATGGCCTCGTAAGATGCCACCATCTTTCCCAGGACTCGAGTGCAGTGATGCACCGACACCTGTTTTGGCTTCAATAGGTCCCTGACCAGAGTCATGAGTTCCTGGGCATTTTCTATCGGAAGATAAACCCTTTTCTGGTCCATATCCAGAATCATGCCTAAGAAGGTCAAACGGGTCGTAGGAACTAATTGTGACTTCGGGATATTGAGAATCCAGCCGTGTTGCTGTAACACCTCCAGTGAAAGTGACACGCTGTTCAACAACTGCTCTCGTGATCTCGCTTTTATTAGGAGATCGTCCAAATATGGGATAATTGCACCATCATTTCCGCCATTACCTTGCTGTAAATCCTCGGGGCCGTGGAAAGCCCAAACTGCAACGTCTGAAATTGGTAATGACAATCCTGTACCGCAAATCTCAGGTACGCCTGATGAGGTGGATTTATGGGAACATGAAGGTATGCATCCTTTATGTCCAGGGACACCATAAAATCCCCCCCTTCTAGGCTGGCGATGACCGCTCTGAGCGATTCCATCTTGAACTTGAACCTTTTCAAGTATAGGTTCAAGGATTTTAAATTTAAAATGGGTCTGACCGAACCGTCCGGTTTCGGGACTACAAATAGGGTTGAGTAATACCCCCTCCCTTGTTGAAGCAGGGGAACTTTGATCACCACCTGTTGAAGACACAATTTTTGAATTGCATTTAAGACTATCTCCCTTTCTGGGGTAGAAGCTGGTAAGGCCGATTTGAAAAACCGGCGAGGAGGCACCTCTTCGAATTCCAGCTTGTAACCCTGGGAAACAATCTCTATTGCCCAGGGATCCACCTGTGAGTGAACCCAGATGTGGCTGAAAAGTCGAAGACGTGCCCCCACTGGGGCGGACTCCCTCAGTGGAGCCCCAGCGTCATGCGGCGGATTTTGTAGAGGTCGGGGAGGACTTCTGCTCCTGGGAACTAGCTGTGGATGGCAGCTTTTTCCCTCTGCCCTTACCTCTGGCAAGAAAGGACGATCCTCGTGCTCTCTTGTTTTTATGTGACCGAAAGGACTGCATTTGATAATGTGGCGCTTTCTTAGGCTGTGAGGGAATATAAGACAAAAAATTTGATTTACCTGCCGTAGCAGTGGAGACCAGGTCTGAGAGACCTTCCCCAAACAATTCCTCACCCCTGTAAGGTAAAACCTCCATATGCCTCTTTGAGTTGGCATCACCTGTCCATTGCTGGGTCCATAGGACTCGTCTAGCAGAAATCGACATAGTGTTGACTCTAGAACCCAGTAGGCCAATGTCTCTTTGAGCATCCCTCATATATAAGGCAGCATCTTTAATATGACCCAGGGTTAATAAAATGGTATCCTTATCCAGGGTATCCAATTCCGCAGATAAGGTATCTGTCCACGCTGCCACAGCGCTACAAACCCAAGCTGACGCTATCGCCAGTCTGAGTAAGGTACCAGAGTGTGTGTAAATGGACTTTAATGTAGCCTTCTGCTTGCGATCAGCAGGATCACTGAGGGTAGCCGTATCTTGGGATGGCAGTGCTACCTTTTTGGATAAGCGTGTCAACGCTTTGTCTACCCTCGGGGAGGATTCCCACCGTATCCTGTCCTTAGTCGGGAAAGGATACGCCATAAGGATCCTTTTGGGAATCTGCAGTTTCTTGTCTGGAGATTCCCAAGCCTTTTCAAATAACTCGTTCAGCTCATGAGAAGGGGTAAAGGTTACCTCCGGTTTCTTTTCCCTATACATGTGTACCCTTGTGTCAGGGACAGGGGGTTCCTCTGTGATATGCAAAACATCCTTTATTGCAATAATCATATATTGAATACTTTTAGCCAATTTTGGCTGTAACTTTGCATCATCGTAGTCGACACTGGAGTCAGAATCCGTGTCGGTATTAGTGTCTACTATTTGGGATAGTGGGCGCTTTTGAGACCCCGAGGGTCCCTGCAACATAGGGGCAGGCAGGGCCTGACTCTCTGCATAATTCCTGGACTCAGCTTTGTCCAACCTTTTGTGCAATAAATTTACATTAGCACTTAAAACATTCCACATATCCACCCAGTCAGGTGTCGGCGTTGCCGACGGAGACACCACATTCATTGTTCCACCTCCTCACTAGGAAAGCCTTCTACCTCAGACATGCCGACACATGCGTACCGACACACCACACACTCAGGGAAACCTCTTATCTGAAGACAGTTCCCCCACAAAGGCCCTTTGGAGAGACAGAGAGAGAGTATGCCAGCACACACCCAGCGCTAATGACCCAGGAAAAAAACACACTATATGTTTATCCAGGTAGCGCTGTAATTATCTATTTGCGCCAAATTATGTGCCCCCCCCTTCTTTCAAACCCTCTTTCACCGTGTAAGCAGGGGAGAGTCCGGGGAGCTTCCTCTCAGCGGTGTGCTGTGGAGAAAATGGCGCTGGTGAGTGCTGAGGAACAAGCTCCGCCCCCTCAGCGGCAGGCTTCGGTCCCGCTTAAAACTTCAAAATATGGCGGGGGATCTCTCTTATATACAGTGCCCAGCCTGTATATAAGTTTATTGCCACCTTTGGAGGTCCATATTGCTGCCCAGGGCGCCCCCCCTGCGCCCTGCACCCTTACAGTGACTGCCGTTTGTGTGTGCTGTGTGGGAGCAATGGCGCAGAGCACTACCGCTGTGCGTTACCTCAGTGAAGATCTGAAGTCTTCTGCCGCCTTTGAAGTCTTCGTTCTTCACATACTCACCCGGCTTCTGTCTTCCGGCTCTGCAAGGAGGACGGTGGCGCGGCTCTGGGACGAACTGCGGGGTGAGACCTGCGTTCCGTTTCCTCTGGAGCTAATGGTGTCCAGTAGCCTAAGAAACAGAGCCTAACATTAAAGTAGGTCTGTTTCTCTCCCCTCAGTCCCTCGCTGCAGGGAGTCTGTTGCCAGCAGGCTCCCTGAAAATAAAAAACCTAACAAATACTTTATTTTCAGGAAAACTCAGGAGAGCTCACTGTAATGCACCCAGTCTCCTCTGGGCACAGTAATAAACTGAGGTCTGGAGGAGGGGCATAGAGGGAGGAGCCAGTTCTTTCTTAGTGCCCATGTCTCCTGCGGAGCCCGTCTATCCCCATGGTCCTTACGGAGTCCCCAGCATCCTCTAGGACATAAGAGAATATATATATATTTCCTAACAAATTGTAATAGCAGGAATGTATGTGTATGTGTATATATATATATATGTATATCTTGAGGATGGAACTGGATAATCATATCATGTGTGGGATCATATTGTTCAGGGTCACATAAACAGTAATCTGGTGGGTATAAGAATAGTGTCACATATTACAATAAGTTATTAATAATACCATATTTATATATGAATAATGTGATGGGTTTAACTGGTCATGAGGCGGGAACTCATGCAAACAACAGAAATTACATCTCAAGACTTAGCCATCGCCCACCGCTTGAGCTGACCAATGATCCCCAGTGCACATGATATGTCCCACCCCCGAACCAATGGAAGAAGAGCATACAGTGTCTATTGTATTGTGTTTTGACCAACTGTATAAAAAGCCAAGCTGCCTAGCCGGTCAGTAATCTCTCTCTGAAGGTCATCTTGCTTGATTGATCTGAGCACCGTACCGTGTGGCGCTGGCGAAACCAAACGTATGTACCATTGATTGTAGCCTCTTTTCTTTTATTGTGATTGTATATCTGTTGTAACCCCCTTTCAGCAATGTTGGTGGGTCGTATCCCAACATTTTAAATACAATTGGTGTCGTGTCTCCTTCCTGCTAAGGTTTAAAGTGTATTTCAGACACACGTGTAGCTGCATTGTGCTCTCAGTGTGTGTGTGTGTGTGTGTGTGTGTATGCACTGAGTGTACTTTGTACATCTGTCGTGGCGTGTGTACGCAAAGTGCATACACGGTACGGGCCTTTGTACGCTGTGTAAAAAGTACGTAGGTTAAGGATTACATACAGCGTCCGCAGCGGCTCGAATTTAAGTGTATTGAGTGTATCAAGGTATTGCTTTTATTCCTGTAAGTAAAACAGCATTTACACCACGGAGGGCACCAGGGTAAGTATTCACATTCCAACAAGTGCCAGACTTGCACGCATTTTTTTGTGTGTATTTTTAAAATAACTGGATTTACTTTAATTACTGTGCGCTGTAACAGTTCTTATCTTGTTGGCCATATATAACAGCCTCAGAGATGCAGGCATTGGGTCGCAACTGATGGACAAGTTGGAGTCTTCTCTCCTATGTGCAAGAGGTGACCAGGGGGTGAAAGGCAATACCCAATTCCCTCCGAAGTGTGTGCAAGTGTCTGGGAAGATTTAAGGTGTGTACACACAGTGAGATAAATCCTTTCAATTTTGACTATATTGTCAAAATCAGAAGGAAAGTTAGTGCAAATCGGAAGGTGTTATGCCACTTGCGATCCCGATTCGATCCCAATGTGCGCTCCCGTGGGGTCGGTATCATAAGGCTAGATAGACTGTGCAGGCAAGTCAATATTGACTATCTAGTGCAGTGGTTGCCAAACTTTTTTGAATCACGGCGCCCTAGAGTATCAGAATTTTTTTCACAGCACCCCTAGGCCAAAAGTTTTTATTGAGATTTAGAATAAATATTAAAATAAGAATTTACTTACCGATAATTCTATTTCTCGGAGTCCGTAGTGGATGCTGGGGTTCCTGAAAGGACCATGGGGAATAGCGGCTCCGCAGGAGACAGGGCACAAAAAAGTAAAGCTTTACTAGGTCAGGTGGTGTGCACTGGCTCCTCCCCCTATGACCCTCCTCCAGACTCCAGTTAGGTACTGTGCCCGGACGAGCATACACAATAAGGGAGGCATTTTGAATCCCGGGTAAGACTCATACCAGCCACACCAATCACACCGTACAACTTGTGATCTAAACCCAGTTAACAGTATGATAACAGAAAGGGCCTCTTAAAGATGGCTCCTTAACAATAACCCGAATTAGTTAACAATAACTATGTACAAGTATTGCAGATAATCCGCACTTGGGATGGGCGCCCAGCATCCACTACGGACTCCGAGAAATAGAATTATCGGTAAGTAAATTCTTATTTTCTCTATCGTCCTAAGTGGATGCTGGGGTTCCTGAAAGGACCATGGGGATTATACCAAAGCTCCCAAACGGGCGGGAGAGTGCGGATGACTCTGCAGCACCGAATGAGAGAACTCCAGGTCCTCCTTTGCCAGGGTATCAAATTTGTAAAATTTTACAAACGTGTTCTCCCCCGACCACGTAGCTGCTCGGCAGAGTTGTAATGCCGAGACCCCTCGGGCAGCCGCCCAAGATGAGCCCACCTTCCTTGTGGAGTGGGCTTTTACAGTTTTAGGCTGTGGCAGGCCTGCCACAGAATGTGCAAGTTGAATTGTGTTACAAATCCAACGAGCAATCGACTGCTTAGAAGCAGGTGCGCCCAACTTGTTGGGTGCATACAATATAAACAGCGAGTCAGATTTTCTGACTCCAGCCGTCCTTGAAATGTATATTTTTAAGGCTCTGACAACGTCCAACAACTTGGAGTCCTCCAAGTCGCTAGTGGCCGCAGGCACCACAATAGGTTGGTTCAGATGAAATGCTGATACCACTTTAGGGAGAAAATGCGGACGAGTCCGCAGTTCTGCCCTATCCGAATGGAAGATTAGATAAGGACTTTTATAAGATAAAGCCGCCAATTCAGATACTCTCCTGGCAGAGGCCAGGGCTAGTAACATAGTCACTTTCAATGTGAGATATTTCAAATCCACCTTTTTCAATGGTTCAAACCAATGGGATTTGAGGAAATCTAAAACTACATTTAGATCCCACGGTGCCACCGGAGGCACCACAGGAGGCTGTATATGCAGTACTCCCTTGACAAAAGTCTGGACCTCAGGGACAGAGGCCAATTCTTTTTGGAAGAATATTGACAGGGCCGAAATTTGAACCTTAATGGATCCCAATTTGAGACCCATAGATAATCCTGATTGCAGGAAATGTAGGAAACGACCCAGTTGGAATTCCTCCGTCGGAACCCTCCGATCCTCGCACCACGCTACATATTTTCGCCAAATGCGGTGATAATGTTTCACGGTGACTTCCTTCCGTGCCTTAATCAAGGTAGGAATGACTTCTTCTGGAATGCCTTTCCCTTTTAGGATCTGGCGTTCAACCGCCATGCCGTCAAACGCAGCCGCGGTAAGTCTTGAAAAAGACAGGGACCCTGCTGTAGCAGGTCCCTTCTCAGAGGTAGAGGCCACGGTTCGTCCGTGAGCATCTCTTGAAGTTCCGGATACCAAGTCCTTCTCGGCCAATCCGGAACCACTAGTATTGTTCTTACTCTTCTTTGCCGTATGATCTTCAATACCTTTGGTATGAGCGGCAGAGGAGGAAACACATACACTGACTGGTACACCCAAGGAGTTACCAGTGCGTCCACAGCTATTGCCTGTGGATCTCTTGACCTGGCGCAATATTTGTCCAGTTTCTTGTTGAGGCGAGACGCCATCATGTCTACAATTTGTCTTTCCCAACGGTCTATTAACATGTTGAAGACTTCTGGATGTAGACCCCACTCTCCCGGATGAAGATCGTGTCTGCTGAGGAAGTCTGCTTCCCAGTTGTCCACGCCCGGGATGAACACTGCTGACAGTGCTATCACGTGATTCTCCGCCCAGCGAAGAATCTTGGCAGCTTCTGCCATTGCACTCCTGCTTCTTGTGCCGCCCTGCCTGTTTACATGGGCGACCGCCGTGATGTTGTCCGACTGAATCAACACCGGCTTTCCTTGCAGGAGAAGTTCCGCCTGGCTTAGAGCATTGTAGATTGCTCTTAGTTCCAGAATGTTTATGTGAAGAGACTTTTCCAGACTCGTCCATACTCCCTGGAAGTTTCTTCCTTGTGTGACTGCTCCCCAGCCTCTCAGGCTGGCGTCCGTGGTCACCAGGATCCAATCCTGAATGCCGAATCTGCGGCCTTCTAATAGGTGAGCCTTCTGCAACCACCACAGAAGTGACACCCTTGTCTTTGGTGACAGGGTTATTCGCAGGTGCATCTGCAGATGCGACCCTGACCATTTGTCCAACAGATCCCTTTGGAATATTCTTGCATGGAATCTGCCGAATGGAATTGCTTCGTAAGAAGCCACCATTTTTCCCAGGACTCTTGTGCATTGATGTACTGACACTTTTCCTGGTTTTAGGAGGTTCCTGACCAGATCGGATAACTCCTTGGCTTTTTCCTCTGGAAGGAAAACCTTTTTCTGAACCGTGTCCAGAATCATTCCTAGGAACAGCAGACGAGTTGTCGGGATTAAATGGGATTTTGGAATATTCAGAATCCACCCGTGTTGTCTTAGCACCTCTTGAGATAGTGCTAAAGCTGTCTCCAGCTGTTCTCTGGACCTTGCCCTTATTAGGAGATCGTCCAAGTATGGGATAACTAATACGCCTTTTCTTCGAAGAAGAATCATCATCTCGGCCATTACCTTGGTAAAGACCCGAGGCGCCGTGGACAATCCGAACGGCAGCGTCTGAAACTGATAGTGACAGTTTTGAACAATGAACCTGAGGTACCCCTGGTGTGCGGGGTAAATCGGAACGTGTAGATACGCATCCTTGATGTCCAAGGATACCATAAAGTCCCCTTCTTCCAGGTTCGCTATCACTGCTCTGAGTGACTCCATCTTGAACTTGAACTTTTTTATGTAGAGGTTCAAGGACTTCAGATTTAGAATAGGCCTTACCGAGCCATCCGGCTTCGGTACCACAAATAGAGTGGAATAATACCCCTTTCCTTGTTGTAATAGGGGTACTTTGACTATCACCTGCTGAGCGTACAGCTTGTGAATGGCTTCCAACACCCTCTCCCTTTCGGAAGAGACGGTTGGTAAGGCAGACTTCAGGAAACGATGAGGAGGATCCGTCTCTAATTCCAACCTGTACCCCTGAGATATTATCTGCAGGATCCAGGGGTCTACCTGCGAGTGAGCCCACTGCGCGCTGTAATTTTTGAGACGGCCCCCCACTGTCCCCGAGTCCGCTTGAGAGGCCCCAGCGTCATGCTGAGGTTTTTGCAGGAGCCGGGGAGGGCTTCTGTTCCTGGGAAGGAGCTGCCTGTTGGTGTCTCTTCCCTCTTCCTCTGCCTCGTGGCAGGTACGACAAGCCCTTTGCTCTCTTATTTTTGTAGGAGCGAAAAGGCTGCGGTTGAAAGGTCGGTGCCTTTCTCTGTTGGGGAGTGACTTGAGGTAAAAAAGTGGATTTCCCGGCAGTAGCCGTGGCCACCAAGTCTGATAGACCAACTCCAAATAACTCCTCCCCTTTATACGGCAAAACCTCCATGTGACGTTTTGAATCCGCATCGCCTGTCCACTGTCGTGTCCATAAGGCTCTTCTGGCTGAAATGGACATAGCACTCACCCGAGATGCCAGTGTGCAAATATCCCTCTGTGCATCACGCATATAGATAAATGCATCCTTTATTTGTTCTAACGACAGTAAAACATTGTCCCTATCTAGGGTATCAATATTTTCAATCAGGGATTCTGACCAAACTACTCCAGCACTGCACATCCAGGCAGTTGCTATAGCTGGTCGTAGTATAACACCTGCATGTGTGTATATATCCTTTTGAATAACTTCCATCTTTCTATCTGATGGATCCTTAAGTGCGGCCGTCTCAGGAGAGGGTAACGCCACTTGTTTGGATAAGCGTGTGAGCGCCTTGTCCACCTTAGGGGGTGTTTCCCAGCGCGCCCTAACCTCTGGCGGGAAAGGGTATAATGCCAATAACTTTTTTGAAATTATCAACTTTTTATCAGGAGCAACCCACGCTTCATCACACACGTCATTTAATTCTTCTGATTCAGGAAAAACTGTTTGTAGTTTTTTCACACCATACATAATACCCTGTTTTACGGTATCTGTAGTATCAGCTAAATGTAACGTCTCCTTCATTGCCAAAATCATATAACGTGTGGCCCTACTGGAAAATACGTTTGAATTTCTACCGTCGTCACTGGAATCAGTGCCCGTGTCTGGGTCTGTGTCGACCGACTGAGGCAAAGGGCGTTTTACAGCCCCTGACGGTGTTTGAGGCGCCTGGACAGGCATTAATTGATTGTCCGGCCGCCTCATGTCCTCAACTGACTGTTTAAGGGAAGATAAACCATCACGTAATTCCACAAATAAAGGCATCCATTCTGGTGTCGACCCCCTGGGGGGTGACATCTGCATATTTGGCAATTGCTCCGCCTCCACACCAATATCGTCCTCATACATGTCGACACCACGTACCGACACACACCGCAAACTCACAGGGAATGCTCTAATGAAGACAGGACCCACTAGCCCTTTTGGGGAGACAGAGGGAGAGTCTGCCAGCACACACCACAAAGCGCTATATATACAAGGGATATCCTTATATTAAGTGCTCCCTTATAGCTGCTTTAATATATATATATATAGCCATTAATGTGCCCCCCCTCTCTGTTTTACCCTGTTTCTGTAGTGCAGTGCAGGGGAGAGACCTGGGAGCCGTTCTGACCAGCGAAGCTGTGACAGAAAATGGCGCCGTGTGCTGAGGAGATAGGCCCCGCCCCTTTTTCGGCGGGTTCTTCTCCCGCTATTTTTCCAGTCAGGCAGGGGTTAAATATCTCCATATAGCCCCTATGGGCTATATGTGAGGTATTTTTAGCCTTGTATAAGGTTTATATTTGCCTCTCAGAGCGCCCCCCCCCCAGCGCTCTGCACCCTCAGTGACTGCCCAGTGAAGTGTGCTGAGAGGAAAATGGCGCACAGCTGCAGTGCTGTGCGCTACCTTATGAAGACTGAGGAGTCTTCAGCCGCCGGTTTCCGGACCTCTTCACGCTTCAGCATCTGCAAGGGGGTCGGCGGCGCGGCTCCGGGACCGGACTCCACGGCTGGGCCTGTGTTCGATCCCTCTGGAGCTAATGGTGTCCAGTAGCCAAGCAGCAAATCCACTCTGCATGCAGGTGAGTTTACTACTTTCCCCCTAAGTCCCACGTTGCAGTGATCCTGTTGCCAGCAGGACTCACTGTAAAGAAAAAAACCTAAACTAAACTTTCTCTAAGCAGCTCTTTAGGAGAGCCACCTAGATTGCACCCTTCTCGTTCGGGCACAAAATCTAACTGGAGTCTGGAGGAGGGTCATAGGGGGAGGAGCCAGTGCACACCACCTGACCTAGTAAAGCTTTACTTTTTTGTGCCCTGTCTCCTGCGGAGCCGCTATTCCCCATGGTCCTTTCAGGAACCCCAGCATCCACTTAGGACGATAGAGAAATTAAGTAAATTGTGTTTATATGTCATCCTTAGGTTCAATTGTATGGTGTGGAACAGGAATTGCTTGTGTTTGCCCACATATTTTATGATTAGCAGCCACCAGCGCTGGTTTTGCCTATTATATTGATCATAAATAATTTAAATTGGTCCTGGATCACCAATCCAAGGCACCCCTGCAAGTGTCCCGAGGCACCCCAGGGAGCTCCGGCACACAGTTTGGGAACCACTGGTCTAGTGTACTATCTAGTACAAAGTATAGTCAAAACTGGCTCTTAGTCAAAATCGTACATAGACAAAATCGAAAGTACAGATAGTCAAAATCGGTGCTTCTGGGTTCTGGGAGAGTTCAAGGGAAATCGCATAGTAAAAATCGAGCATAGCAAGGATCTCACCGTGTGTACACACCTTTAGTATGGCAAATAAGCTGGGCAAAACTTCCTGCCTGCCCTGCACCACTTTCATTCACAGTAAGTAAGCTTGCTGAATGTGGAGGTTAGCTGGAGGAGATCTGTGCAGTGGCCAAAAGCCACCGCTTCATCCAGGGACTTCGGGAGCAGCTTTTGACTAGAGCACAAGGGACAGGGGTCCCCTCTCAGCTCTCCAGAGATTATGTAGGCAGAGACAGGAGCACCAAAGGCAACAAGGGTGCCCAGATTCCCACTGGATCAGCAGATCTAAGCTACATACTTTATTATACAGGTTGAGTATCCCATATCCAAATATTTCGAAATACGGAATATTCCGAAAATAGGATTTTGGTACTTACCAGGTAAATCCTTTTCTTTGAATCCATAGGGGGCACTGGAGTACTCTTGGGATATGGACGGCTTAGCAGAAACAAAGGCACTGAATATTTAAATTTAGAACTCTCCACCCCTCCATATCCCCGAGTACCTCAGTGTAGTATCTCAGTGTTTTTTACTGAGCCGAACAGGAACTATAGAGAGGTTGACAATGGAGAATTCCTATAACATAACGGACAACAACAAAGTTGACACATAACGTTACTGACAACGAAACAGTTGACACCATAACCGATAGAACCTTATAATTGAACCAGTCGGTGAAAATGTGTTACCATAAGATCCCCTGAGCTTAATACAACCCAGGTAAAACTGCTCTGGGTGGGCGTCCAGTGCCCCCTATGGATTCAAAGAAAAGGATTTACCTGGTAAGTACCAAAATCCTATTTTCTTTTTCATCCACTAGGGGTCACTGGAGTACTCTTGGGACGTACCAAAGCTTCCCCCGTGGGCGGGAGAGCTGTTTGACACCTGTAACACTAGGCGGCCAAAGCTAGATGCTGATGCCGCAAACGTATCAAACTTGTAAAAGCGCACAAACGTGTGCACTGAAGACCATGTAGCCGCACGGTCAAGCTGTGTCGTAGAAGCTCCACGACCAGCTGGCCATGACGTTCCCACAGAACCTGTGGGATGAGCTATTACTGATGTAGGCGACTGTAACTTAGCCTTAAGGTAAGCCTGACGTATAGTCAGTTTTATCCATCTGGATAAGGTCTGCTGAGAAGCTGGCCAACCCCACTTGGCAGCATCATAGAGAACAAACAACGTATCCGTATTACGAACTGTAGACGTTCGGGACATATAAACGCGTAATGCGCGTACCACATTCAGAATTCTAGAATGTACTGTCAACACAGGAACCACTATTGGTTGATTGATGTGAAAAGATGACACTAGCTTTGGTAAGAAATCGGAAATCGTCCGAAATTACGCTCTGTCATCAGGAAACACCAAATACGGTGGCTTGCAAGACAAGGCACCCAAATTTGAAAAACGCCTTGCCGAAGGTAAGGCTAGAAGAAAAAACGTTTTCCAAGTCAGAAACTTAATATCCACTTGCTGTAAGGGTTCAAAATATGAAGACTGTAAGAAATCTGAACCCAAATTCAAGTCCCATGGCGCTGTAGGTGGGATAAATGGAGGCTGTACTCTGAGGACACCCTGCAGAAAAATGTGTACCGACGGCAATAGAGCCAATCGTCTTTGAAAATAAATTGACAACACAGATACCTGCACCTTCAGTGTAGATAAACGCAGTCCTCCATCCAACCCCGTCTGTAAAAATAACAGAATACGGGTAACTTGAAAAATTATGTCGGAAACTTCCGAGCTTCACACCAACCTATATAGGCACGCCAAATTCTGTAATAATGAGCTGCCGTAACCGGCTTCCTAGCTCGTAATATGGTTGGTATAACCGATACTGTAATGCCCTCTCTTTCTTCTGAAGAGGGCGGTCTCAACAACCACCTCGTCAACTGCAGCCGCGCTAAATAGGGGTAAAAGAACGGCCCCTGTTGTAACGTGTTGGACGTAGTATGAGCGGCCAAGGATCGTCTGCGAGTAGTCCTCGGAGATTCGAGAACCAAACTCTCCGAGACCCATGAGATATCACTAGTATGACTGTGACGGACTCTCTTATGATCCGTTTTAGCAACGGAGAGAACAGCGGAAAACGGTGGAAACAGATACACGAGGCTGTACGGCCACGCGATTGTGAGAGCATCCACCGCCACTGCCCTTGGGAACTGTCGTTCTGGACACATACTGGGCGTTTGTAATTGTGGCGAGATGCCATCATGTCCACCTGAGGGTAACCCCACCTGTGGACCAACCTGTGAAACACCTCTGGATTTAATGCCCACTCTCCTGGATGAAAATCCCGACGGCTGAGATCATCTAACAGATGTCCACTCCCGGAATGAACCCAGTCTACAATATCACCTTGTGGTATTCTGGGCAATTGAGGATTCGAGCTACTTCCCGCATTGCCATGCGGCTTCTCGTTCCTCCCTGGTTGTTGTGTATGCGACTGCCGTCGCGTTGTGTGACTGGCCTTGGACAGTCTGAGAGCGAAGCATGTAGTGCATAGTAAATTGCACGGAGTTCCAGGACCTTTATAGACAGCAATCTGTCGTGATCCGTTTAGAAACCCTGTCGCTGACCATTTTAAACTACAACTCCCCAACCTCTGAGACTCTCGCCCAGAGTAGAGACACCCTCGCCCCCCTGTGGGATACGCGAGTGAAAACCTCCAAACTGAAGCGCTTCGAAAGCCCATCATTGTTCCTAATAGGCGAATACACCAATGTACCGATAGTGTGCGTGGCTTGAGCACTAATTGTACCAGATGGCGTATAATCTGTTCTTTCTGGTGTAGTAGGTAAATTCTTTGATTTACCGTATCTGGAATCATACCTAGGAATTGAAGTCGTTGAGACGGAATTAGATGCGATTGTTTTTGAACTTGACACTGCAACCGTGGTGTACGTTAGCAGCGCAAGTCGGAGGAGCATCTGTTGAGACGGAGCTCTTATGAGCAGATCGTCTAAGTATGGAATGATTGTCACTGCCAGGGATCTGAGATGAGCTATCATCACAAACATCACTTTGGTGAATACCCGAGGCGCTGACAAGAGGCCAAATGGTAGAACCTGAAACGGTTAATGGTTGTGGCGTATTGCAAAACGCAAGAACCTGTGATGAGGTGACCAAACCGGAATGTGTAAGTACGCATCCTGGAGATCAAGCGCAATCATGCAATCTTGTGGCTCCAAATATGCAAATACTAACCGCAGAAAATCCATCTTCAATCTGTAGTAAGTGACTTGCTGATTGAGACTGCGACGGAGCCCTCCGGCTTCGGTACCACAAACAGACGGGAATAAGAACCCTGACTTTGTTGGTGTACCAGGCCTGGAAATAAAAACTGCTGAAACCAGCAGAGACTGAATGGCAACCTGCCAAAACGCCTTATTTCGTCCGACAGAGGCAGTCCTGTCTTTTAACCCTAAATAGCGGATACATCCATGAGTGGATGGCTGGAAACCCGGCAAATGTAACGTGTAAAGGAGCACTCCCACAATTGGAAATTCGAGATGGGCTGAGAGCCCGTCAAGCCACTGGCTTGTTATGACTTTAGCGCCCTGGCGTTACAAGGCGTGACTGTTTTTGTACCACAGCCTTGAAAAGACTGAAGTCTAAAGGCTTTAAACGCCGGACCAGAGTATTTCCGGCTTGATACCGGAGGAGGCCATTTTGTCAAATTTAGGACCAAACAACTTCTGGCCTTGTCGTGCTGAAACTAGCTACGATGAAAAACGAGAAGCAAGGTAACAGGCGGCAGCAGACGCTGTACCGAGATACTCAGCAGCTTCTCATTAACGATAAGTATAACGTGATCGTCATTGTTTCCATACACAGAGCGCCCTAGTGACCCAAATGTATCTTGGGTCTTTATAAGGTTTGACACAGACGAATTCACCAATGGCGGATTCTCCAATTTAGATGTCACTGTGTGGAAACGGGTAAATAGACTTAAATCTTCGTAAGATATCCTAAATAAGAAAACCATTGAAGATCTGTCGTTTAGTAAATACAACGGATTAGATGTTAGAGGCTCCTTATTCTCTGTAAATTTAGATGTTAGAGCCTCCTTATTCTCTGTAAATTTCAGAGACTGACTCACTGGTCATTAGCAATGTATGGTTGTCAAAACCCGCACTATCTGACTGTCTAATGTGCCCTCCTCACTCGTATTTAGCGCTGTGAGGTTTGACATAGAATTGTCAGGACTGCAACATAGAAAAAATGTTTAAATTATAAGACCAGTTAAATTAACACCCTGGTATCCAAAGTGAAATTGGATTGAGACTCCTCCGTTAAAGCTGGCGGAGTAACTTCCGAGACTCCGATCTTACCGCTCCTGTCGAGCGGAGTCAATTTGAATTGCCAATGCTTAACATAGGATCTGGGAATGAACTGGCTTCCGGAGTGGAACCTACAAAACATACTGAACATGTGGTAGATTTATGTCCAGACTTTTGTTTAAAAGTATTTTTAGTCTGTGCTGGAGCCTTACTCCTTATGCCGACAGACAACACAATAGGCAGAGGACAGACACTTGCACGACTTAGTAAAATTATTACTTAAGGTGTGTAATATATATCTATCTATTTATGGCCGAAATGCAGTTCACATGGCCAGCCTATGTGAAACCTGAACCAAACTTCCCACTAACACCCCTGCGCCTCCGGTGGAGTAGTGATGTAGGGCAGGAATATTCTGGAATTACAAACTGGAAGAAACAGGAAGCATGGTTAAAATGGCCCCCATGCCATGCTTACACTGATAATCACAGTTACAATTGCTACAGTGTTAATATAGGCTGAATAGCCTATTATACAGTGAAAATCACAAGCAGGTTACAATACATGCTGTAGTGTGAATATAGGCTCAATAGCCTATTATACAGTGATAATCACAGGCAGACCACAATACATGCTGTAGTGTTAATATAGGCTCAATAGTCTATTACACAGTGAAAATCACAGGCAGTCTACAATACATGGATCCAGTATTAATATAGGCTCACTAGCCTATCACACATTAACTCTGCCTGCTGTTTATATAGATATGGCAGCCCTTTACATTCCCTTGCCGCTGTAATCAGCCAGATTCCCCCCCCCCCCCCCTTCCCCCTGTACTCCCTGTAGCGCTGTGTCTCAGCGGGGAGCGCCGGGAAGTTGCAGGGAGGCGAGGGACACTTCTTGCCGAGCAGCGGAGGTCGGCTGGCCGGAGCGGCGCGTAGCGGCTTCCGGCGTCGCTAGCCGAGCTGCGGCGGTTCTCCCCCTCTCAGCGCTGGCACCAAGACAGCACTGACGGAGCGTCTGGGCGGGCGGTGCTGGGGCGGCCGGACGGAGCGGCTGGGGCGGGCGGCTGTATGAGCGGCGGCATTACAACAGTGAGCCCACACAGCGGGGCGGCAGCCTGCGCTGACCGCCCTGTTTCCCCAGCATACCTTGTAGGGAGGCCTGCGACGGGCTTCTAAGCTCCGAGCTCTTCCGGTCATGGCTGCGACTGGGCTTCTAATTGTAAGCTCCGTCCAGCCCTTCAGGTCATGGCTGCGACGGGGCTTCTATCTGTAATCCCCGTCCAGCTGTTGCAAGAGACAGTGGGCTGCCTGTGGCTGTGAGGGTGCTCTTTGTGAGGACAGACACGCCATGCGCTGTCCGTGCAGCGGCACTATCCCGGACCCATGTTTTTCCAGAAACTGGGAAGGGATGTGCTAAGTGAAAAAAAGTAAAAATTAATAAAATCTTCCACCAAGTGTGGGAACTCCACACAAGCCTTGTTAGTGCTGTGAGCACAGAAAAAACACTGAGATACTACACTGAGGTACTCGGGGATATGGAGGGGTGGAGAGTTCTAAATTTAAATATTTAGTGCCTTTGTTTCTGCTAAGCCGTCCATATCCCAAGAGTACTCCAGTGACCCCTAGTGGATGAAAAAGAAATACGGACTTTTTTGAGTGAGACTGAAATAGTGAAATCTTTGTTTTCTGATGGCTCAATGTACACTAACTTTGTTAATACACAAAGTTATTAAAAATATTGTATTAAATGACCTTCAGGCTGTGTGTATAAGGTGTATATGAAACATAAATGAATTGTGTGAATGTACACACACTTTGTTTAATGCACAAAGTTATTCAAAATATTGGCTAAAATTACCTTCAGGCTGTGTGTATAAGGTGTATATGTAACATAAATGCATTCTGTGCTTAGATTTAGGTCCCATCACCATGATATCTCATTATGGTATGCAATTATTCCAAAATACGGAAAAATCCGATATCCAAAATACCTCTGGTCCCAAGCATTTTGGATAAGGGATACTCAACCTGTATATACATTTAGATTATATATCTATATTCGAATACTCTATTCCAGTAGTTCTCAAACTTGGTCCCCAGGTCCCCAAGCAGATCTCATTTACCAGGTCAGCCAGCAGGTGCACCGGGGTACTCATTACTCAATGAAACTTTTTTAAAGATCCACAGATGGAGCTAATTATTTAACTTGTGATTTTGTGAGGAAACCCATTAAATAAGAATCGTTTGGGGTCCTGAGGACCGGGTTTGAGAACCTGTGCTCTAGTCCCAGCACATAACACTGGTTTCTGCGGAGCACCCACTGCCATTGATGTGAGAGGTGAACATCGGCTACGAAGGTGCAACAGCTACAGTTGAGCAGCTTACCGTCAAAATGAACCTGGGGCTACCAGACATGTCTAAAATGACAGTTCAGCTAACCCTGCTGGATATGGGGCTCTGAAGCAAACGGTTGGTCACTACACCTATCCTAATGAAGGTGCATCAGCGGAAAAGACTTACATTTCAACGGCTGTATCGGAATTGTACCTCCACTGATTGGCGAAGGGTTGCCTTCTCCAATGACTCATGTTTTCTGCTTCATCGAATGGATGGATGTTGGCGCCTCAGGTACGAAACATTGCTGGAAGAACATAAGCTGGTGGTGGCAGCGTTATGGTCTGAAGAACATTTTCATGGCATTCTCTGGGCCCACAAATCTCGTCCGATTTGATTATGAATCCATCCGTGTAGATCACGCACACCCATATGTGCTGTCTTCCCTGAGGCAGATAGGTTCTCCCAGCAAGAAAATGAGACGTCACGTGGCTAGAAATGTCTGACAGTGGTTGGACAAACATGACCAAGACTTCCAAGTACTTCCCAGACCCCCTAATTCCCCAGACTTGAACACAAGAATTTCAGCAGAGAAGAAAAACTTGGCGTTCCCTAATCCACTGACGCGTTTAACAACAGGTATCTTTATCAAAAGCAAGGAGAATTACATTGTAACAAGCCTTCAAATATCCTTTGGGTTAATCTTCACAAACAAATATCTTTATACATAATTTTTAACATATACATGTTACATAATTCTTAATGCCAGGATATTCTAAAATACATCGAGATCAATTTAAAATATTACTTTTTTTTGTCATTTTTGTTTCACAGTTCCTACCTCATTCTCGGGATTTAGGCCTGATTTGATTCTGATTTGGTAGTAAGGCAAAAGCAGAGCAAGTAATTGTGCACCCAGACAAACCATGTTGCAGTGCAATAGGTGCAAATACATTAACTTTTTCTTTGAAGAGTAAATTCTACCTGCAGGTGGGCAGATGTAACGTGCAGTGAGATTTAAATTTGGGTGGGTTATATTTCTTCAGTGCAGGATAAATACTTGCTGCATTTGCATGTAGCCCACACATGCTAGGCAGCTTTATTCTTTCACTGCAATTTAAAGTTGCATTTGGACATGCCCCTTTTCAAATCTAAATCTCTGCCCCACCAAGAGCACAGCATGGTTTTACCCCGATGCAGTTACTTGCTCTTTTCTTTTTTACTTTACTCCCACCTTAAAATCAGGCTCTTTATTTCAAATTCTTCCACAAAAAGAAAAAGAAAAAAAGCTTGTTACCGCTTCTCCAAATGCAACAAGCATGCTATGAAGAAATCTCTCATTTAATCTTGCAACACCTTTCTTCATTCGGTAAGGTTGAAGACAATTCATGTCATCTGGTCAAAACTGTCCATTCTGCATGGTTAATACGCAAAATCATTGAAAAATATCCTAGCTAACCTAGAGCACCTGGAGTTTGCTTGGAAAGGAGCAGTGTAGGGTCACAATCTGTGTTATGTTACACAGTACTGCCATGTTCCTTTGAAGGAGTCAGTAATTTTAGAAGTTGGCCAGGTATTATGGATACTGTGCGTTTAACATCCTTGTCTGGGACTGTGAATAGAAAGCAACGTTTAAGGTCAGGTCTGCTGGCGAATGTATGTGCAGAGTGGAGTTACCTGTGCACACCCTGATACACAACCCCTATACCTATAAAGGAGGGACTCAACTAGTACTAGGTACTAGGTGATTGAGCTCCATTTCTAGATGCTGCTCTGAGCCTTGCTAACCTTACTGACTACTGCTACTAACCTCAGACTTCTTCTGCCTTTTCTAAAGACATGACAACCTGTATATAGATCTGGCTAGTGGTCTGGACTAGCTCTGCTTAATCTAAAGTTATTAGGCTGAGAAAGTCCAGACCAAGAAGTGCACTCCCCCCCTCCCTTACAAATCCAGAAGTCAGAAAAGGTTTGCAAGGCTCAGAACATTCTACAGAAATGAACCTAGTACTAGTTGAATTGCCCTTAGTGTGTTTCAGGGTCTCCACAGGTAACTCCACTCTGCACATGCATTCGTCATTTGGAACAATGTTAAAACCCTGTCAGATCATGGAAATTGCTTTTCTCCTGTACACATTTTCATATGTGTATTAAGAGTTGTTTTCCGTGCATAGTTTATCCCACACTTAGAGCATGAAAATGGTTTCGCACCTGTGTGAGTTCTGTCATGTCTAATAAGATGTGATTTATGCGTAAAACATTTCCCACACTCAGAGCAGACAAATGGCTTTTCACCTGTGTGACTTCTCTGATGTCTAACAAGAGCATACTTATCTACAAACCATTTCCCACACTCAGAACATGAAAACTGCTTCTCACCTGTGTGACTTCTCTCGTGTCTAACAAGAGATGATTTATGAATAAAATACTTTCCGCACTCAGAACATGGAAATGGTTTCTCATCTGTGTGTAGTTTCTGATGTGTGACAAAATGTGATTTCTGTGTAAAACATCTCCCACAATCGGTGCAGGAAAATGGCTTCTCGCCTGTGTGACTTCTCTCATGTTTAACAAGATCTGATTTGAATCTGAAACATTTTCCACAATAAGTACATGGAAAAGGCTTCTTCTGACCAGTTTTAGCTGGTTGGGTAACATGCTTTGTGTTCTTTGTAAAACATTTGCTATCTACAGAACATATCTGATTTACTCCTGTAACAGAGGTACTGATATCTGATTTAAAAAGAGAATTTCCCTCATGATATGCAAGATCAGAAGAAGTATCCACACTGTGATGTACTGGATGTATAATCGGGTTAATAAGGTTTTCTTCTTGAGAATTTTGTGTGGGGTCATCAGCTTTCATTTCATCATTTGGAGAGAAGATGAGATGTTCCTCTGAGGTATTCCTGATATTATCTCCATCTGCAAACAATGAAGAAATATATGGAAATATAAATGTTTTGATACAACCTGCACCAAGTTTAATTTTCCAATGAACCTTATAAAAAAAAGTCAACAAATTATCAACAAATAGGTAAACTGAAGATGTTTCAAGGCCCAATTTATAACTCTCTGACATTTGAAGCTGTTGAACACTTATATCAGTGTTTACAGGTTTATTTTACTACATGGAGATGCAAGCACTGGATTTAACATCAATACACTGTGCCTAAAATGTGCTTTAATATCCTAGACCATTGTCTGTGCATAAAAGTACAGCTGGAACTATGTTATAAAAATGCTGCTGCCTCCAAGCCAGCCAGGAAGATGTGCAATATTCACGAGGTGTATCAAGAGAAGCTGTGAATGTGGCATTGCAGGGTTGTTACCATGTTTCCATAAAAGCTGTATGAAATACACAATAGAGACTGGTCAGATCTCTGGGCTGGTAACACACAGTGACATGATGCGAGGGGGAGAGCAGGAGTATAATAGGGGTTGATGTCTCCTGATGTATGAGATACACCAGAGAGTGTGGGGAGGAGACTGGTCAGATATCTGGGCTGGTAACACACAGTGACATGGTGTGAGGGGGAGAACAGGAGTATAATAGGGGCTGATGGCTCCTCATGTATGAGATACACCAGAGAGTGTGGGGAGGAGACTGGTCAGATCTCTGGGCTGGTAACACAGTGACATGATGTGAGGGGGAGAACAGGAGTATAATAGGGGCTGATGGCTCCTGATGTATGAGATACACTAGAGAGTGTGGGGAGGAGACTGGTCAGATCTCTGGGCTGGTAACACACAGTGACATGATGTGAGGGGGAGAGCAGGAGTATAATAGGGGTTGATGGCTCCTGATGTATGAGATACACCAGAGAGTGTGGGGAGGAGACTGGTCAGATCTCTGGGCTGGTAACACACAGTGACATGATGTGAGAGGGAGAGCAGGAGTATAATAGGGGCTGATGGTTCCTGGTGTATGAGATACACCAGAGAGTGTGGGGAGGAGACTGGTCAGATCTCTGGGCTGTTAACACACAGCGACATGATGTGAGGAGGAGAGCAGGAGTATAATAGGGGCTGATGGCTCCTGATGTATGAGATACACCAGAGAGTGTGGGGAGGAGACTGGTCAGATCTCTGGCCTGGTAACACACAGTGACATGATGTGAGGGGGAGAGCAGGAGTATAATAGGGGCTGATGGCTCCTGATGTATGAGGTACACCAGAGTGTGTGGGGAGGAGACTGGTCAGATCTCTGGGCTGGTAACACACAGTGACATGATGTGAGGGGGAGAGCAGGAGTATAATAGGGGCTGATGGCTCCTGATGTATGAGATACACCAGAGAGTGTGAGGAGGAGACTGGTCAGATCTCTGGGCTGGTAACACACAGTGACATGATGTGAGGGGGAGAGCAGGAGTATAATAGGGGCTGATGGCTCCTGATGTATAAGATACACCAGAGAGTGTGGGGAGGAGACTGGTCAGATCTCTGGGCTGGTAACACACAGTGACATGATGTGAGGAGGAGAGCAGGAGTATAATAGGGGCTGATGGCTCCTGATGTATAAGATACACCAGAGAGTGTGGGGAGGAGACTGGTCAGATCTCTGGGCTGGTAACACACAGTGACATGATGTGAGGGGGAGAGCAGGAGTATAATAGGGGCTGATGGCTCCTGATGTATAAGATACACCAGAGAGTGTGGGGAGGAGACTGGTCAGATCTCTGGGCTGGTAACACACAGTGACATGATGTGAGGAGGAGAGCAGGAGTATAATAGGGGCTGATGGCTCCTGATGTATAAGATACACCAGAGAGTGTGGGGAGGAGACTGGTCAGATCTCTGGGCTGGTAACACATAGTGACATGATGTGAGGGGGAGAGCAGGAGTATAATAGGGGCTGATGGCTCCTAACTCCCCCACTGGACAGACACATTACCCTCATAGTCTGTACTGACAGAGGAGGGTGTAGGATAAGAGGCTGCTGTAGTGACAGAACAAGGAGAATATGTGACTCCTCTCTGTAATAAGTGATTATTACTCACCTGTGCTGATATCTGTAGGGATTTCCTCCTTCTTACACTGCTGGTCATCCCTCACATATGTCTCTTCTTCTGCCCTTATATCTTCTACCTTAATATCAGTGAGGTCTTCACCCTAATTAACCCACGAAACAATAAAACAACGCTTTAATAATTTCTGAGATCATTAATTGAGAGTAACAGTAGAATCATATAGTGAAAAATCACTTTGGAAATTTGTTGAGACCCTAAATCTCACCTACCTGATCCTCCTGGGGGGTCCTGTGATACTCATCTGTACAATCCTTTGAATACAGGGGAGAGGGACAACTCTCTGTGGTATCTCTGTTACTGGGGCCATCTGTAGGAGACACAAAGTGACTGAGTGCATTGTACAGTATATACTGTATGTGATTAGTAGATAAGCTGGGAAATGTAATAGGGTCCGAAAACGGCTCTCTCTCCTTTACAATAATTCAAAGTCTAGTCTTACCCAAAAATGCAAGTGGTTGGTTATTCTCCATCATTACGTCTTTGTACATACCCTTGTGTTCCTCTACATGCTCCCACTCCTGCATAGAGAGATAGACAGTGACATCCTGACACCTTATAGGAACCTGACACACACATCATCACCCAGACACCTGACACAGTCATTACCCAGACACCTCCCCTGGTGTTACTGTATAATGTACCATTCCCAGCAGTCACCTCTCCAGTCATCACCCAGACACCTCCCCTGGTGTTACTGTATAATGTTCCATTCCCAGCAGTCACCTCTCCAGTCAGCAGCTGAATGATCTTGTTGGTGAGTTCCAGGATCTTCTGGTCATTGTCTCTCTCATGTATCAGTGGGCAAGCTGGAGGTTCCGTGATGGGGCTCTGGGTCCTGGTCAGTCCTCCTGACTCATGGAATTGGCTTCTGGGTGTCTCACTCTCATCAAATGTCTTCCTCACTACTGTGTAATCCTTTGTATTGAGGGAGACATCAATAAAAAGCTTAATCAAACATGTAAGTCATTTTTTGATGATTTTACTGTGCATAACAAGTAGGACCTATTTTATAAATACAACCCCTATACTACCTGTAACTTCTTCCTATATATAAGAAAGGGCAGAGTATATAGAACCTCTCTAGCCATCTTCATTTCAGTGATAGAATACAAGCTACTGAGGTCAATGTAATATATCCCAGCTCCTGTAAGGACTGATACTACAGAGCGGCTGCCTGCTGCCCAGTTACAGCTGTGCTGATGAGAGGACTGAGGCACTGATACTATATCTGAGAGCGGCTCCCTGCTGCCCAGTTACAGCTGTGCTGATGAGAGAACTGAAGCACTGATACTATATCTGAGAGCGGCTCCCTGCTGCCCAGTTACAGCTGTGCTGATGAGAGGACTGAGGCACTGATACTATATCTGAGAGCAGCTCCCTGCTGCCTGGTTACAGCTGTGCTGATGAGAGGACTGAGGCACTGATACTATATCTGAGAGCGGCTCCCTGCTGCCTGGTTACAGCTGTGCTGATGAGAGGACTGAGGCACTGATACTATATCTAAGAGCGGCTCCCTGCTGCCCGGTTACAGCTGTGCTGATGAGAGGACTGAGGCACTGATACTATATCTGAGAACAGCTCCCTGCTGCCTGGTTACAGCTGTGCTGATGAGAGGACTGAGGCACTGATACTATATCTGAGAGCGGCTCCCTGCTGCCTGGTTACAGCTGTGCGGATGAGACTGAGGCACTGATACTATATCTGAGAGCGGCTCCATGCTGCCCAATTACAGCTGTGCTGATGAGGAGACTGAGGCACTGATACTATATCTGAGAGCGGCTCCCTGCTGCCCAATTACAGCTGTGCTGATGAGGAGACTGAGGCACTGATACTATATCTGAAAGCGGTTCCCTGCTGCCTGGTTAAGCTGTGCTGATGAGGTGACTGAGGCACTGATACTATATCTGAAAGCGGTTTCTTGCTGCCTGGTTAAGCTGTGCTGATGAGGTGACTGAGGCATTGATACTATATCAGCGAGTGGCTCCTTGTTGCCCGATTGGTCCTTTCCCAGTTCTCCATTCAGCAGTTTCCTCCCTTTATTAGATTGTAAGCTTCATGCATGGCCCTCTTCCCTTCAGCAACTCTGACACTGGCGGTCATTCAGATCTGACCACTGCTGTGTGTTTTCGCACAGCGGGTGATCAGGACATAACTGCGCATGCGTATGCGCTTTAATGCGCATGCGCGTCGGCCATCAGCAACGGGCATAACTGGTCAGCGACGGGATGGTGTGAAAAATCAGTTCGCAAGGTGATTGACAGGAGGAGGCCGTTTGTGGGTGGTAACTGACCGTTTACTGGGAGTGTCCGGAAAAATGCAGGCCTTCCCAAGCATTTTCAGGGAGTGTGTCTGATGTCAGCTCCGGCCCCGATCTGCCTCTTCTCATCGCACTGGAGGAGTAAGTCCTGGGCTGCGCAGACTGCAAAAAGTGGATTTTAGCAGCTCAGCGTACACATGGAACTGCACACTTGCACGGCGAATTTACACTCCCCCTGGAGACGGCGACTATCTGAATGCAGGACAGCAAAGTTAGCAGCCCAGCGATCAGATCTGAATGACCCCCACTGTCTGCTTGCCTAGAAAGTGGGTGCAGGATCATTGAGTTATTGTTCATTCTCGCACAATGCCTCACAACCAGCTGACTCTAGCTACAGCGAGTTGCCCTGCCCTGTACTTGTGACTCCTTGTCTGCGACTTTACTGCAGTGTCTGTATTTATGCTACACTATGTAGACAAAAGTGATTGGACACTGACAGCAAACAGATCAACAAGATGTTATTAACGTCAGTACTTTGTAGATCCACCATGTGCACTGATTACTGCAGACATCCTTCTTGGCAAGCTGACCACAAGTTCCTGGACACCAGCACGTGGTATGTTTTGCCATTCCGCCTTAAGTACAGTGAACAACTGCAACACTGAAGGTCGAATCTGCCTAGATGTTCTCAATGAGATTACTATCTAGACTCTGAGCTGGCCAGTCCATCCAGCTTTACCGAATTTTCTGTATACCAGTCCAGTGTCACCATGGAAACATGACAGGTGGCATTGTCATCCTGATAAAAACATTTCTTGTTTCCATAGAACTATCGCAATGAGGGATCAGCGTTATTGAGAACATTTCTATACTTCTCATCATTAATGTGACCATGCATTACAACTAGTGGACGAATACCAAACCAGCTAAAACAGCCCCACAGCATAATGCCCCCACCTCCGTGCTACTGTCCACTCTGGCATCACACGTTCTCCTGGCAACTGCAAAACCCAAACACGTCCATATAATATGTAAAGTGTAAATCATGATTCGGCACTCCATAACACTTGCCGCCATTGTTCCACTGTCCAGTTCTTGCGCTCTTTACTCCATCATAAGCGCAGTGCTGCATTCTTCGTGATTAGAGGTTTATGAGCAGCTGCACAACCATAATATCCAAGTGCATGGGCCTCCCTACAAAGTGTTCTTGCTGAAGCTGGCACATTAGTGACCATCTGGAACTCGTGTGCAATGGTATGCATGGGACAACCCCTGTTCTTTCGCAGCTCCCTAGTTAGCACTCTCTGGTTCCTGGGTTGCAGTTTCAGGGGTCTTCCAGGTGACCGTTCTTCGGGCGTCATTCAGATTTGAAAACGCACAGCAGGCGATCAGGTACTAATCGCGTATGCACCGCAATGCGCATGCGCGTTGGACAACAACAAAGGGCATCGCTGGTCAGCGACAGGATGGTGCGAAAATTTCATTCGCATGGGAGTTCGCAAGGTGATTGACAGGAGGAAGCCATTTGTGGGTGGTAACTGACCGTTTACTGGGAGTGTCTGGAAAAACACAGGCGTGCCCAAGCGTTTCAGGGAGGGTGTGTGACATCAGCTCCGGCCCCGATCAGTCTGATTCTATCGCACTGGAGGAGTAAGCCCTGGGCTGCGCACAGACTGCACACACTGAATTTTAGCAGTTCAGCGTACACATGCAATCGCCATTGCACGGCAAATATACACTCCCCCTGGATGCGGCGACTATCTGAACGCAGGACAGCAAAATTAGCAGCCCATTAATGACAAAAGACATAGTGGATTTAGGAATCTTCCTAAAATCCACAATGCTTTTAACATTCATACTGTACCTCCGATCGTGTAGCCTACGATGATCCCCTTTTCAAACTCGGTCAGCTCCTTCTGGCAAAACATTTCATTACCAAATTATCTAATCAGCGCCCCTTTACCCGTTTTATACCTTCACGAACACAAGTCTGCTACAGGAGCACACCATTTCGCTTGCGCGGGGGTGTCCAATCACTTTTGTCCAAGTAATGTATTTCCTATATTGGTTTCAAGTTACCTCTTGAACGGCGCTATATCACCTTGTGCTGCCTAACAAACTAATAAAAATAATAGTAATAATAATAATAATAATAATAATGTAACTTTGGAATAGAAAGAGTGATGTCACTGTGACACTCCCACACTCCCTCACCTCCCCAGTCAGGTCTCTGTGTTAGTAATAGAGATGAGTGATGTCACTGTGACTCTCCCAGACCCCCTCACCTCCCCAGTCAGGTACCTGTGTTAGTAATAGAGATAAGAGTGATGTCACTGTGACACTCCCAGACCCCCTCACCTTCCCAGTCATGTCTCTGCATTAGTAATCAAGATAAGAGTGATGTCACTGTGACACTCCCAGACTCCCTCACCTCCCCAGTCCGGTTTCTGTGTTAGTAATAGAGATGAGAGTGATGTCACTGTAACACTCCCAGACTCCCTCACCTTCCCAGTCAGCAGGTAGATGATCTCCAGGGTGAGATTTAATATCCTCTCGGTCATGTGATTCCTGTCCTTGTCCATCCTCAGTGAATCAGTGACGCATTTCATCCTCACGTGACTTCTAATAAATTATCTGGTTGCTTTCAGTTTAATTGTCTAGGAATAAATATAATAATGATACAAATCAGAAATTAAACATGTAACCTACTCAGGTATGAAACACTGAGTGACAGTAAATCCTCATCTTTTCACCGAGCCCTAGAGCCCTGGTCAGTGCTTCTCAGAAATTCCCTTTAAACAGGACTCCTCACACAACATCACATAATGCTGTGTTGCTTATGGTTACATCCAGTGGCGGCACATATATTACATACAGCGTAACATGTATGTAATATATAAACGCCCCATTATGCACTGTGTGGTTGGGGTTGCAGCTGCCACTGATTACATCACCACTAACTGTGGTCCTCCCAGACTCCTCCTTGGTGCAATGTACTCAGCAAATGTATGACTTAGGGGCGTCGGTAATTTAGAGGATAGTTTTACTAAAGTACGGGTCTGATGGCATTTTCAACACACTGTCTAGCATCGGCGGTTTTCCCCTCCAAACCGCTGGATTAACTAATCTGTGGTTTGAAAGGTACTTTAAAACCCGCTGGTGCAGAACAGTCAGTTTAAGGGGGAAAATAACATTCATCATACTCTTATGGGGCAATATTATTTTATCAATTCATTAGGATGCAAAAACAATGTTAAATTAGATTAAGATACCAATATTATCAATTATATTCAAGGGGCAAAATGTATTGTTAATTTATATTAAAAAAATAAAATAACAAAATAAAAAATAAATATATATATTTACACATTGAACACCTTTTGATCAATCTGGCGGTTTCCATTATATGATGGTAACAAATCGGGATGGCGATGTGTCTGATGGCGGTTCTAAACCTTGATGTTTCGGGCGGGTTTTCCGGTGGTTTTGCCTGTAGTAAAACCTGCTGTTTCAAAACCACCAGAACCATTTGGCCTTTGCTTTTAGTTTAATGCCAGAAATTAAGAGATATTAGTGCCCAGAATTGCATCATGTTTCCAGTCTCCTGATTCCCTGTATCTTAGCGATAATAGATTTGAACCCAGAATCGTGCCAAGACAGCTATGGTAGGGTCAACCCTGGGATGCAATCCTCACTCCTTCAACCAAGGCAATATGGGAAAAAATTGGGAAGCCAGCGCCCCATATATAAAGATACAGATAAAAGGAAATAAAATGGATTATAACCACTTACTAAAATGTATAAGTGTTCCAATGTTTCAGCTCAGTCGTCTTTGTTTATAAGTAGTGATAAAGGGGAGTCATGGAGGTGTGAGGGTGATAGTATGATAAGAACCCATTGTGTGGGAGCCCTTAGATCATGAGGTGGAGTAGTGGGGGGTCACTACCACATGGTACTGGCGTTACACCTTCACAATTCATGTGTTATTATTACATATAATGTAATATAAATGTACAGACATACCCCCTTCCAGTCACGGCCTCCTCTCACACCCGGTCGATGAAGCACTCAGGACTTCCGGCCCGTGCGTTCCAATTGACTTCTGGTTTCTGCGTTCCACCAGACTTCCGGTCTCTGCGTTCCACCCCACTTCCTGTCTCTGCGTTCCACCCCACTTCCTGTCTCTGCGTTCCACCCGTCTTCTCTCTTGCTGTGATCTCTTCAATAATAACATCCGGGTGACTTGTGGAACGGTAACGTCTAGTGGAACGGCAACAGGAAGTGGAGTCGGGTTCGGAGGCAGCAGGTAGAGATATGTTGTTGTTGTTAGTATTATTGTTGTTATAGCAGAAGTGCAGTCTCTGGTGCATTGTTGCTATTATATAGGTAAACACATACTCTCATGCCCTTCTTACTATAGCAGCTTCTGCAAACACGTATGTTGTGCCCCTCTTTCTCTTCTCCCCATGTCTTTACGTCTTATGTTCAGTAGATGGCTAAAAAAATAGTGACGCAGGTGATAGTAATTATACAGTGAAAGATGAATGAGTATTATTATATCTGCAGGTTAGGTCTGCGCATAAGTGGGGCTTCCTGTTGCCCAGTCTACTCTACCCATGCCCTAGTCACATGACAAGTTTTTAATGGGTCTTAAGTTATAGGGTAAGGCATTGCTACTAAGCAATTAAGTTTCTATATAACAACAATTTATTAACAGACCAGTTTAAAAGGAAAAAAAAGTAAAAGTGTGTGATGCTCGGGACTCATAGAAAATAATATTTTCTGCAGCGGGGTACACTGTGATTCCACAGGGAATTACTTTGGGGTGTAGAGTTGGAACTTGATCCGAGGCACAAACAGGCTAAAAGCTTTGACTGTTCCCAGGATACATAGCGCCGCCTCCTCTACATCCCCGCCTCCAGGCACTGGAGCTCAGTTTGTAAGTTAGTGCTTGCAGTGCAGACAGCTAACAGGGAGGGCTGCGCTAGGCAGCCCTGATAAGAGCTTTTTGAAGAAAGAAGACTTCAAGGGCCGCAGCACAGGCACTTAGAAGTGCTATATGTCATGCTGACATATGTTGCGGCTCCCTCACCTCACCCAACAGCGCTGTATACTCCCGCGCCCTGGTTGCCGGGTACTTACAGCGGAGGGCTCCGGTTACTTCAGGCACACACTCACCGCTGCTCTCCTGAATCGCGTGGCCGCATCTTCGGGAGGAAGGTCCCCCAGGCACTGAAATCGTGATGCGGCGCGGTCTCCAGGAGACGGAGCGCGCGCGCTGGCGTGAACACTGTGGCCTGCGGTTCTTAGAACTCGCCCTGGTTATCTGCCCAAGGTGGTGTCATCTTTCCACCTTAACCAAGAGATTGTGGTTCCGGCCTTTACCTCTCCAGGTTTATCCTCTAAAGAGCGGTCTTTGGATGTGGTACGGGCTCTCCGCATTTATGTGAAGAGAACAGCTTAGCTTATGAGATCTGATTCTCTCTTTGTTCTTTTTGGTTTTCACAAACGTGGCTGGCCTGTTAACAAGCAGACCCTGGCCAGATGGATTAGAATGGTGATTGCACATGCTTATGTACAGGCTGGCCTTCCAGCTCCTGCTACCATCAGAGCCCATTCTACTTGGTCCGTTGGACCTTCTTGGGCGGCCCGCCGTGGTGCGACCCTTAAACAATTGTGCAAGGCGGCTACGTTGTCCTCAGTGAACACGTTCATAAGGTTCTATGCCTTCGATACTTCCGCCTCCCAGGATGCCTCCTTTGGATGCCGGGTTCTTGTGCCCGCTACAGTGCGTCCCCTCCCATGAGGAACTGCTTTAGGACATCCCCGATATTATTCCCTGTGGAACCCCAGTGTACCCCGCTGCAGAAAAGGAGATTTATAGTAAGAACTTACCATTGTTAAATCTCTTTCTCTTACGTCCTAGAGGATGCTGGGGACTCCGTAAGGACCATGAGGTATAGACGGGCTCCGCAGGAGACATGGGCACTATAAAGAACTTTAGAATGGGTGTGCACTGGCTCCTCCCTCTATGCCCCTCCTCCAGACCTCAGTTAGATCCTGTGCCCCAGAGGAGACTGGGTGCATTACAGGGAGCTCTCCTGAGTTTCTCTGAAATAAAGAATTTTGTTAGGTTTTTTATTTTCAGGGAGCACTGCTGGCAACAGGCTCCCTACATCGTGGGACTGAGGAGAGAGAAGCAGACCTACTTAAGTGATAGGCTCTGCTTCTTAGGCTACTGGACACCATTAACTCCAGAGGGAGTCGGAACGCAGGTCTCCCCTCGCCGTTCGTCCCAGAGCCGCGCCGCCGTCCTCCTCACGGAAGACAGAAGCCGGATGAGTATAAGAAGAAAGAAGACTTCAAAGGTGGCAGAAGACTTCAGATCTTACCTGAGGTAACGCGCAGCGCCATTGCTCCCACACACAACACACACTACAGGCACTGATGGGTGCAGGGCACCCCGCCCTGGGCAGCAATATAAACCTCTAGGACTGGCATAAACATATATATAGGCTGCGGAGGCAGTAGATATAAAAATCCCCCGCCAGTATTACAAAATTGAGCGGGACCGAAGCCCGCCGCTGGAGGGGGCGGAGCTTGATCCCACAGCACTAACCAGCGCCATTTTCTCCACAGAGCACTGCAGAGAAGCTGGCTCCCCGGACTCTCCCCTGCTGAACACGGTGACACAGTGCAGAAAAGAGGGGGGGGGGGGGGGGGCACTTGTAAGGCGCAGTGAGTGTATTATACAAATAATTATATATAAAAGCGCTATATTATCTGGGAATTTGTTTCCAGTGTCAGTTGGCGCTGGGTGTGTGCTGGCATACTCTCTCTCTCTGTCTCTCCAAAGGGCCTTATTGGGGAACTGTCTCCATATAAATATATCCCTGTGTGTGTGGGGGTGTCGGTACGAGTGTGTCGGCATGTCTGAAGCGGAAGGCTCATCTAAGGAGGAGGTGGAGCAGATGATTGTGGTGTCTCCGTCGGCAACGCCGACACCTGATTGGTTGGACATGTGGAATGTTTTAAATGCAAATGTGACCTTATTACATAAGAGGATGGACAAAGCAGAGTCCAGGGAAAAAGCAGGGAGTCAATCCATGGCTTTGACTGTGTCACAGGGCCCTTCAGGGTCTCAAAAACGTTCTCTATCCCAAATAGCAGACACTGATACCGACACGGATTCTGACTCCAGTGTCGACTACGATGATGCAAGGTTACACCCAAGGGTGGCCAAAAGTATTCATTATATGATTATTGCAATAAAAGATGTTTTGCATATCACAGATGACCCCTCTGTCCCTGACACAAGGGTATGCATGTTTAAGGAAAAGAAACCTGAGGTAACCTTTCCCCCATCTCATGAGCTGAACGAGTTATTTAAAAAAGCTTGGGAAACTCCAGACAAAAAACTGCAGATTCCCAAGAGGATTCTTATGGCGTGTCCTTTCCCTGCACAGGACAGGGTGGGGTGGGAATCCTCGCCCAGGGTGGACAAGGCTTTAACGCGCTTGTCCAAGAAGGTGGCGCTACCGTCTCCAGACATGGCAGCTCTCAAGGATCCTGCTGATCACAGACAGGAAACTACCTTAAAATCTATTTATACGCATACGGGTGCTTTACTCAGACCGGCAATAGCATCGGCATGGGTATGTAGCGCAGTTGCAGCTTGGACAGATACCTTGTCAGCTGACATTGATATTCTAGATAGGGATACCATTTTATTGACCTTGGGTCACATTAAAGACGCAGTCTTATATATGAGAGACGCTCAGAGAGACGTTGGGCTGCTAGGTTCAAGAGCCAACGCCATGGCGATTTCAGCTAGGCGAGCCCTGTGGACCCGCCAATTGACAGGTGATGCCGACTCCAAGAGGCATATGGAGGTTTTACCTTACAAGGGTGAGGTTTTATTTGGGGAAGGTCTCGCGGACCTGGTTTCCACAGCTACCGTGGGTAAATCTACTTTTTTGCCTTTTGTTTCCCCACAGTAAAAGAAAACTCCACAATATCCGATGCAGTCCTTTCGGTCACATAAGTCCAGAAGAGGTCGGGGCTCATCCTTCCTCGCCAGAGGTAAGGGTAGAGGGAAAAGAACGCCTGGTACGGCTAGTTCCCAGGAACAGAAGTCCTCCCCGGTTTCTACTAAATCCACCGCATGACGCTGGGGCTCCACTGAGGGAGTCCGCACTGGTGGGGGCACGTCTTTGACTCTTCAGCCAGGTCTGGGTTCTGTCAGACGTGGATCCTTGGGCGATGGAAATTGTGTCCCAAGGCTACAAACTGGAATTCGAAGAGGTGCCTCCTCGCCGATTTTTCAAGTCGGCCTTGCCAGCTGCTCCCCCAGAGAGGGAAAATAGTGTTAGCTGCAATTCAAAAGCTGTGTCAACAGCAAGTGATTATCAAGGTTCCCCTAGTCCAACAGGGGAAAGGGTACTATTTAACCCTGTTCGTGGTCCCGAAACCGGATGGCTCGGTCAGACCCATTTTAAATCTAAAATCCCTAAACCTGTACTTGAAAAAGTTCAAATTCAAGATGGAATCGCTCCGGGCAGTGATCTCCAGCCTGGAAGGGGGGGATTTTATGGTGTCACTAGACATAAAGGATGCATACCTTCATGTCCCCATATATCCTCCTCATCAGGAGTACCTGAGATTCGCTGTACAGGACTGTCATTACCAGTTTCAGACGTTGCCGTTTGGGCTTTCCACGGCCCCGAGGATTTTCACCAAGGTGATGGCGGAGATGATGGTGCTCCTGCGCATGCAGGGAGTCACAATTATCCCGTACTTGGACGATCTCCTGATAAAAGCGAGATCAATTGCTGAAAAGCGTGTCGCTCTCCCTGAGAGTGCTACAACAACACGGTTGGATTCTAAATCTGCCAAAGTCACAATTGATTCCAACGACTCGACTATCATTCCTGGGCATGATTCTGGACACGGAACAGAAGAGGGTTTTTCTCCCAATGGAAAAAGCCCAGGACCTCCAGAACATGGTCAGAGACCTGCTAAAACCAAAAAGAGTGTCTGTTCATCAATGCACTCGAGTTCTGGGGGAAATGGTGGCGGCCTACGAGGCCATCCCCTTTGGCAGGTTTCATGCGAGGACATTTCAGTGGGACCTTCTGGACAAGTGGTCCGGGTCCCATCTACAAATATATCAGGAGATAAGCCTGTCCCCCAGGGCCAGGATGTCTCTCCTGTGGTGGCTGCAGAGTGCTCACCTTCTAGAGGGTCGCAGGTTCGGCATTCAAGACTGGGTTCTTATAACCACGGATGCGAGCCTCCGAGGATGGGGAGCAGTCACACAAGGAAGAAATTAGACATGATGGCATCACGCCTCAACAAGAAGCTTCGGAGGTATTGTGCCAGGTCAAGGGACCCTCAGGCAGTAGCGGTAGACGCCCTGGTGACACCATGGGTGTTTCAGTCGGTCTATTTGTTCCCTCCTCTTCCTCTCATCTCAAAAATATTGAGAATCATAAGACGAAAAAGAGTGCAGACAATACTCATTGTTCCAGATTGGCCTCGAAGGGCCTGGTATTCAGATCTTCAGGAAATGCTCACAGAAGATCCGTGGCCTCTTTCTCTCAGGGTGGACCTGTTGCAGCAGGGGCCCTGCGTGTTCCAAGACTTACCGCGGTTACGTTTGACGGCATGGCGGTTGAACACCGAATCCTAGCTGGGAAAGGTATTCCGGAAGAAGTCATCCCTACTCTGATAAAGGCTAGGAAGGAGGTGACGGCGAAACATTATCACCGTATCTGGAGGAAGTATGTATCTTGGTGTGAAACCAAGAATGCTCCTACGGAAGATTTCTATCTGGGCCGTTTTCTCCACTTTCTACAGACAGGAGTGGATATGGGCCTGAAGTTAGGCTCCATTAAGGTACAGATTTCGGCCCTATTGTCTTTCAGAAGGAATTGGCTTCTCTCCCAGAAGTCCAGACTTTTGTAAAGGGAGTGCTGCACATCCAGCCTCCTTTTGTATCCCCAGTGGCACCATGGGACCTTAACGTGGTGTTACGGTTCCTGAAGTCTCACTGGTTTGAACCTCTTCAAACGGTTGAATTAAAATTTCTCACTTGGAAGGTGGTCATGTTGTTGGCCTTGGCATCTGCAAGGCGGGTGTCAGAATTGGCGGCCTTGTCCACAAGAGTCCCTATTTGATTTTCCATGTGGATAGAGCAGAGTTGAGGACTCGTCCTCAATTTTTGCCTTAAGTGGTTTCTTCATTTCATTTGAACCAACCTATTGTGGTGCCTGTGGCTACGGGTGACTTGGAGTACTCCAAGTCCCTGGATGTAGTCAGGGCCTTAAAAATTTATGTAGCCAGGACGGCTCGGGTTAGGAAAACAGAGGCACTGTTTGTCCTGTATGCAGCCAACAAAGTTGGCGCTCTTGCTTCGAAGCAGACTATTGCTCGCTGGATCTGTAACACGGTTCAGCAGGCTCATTCTATGGCTGGATTGCCGGTACCAAATTCGGTAAAGGCCCATTCCACTAGGAAGGTGGGCTCTTCTTGGGCGGCTGCCCGAGGCATCTCGGCTTTACAGCTTTGCCGAGCAGCTACTTGGTCGGGTTCAAACACTTTTGCAAAGTTCTATAAGTTTGATACCCTGGCTGATGAGGACCTCGCGTTTGCTCAATCGGTGCTTCAGAGTCATCCGCACTCTCCCGCCCGGTCTGAAGCTTTGGTATAAACCCCATGGTCCTTACAGAGTCCCCAGCATCCTCTAGGACGTAAGAGAAAATAAGATTTTAAACCTACCAGTAAATCTTTTTTCCTAGTCCGTAGAGGATGCTGGGCGCCCGTCCCAGTGCGGACTACTTTCTGCAAGGCTTGTATATAGTTATTGCTTACATAAGGGTTATGTTACAATTGAAATCAGTCTTTGCCTGATACTGTTTTGTACCTACTGTTAACTGGTTGCGTATATTCCATGTTATACGGTGTGGATGGTGTGGGCTGGTATGAATCTTGCCCTTGGATTAACAAAATCCTTTCCTCATATTGTCCATCTCCTCTGGGCACAGTTCTCTAACTGAGGTCTGGAGGAGGGGCATAGAGGGAGGAGCCAGTGCACACCCATTCTAAAGTTCTTTATAGTGCCCATGTCTCCTGCGGAGCCCGTCTATACCTCATGGTCCTTACGGAGTCCCCAGCATCCTCTACGAACTAGGAGAAAAAGATTTACCGGTAGGTATAAAATCTTATTTTCTGCGAGGTACACTGGATTGCACAGGGCTCCCACCCTGACGCACTTAGCTTCTTTGGGTTTGCATGGCATTAGCCGCTGTTACCTTCTCCTCGTGAGAATGTGGTTCTCTGTGGCTAACTACTATCGTCTCTCTTACCTGCTACTGCATTGAACTGGTTAACAAAACTGAGCTCCAGTGCCTGGAGGCGGGGATATAGAGGAGGAGGCGCTATGCATCCTGGGAACAGTCAAAGCTTTTAGCTTGTTGGTGCCTCAGATCAAGATACAACTCTACACCCCAATGTAATTCCCTGTGGAATCCAGTGTACCTCGCAGAAAGAGATTTAACAAAGGTAAGTTCTTACTATAAATCTCCTTTTTTACCTTTACAGACTTTAATGCATAATTCTCTAAGGGAAGAAGTCAGGATCTGTTGTGATCCCGGCAGTCAGAATCGCGACCCTATTCTGAATGCCAACACTGGAATCCAGAATGGGTGCACCACCCTGGTGCTGGAAGCCCGACATCCGGGATGCCGAACAGCGCTGGAGAGGAAAGCCGTGGGGGGAGGTTAGGTTTATGCTGCATTGCAGGAGGTTAGGGTTAGGCTGCGGGGAAAGCCGGCCTCAGCCCGTATATACTATAGGGTGTTTCTTACTTACTTTCAGTGGTGCGCTTCCAAGCGCTATGACCATACTGTCTTCAGTATATCCAGAATACTTGCGTTCCTACAAGTGGATTGAGCCTCGGCCTTCACCTGGCTTCTCTCAAAGTACATAACTTTGCTTTGTGAGTTTGGTTTCAACGCAGGATGGCTCCACTACTGGATGGTTTCCCATTTCCACTTGAATGAGGAAATAGTGGTTCCGGCCTTCGTCTCCATTGATTTTTTGGCAGGAGAAAGTTCTCTGGATGTGGTTCGTGCTCTCCATATCTATGTCGATCAGACAAGTTCACTTCGAAAATCGGTTTCCCTCTTCATCCTCCATGGTTTTCAAAAACGTGGTTGGCCAGCTAATAAACAGACACTGGCCAGATGGGTTAGAATGACTATTGCACAAGCATATTCTCAAGCTGATCTTCCAGTACCAGCTTCAATCTCGGCTCATTCTACTCGGCCCATGGGACCATCATAGATGGCATACCATGGGGCATCCGCTGAACAATTGTGCAAGGCGGCTACGTAGTCTTCTATCCACACCTTTCTTAGGTTCTATGCCTTTGATACATTCTGCTCCCAGGATGCTTCATTTGTATGCCGGATTCTACTATCCACTCAGGAGCATTCCCACCCTTGAAGTACTGCTTTAGGACATCCCCGATGTTCCCCTGGGGAGCCCTATGGAACCCGAAGAAGAAAAGGAGAGTTATGGTAGACTTACCTTTGTTAACTCTCTCTCTTCGAGGTCCATAGGGTACACAGGGCGCCCACCCTGATGCACCTGTCCTATATGGGATTTGCAGCTTTGTAGCTGTGGTCTTTATGCAATGACCAGTATATTGTATATAGCTTTTACATCTCCTACCTTCTGCCATGGGCCGGCCAATATAAGATTGTCTATGACCAGTCCCCACCGCAATTACATCCATTGTGTGATCTGCTGATAATAGGTCCAAGGGGCACAGCGTGGTGGCTTCAGGAGAGTTGAATGCTGTATATGTTTCTCTATACAGGAAGCGGTAACACATAAGATAGGTTTCAAATTTGGTATACTTTAAATGTTACATTATACAATAACACCAGAGGATTTATCTGGGTGATGACTGTGTCATTGTGTGTGTCAGGTTCCTGTAAGGTGTGAGGATGTCACTGTCTATCTCTGCGTGGAGAAATTGGAGTATGTAGAGGAACACAGGGCTTTGTACAAGGACGTGATGATGGAGAATCACTGGCCCCTCGCATCACTGGGTAAGAGGAGACTTTCATTTATTGTAAAGGACAGAAGAGATTTGAAGGCCTACACATGCACATCATTTGCGCCTAAAACAATGTCCTCTTCCCTCAGTCACTGTGTGTTTCCTACAGATGGACCCTGTAACAGAGATACCCCAGAGAGATCTTCCTGTCCCCTTTATTTCCAAGACTGTACAGAGGAGAATCACAGGATGCCACAGGAGTATCCGGTAAATGGGATTTAGCGTCTTACCAAGTATCAGAATACCAAAGTGGCTTCTGTATATGGTCTCAGTTACATATATTTGCAAAATAATGGTAAGCCACCGGCCATGGCAAGGTGTCTCTGCTATCATTGTCCTACATAACATGATAATAGCACCACTTTGGGTCATACATTTAGGTATTTCATATTGAAGGCCAACTCTCTAGGAAACACCACAGGATCCTCCAGTATGGCACTACAAGGATCAACATATCTTCCAACTACTGATACTATAGATGCTTCTCAGAATAGTGATACACAGAATGTAAGTTGCTTGTACAATGTATTGGTCCATCATAGGTGCATGTAAGGGGGGGGAGGGCGGGTTAATCTAGACTAGAAAACCCCCCCCCCCCAGCACACTGCACTGGACCAGCAAAAGAGACATACATCATACATGATAATGGTAATACTGGTGGCTTACCATGTTTGCAAGTATATGTAACTAAGATCTTTGCATTACTAGTACAGGTTGAGTATCCCTTATCCAAAATGCTTGGGACCAGAGGTACTTTGGATATGGGATTTTTCCGTATTTTGGAATAATTGCATACCATAATGAGATATCATGGTGAGGGGACCTAAATCTAAGCACAGCATGTATTTATGTAACATATACACCTTATACACACAGCCTGAAGGCAATTTTAGCCAATATTTTTTATAACTTTGTGCATTAAACAAAGTATGTCTGCATTCACACAATTCATTTATGTTTCATATACACCTTATACACACAGCCTGAAGGTCATTTAATACAATATTTTTAATAACTTTGTGTCTTAAACAAAGTTTGTGTACATTGAGCCATCAAAAAACAAAGGTTTCACTATCTCACTCTCAGTCAAAAAAGTCCGTATTTCGGAATATTCCGTATTTCGGAATATTTGGATATGGGATACTCAACCTGTATCATGTAGGATTTAAGTCTCCGTTGCTTTTCCATTGCAGTGTCTGTGGGAATTTGTTTTTCTAGTCTAGATTAACCCCTCCCTTACATGCACCTGTGATGGACCAATAAATTGATTTTAACAACTACCATTCTTTATTTCACTCTATGATCTGTAGAGTAGCTGAGTATGGATGAAATACACTGATAATGTTCCATTTATCAGACATTATTAACGTGTTATTTTATTGATTTGTGGGTTATTTATTAGGGTGAAGACCTGGCTGATGTTAAGGTAGAAGATATGAAGGAAGAAGAAGAGGCGTATGTGAGGGAGGATCAGCAGTGTAAGGAGGAGGAAATCCCTACAGATATCAGCACAGGTGAGTCATAATCACTTATTACAGAGAATAGTCACATATTCTCCTTGTTCTGTCACTACAGCAGCCTCTCACTGGGTACACACATCATCTGATAATCGCATATACACACTGTACTCAGTCTCTGTGTGTCTCCTACAGATGGACCCAGTAACGGAGATACCGCAGAGAGATGTCCCCGTCCTCCTTATTCCCAGGACGGTACAGAGGAGAATCACAGGACCCCACAGGAGGATCAGGTAGATGGGATACCAAAGGGACTTATCGCTATATGATCTGTAGAGCAGCTGTGTGTGTCTTTTACAGTGAAATTGTTCTGATTACTTTCAGTGAATGAAATCAGACATTATTACAATGTAGATTACAGATGTACTAGTGCACTTTGCTTTTGTATTGTGTGCGCAGTGTCCGCATCTAGTAAGATCTAGGTCGTGCGCTGCTGTATGTGGTGTCTTATCCTGTAGACGGATGTCTGTGGTGGTGAGCCACATCCGTACGCATATGGGGTGGGAGCAGGAATGATGATGATGATGATGATGATGAATGTGCTGCAGAAAATTTCTCCGTGTTACATGTAGTTCACGAAGGCTTAGGTATTGAGCGCTGTCAGGGAGTAAATGGAATGTAATATGCTCACTTCACATACAAGAGGATAACGTTTACATAAGAATAGGGAGAAGTGGGAGTAAGGTGGTAATAATGGTGATAATAAGGGGTTACATAGGTGAGGATCTGGATATGGGAATAGTATATACGGTGGAATGGAATAGGGGATGTGGTTACATTACACTGATGGGATAAGAGTGGAGTGTATCCAGGTAAATGAGAACAGGAGGGGTGTGACCAGTCAGTGTGCCATGGAGAAGAGGGGTACATAAGGGAAGGGGGAGTGTGGATGGAGAAGGAAGTGAGAGGGTACAGTTTGATATATGGGGCAATAACAGCATATAGTAAATGTCATGGTGGGATGACTATAATATATATACTAGTAATAACATAAGAACAGTGCTGGGTATGCTCTAAGGCTGACAAGGAACTAGTGATGGGTGCAGGCAGGGGTGTCAAAACATTTTTGGTTGGGGGGGGGACAAGATGGCAAGATTAAATCTCAGTTTGGCGGCCCTAACTTCTGACCACCTTAGACATGACACTTGTACCTGTACTGAACTCTATGGAGTAGCTGGGAGTGAGTGTCCCCTTGTACACATTATGCCAGATAGAGCCACTTATACACATTACGCCAGGTAGAGCCACTTATATACATTACTCCAGCTAAAGCCCATTATACACGATGCCAGGTAACCCCTTATACACATTAGGCCATGTAGAGCTCATTATACACAGTATGTCAGGTAACCCCTTATACAGATTATGTCAGGTAGAGCCTATTATACCAGGTAGCCCCTTATACACATTACGCCAGGTAGAGCCCATTATACACATTATACCAGGTAGAACCGCTTATACACACTACGCCAGGTAGAGCTCTTTATACACATTATACAAGGTAGCTCCTTATACACATTACGCCAGGTAGAGTCCATTATACCAGGAAGCCCCTTATATACATTACGCCAGGTAGAGCTCATTACACATTTGCACACATTTTACCTGGCAGAGCCACTTAGGCCCAGATTTATCAAGCCATAGTGATGAATGGCACGTGATAACGTAACAACCAATCAGCACGTGTCATTTTTCAAACACAGCCTGTAAGATGACAGTTAGGAGCTGGTTGGTTGGCACTTTATCACCATGCTATTTATCCCTCCAAGGTTTGATAAATCTGGGCCCTAGTCAGAATGAGAACTCTGCAGGCTCAGTGAGTGAGGGCTCATTCAGAAACAATGAGAATTTACAGCCATTGAAGCCAGTTCTGCAAGGAGCCATAAAGTGCAGCTACTCTTTGTGTTCTCTGGCACTAAGCAAATACACAATAAACAGGTTCAAAAGCCAAGTGTCATGTTTACTAACAGCGGGATGCGCGAGTCTGCTACCTGCCCCTCCCTAACTGTCACATGCCCCTCTGTCACTGTCACCTGCAGCCGGGTGAGGGATATAGGGACACACATACTGGGGGCCCGGTAAGGGACATGGGGGTACACATACAGGGGGGTGGGTGAGGGGTACGGGGACACACATAGTGGGGCCAGGTGAGGGATATGGGAACACACATACTGGGGTGTGGGTGAGGGATATGGGGACACACATAGTGGGGATGGGTGAGGGATATGGGGACGCACATAGTGGGGATGGGTAAGGGATATGGGGAAGCACATAGTGGGGATGGGTGAGGGATATGGGGACACACATACTGGGGCCCCGGTGAGGGATATGGGAAGACACATACTGGGGGACGGGTGAGGGATATGGGGGGACAAACAATGGGGCCAGGTGAGGGATATGGGGATGCACATAGCGGGGATGGGTGAGGGATACGGGGATGGGTGAGGGATAAGGGGACACACATACTGGGGGGTGGGTGAAGGATATGGGGACACACACATTGGGGCCAGGTGAGGGATATGGGGATGCACATAGTGGGGATGGGTGAGGGATACGGGGATGGGTGAGGGATACGGGGACACACATACTGGGGGGTGGGTGAAGGATATGGGGACACACACATTGGGGCCAGGTGAGGGATATGGGGACGCACATAGTGGGGATGGGTGAGGGATACGGGGACGCACATAGTGGGGATGAGTGAGGGATACGGGGACGCACATAGTGGGGATGGATGAGGGATATGAGGACGCACATTGTGGGGATGGGTGAGGGATACGGGGACACACATAGTGGGGATGGGTGAGGGATACGGGGACGCACATATGTGGGGATGGGTGAGGGATACGGGGACGCACATATGTGGGGATGGGTGAGGGATACGGGGACGCACATATGTGGGGATGGGTGAGGGATACGGGGACGCACATATGTGGGGATGGGTGAGGGATACGGGGACGCACATAGTGGGGATGGGTGAGGGATACGGGGACGCACATAGTGGGGATGGGTGAGGGATATGGGGACACACATTCTGGGGGGTGGGTGAAGGATTTGGGTACACACACAGTGGGGCCAGGTGAGGGATATGGGGACGCACATAGTGGGGATGGGTGAGGGATACAGGGACGCACATAGTGGGGATGGGTGAGGGATATGGGGACACACATTCTGGGGGGTGGGTGAAGGATATGGGTACTCACACAGTGGGGCCAGGTGAGGGATATGGGGACGCACATAGTGGGGATGGGTGAGGGATATGGGGACACACATTCTGGGGGGTGGGTGAAGGATATGGGTACACACACATTGGGGCCAGGTGAGGGATATGGGGACGCACATAGTGGAGATGGGTGAGGGATACGGGGACGCACATAGTGGGGATGGGTGAGGGATACGGGGACGCACATAGTGGGGATGGGTGAGGGATATGAGGACGCACATAGTGGGGATGGGTGAGGAATATGAGGACGCACATAGTGGAGATGGGTGAGGGATACGGGGACACACATAGTGGGGATGGGTGAGGAATATGAGGACGCACATAGTGGGGATGGGTGAGGGATATAAGGACGCACATAGTGGGGATGGGTGAGGGATACGGGGACGCACATAGTGGGGATGGGTGAGGGATATGGGGGGGACACATACTGGGGGGTGGGTGAAGGATATGGGGGGACACACTGTGGGGCCGAGTGAGGGATATGGGGACGCACATAGTGGGGATGGGTGAGGGATATATGGGGACGCACATAGTGGGGATGGGTGAGGGATACGGGGACGCACATATGTGGGGATGGGTGAGGGATACGGGGACGCACATATGTGGGGATGGGTGAGGGATACGGGGACGCACATAGTGGGGATGGGTGAGGGATACGGGGACACACATAGTGGGGATGGGTGAGGGATATAGGGACACACATTCTGGGGGGTGGGTGAAGGATATGGGGACATACATAGTGGGGCCGGGTGAGGGATATGGGGACGCACATAGTGGGGATGGGTGAGGGATACGGGGACATACATACTGGGGGGTGGGTGAAGGATATGGGGACACACACATTGGGACCAGGTGAGGGATATGGGGACGCACATAGTGGGGATGGGTGAAGGATACGGGGACACACATAGTGGGGATGGCTGAGGGATACGGGGACACACATTCTGGGGGGTCGGGTGAGGGACATGGGGGTAAACACACAGTGGGGCCAGGTGAGGGATATGGGGACGCACATAGTGGGGATGGGTGAGGGATATATGGGGACGCACATAGTGGGGATGGGTGAGGGATACGGGGACGCACATATGTGGGGATGGGTGAGGGATACGGGGACGCACATAGTGGGGATGGGTGAGGGATATGGGGACGCACATAGTGGGGATGGGTGAGGGATATGGGGACACACATACTGGGGGGGTGGGTGTAGGATATGGGGACACACACATTGGGGCCAGGCGAGGGATATGGGGACGCACATAGTGGGGATGGGTGAGGGATACGGGGACACACATTCTGGGGGGTCGGGTGAGGGACATGGGGGTAAACACACAGTGGGGCCAGGTGAGGGATATGGGGACGCACATAGTGGGGATGGGTGAGGGATATGGGGACACACATACTGGGGGGTGGGTGAAGGATATGGGGACACACACATTGGGGCCAGGTGAGGGATATGGGGACGCACATAGTGGGGATGGGTGAGGGATATATGGGGACGCACATAGTGGGGCCAGGTGACGGATATGGGGACGCACATAGTGGGGATGGGTGAGGGATATGGGGACGCACATAGTGGGGATGGGTGAGGGATACGGGGACATACATACTGGGGGGTGGGTGAAGGATATGGGGACACACACATTGGGACCAGGTGAGGGATATGGGGACGCACATAGTGGGGATGGGTGAGGGATACGGGGACACACATAGTGGGGATGGGTGAGGGATACGGGGACACACATTCTGGGGGGTCGGGTGAGGGACATGGGGGTAAACACACAGTGGGGCCAGGTGAGGGATATGGGGACGCACATAGTGGGGATGGGTGAGGGATATATGGGGACGCACATAGTGGGGATGGGTGAGGGATACGGGGACGCACATATGTGGGGATGGGTGAGGGATACGGGGACGCACATAGTGGGGATGGGTGAGGGATATGGGGACGCACATAGTGGGGATGGGTGAGGGATATGGGGACACACATACTGGGGGGTGGGTGAAGGATATGGGGACACACACATTGGGGCCAGGTGAGGGATATGGGGACGCACATAGTGGGGATGGGTGAGGGATACGGGGACACACATTCTGGGGGGTCGGGTGAGGGACATGGGGGTAAACACACAGTGGGGCCAGGTGAGGGATATGGGGACGCACATAGTGGGGATGGGTGAGGGATATGGGGACACACATACTGGGGGGTGGGTGAAGGATATGGGGGGACACACATTGGGGCCAGGTGAGGGATATGGGGACGCACATAGTGGGGATGGGTGAGGGATATATTGGGACGCACATAGTGGGGCCAGTTGACGTATATTGGGACGCACATAGTGGGGATGGGTGAGGGATATGGGGACGCACATAGTGGGGATGGATGAGGGATATGGGGACACACATACTGGGGGGTGGGTGAAGGATATGGGGACACACACATTGGGGCCAGGTGAGGGATATGGGGACGCACATAGGGGGGATGGGTGAGGGATACGGGGACGCACATAGTGGGGATGGGTGAGGGATACGGGGACCCACATAGTGGGGATGGGTGAGGGATATGAGGACGCACATAGTGGGGATGGGTGAGGGATACGGGGACACACATAGTGGGGATGGGTGAGGGATACGGGGACACACATAGTGGGGATGGGTGAGGGATACGGGGACACACATAGTGGGGATGGGTGAGGGATACGGGGACACACATTCTGGGGGGTCGGGTGAGGGACATGGGGGTAAACACACAGTGGGGCCAGGTGAGGGATATGGGGACGCACATAGTGGGGATGGGTGAGGGATATGAGGACGCACATAGTGGGGATGGATGAGGGATACGGGGACGCACATAGTGGGGATGGGTGAGGGATACGGGGGCGCACATAGTGGGGATGGGTGAGGGATATGGGGACACACATTCTGGGGGGTGGGTGAAGGATATGGGGACACACACATTGGGGCCAGGTGAGGGATATGGGGAAGCACATAGTGGGGATGGGTGAGGGATACGGGGACACACATTCTGGGGGGTCAGGTGAGGGACATGGGGGTAAACACACAGTGGGGCCAGGTGAGGGATATGGGGACGCACATAGTGGGGATGGGTGAGGGATATGGGGACACACATACTGGGGGGTGGGTGAAGGATATGGGGACACACACATTGGGGCCAGGTGAGGGATATGGGGACGCACATAGTGAGGATGGGTGAGGGATACGGGGACGCACATAGTGGGGATGGGTGAGGGATACGGGGACGCACATAGTGGGGATGGGTGAGGGATATGAGGACGCACATAGTGGGGATGGGTGAGGGATACGGGGACACACATAGTGGGGATGGGTGAGGAATATGAGGACGCACATAGTGGGGATGGGTGAGGGATATAAGGACGCACATAATGGGCATGGGTTAGGGATACGGGGACGCACATAGTGGGGATGGGTGAGGGATATGGGGGGACACATACGGGGGGGTGGGTGAAGGATATGGGGGGGGACACTGTGGGGCCGAGTGAGGGATATGGGGACGCACATAGTGGGGATGGGTGAGGGATATGTGGGGATGGGTGAGGGATATATGGGGACGCACATAGTGGGGATGGGTGAGAGATACGGGGACGCACATATGTGTGGATGGGTGAGGGATACGGGGACGCACATATGTGGGGATGGGTGAGGGATACGGGGACGCACATAGTGGGGATGGGTGAGGGATACGGGGACGCACATAGTGGGGATGGGTGAGGGATATGGGGACACACATTCTGGGGGGTGGGTGAAGGATATGGGGACATACACAGTGGGGCCGGGTGAGGGATATGGGGACGCACATAGTGGGGATGGGTGAGGGATACGGGGACACACATACTGGGGGGTGGGTGAAGGATATGGGGACACACACATTGGGACCAGGTGAGGGATATGGGGACGCACATAGTGGGGATGGGTGAGGGATACGGGGACACACATAGTGGGGATGGGTGAGGGATACGGGGACACACATTCTGGGGTGTCGGGTGAGGGACATGGGGGTAAACACACAGTGGGGCCAGGTGAGGGATATGGGGACGCACATAGTGGGGATGGGTGAGGGATATATGGGGACGCACATAGTGGGGCCAGGTGACGGATATGGGGACGCACATAGTGGGGATGGGTGAGGGATATGGGGACGCACATAGTGGGGATGGGTGAGGGATATGGGGACACACATACTGGGGGGTGGGTGAAGGATATGGGGACACACACATTGGGGCCAGGTGAGGGATATGGGGACGCACATAGTGGGGATGGGTGAGGGATACGGGGACACACATTCTGGGGGGTCGGGTGAGGGACATGGGGGTAAACACACAGTGGGGCCAGGTGAGGGATATGGGGACGCACATAGTGGGGATGGGTGAGGGATATATGGGGACGCACATAGTGGGGCCAGGTGACGGATATGGGGACGCACATAGTGGGGATGGGTGAGGGATATGGGGACGCACATAGTGGGGATGGGTGAGGGATATGGGGACACACATACTGGGGGGTGGGTGAAGGATATGGGGACACACACATTGGGGCCAGGTGAGGGATATGGGGACGCACATAGTGGGGATGGGTGAGGGATACGGGGACGCACATAGTGGGGATGGGTGAGGGATACGGGGACGCACATAGTGGGGATGGGTGAGGGATATGAGGACGCACATAGTGGGGATGGGTGAGGGATACGGGGACACACATAGTGGGGATGGGTGAGGGATACGGGGACACACATAGTGGGGATGGGTGAGGGATACGGGGACACACATAGTGGGGATGGGTGAGGGATACGGGGACACACATTCTGGGGGGTCGGGTGAGGGACATGGGGGTAAACACACAGTGGGGCCAGGTGAGGGATATGGGGACGCACATAGTGGGGATGGGTGAGGGATATGAGGACGCACATAGTGGGGATGGGTGAGGGATACGGGGACGCACATAGTGGGGATGGGTGAGGGATACGGGGGCGCACATAGTGGGGATGGGTGAGGGATATGGGGACACACATTCTGGGGGGTGGGTAAAGGATATGGGGACACACACTGTGGGGCCGGGTGAGGGATATGGGGACGCACATAGTGGGGATGGGTGAGGGATATATGGGGACGCACATAGTGGGGATGGGTGAGGGATACGTGGACGAACATATGTGGGGATGGGTGAGTGATACGGGGACGCACATATGTAGGGATGGGTGAGGGATACGGGGACGCACATAGTGGGGATGGGTGAGGGATATGGGGACACACATTCTGGGGGGTGGGTGAAGGATATGGGGACATACACAGTGGGGCCGAGTGAGGGATATGGGGACGCACATAGTGGGGATGGGTGAGGGATACGGGGACACACATACTGGGGGGTGGGTGAAGGATATGGGGACACACACATTGGGGCCAGGTGAGGGATATGGGGACGCACATAGTGGGAATGGGTGAGGGATACGGGGACGCACATAGTGGGGATGGGTGAGGGATATGAGGACGCACATAGTGGGTATGGGTGAGGGATACGGGGACACACATAGTGGGGATGGGTGAGGGATACGGGGACACACATAGTGGGGATGGGTGAGGGATACGGGGACACACATTCTGGGGGGTCGGGTGAGGGACATGGGGGTAAACACACAGTGGAGCCAGGTGAGGGATATGGGGACGCACATAGTGGGGATGGGTGAGGGATATATGGGGACGCACATAGTGGGGATGGGTGAGGGATATATGGGGACGCACATAGTGGGGATGGGTGAGGGATATATGGGGACGCACATAGTGGGGATGGGTGAGGGATACGGGGACGCACATATGTGGGGATGGGTGAGGGATACGGGGACGCACATAGTGGGGATGGGTGAGGAATATGGGGACGCACATAGTGGGGATGGGTGAGGGATATGGGGACACACATACTGGGGGGTGGGTGAAGGATATGGGGACACACACATTGGGGCCAGGTGAGGGATATGGGGACGCACATAGTGGGGATGGGTGAGGGATACGGGGACGCACATAGTGGGGATGGGTGAGGGATACGGGGACGCACATAGTGGGGATGGGTGAGGGATACGGGGACACACATTCTGGGGGGTCGGGTGAGGGACATGGGGGTAAACACACAGTGGGGCCAGGTGAGGGATATGGGGACGCACATAGTGGGGATGGGTGAGGGATATGGGGACACACATACTGGGGGGTGGGTGAAGGATATGGGGACACACACATTGGGGCCAGGTGACGGATATGGGGACGCACATGGTGGGGATGGGTGAGGGATACGGGGACGCACATAGTGGGGATGGGTGAGGGATACGGGGACGCACATAGTGGGGATGGGTGAGGGATACGTGGACGCACATATGTGGGGATGGGTGAGTGATACGGGGACGCACATATGTGGGGATGGGTGAGGGATACGGGGACGCACATAGTGGGGATGGGTGAGGGATACGGGGACGCACATAGTGGGGATGGGTGAGGGATATGGGGACACACATTCTGGGGGGTGGGTGAAGGATATGGGGACATACACAGTGGGGCCGAGTGAGGGATATGGGGACGCACATAGTGGGGATGGGTGTGGGATACGGGGACACACATACTGGGGGGTGGGTGAAGGATATGGGGACACACACATTGGGGCCAGGTGAGGGATATGGGGACGCACATAGTGGGAATGGGTGAGGGATACGGGGACGCACATAGTGGGGATGGGTGAGGGATATGAGGACGCACATAGTGGGTATGGGTGAGGGATACGGGGACACACATAGTGGGGATGAGTGATGGATACGGGGACACACATAGTGGGGATGGGTGAGGGATACGGGGACACACATTCTGGGGGGTCGGGTGAGGGACATGGGGGTAAACACACAGTGGGGCCAGGTGAGGGATATGGGGACGCACATAGTGGGGATGGGTGAGGGATATATGGGGACGCACATAGTGGGGATGGGTGAGGGATACGGGGACGCACATATGTGGGGATGGGTGAGGGATACGGGGACGCACATAGTGGGGATGGGTGAGGAATATGGGGACGCACATAGTGGGGATGGGTGAGGGATATGGGGACACACATACTGGGGGGTGGGTGAAGGATATGGGGACACACACATTGGGGCCAGGTGAGGGATATGGGGACGCACATAGTGGGGATGGGTGAGGGATACGGGGACGCACATAGTGGGGATGGGTGAGGGATGCGGGGACGCACATAGTGGGGATGGGTGAGGGATATGAGGACGCACATAGTGGGGATGGGTGAGGGATACGGGGACACACATTCTGGGGGGTCGGGTGAGGGACATGGGGGTAAACACACAGTGGGGCCAGGTGAGGGATATGGGGACGCACATAGTGGGGATGGGTGAGGGATATGGGGACACACATACTGGGGGGTGGGTGAAGGATATGGGGACACACACATTGGGGCCAGGTGACGGATATGGGGACGCACATGGTGGGGATGGGTGAGGGATACGGGGACGCACATAGTGGGGATGGGTGAGGGATACGGGGACGCACATAGTGGGGATGGGTGAGGGATATGAGGACGCACATAGTGGGGATGGGTGAGGGATACGGGGACACACATAGTGGGGATGGGTGAGGGATACGGGGACACACATAGTGGGGATGGGTGAGGGATACGGGAACACACATTCTGGGGGGTCGGGTGAGGGACATGGGGGTAAACACACAGTGGGGCCAGGTGAGGGATATGGGGACGCACATAGTGGGGATGGGTGAGGGATATGGGGACACACATACTGGGGGACGGGTGAGGGATATGGGGGGACACACAATGGGGCCAGGTGAGGGATATGGGGATGCACATAGCGGGGATGGGTGAGGGATACGGGGATGGGTGAGGGATACGGGAACACACATACTGGGGGGTGGGTGAAGGATATGGGGACACACACATTGGGGCCAGGTGAGGGATATGGGGACGCACATAGTGGGGATGGGTGAAGGATACGGGGACGCACATAATGGGGATGGGTGAGGGATACGGGGACGCACATAGTGGGGATGGATGAGGGATATGAGGACGCACATAGTGGGGATGGGTGAGGGATACCGGGACACACATAGTGGGGATGGGTGAGGGATACGGGGACGCACATATGTGGGGATGGGTGAGGGATACGGGGGACGCACATATGTGTGGATGGGTGAGGGATATGGGGACACACATTCTTTGGGGTGGGTGAAGGATATGGGTACACACACAGTGGGGCCAGGTGAGGGATATGGGGACGCACATAGTGGGGATGGGTGAGGGATATGGGGACACACATACTGGGGGGTGGTTGAAGGATATGGGGACACACACATTGGGGCCAGGTGATTGATATGGGGACGCACATAGTGGGGATGGGTGAGGGGGACGGGGACGCACATAGTGTGGATGGGTGAGGGATACGGGACGCACATAGTTGGGATGGGTGAGGGATATGAGGACGCACATAGTGGGGATGGGTGAGGGATATGAGGACGCACATAGTGGAGATGGGTGAGGGATACGGGGACACACATAGTGGGGATGGGTGAGGAATATGAGGACGCACATAGTGGGGATGGGTGAGGGATATAAGGACGCACATAGTGGGGATGGGTGAGGGATACGGGGACGCACATAGTGGGGATGGGTGAGGGATATGGGGGGACACATACTGGGGGGTGGGTGAAGGATATGGGGGGGGACACTGTGGGGCCGAGTGAGGGATATGGGGACGCACATAGTGGGGATGGGTGAGGGATATATGGGGACGCACATAGTGGGGATGGGTGAGGGATACGGGGACGCACATATGTGGGGATGGGTGAGGGATACGGGGACGCACATATGTGGGGATGGGTGAGGGATACGGGGACGCACATAGTGGGGATGGGTGAGGGATACGGGGATGCACATAGTGGGGATGGGTGAGGGAAACGGGGACACACATTCTGGGGGGTGGGTGAAGGATATGGGGACATACACAGTGGGGCCGGGTGAGGGATATGGGGACGCACATAGTGGGGATGGGTGAGGGATACGGGGACACACATACTGGGGGGTGGGTGAAGGATATGGGGACACACACATTGGGGCCAGGTGAGGGATATGGGGACGCACATAGTGGGGATGGGTGAGGGATACGGGGACACACATAGTGGGGATGGGTGAGGGATACGGGGACACACATTCTGGGGGGTCGGGTGAGGGACATGGGGGGTAAACACACAGTGGGGCCAGGTGAGGGATATGGGGACGCACATAGTGGTGATGGGTGAGGTATATATGGGGACGCACATAGTGGGGATGGGTGAGGGATACGGGGACGCACATATGTGGGGATGGGTGAGGGATACGGGGACGCACATAGTGGGGATGGGTGAGGGATATGGGGACGCACATAGTGGGGATGGGTGAGGGATATGGGGACACACATACTGGGGGGTGGGTGAAGGATATGGGAACACACACATTGGGGCCAGGTGAGGGATATGGGGACGCACATAGTGGGGATGGGTGAGGGATACGGGGACACACATTCTGGGGGGTCGGGTGAGGGACATGGGGGTAAACACACAGTGGGGCCAGGTGAGGGATATGGGGACGCACATAGTGGGGATGGGTGAGGGATATGGGGACACACATACTGGGCGGTGGGTGAAGGATATGGGGACACACACATTGGGGCCAGGTGAGGGATATGGGGACGCACATAGTGGGGATGGGTGAGGGATACGGGGACGCACATAGTGGGGATGGGTGAGGGATACGGGGACGCACATAGTGGGGATGGGTGAGGGATATGATGACGCACATAGTGGGGATGGGTGAGGGATACGGGGACACACATAGTGGGGATGGGTTGGGGATGGGTGAGGGATACGGGGACACACATAGTGGGGATGGGTGAGGGATACGGGGACACACATTCTGGGGGGTCGGGTGAGGGACATGGGGGTAAACACACAGTGGGGCCAGGTGAGGGATATGGGGACGCACATAGTGGGGATGGGTGAGGGATATGAGGACGCACATAGTGGGGATGGGTGAGGGATACGGGGACGCACATAGTGGGGATGGGTGAGGGATACGGGGGCGCACATAGTGGGGATGGGTGAGGGATATGGGGACACACATTCTGGGGGGTGGGTAAAGGATATGGGGACACAAACATTGGGGGCAGGTGAGGGATATGGGGACGCACATAGTGGGGATGGGTGAGGGATATGGGGACGCACATAGTGGGGATGGGTGAGGGATATGGTGACACACATACTGGGTGGTGGGTGAAGGATATGGGGACACACACATTGGGGCCAGATGAGGGATATGGGGACGCACATAGTGGGGATGGGTGAGGGATACGGGGACACACATTCTGGGGGGTCGGGTGAGGGACATGGGGGTAAACACACAGTGGGGCCAGGTGAGGGATATGGGGACGCACATAGTGGGGATGGGTGAGGGATATGGGGACACACATACTGGGGGGTGGGTGAAGGATATGGGGACACACACATTGGGGCCAGGTGAGGGATATGGGGACGCACATAGTGGGGATGGGTGAGGGATATATGGGGACGCACATAGTGGGGCCAGGTGACGGATATGGGGACGCACATAGTGGGGATGGGTGAGGGATATGGGGACGCACATAGTGGGGATGGGTGAGGGATATGGGGACACACATACTGGGGGGTGGGTGAAGGATATGGGGACACACACATTGGGGCCAGGTGAGGGTTATGGGGACGCACATAGTGGGGATGGGTGAGGGATACGGGGACGCACATAGTGGGGATGGGTGAGGGATACGGGGACGCACATAGTGGGGATGGGTGAGGGATATGAGGACGCACATAGTGGGGATGGGTGAGGGATACGGGGACACACATAGTGGGGATGGGTGAGGGATACGGGGACACACATAGTGGGGATGGGTGAGGGATACGGGGACACACATAGTGGGGATGGGTGAGGGATACGGGGACACACATAGTGGGGATGGGTGAGGGATACGGGGACACACATTCTGGGGGGTCGGGTGAGGGACATGGGGGTAAACACACAGTGGGGCCAGGTGAGGGATATGGGGACGCACATAGTGGGGATGGGTGAGGGATATGAGGACGCACATAGTGGGGATGGGTGAGGGATACGGGGACGCACATAGTGGGGATGGGTGAGGGATACGGGGGCGCACATAGTGGGGATGGGTGAGGGATATGGGGACACACATTCTGGGGGGTGGGTAAAGGATATGGGGACACACACATTGGGGGCAGGTGAGGGATATGGGGACGCACATAGTGGGGATGGGTGAGGGATATGGGGACGCACATAGTGGGGATGGGTGAGGGATATGGGGACACACATACTGGGTGGTGGGTGAAGGATATGGGGACACACACATTGGGGCCAGGTGAGGGATATGGGGACGCACATAGTGGGGATGGGTGAGGGATACGGGGACACACATTCTGGGGGGTCGGGTGAGGGACATGGGGATAAACACACAGTGGGGCCAGGTGAGGGATATGGGGACGCACATAGTGGGGATGGGTGAGGGATATGGGGACACACATACTGGGGGGGTGGGTGAAGGATATGGGGACACACACATTGGGGCCAGGTGAGGGATATGGGGACGCACATAGTGGGGATGGGTGAGGGATATATGGGGACGCACATAGTGGGGCCAGGTGACGGATATGGGGACGCACATAGTGGGGATGGGTGAGGGATATGGGGACGCACATAGTGGGGATGGGTGAGGGATATGGGGACACACATACTGGGGGGTGGGTGAAGGATATGGGGACACACACATTGGGGCCAGGTGAGGGATATGGGGACGCACATAGTGGGGATGGGTGAGGGATACGGGGACGCACATAGTGGGGATGGGTGAGGGATACGGGGACGCACATAGTGGGGATGGGTGAGGGATATGAGGACGCACATAGTGGGGATGGGTGAGGGATACGGGGACGCACATATGTGGGGATGGGTGAGGGATACGGGGACGCACATATGTGTGGATGGGTGAGGGATATGGGGACACACATTCTTTGGGGTGGGTGAAGGATATGGGTACACACACAGTGGGGCCAGGTGAGGGATATGGGGACGCACATAGTGGGGATGGGTGAGGGATATGGGGACACACATACTGGGGGGTGGTTGAAGGATATGGGGACACACACATTGGGGCCAGGTGATTGATATGGGGACGCACATAGTGGGGATGGGTGAGGGATACGGGGACGCACATAGTGTGGATGGGTGAGGGATATGGGACGCACATAGTGGGGATGGGTGAGGGATATGAGGACGCACATAGTGGGGATGGGTGAGGGATATGAGGACGCACATAGTGGGGATGGGTGAGGGATACGGGGACACACATAGTGGGGATGGGTGAGGAATATGAGGACGCACATAGTGGGGATGGGTGAGGGATATAAGGACGCACATAGTGGGGATGGGTGAGGGATACGGTGACGCACATAGTGGGGATGGGTGAGGGATATGGGGGGACACATACTGGGGGGTGGGTGAAGGATATGGGGGGGGACACTGTGGGGCCGAGTGAGGGATATGGGGACGCACATAGTGGGGATGGGTGAGGGATATATGGGGACGCACATAGTGGGGATGGGTGAGGGATACGGGGACGCACATATGTGGGGATGGGTGAGGGATATGGGACGCACATAGTGGGGATGGGTGAGGGATATGAGGACGCACATAGTGGGGATGGGTGAGGGATATGAGGACGCACATAGTGGGGATGGGTGAGGGATACGGGGACACACATAGTGTGGATGGGTGAGGGATATGGGACGCACATAGTGGGGGGTGGTTGAAGGATATGGGGACACACACATTGGGGCCAGGTGATTGATATGGGGACGCACATAGTGGGGATGGGTGAGGGATACGGGGACGCACATAGTGTGGATGGGTGAGGGATATGGGACGCACATAGTGGGGATGGGTGAGGGATATGAGGACGCACATAGTGGGGATGGGTGAGGGATATGAGGACGCACATAGTGGGGATGGGTGAGGGATACGGGGACACACATAGTGGGGATGGGTGAGGAATATGAGGACGCACATAGTGGGGATGGGTGAGGGATATAAGGACGCACATAGTGGGGATGGGTGAGGGATACGGTGACGCACATAGTGGGGATGGGTGAGGGATATGGGGGGACACATACTGGGGGGTGGGTGAAGGATATGGGGGGGGACACTGTGGGGCCGAGTGAGGGATATGGGGACGCACATAGTGGGGATGGGTGAGGGATATATGGGGACGCACATAGTGGGGATGGGTGAGGGATACGGGGACGCACATATGTGGGGATGGGTGAGGGATACGGGGACGCACATATGTGGGGATGGGTGAGGGATACGGGGACGCACATAGTGGGGATGGGTGAGGGATATGGGGATGCACATAGTGGGGATGGGTGAGGGAAACGGGGACACACATTCTGGGGGGTGGGTGAAGGATATGGGGACATACACAGTGGGGCCGGGTGAGGGATATGGGGACGCACATAGTGGGGATGGGTGAGGGATACGGGGACACACATACTGGGGGGTGGGTGAAGGATATGGGGACACACACATTGGGGCCAGGTGAGGGATATGGGGACGCACATAGTGGGGATGGGTGAGGGATACGGGGACACACATAGTGGGGATGGGTGAGGGATACGGGGACACACATTCTGGGGGGTCGGGTGAGGGACATGGGGGTAAACACACAGTGGGGCCAGGTGAGGGATATGGGGACGCACATAGTGGTGATGGGTGAGGTATATATGGGGACGCACATAGTGGGGATGGGTGAGGGATACGGGGACGCACATATGTGGGGATGGGTGAGGGATACGGGGACGCACATAGTGGGGATGGGTGAGGGATATGGGGACGCACATAGTGGGGATGAGTGAGGGATATGGGGACACACATACTGGGGGGTGGGTGAAGGATATGGGGACACACACATAGGGGCCAGGTGAGGTTATATGGGGACGCACATAGTGGGGATGGGTGAGGGATACGGGGACACACATTCTGGGGGGTCGGGTGAGGGACATGGGGGTAAACACACAGTGGGGCCAGGTGAGGGATATGGGGACGCACATAGTGGGGATGGGTGAGGGATATGGGGACACACATACTGGGGGGTGGGTGAAGGATATGGGGGGACACACATTGGGGCCAGGTGAGGGATATGGGGACGCTCATAGTGGGTATGGGTGAGGGATATATGGGGACGCACATAGTGGGGCCAGGTGACGGATATGGGGACGCACATAGTGGGGATGGGTGAGGGATATGGGGACGCACATAGTGGGGATGGGTGAGGGATATGGGGACACACATACTGGGGGGTGGGTGAAGGATATGGGGACACACACATTGGGGCCAGGTGAGGGATATGAGGACGCACATAGTGGGGATGGGTGAGGGATATGAGGACGCACATAGTGGGGATGGGTGAGGGATACGGGGACACACATAGTGGGGATGGGTGAGGGATACGGGGACACACATAGTGGGGATGGGTGAGGGATACGGGGACACACATAGTGGGGATGGGTGAGGGATACGGGGACACACATTCTGGGGGGTCGGGTGAGGGACATGGGGGTAAACACACAGTGGGGCCAGGTGAGGGATGTGGGGATGGGTGAGGGATATGAGGACGCACATAGTGGGGTTGGGTGAGGGATACGGGGACGCACATAGTGGGGATGGGTGAGGGATACGGGGACGCACATAGTGGGGATGGGTGAGGGATATGAGGACGCACATAGTGGGGATGGGTGAGGGATACGGGGACACACATAGTGGGGATGGGTGAGGGATACGGGGACACACATAGTGGGGATGGGTGAGGGATACGGGGACACACATAGTGGGGATGGGTGAGGGATACGGGGACACACATAGTGGGGATGGGTGAGGGATACGGGGACACACTTTCTGGGGGGTCGGGTGAGGGACATGGGGGTAAACACACAGTGGGGCCAGGTGAGGGATATGGGGACGCACATAGTGGGGATGGGTGAGGGATATGAGGATGCACATAGTGGGGATGGGTGAGGGATACGGGGACGCACATAGTGGGGATGGGTGAGGGATACGGGGGCGCACATAGTGGGGATGGGTGAGGGATATGGGGACACACATTCTGGGGGGTGGGTAAAGGATATGGGGACACACACATTGGGGGCAGGTGAGGGATATGGGGACGCACATAGTGGGGATGGGTGAGGGATATGGGGACGCACATAGTGGGGATGGGTGAGGGATATGGGGACACACATACTGGGTGGTGGGTGAAGGATATGGGGACACACACATTGGGGCCAGGTGAGGGATATGGGGACGCACATAGTGGGGATGGGTGAGGGATACGGGGACACACATTCTGGGGGGTCGGGTGAGGGACATGGGGGTAAACACACAGTGGGGCCAGGTGAGGGATATGGGGACGCACATAGTGGGGATGGGTGAGGGATATGGGGACACACATACTGGGGGGGTGGGTGAAGGATATGGGGACACACACATTGGGGCCAGGTGAGGGATATGGGGACGCACATAGTGGGGATGGGTGAGGGATATATGGGGACGCACATAGTGGGGCCAGGTGACGGATATGGGGACGCACATAGTGGGGATGGGTGAGGGATATGGGGACGCACATAGTGGGGATGGGTGAGGGATATGGGGACACACATACTGGGGGGTGGGTGAAGGATATGGGGACACACACATTGGGGCCAGGTGAGGGATATGGGGACGCACATAGTGGGGATGGGTGAGGGATACGGGGACGCACATAGTGGGGATGGGTGAGGGATACGGGGACGCACATAGTGGGGATGGGTGAGGGATATGAGGACGCACATAGTGGGGATGGGTGAGGGATACGGGGACACACATAGTGGGGATGGGTGAGGGATACGGGGACACACACAGTGGGGATGGGTGAGGGATACGGGGACACACATAGTGGGGATGGGTGAGGGATACGGGGACACACATAGTGGGGATGGGTGAGGGATACCGGGACACACATTCTGGGGGGTCGGGTGAGGGACATGGGGGTAAACACACAGTGGGGCCAGGTGAGGGATATGGGGATGCACATAGTGGGGATGGGTGAGGGATATGGGGACACACATACTGGGGGGTGGGTGAAGGATATGGGGACACACACATTGGGGCCAGGTGAGGGATATGGGGACGCACATAGTGGGTATGGGTGAGGGATATATGGGGACGCACATAGTGGGGCCAGGTGACGGATATGGGGACGCACATAGTGGGGATGGGTGAGGGATATGGGGACGCACATAGTGGGGATGGGTGAGGGATATGGGGACACACATACTGGGGGGTGGGTGAAGGATATGGGGACACACACATTGGGGCCAGGTGAGGGATATGGGGACGCACATAGTGGGGATGGGTGAGGGATACGGGGACGCACATAGTGGGGATGGGTGAGGGATACGGGGACGCACATAGTGGGGATGGGTGAGGGATATGAGGACGCACATAGTGGGGATGGGTGAGGGATACGGGGACACACATAGTGGGGATGGGTGAGGGATACGGGGACACACATAGTGGGGATGGGTGAGGGATACGGGGACACACATAGTGGGGATGGGTGAGGGATACGGGGACACACATTCTGGGGGGTCGGGTGAGGGACATGGGGGTAAACACACAGTGGGGCCAGGTGAGGGATATGGGGACGCACATAGTGGGGATGGGTGAGGGATATGAGGACGCACATAGTGGGGATGGGTGAGGGATACGGGGACGCACATAGTGGGGATGGGTGAGGGATACGGGGGCGCACATTCTGGGGGGTCGGGTGAGGGACATGGGGGTAAACACACAGTGGGGCCAGGTGAGGGATATGGGGACGCACATAGTGGGGATGGGTGAGGGATCTGGGGACACACATACTGGGGGGGTGGGTGAAGGATATGGGGACACACACATTGGGGCCAGGTGAGGGATATGGGGACGCACATAGTGGGGATGGGTGAGGGATATATGGGGACGCACATAGTGGGGCCAGGTGACGGATATGGGGACGCACATAGTGGGGATGGGTGAGGGATATGAGGACGCACAAAGTGGGGATGGGTGAGGGATACGGGGACACACATAGTGGAGATGGGTGAGGGATACGGGGACACACATAGTGGGGATGGGTGAGGGATACGGGGACACACATAGTGGGGATGGGTGAGGGATACGGGGACACACATAGTGGGGATGGGTGAGGGATACGGAGACACACATTTTGGGGGGTCGGGTGAGGGACATGGGGGTAAACACACAGTGGGGCCAGGTGGGGAATATGGGGACGCACATAGTGGGGATGGGTGAGGGATATGAGGACGCACATAGTGGGGATGGGTGAGGGATACGGGGACGCACATAGTGGGGATGGGTGAGGGATACGGGGACGCACATAGTGGGGATGGGTGAGGGATATGAGGACGCACATAGTGGGGATGGGTGAGGGATACGGGGACACACATAGTGGGGATGGGTGAGGGATACGGGGACACACATAGTGGGGATGTTTGAGGGATACGGGGACACACATAGTGGGGATGGGTGAGGGATACGGGGACACACATTCTGGGGGGTCGGGTGAGGGACATGGGGGTAAACACACAGTGGGGCCAGGTGAGGGATATGGGGACGCACATAGTGGGGATGGGTGAGGGATATGAGGACGCACATAGTGGGGATGGGTGAGGGATACGGGGACGCACATAGTGGGGATGGGTGAGGGATACGGGGGCGCACATAGTGGGGATGGGTGAGGGATATGGGGACACACATTCTGGGGGGTGGGTAAAGGATATGGGGACACACACATTGGGGGCAGGTGAGGGATATGGGGACGCACATAGTGGGGATGGGTGAGGGATATGGGGACGCACATAGTGGGGATGGGTGAGGGATATGGGGACACACATACTGGGTGGTGGGTGAAGGATATGGGGACACACACATTAGGGCCAGGTGAGGGATATGGGGACGCACATAGTGGGGATGGGTGAGGGATACGGGGACACACATTCTGGGGGGTCGGGTGAGGGACATGGGGGTAAACACACAGTGGGGCCAGGTGAGGGATATGGGGACGCACATAGTGGGGATGGGTGAGGGATATGGGGACACACATACTGGGGGGGTGGGTGAAGGATATGGGGACACACACATTGGGGCCAGGTGAGGGATATGGGGACGCACATAGTGGGGATGGGTGAGGGATATATGGGGACGCACATAGTGGGGCCAGGTGACGGATATGGGGACGCACATAATGGGGATGGGTGAGGGATATGGGGACGCACATAGTGGGGATGGGTGAGGGATATGGGGACACACATACTGGGGGGTGGGTGAAGGATATGGGGACACACACATTGGGGCCAGGTGAGAGATATGGGGACGCACATAGTGGGGATGGGTGAGGGATACGGGGACGCACATAGTGGGGATGGGTGAGGGATACGGGGACGCACATAGTGGGGATGGGTGAGGGATATGAGGACGCACATAGTGGGGATGGGTGAGGGATACGGGGACACACATAGTGGGGATGGGTGAGGGATACGGGGACACACACAGTGGGGATGGGTGAGGGATACGGGGACACACATAGTGGGGATGGGTGAGGGATACGGGGACACACATAGTGGGGATGGGTGAGGGATACCGGGACACACATTCTGGGGGGTCGGGTGAGGGACATGGGGGTAAACACACAGTGGGGCCAGGTGAGGGATATGGGGACGCACATAGTGGGGATGGGTGAGGGATATGGGGACACACATACTGGGGGGTGGGTGAAGGATATGGGGACACACACATTGGGGCCAGGTGAGGGATATGGGGACGCACATAGTGGGTATGGGTGAGGGATATATGGGGACGCACATAGTGGGGCCAGGTGACGGATATGGGGACGCACATAGTGGGGATGGGTGAGGGATATGGGGACGCACATAGTGGGGATGGGTGAGGGATATGGGGACACACATACTGGGGGGTGGGTGAAGGATATGGGGACACACACATTGGGGCCAGGTGAGGGATATGGGGACGCACATAGTGGGGATGGGTGAGGGATACGGGGACACACATAGTGGGGATGGGTGAGGGATACGGGGACACACATAGTGGGGATGGGTGAGGGATACGGGGACACACATAGTGGGGATGGGTGAGGGATACGGGGACACACATAGTGGGGATGGGTGAGGGATACGGGGACACACATTCTGGGGGGTCGGGTGAGGGACATGGGGGTAAACACACAGTGGGGCCAGGTGAGGGATATGGGGACGCACATAGTGGGGATGGGTGAGGGATATGAGGACGCACATAGTGAGGATGGGTGAGGGATACGGGGACGCACATAGTGGGGATGGGTGAGGGATACGGGAGCGCACATAGTGGGGATGGGTGAGGGATATGGGGACACACATTCTGGGGGGTGGGTAAAGGATATGGGGACACACACATTGGGGGCAGGTGAGGGATATGGGGACGCACATAGTGGGGATGGGTGAGGGATATGGGGACGCACATAGTGGGGATGGGTGAGGGATATGGGGACACACATACTGGGTGGTGGGTGAAGGATATGGGGACACACACATTGGGGCCAGGTGAGGGATATGGGGACGCACATAGTGGGGATGGGTGAGGGATACGGGGACACACATTCTGGGGGGTCGGGTGAGGGACATGGGGGTAAACACACAGTGGGGCCAGGTGAGGGATATGGGGACGCACATAGTGGGGATGGGTGAGGGATATGGGGACACACATACTGGGGGGGTGGGTGAAGGATATGGGGACACACACATTGGGGCCAGGTGAGGGATATGGGGACGCACATAGTGGGGATGGGTGAGGGATATATGGGGACGCACATAGTGGGGCCAGGTGACGGATATGGGGACGCACATAGTGGGGATGGGTGAGGGATATGAGGACGCACATAGTGGGGATGGGTGAGGGATACGGGGACACACATAGTGGAGATGGGTGAGGGATACGGGGACACACATAGTGGGGATGGGTGAGGGATACGGGGACACACATAGTGGGGATGGGTGAGGGATACGGGGACACACATAGTGGGGATGGGTGAGGGATACGGGGACACACATTTTGGGGGGTCGGGTGAGGGACATGGGGGTAAACACACAGTGGGGCCAGATGAGGGATGTGGGGATGGGTGAGGGATATGAGGACGCACATAGTGGGGATGGGTGAGGGATACGGGGACGCACATAGTTGGGATGGGTGAGGGATACGGGGGCGCACATAGTGGGGATGGGTGAGGGATATGCGGACACACATTCTGGGGGGTGGGTAAAGGATATGGGGACACACACATTGGGGGCAGGTGAGGGATATGGGGACGCACATAGTGGGGATGGGTGAGGGATATGGGGACGCACATAGTGGGGATGGGTGAGGGATATGGGGACACACATACTGGGCGGTGGGTGAAGGATATGGGGACACACACATTGGGGCCAGGTGAGGGATATGGGGACGCACATAGTGGGGATGGGTGAGGGATACGGGGACACACATTCTGGGGGGTCGGGTGAGGGACATGGGGGTAAACACACAGTGGGGCCAGGTGAGGGATATGGGGACGCACATAGTGGGGATGGGTGAGGGATATGGGGACACACATACTGTGGGGTGGGTGAAGGACATGGGGACACACACATTGGGGCCAGGTGAGGGATATGGGGACGCACATAGTGGGGATGGGTGAGGGATATATGGGGACGCACATAGTGGGGCCAGGTGACGGATATGGGGACGCACATAGTGGGGATGGGTGAGGGATATGGGGACGCACATAGTGGGGATGGGTGAGGGATATGGGGACACACATACTGGGGGGTGGATGAAGGATATGGGGACACACACATTGGGGCCAGGTGAGGGATATGGGGACGCACATAGTGGGGATGGGTGAGGGATACGGGGACGCACATAGTGGGGATGGGTGAGGGATACGGGGACGCACATAGTGGGGATGGGTGAGGGATATGAGGACGCACATAGTGGGGATGGGTGAGGGATACGGGGACACACATAGTGGGGATGGGTGAGGGATACGGGGACACACATAGTGGGGATGGGTGAGGGATACGGGGACACACATAGTGGGGATGGGTGAGGGATACGGGGACACACATAGTGGGGATGGGTGAGGGATACGGGGACACACATTCTGGGGGGTCGGGTGAGGGACATGGGGGTAAACACACAGTGGGGCCAGGTGAGGGATATGGGGACGCACATAGTGGGGATGGGTGAGGGATATGAGGACGCACATAGTGGGGATGGGTGAGGGATACGGGGACGCACAAAGTGGGGATGGGTGAGGGATACGGGGGCGCACATAGTGGGGATGGGTGAGGGATATGGGGACACACATTCTGGGGGGTGGGTAAAGGATATGGGGACACACACATTGGGGGCAGGTGAGGGATATGGGGACGCACATAGTGGGGATGGGTGAGGGATATGGGGACGCACATAGTGGGGATGGGTGAGGGATATGGGGACACACATACTGGGTGGTGGGTGAAGGATATGGGGACACACACATTGGGGCCAGGTGAGGGATATGGGGACGCACATAGTGGGGATGGGTGAGGGATACGGGGACACACATTCTGGGGGGTCGGGTGAGGGACATGGGGGTAAACACACAGTGGGGCCAGGTGAGGGATATGGGGACGCACATAGTGGGGATGGGTGAGGGATATGGGGACACACATACTGGGGGGGTGGGTGAAGGATATGGGGACACACACATTAGGGCCAGGTGAGGGATATGGGGACGCACATAGTGGGGATGGGTGAGGGATATATGGGGACGCACATAGTGGGGCCAGGTGACGGATATGGGGACGCACATAGTGGGGATGGGTGAGGGATATGGGGACGCACATAGTGGGGATGGGTGAGGGATATGGGGACACACATACTGGGGGGTGGGTGAAGGATACGGGGACGCACATAGTGGGGATGGGTGAGGGATATGAGGACGCACATAGTGGGGATGGGTGAGGGATACGGGGACACACATAGTGGGGATGGGTGAGGGATACGGGGACACACACAGTGGTGATGGGTGAGGGATACGGGGACACACATTCTGGGGGGTCGGGTGAGGGACATGGGGGTAAAGACACAGTGGGGCCAGGTGAGGGATATGGGGACGCACATAGTGGGGATGGGTGAGGGATACGGGGACGCACATAGTGGGGATGGGTGAGGGATACGGGGACACACATAGTGGGGATGGGTGAGGGATACGGGGACACACATTCTGGGGGGTCGGGTGAGGGACATTGGGGTAAACACACAGTGGGGCCAGGTGAGGGATATGGGGACACACACTGTGGGGCCGGGTGAGGGATATGGGGACGCACATAGTGGGGATGGGTGAGGGATATATGGGGACGCACATAGTGGGGATGGGTGAGGGATACGTGGACGCACATATGTGGGGATGGGTGAGTGATACGGGGACGCACATATGTGGGGATGGGTGAGGAATACGGGGACGCACATAGTGGGGATGGGTGAGGGATACGGGGACGCACATAGTGGGGATGGGTGAGGGATATGGGGACACACATTCTGGGGGGTGGGTGAAGGATATGGGGACATACACAGTGGGGCCGGGTGAGGGATATGGGGACGCACATAGTGGGGATGGGTGAGGGATACGGGGACACACATACTGGGGGGTGGGTGAAGGATATGGGGACACACACATTGGGGCCAGGTGAGGGATATGGGGACGCACATAGTGGGAATGGGTGAGGGATACGGGGACGCACATAGTGGGGATGGGTGAGGGATATGAGGACGCACATAGTGGGTATGGGTGAGGGAGACGGGGACGCACATAGTGGGGATGGGTGAGGGATACGGACACACACATAGTGGGGATGGGTGAGGGATACGGGGACACACATTCTGAGGGGGTCGGGTGAGGGACATGGGGGTAAACACACAGTGGGGCCAGGTGAGGGATATGGGGACGCACATAGTAGGGATGGGTGAGGGATATATGGGGACGCACATAGTGGGGATGGGTGAGGGATATATGGGGACGCACATAGTGGGGATGGGTGAGGGATACGGGGACGCACATATGTGGGGATGGGTGAGGGATACGGGGACGCACATAGTGGGGATGGGTGAGGAATATGGGGACGCACATAGTGGGGATGGGTGAGGGATATGGGGACACACATACTGGGGGGTGGGTGAAGGATATGGGGACACACACATTGGGGCCAGGTGAGGGATATGGGGACGCACATAGTGGGGATGGGTGAGGGATATGGGGACACACATACTGGGGGGTGGGTGAAGGATATGGGGACACACACATTGGGGCCAGGTGAGGGATATGGGGACGCACATAGTGGGGATGGGTGAGGGATATATGGGGACGCACATAGTGGGGATGGGTGAGGGATACGGGGACGCACATATGTGGGGATGGGTGAGGGATATGAGGACGCACATAGTGGGGATCGGTGAGGGATATGGGGACGCACATAGTGGGGATGGGTGAGGGATATGGGGACACACATTCTGGGGGGTGGGTGAAGGATATGGGGACACACACATTAGGGCCAGGTGACGGATATGGGGACGCACATAGTGGGGATGGGTGAGGGATACGAGGACACACATAGTGGGGATGGGTGAAGGATATGGGGACACACACATTGGGGCCAGGTGAGGGATATGAGGACGCACATAGTGGGGATGGGTGAGGGATATGGGGACGCACATAGTGGGGATTGGTGAGGGATACGGGGACGCACATAGTGGGGATGGGTGAGGGATATGAGGACGCACATAGTGGGGATGGGTGAGGGATACGGGGACACACATAGTGGGGATGGGTGAGGGATACGGGGACACACATAGTGGGGATGGGTGAGGGATACGGGGACACACATAGTGGGGATGGGTGAGGGATACGGGGACACACATTCTGGGGGGTCGGGTGAGGGACATGGGGGTAAACACACAGTGGGGCCAGGTGAGGGATATGGGGACGCACATAGTGGGGATGGGTGAGGGATATGAGGACGCACATAGTGGAGATGGGTGAGGGATACGGGGACACATAGTGGGGATGGGTGAGGAATATGAGGACGCACATAGTGGGGATGGGTGAGGGATATAAGGACGCACATAGTGGGCATGGGTGAGGGATACGGGGACGCACATAGTGGGGATGGGTGAGGGATATGGGGGGACACATACTGGGGGGTGGGTGAAGGATATGGGGGGGGACACTGTGGGGCCGAGTGAGGGATATGGGGACGCACATAGTGGGGATGGGTGAGGGATATATGGGGACGCACATAGTGGGGATGGGTGAGGGATACGTGGACGCACATATGTGGGGATGGGTGAGTGATACGGGGACGCACATATGTGGGGATGGGTGAGGAATACGGGGACGCACATAGTGGGGATGGGTGAGGGATACGGGGACGCACATAGTGGGGATGGGTGAGGGATATGGGGACACACATTCTGGGGGGTGGGTGAAGGATATGGGGACATACACAGTGGGGCCGGGTGAGGGATATGGGGACGCACATAGTGGGGATGGGTGAGGGATACGGGGACACACATACTGGGGGGTGGGTGAAGTAATGGGGACACACACATTGGGGCCAGGTGAGGGATATGGGGACGCACATAGTGGGAATGGGTGAGGGATACGGGGACGCACATAGTGGGGATGGGTGAGGGATATGAGGACGCACATAGTGGGTATGGGTGAGGGATACGGGGACGCACATAGTGGGGATGGGTGAGGGATACGGGGACACACATAGTGGGGATGGGTGAGGGATACGGGGACACACATTCTGAGGGGGTCGGGTGAGGGACATGGGGGTAAACACACAGTGGGGCCAGGTGAGGGATATGGGGACGCACATAGTAGGGATGGGTGAGGAATATATGGGGACGCACATAGTGGGGATGGGTGAGGGATATATGGGGACGCACATAGTGGGGATGGGTGAGGGATACGGGGACGCACATATGTGGGGATGGGTGAGGGATACGGGGACGCACATAGTGGGGATGGGTGAGGAATATGGGGACGCACATAGTGGGGATGGGTGAGGGATATGGGGACACACATACTGGGGGGTGGGTGAAGGATATGGGGACACACACATTGGGGCCAGGTGAGGGATATGGGGACGCACATAGTGGGGATGGGTGAGGGATATGGGGACGCACATAGTGGGGATGGGTGAGGGATACGGGGATGCACATAGTGGGGATGGGTGAGGGATATGAGGACGCACATAGTGGGGATGGGTGAGGAATACGGGGACAGACATAGTGGGGATGGGTGAGGGATACGGGACACACATAGTGGGGATGGGTGAGGGATACGGGGACACACATTCTGGGGGGTCGGGTCAGGGACATGGGGGTAAACACACAGTGGGGCCAGGTGAGGGATATGGGGACGCACATAGTGGGGATGGGTGAGGGATATGGGGACACACATACTGGGGGGTGGGTGAAGGATATGGGGACACACACATTGGGGCCAGGTGAGGGATATGGGGACGCACATAGTGGGAATGGGTGAGGGATATATGGGGACGCACATAGTGGGGATGGGTGAGGGATACGGGGACGCACATATGTGGGGATGGGTGAGGGATATGAGGACGCACATAGTGGGGATCGGTGAGGGATATGGGGACGCACATAGTGGGGATGGGTGAGGGATATGGGGACACACATTCTGGGGGGTGGGTGAAGGATATGGGGACACACACATTAGGGCCAGGTGACGGATATGGGGACGCACATAGTGGGGATGGGTGAGGGATACGAGGACGCACATAGTGGGGATGGGTGAGGGATATGGGGACGCACATAGTGGGGATGGGTGAGGGATATGGGGACACACATACTGGGGTGTGGGTGAAGGATATGGGGACACACACATTGGGGCCAGGTGAGGGATATGAGGACGCACATAGTGGGGATGGGTGAGGGATATGGGGACGCACATAGTGGGGATGGGTGAGGGATACGGGGACGCACATAGTGGAGATGGGTGAGGGATATGGGGACACACATTCTGGGGGGTGGGTGAAGGATATGGGGACACACACATTGGGGCCAGGTGACGGATATGGGGACGCACATAGTGGGGATGAGTGAGGGATACGGGGACGCACATAGTGGGGATGGGTGAGGGATACGGGGACGCACATAGTGGGGATGGGTGAGGGATATGGGGACGCACATAGTGGGGATAGGTGAGGGATATGGGGACACACATAGTGGGGATGGGTGAGGGATACGGGGACGCACATAGTGGGGATGGGTGAGGGATATGGGGACGCACATAGTGGGGATGGGTGAGGGATATGGGGACACACATACTGGTGGGTGGGTGAAGGATATGGGGACACACACACTGGGGCCAGGTGAGGGATATGGGGACGCACATAGTGGGGATGGGTGAGGGATATATGGGGACGCACATAGTGGGGATGGGTGAGGGATACGGGGACGCACATATGTGGGGATGGGTTAGGGATATGATGACGCACATAGTGGGGATGGGTGAGGGATATGGGGACGCACATAGTGGGGATGGGTGAGGGATATGGGGACACACATTCTGGGGGGTGGGTGAAGGATATGGGGACACACACATTGGGGCCAGGTGACGGATATGGGGACGCACATAGTGGGGATGGGTGAGGGATATGAGGACGCACATAGTGGGGATTGGTGAGGGATATGGGGACGCACATAGTGGGGATGGGTGAGGGATATGGGGACACACATACTGGGGGGTGGGTGAAGGATATGGGGACACACACATTGGGGCCAGGTGAGGGATATGAGGACGCACATAGTGGGGATGGGTGAGGGATATGGGGACGCACATAGTGGGGATGGGTGAGGGATACGGGGACGCACATAGTGGAGATGGGTGAGGGATATGGGGACACACATACTGGGGTGTGAGTGAAGGATATGGGGACACACACATTGGGGCCAGGTGAGGGATATGAGGACGCACATAGTGGGGATGGGTGAGGGATATGGGGACGCACATAGTGGGGATGGGTGAGGGATACGGGGACGCACATAGTGGAGATGGGTGAGGGATATGGGGACACACATTCTGGGGGGTGGGTGAAGGATATGGGGACACACACATTGGGGCCAGGTGACCGATATGGGGACGCACATAGTGGGGATGAGTGAGGGATACGGGGACGCACATAGTGGGGATGGGTGAGGGATACGGGGACGCACATAGTGTGGATGGGTGAGGGATATGGGGACGCACATAGTGGGGATAGGTGAGGGATACGGGGACACACATTGGGGCCAGGTGAGGGATATGGGGACACACATAGTGGGGATGGGTGAGGGATACGGGGACGCACATAGTGGGGATGGGTGACGGATATGGGGACGCACATAGTGGGGATGGGTGAGGGATATGGGGACACACATACTGGTGGGTGGGTGAAGGATATGGGGACACACACACTGGGGCCAGGTGAGGGATATGGGGACGCACATAGTGGGGATGGGTGAGGGATATATGGGGACGCACATAGTGGGGATGGGTGAGGGATACGGGGACGCACATATGTGGGGATGGGTGAGGGATATGATGACGCACATAGTGGGGATGGGTGAGGGATATGGGGACGCACATAGTGGGGATGGGTGAGGGATATGGGGACACACATTCTGGGGGGTGGGTGAAGGATATGGGGACACACACATTGGGGCCAGGTGACGGATATGGGGACGCACATAGTGGGGATGGGTGAGGGATGAGGACGCACATAGTGGGGATGGGTGAGGGATATGGGGACGCACATAGTGGGGATGGGTGAGGGATATGGGGACACACATACTGGGGGGTGGGTGAAGGATATGGGGGGACACACATTGGGGCCAGGTGAGGGATATGAGGACGCACATAGTGGGGATGGGTGAGGGATATGGGGACGCACATAGTGGGGATGGGTGAGGGATACGGGGACGCACATAGTGGAGATGGGTGAGGGATATGGGGACACACATTCTGGGGGGTGGTTGAAGGATATGGGGACACACACATTGGGGCCAGGTGACGGATATGGGGACGCACATAGTAAGGATGGGTGAGGGATACGGGGACGCACATAGTGGGGATGGGTGAGGGATACGGGGACGCACATAGTGGGGATGGGTGAGGGATATGGGGACGCACATAGTGGGGATGGGTGAGGGATATGGGGACACACATACTGGGGGGTGGGTGAAGGATATGGGGACACACACATTGGGGCCAGGTGAGGGATATGAGAACGCACATAGTGGGGATGGGTGAGGAATATGGGGACGCACATAGTGGAGATGGGTGAGGGATACGGGGACGCACATAGTGGAGATGGGTGAGGGATATGGGGACACACATTCTGGGGGGTGGGTGAAGGATATGGGGACACACACATTGGGGCCAGGTGACGGATATGGGGACGCACATAGTAAGGATGGGTGAGGGATACGGGGACGCACATAGTGGGGATGGGTGAGGGATACAGGGACGCACATAGTGGGGATGGGTGAGGGATATGGGGACGCACATAGTGGGGATAGGTGAGGGATACGGGGACACACATTGGGGCCAGGTGAGGGATATGGGGATGCACATAGTGGGGATGGGTGAGGGATACGGGGACGCACATAGTGGAGATGGGTGAGGGATACGAGGACGCACATAGTGGGGATGGGTGAGGGATATGGGGACACACATTCTGGGGGGTCGGGTGAGGGACATGGGGGTACACATACAGTGGGGTGGGTGAGGGATACGGGGGGACACATAGTGGTGCCGGGTGAGGGATATGGGGGTACACGTACAGTGGGGTGGGTTAGGGACATGTGGACACATGGTGCTGCCGGGTGAGGGATATGGGGACGCACATAGTGGTGGGTGGGTGAGGGATAAGGTGAGACACATACTGGGGGCCTGTTGAGGGATGTGGGGATACACAGTGGGGGCCCGGTGAGGGATATGGGGACACACATAGTGGGGCCGGGTGAGGGATATGGGGGGACACATACTGGGGAGGGGGGTCAGGGATATGGGGACACACATACTGGGGGGGGGGGGGGGGTGAGGGATATGGGGACACACATACTGGGGGCCCGGTGAGGGATATGGGGACACACATACTGGGGGCCCGGTGAGGGATATGGGGACACACATAGTGGGGCCGGGTGAGGGATATGGGGACACACATACTGAAGGAAGGGGGGGTATGAGGGATATGGGGACACACATACTGGGGGGGGGGGGGGTGAGGGATATGGGGACACATACTGGGGGGGGGGTGAGGGATATGGAGACACACATACACAGGCTTTAGCTACAGTGATAAGTTGCTGGGGCAGCGCAGCATTGCTCACCTCAGATTGTGACTTCGCTGCACCCAGTGGAGGAGGAGCTCAGTCAGCACACAGGACGCAGCAGATCACAGCTGCAGATCCTGAATAAAGGTGCTTCCATCGGCTCCACCATCATTTCTTCTGTAGACCTGCAGCGTTGAGGAGAAAGAAAGGGGAAGGCAGAACTGCTAGAACCCGCCCTCACTCTCTGACGGCACTCGCCGCTCCCCGTTCCGCCCCCGGGCCCACACGTACTTGCTGGTGATCACTGATCACAGTCACTATGTGGTGATCGGGTTTACGTCTTCCCCTTCCCGTATGCGCTGCGCAGCGACGCCCTCCCGGTTCCCATATGGCCCGCTGCGGCTAAGCACATTCTGGGGCCGGCTCTGGCGCTGCCCACGCTATTAGCAGCACACAGCGTGCCGCTCTGCAGCTGGTGGTGGCGGCGGCGGCATGCACAGGCAGAGGAGGTTGTATGGCGCCTCTCCCATATTTGGGGGGAGCGAGCTGCCCCCTTGCCCCCCCCCCCCCCCCCATTCCGACGCCCCTGGGTGCAGGTACATGAATATATGAGTAGAACTGTTGGAGGGTAAGTAGGGGTAGTGTATGGATGGGAAAGCTGAGATTGTAGCTGGGAGAAACCCGTGAGATAGATTGGTGGTGGGGACAGGGCCGAAACTAGGATTTTTGTCACCCGGGGCAAGGCAGTAATCTGGCGCTCCCCCGCCCAGGTGTAAATATGTGTGTGTGTGTGTGTGTGTGTATGTATATATATATATATATATATATGTGTATATATGTATAAGGGATTGACGGCGGCACTCAGGAAATAAAGAACGCAGACACAGCCACTTGTTCAAACCAACGTTTCAAAGCTGGTGCTTTTTCGTCAGGGCATATATTAAAAAGGTGGAGAAAAGGGCGCCTTCTAGTGTCTAAAATATACAGTGTGAACCCAGTGTTGGTAAAAGGACACTACTTATCTGATACAGTCTTTCTTCGGTCATAAGACCAATGTAAGTATATATAAAAAAAGATAAGACAAATATATATATATATATATATATATATATATGGGATGCGGTTACGTGGCCGATGCATGGGATCCAGGTAGACAGCATACTGATGCCAGAATCTTGAAGATTGACAATGCCGCCAGGCAATACCAGTTAACAGGTGCTATTTCCACTCATGGGTTTCCATGATACCCATGGAGCAGGAACAGAACCTGTGGCAAGCGCAGCGAGCCCGCAGTGTGGCGAGCACAGCAAGCCTACAAGGGTCTTTGTTGCGCTCGCCCCCTGCTGGCATTCTGGCGTCGGTATGCTGACCGTGCACCGGCCACGTAACCCCAACCCATATATATATATATACTCCATAAGATCAAAGGGCTGGTAGCTGCTGTAAAGCTTCTTATCTAGACATTTAGCTGGACTTTGTTAGACATTTGGGCTACAGATAAAGTAAAAAAGGAAATAATATCCCATATATTACATTATATGTAAAAATAGGATTTTGGTACTTACCAGGTAAATCCTTTTCTTTGAATCCATAGGGGGCACTGGAGTACTCTTGGGGGATATGGACTGCTTCCGCAGGAACAGGGCACTGAATATTTAAATTTAGAACTCTCCACCCCTCCATATCCCAGAGTACCTCAGTGTTTTTTACTGAGCCGAACAGGAGCTAGAGAGGTTGACAATGGAGAATTACATATAACATAACGGACAACAAGAAAGTTGACACATAACGTTACTGACAACTAAACAGTTGACACCATAACCAGCACTTGATAATTTGAACCAGTCGGTGAGAGTGTGTTACCATAAGATCCCCTGAACTTACCACAAACCAGGTAAAACTGCTCTGGGTGGGCGTCCAGTGCCCCCTATGGATTCAAAGAAAAGGATTTACCTGGTGAGTACCAAAATCCTATTTTCTTTTTCATCCACTAGGGGTCACTGGAGTACTCCTGGGACGTACCAAAGCTTCCCCCGTGGGCGGGAGAGCTGTTTGGCACCTGTAACACTAGGCGGCCAAAGCTAGATGCTGATGCCGCAAACGTATGAAACTGTTAAAAGCGCACAAACGTGTGCACTGAAGACCATGTAGCCGCACGGCAAAGCTGCGTCGTAGAAGCTCCACGACCAGCTGCCCATGAAGTTCCCACAGAATGTGTGGAATGAGCTGTTACTGATGTAGGCGGCTGTAACCTAGCATGAAGGTAAGCCTGACGTATGGTCAGTTTTATCCATCTGGATAAGGTCAGCTTAGAAGCTGGCCAACCCATCTTGGCAGCATCATAGAGAACAAACAACGTATCCGTCTTACGAACAGTAGACGTTCGGGATACATAAACGCGCAGTGCGCGTACCACATCTAAAGTTCCTGAATCTCCTGTTAACACAGGAACTACTATTGGTTGATTGATGTGAAAAGATGACACTACCATTGGTAAGAAAGCGGGATTCGTCCGAAGTTCCGCTGTGTCATCATGAAACACCAAATACGGTGGCTTGCAGGACAAGGCACCCAAATCTGAAACACGCCTTGCCTAAGCTAAGGCTAGGAGCAAAATTGTTTTCCAAGTGAGAAACTTAATATCCACTTGTTGTAAGGGTTCAAATATGAAGACTGTAAGAAATCTAAAACCAGATTCAAGTCCCATGGCGCTGTAGGTGGAATGAATGGAGGCTGTACTCTTAGGACACCTTTGCAGAAAAGTGTGTACAGACGGCAATAGAGCCAATCGTCTTTGAAAGTAAATTGACAAAGCAGATACCTGCACTTTTAGTGTAGATAAACGCAGTCCTCCATCTAACCCTGTCTGTAGAAATAACAAAAGACGGAATAACTTGAAAGATGATGTCGGAAACTTCCGAGCTTCACACCAACCTATATAGGCACGCCAAATACTGTAATAATGAGCTGCCGTAACCGGCTTCCTAGCTCGTAACATGGTTGGTATAACCGAATCTGGAATGCCCTCTCTTCTTAAGAGGGCGGGCTCAACAGCCACTCCGTCAAACGCAGCCGCGCTAAATCGGGGTAAAGGAACGGACCCTGTTGTAACAGGTCCGGACGTAGTGGGAGCGGCCAAGGATCGTCTGCGAGTAGTCCGCGGAGATCCGAGAACCAAGCTCTCCGAGGCCAATGAGGCGCCACTAGTATGACTGTGACGGACTCTCTTTTGATTCGTTTTAGCAACAGAGGGAGCAGCGGAAATGGTGGAACCAGATACCCGAGGCTGTGCGGCCACGCGATTGTGAGAGCATCCACCATCGCTGCCTTTGGATCTCGCGTTCTGGACACATACTGGGGCGTTTGGTGATTGTGGCGAGATGCCATCAGGTCCACTTGAGGGTAACCCCACCTCTGGACCATGATGTGAAACACCTCTGGATTCAATGCCCATTCTCCTGGATGAAAATCCCGACGGCTGAGATAATCCGCCTCCCAGTTGTCCACTCCCGGAATGAACACTGCCGACAATATCACTTGGTGATGCTCGGCCCAATCGAGGATTCGAGCTACTTCCCGCATTGCCATGCGGCTTCTCTTTCCTCCTTGTTTGTAGATGTACGCGACTGCCGTCGCGTTGTCTGACTGCACCTGGACAGGCTGAGACCGAAGTATGTGCACCGCTTGTCGCAGCGCATTGTAAATTGCCCGGAGTTCCAGGACATTTATAGACAGCAATCTTTCGTAATCCGCCCAGAGACCCTGGAGCTGATAATTTTGAACTACAGCTCCCCAACCTCTGAGACTCGCGTCCGTCGTTAGAATTATCCAATTCCAGGCGCCGAACCGTTTCCCTGCGGTTAGATTGTGTACTTTGAGCCACCAGAGTAGAGAAACTCTGGCCCGTGGCGACAACCGCACCCTGTGGTGAATCTGCAGATGCGAGCCCGACCACTGTGCGCGCACATCCAGTTGAAAAGGACGTGAGTGAAATCTTCCGAACTGAATCGCTTCGAAAGCCGCCACCATGGTGCCTAAGAGGCAAATGCACAAATGTACCGAGACTGTGCGTGGCTTGAGCACTAATCCTACCAGATGACGAATGATCTGTACTTTCTGTTCTGGTAGGTAAATTCTCTGATTTACCGCATGGAGGATCATACCTAGGAATTGCAGTCGTTGAGACGGAATCAGATGTGATTTCTTGAAGTTGACAATCCAACCGTGCTGAACTAGTACATCGTAAGTCAGCAACGCATGTTGGACGAACATCTGTTGAGACGGAGCTTTGATGAGCAGATCGTCCAAGTACGGAACTATTATCACTACCAGGGATCTGAGATGTTTGGTGAATACCCGAGGCGCTGACGAGAGGCCAAACGGTAGAGCCTGAAACTGGTAATGGTTTTGCCGTATTGCAAACCGCAAGAACCTCTGATGAGGTGGCCAAATCGGAATGTGTAAGTACGCATCCTTGAGATCAAGCGCAATCATGAATTCCTGTGGCTCTAAACCTGCAATTACTGACCGCAGAGATTCCATCTTGAATCTGTAGTAAGTGACGTACTGATTGAGGCCCTTCAAGTTCAATATTGGCCTGACCGAGCCATCCGGCTTTGGTACCTACAAACAGACTGGAATAATAACCCTGACCTTGTTGGTGTACAGGGACCGGAATCAAAACTGCTGACTCCAGCAGGGACTGAATGGCAATTTGCAGAACCGCCCTCTTGTCGTCCGACACAGGCAGTCCGGTCTTGAAAAACCGCAGTGGCGGGAGACAGTCGAACTCTATCTTGTAACCTTTAAACACTAAATTGCGGATCCACCCATCTGTGGACGTCTGGAACCACGCCAAATGGAACGTCTGAAGGCGTGCTCCCACAATTGGAGATCCAAGATGGGCTGGGAGTCCGTCATACCACTGGCTTGTCGGTGACCTTAGCGCCTTGACGACTGGCGTTGGTTTGTTGGAAACCACGCCCTCGACCTCGTCTACCGGGCAAGGCTGGTCCTCTACCACGGCCTTGAAAGGGCTGAGGCCGAAAGGATTTGAACGCCGAGCCCGAGTATTTCCGTCTAGGTACCGTTGGAGGCAATGGTAAGAAAACCGACTTACCTCCCGTGGCCTCAGCAATCCATTTGTCCAATTCAGGACCAAACAACTTCTCGCCACCGTAAGGTAACGCCTCTATACCTCTTGTGACCTCCGCTTGCCAAGAGCGCAGCCAGAGTGCTCGTCGTGCTGTAACTAGCGACGATGAAAGGCGAGAAGTGAGCTGTCAGACGTCAGTAGAAGCTGTACATAGATAATCAGCAGCTTCCCAGATTTGATCAGCGAGAAGTATAAGGTGATCCATGTAGGACAGACTTGGGTTCTGTTATCCATACCATCAGCGCCTTAGTAACCCAAATGCCAACCAACCCAGGTCTAAGCAACACTCCTGCTGCTATATACATGGATTTTAGCATAGCTTCTATTTTGCGGTCTGAAGGGTCTTGAAGCGTAGTATCGTTGGTACTGGTATGGTTAATTTCTTAGTAAGTTTAGACACAGACGAATCCACCAATGGCGGATTCTCCCATGTAGCTGTCACAGCCTCTGGAAACGGGTAACTAGACTTAAATCTGCGAGGTATAGAAAACCGTTTATCCGGATTCTGTCGCGTTTCCAGTAACATCTTATTAAGAGATCCCGAAACAGGAAAACACATCGGAGTCCTCTGCCGTTTAGCAAAGACGACTTCATTATTTGTCAGAGGCTCCTCAGTTTCCGTAAACTTCAGAGACTGATGCACCACTCGGATGAGATTATCAATACCTGGGCTGTCAAAATCTTCACTATCTGACTGCTGGTCTTGCGCACTGAGGTCTGGCATAGAATCGTCAGAATGCAACATAGCAGAAACTGGTAAATCATAAGACAAATTAAATTTATCCCTACTACCCAAAATGGACTTGGACTTTTGGCAAGGCTGAGACCCCTCCGGTAGTTCTAGCGGTCTCACCCTAGACTCAGATCTTGCCGCTTCCAGCTCCTGTCAAGCGGCGGCCAATTCTGATTGCAATCCAGCCATGACATCCGCTAGCGTAGCCCATGGCGGGTCTGGGGATGAAACTGGTTTTGAAACCGGAGCAGAAATTGTATTCGTAGCTGAATCCACAAAACATACTGTACATGTGGTATTGTTACAGACATGGCAGGGAAACTGCTTTTTTGGTTTTGCCGGTGCCTTACTCATTATGCAGACAGACAATACAATACAATACACAAAGACAGACAACTTGCACGACTCCGTAAAATAGTACTAAGGTGTGTCTCTATATATATATATATATATATATATATATATATATATATATCTGGCCAAGAGCAGTGCACGTGGCCACTACTATATGAAACCTGATCCCAAATTCCCACTAACACCCCTGCGCCTCCGGTGGAGTAGAGCTGTAGGACAGGAACGTTCTGGAATCACAACAGGAAGACGGGAAGCATGGTTAAAATGGCCCCCATGCCTCACAGCGCAGGGTATATTTAACAAGTGCAGCAAACCCGTTAATATAGGCTTAACAGCCTATGTCATTAATGCTGTCACCCCCTTTTTGCAGCCCTCCGCTAAAGTGTATCCTTCCCCCCCTTCTGCTCCCTCCCCTGTGGCCCGTGTACCGCTGTCTGAGCGGGAGTTACCGGGGAGCGGGTCCGCGATCGGGTGCAGGGAGCCGGGGAGCGCTGTAATGGAGAGCGGTCCTGCAGCGGCGGCCGGCGGGGTCTTAGCGGCGGAGTAGCGCGGCGCTGATCGGAGCGGTAGCCGGGGCGGCCAGTTAGGAGAGGCGGGTGCGGGTGCAGCGGCGCCGGCTCTGAACATTGTCCCCACACAGCGGGGCGGCAGCGTGCGCTGACCGCCCCGTCCCCCCAGCATACCTGACTCCAGAAGCGATGGCTGTGACGGGGCCTCTATCTGTAAGCTCCGTCCAGCTGTAGCAGCAGTCTTGTGAGCTGCGTGTGGCTGTGAGGGTGCTCTTTGTGAGGACCGACACGCCATGCGCTGCTCCGTGCAGCGGCACTATCCCGGACCCACGTTTTTACAGAAACTGGGAAGGGATGTGCTTAAGTTGTAAAAATTTAAAATCAAAATCAAAAAATATTCACAAAGTGTGGCAGCCCCACACCAGCCCTGTTGCTCCGATGAGCACAGAAAAAACACTGAGGTACTCTGGGATATGGAGGGGTGGAGAGTTCTAAATTTAAATATTCAGTGCCCTGTTCCTGCGGAAGCCGTCCTTATCCCCCAAGAGTACTCCAGTGACCCCTAGTGGATGAAAAAGAAATCACACACATACATACTGTCACAAATCTAGACACATACATGCAGTTACACACCTGTATACATACAGATGGAGCCGCGCTCATCTGAGGCAGCTCCATTGCAGGTGTGCACTCCCGGACGGAGATGCTCTTCATTCAAGTGAACATATATGCATACATACATACATACATACATACATACTGTGACACACAAGCACACATGAAGATTTGTAGTCACACACCTATTCACATACAGTCACACACATGCACACATTCATACACACACGTACAGTGCCCCTTCACTGTAACACACTCACTATTTAGGCTGTGCTGTGTTCTATTGAACGGCCGATATATCGTGGGTATGTCGGCCAGTGTGTACGGGCGATAAGTCTGTGAACTCCGTCGTTCACAGACATATCATGTTGGTCCCGCAGCACAGCCGACGGCCAATATATCTACCGACACATTGGCGCATCGCTGTGTGTGTACCCGTACACATGCTGCGGCAGCTGGCGGTGATTGGCAGCCGACCTGGGCGGGCGTGTGTAACATACCCGCCCATTTCATGACGTCAGTCTCCGACGGATCGGGCAGTGTGTATGCACAGCACACTGCCCGATCCGTCCATAGATATATCTGCCGATCAATTGATCAGCAGATATATCTATCAGTGTGTACCCACCATAAGGGACCTGTGCGTATCGGGACTCGGAGGGGGTGTTAGGTGGATCAAAGTGACTGTTCCGGCGCCCCTCCTATCCGGCGCCCAGGTCACATGCCCCTCTAGCCCCCCCCCTAGTTGTGGCCATGGTGGGGATGATGGTGTGATAACAATATTGGATGTGTGTTCATAGGTGAACTAAAGAGTATAATGTGCTGGATATGGACACAAGTAAATGGACAAGATTATGTGTAGAAAAGTGAGGCTGCACTAATAATATGACCAGCAGGTAAAGGGCCGGGAATAGCGAATGCAAGGAAAAAATAAGATTTTACTTACCGGTAAATCTATTTCTCGTAGTCCGTAGTGGATGCTGGGGACTCCGTAAGGACCTTGGGGAATAAACGGGCTCCGCATGAGACAGGGCACTTTAAGAAAGAATTAGGAATACTGGTGTGCACTGGCTCCTCCCTCTATGTCCCTCCTCCAGACCTCAGTTAAGGAAACTGTGCCCGGAAGAGCTGACAGTACAAGGAAAGGATTTTGGAATCCAGGGTAAGACTCATACCAGCCACACCAATCACACCGTACAACTCGTGATAAACTTACCCAGTTAACAGTATGAACAACAACAGAGCATCAGATAACCCTGATGCAACCATAACATAACCCTTATTTAAGCAATAACTATATACAAGTATTGCAGAAGAAGTCCGCACTTGGGACGGGCGCCCAGCATCCACTACGGACTACGAGAAATAGATTTACCGGTAAGTAAAATCTTATTTTCTCTAACGTCCTAGTGGATGCTGGGGACTCCGTAAGGACCATGGGAATTATACCAAAGCTACCAAACGGGCGGGAGAGTGCGGATGACTCTGCAGCACCGAATGAGCAAACACAAGGTCCTCCTCAGCCAGGGTATCAAACTTGTAGAACTTTGCAAAAGTGTTTGAACCCGACCAAGTAGCTGCTCGGCAAAGCTGTAATGCCGAGACCCCTCGGGCAGCCGCCCAAGAAGAGCCCACCTTCCTTGTGGAATGGGCTTTTACTGATTTTGGAGGCGGCAATCCAGCCGCAGAATGAGCCTGCTGAATCGTGTTACAGATCCAGCGAGCAATAGTTTGCTTTGAAGCAGGAGCACCCATCTTGTTGGACGCATACAGGATAAACAGCGACTCAGTTTTCCTGACTCCAGCCGTTCTGGCTACATAAACCTTCAAAGCCCTGACTACATCTAGTAACTTGGCATCCTCCAAGTCACGAGTAGCCGCAGGCACCACAATAGGTTGGTTCATATGAAAAGATGACACCACTTTTGGCAGAAATTGCGGACGAGTCCGTAATTCTGCCCTGTCCATATGGAAAACCAGATAGGGGCTTTTATGTGACAAAAGCCGCCAATTCTGAAACTTTTTATGCAAGGAAGTTACATTATCATTTAAAACCTTCCACATATCCATCCAATCGGGTGTCTGCGCCATCGGCGGCGATCCCACATTCATTTGTACCTGCTCTGTTCCACATAGCCTTCCTCGTCAAACATGTCGACACAAGCGTACCGACACACCACACACACAGGGGATGCTCTATTTGAGGACAGAACCCCCACAAGGCCTTTTGGAGAGACGGAGAGAGAGTATGCCAGCACACACCCCAGCGCTATATGACCCTGGAATTACACAGTAACTAAGTGTTTACCCAGTAGCTGCTGTATATACTGATTTTGCGCTAAATTTATGTGCCCCCCCCCTCTCTTTTTACCCTCTTTCTACCGTGAATCTGCAGGGGAGAGCCTGGGGAGCTTCCTCTCAGCGGAGCTGTGGAGAGAAAATGGCGCTGGTGAGTGCTGAGGATGAAGCCCCGCCCCCTCAGCGGCGGGCTTCTGTCCCGCGATTTTGTGTAAAATAATGGCGGGGGCTCATGCATATATACAATGCCCAACTTAATATATGCTGCTTTTTGCCAAGAGGTTCTCAATTGCTGCCCAGGGCGCCCCCCCCTGCGCCCTGCACCCTACAGTGACCGGAGTGTGTGGGTTTAATGTGGGAGCAATGGCGCACAGCTGCAGTGCGGTGCGCTACCTCATATGAAGACTGGAGTCTTCTGCCGCCGCTTTTGATGTCTTCTTGCTTCTCACGCCGGCTTCTGGCTCTGCAAGGGGGACGGCGGCGCGGCTCCGGGATCGGACGACCAAGGGTGCGTTCCTGTGTTCGATCCCTCTGGTGCTAATGGTGTCCAGTAGCCTAAGAAGCATGACCTATCCGCAGTTAGTAGGGCTGCTTCTCTCCCCTCAGTCCCACGTAGCAGAGAGTCTGTTGCCAGCAGATCTCTCTGAAAATAAAAAATCCTAACAAAATACGTTCTATTTAGCAAGCTCAGGAGAGCTCACTAAGATGCACCCAGCTCGTCCGGGCACAGATTCAAACTGAGGTCTGGAGGATGGACATAGAGGGAGGAGCCAGTGCACACCAGTATTCCTAATTCTTTCTTAAAGTGCCCTGTCTCCTGCGGAGCCCGTCTATTCTCCATGGTCCTTACGGAGTCCCCAGCATCCACTAGGACGTTAGAGAAACATTGTAAATAGATAGAAGTATAGCTACATAGTGGGGGAATGTAATCAAACAATAAGAGTGGAAACTGTGTAAGTTGTCTACTGTGTGCTGTAGGGAGTGTCCTGAATGCATTTCACCTTCAGTTTGAGGCTTCCTAGTGGGTTCTCTTTCAAGACTGATGTGTTCTTTATATTTTTGTGGGGTTTTCAGGGTGCAGTAGAAAATATAAAGAGAGAAAAAGAGATGTATGTGATGAGAGATCAGCTGTGGAAGGAGGAGGAAGTCCCTACAGATATCAGCACAGGTGAGTAACAGAGTCACATATTCTCCTGTCTGTGTATGGGGTACTCTGTAATAATTTCAGTTTCTTCATCTTATTGGTGTATTAAATTCTAAGCAATTTCCACAAAGTGCCGCCTGAACGCCATAAAGAATGCTGGCACCTTAGCGGTCACCAACATCGCACATTTTCCCTCACACCCCATAGAGATGTGCCGGAAAATGCAATATTACTCTACCATGCCTTTACTCTACTCTACCTCAACATGTCTATACAAACTGCTGCACAGGCGCATAGAGAACCCCACACTCATCATTGTACAAAAACTCACCTCCAGTCTCTGTGTTTAGTTGCTCTGAACTGTTGCCCTGTATCTGCTGATCTGTCTCTGTGTCTTGCTCTGCATTAAGCTGGGTCAACACTTGTCCAGTCCTCGGCAGATCAGACTGTTTATGCAATCCTTCTGCAGACCTGCTCGCAGATTCTATATCCAATCCTCTCTTGTCCAATTTTTTATGCAGATCAATTTGTGTCTGCTGAAACATTCTGCTGAAAAAATATAATTTCTCATACGTCCTAGAGGATGCTGGGGTCCACTTCATGACCATGGGGTATAGACGGTTCCGCAGGAGCCATGGGCACTTTAAGACTTTTCAAAGGGTGTGAACTGGCTCCTCCCTCTATGCCCCTCCTCCAGACCTCAGTTTTAGAAATGTGCCCATGCAGACTGGATGCACTCCAGGGGAGCTCTACTGAGTTTCTCTGAAAGACATGTTAGGTTTTTTATTTTCAGGGAGAACTGCTGGTAACAGTCTCCCACCATTATCTCCTGAAGGGTACTGAACGCTAGCCGTGTCTAGATGCTCACTCCCACAGCGCGCCGTCACCCTCCTCACAGAGCCAGAAGTCAGAAGACAGGCGAGTGTTAGAAGATGATTCTTCAATCAAGATAGTGATGGCTAAAGGTACAGCACGGCTGGCGGGAGCGCAGGGCGCCATTGCTGCCCATACATACACAGGCACTGCAGGGCGCGGGGGGGCGCCCTGGGCAGCAAATAACCTTGTAAACTGGCTTACAGGGGACATAAGATGCCATGGCACAGCCCTACCCCCGCCAGTATAAATATTATGTGAAAAATCTCTGTGGGGAAACGCGCCATTGCGGGGGTGGAGCTTCCTCCTCAGTCAGCCAACACACTGCTCAGCGCCATTTTCTCTCTCTCCTCAGCTGCAGAGACAACGCTGGTCCTCCTCCACTACTGAATACAAGTATCAGGGTGCAAAATAAGGGGGGCTCAGTGAATTTGGTGCTTTACAGGGTGTATTTACATTATAAAAAGCGCTTGTGTCAGTGGGCATTTTGTGTTCACAGACATTGTGTACTGGCGCTGGGGTTGTGAACTGGCTGCTCCTAACTGTGTCCTTCTGACAGATTTTACTGTGGGTCTGTCCCCTATAAGTCCCAGAGTGTCTGTGGTGGTGTGTGTGCACGAGTGGGACATGTCTGAGGCAGGGAGTTCCTCCCCTGAGGAAGCCATTTTAGGGACACAGAGTTGTAATGTGGTGGCGCTGCCGGCACACCAAGAGCCTGCATGGGTGAAAGAAATACGTGATAGTGTGCATCATATCAATAGGAGATTAGATAAGTCTGAATCTCAAGGCAGAATGCTGGAAAAAATCTGTGGAAGATGTGATTTTTCAATGTTCTGTTCTCCCATCCGCAGGCGACCCCTCTGGGTCACATAAAAGACCGTTTGCAAATATTGTAAATACTGATACCGACACGGACTCTGATTCCTGTGTCGACGATAGTGACTCCAGGGAAGTAGATCATAAATTGGCGAAAAATGTACAATATATGATTGTGGCTATAAGGGAAGTTTTGGAAGTTACTGAAGCCCCTCCTGTACCTCGGGAGAAAGCCTATTTCTATAAAGAAAATAAATCTAAGGTTGTTTTCCCTCCTTCCCACGAGTTAAATACTCTCTTTGAAGGGGTGTGGGTGAATCCTGAAAATAAATTTCGCATTCCCAAAAGGATTCAGATGGCTTATCCCTTTCCTTTAGAGGACAGAAAAAAATGGGAGTCACCCCCGGTGTTAGACAGTGCCCTGTCTAGATTGACAAAGAAGGTGATTCTCCCTGCACCTGGGACGGCTTCGCTAAAGGAGCCGGCAGACCGCAAAATGGAGACTACATTAAAATCCATTTATGTTGCCAATGGTACGCTGCTCAGACCCACAATTGCTTGCGCATGGGTGAGTCATGCTATTGAAAAATGTTTAGATAACTTGTCATCAGAAATTGACACGATTGATAAAGATGAGATACTCCTTAAGTTAGGATGAAGGATATTGGACTCTTGGGTTCAACAGCCGCTACCATGGCAGTATTGTTGTGGATTCGCCAGTGGAACGCGGATGCAGATTCCAAAAAGAATATGGAGGCTCTCCCATATAAAGGTGAGGCCTTATTTGGTGATGGGCTGGATGCATTAGTCTCGGCGGCTACCGCAGGTAAGTTAACATTTTTGCTTTATGCCCCTGCACTGGCAAAAAAGATACATCCCTCTCACATGCAGTCCTTTCGGCCCAACAAATACAAAAAGGCCAAAGGTTCCCCCTTCTTTGCAGGTTGGGGAAGGGGAAAAGGAAAGAAGTCCGCAGCGTCTCCCGGATCCCAGGAGCAGAAGTCAACCCCTTCTTCTGCCAAATCTACAGCATGACGCTGGGGCTCCCTTGCGGGAGGCCGCTCGGGTGGGGGCACATCTGAAACTGTTCAGTCAAGGTTGGATTCAATCTGGCCTGGACCCATGGGTCTTACAAATAGTATCCCAGGGGGGTACAACCTGGAGTTTCAAGATGTTCCCCCATGCCGATTTTTCATATCGACCTTGCCAGCTTCTCTTCCAGAAAGAGTGGCAGTAACAAATGCAATTCAAAAGTTATGTCAGGATCAGGTCATAGTCCTGGTACCCTTGTCACAACAAGGAGAGGGGTTTTATTCAAGCCTCTTAGTAGTTCCGAAGCCGGACGGCTCGGTCAGACCAATTTTAAACCTAAAGGATCTGAATCTCTACTTGAAAAGGTTCAAGTTCAAAATGGAATCACTGAGGGCAGTGATTTCCAGTCTGGAGGAAGGGAACTTCATGGTGTCTGTAGACATAAAGGATGCTTACCTGCATGTTCCCATTTATCCTCTTCACCAGGCTTATCTGAGATTTGCGGTTCAGGATTGCCATTACCAGTTCCAGACATTGCCTTTCGGTCTCTCCACGGCGCCGAGGGTATTCACCAAGGTGATGGCGGAGATGATGGTCCTCCTTCGTCAAAAAGGAGTCAATATAATTCCTTATCTGGACGATCTCCTGATAAAAACGAGATCCAGGGAGCAGTTGCTGCAGAACATCACACTCTCTCTGTCCATACTCCAACAACATTGGTGGATCATAAATTTTCCAAAGTCTCAGTTGGAACCGACAACGAGATTGTCCTTTCTCGGGATGATACTGGACACAGAAGTTCAGAGAGTATTTCTTCCAGTGGAAAAGGCTCTGGAAATCCAGAGAATGGTCAAACAGATACCCAAAACCAACCAGTGTGTCGATCCATCAGTGCATTCGGTTGTTGGGGAAGATGGTGGCGGCCTACGAGGCCATACAGTTTGGCAGATTCCATGCCAGAGTATTCCAATGGGACCTGTTGGACAAGTGGTCCGGATCCCACCTACACATGCACCGGATGATAATCCTGTCGTCAAAAACCAGGATTTCGCTCCTGTGGTGGCTACACAGTTCTCACCTATTGGAGGGACGCAGGTTCGGGATTAAGGACTGGGTCCTGGTAACCATGGATGCAAGTCTCCGAGGCTGGGGAGCTGTCACTCAGGGGGAAAGCTTCCAAGGAAAATGATCAACTCAAGAGGACTGCCTTCACATAAACGTGCTGGAGTTGAGAGCCATTTACAACGGCCTTCTACAAGCGGTACATCTGCTTCAAGATCATCACGTGCAGATCCAGTCGGACAGTGTAACAGCAGTCTCGTACATAAACAGGCAAGGCGGAACGAAAAGCAGAGCAGCAATGGCAGAGGTGTCAAGGATTCTCCTCTCGGCAGAAAGACATGTCAGAGCTCTGTCTGCGATTTTCATTCCGGGAGTGGACAACTGGGAAGCAGACTTCCTCAGCAGACACGATCTCCATCCAGGAGAGTGGGTCCTCCACCAAGAAGTCTTCGCAGAGGTGACAAGTCTCTGTGGCGTTCCTCAAGTAGACGTGATGGCATCTCGTCTCAACAAGAAGCTTCAGAGATATTGTTCCAGGTCGAGAGACCCTCAAGCAATAGCAGTGGATGCACTGGTGGCCCAGTGGATATTCCGGTCGGTGTATGTCTTCCCTCCACTTCCGCTGATCCCAAAAGTTCTCAGGATAATAAGAAGAACAAGAGTTCGAGCAATCTTCATTGCCCCAGACTGGCCAAGGAGGGCTTGGTACCCAGATCTTCAGGAGTTGCTCATAGAAGATCCTCGGCCTCTTCTTCTTCGTGAGGACCTGCTACAGCAGGGGCCGTGTGTGTATCAAGACTTACCGCGGCTACTTTTGACGGCATGGCTGTTGAGCGCCGGATCCTAGCCCGAAAGGGTATTCCCAAGGAAGTCATTCCCACTATTATTCAGGCCAGGAAGGGAGTAACGTCTAAACATTACCACCGTATTTGGAGAAAATACATATCTTGGTTGTGTATCCAAGAAAGCTCCTACGGAAGAGTTTGAGTTGGGACGTTTTCTCCATTTTCTGCAGGCTGGTGTGGATGCGGGCCTTAGGTTGGGGTCAATCAAGGTCCAGATTTCGGCCTTATCAGTATTCTTTCAAAGACAATTGGCTTCTCTTCCAGAAGTTCAGACCTTCGTGAAAAGGGTTCTGCACATCCAGCCTCCATTTGTGCCTCCAGTGGCAATATGGGACCTAAATGTGGTGTTGCAGTTCCTTCAATTGAGTTGGTTTGAACCTCTCCAGGAGATAGAGTTGAAGTTTCTCACTTGGAAAGTGGTGATGCTTTTGGCCTTGGCATCCGCAAGACGGGTGTCTGAATTGGGGACCTTGTCTCACAAGAGCCCTTACCTGATCTTCCATGAGGATAGGGCGGAGTTGAGAACTCGTCAACATCTTCTTCCAAAGGTGGTTTCATCTTTCCACATAAACCAACCAATTGTGTTGCCAGTGGCTACTGACACGTTCACTGAATCAAAGTCTCTAGATGTGGTTAGGGCTTTGAAGATTTATGTCGCTAGAAGAGCTCGGATACGGAAAACAGAGGCTCTGTTTGTCCTGTGTGCTCCCAACAAGATTGGGTGTCCTGCTTCCTAGCAGACTATTGCGCTGGATCAGCACGCTCATTCTACGGCTGGCTTGCCGTTACCGACGTCGGTGAAGGCCCATTCTACCAGGAAGGTGGGCTCGTCCTGGGCGGCTGCCCGAGGGGTCTCGGCTTTGCAACTTTGCCGAGCAGCTACTTGGTTAGGGTTAGGTCAAACACCTTTGCTAAATTTTATAAGTTTGACACTTTGGCCGATGAGGACCTAAAGTTTGGTCAATCGGTGCCGCACTCTCCCGCCCGTACTGGAGCTTTGGTATAAACCCCATGGTCATGAAGTGGACCCCAGCATCCTCTAGGACGTATCAGAAAACAGGATTTTAATACCTACCGGTAAATCCTTTTCTCCTAGTCCGTAGAGGATGCTGCGCGCCCGACCCAGTGCGTACTTTACCTGCAGTTTTGTTTATTAGAGTTACACAAGTTGTGTTATCTTAGTTTTCAGCATGTTGCTGTAATTGGTTCATGCCTGTTGGCGTGTGTTCTGTTGATTGCCATGTTGTGCGGCATGGTTGAGGTACGAGCTGGTATGAATCTCACCATTAGTACTAAAGTAAATCCTTTCCTCGAAATGTCCGTCTCCCTGGGCACAGTTCCTATAACTGAGGTCTGGAGGAGGGGCATAGATGGAGGAGCCAGTTCACACCCTTTGAAAAGTCTTAAATTGCCCATGACTCCTGCGGAACCGTCTATACCCCATGGTCATGAAGTGGACCCCAGCATCCTCTACGGACTAGGAGAAAAGGATTTACCGGTAGGTATTATTAAAATCCTGTTTTTGGGTGGGGGAAGGGGAATTTATTAATGAGGTATTTAATTAATTATAATGGTGAAGAGATGGGGACACCATTTTAATGTTCCTCCCAAAAAATAACCAAATGTGGGGGGCCCCTGCGGCATAGCCAGGCTCTGGCTCTTTGAAATGTGTCTGATCCAAAAAATGCGGGGAACGGAACATTGCGTGTAGGGTTCCCCTATATTTAATGAACCAGCACCAGGCTCTTGGAGACGACCCTGGTTCTAAAAATAGAAACAAGTAGAGGTCCCCCAAATTTTTAGAACCAGCCCTGGGCTTCACTAGCAGGGGTGTGATGCCACACCTGGGGGGAACGGACACTTTTTGGCGAAGCATTAACCCCCTAACTAGTCAGCCCAGGCCAGGTATTCCTGGGGAAGTGGGGACCACCTCAATAAGTGGGGACCTCTCCAGGGCCCCCAAGGCCAGGGCTGAAGCCCAGGGCTATAGCTGGCATCTCTTGGCTGTGGGTGCAGAGTTGATTAGTGCATTAGTGAAAGATAGAATAATATTCTCTTTTACAGTCGGACTATAGGTCCCAGGACACCTCCCCTGCATGCTGGTACTTGGAGAACCACAAGTACCAGCAGGTGAGGCATTACGGGCTCGCTTGTACCTATAGTCCCCCTGTAAAACAGTATTAAAATAAAAAACAGGACACCAAATGTTTTCATATTTTATTAGCCAGTACCTTCACCTGGAGGGCGGCGGCCTTTAAGCTCTTTTACATGAGCGCCGCCCATCCAAGGACTTCCCCCAGCATCTTCACCTGGAGCCCTGCGGCCTTTAAGCTTTTTTACATGGCCTCCGTCCATCCAGGACTTCTATGGGGTCTTCTATTTTCAGGTGCTCTTCATCGCTCCTCTTCCACCATCTGACTGACACCCGCTGCCTCATGTTGGCTAATATTAGCCGGTACTAGGTGATGGGGCGATGGTGCGGCTCATTGCGATTTGCTTGATTGGTCCCTGCACCATTTATGAAATTGAAAGCCACTATTAAGCACGCCACCTGCTGCTAACCTCTGCACAGGTAAAATCCACAGTCCTGTCACCATACCCTCACCACTTTCCGCCATCTCCCGGCATGCTCTCCACCGCCTCAACGCTGAGTCCCGCAGCAGCGGCGGACAGTGTTGGGATCCCGCACCATCACCAAGCTGATAGTGTGCTGGGTTGCTAAGGTCAGAGATCGGTTGCCTGCTCCGGTCTCAGCAGCCTACACACTACATCAGTTGGCTGGTCAACGGTTGGGTCTCCTGGTTTTTAACTATGCTTGTCCAATGTCTGGAAAACTGGTCGGTCAGGAGTCGGCTCTCTCCGGAGGATTAGAAAAGTGTCTATTCAGCTTTATGCTTCCTTTCACTTTCTGCTGTCGTCTATCTGTGACCTGCTCAATTCTCCTTTCTACTAATACTTGGTTAAGTCTTGGGGCTTTGATTTTTTAAATTGGTGCACAAAGTTGTACAGGCAAGTCAACTTACACAACTTCTACTACCCTATATCCGCCACAGCAGTTGTCTAAACATTTCTGATTGTGCACTGTGGAGTCAGTGTTTTTACTTATCACCACTCTGAGGGCCATAGTCTACATATCACCACTCTGAGGGCCATAGTCTACTTATCACCACTCTGAGGGCCATAGTCTTACTAGTATTGCATATTGTAAACAAAAACATTCCCAAAGTTAAGTTTGATGTAAAATTTTTATCAAAATTGGAGAGGATTAGGTGGGGTGATCTTCAGATTGGTCCACTTGACATTGAATAACCCAGAGGCTACTTCATGCGGATCTCTATATGTCCAACTGGAGAAATCCATGGACCGGATGTGCTACTAATTTAACCCAAGCCTACCCTGCTTCCTTGACACCATTTGTGAATGGCTGGCCACGTTACCAGTGGTTTAAAATGATTGTGTTCTCTGTATGACATATATATTTCTCTTACGTCCTAGAGGATGCTGGGGACTCCAAAAGGACCATGGGGTATAGACGGATCCGCAGGAGCTTGGGCACACTATAAAGACTTAAACTGGGTGTGAACTGGCTCCTCCCTCTATGCCCCTCCTCCAGACCTCCGTTAGACTTTGTGCCCAGGAGTGACTGGATGCACACTAGGGGAGCTCTACTGAGTTTCTCTAGAAAGTCTTTTGTTAGGTTTTTTATTTTCAGGGAGACCTGCTGGCTACAGGCTCCCTGAATCGTGGGAGTGAGGGGAGAGTAGTCAGACCTATTTCTGCTTAGTTAAGGGCTCTGCTTCTTAGGCTACTGGACACCATTAGCTCCAGAGGGTTCGATCACTTGGTTCGCCTAGCTGCTTGTTCCCGGAGCCGCGCCGTCACCCCCCTCACAAAAGCCGGAAGAAAGAAGCCGGGTGAGTATTGGAAGAAAAGAAGACTTCAGTGACGGCAGAAGACTTCAGTAACGGAGGTTACCGCAGCGGTAGCGCTGCGCTCCATGCTCCCACACACCAACGGCTCTTGCAGGGTTGCAGGGCGCTGGGGGGGGAGCGCCCTGGGCGGCATGTTGCTGAGGTTTAGATCGCTGGCGGGGGGACATATTTAGGTGCCCGGACACCGGGTATGTTCACCCCGCCAGTGTGCCGCAAAACGGAGGGAGCAGCAGCGGTAGCGCTGCGTTCCCTGCTCCCACACACCATTGGCTCTTGCAGGGTGCAGGGCGCTGGGGGGGAGCACCCTGGGCGGCATGTTGCCGAGTTTGGATCGCTGGCGGGGGGACATATTTAGAGGCTCGGACGCCGGGTATGTTCATTCCGCCAGTGTACCGCAGCGATCGCGCTGCGCGCCATTGCTCCCACACACCAACGACTTACGAGGGTGCAGGGCGCAGGGGGGGAGGGGCGCCCTGTGCAGCGATATCTATATTGTTTATATACAGGGGGTTATAGGCTGTATATAGATCCCCCCCCCAGCTCAATATATGATATATATATATATATATTTGTTTGAGCGTGCTTTAGCGCGCCGAGAACGGGCGGAGCTTAGCCCTTACAACGGAGTCAGCGCCATTTTCTTCAGCTCCCCGCCAAGGCTTGCTTTATAGTACGAAGGAGGGGGGGCACACTGTTTTTTAGTGCTATATGGGAGATATATAGCATTATGTTTAATAATGGACGCATAATCCTTGTTGTGATACATGAATTTCAGTGTTTTCCTGTCTGTTTACCCACTATCGGTTAGTCGACATGTGTGAGGGCTTTGTCACAAGCTGCTGTGGGGATAACTGTCGGCATCGCCGACGCATGTCGGTACTTGATTCGGAAAATTAAGTATTAGCAGGTTGGTGTTTGTGTGCTTTAAAAAGGAAACACGCTATGGGAGACACAGTTGTTTGTGGGTGCCCTGTCGGCATCAACGGTATTTACTGGGTAAAAAAAGTAACAGGCTGTTATTGCCTTGTACCTGTATATATATTTATAGGTATATGTAGGGGGAGTGTTATTGAATTTATATATGCTTCCCTCAGACCCCTCGGGGTTCCAAGATTGTTATTTTTTGCCTGCTTACTATTCCCTGCTGTCGACATCTACTAAGTTTCTGTCGACCATAACGTTCCTGGTAGATCCACATCTGGGGCATGTCAGCACATTCAGAACACATTACTGTCACTAGGGACCTAACGGGTCTGGACAATCCACTTATGTATATGATAGATAGATATGTATATATATATATATATGCATAGTTAGGATGTGTGTGTTATATGGTGTATTACATTATGTATATCCATGAATGCTGAAATAATAGTATTTCTTCTCATGTGCTGGTCGCTCTCTTGATTAAGCTCTAGTTCGGCCATGACGAGTTGGTATTCGAGCCTCTCAAGGAGTCCGAAGGTTTATTCTCTTCCCGACGCGGAGAGAACATTGTGGCAGTCAACTCCTGGTCGACGCGGAGCCCGGTCACAGAGGATCATACACAGGAAGCTAAGTGATATTTTATTTCTATACTTATTTGTACTGCATGTACATGGGGGAGTGTTATGTTCGGAGAGGCATCCAATAGAATTACCCTACAGAGATTGGGTAAGGTTGCTTATGTTGATTATATTCTATAACATTGCAGCTGGTTGCCGAGTGACGGCAGGAGGTGTGGCCGGGAAAATGCTGAGGATGTCTCCGAGAGATACTAAAGGGGTCGGTATACAGCTGTTTGCGATACCTCAGTTCAGTCAAGCTCAGCGGATACCACTGGTAAGTCTAACTTCGTGAGTTAGACTCCTTCGCAACGGTTGGGGACGCATTCTTTTGTGGGATGCAGTCGTTTTGATCGTTCGATACCGTTCCTTTTTCCTTTTCTGTGCAGACAGTGGAAGCTGAAAAGGTAAGAATTCTGCAGCCTTGTTTGGTTCGCAGAAGCGAATCTTGTTTTCTGTTTCTAGCACATCCACCACAGGTCGCTGAGTCTATCTGGCTGGATTCCACCCGGTGGGGACTCGTCGACTAATTTTCAGTTAGTCCGGGAATTGATTAGGACCTGTGAGTTGATTATAGAATCCAAAGGGGGACATTCTGAGTTACAAATGTTTCCCGTCATTATTTTTCTAATAGATCTTGCCGTTTCCCCTCTGGAAGGGGAGGTAGTACGCAACGCCATACAGAGGTGCGTCAGGTTCAGGGCATTGTCCTGCTGTCCCTGTAAAAAAAAAAAAAAAAATCTAAGAGGTTTCAATGCGTTGTTCTCCGCATTCGGATTACCTGGGTGGATATCCAGGATTGTCTTTGCCATTTCACTGGTGCGATGGCAGTATGATGGTTTTCTTTCAATAGTAAGAGCCATTGTTATTCTGTTCTGAGACGCTCTCCTGATTAAGGCGAGGTCAAGAAACAAGTGGTGCAAATCGTTGTTTCTCTCTGACTGTTCTTCAACACAGGGAACGACGCAGAGTTCGGAGGTGGGTGTCAGAGTAGATACTGACCGGTTGAGGTTCTGTGTTTTTTCCTGTGGAAAGAGGTCTGAGGATCCAGAGTCGGATCAGATTGGTTGTGACAATCCATCAATAGGTTCTGTTAATGAAGCAGGTGGGTGCGGCCTAAGAGGCTTTGTTTGGTGAGCAGGTCGAATGCCAGAGTGGTTTCCGAGGGGCCAGTTGGAAATGTGGTCCGGGTCTTACCTACACATGCACCGGAATTTAGTCCTAATGGCCGGGACTTCGCTCCTGTGGTGTATGCTCGGTTCTCACCTTCTAGAGGGATGAAAGTTCGGGATCCAGGAGTAGGTCCTGGTGTCCATGCATGCAGATATCCGAGGTTGGGGAGCTGTCCTGACAAGGGGCGTATTTCCAGTGGAAAACGGTCAAGCTGTGAAGCTTGTCTGCAATAAACTTTCTTGATTTAAGTAAACGCTTTATTAGCGGGCTTCGTTCCGGAGGCAAACGACAGAGAAATAAATTTCCTCTGCAGACGCAATCTCCTTCCGGGAGAAATACAGCCGTCATCGCGAAGTTTTCACTGAAGTGACAAGTCTTGGAGGAGTGCCTCAATTGGACATGTTGGCGCCTCGCCTCAATGAGAGGCCTCGGGGATATTGTTCCAGGTCAAGGGACACGCAAGCTATAGCAGGGGATGCCCTCGTGACACCTTGGGTGTTTTCAGTCGGTCTTTGGGTCCCCTCCGTTTTCACTCTTTCTGAAGGTGATAAACGTAAGAAGAACAAAGGTTCATGCGATCCTCTTTGCTCCGGTCTAGCCAAGGAGGGCTTGGTATCCAGTTTTTCATGGTTTACTCATAGTAGATCCTTGGCCTCCTCCTCTACCTGAGGAACTGTTACAGCAAGTTCCGGGCGTGTATCAAGACTTACCGCGGCTGAGTTTGATGGTGTGGCGGTTGATTGCCATATCCTAGCCGAGAGGGTATTCCCGGTGAGGTCATTTCCACGCTTCTTTAGGCTAGAAAAGAAGTAACGGCAAAGTTTTACCACTGTAGTTGGCGTATATAAATGTGTCTTGGTATGCATCCTAGAAGACTCCTACGGAAGTCTTTCAGCTGGGTCGTTCTGCTCCACTCTTTGCAAGCAGGGGTGGCTACAGGCCTAGAGTTCAGCTACTTTTCAGAGCAGTTTTGGCTTTATAGATTTTCTTTAAAAAAAAAAAAAGAGCATTGGCCACCTCTCTGGAAGTTCAGGCTTTCGTGAAAGGAGTACTGCACATCCAACCTTCATTTGTGCACCATTGGCACCGTGGACTCTTGACATGGTGTTGCGTTTCTTGTGTCACACTGATTGGAACCTTTATAAAAGGTTGTGTAAAAAATTTCTCTCTTGTAGAGTGGTCTTGTGATGGACTTTGGCGTCCGCAAGGCGGTGTTGGAAGTGGCGGCTTTGTCTCACATGAGCCCCTGTTGGCTCTTTCATGTGGATAAAGCGGAATTGAGAACTCGGATAATAGTTCTGCCAAAAAGTGGTTTATGTATTTCGCAGATGCCTGTGGTTAATTAAGCATTGTTTTTTTCAAAGTCTCTCGATGTAGTCGGGGCTTTGAATATTTATGTCGCCAATTTGGCTCAGATTGGGGAAACAAAGGCTCTGTTTGTCCGGTATGCTCCCAACAGGATTGGGGCACCTGTGTTTAAGCAGTCTGTTACGCACTGGATCTGTGATACGATTCGGCGTGCTGGTTCTACGGCTGGATTGCCGTTACCGTTGTTGGTGGAGACCCATTCTATTAGAAAGATGGGATCTCTTTGGGCGGCTGGCCGTGGAGTCTCTGCGGTTCACTTTGCCGTGCGGCTACTTGGTCGGGTTAAAATTCTTTTGCTAAGCTCTATGAGTTTGATATCCTGGCTGATGGGGACCTCATGTTTGCTCGATCGGTGCTGCAGGGTTGTCCGCACTCTCCCGCCCGGTCTGGAGCTTTGGTATAGACCCCATGGTCCTTTTGGAGTCCCCAGCATCCTCTAGGACGTAAGAGAAAATAGGATTTTAGTACCTACCGGTAAATCCTTTTATCCTAGTCCGTAGAGGTTGCTGGGCGCCCGTCCCAGTGCGTACTGTGTCTGCAGTTATTGGTTTTGGTTGGACTTTGTGGTGTTTCATCTCTGTCAGGTTGTCGCTGACGTTGTTCATGCCGTGGCATGTGGCTTCTTTATATTGGTTGTGTTGACACACAGGTTGCGTTGCATATTCTCTCAGCATATGGCTGTATGTTTTCATGCCGGGGGCTGGTATTCTGTTGAATGCCATGTTTTGCGGTATGTTCGTGGTGTGAGCTGGTATTACACTCACTGTGTTTAATATTATAAATTCTTTCCTCTAAATGTCCGTCTCTCCTGGGCACAGTTTTCTAACTGAGGTCTGGAGGAGGGGCATAGAGGGAGGAGCCAGTTCACACCCAGTTTAAGTCTTTATAGTGTGCCCAAGCTCCTGCGGATCCGTCTATACCCCATGGTCCTTTTGGAGTCCCCAGCACCCTCTACGGACTAGGAGAAAAGGATTTACCGGTAGGTACTAAAATCCTATTTTCTTGCATGAGGGCCAGTGTAGTAGTTATCACAGACCTTGTTTTTGTAACAATGACAGACAGACCTTCTATATGCCTTGCAGTTTCTGTGTAGGCCCCAATGAGGACCTGAGAACGAGCCTGTGCACAGACTTAACACAGATTAACAGACCTTGAAGATAAGAGAATGAGTAATGGTCTTGTCTTTGGGGGTAATTCAGAGTTGATCGCAGCAGCAAATTTGTTAGCAGTTGGGCAAAACCATGTGCACTGCAGGGGGGGCAGATATAACATGTGCAGAGAGAGTTAGATTTGGTGTTGGGTGTGTTCAAGCTGAAATCTAAATTGCAGTGTAAAAATAAAGCAGACAGTATTTACCCTGCACAGAAACAAAATAACCCACCCAAATCTAACTCCGCACATGTTATATCTGCATTACCCCCTGTAACATAAAGCAGGGAGACAGAGTCGGTCTAGATACCAGTTAGAACTATAATATAGGGAATAGCTCTGTGAGCAATAAAGACAAGACAGTATATGAAGGGAGTCTTCCCTGCATTTAATTGGAATTCATGCTGAGTGCGGCGCCATATTGTGGTTGGACAGATTCAATGCATACAAGGCTTCCATGATAATGGCAGGGAAATGTTACTTGCCAAAGTCTGCATTCTGGTTGGTGCTGTCCCATCTATTTGTCAAGTGTCCGGCTTGGTTAAGTGGTTCTGTTCTATTTTATTTATTGTTATATCTGTTCCCCAACAATCAGATTTGCCGAATGTACATTTAGAATTGTAATAAAGTGTTTAGAAGTTGGAAATTGAAATTAAACAACTGAACATCTTGAAATTATTATTAGCATGAAAATGTTCTCAATGTAAGATAAATACATTTTTATTTCAATCACGACAGATGAAGACAAAAGGAAGCATACCATGACGGGAGATCTAAGTGTGTGTCCTGATTTTAAATTAGAAGATAACATCATACGAGATTCTCCAGAAGAAAATCCAATTACCTCAAATATGCATCCACTACTTCATAGTACGGAAAGATCATCTGATCCTTCAACTCAAGTGGAATCTACTAATACCTCAGTCATTTTTACACATAGTACAGGTGATACAGTCTTTCCCTGTTCTCAGTGTGGGAAATGTTTTAATAATCAATCAGATCTTATTACACATCATCAAAGTCACACAGTCGAGAAACCATTTCCATGTTCTGAGTGTGGAAAATGTTTTCCTCAGAAATCATTTCTTGTTAGACATGAGAGACATCACATGGATGAGAAACCATTTCAGTGTTTTGAGTGTGGGAAATTTTTTATACAGAAATCAGATGTTGTTAGACATCAGAGAAGTCACACAGGTGAGAGGCCATTTCCATGTTCTGAATGTGGGAAATGTTTTACACAGAAATCACATCTTCTTATACATCAGAGTAGACATTTAGGTGAAAATCCATTTCCATGTTCTGAATGTGGCAAATGTTTTACACAAAAATCACATCTTATTACACATCAGAGAACGCACACCGGTGAGAAGCCATTTCCATGCTCTGAGTGCGGGAAATGCTTTATACAGAAAACACATCTTATTATACATCAGAGAAGTCACACAGGTGAGAAGTCCTTTCCTTGTCCTGAGTGTGGCAAATATTTTACACAGAAATCAGATCTTGTTATACATCAGAGAAGTCACACTGGTGAGAAGCCATTTCCATGTACCGAGTGTGGGAAATGTTTTACACAGAAATCACATCTTGTTAGACATCAGAGAAGTCACAGAGGTGAGAAGTCATTTCCATGTATTGAGTGTGGCAAATGTTTTACACAAAAAACACATCTTATTACACATCAAAGAAGTCACACAGGTGAGAAACCATTTATATGCTCTGAGTGTGGGAAATGTTTTGCACAGAAATCAGATCTTGTTAGACATCAGAGAAGTCACACGGGTGAGAAGCCATTTCCATGTTCTGAGTGTGGGAAATGTTTTACACAGAAATCAGATCTTCTTACACATCAGAGAAGTCACACAGGTGAGAAGTCATTTCCATGCTCCGAGTGTGGGAAATGTTTTACACAGAAAACAAATCTTGTTACACATCAGAGAAGTCACACAGGTGAGAAGCCATTTCCATGTTCTGAGTGTGGGAAAGGTTTTAAACAGAAATCAACTCTTGTTAGACATCAGAGACGTCACACAGGTGAGAAACCATTTCCATGCTCTGAGTGTGGCAAATATTTCAGAGATAAATCAGCTCTTCGTACACATCAGAAAATTCACACAAGAGAAAGGCAATTGCTATGAAGCTAGTAGACATACAACCTGGTACATCACTGCCCAACATATAGTAAATATAACAAAAGTAATTGATTTTATTTATCTGAATTATAAAAACAGGTATACATTCACAGACCTTATAGTAATGATGCTGGAATGAAAACAACAGTTACACAGTATAGTATCTCATTACAATTAAATTACTATTCACAAACAAACCGAAGTGTATTAATATTTATATAGCAGCAGCATATTCTGGAGCACTTTACATTTGAGAACACTGTAATAAAATAAGAGTGCATGTTAACAAGCAGGTAAGAGGGCCCTGCTTGCAAGTTTACAATGTATGTCATTAGCATAAGGCACAATCCGATTTCTCATTTCCAGTTTTCTCTTTCATCCACTAGGGGACACTGGAGTCCTATACAGTAGGGGTGTGAAGCCTTGAACCGGAGGTGTGGCACAATCTTAAATTAGCATTGTCTGCACAGCCGGCTCCTCCCCCTTCACATCCCTCCTCCCTCAGTTTGAAAAATTGTGCTGGAGGCACAACGTGGAGCACTTGAGCTCCTGACTAAAAATCTAAAAGGGGCTGCGTAACCCTAATAAAGGGGGGACAAAGCTACCTAATTTCAGAGAGACAAAGATCCCTATTGAAGGGACCTGCATCTCTCCACAGGAGATCCTCCAAAATCAACTAATAGTGAGTACTGGTCGAATTAGGCTAGGGACTTCCAGTTAGTAAAAGTATTTTTTTTTTCTTTCTCTCTCTCTTATAACTTTACTGTGAATACTGTTTAAAACTCCCTTTTATACAATAATCAGGGAGGAAGGGCAGAGCGACGGTGGCCGGCGCGTGGGAGACTTAGTGCGGCGCGGGACTCAGCCTGTCTTCCCTGTAAGCAGGGGGGGACGGCGGAAGCGGCGCGCTGCACAGTACAAGAGACCCACGGGCAGAGCGGAGCACAGGCGCAGCTATGGGAGACGGACCCGTCACGCGCGCCAGCCTGCGGCCCCAGGGCGAGCTGCAACTACAGTGTCACACGGGCGGAGCGGAGCACAGGCGCCGCTACGGGAGACGGATCCGTCGCGCGTGCGCGCCAGCCGGCGGGTCCGGGGCGCGCTGTATAGCGGCAGAGGGGGAAAATCAGTAAAAGCACTTAAAGCAAACAGTGCGGCAGGCCACATCTTTTATATGAACTTACATTAGTGGGGGCCATGTTTATTCGTTTTGGCGCCAGGATGAGGTGAGGGATGGGTCCTCCCCCTCCCCCACCAGTAGTGTACATAGGGGAAAGTTTATTAATAAGGGAATTAACTCCCCCTGCTGCATGGCCTGCATAGTGCAGGCATTAAGATAGTAGAGAGAGGGTTAGGCAACAGCTCCCTCTGCTGGTGTAATGTATATAGACAATATACGAGGATCTCCTGATAAGTATTCAAAATTTACAAATTATATTTTCAAGGGACGTCTGTTTCAAAGATCCCGGAGAAAATACACAGAAGCAAGCCAACTCTAACATCGTAGCTGATTTACAGTTGGGGTGTGAGGGTTGCGAGTCGGCTGGTGTTTTATTTTTTATTTTAATTTGTTGACCTGTTCCTTTTATAGAGAAAAAGGGGACAGGTAATTCCAGCCGGATCCAATACCTTCGCTTCCGTCATCTCCCAGTCTTTCTCTTCCTAGTTTAAAGGGTGAAAGCGCTGCGTAATACCCTGGTAAGGGGTTTTAAAAAAACAACATGTCTAAGGCTACCAAGACCTCAAAGACCTGCTATGTTTGTACGAAATGTAACAAGAAGAGCACGTGGGTTGGCAGCTCCGGGGTGTGCGACTCCTGCTTAGACAAGGACGCTCCACCTGGGAGCAGTGCTCTGGCTAAGGCTTGGGAAGACAACCTTGCTAATAGAATCTCCAAGGAAATGGCAGAATCCCGCAAGCAGCAATCAGAATGGGCTGCGGGATTCTCAAAGACAATGGAGGAATTTCTCATTAAGTTAACACCGCCCGCACACGCTGAGACAAGTGTGCGCAGGGCTGTTAAAAGAACTCTTCCTATTATACCAGAATCTGAGGAGGAAGAGGGTTTTCTTCTGGATACGGAAGAAGGTGAGTTAATTGAACCTAACCTAGACGCCGATTTTCCTAAAGAAGACTCGGCGATCTCGGGTCTGGATTCCTTAATTGACGCGGTAAAGGACATCCTAAGCTTTAAGGAAGAGGAAGTCCGGGAGCCGGAAGATTTCGATTTGTTCGAATCCCAGAAGCCGCGTTCAGCAGCGTTCCCCATTCCTAAATCCCTCCAATCTCAGATGGAGGAGGCTTGGAAACAACATGACAAACGTTTTCAATTTCCGAAACGTTTTCAGGTAACCTACCCCCTACCTAAGGGTGTAATGAACAAGTGGGAGTCTCCGCCGGTAGTGGATGCTTCACTAGGAAGATTGTCAAAGAAGACAATCTTGCCAATTCCTAACGTAGCTACTTTTAAGGATGCGTCCGACCGTAAAGTTGACACGGCGTTAAAATCAATGTTTGTAGCAGCAGGTGCAGTGCAGAGACCTGCGATCGTCTGTGCTTGGGTCAACAAAGCCATGGGTGCATGGTCCGGCCGTATTGTACAAGCTATTGAGGAGGAAAATAGCTTAGAAGAGATTACACAGCTGACGGAACACATTCGAGAATCTGCTTCATACTTGTGTCAAGCTTCTAAGGATATTAGCAGAATAGCATCGCGCATATCTGCATCGGCCATATCGGCTAGAAAGATTTTATGGCTCAGAGAATGGCAAGGTGACTCTGACACCAAGAAGGCGGTAGAATCCATTCCCTTTGGGGGTGATATGCTGTTCGGACCAGAGTTGGACAAGTGGATTTCGCAGGCTACAGCGGGGAAGTCAACTTTTCTGCCCACTCCTTATTCGAGAACCGCTCCACAAACTAGGAGAGGTTATTCGGGACCATCTTTTACTTCATTTAGATCACAGTCCTTTCGAGCCCGAGGTAGGGGTTTCGGTGCACAAGCACGCGGGGGCAGAGGTAGAGGCCGCTCGCAGGCAGCAATCAGAAAGCAGGATAAACCTGCTGACAAGACCGTGGCATGACGGCCTCCCAGCTCACCTGGGGTCCCCCTTGGTGGGCGGCCGACTGGAAGGTTTTCAGGACATCTGGGCCAAAACCTCACCAGAACTTTGGGTGAACAACTTAATCTCTCAGGGATACAAACTGGAATTTCAACAGAGGCCTCACAGTCAGTTTTTTACAACAGGATTGCCTCAGTGCCCTCAAAAAGCAAGGGCACTACGGGCAGCGATTCACAAATTGCTACAAGCAGAGGTCATTATTCCGGTTCCCGCTTCTCAGAGAGGAACGGGGTTCTATTCCAATCTTTTTGTCGTGCCAAAACCAGATGGGATGGTCAGACCAATACTCAATTTGAAAGTTTTCAACCAGTTTTTAAGAGTCTACAGATTCAAGATGGAATCAATCCAATCAGTCATTGCAGGCTTAGAACCAAGCGAGTTCATGGTATCCATGGACATAAAGGATGCATATCTGCATATCCCAATCTGGACTCCTCACCAGGCTTACTTACGGTTCGCACTGGTGGCGGAGCACTACCAACTCCGGGCTTTGCCGTTCGGTATAGCGTCAGCCCCAAGAATTTTCACAAAGATCATGGCGATCATGGTGGCAGGACTGAGACTGTTGGGGGTCACGATCATACCTTATCTGGACGATTAACTGATCAAAGCTCCATCTCAGAATCGACTGCTCAAGGATGTTCAGACATCACATTAATTTCTAATTCAACATGGATGGATTGTCAATTTCCAAAAGTCCAACCTCATACCGACTCAACGGATTCAATTCCTCGGTCTAATCTTGGACACGGTCCTATTACGTGTGTTCCTACCAGAGAGCAAGGTACAGGACCTACAGAGATTAGTGGCTCAGGTACTGTGGACGCAGACCGTTTCTCTGCACCTCTGTGTGCAACTTCTTGGGAAGATGGTGGCGTCGTTCGAAGCTCTCCAGTACGGCAGACTTCATTCCCGACCATTCCAAATGAACCTCATTGCTCAGGGAGCAGGCTCGCACTGGCTTCTCCATCGGAGAATCCGACTTCAACCACAAGTACGGGTCTCCTTGATATGGTGGTCGTTACACAAGAACCTTACAGCCGGCAAGAAATGCGGCATTTGGGATTGGAGGATCCTGACGACGGACGCCAGTCTCAGAGGTTGGGGAGCGGTCTTAGAGAACCATCAGTTTCAAGGACGGTGGACGCTACAAGAAAGCAAATTACCCATAAATATCCTCGAACTAAGAGCAGTCTACAATGCCCTTCTCTTAGCAGAAGACCTAGTCATGAATCAACACATCAGGATTCAGTCGGACAATGTCACGACGACGGCTTATATAAACCGTCAAGGAGGAACAAAGAGCAGGATGGCGTTAAAGGAGGCCACAAAGATCTTGTTGTGGGCAGAAAGAAGAGACCTCATTCTCTCCGCAGTGTTCATTCCAGGTGTGGAGAACTGGGAAGCAGATTACCTCAGTCGCCAGGGGAGTGGTGCCTTCATCCACGGATTTTCAACATGATTGTGAGAAGATGGGGTCTGCCTCAGGTGGATCTAATGGCGTCTCGACAAAACCATCAACTGCCCAGATATGTGTCAAGAACTCGAGATCCAGCAGCAGAAGGAGTGGACGCATTAACACTTCCTTGGTGTTACAGGAGGGTTTACATTTTTCCACCTTTCCCACTCATACCCAGGGTTCTGAAAAGAATAAAGCGGGAACGAGTATGGGTCATTCTAATCGCACCAGATTGGCCCCGCAGGAGTTGGTACACCGACCTGCGAGGGTTACTTGCGGAAGATCCTTGGAGGTTACCTCAGAGAGAGGACCTGCTATCTCAGGGACGGTTCCTACACCCCGATCTGAACAGGCTGCGTTTGACGGCGTGGCTATTGAAACCCGGATCTTAAGAAACAGGGATTCCACGAACGGCCATTCCTACAATGATTGCCGCAAGGAAACCGGTCACAGCCAGGCACTACTACAGGATTTGGAGACGGTACATGGCTTGGTGTCAGGAACGGGGATGGAATTCATCTAACTTCCATTTATCGCGACTTCTACTTTTCCTTCAGACCGGTCTAGAGGGAGGACTCAGATTGGGCTCTTTGAAGGTTCAGATTTCGGCTCTCTCCATCCTTTTTCAACAGCGGCTAGCATCCTTGCCAGAGATTCAAACCTTTTTACAGGGGGTTCTGAGGATTCAACCCCCTTTTCGTCCTCCCACGGCACCTTGGGACTTAGGTTTGGTGTTAGAATATTTGAAGTCACCGACTTTTGAGCCGTTGACGAGAACAGACCTGAAATATCTTTCTTGGAAGGTCACGTTATTACTGGCCTTGGCTTCGGCTTGGCGGGTTTCTGAGTTGGGAGCTTATCCTGTAAGAGTCCTTTCTTAGTTTTTCATGAGGATAGGGCGGAACTCCGTACAAGAGCAGACTTCCTTCCGAAGGTGGTGTCGGGGTTTCATGTAAACCAGCCAATAGTGGTCCCATCTTTCCAGGGTCTCACAGATGAGGACGTGTCATTGGATGTTGTCCGAGCTTTACGGGTATACGTACAGGTTACGTCGTCTTTCAGAAAGTCGGACCATTTGTTTGTTCTTTATGATGGGCCAAAGAAGGGTTGGCCGGCCTCTAAGCAGACTTTGTCCAGATGGATTAGACTTGCCATTCGGCAGGCTTATATTTCCTGTGGCAAACAGGTTCCGGTTCAGACGGGTGCTCATGCTACCCGATCAGTGGGTGCCTCGTGGGCGGCTGCCAGAGGTGCTTCCACTACTCAACTTTGCAGAGCGGCGACGTGGTCTTCAGCCCACACGTTCGCAAGATTTTACAAGTTTGATACTTTTGCGTCCGGAGAATCTAAGTTCGGACGTTTAGTTCTGCAGGCCACCGACAGCACTCCCTCCCTGGGGGAAAACTTTGGGACGTCCCCTACTGTATAGGACTCCAGTGTCCCCTAGTGGATGAAAGAGAAAAGAGGATTTTGGTACTTACCGATAAATCCATTTCTCTGAATCCTCTAGGGGACACTGGACGCCCGCCTCGGTGCTGTCAACCGGCTGTGTTCCAAGTTCTTGTTTTAATCAGTTCGTGCAAACAGCGTTAGTTATTCGGTTAAGAGTTCTTGGCCGCTGTTTGATATGTTGTACGGTTCGGTTCCTCGCCATGGGCTATAGTGTCATGTCCTATTCTCTCAGTCACATTTTTCAAACTGAGGGAGGAGGGATGTGAAGGGGGAGGAGCCGGCTGTGCAGACAATGCTAATTTAAGATTGTGCCACACCTCCGGTTCAAGGCTTCACACCCCTACTGTATAGGACTCCAGTGTCCCCTAGAGGTTTCAGAGAAATGGATTTATCGGTAAGTACCAAAATCCTCTTTTCTCATTCAGTAATAGTATTTTGTTATGAAGGGTCCTCAATATTATATAATCCCAGCAATAGGCTGGAGATATATGAGGCTTGTGGAGTTGGAAACATTGGGCCGTATGTAATGACACCCGAGTTCTGCAGCTATGCAGGATGCCGGCCAAACTGGGACGTTTTTTTTTAAAGGGGCTATCACATACAAGGCAAAACCATGCCTCAGTAGTGACTGCCCCTTCAAACAGAAACGTCTGAACAGCAGGAGGAATATGCAGCCGTTTTACACCAGGAGAGAACAGTGCAACGTATATGCCAGGAGATGTGGCTTCCTGGAGTTTGTAGTAAATTCTCGAATTACAGAACAAATCACCACACTTGTTTCGATATAAAAGTTTCACAATGCCTAAATCTGGCGGCAAAGGATGCAGAGGTGCTCCCATACACATGACTTAACATGTTTCCAGATGGGAAAAAGCAGGCCTTACTCCATCTTCACCTCCCGTTGCCTCTCCAGAAGTGGATGCCTATTTATCTACAACCCCATCCATAAAATCTGATGTGGAGTTGAGGGACCTCCTAATGGAAATAAGACACTCATGCTCAGATTTACAATCCGCTGTTTCAAGATTTTAAAAGGGAAATTACTGCCATCTCTTAAAGAAGTCAACTTTAGAAACCAAACATAAAATTACTATAAAAGCTTCAACATAAGGGCCCTCATTCCGAGTTGATCGCTCGCTAGCTGCTTTTAGCAGCAGTGCACACGCTAGGCCGCCGCCCTCTGGGAGTGTATCTCAGCTTAGTAGAATTGCTAACGAAAGGTTGTCAGTTCTGCTATTAAATATTTCCGTGCAGTTTCTGAGTAGCTACAGACCTACTCCTAGGTTGCGATCACTGCAGACTGTTTGGTTCCTGGTTTGACGTCACAAACGCCCTGCGTTCGGCCAGCCACTCCCCCGTTTCCCCAGCCACTCCTGCGTTTTCGTCTGGCATGCCTGCGTTTTTTAGCACACTCCCGGAAAACGCTCAGTTACCACCCAGAAACACCCACTTCCTGTCAATCACTCATCGATCAACAGAGCGACTGAAAAGCGTTGCTCGGCCCTGTGTAAAATTGCATAGTTTTGTGTGAAAGTACTTAGCGCGTGCGCCCTGCGGCCCATACGCATGCGCAGAACTGCTGGTTTTTAGCCTGATCGCAATTCTGCTAAAAACGGCAGCGAGCAATCAACTCGGAATGACCCCCATGATGTAGACTATTTCCATAGACAGATTCCTGATGAAGTAAAGGATCTGGTCAATTGCAGGCGTAGGAACAATTTACGTATTAGAACTACCACATAAAATCCATATATTCCAGTAGCCTTGAACCATATTTTACTAGACTGCCTCTGGCCTGGATCTTGCCGGCCAACATATACACATTTCCAGATGCTTCACCAGGAGTGATCTCCTAAACGTACGGACCGTCCTAGGTAACACTTTACTTTGCGGACAGTTTTAAGTCCTGGTTTGTTCTTATACTTTGCTAGTCTATTAGATGTTTTGCCCTATATTATTGCATGGGACTTAAGATCAGTTCCTTTTAGATAGTTTGAATGTTTTCCCATAGATCATAGCCCTGTTTCAACACCGGGTCATTTCTGTTCCTTAAAGATGTATTTTCATTAAAACCATCTATAATTAAAAATCTATTGTATTCCTTTAACAATGTAATATTTGTGGGTTTTTTAGCATTTTGTCTATCAGCTAAACACTCCGTGGCTCCTACCACACACACACACACACACACACACACACACACACACACACACACACACACACACACACACACACACACACACACACACACACACACACTAGGGAGCTAAAAACCAGTGGATCTGCTTATATGATTTGCCTTATGTCACACTTTGTTGATATTGTTCACAGTTGTATTCCTATTTCCTTAGCTTAGCTTTTTCTGATAATTCACACTTACCTCATATTGATTGATTGGCACTGTATTATTTGAAAACTCCTTTCTTCTAGAGAACCATGTCTACTTAATCCCATATCTCCTTATCCCCATCCATACATCTAGATGTACATAACACCATATACATCTGTAATCGCCCTTATTTTCTACATCAAGTTTCTGAGGTTACTCCTACTCAAATCTGCCAACTCTCTGTCATTTGCATCCCACATGCCATGCCAATAAATCTTGTCTCTCAACAGAAAAGGATTAAATATACCACAGAAAGGTCAGTGGTGCATGAGACTCTAAGGTTTCTATCTCCTCCTTGGTTAAAGAGAATGCTTATAAGATCTACTATAGATGGTAACTAGTACCCACTCGCCTATGTAACGTGTAACTCTGCCTCAGATCGGTGTTGAGGAGGGCACTTTTTTACATATTTGGTCATGTGCATAGATAGCTCAATTTTGGGATGAGGTTACCTGCCTCCTTTAAGAAGTTCTTCAGGTACCACTCACTAAATCAGCCCTGATCTTTTCTCCTTGGCTGTCCAATAGAGAGCCTCACTTAACATGCTCACAAGCTGTCTCTTCACAATCTAGACGTGGCTTATTGTCTCACTGCTAGACAATGGAAATGTGTTGATCCTCCTCCTCGTCAGCAACTCTTGAATAAGATCTGGCACTTGGTGGCCATGGAGAAAATATCTGATTATCTACTCAATTCCTCCCATAGGTTCCTCATGACTTGGAGTGACTGGTTTATGTACAATAGCACTACACCTCATGAAGCTATCTCCTCTCGCTTTTCAGACTTCTTACTGTAATGTTACCAAATGTACCCTCCTATCATTTCCTGGGAATTTTCATCTATTTTTCCTTGGACCTTAATGTAGAACGGGATTAGGCCTCTTTCTGTCTGTCCTATCTTTCTGTCTGTCTTTTCCACTCTTTCCCTCTCTATCTTCCCCCCTTCTCCCCCCATTTTTTATTTCTTCTTGTTTTATCTGCCTTAAAATGGCATTTATGGTTTCTTTAGATACATGCTTTAGGTTTGAGCACTTACCTTTCCTCTTGTATTCACCTTGCTGAAACTCATTGTTAAAATTGCTCATCCATGTCTCTATTCAATTGTTTGTATTATCCTTGGTACATGTCCGATGCTTTTCATGCATTTGCATGTATTATTATAACTTTTTTTTTCATTCTAAAACCTTAAATATGTTTTAAAAAATACCACAGAAATGCTCATCCAGGCTTCAGCACAGGTGACTTAATTAGTAGCTCAGCTATTTTGATTTAACCATCTGTGCTGCAGCCTGGATATCACTAAAACCTGCACTGTTGGTGTGCCTTGAGGACCCTGATTGGGAATGCCTGTCCTAGAGGATGCTGGGGTCCACATTAGTACCATGGGGTATAGATGGGTCCCTTGGGAGCCATGGGCACTTTAATAGTGTGAGCTGGCTCCTCCCTCTATGCCCCTCCTACCAGACTCAGTTTAGAAAATGTGCCCGGTGGAGCCGGTCACAGCTGGTGGAGCTCCTAGGAGTTTTTCTAGTTCTATTGCTTTTTACAAGAGTTAGGTACAGGGAGGCTGCTGTCAACAGCCTCCCTGCTTTGTGGGACTTAGGGGGGGAGGGGGGGGGGGGAGTAGGATCCAACCCTAGAGGTTAATGGCTCCTATCCCTGCTGACAGGACACTGAGCTCCTGAGGGTGATGATCGCAAGCCCACGAGGCGACCGCTCACACCCGCAGCACAGCCGCCACCCTCTAACAGAGCCAGAAGATGGAGTGGTGAGTATGACGCCGGTGCCCCGGTAAGTGGATCGCCAACGAGCATGGCGCCATATGGGTTGGAGCGCAGCCCTGTGAAGCTGTGCTCCGGAGGGCTCATCGGTACAATGTGCGGCGCTGTGAGGGGTGCCCTGAACCAGCGCACAGACCCTTCACTGGTATACAGAGGCTAACAGGGGCTAATTCTGCTGTTAGCAACCACATTTACCTTAGGCCAGTATAATCTCAGCAGCGGGAAGACGCGCCATTACAGGCGGCGGGGCTTCTTCCTCAAAGCGGATCCAGCACTCACCAGCGCCATTTTCTCCCTGCAGATCACACTACAGAGACGCTGACGGGGAGTGCTGTTCTCCTCTTCACTCCAGATATCCTCTGTGGTACTAGGGTGTATTAGACAAGGGGGGGAGAGTGTTATATTTCACTGTGTAATCTGAGGTTATTCAGTCAGTGCCAGGCATTTATAATAACTGCCTATTGGGGCGCTGTGTGGCTGACTCCTTATACTCTGTCTCTCTGAAGGTACTCTGTGGGGAAACTGTCTGCATTTTCGTGTGTGTGTCTGTTGATATATCTCACATTACCATGTCCAGGGACTCTGTGTCTTGTGCGGCAGAGTGTGTATCTTCTCCTAAAGAGTCTATGTACTCAGGAATGTAATATACTGTCCCAGGCTTCTGAATCCGAACCCTTCATGGGAGGCTTCTATTCGGGGAATGATATCCCAGATTTCTTCTAGGATAGCTCATAATGAGACTGAAACACAGGTTTTAATACCATCTGTAAAGGTTTTATCGTATTCAGCTCCCACTGCCTCATCAAAAGCCCCTGGTATATACCCTAAAAAGCGTACTCTTGCCCAGATAATGCAAGCTGACACGGACACAGACTCTGATTCAGGGGACGGTGATGATGATATACTGGAAAGGGGGGGGGGGCATCCCTTGCTAAGGGGGTGCAACTCATGATTGAGGCTATTAGGGACATTTTACACATTACTGATAAGGTACCTGAGCAGGTAGAGGAGGCTTATTTTACAAACAATAAGAAAACCTCCCTTACATTCCCTGCATCTAAGGAATTGAACGCACTGTTTGAAAAATCCTGGGAAAACCCAGAGAAAAAGTTCCAGATCCCAAAAAGGGTTCTCATTGCTTTTCCTTTCCCTGAGGAGGACAGGAAAAATTGGGAAACCCCCCCTGTAGTAGACGCTTCTGTATCTAGGTTGTCTAAGAAGGTGGTTTTACCTGTCCCTGGGTCCACCGCTTTAAAAGAGCCGGCTGACCGCAAGATAAGTCTACACTCAAATCATTATACACAGCTAATGGCGTAGCTTTACAACCCACTATTGCTTGTGCGTGGATTTCTAAGGCCATAGTAAAGTGGTCAAGCACTTTACTAGAGGAATTAGATTCTATAGACAGAAGTGACATTGAATTGTTTTTACGTCCCATACAGGATTCTGCAGGTTTCATGGAGGCCATGAAGGACCTTGGACATCTTAATGCGAGATCTTCTTCCATGGCTGCCTCGGCACGCAGGGGACCCTGGCTGCGCCAATGGTCTGCGGATGCTGAATCCAAGAAAAGTGTGGAGAACCTACCTTTCACAGGTCAGGCTCTGTTTGGGGAAGCCTTAGATGTGTGGACCTCCACAGCGACTGCGAGTAAGTCAACTTTTCTTCCCTCACAACACCGGTGACTAGGAAATCTTATCCTACGTCTACAATGCAGTCTTTTCGGATCGCAAAAGTTAAAAAGTCCAAACCCCCTTCCACTTTCTTTAGAGGAGTTCGGGAGAAATCCAGAAAACCTGGACCAACATGTTCCCAGGAACAGAAACCTGGTTATGCTTCTTCAAAATCCTCGGCATAACGGTGGACCTCCCAGCCTGGAGATCGTGCAGGTGGGAGCAAGACTAAAAAATTTCAGTCATGTCTGGGCGTCCTCAGGCCTGCATCCCTGGGTACAGGATATTGTTACCCAGGGGTACGGACTGGAGTTTCAAGAACTCCCACCTCACAGATTCTTCAAATCAGGCTTACCAGCTTCGCTGACGGAAAGTGCTATCCTACAGGAAGCCATTCAAAAATTGCTAAAGTCAAATGTCATTGTTCCAGTTCCACCTCGCCTAACAAACAAGGGTTATTACTCAAACCTGTTTGTGGTACCAAAACCGGATGGTTCGGTCAGGCCAATATTGAACCTAAAGTCATTAAACCCCTATTGGAGGGAATTCAAATTCAAGATGGAGTCTCTGAGAGCGATGATCTCCGGTCTGGAGGAGGGAGAATTTCTGGTATCCCAAGATATCAAGGATGCGTACCTTCACATTCCGATCTGGCCGCCTCACCAGGCTTATCTAAGATTTGCGCTACTGGACTGTCACTATCAGTTCCAGGCACTGCCGTTTGGCCTCTCCACGGCACCGAGGGTGTTCACCAAGGTCTTGGCGGAAATGCTGCTACTCCTCTGCAAGCAGGGTGTGAACATAATTCCTTATCTGGACGATCTGCTAAAAGGTTCTATACCCTATGGTACTAATGTGGACCCCAGCATCCTCTACGGACTACGGGGAAAATATTTACCGGTAGGTCATTAAAATCCTATTTTTAAGATGTCCTTCAGAATTTTGGATACTCTGCAGGGGTTTGCTATAGTTGGGAGGAGATTATAACACCATACTATCACCAACCTTGGATAGGTGAGGTTCTAGATCCCACCTGCAGCAAGCACAAAGTCACTAAATGTATGACGGTGTCTGGTCTGTTTGATATGTGGAGAACACTCCGTCCTGCATAGCAACACTATACCACTTTATCTTTCTTGCATAATACATACACATGCATTGATGTTTCTGGGCTGTAGTCTTATGATGGAACACCTCTTGGGTGCTAATATTGTTAGAAACCCTTTATTGGCACACTTAGTAATTGCAATATTCTTTTACTTTTTGAGAAACTCCACAGAGTACACCTTGTGGTGTCTCAATGAGATCTTATTGAAATGACCACAATTCAAAATATAGACTTTATGGTAAGAACTTACCGTTGATAATGTGATTTCTCGTATGTCCACAGATATCCACAGGATAACATTGGGATATGCCGGAGCGACAGCGGAAATGGCACCAAACGGTCACAAGCTTTCTGGCCTCCCAGGATGCATCGGGGCTTCACCATATAATCCCGCCCACTGACTTAGTCAAATCAGTTCTTTCCACAGCGATTAGGCAGGAGCATCAGGTAGAAACCTATTTAGGCGATAAGAACACACATGCACACCCTTCCATACAAGAGGGAAGAGGTTTAGTGATTGTCAGGGTGGGACCCCTGTGGATACCTGTGGACATAAGAGAAATCACGTTATCAACGGTAAGTTCTTACCATAACGTCTATTTCTCTGGCTGGGTCCACAGGTTATCCACAGGATAACATTGGGATTCCCAAAGCCAGTTTTAGTGGTCGGGAAGCTCCCGATTACACAGGAGGACCTTTCGCCCGAAGTCTGCGTCATGAGAGGCAAAAGTGTCCAAGGCATAATGTCTGATGAATGTGTTTATGGAAGACCATGTGGCTGCCTTACAAATCTGTTCTGCTGAAGCACCCTGTTGCGCTGCCCATGAAGGACCTACCTTACGTGTAGAGTGAGCAGAGACATTAGCCGGAGTAGGGAGATCTGCATGAGAATAAGCTTCTGATATTAACATTCGGAGCCATCTTGCCAGCGTCTGTTTACTAGCAGGCCATCCTCTTCTATGAAATCCGTAGAGGATGAAGAAAGAGTCTGTTTTTCTGATGGCACTAGTACGATCTATGTAGATTCTAAATGCTCGGACTACGTCCAGCGACGCTTCTCCCACAGAAAGTCCCGATACCTGAAAAGCTGGGACTACAATCTCTTCATTAAGGTGAAACTTTGAAACCACCTTCGGAAGATTACCAGATCTAGTTCTGAGAACTGCTTTATCTGGAAAAAAAACTTAGGAAAGGAGACTTACACGACAGCACTCCTAAATCTGATACTCTTCTAGCTGAGGCCATTGCCAGTAGAAAGAGTACTTTAGCCGTTAACCATTTAAGATCTGCTCTCTTAAGTGGTTCAAACGGAGGTCCCTGAAGGAATTTAAGAACTAGATTTAAATCCCAGGGAGCTGCAGGAGGAACAAATGGAGGTTGAATATGTACCACTCCCTGAAAGAAAGTACGCACATCCTGTAAATCAGTAATCTTACGCTGAAACCATAGAGTTAACGCTGATACTTGAACTCTCAAGGAAGCTACTTTCAAAACCTTATCCAATCCTGCTTGAAGGAAATCCAAAATCCTGGATACTTTATAAGATCTTGGATTCAAACCTTTTTCACTACACCAATGAATATAGGCTTGCCATATTCGATGATAAACATGAGCTGAAGAAGGCTTTCTTGCTCTAAGCATAGTTTGGATTACTTGTTTTGAAAATCCTCTAGCTTCTAAGATAGAGGTTTCAACAGCCACGCCAACAAAGACAGACGATCCATATGGCTGTGACAACAAGGACCCTGCATTAGCAGATCTGGACATTGATGGAGCAGTATCGGTGCTTCCACGGACATTCTCAGTAGATCTGTGTACCAATGCCTTCTTGGCCAAGCTGGAGCTATTAGAATTATGGCTCCCTTTGCTTGCTTTATTTTTCTCACTACTCTGGGTAACAGAGATATTGGAGGGAACAGATATGCCAGATGAAATTTCCATTTTACTGACAGTGCGTCTGCAAGGACTGCTCCGGGATCCTTTGTTCTTGATCCGTACCTCGGAACTTTGTTGTTTAGACGAGACTCCATGAGGTCTATCTCCGGTAGACCCCATCTGTTCACTATGGTCTGAAACACTTCTGGGTGTAATGCCCATTCGGTTTCCTGAATGATGTGTCGACTGAGAAAATCTGCTTCCCAGTTCAGTACACCTGGGACAAACATTGCTGACAATGCTGGAAGATGGAGTTCTGCCCATCTTAGTATGGGAGTTACTTCCTCCATCTGTCTTTTGCTGTGAGTTCCTCCCTGATGATTGAGGTACGCTACTGCTGTTACATTGTCTGAGCGAATCTGGACCGAATATGGACCGGTCTTTCTTGCAGACTGTCCTTTGCCTGAACTAGAGCCATATAAATGGCCCTTATTTCCAACAGATTTATTGGCAGGCGACTTTCCCTTACGGTCCATTTTCCCTGGAACCAAAGGCTTTCGAGTACCACTCCCCAGCCTTGAAGACTGGCATCTGTTGTCAGGACTTACCATTCTTTTATCCAAAAGGGTCTCCCCTTGTTTAAATGGTCTGTCTGTAGCCACCACGCTAGAGACCTTTTTACGTTTACCGGAAACTTTATCATCTGCTTCTTTATTGTCTGATGATTTACGTTCCATTTGGTCAGAATAAGGTGCTGTAATGGTCTGGAGTGGAATTGCGCATATTCCACCATGTCGAAGGTTGATACCATCAGACCCAACAGTCGCATTGCTGCATGGACTGACATTGTCTGAGTGTGCAACGCTTCCTGAGTCATGACCTGCACCTTGACCATCTTTTTCTCTGGTAAGAAAACTCTCTGTAGGCCTGAATCCAATATGGCCCCCAAATGAACCATCCACTGTGATGGATTCAGAGATGACTTTTCCCAATTTATGAGCCACCCGTGTCTCTGTAAACAAACTACTGTCTGTTGAAGATGGCTCAAAAGTAACTCCTGCGAATGTGCTAGGATTAACAGGTCGTCGAGGTATGGGAATATTCTTATCCCCTGCTTGCGGAGATAAGATGCCATAACCACCATAATTTTGGTAAACACCCTGGGTGCTGTTGCTAGCCCGAAGGGCATGGCTTGAAACTGAAAATGTTCCTGGAGGATGGCAAACCTGAGGTAACACTGATGAGACTGTGCTATAGGCACATGTAGGTAAGCATCCTGTATATCCAGAGATACCATGTAATCTCCTGGTTCCATAGCCAACATTATGGAGCGTAATGTCTCCATGTGGAACCTTGGAATCCAAATGTATTTAACATTTTGAAATTGAGAATTGGTCGGAATGACCCATTTGGCTTCTGAATCAGAAATAGATTGGAGTAAAAACCCTGTCCCCTTTGTGATGGAGGTACTGGGACAATCACACCTGACTGCAGTAATTTTTGGACTGCTTGTTGCAGGGCATTGGCCTTTGACTCTATACGAGATGGGCTGGTGCAAAAAAATCTTTGAGCAGGCTGCCTCCTGAATGGGAACCCATACCCCTGAGATACCACCTTCTGCACCCAAGCATCTGTTGTCGACTGTTGCCATATGTGTGCAAAATGAAGGAGTCGGCCCCCAACCCTGGAGTCCTCCAGGCAGAGGCCCGTCTCTTCAGGCTGATGGTTTCTGTTCAGGCTTGGAAGCTGGCTTTCTACTAGCCCATTGCTACCTACCCCTGGCCGATTTATTGGACTGGGGTTGCTTAGATTCCTCTTTAGTTTTCGCTTTGCCTTGCCACCAAACTGGCAGAAACTTAGATTTCCGGCTAGTTATAACCCTAAGACTAAGGGTTCAGACCTTCTTCGATTCAGCTTCCGCTTCTATAATATCTGACAATTGTTTTCCAAACAATATATTACCAATGAAAGACCATGCTTCCAATTCTTTCTTGGATTCAGCATCTGGTTTCCAAGTGCGTAGCCAAACTGCTCTATGAGCGGCTACTGTCAAGGCTGATGCTTTAGAAGCAATCGTACCCATATCAATTGCTGCTTCCAAATATTGTCCAGTTTGTCTTAAACGGCTTAAATGATACTCTTGCTCCCTATTAGGAGGAGAGAGGCCATTCTCTGGTTCCTCTATCCATTCGCCCATTGCCTTTGCTATCCAGGCCGAAGCCATAGCAGGTCTTACCACTGCTCCTGAGAGAGAAAACATATTTTTCAAGAAGCTATCTACCCTTCTGTCTGTGACATCATTTAGTGAGGTAGATGACAGTGGTAAAGCAGATTTATGCACAAGTAGCAGTACATGTGCATCTACTTTTGGAGGAACTTCTCTTTTTGAACAATCCGCAGCTGGAAATGGATAATAAGAATCACACTTTTTCGGAATCTTATACTTTTTACTGGGCGTCGCCCAAGATTCTTCCATCATTTCCGTCAGCTCATCTGACACTGGGAATTCAGTTTTAACTGACTTTGTTCGTTTAAACACAGGTGCTTTAGATTTTGACACTGTTTCGGCTGATTCCTCCAAAGAGAGAACCGCCTTCATAGCATCAATAAGTTCAGCTACATCCTCTGAACTAAAACCCTGCGACTGATCATCATACGGAGTATTTGAATATACTGTATCATCATCTGTTGTATCATCTTGTGTAGTCTGCCACATAGACGCATCTGTCTTAGTCTTACCTGTCCCTTGGTTACTTGTAGAGGCTACTGGAACCAAACCATAGGAAGGGAGCTGCATGTATGGGTTAATAGTGTAACCTATCCCTTGGGGTGGTGCTGCCGGAGTTAACCTGTCCGCTATTGAAGACAAAGTCTGTGCGAACATACTCCATGGTGGCTCTGCTGGTTGTTGAACCAATTCCTGTTTTTTTCTTTGCTGAAAAGCAAAACAGTTCGTACATAACCCCTCATAAGTGACCAACTGGCCTATATACCAATTAACCCTGTTTTACAAGATAAACATGTTAGGGATGTAGGAGTGCCTGATAAATTCTCCTCGTCACTTTTGCCGCTCACAGACATGGTAATATTCTGTTTATGACTACACAATTTGTGACTGAAAATCACCTATATATAGATATATAGAAGTGAGATCAATCTGACCACAACCGTGCACCTGAATTGAGGTTCAGAACAGGACTGACAACATAGAAAAGTCAGCACACATACTAGCAGTCAGTCACATGTTAAAGCATTAAACATTGTCATATGAGAATACAACCACCATAACAACTTACAAGTATGTAGGAAAATTGTATTTACTGTTTTTAACTTTTTTTTCCAAACATAACATGCAGAAACAACAGTAATATACAGATCTCATATGCAATATGTACTAAAATTAACAATTCATACTAACAAGTAGAGAGAATTTTTAGTACTGTATACCCTTCCTCCATAGAGCGGGATCCAGGGAGACTCACCACACTTCCATATCCAACAAATACGTGGATTCAGACGCTACCGGTGTACACTGCCGTTCTGACTAACGGACGCTCAGTGAAATGGCACGTGTATGCAGACGCTAAGGCCTGCGACTCGGTCCGGCAATCTCTAGTGTACACAACCGTGGCGTCTAAGCTGCGACAGAGTACCCTCGTGGTAGCGTCTGAGACGGAAGTGAGGTCGTTCAGTTCATGGACGGGAGATGCGCGGAAACTGGTCATGAACTTGGGGGAGGGGCGGCCAGGAGAGCGTCTAATTCCCCCCGTTGACTTAATCTTTAATGATCGCGGCCTCAACCTAGTCCTGGCGCCTTTGATCCCTAGAGCGTAGCGCTGTCGCACCAGAGAGTGTTCGGCGCATCAACACACTGTTTGTAGTCTCCACCAATACAGTGTAGCTGTGTCCGGACCCCCTAGTAAGAGGAAATCTATAGACTTACCTTCCCCCCATGCTCCGGCCACAGCCTGGTTACGTCTGCTGGACCTGCTAGAACAGGCATGTCCAAACTGTGGCCCTCCAGCTGTTGAGAAACAGCTTTAGCATTCTCTGACAGCAAAACTGTGTCAGGGCATGCTGGGATATGTAGTTTTACAACAGCTGGAGGGCCACAGTTTGGACATGCCTGTGCTAGAACATCCGACACGGACGCCCGTCGAGACAGCACTGTACCGCGAAGGTAAGCGTTGTTGCAACCTGGTGGGGAGTTGTTGGAGCGACTCTTTCTAATATGCGTTTAAGACGCTATTAAGAAAAGTCACTCAAAAAGCATAGTAAGACTATAAAAATAACATAATAAAAGCTTCAGGCTGCTTTATTAACAGCAGCCCTGTGACCATGGTCCGGCTCCTGCTGCACCAAACAAAAAACTGATTTGACTGAGTCAGTGGGCGGGATTATATGGTGAAGCCCCGATGCATCCCGTTTAGTGCCATTTCCGCTGTCGCTCCGGCATATCCCAATGTTATCCTGTGGATAACCTGTGGACCCAGCCAGAGAAGAAACCATTTCAGCTTCTATAAAGGAATACTTTGCGCTTAATGTGAATACAGATAAGCAACTTTCCTCTATGTGGTAAGCTCACAAGTTAGCAATTAGAGGTGCGATAATTAAATATTAAACATTTTGTCAATGACAGTAGACCCACACTAACTATCCAGCCAATAAGAAATCTTCAAAGAAGGGAGCATGGGCTGACTTGCATTGTGAGAGGAAGTGCTGCCTCGCTGCTTCTACAGTTTGGACCTTTCAGGAGTTTTTTTTTAGTGGACTTCCACGCTCCTGAATGTCTACTTAGTGCCCAATTATCATTGAGAGCTGGGGCAGGTAGAGCTGGTGACTGGTGTTGACTGTGGGAGCTGGTGCCTTCTACCAGACAAAGCCATGGTCGAAAATTCAGGACGGATGCCCCAGTCCCTGGAGACACAGTCCCACTAGCAGCGACCCCCTCTGGGATACTGCAGCAGCCGCAAGCTTTTCATTAGCGCCCAACAGCCGGGCGATCCAGCAGACATGACAGTGTCTTCAACTACAACCCGTCTATTGACAAAGGCACTATACTGTCTCACCCTACTTAGCCCTTTGTTTCTGCCTAATATGGCTCTCTCAAGGTGGGTGCTAAGACTATAAGACTTGCAATTTAATTCACATCCAGCCTCCTCCATTTTGTTTAAGTTTTTCTGCTTTGCCTGCTGTATACCAAGGACATTGGGCCTAATTCAGAGCTGATCGTAGTAACAAATTTATTAGGATAGGCAAAACCATGGGGGTCATTCCGAGTTGACCGTAGCTGTGCTAAATTTAGCATAGCTACGTTCATCTTTCCTGACATGCGGGAGGACGCCCAGCATGGGGCTAGTCCGCCCCGCATGTCAGTGCCGCCCCCCCCCCCCCCCCCCGCAGAAGTGCAAAGGCATCGCACGAGCTACTCCTCGCTCCCTGGCCCGCAGCGGCTGCATATGACGTCACAGAGCCGCTGCGGCCCGCCCCGCGTTTGGTCCGGCCACGCCTGCGTTGGCCGGACCGCGCCTACAAAACGGCGGCCAAGTGCCATTTCACCCCCTTTCCGCCCATCGATCGCCTCTGCCTGTCAACCAGGCAGAGGCGATCGCTGTCCTGCTACGGCCTTTGGCCGTCCCGCAGGCGCACTACGGCACATGCGCAACAGGGACCCGTTCACTCTGCTGCGTTAAAATGCAGCGAGCGAACGGGTCGGAATGACCCCCCATGTGCACTGCAGGTGTGGCAGATATAACATTTGCAGAGAGAGTTAGATTAAATACTGTCTGCTTTATTTTTACACTGCAATATAGATTTCAGTTTGAACACACCCCACCTAAATCTAACTCTCTCTGCACATGTTATATCTGCCCCCCCCCCTCCTGCAGTGCACATGGTTTTACCCATCTGCTAACACATTTTCTGCTACGATAGGGACTGAATTAGGCCCATTGTTCTTTCTCTGCTCATTGCGCAGTGTTGTAGCTCCACCTTGTGGCTGTTACCTGTACTTGTGTCACGGGACACGGGGAAGAGAAATGAAAACCTCTGGGCTGTTTGGCCCTCATCTCCACAATAAAAATGTGATCACTAACTGTGATGTTTCGCTTAATCATGGGCCTCTGGGAGGTCAGTACTCATATACTCCTTATATATGACATCTTGATGTTAATATTCTCCTGAACCTTGTTATCGCTCATATTAGCTAGATTTTCTAAAGCATGGTCAAGACCAGGAAGTCTGTACACAAAAAAAACAATCCTCGTTCATGGAACGAAGCATCCTAATCAGACATGAGGTCTTTCCTTTTACCAACTCCTTCCAATAAGGGCTCTACAATCGGCACCTCTGACTCTTGTCCTACTCTATCCAATCCTCCAAGCCTTTCCTCAGTGGAGGACTCATCCTTCCATCCATCTGCTAAAGTTGGTAAAGAGATTAAGGAAATCCTCACCTATATTAAACCCCTGCCAACAAAACAAGACCTATAAAATACTATAAGGCAAGAGATGGCTTCAATTAAACACAACTTATCTTTACTCTCAGATCACCGTACATCTCTAGAAGAGAGTCAGGAATCTACAGATACCACCCTATCTAAACTAACATATATCTCTCCAATCTGCGAAATTACTGTCTTTGAAGGCTAGGATGGATGACAGAGGGAGACAGAACAATATCTGCATTAGAGGTCTACCTGAAACTGTCCAACCCTCTAATCTAGATATCCTGATGAAAGTTTTCAACAAAATCCTCGGCAATGATCCGAATGCTAAAATAATCTTAGATAGGGCTCACAGGACCCTTCTTCTTCATGGTCCCTCTTCGGACAGGCCAAGAGATGCCAATTGTTGTCTCCACTATTTCTCCCAAAAGGAGGAGATAATGTGGAAGGCCAGGCAGATGGAGTGGAGTTCAACAGTGATACTATTCATAACTACAGATGTGTCCTCATACATCTTGCTTCAATACACTATACGGCCGGAGATGCCTGGGGTGAGTGAGCTGAAAGGTCCCATGCAACTCCGTTAGAGTTGGGTGTCTGTTTTTGCAAAAAATGGGTTTTATTAATTTATTATGATATTTGAAGAAGGCACATAAGCTATGTAACACTTTTCTAGGAAAACACTTTAGCATAGCATTTCATCTGCAGTACAGCCAAGGTTGCACAGAGAATATGGACATGCCGTATATCATTTTAATCAGCAGAGTCTGCTTGTGTGTCCTATTCACATTGTTTTGTGAACAAGATGAATTTTAATGGGAAAAGTTGCAGAGCTACCAAGTCACACAAGGGCTGTTTAACGTGCAGGGAGGCTAGATGTAAGTGGACATCTGTTTAAGGATCTATCCTGGCACATACAAATGCATAGAACCTTACGACCATTAACAGATGAACTAAGCAAATGCCAACTGAAATATAGATGGGGTTTTCCATTCCATCTCCAAGTGACACTCTCCCTCTGACCTATAGTCCTTCTGCTCCATTCTGGGTCTCCCTACAGTTGAAACACCTGATTGGAAAGACCCATTGGCTCAGATGGATTTACCTTCTACTGTGGGAAAGCACACTTCCTGGCAGAAAGTTTAATGTGCACGACGGACACCGAGAAGCTCTCCTGGCCACCCGAGAGAGAAGACACCGGAGATCTCTGTTACCGTTTTCTACTTTTACCCCATTCTATTTCTAGGTCTATTATTGTACACATTGACCTTGGATTCTGTTCCTGATTTTTTTGTAATTCCAGTTCCAACGTTGCTTTTAACATGTTTTTTTTTTTCTTCTGGTGATCGTCATCCTGTATAGGAATGAGGTTGAGGTATTATTTATGTTATTACTACATTTAAATGTTTTTTTCTCCTACGCCACTTCATGGCAGCCCTTACTCTGGGATTACATCCCATTCCCCTAGCACTAGACAGGAAGTTTTTTTTACATGTCAGGGACCGCCCACTTCAGGTATATAGCTCCACTCCTTCCCTTCCTTCTTAGTCTTTTTTCCTGTCTCCTAGGCAGTGACAGTGTAGCAGTTTATTTTTCCAATGGAGGCTTACCTCATGTTGTTGCCCAGCAATGTGCCCCTGTGCAGCCGCGGCTGGAGAAGGGTCGCACCCTGGGGAGGAAAGGTATGGTGTCGATAAGGGTGGTCAAGTAAGTCCCTGACTGAGGCTTAAGGTGTCTGCCCTGCTGCTAGTGACAGTGGTCCCCATGTCTGCGGTCCAGGTTCCCCGCTGTGTGCCAGCGCTGAAACTGGAGCTCCATGGCTGGGCGGAAGTGCTAGCGGTTAGGCTGAGAGACTGGCATCCTGCTGGCGGCGTAGTAGAAGTGCCGCAATGCGGGCGTCCCAGGGGTCTGTGCAGGACGGTCTGTGCATGCGCCCGCCTGCCCCACTGGATACAGGGGCTTTAAAAGATGGCGCTGTACACCAGAGGAGTTTACCTCTGCAGCAGGTATTGTGTAGGACACTGCTGTTAAACAATATGGACATAGAACCTTCTCCCCAAAAGCTGACGTGCCCAAAAGAGGTAAGTCCTCATAGAGGGCACTACATATATATTGTGTATCAGCTAGCTAGGCCAGTAATTAGGGTTATTACTGTTGCAGTGTCTCCAGCAAAGAAGAGGTTTAAGAAGAAGCATAAGGATATGCAATGTGCTGCCTGTGATAAAGTTTTCTCTGCTGAGGGATATGTTAGGTTCTGTGAGGATTGTGGAGAAAGTGATGCACCTGCTATTCTATTCTATTCAGTCTAAACAATTACAGGAATTGAATTGGATGAAGAAATCTTTTATTACTCAGGAAAAGTTAACTGAACTCCAGGGAACTAAAATATGTAGGTCTCTGGCTAGCCTAGACTCTGTTGTGGAATCAGCGTCACCTGATCTTGATTATGAGGATGATTATCAGGCTGCTTCTAGTACAATTTCCTAGTGACTTTATGCGCTAATAGATTTCAGGTGCATAATATGACTTGAGACCACATCAATATAATAAATGTGTGTGTATATTAAAAAAATAATAATAATAAAAAAATATATATATACAGAAAGTTCAGCACTTACCAAAATAAACTCACTTATCCTCACAACATCTAGGAGTGCTGAACATTCTGTTTCTATATTTTTGAGTAGGTGGCCATGGGCTACATGCACCCCACCCACTAGTGGCGAGTGCGGACACTGCACCCCACTTCTGGGGTGGCGAGTGCTGTGGTTTTCTATTTGTATATTTTAGGGTTAATCCTTGGTTAACTCATTAACTGTGGCCACAGACTCCGTTTTGAGCTCCGTCTCCCGATCCTCGGCAGCAACCTTTTATTAGGCTTCTAAAGCCTCGTTTGGCGACCGGAACCCTCCCGCAGTGCCCCTACGCCCCCCGCCGCTGAGATGGACCGCTTTCTAGCGCCGCTGATGCCGCAGCCACAGACGGACCAACAGCAGCAGCAGCCGCAGCCTCCACGCCAGGAGAAGCGGCGGGCTGCAGGGACCATGCAAGCAGACTCTGCTACGGAGAGCGCACCCCCCCTGCATAAGAAAACCGCGGCCGAGGGACCTACATCTGGGGGACACGTGAGTGCGGGCTGCGATGCCCCTGTGACATATTCCGAGGTGGTGGCGGCCATTACAGCCACTATGACTCCCCTTCTATCTAAAGCAGTGGCTGATATCACCAGTCAGCTGCAACATCTGACCCACAGGGTTTCTAACACAGAACAACAGCTTAATGTAGCCTCCCATGATATAGGAGATCTGCAGCACACTGTGAAGCGCCTCACTAACGACTCATATCAGCTATGGAACAAGATAGACGACATTGAGAACAGATTGCGTCGAAATAATATTAGGCTGGTCGGCCTCCCTGAGTCTATCAAGGGGCCCGCTCTGGCCCATTTTGTCCGCAACACTCTACCCTCGCTTTTAGGCATAGAGGCGGTTTGCCAGGACATGGTTATAGAGAGGGTTCATAGGGTGGGCCCAACTCCGACCCCTGACAGGCCGAGACCCCGCGTTACCCTGTTCCGCTGCCTAAATTACCTACACAAAATGGAGATATGGTCGGCATCTCGCAAAGCTAAATCTTTGTCATGGGAAGGACATAAGCTTCACATTTTTCAAGACTACTCCGCTGAGTTATCACGGGCCAGGAAATCCTTTTCCCCTGTTTGTTCTCAATTAGTCACCGAAGGGCGCAAATTTGGCCTACTGTACCCTGCCAGGCTTCGCATTTATGATGGGACTTCATTTAAGGACTTCTCCACCCCGCCTGACGCTTTGGCTTATCTCCAGGAGCTGTCCCAGGCTAAGGATGCAGACATCTCTGATTCCGCTAATTGAGGAACTGTGCTCCATATTCTAAATTGTTTCATTAAGTTCTACCTGCTCTGCATGATTTCATGTCTGTTTAATGATTCCTAAGTTTATACCGCTACCCCTTTTTTTTTCTACATTTAGCGGGTCATTCTTTCTATATTACATGTTGTCTTTCTATATTACATGTTATTTTAATGTTCTTTTGCGCAAAGCGCTGCCGGGACCTTCGGGCCACAGTTATACAGTTGTATTTTGCTGCAATTTGAGGATCGGAGACGGATACGCCCCTCCGAGCTGGATGTGTGTCTTTTTTATTATGTTACTTTATGTGCTTTTACTCGGAAGTCTGGCATAAAACGCTAGCGTTTGTATGCCTTTTTTCATTTGTACCCCCTACCTCTCCTCCCGTATACTCACTCCCTCCCTCACTGTTTGGTACCCTCCTCCAACTCCTTTGGGCGCTGTCCTGCGATGTATAAATTGGCTAGAATGTATGATGTCCTTTGGCATCATTGTACTAAAAGTTCCTCTTTTTGTATTTTTAGGTTTTAGGCCGCTGTTTCTTTTTTTCCCTGTTTCCTCCAGGGATGCCTAGTCTACGCTACGCAACCTGGAACGTTGGAGGTATCAACTCTCCGGCGAAACGCAGGAAAATTTTGATCTTCTTACAAAAATCTGGCGTGGACGTGGCATTCCTTCAGGAAACTCATCTGACTCCTTCTGAGTCTGCAAAACTGGGAATGCTGGGTTGGTCTGTATCGGCATCTTCTTCCTACAGTTCCAAAGCACGAGGAGTGGTTATCCTGGTAAAACGCACACTGGCCCATGAAATTCACCGTGTTGTTATTGACGATACAGGTAGATATGTGGTGGTCTTGGTAGACATACTAGGCAAGAGGCTTACGCTGGCGAATGTATATATTCCCCCTCCCTACTCCAAATCATACTTCTAGCATTTAATTACCCTTTTGACCCCCTTCATGGGTGACAATTTGATTATTAGTGGAGATTTTAACCTGATCTCTTCCTCCTTACTTGACAGATCGAACACCCGTGGGACTCCCCCTCCACTTCCTAAAGTTGGCATCCCCCTCTTCACCTCCACCCTACAGGTTATAGACCTGTGGCGAGCCCTATACCCAACGGAACGAGAGTACACCTGTCTCTCGGCGGCGCATGGCTCCCTCTCTCGTATAGACTATTTCTTCTTTTCTCAAGCTCTTTTCCCTCAAGTCACGGACTGCTCTATTGCCCCCATCTCTCTGTCAGATCATGCTATGATTACCTTGACTATCCACTTCCCCGATGACAGAGACACAACTAGGTTATGGAAATTCCCATCTAGATTTTGTCGCTCTTCTACTTTCAAATCCTTCTTGGAGGCTGCATGGGACGATTATTGCATTACCAACTCTGAACATCTCCAGACGGATCCTTTTTTGTTTTGGATGTCGGCAAAAGCCGTACTCAGAGGAGCGATTATGTCTTTCACCGCAGCCTCCAACAAGAACTCCTCAAAGCAGTATCTAGTGCTCCAGGACGCTCTCACTACGGCATTTCAGGCGTACAAACATGCACCTTCACCGGCCACTAAGCAAGCATATCTGCTCACTAAAACCCACTTTGACGAACACATTTCCGAAATGGGTGATAAATACCTTTTTTCTGTCCACTACAAGTTCCATAAATTTGGGAACAAGTCTGGCCGTTTACTCTCTAACTTGCTTCGTGGCACATTTTCACCGGCAGTGGTTCACCCCCTCCGCACACAGCAGGGCACACTGACTTCCACAAACAAGCAGATTGCACATATCATGCAGTCTTACTTTTCCCAATTGTACTCGTCCACCCCTCCAAGCACCTTGCAACCATCTTTACCAGCTTCGCATTCCCCGACATCCTGCTCTCAACCACCACACTCTCCCCCCACCCCCGCTGACACTTCTCCCAACACTCCTCTCTTCTGGGAAGCTCTACCTTACCCTGTCCTCTCAGATGATATGGCGTCACAACTTTTATCCCCGATTACTATCACTGAAGTCCGAACAGCAATCAAACAATTAAAACCCAATAAGGCTCCAGGCCCTGACGGCTACAATGGAGAATTTTATAGACTCCTCTCTCATAAATTCGACTCCATCCTGGTAGACATTTTCAACTCCTTACTGCTAGCTAAACCCCCCCCACCCCACTTCAATTCGGCACTCCTCAAATTGCTCCCTAAACCGGGCAGAGATTTATCCCTCCCAGGCTCCTACCGACCAATATCCTTGTTGAACTTGGATTACAAGCTGTTTGCAAAGATAATGGCCGATCATCTGAAACTCATACTCCCTCACATTGTCCACCCAGATCAGACGGGCTTTATTGCAGGTAGACACTCGGTGGTCAATGTGAGGAGGGTGATAGCGGCCTTGCACTCCTGCCATGGTAACTTGTCCTCTTCAGAGTATGCCATCATATCCTTAGACGCGGAAAAGGCCTTCGACCTCGTCGAATGGCCACACCTATACGCAACCTTGAAACGTTTTAATTTCCCTGACGCGTTCATTGAGGCTGTCCGTGCAATATATTCATCCCCGGCCACTCAAATTTCTTGCAACGGCTTCCTTTCCGACCCCTTTTATATTGAAAAAGGTACTAGACAAGGCTGCCCTCTTTCCCCGCTCCTCTTTGCTGTCGCTCTAGAACCTCTAGCTTTAGCTCTTAGGCTTTCCTCTTCCTTTACTGGCATCTCTATTGGTAACACTGAGCTCAAGGTCGCCCTGTTCGCAGACGACACGTTGTTATTTGTCTCGAACCCTCTCACATCGGTCCCGGAAATTCTGCGTTTGATCTCGGACTTTGGTGAGACGGCTGGTTATAAGATCAATGTTACAAAATCAGAACTGCTTCCTATACACGTCCCCCCCTCCACACTATCCTCACTTACACAGGCATCACCCTTCACGATCACTCAGTCACACTTTAAATACTTAGGGGTCAATATTCCACGAGATATTTCGCGGACTTACGAGCTAAATTTTTCCCCGGCCATTAAGGCTGTGCTTTCTAAATTAGATGGGTGGGCTACCCTTCCGCTCTCATTGCTAGGGAGGATTGCAGTCCTTAAATCTGTGATATTTCCCAAGATCTTTTACATTATGCAGTCTCTTCCAATCAGCCTAAAAGTAGCGGATGGCGTTACATTACGCAAGGCTATGACTCGATTTATATGGCATGGGAAACCAAAAATAGCCTTTGCTAAACTTGTAATGGACAAGTCAAGGGGTGGGTTAGGAGTCCCGGACTTTCTTTCTTACTCTCTTACAATCTTTCTTCGATATGCTGCTGACTGGCTCCTAGGTAAAAGCACCTACACTGACTTGGCTCTAGATGCCGACGCCTTCCGACCCTATTCCCCATGCGCCCTTCTACACGCCAAGAAAACCGACATACCGCCATCAATCCTGGAACACCCCTTATTTCGAGACACTTACTTTAGTTGGGTTAAACTACACAGGAAACTCAAATCTGACCATACTGCTTCCTCTTATATATCCCTTTGGGGAAACCCATCTTTTCCTCCTTCCCTTCACAATGCTCTGTTTCTACGATGGCGGGAGAGGGGGCTGTGCGCTGCTTCTCAAGTATTTGACCCGGGAGGCCATATCCCTCAATTTGCAACTCTAAGAGACAGGTGCTCTATTCCGTCCTCCCACTTCTTTATGTATCTACAAGTGAGACATTATCTCCAATCATTGCGCCTTGACTCTTTTCTCCCGTCCCCCTCCTTCCCACTAGCAAAAATTCTAAAACATTGGGAATCCCATCCTTACAAATTAAAGCAGATTTACTCACTCATCGTGAATATACCCTCCATGCCATTTATATCTAGACTGGTTGCTTCTTGGCAAACAGACATTCCAAGCGTGACCTCTTGTGACCTCCTCTTAGATCATCACCACCGCACCATGTCAATTCTAGGCTCTGCATACTTACAGGAGGTACACATCAAATCCATCCACAGAGCATATCTGCCTCCCTATGAACAGTTATCCATTGATCCTGTGATCCCAAATAGGTGCCCTAAATGTAAAGGAGCTAGAGCCTCTTTTTACCACTACCTCTGGAGCTGCACTAGGATCCAACGCTTCTGGAATAAATTATTTGTGTTCATAAATACCTATTTTCATACGTCATTGAGACCTGACCCCTTAGCCTGTCTGCATCAATTTTTCTATTTGGAGATCGGTAAGAGGGATTAGCCTACTTTTCCCCTTGCTGACCGTGCTGTTTACCATATCCAAAAAAGCAATTCTGAAACATTGGGTTGTCAGATCGACCCCCTCCTTAGCTGAAGTTCTGAAAACTATGTTACAATATTTGTATTTTGATCGTAGGTCCACTCTCCTTACGGGACCCTCTGGCCTTACTGGGTTCTACAAAAAATGGGGTCTTTATATGGCCACTCTAGACCAGGCCACTCAATCCACGATAATTGCAGCATTTGAAAATCCCCAGTGGAAAATGTCCAGATAACCTGGTTTCTTTTCCTTTTCTTTTTCCTATTCCTACTTCTCTCTCTATCTCCTCGTCTATCCTCTGGATATCATTTTCTCTCCCTTTCTTTTCATGTCTTCTACACGCCTAGCTTGTCATTATCGTTAACAATGTTATTATATCAGTTTAGTTGCAACAACTTACGTAGGAACAAGGTATAATGATGTATGGTTTTATGCTCATGACCCAACCCTTATGTGGTGTTTCTACCTCTGATGGGCTGACAGCGCTCTGACCTTTCCCCCCCCCCCCATGTTTGACGGTATTTTTGCCTATTGCATATTGATGTTTGACTTAGGTATACCTCTATTGATCCACTTTTCATGCGTTCCATATGTTCCAAGGATTGTAATCTTATGATACTGGTGCCATGTTGTCAAACGTATATTTCTTATATGAAAAACCTCAATAAATATCAGTTCTTTAAAAAAAAAAAAAAAAAAAAACTGTGGCCACAAGCTGTGTTCATGCACCCCAATTATCTTAAACCTGTGTCAGCTGCCTTTCAGTAATTTATCAGCCAGTGTCAGGTGACTAGTGTATCTTTAAAAGCCATGGAGTTCATGGCAGATACACCTTAAACCAAGTAGGCATATTTGCAGTTATATTATGTGTGTTACAGTTGCCAGGATAGTGTAGGACCTGCAAGAAGGTGGGGTACCTTGGCGAGCTGTATGCAGTCTTCCGTGCATTGGCCAATTCACTAACTAAACCCCCATCATTTATTCCTAGATGTTGTGAGGATAACAGAGTTTATTTTGGTGAGTGCTGAGCTTTCTGTTTCTATATTTTTGAGTAGGTGGCCATGGGCTACATGCACCCCACTCCACTAGTGGTGAGTGCGGACACTGCACCCCACTTCTGGGGTAGCGAGTGCTGTGGTTTTCTATTTGTTTGTGTATATATATATATATATATATATATATATATATATATATAAATTCTATATGTCAAATATTAAAAACTTTTATATGAACAAACATTTAATATTACTTATAACAAAGAACTCAATAGACAGCATCCAGTAATACGATGTGAAAATAATATAAAAAGGATTTTTTTTTAGGCACGTGCCTCTTTTTGTGTCTATTTCAAACACAGTATATAAAAAGTCCTCATTAAATGAATTATGTGTCTAAAGCTGTAAACTTTGTATCTTAATAATGATCCAATGTGATAGTGTATTCTTGTATAAGAAACAAATAACCATGTATCCACTTGTTCCGTGCTCACCTGTCTAGACTCTCTGTACTATTTAGTTCACTGCACCCAAATGTAATATGCCGGGAGGTGAGAAATATTAGTGGCTGTATTCTCCAATACTGAAACAATTATCCTCCGACGGGAGAATGAGGTGAATAGCTGTACCTATGAACCGCTCCGCTGGTGACCGGGACAGGCACGTCTCCTGGCGGTGAGCTCCAACCACCGGAGATCGCTCCTGTGCTGGGGCCGCGTTCGGCCCTACCACTCCTGTCTGGTTGTCAGCTCCGGTCCCGGATTCTCTTTCATGATAGGTGCCTCTGGCATGCAGCGTCCAAATGTCAGTCGTGGTGAATGAAGGAGGGTTTAGTGAATAAGGTCAGCGTGTAGACAGGTATCTGCAGCAGATGTACAAGTCCTTCAGGGGGTATATAGGGTAAATTCTGACGCGTTTCGCACCCTAGGGTGCTTCCTCATAGAGTGATTCCCCCAGTATCTTCTAAAAGTCCTTATATCCCAAACTTCCCAATTGGACTAGTATCATCATTGGTCAAAAAACCTACACAGGTGTATTGAGTCATGTATCGCTGGATGCTTTTATTTAACCAATCAGCTACTCTGTACAACTGTATAGTATGCAAATGATAAATGTTACTTCAATGCTGATTGGTTGCCATGGGCATCTTCTCCACTGGCTCACTTCTCCACACTTTTCACTGCTTCATGAATAGACCACATCATGTCCATTTCCTCACATCCCGGGGGTGCACAGGTCAAAACAGTACAGGAGTGCATAATAGTAACCAGATCTTCAAGGAGTGTGGGTTAATTTAACATGGCAACAGATAGCCCTCATGTATATTGAGGTGTGGTATGGAGGGTCGACAGTAACTAGGTCGACCAGTGTTGGTTGACAGTAACTAGGTCGACAGGTCAAAATTAGGTTTTTATGGGGGGTTTTGTGGTTTTCTCTGTACATTGACCAGGAACCCCAATTAGTGCACCGTGTCCCCTCACGTGGCTCGCTTCACTCCCCATGCTTAGGGTAGGTTACTATTCCCAATCGTAGTCCGTGTGGATCGTTAAGGATGAAAAAGGTCAAAAAAAAAGAAAAAAAATTGAAAAACGAATGTCGACCTTTTGACCTAGACCCTGTCGACCTAGAGACCCTGTCAACCTAGTTACTGTGGACCTAGACACTGGATACCATATAAATCACCCACACAACTACTGATCCAAGTATTAATCAGACCTATTACTGTATAGCTTCCTAAATAAAACAAAATTCAGCATGAGCAATGTGATGTTACAAAGTATATAGGGGTTAATGGAAGATCAGTCGATATACAGTAGGGAGAAGCAGCATGTCAGAGTCAGGTAAATTGGATGAAGGCATTTATAATACAGGTCACAAATCACTCAGTTTGATTTGGTCACATGCGATTGCAACTTATTTGCATGTTTAATGAAGGTCGCAAGTCATATTAAAATTGATAATGATTAAAGGTTATGACTTGTAAATACAGTATATAACATTGGTACATGATTTAATAAACACACTGGGGTATATTTACTAAGATTCGTAATTTCCGAAAATAGGTCAAAGTTCAATCACGAATGACATCGGCAGTGTAAAACTGCAACTTTTTGAATTGATTACGACTAATTTACTAAGCTGTCGTATTCGTATTTTTCTTTGCTTCCGATGTCGATGTCATTCGTGTTTTTTTACCTAATTTGACGGCAGTGATTAGCAAAACACTGCCGTTTTTTTTACAATCAATCTCGGCCGGATCTGTGTGATCCGTGCTGGGGTTCGTATTTTTTTTTTTTTTTAAATTAAACAAAGTAAAATCCTAAAAAAAATTGCGTGGGGTCCCCCCTCCTAAGCATAACCAGCCTCGGGCTCTTTGAGCCGATCCTGGTTGCAGAAATATGGGGAAAAAAATGACAGGGGTTCCCCCATATTTAAGCAACCAGCATCGGGCTCTGCGCCTGGTCCTGGTCCCAAAAATACGGGGGACAAAAAGAGTAGGGGTCCCCCGTATTTTGAAAACCAGCACCGGGCTCCACTAGCTGGACAGATAATGCCACAGCCGGGGGTCACTTTTATACAGCGCCCTGCGGCCGTGGCATCAAAAATCCAACTAGTCACCCCTGGCCGGGGTACCCTGGGGGAGTGGGGACCCCTTCAATCAAGGGGTCCCCCCCCCCCAGCCACCCAAGGGCCACGGGTGAAGCCCGAGGCTGTCCCCCCCCATCCAATGGGCTGCGGATGGGAGGGCTGATAGCCTTTTTTGTAAAATAAAAGATATTGTTTTTAGTAGCAGTACTACAAGTCCCAGCAAGCCTCCCCCGCATGCTTGTACTTGGAGAACCACAAGTACCAGCATGCGGCGGAAAAACGGGCCCGCTGGTACCTGTAGTACTACCACTAAAAAAATACCCAAAAAAACACAAGACACACACACCGTGAAAGTATAATTTTATTACATACATACACACATACATACATACTTACCTTATGTTCCCACGCAGGTCGGTCCTCTTCTCCAGTAGAATCCAAGGGGTACCTGTTGAAGAAATTCTACTCACCAGATCCAGTGGTCCAGGCTCCTCGGCAAATCCAGGGATAATCCACGTACTTGAATAAAACAAAAAAACGGCTGCCCGACCACGAACTGAAAGGTGACCCATGTTTGCACATGGGTCACCTTTCCACGAATGCCAGAAACCCACTTTGCCTTCTGGCTAAGTGGGTTTCTTCAGCCAATCAGGGAGTGCCACGTTGTAGCACTCTCCTGATCAGCTGTGTGCTGCTGTCCTCACTGACAGGCAGCACGCGGCAGTGTTACAATGTAGCGCCTATGCGCTACATTGTAACCAATGATGGGAACTTTCTGCTCAGCGGTGACGTCACTTTAGGTCAACCGCAGGGCAGAAAGTTCCCATCATTGGTTACAATGTAGCGCATAGGCGCTACATTGTAACACTGCCGCGTGCTGCCTGTCAGTGAGGACAGCAGCACACAGCTGATCAGGAGAGTGCTACAACATGGCACTCCCTGATTGGCTGAAGAAACCCACTTAGCCAGAAGGCAAAGTGGGTTTCTGGCATTCGTGGAAAGGTGACCCATGTGCAAACATGGGTCACCTTTCAGTTCGTGGTCGGGCAGCCGTTTTTTTGTTTTATTCAAGTACGTGGATTATCCCTGGATTTGCCGAGGAGCCTGGACCACTGGATCTGGTGAGTAGAATTTCTTCAACAGGTACCCCTTGGATTCTACTGGAGAAGAGGACCGACCTGCGTGGGAACATAAGGTAAGTATGTATGTATGTGTGTATGTATGTAATAAAATTATACTTTCACGGTGTGTGTGTCTTGTGTTTTTTTGGGTATTTTTTTAGTGGTAGTACTACAGGTACCAGCGGGCCCGTTTTTCCGCCGCATGCTGGTACTTGTGGTTCTCCAAGTACAAGCATGCGGGGGAGGCTTGCTGGGACTTGTAGTACTGCTACTAAAAACAATATCTTTTATTTTACAACAAAGGCTATCAGCCCTCCCATCCGCAGCCCATTGGATGGGGGGGACAGCCTCGGGCTTCACCCCTGGCCCTTGGGTGGCTGGGGGGGGGAACCCCTTGATTGAAGGGGTCCCCACTCCCCCAGGGTACCCCGGCCAGGAGTGACTAGTTGGATTTTTGATGCCACGGCCGCAGAGCACTATATAAAAGTGACCCCCGGCTGTGGCATTATCTGTCCAGCTAGTGGAGCCCGGTGCTGGTTTTAAAAATACGGGGGACCCCTACTCTTTTTGTCCCCCGTATTTTTGGGACCAGGACCAGGCGCAGAGCCCGATGCTGGTTGCTTAAATATGGGGGAACCCCTGTCATTTTTTTCCCCATATTTCTGCAACCAGGATCGGCTCAAAGAGCCCGAGGCTGGTTATGCTTAGGAGGGGGGACCCCACGCAATTTTTTTTGGCAAAAAAAAGCACTTTCCAACCCCTTCCCACTGATATACATGCACGGATCTCATGGATCCCTGCATGCATCTCAAATCACGAATAAAAAAAGCAGGTCTGTTTTTTTTTAGGACTTTTTTACGAATTGTAATTTTTCACGGCAGTGTTTTGGGTTTTTTTGCTTTGCACTTCTTAGTAAATGACCGAGATTCATACTTAAACAGGCGTAATTTGACCGATGGTGTATTCATTCGTAATTTTTTACCTGAACTAGAAAAAAATTACGAATGCCCTCATCACTGCCGTGATTAGTGTTTAGTAAATGACCGAGATTGACCGAGATGACACTTTGATGAAAAAACGGCATCTCGGTCAAAATCGGGAGCTTAGTAAATATACCCCACTGTGTACTATCTGGATAAAAGTGATTTGTGTACACGGGTAGGGTATGTAGATCCTGCTTGTGGAGGAGGGGCGGGTGTGGGAGGCTGTGGATGAAGGTGTGAGTCTGGAGGTGCTGTCCGTGGGGTAGGGGTTCCAGAGGTGCTGCAGGTGGGGGAGGGGTGTCGCGGATGGGGTCTGTAGATGCTGCGGGTGAGGGAGGGGTGGGCCGCGGATGGGAGAGGGGGCAGGAGGTGTTGCAGGTGGAGAAGTGGGGGCCATGGATGGGGGATGGGTTCTGCAGGTGGTGGAGGGGCAGGTGTGGGGCTGTTGCGGATGGGGGAGAGGTTACAGAGGCACTGCAGGTGGGGAAAGGGTGGGGGTACTGTGAGTGGGGTAGGGGGTCGGGAGGAGCAGCAGGTGGGGGAGGAGTGGGGTTGATGCGGGTGTGGGAGTGGCAGGTGCAGGGGTGCCGCGTATGGGGTCAATAGGTGCTGCAGGTGGTGGAGTGGCAGGTGCGGGGATAGCGTGGTTTGGGTAGTGGGTCTGGAGGCGCCACGGGTAGGGGAGGGGCGGGGGTGCCGCGGATGGGGGTCCAGTGGCGCTGCGGGTGGATGGGCGCCACAGGTGGGAGAGGGGCGGTTGCCACAGGTGGGGGAGGGACGAGTGCGGAAGGAGCAGGTGTTTAGTTCAGAATGGAAATAGACGCAGCAGCGCGTGGTCAGGCAGGGAGCGCGACCTCTGCATCTTAGGTGCATCAACTACTCACAGAAAGTTAAAGGATCATGGCCTGCATCCAGCCACCTCTCATATATATATTTGGGCAGATCTGTGACTCACTAGGTGAGATTCAAATGATATATCACGCACAATCTCCTTTCTAAAATTATCTCTGTTATCACGCATATTGCACCCATAGTAATCAGGTTTAGCTGTGTAAAGGGTTGGGTGCCTCGCTACTGCGGGGGTAGCAAGCTGAAATAATGATACAACGTCCCTGAGTGCAGAAACAGAATGGGTGTGGAAAGGGGTGAAAAGAATTGAATCCCGCCCTATGACTCTGACTCCGCCCAGCGATAGGAAATGAGTCACAGATCTGAGCTAATTATATATATATATATATATATATATATAATTAGTGACCAAGGTCCGGCACTCCCAGTAAGCCCTCCAATACCTGTGCTGGTGCCCTCACTAGCAGTAGTAAATAAATGTTCTAACGGTGCAGCACTCAAGCTGATAGGCGTAGAAAAAACAGAGTAGTATGTGTATATATATATATATATATATATATATATATATATATGTACAGACACAAACAAACACACACACACACACACACACACACACACACACATATATATATATATGTATGTGTGTATGTATGTGTGTTTGTGATAGATAGACTGACTATATTTATATATAATGTTTTCAGATCCATTTACTAGGAATTAAATGTTTAGTTAGATGTGTTGTTTATAGTTTTCTTGCCCCTGAAACTCATTCATGATACTTGAAGACAGAGGACTTTCAAGAGGAGATACTCTACAGGACAGACCCTGAGGGCATCCATGTGGCAAGACGACTCATTTCAGAAGACAAAGGCCAGAAGTGACCTATGGGATATTTAAAAGAGTATAAAAGAGTGTGCTGTCAACAGCTGCTGGTGTAGGGGGTGGTAAGTCCCCAAGATAATATATACAATAAGAACAATGGTCACCAGCGCTTCGTTGTTAAAAAAGTATATATTACTAAATTAATCAATAAAAACCTAGGATAGGTTATGTTGAAATATATGTTACATTTAATAGAAACATTCACTTTAAAAGCACAGATGTCATTAGGACACAGTTACTAAAATCAAAACATTCATATGTCGTGACACATTTATATGTCCCCTCAGTAAGGAATTATATTGATTCATTTAGTGATATATACTTTTTTAACAACCAAGCGCTGGTGACCATTGTTCTTATTGTGACCTATGGGATGTTGAGTACTTGGGATGTCATGACCCTTCAACCTATGAATGTTGACCTGTATTGTATAGCTTGTTTGCAGTTGTGATACCTTGTTAATTTTGAAATGTATAAATGTGTGAGCTCTGGCCCTGAAGGCACAGAGCATTCTTCGTGAAGCCTGGAACAGTGCTGTCCATGTGCTTGCATATTGTATTGGCAGTACTTATTCTTTTAAGATGGAATAAATCACTCTTTGTGCATTGGAACCACATGATCGGATTTGGACTAGCTTATTTGTGACACAGTACACAATTTTAACAGGTATCAGTGCATGCTATGTGTGCTGCTACCGCTTTTCCCTCATGTCATGTAACGACGGTGCATGCTCAGTGATAGGGGCACTATGCACCCATCATTATTAGTACTGTTATCTAAAAACACGGCAATGTGGCAGGTAATGTATGAATGGTCAGTTGCACTGACCATTCTGACACTTGCAGCTATTGTTTTCAACAGCTGCAAGTGTCGTTGCCCATACACCACAGCCAGCGACAGTGTTGTTCCTGGCTGTGGCAGCTGCTAGCTCTGGGATGCACGTGAGGTTTTGCGTTAATAGCGAGATTTCACACATGTCCAGTGAGCGAGCCGCGGATAAGACACAGCTCATCAGCACTAGGCTGACGCACTGTGCGGCTAGAGCAGGAATCGCTGGGGGTGGGGGAGTTTTCACTCCCCACTTCGGCATCCAAGATGATCATACATCTGCGTGCTATTGCTTCCTACTTCAACTTGGTAAAAAGGTGAAGCAGGAAGCATTATACCCAGATGATAAGTGTGGGCATAATACATTCCCCCCCCCCCCCATATTATGCAATAAAACATGTCTAAACAACCATAATCTAGACCAGGCTTTCCCAACCACGGGCCTCAAGGCACACTAACGGTCCAGGTTTTAGTTATATCCAGGCTTGAGCACAGGTGCTTTAATTAGTACCAAAGTTATTTTGATTTAACCATCTGTGCTGAAGCCTGGGTATTACTAAAACCTGCACTGTTGGTGTGCCTTGAGGAACGTGGTTTACACTAGGGGTGGGCAACAGGCGGCCCGTGGACCGATCCTGCCTGGCCCGCTGTGCCCCACCAGAGTGCAATGACAAGCGGCCCGACATGCGCCGCTGAGGAACAGCGGCGCCGCTGAGGAAATCCCGGTCACGTCACAGGGTCAGCTGACCGGGATTTCCTCTGTTATCATGCACTGGGCGGCACGGCGGGCAGGCACTGCAGTGAGGAGGAGCGGCGTCCGAGAAGCGGCGGCCAGTGAGGAGAGGAAGCGGCGGGCAGCGAGCGGGAGCAGGAGAGGCCACATCAGCAGTGACTCCGGCCGGCAGCAGCGCAGATCATCGGACAGCGGGGATCGTCTGCCACTGTGACAAACAGGTAAACCCCCTGTCCAGCCAGCCCCTGGATCACTGCTTAAGCTGCCATATAGACTTAGGGGTGGGGAGGGAGGGGAGTTAAAAACTGCAATATGGGTTTAGGGGAGGGGGGGGGGGGGAAAGGGGGGGAGGGACTGTCTACCGTAGTGTGAAAAAACGGGGGAGCTGTCTGCCGTAATGTGTAAAAACGGGGGCGCTGTCTGCCGTAATGTGTAAAAACGGGAAGCTGTCTGCCGTAATGTGTAAAAAGGGGACGCTGTCTGCCGTAATGTGTAAAAAGGGGGGCGCTGTCTGACGTAATGTGTAAAAAGGGGGGCGCTGTCTGCCGTAATGTGTAAAAAGGGGGGGCGCTGTCTGCCGTAATGTGTAAAAAGGGGACGCTGTCTGCCGTAATGTGTAAAAAGGGGACGCTGTCTGCCGTAATGTGTAAAAAGGGGGCGCTGTCTGCCGTAATGTGTAAAAAGGGGGGCGCTGTCTGCCGTAATGTGTAAAAAGGGGGACGCTGTCTGCCGTAATGTGTAAAAGGGCGGCGCTGTCTGCCGTAATGTGTAAAAAGGGGGGCGCTGTCTGCCGTAATGTGTAAAAAGGGGGGCGCTGTCTGCCATAATGTGTAAAAACGGGGACGCTGTCTGCCGTAATGTGTAAAAACGGGGACGCTGTCTGCCGTAATGTGTAAAAACGGGGGCGCTGTCTGCCGTAATGTGTAAAAACGGGGGCGCTGTCTGCCGTAATGTGTAAAAACGGGGGCGCTGTCTGCCGTAATGTGTAAAAACGGGGGCGCTGTCTGCCGTAATGTGTAAAAACGGGGGCGCTGTCTGCCGTAATGTGTAAAAAGGGCACGCTGTCTGCCGTAATGTGTAAAAATTTCTCGTAGTCCGTAGTGGATGCTGGGAACTCCGTAAGGACCATGGGGAATAGACGGGCTCCGCAGGAGACTGGGCACTCTAAAAGAAAGATTAGGTACTATCTGGTGTGCACTGGCTCCTCCCTCTATGCCCCTCCTCCAGACCTCAGTTAAGGAAACTGTGCCTGGAAGAGCTGACACAACAAGGAAAGGATTTGGAATCCAGGGTAAGACTCATACCAGCCACACCAATCACACTGTACAACTTGTGATAACCATACCCAGTTAACAGTATGAACAACAACTGAGCCTCAGTAACAGATGGCTCATAACAATAACCCTTTAGTTAAGCAATAACTATATACATGTATTGCAGAGAGTCCGCACTTGGGACGGGCGCCCAGCATCCACTACGGACTACGAGAAATAGAATTACCGGTGAGTAAATTCTTATTTTCTCTGACGTCCTAGTGGATGCTGGGAACTCCGTAAGGACCATGGGGATTATACCAAAGCTCCCAAACGGGCGGGAGAGTGCGGATGACTCTGCAGCACCGCATGAGCAAACTCAAGGTCCTCCTCAGCCAGGGTATCAAACTTGTAGAACTTAGCAAACTTGTTTGACCCCGACCAAGTAGCAGCTCGGCAAAGCTGTAAGGCCGAGACCCCTCGGGCAGCCGCCCAAGAAGAGCCCACCTTCCTTGTGGAATGGGCTTTCACCATTTTTGATGCGGCAATCCAGCCGCAGAGTGTACCAGCTGAATCGTGCTATAGATCCAGCGAACAATAGTCTGCTTCGAAGCAGGAGCGCCAACCTTGTTGGCTGCATACAGAATAAACAGCGAGTCAGACTTTCTGACTCCCGCCTTTCTGGAAACATAAATTTTCAAAGCCCGGACTACGTCCAGCAACTTGGAATCCTCCAAGTCCCTAGTAGCCGCAGGCACCACAATAGGCTGGTTCAAATGAAACGATGATACCACCCTAGCAAGAAATCGGGGACGAGTCCTCAATTCTGCCCTGTCCATATGGAAGATCAGATAAGGGTTTTTACATGACAAAACCGCCAATACTGACACACGCCTAGCCGAAGCTAAGGCCAATAGCATGACCACTTTCCACGTGAGATATTTTAGCTCCATGGTCTTAAGTGGCTCAAACCAGTGGGATTTCAGGAAATCCAACACAACGTTAAGATCCCAAGGTGCCACCGGTGGCACAAAAGGAGGCTGAATATGCAGCACCCCCGGAACAACGTCTGAACTTCAGGCCGTGAAGCCAGTTCATTTTTAAAGAAAATGTATAGGGCCGAAATCTTGACCTTTTATGGATCCTAATTTTAGGCCCATAGTCACTCCTGACTGTAGGAAGTGCAGGAATCGACCCCGCTGGAATTCCTCTGTAGGGCCTTCCCGGCCTCACACCAAGCAACCTATTTTCGCCATATACAGTGAAAAAGTCTTGCTGTCACGTCTTTCCTAGCCTTTATCAGCGTAGGAATAACTGCATCCGGAATGCCCTTTTCCGCTAGGATCCGGCGTTCAACCGCCATGCCGTCAAATGCAGCCGCTGTAAATTTTGGAACAGACAGGGCCCCTGTTGCAACATGTCCTGTCTGAGAGGCAGAAGCCCTGAGTCCTCTGAGAGCATTTTCTGCAGCTCCGGGTACCGAGTCCTTCTTGGCCAATTCGGAGCAAAGAATATTGTTTACACTCCTCCTTTTATTACAATTCTCAGCCCTTGGGTATGAGAAGAAGAGGAGGGAATACAGAGACCGACTGGAACACCCACGGTGTTACTAGTGCGACCACAGCTATCACCTGAGGGTCCCTTGACCCGGCGTAAAACCTTTTTTAGCTTTTTATTGAGGTGGGACGCCATCTAGTCCACCTTAGGCAGTTCCCATCAATTTGCAAACTGCGTGAAGACTTCCTGATGAAGTCCCTACTTTCCCGGGTGGAGGTCGTGCCTGCTGAGGAAGTCTGCTTCCCAGTTGTCCACTCCCAGAATGAACACTGCTGACAGTGCGCTTACTTGATTCTCCGCCCAGCGAAGAATTCTGGTGGCTTCTACTCTCGCCACCCTGCTCCTTGTGCCGCCTTGGCGGTTTACATGAACCCCTGCGGTCTGACTGGATCAGAACCGGATGGTCGCGAAGCAGGATCTTTACTTGACTTAGGGCGTTGTATATGGCCCTTAGTTCCAGGATATGGGTGTGAATGCAAGTCTGTTGACTTGACCACAGACCTTGGAAATTTCTTCCCTGTGTAACTGCCCCCCACCCTCGGAGGCTTGCATCCGTGGTCACCAGGATCCAGTCCTGAATGCCGAATCTGCGGCCCTCGAGAAGGTGAGCACTCTGCAGCCACCACAGGAGAGACACCCTGGCCCTGGGGGATAGGGTGATTAACCGATGCCTCTGAAGAGGTGATCCGGACCACTTGTCCAGTAAGTCCCATTGGAAAGTCCTCGCATGGAACCTGCCTAATGGGATGGCCTCGTATGATGCCACCATCCTTCCCAGGACTCTAGTGCAGTGATGCACTTACACCTGTTTTGGTTTTAATAGATTCCTGACCAGTGTCATGAGCTCCTGAGCTCTCTCTATCGGGAGATAAACCCTTTTCTGGTCTGTGTCTAGGATCGTGCCTAGGAGAGGCAGATGAGCTGTAGGAACCAACTGCGACTTTGGAATATATAGAATCCAGCCGTGTTGCCGTTACACTTCCAGAGAAAGTGATACGCTGTTCAGCAACTGCTCTCTTGATCTCGCTTTTATGAGGAGATCGTCCAAGTACGTGATAATAGTGACACTTTGCTTCCGCAAGAGCACAATCATATCCGCCATTACCATGGTGAATATTCTCGGGGCCGTGGAGAGACCAAACGGCAACATCTGAAATTGGTAATGACAATCCCGTACCGCAATTCTGAGGTACGCCTAATGAGGTGGATAAATGGGGACCTGAAGGTATGCATCCCTTATGTGCTGATTCACAATAAAGTCTCCCCCTTTTTAGGCTTGCACTGACCGCTCTTAGCGATTCCATCGTGAACTTGAACCTTCTCAGGTATATGTTCAGGGATTTTTAATTCAATATGGGTCTGACCGAACCGTCTGGTTTCGGGATTACAACATGGTCTAATAATAACACCCTCTTGTTGAAGGAGGGGACCCTTGACCACCACTTGTTAAACATACAATTTGTGAATTGCAGTTAACACTGGCTCCCTCTCTTGGGGGGGAAGCCCGCAGGGCCGTCGGTGAGGGGGCATTTTCTCACAGTCCAGCTTGTATCCCTGAGACACAATATCTATTGCCCAGGGATCCAACAGGGAGTGAACCCACTTGTGGCTGAACTTACGAAGGTGTGCCCCCACCGGGCCTAGCTCCGCTTTTGGAGCCCCAGCGACATGCGGTGGATTTTGTAGAGGCCGGGGAGGACTTCTGTTCCTGGGAACTAGCTGTGTTGTGCAGCTTCTTTCCTCTGCCCCTGTCTCTGGCAAGAAAAGACGCACCTCGGACTTTCTTGTTTCTTTGTGTTCGAAAGGCTGCATTTGATAATGTCGTGCTTTCCTAGGCTGTGCAGGAATATAAGGCAAAATATCAGAATTACCAGCTATAGCTGTGGAGACCAGGTCCGAGAACCCTTCTCCACACAATCCTCAGCCTTCCATATGCCTCTTAAGTCGGCATCATCTGTCCATTGCATATTCTACAGGACACGTCAAGCAGAAATCGACATAGCTTTGACTCTAGAACCCAGTAGACTAATGTCTCTTTGGGCATGTTTTATATATATATCTCTTAAGACAGCATCTTTAATATATATATCTCTCTCTCTATATATATATATATATATACATACTAGGGTCTCAATCTCTGCTGATAAGGTACCTGTCCACGCTGCTACAGCGCTATAAACCCATGCCGACACAATCGCCGGTCTGAGTAGTGTACCAGAATGTGCACGCTATCTGCAGGATCCCTGAGGATAGCTGTTACGTCAGGGCTACCTTTTGGGCAAACGTGACACCCTAGGGGAAGATTCCCATCATATCCTGGCCCTAATAGGGAAAGGATACTCCCTGAGAATTCTTTGTGGGAAACTGCAGTCTCTTGTCTGGAGATTCCCGCTCTTTTTCATCATGAGAGGAGGGAAATTTACCTCAGCTTTCTTCCCCTTAAACATGTGTATCCTTGTGTCAGGGACAGATGAGTCATCAGTGATATGCAAATCATCTTTTATTGCAATAATCATATATTGAATACTTTTCTGCCATTTTGGCTGTAACTTTGCATTATCGTAGTCGACACTGGAGTCAGACTCCGTGTCGATATCAGTGTCTATTATTTTGGATATTGATCATTGAGAGACTCTGAAGGTCTCTGCGACATAGGGACAGACATGGGTAGATTCCCTGTCTGTTCTCTAATCTTTTGTATAATAAATTCACCTTAGCACTTAATTACACATATCCAAACAGGTGTCGGCGTTGTCGACGGAGACACCCTCACACACACATTTGCTCTATCTCCTCCTTAGGGGGGCCTTTTACCTCAGACATGTCGACACACACGTACCGACACACCACACACTCAGGGAATGCTCATCTGAAGACAATTCCCCCATAAGGCCCTTTGGAGAGACAGAGAGAGAGTATGCCAGCACATACCCCAGCGCTATTAACCCAGGAATAACACAGTAACTTAATGTTAACCCAGTAGCTGCTGTTTATATTGATTTTTTTTGCACCTAATTATGTGCCCCCCCTCTCTTTTTACCCTCTTCTACCGTGTAACTGCAGGGGAGAGGCTGGGGAGCTTCCTCTCAGCGGTGCTGTGGAGAAAAAACATGGCGCTGGTGAGTGCTGAGGAAGAAGCCCCGCCCCCTCGACGGCGGGCTTCTGTCCCGCTTTAATGTACAATTTTTGGCGGGGGCTCATACATATATACAGTGCCCAACTGTATATATGCAAACTTTTGCCAAAAAGGTCTCTAATTGCTGCCCAGGGCGCCCCCCCCCTGCGCCCTTACAGTGACCGGAGTATGTGGGTGTAGTGTGGGAGCAATGGAGCACAGCTGCAGTGCTGTGCGCTACCTCAGTGAAGACTGGAGTCTTCTGTCGCCGATTTCGAAGTCTTCTTGCTTCTTTCACCCGGCTTCTGTCTTCCGGCTCTGCGAGGGGGACGGCGGCGCGGCTCCGGGATCGGACGACGAGGGTGAGATCCTGTGTACGATCCCTCTGGAGCTAATGGTGTCCAGTAGCCTAAGAAGCAGGACCTATCTGCAGAGAGTAGGGCTGCTTCTCTCCCCTCAGTCCCACGATGCAGGGAGTCTGTTGCCAGCAGAGCTCCCTGAAAATAATAAAACCTAACAAAATACTTTCTTACAGCAAGCTCTGGAGAGCTCACTGAACAGCACCCAGCTCGTCCAGGCAGAGAATCAAACTGAGGTCTGGAGGAGGGACATAGAGGGAGGAGCCAGAGCACACCAGAATCTAAATTCTTTCTTAAAGTGCCCATGTCTCCTGCCGAGCCCATCTATTCCCCATGGTCCTTACGGAGTCCCCAGCATCCACTAGGATGTTAGAGGAAAAAAAAGATCTATGAAATGGCCATGTACCCCTTTCACATCTACAATGCCGGATCCCACCCGGGAATTGGAAACGGGTCCTTACCAGGTGGTATTCAGCATTGGAGCCTCTCTGCTGCCTTCCCGACTCGGCAATATGCAGGGTCGGTTGCCATAGCGGCTGGGGGCAGAGGTGGCACTGGTTGTAAGTGGCGCTGGGAGCTCATCTCCACGCTGCTTCTCCCTATGTAGTAAACTGTTCACGGGTCGCATCGACCTGGGAATCTGTTTACGCTGCCACTGACCTGGTATTCAACCCAGGAATCCCTTCTTATTACCCAGGTTGAATTACCAGGTCAGGCAAACCTGGAATTCTCCAAGACTCCTTTCACTTCGCACACGGACCATGTTGCCGGGTCGATACCGGGTTAATTTTTGCTATATGAAAGGGGTATTAGAAGACCAAGTTCTCTCTATGCAGCTCGCGCCAGAAGTATTATTCTTCGAAGCAGCCCATATAAATTTTCGCAAAACTAGGCACAAACCTGGTCCCCATGGCCATTCCAAGAGATTGCAGGCAGTATTTGTCATTAAATAAAAAAATATTATGTGTAAGAATAAACATGATGGCATCAGATACAAAGTCATGTCTACCCGCACGTAAACATCAATCTATGTTTAAATAATGCATGACTCTTTGATGTGGTATATTAGTGTAAAGTTCTTGAATATCTAGGGTGAGAAAACCCCACCCCATTGTCCAGGACATTTCAAATGTTTTTATTTTTTTTGTATTATGTTGTGTCTCTTCTATATTAAACTGAAAATGAACGTGATTTTTTAAATGTACATCCACAAAGTGTGAAAGATTAGACGTAAGTGAACCCATACCAGAAATTATTGGACTGCCAGGAGCAGAAGTGAAATTTTTGTGCAACTTAGGGAAATAATAAAAAAGTTAGTGAAGCAAACAAAAAGTAATATTCATCCTCAGACATTGCATTCATTTTACATAAATTTCTATATTCCTGAAGAGGTTTATCATACAATACTGTTATAGCAGAATTTGTTTGTTCTATGGAAAGAAAATAGGTTTCTTTGTAAAATTTGGGCACTCTGATTTGATTGATTTATGTCAAAAAGTCTAGTTATTTTCTTCCCAGAGTTGTTCTAAAGTTTGTAAACTCCCCTGATCTGTTTAATCAAGACTGATGAGGTTCACATCTGTTTGTTCTATATCTATTTTTTTAAAGGCAAAAAATCTTTTTCTACATACATTTCTAGTAAATGTATTAAAATCCATAAAGTAAAAAAATATTTGGTTTATGGTTGTTCAATTTGTGTATGGATTCTGATGCTAAAAATGTTTGCATTGACAAACATCCTTAGGGGATTCTGAATAATTATTTTTACTAGTTTGTGGTGAGATCTCTTATAACGGTTTCCCTTCTAGGATAATTGTATTAAGGTCCAAGTATATTTTGTCTAGGTGTTGCGTTTCCATGTCTAGGAAGAGATTGAAATCTAGTCTCTTTTTAGTATCTATTTTGAACTAGTATCTTGGTCACTATGTCCCCTTCTGTTTATTATGTTTTAATATTATCATTCTTGTAATACGCAATCTCTATTCCATTTTCTTTTTAGTTGAAATTAAGTCTCAAATCTTTCAACTCTACTGCTCATCTCTCTCCTTAAATGCAATACTGTCTTTATGCTTTAAAAGATCATCTTTTACTTGTTCTATTTTTTTCTGTACCACTTCATTCCACTTTTTTTGTAATTCTGGGTTGTGATGTTCAAAAATTCTTAGCCCTCTATTAGCATCAATATATTTTTGTAGTGAGATGCTGTCCCGCCAATTACTCATTTCCTCTTAAGAGGTCCTCCAGATGATGAAAATAATATATTCATATTTGGATTAGTGCTGGAGGGTGGTTCATCTCTGCTTTCATTTTAAGAAATTGAAGATAGAAAATGTAGACGTGATCAATATCTTTCTTTATAACTTCTAAAATCACCCATAGGAAAAAGCAGGGTATTATTATTCTATAAATTTATAATATCTATTGAGATTGCTATTTTAGAGCTAGAAATTGTGCATACATTAAAGAGATGAATAATCAACATGTCCCAGTTAGCAAAACTTTGAGAAAAAATAAATAAATAGAAAAATAATCAAAGATATTCCATGTATCACTGCGCTATAGATAATCCCATTAAAAAAATTGTTGAACTAAAAAATATAAAAACGTGTATCTGCTTCTCAATGAGTACAGCTCTGGGGATTTAGTAGTGTATGCCGGCGGCCGGGCTTCCGGCAGCCAGCATACCGGTGGTGCGCTACGCTATTTATTCTCCCTCCAGTGGGGTCATGGACCCCCAAGAAAGAGAAAAAGTGTTGGTATGCCGGCTGTTGGGATTCCGGCGCAGGTATACTGTGCGCCCGGGATTCCGACAGCCGGCAAACTGAAGACCACCCCAGCTCTGGCTACTAAGCCTAGGGAGCTGAAGTGTATCAAGGCAGACAGTCTGAGTAGGGGTATGGGCTGCATAGGTCTGTCAGGGAAGCACTGTAACTGCCTTCCCTGCTAGTCAGGAGGGGTGGGTATACTCAATGCTGCCGTGCAGTGTGCCATGGGAACCCGGACACAAGCTGCAAGCTGTTGTGGCGGGTCCTCCAGAGACTGATGTCCTGGTGGCCAGCAACCTGGACGCCAGCCCCAAGAAGCGGTGGCAGGTACCACGATGCAGGCAGACAGGGGCAATAAGCTGCTTACCTGTCCTCAGGCTTTATTGTTAAAATAATAATTTTTTTTTACTTAGCAACAGCCCAGGAGAACCGGATCTCTCAGGCACATTTCTAAAACTGGGGCTAGGGGAGGAGGAGCCAGTCACACTTCTAAAATGTAAAGTGCTGGCTCCAATCACCAATCTATTCCCCACTCTCATTGCTCCAGTGTTCCCTAGTGGATGAGGGAGATAATAGGATTTTGGTTACCTACCGGTAAATCCTTTTCTCATAGTCCGTAGATGATGCTGGGGTCCATATTAGTACCATGGGGTATAGACGGGTCCACCAGGAGCCATTGGCACTTTAAGAGTTTAATAGTGTGGGCTGGCTCCTCCCTCTATGCCCCTCCTACCAGACTCAGTCTAGAAACTGTGCCAGAGGAGACAACATACTTCGAGAGAAGGAATTACACAGATAGTGGCGAGACTCATACCAGCTCACACAAACATGCGAATCCGGCCAACATGCCGGAACAACTCAGCAACAGCTGAAACAGTAAATAACGCAGAACTTACCTAGGAACCAGGTAACACTGAACCATAAAAAACAACGCAGGAAAACGAAGCGCTGGGCAGGCGCCCAGCATCCTCTACGGACTACGAGAATAGGATTTACCGGTAGGTAACCAAACTCCTATTTTCTCTTACGTCTTAGAGGATGCTGGGGTCCATATTAGTACCATGGGGATGTACCAAAGCTCCCAGTATGGGAGGGAGAGCGCAGAAGCTCTTACAACACTGCTTGACCAAACTTGAGGTCATCAGAGGCCAAAGTATCGAACTTGTAAAACTTGGCAAACGTGTTCGACCCAGACCAAGTAGCTGCTCGGCAGAGTTGTACCGCCGAGACACCCCGGGCAGCCGCCCAGGAAGAGCCCACTTTACGAGTAGAGTGGGCCTTTACAGGTCTCGGACACTGCAATCCTGCCGTGGAATAAGTATGCTGAATAGTGAACCTGATCCAGCGGGAAATCGACTGCTTAGAAGCAGGACATCCAATTTTCTTTGGATCATAAAGGACAAACAGAGAGTCACTTTTCCTATGACGAGCCGTCCTCTTCACGTAAATCTTCAAAGTCCTCACTACATCCAAGGCCTTTGAAGTAATTGAGGAGTCAGTAGCCACTGGCACCACAATAGGTTGGTTGATGTGGAAAGCCGACACAACCTTAGGCAGGAACTGTGGACGAGTCCTAAGTTCGCCCTGTCTTCATGGAAGATCAGATAGGGGCTTTTACAAGATAAAGCCCCCAATTTCGACACGCGTCAAGCAGAAGCCAAGGCCAACAAGGTGACTGCCTTCCACGTGAGAAACTTGAGATCAGCCTCCTGTAGAGGCTCAAACCAAGCAGATTGCAGGAACTGCAACACCACATCAAGAACCCATGGAGCCGTAGGCGCCACAAAGGGAGGCTGGATGTGCAGAACCCCTTTCAAAAAGGTCTGAACCTCAGGAAGAACAGCCAATTGTTTTTGGAAGAAGATGGACAAAGCAGAGTTCTGGACCTTGATGGAGCCCAATCTCAGTCCCATATCATGCAGGAAAAGGAGAAAACGTCCAAGTTGAAACACCTCCGGATGGAGGCCCCACTCCCCCGGATGGAGATTGTGTCTGCTGAGGAAATCTGCTTCCCAGTTGTCTACGCCCGGAATGAAGATTGCCGACATCGCCACCGCATGCCTTTCTGCCCAGCTGAGGATTTTTTGACACCTCTGCCATGGCAGCCCTGCTCTTCGTTCCGCCTTGGCGATTTATGTAGGCCACTGTGGTCACATTGTCCGACTGCACCTGAACAGCCTGATGCTGTAGAAGGTGTGCTGCCTGCAGAAGGGCGTTGTACACGGCCCTGAGTTGCAGGACGTTTTATTGGGAGGAGTGACTCCTGATCCGACCATCGTCCCTGGAAGGTTTCTCCCTGAGCGACTGATCCCCAACCTCTTAGACTTGCATCTGTGGTTAAAAGGATCCAGTCTTGAATGCCGAACCTTCGCCCTTGCAGAAGGTGTGGAAGTTGCAGCCACCAGAGGAGTGAAATCCTGGCTTTCAGAGACAGGCGAATCCTCTTGTGCATGTGTAGGTGAGAGCCTGACCACTGGTTCAAGAGATCCAGTTGAAAAGGTCGAGGATGAAACCTGCTGTACTGCAGAGCCTCGTAGGCGGCAACCATCTTCCCCAGAAGGCATATGCATTGATGAACCGATACCCGGGTAGGTCTTAGGACATCCCGGGCCATTGTTTGAATCATCGACGCTTTTTCCACCGGGAGAAATACCCTCTGCACTTTCCGTGTCGAGGATCATTCCTAGGAAAGACAGCCGGCTTGTCGGCTCCAGATGAGACTTTGGAAGGTTCAGGATCCAACCGTGCTTCCTGAGCAGCTGTGTCGTGAGCGCGATGGACCGCAACAATCTCTCCCTGCACGACGCTTTGATCAGGAGATCGTCCAGATATGGAATTATGTTCACCACCTGTTTGCGGAGAACCATCATCTCTGCCATTACCTTGGTGAAGATCCTCGGTGCCGTAGAGAGGCCAAACGGCAGCGCCTGGAACGGATAGTGATCGTCCATCAGTGCAAATCTGATATGCTTGATGCGGTGCCCAAATGGGAATCTGGAGGTAAGCATCCTTGATGTCCAGAGACACCAGAAACTCGCCCTCCATCAGTCCTGAGATGACAGCTCTCAGAGATTCCATCTTGAATTTGAACTCCCTGAGGTAAGGGTTCAAAGACTAAGTTTAGAATAGGCCGTAACGAACCATACGGTTTTGGTACCACAAAAAGTTTTGAATAATAACCCTTGTTCCACTGTTGAAGTGGGACCAGAACAATGACCTCTGACACCACCAATTTCTTGACGGCCTCCAGAAGAATTGTCCTGTCTGCCAGCAGGGCTGGCAAGCCTGACTTGAAGAAACGGTGAGGCGGGGGATCTTGAAACTTCAGTCTGTACCCTCTGAACACTATATCTAAAACCCAGGGGTCCAGACCAGACGACACCCAGACGTGGCTGAACTGCCGGAGTCTTGCCCCCACCTGACCTTCCTCCACGCCTAGCTGTCCACCATCATGCGGAGGACTTAGGGGTATCAGAAGCGGGCTTCTAGGTCTGGGAACCTGCCGGAGCAGGTTTCTTTCCCTTGGCACGACCACCTCTGAAGAAGGTGTTCGAAGGCTTATTCTTTCTAGGCCTTGCGGGCCGAAAGGACTGTGACGTGGAAGATGAAAAAGGCTTCTTTGTAGCCGGTGCAGGGGAGAAAAGGAGACTTACCCGCGGTAGCCGTGGCAATCCACGCATCCAGCGCCTCCCCAAAGAGAGCCTGACCTTTGTATGGTAGGCCCTCCACACACTTCCTGGATTCCGCATCCGCAGACCAGTTGCGCAGCCAGAGACCCCCGCAGCCATGGAACCCAGGTCTTTCATGGAACCCACCAGGAACCCTGCAGAATCCTGAATATTACTTAAAAATAAATCAACGTCACCTTTGTCCAGCGTAGACGACTCCTCCTGTAGAGTGATTGACCACCTGGCAATAGCTTTAGCAATCCACGCACAGGCTATAGTAGGCCGCAATATAGCCCCTGAAGCCGTGTAAATGGATTTCAGCGTAGCATCCACCTTGTGATCTGCCGGGTCCTTTAACGCGGTAGACCCCGGGACCGGTAATACCACCTGTTTGGACAGCCTGGAGACAGAGGCGTCTACGATCGGTGGGGACTCCCATCTCTTTCTATCTTCCTCAGGGAAGGGAAAAGCCACCAAAACCCTCTTGGGAATCTGGAATTTCTTTTCCGGAGTTTCCCATGCATTTTCAAAGATAGCATTTAATTCTTTGGAGGCCGGGAAAGTCAGGGGGGCTTCTTATTATCTGTAAAGAAGGCCTCCTCCTCCTGTTCCGGAGCGGTGTCCGAAATGTGTAAAACATTCCTAACAGCCTCAATCATCAACTGCACCCCCTTGGCAAGGGATGCTGTCCCCCTCAATATATCCCCATCACCGTCTGCAGCGTCAGAGTCCGTGTCATCCTGCATAATTGCAAGTGCACGTTTGTGAGAATGTACCACAGGGGACCCCGATGAGGCAGTATCAGACCATACAACCATAGAGGACTGGAGGACCTGAGTGGCATGCTCAGTCCTAGCCACCCTATCAGAAATCTGAGAAATAGTCCCCCTCAGAGAGACTAACCATTCTGGCTCTCTAGCTGGGATCTGTGCTAAAACAGTGGAATCCTGATTACATGGTATGGAGTCTTCCTGGGAATACAAATCCTCTGCAGCATATGAAACCGTGTCCCTAGACATGTTGTCACACACCCTCAAACACACAGGGTATTATGTAGATAGAGTTTCCCCCCCCAAGAGTGGCAGAGAGACACAGAGATTGGAGCCAACCCACACAGCGCTATTTGAGTATAGGGAGACCCTAAACCCGCGCTGGCTGTGCCCCTTAATAGGTAACACAGCCTACAATACAGCCTCCCCCCCTTCTACAAACCCCTGCTACCGTACAGATAGCTGGAGATTTTCTCTGGAGGGACCTGGATCCACTTGGCAGTGAGTGCAGGCAGAAAAATGGCGCTGAACGCTGCTGGGTCCGCTCTGAGAAGCTCCGCCCCCTCAATGGCACTGTCTTCACGCTTTCTGAATGATTATACTGGCCGGAGGAATTGTGCTGGCCTGGATCCGCAGACCCAGACAGGCTTGAAGTGACCAGCGTAGGGTCAGGAGCTGGCCCAGGGCACCACCCCCCAAGCCTTCCTACCCTCTAGCCACCCTCTTCATACTGTCCCCCTGCTTGCAATGGGGGACAGTGACTCACTCGCCCACTCCTTCAGCACCTGAGGGGTTGGCGGCTGGCTGCCGGGGCGAGCATTCCCCTGTGGCAGGGCGGGATCAGACCCCTCTGGAGCTCACGTCCAGTCAGCGGGAGCAGTGGCTCAAGACCCCGCAGGGCGGACATTGCTCCCCCCCCCCCCCCCCCCCCCCAGTCCCTCACTGCAGGGAGGCTGTCGCCAGCAGCCTCCCTGTAAAATAACAAAACCTGAAAAGAAATAAAAAACTATTTTTTTAAGCGAACTCTGTAGAGCTCCCCTAGCTGTGACCAGCTCCTCCGGGCACATTTTCTAAACTGAGTCTGGTAGGAGGGGCATAGAGGGAGGAGCCAGCCCACACTATTAAAATCTTAAAGTACCAATGGCTCCTGTTGGACCAGTCTATACCCCATGGTACTGATAAGGACCCCAGCATCCTCTAGGACATAAGAGAAAATTTCATTATGATTAAAATCACACTACAAATTGAGGATCACCGTTGACCAAAAAGCAATAAAACTCAATTCATAGTAAATTTGAGATTTGGAGTGAAAAACATACCGGCGATGTCAAGTGATTTTTGATCGATAGCAAACACTATTCTTAGTAAGTTTATCCCTCACTGGTGTCCCATGGCTGCAGAGATCTGCAGGCTATGTTGTTATAAGATACCCGATTTAGTGATCCCAATCAGTTACAGTTTTATCCTTAAGTTGTGTTCCAGGCTAAATCAAATTGTCACTTGTCGGTGCATGCTGCAGCTGGAGATATGCAAGTAATAGCTGAGGTGTTATATTGTCGGGAACCGACTGATTTGTGTGGCTGTCTGATGGCAAATACCGCCAGCAGAAATATACAAATATTTATTGCATGGTGCATAGCTAGGAATACCCAATTAAGGGGTGGTCTTCAGTTTGCCGGCTGTCGGGAACCCGGCGCCGGAATCCCCGACAGCCGGCATACCGACACTTTTTCTGCCTCTTGGGGGTCCACAACCCCCCCGAAGGGAGAATAGATAGCGTGCCACCGTGCCCGCAGCGCGCCACCATGCCCGCAAGGGGCTCATTTGCGCTCGCCCAGCTGTCGGTATGCCGGCGTTCGGGATTCTGTCGCCGGTATGCTGACTGCTGGGAGCCCGGCCGCCGGCATACCCTACTACACCCCTATTAAGGGTATAGAACCATATCCGGAAATTTTGGGGGCACTTGTTTTTATTGTGATATAATTATGTATTAGGATATTATTATACACCTTTATATAGCACCACAAGAGTCCCGCAGCCACCTAACAAAGTACATATATAAATGAGCAAAACAGGAAAACAACAACTTACAGAACAAGACAATGTAGGACAAGTACATGGTATATAAACATTTCTGCATCAGCGTTCATGACACTGAAATAAGTATCCGGGTGGCAGAAACCCAGGGTTATGTGCCATTGTAGGGAGAATGGAGTAGAAGATAGTCTACGTAAGACAAGGAAAAGCATATGAAGGAAGAGGGCCCTGCTCATGAGAGTTTACATTATAAAGAGGAGAGGCAGACACGGGTAACACAGGGTAGACAGTGAGCATGGAACTGACGGGTGTTAGGATCTCCTGCTCTGTGCTGCCACGTCGCCATGGCAACCGGGAGGCAAGTGTTAGCGAAGTAACCTGAGCTCAGCTGATACTCCGGTCCGGGTTTTTACTGTGTAGTGGTTACAGGCTCTGTGCACGGCAGGGAATCCGGCGCTGGTTTTGTGCTCACAGTCTGTGAGGTCTGAGTGGGGCGTGGACAGCACCTGCTATATAAACCATCCTCTCAGGCTAGGCAAATGCTGCTGAATCTTTGTTTGTTAGTCAGTTCCAGAGAGTTAGCTAGTACTGTGTGACTTTGTATTTACTTGTTGATTACTGCGAATAGGCCTTGGGATTCGGTACTTCATTCTGCCAATCCGGACCTAGCAGTAAGACTGGAGTCAGTTGTTTGACCTGCTGGGGTTCTTTTGCTATTCTGTGAACCCAGCAGGTTTGCGGCTGTACTCTCAGACCTGCTTGCTTAATCCTCCCTCACTGTGCAGGGCGTCCAGGTGTCAGTTTAGTGGCAGTAAGCTGAACCTGTGCCCTGCAAGTGGGGGTTAGGATTGTGGATACTCTCCTTGTGTCTATATTTCTATCTCTGACCAAGGAGTTTATTCCCACACCCGTTGGTAACCCTTTGGGGTTTTTTCTGTTGCTCTTAGCAACATCATTTCAGGTGCTCCACATGTTAAATCACTACACCTCGCTTCATTGTCCGCTCTATTCCATCTGAGCATTCCTGACACTAGGGAGACACCCAATTCCTGAGCCTTTGGGCTTCTCCGTTCACTTTGTGTTTATTAGTTATTCCATCACCTCCTGTGTATGTTATGTTATACTGTCTGTGAGTTCGTTTGCTTCGCTTCCCTCTCTGTTCATACACCGGTATACTCCTGTTAGCACTGGTGTGTGTAACAACGGGTAGGAAGGAAGATGGCTGGGTTTGAAGAAGTGGATCTTGAGAGCCTGTTTCAAGTTTTATATAGAGATGGAGAGTCTAATAAGGAGAAGTAGAGAATTCCAGAGTTAGGGAGGAACACGGCCAAAATCTTGGAGTTAGGAATGGGAGGAAGGAAGTTGTCAGGAGGCAGCATGCATTTGAGGAGCAAAGAGGGTGGGTGGAAGTGTAAAGGGAGATAAGATCAGATATGTAAATGGGGGAGGAATGGGTGAGGGCTTTGTAAGGGAGTGTGAGAAGTTTGCATTGGATTCTGATGGGAAAGAGAAACCAGTATAAGCCTTTTATTGGAAGTGGTAGATTTGGAGATCAAGATGAGCTGGGCAGCAGCACTGAGTATTGAGTGGAGTTGAGAGAAGCAGAAGTAAGGAAGGCAAGATAGATTACAGTGGAGATGATGAGGGTTTTAGTGGCATCCAGGGTGAGGAAAGGACTGATTCTGGAAATATTTTTGAGATGGAAAGCAGACTGTGAGCGGTACGGATTCTGTGGTTTGAAGGAGCGGGAGGAGTCAAGGATAACTTTCCATACTTTGGGATCTAGAGGAGATAGTTGTGCTCTCAATAGATAAGGAATTGTGGGAGGTGAGGTTATGCAGGAGGGTGGGGAAATGATCAGCTTAGTTTTAGACTTGTAAATTTAAGATAGTGCTGGGACATCCAAGAAAAGATAGAAAAGGAAAGTTGGAGATATGAGTGAGGACAGAAGGTGAGAGGGCAGGGGAGGAAAGGTAGATTTCATTATCAGATGATATTGGAAGGGAGAGGATATTGGAAGTAAAAAGAGCTAATGAGTTCACCTAAAAAGGACGTATAGAGACAGAAAAGGAGAGGTCTAAGAACAGAACTGTAGGGGACTAGTAAAAGAAGTGGAGGTAGAGTCATGAGAGGAGACAGAGAAGCAGTCAGGAGAAGGACAGTCAGGAGGGTGCAGTACCAGGCAGACCAATGGAGTGAAGGATTTGCAGGAGTAGAGAGTGGGTCTACAGTATAGTGTTAAAAGCAGCAGAGAGGGAAGGAGAATCCGCCGAGTAGTGGCCCTTAGATTTGGTGCCATGGAGGTCATTGCAGAATTTTGTGAGGGTGGAGAGGAAGGAAGCCAGCATAAAATGGGTCAAGCAGGGAGTGGGAGGAAAGAAAGGCAGTTGTAGACAATAAGCTCAAAAAGTTTGGAGGCAAAAGGGAGGCGAGATATGGGATGGTTATTGGAGAGCATGTTAGAATCAAGGGTAAATTTGAAGGCAGAGGGGATAGTGCCTGATGAGAGGGAGAGATTGAGGTGGGCAAAATGGGAACAGGCAGAAGGAGAGAGTTAGTGAAGGAGGTGTAGAGGGGATAAAGTCTACTGGGGAGGAGAGGGGGAATGACCGGAAGGGGGCCATGACTATCTCCAGATATAGAGGAAAAAGAAGTCAGAGTTGGTCACATGGATGGGGAGGGGTGGTCATGGAAAGGAGGGGGCGGGTTGTTTAGGGTCTGGTGGGATGTGTGTCCTGACGTATGGAGTCAATTTTGGATGTGACATAGGAGGCAAAATCAAGGGCAGAGAGTGAAGAGGGGGGTCAAGGCTAAGGGGGGCAGAGAAGAGAGTTGACAGTGGCAATGAGACACCAGGGATTTGAAAACTGGGAGATGGAGTTCTTGAAGTAAGACTGTTTACAGAGGTAAAGAGCAGCACTGTAGGATGAGAGCTTAACTTTGAAATGGAGAAAGTATTTTGGTTTTTAATTGTATCTTCACTTTATTATAAACTGTAATTCGCTTCGGGACAGTGGGAAAAAAATTACTTCGGTCTTATTCAAAGATGAAATCCACTTTCTGTTGGGAGACTTCTGGGACTCCGTACGTGTGTCTACAATCTCCACGGACACAAATAACTTAACACATAATTACTCTATGTTCATTCATTGGTCGGCTAAAATAAACAAATAACCTGGAATTAGTGAACTCAACCCATCTGCTGTGAAAAAATTCTGTAGAATGGAAACATGTCAGCAGGACGGGTGAGAGATGGAATAACTACTCCAGAAACAGCATATCCATTGGATGAGATCAGGGACAAGATACAAGGGCATCAGGTGTCTGCCATGAAAGTTCAAGGTGCTTTTCATCCCTGTTATGACATCACTTTCTGACTTTTGCATTGTGAGTGCAACTCTAAAGGTTGATGGATGGGAAATTTCTATGAAAGCCGTATTATGCAAAATTCTCCTCTTAATTTTTGAGTTTGTACATTGAGAGATTCCACTGACAGAGACCAGCAGTTTGTACAAGAGACATAGGGGCAGATGTATTAAGCCTGGCGAAGAGACAAAGCAGTGATAAGTGCAAGGTGATAACGCACCAGCCAATCAGCTCCTGTCAATTTACATATTGGAGCTGATTGGCTGGTGCGTTGTCACCTTGCACTTATCACTTCTCCAGGCTTAATACATCTGCCCCATAATGTTTTGCTTCGAGGCACAATCTGTCTGAAATATCAGTAAGAACAATACATAGATTCCCACTCTGTAAGGTTGTGATCATTTTCACGAATGGTTTGGAAGAAGTAAACTATATAACACTAATAAGTGGTCAGGTTTTATTTAGGACAGTTCTTCTAGAAGCATGCATTTATGTTTACATAGTATACAGTTCTTGTATTCATTATCAAATGTTATTTTTACATACAGTAGTATTCTTTGTGCATATGATTATAAGCTCACATGTTCTTTGTGCTGCCTATTACTATAGCTGTGTGCTGTTCTGGACAAGCCACTACCCTGTTGCTGGCAGCTGCCAATATGTGCTGCTAATCTATTAACAGATACAAAACGCATCTTAAAAGCACCATTTGGAGTTGCTTTTGTTTGTTTTGTTTTTTCACCTGTTGTATATCATAGGCCAGAGATTCTCAAACTCAGTCCTCAGGCACGCTTACAGTCCAGGTATTAAGAACATCCATACTTGTTCATAGATAATATAGTCAAATTATATTTAGGTTTGTCACCTGTGCTTAAGCATATTTGTCAATAGGAGTTTACCCCGTTATCTCCTTGAGCACTGTTCCTCATGTCCTCCTACACTCTGTATAACATTTGGGTGATCAATTACTAGAAGCTACTATACATGCTGCAGTTACTTTTCTTTCATTCCAGTCAATTCATGGATATTAATTGGCAAAAATGGATCAGAAGAAAAAAAACAAAAAAAAAACCCCCAAAACAAGAATATAAGTCACAGTAATACAAACAACACCAGTTCAAACCTTTATATAACAGGGGGAAAATTAAGAGCCAATGTCAGGAAAAATACTACGCTTTATAAAATATGTTCAAATAATTGTTTAACTAGATGTGACTTCATTCATTTCACTAAAATCAGAACAGGAAAATGACTTATCCCCTGTGTGAGTTCTCTCATGACTAACAAGATGTGATTTTTTTGCAAAACATTTCCCACAATCTGAACATGAGAATGGCTTGTCACCTGTGTGACTTCTCTCATGTATAACAAGAAATGATTTATATGAAAAACATTTCCCACACTCTGAACATGAAAATGGCTTCTCACCTGTGTGATCTCTCTCATGTGTAAGAAGACTTGATTTGTATGTAAAACATTTCCCACACTCTGAACATGAAAAGGGTTTTTCACCTGTGTGACTTCTCTCGTGTCTAACAAGATGTGATTTCTTTGTAAAATATTTCCCACACTCTAAACACGAAAATGGATTCTCACCTGTGTGAATTCTTTCATGTATAACAAGAAGTGATTTATATGCAAAACATTTCCCACAAGCTGAACATGAAAATGGCTTCTCACCAGTGTGAATTCTCTCATGTGCAAGAAGACTTGTTTTATATGTAAAACATTTCCCACACTCTAAACATGAAAAAGGTTTTTCACCTGTGTGAGTTCTTTGATGTCTAACAAGATGTGATTTCTTTGTAAAATATTTCCCACACTCTAAACATGAAAATGGCTTCTCACCTGTGTGTATTCTCTCATGTATAACAATATGTGCTTTATGTGTAAAACACTTCCCACACTCTGAACATGAAAAAGGTTTCTCACCTGTGTGACTTCTCTCGTGTGTAACAAGAGATGATTTCTGGGTAAAACACTTCCCACACTCTAAACATGAAAATGGCTTCCCACCTGTGTGACTTCTCTCATGTTTAACAAGACTTGCTTTATATGTAAAACATTTCCCACATGCTAAACATGAAAAAGGTTTCTCACCTGTGTGACTTCTCTTATGTTGAACAAGAGTTGATTTACGTGCAAAACATTTCCCACACTCAGAACATGAAAATGGCTTCTCTTCTGTGTGAAGACTCTGATGGGTAACAAGGTGTGATTTATGTATAAAACATTTCCCACACTCTGAACATGAAAAAGGTTTCTTACCCATGTGATTTCTCTCATGTGCAACAAGAGTTGATTTACGTGCAAAACATTTCCCACACTCAGAACATGAAAATGGCTTCTCATCTGTGTGAAGTCTCTGATGGGTTACTAGAGCCGATTTGCATGCAAAACATTTCCCACACTCTGAACATGAATATGGTTTTTCACCTGTATGTATTTGCTGATGTCTAACAAGAGCTGATTTCTTTGGAAAACATTTCCCACACTCAGAACATGAAAATGGCTTCACACCAGTGTGAACTGTCTTATGTGTAACAAGATGTGATTGGCGTGCAAAACATCTCCCACACTCGGAGCATGAAAAAGGTTTCTCACCTGTGTGAACTCTCTCATGTCTAACAAGAGCTGATTTCTTTGGAAAACATTTCCCACACTCTGAACATGAAAATGGCTTGTTACCTGTGTGAATTTGCTGATGGATAACTAGAGCTGATTTATGTTTAAACCGTTTCCCAAATTCAGTACATGGAAATTGCTTCACTCGTGGCTGACTTCTCTCAAGTGTAGCAAGATGTGATTTATGTATAAAACCTTTCCTACTCTCAGAACATGGACATAACTTAACACCAGCCTTAGCTGGCTGATGGGTAATAAGCTTTGTGTCCTGTGTAAAACATTTGCCATCTACAGAACAGGGAGAGATTGTGGCTAAACTAAAAGCTGTACTGTGTGAGTTATCAGGAGAACACTGTTCATGGTTAGGGGGATCAAATGAAATATCTGTACTGTGATGTACTGGATGTGTAATGGGATTTTCATCTGGAGAATCCTCTGTGATATCTTCTGTTTTACAGTCCTTAGATAAAATTAGAAATTCTTCTGAGATATTGCTGCTGTCACCTCCATCTACTGGGAATAGAATAAATATATGTAAATGTGAATATATCGCCATAACAAATATATGCCCAGATTTATCAAGCCTTGGAGATAAAGTACCAAACAATTAGCTCTTAACTGTCATTTTTCAAACACAGCTTGTAACATGACAGTTAGGGGCTGATTGGCTGGTACTTTACCACCGTGCTATTTATCACTCTACAAGGCATGACAAATCTGGACCATACTTTGACCAAAATCTTGGTAAAAAATCTCCAAATTACCATCAAATAGATAATTACAAGATGTTACAAGGTAGAATTTATAGCTCAGTGATGGACACACTGTATAAGCTGTGCTACACATATTTCAGGGTTTACATGTTTACTATTTGTGATGCCTGCAATATCTAGAGCTTGGGCCACATTCAGAGTCAGGTATAAACGCATGTTTGAGTCCTACTCAGTGTTGCACGCATACATTTTTTTTTTTTTTACTTGTGTAATTTTTTATTGAAGTTTTTCACAGGGAAAAGAAAAAAAAACATTAAATACAGAACAAAACCAGAACAGCAAACAAAACAAAGAAAAAATTACAGGAAGAATACAGTAAATAATACCATCTGTGTCACAGTGTCACATAGAAAATGATAATAAGTGTCACGGCAACATCGCAAATTCACATATTAAGCCTCAATCAGTCAGAGAATATTGCTCCAGTTGTAGCCAGACGGGAGGTATTCCACCTGTCCCACTTGCTAAAGTAATGGGGTAGGGTCCCTCTAGACCTATGTGTAAACCTCTCATGTCCTGACTCCTCATTTACTAGAGCTCGCCAGTTGTACACATTAGGGGAAGAAGTAGCAAACCAGTTACGCGCTATAAACACCTTAGCTAAGGTAGTCAGGCAAAGAACATATTTATATAGTGCAGGGCAGTAGGATTCCTCTAAGTCTAGCGCAAACATACATATAGTAGAAGAGAGGGGGGGGAGCGTAGGTTCAGTGAGCAGAATGTCCGACCAAACTGCTTCCCAAAAGGCATGTACTGTGGGGCACAGCCATAATAGGTGCCAAAAAGTAGATTCAGGGGCACCACATCTGGGGCAGGTACTATCAGGCCGTAGGCCTGCTTTATACAAAGAAACTGGAGTTCTGTATGTCCTATGCAGAACAAAGAAATAAACCTGCTGATATTTGATACACTGAGTGGAGTATTTAAGTGAGCTCAACACCTGTAGCCACTGGTCATCTGTAATTGAGCCAATGTCTTGTTCCCATTTAAGTTTAAGTTGGTCAAATATATTTGGGCAGATGTGGGCATTAAGACTACCATATAAAATGGAAACTTGGTGTCTTGCACCCAAATTCCTAACCATATCTTTAATCGGGGAGTCAGAAATGGACGGGGGCGAGGTCCCAAACTGTGCCTGCACCGCATGGCGGAGCTGTAAATAGCGATAAAAGGATCTATTGGATATTTCGAGCTCCTCCTTCAGTTGTGTGAAAGATTTGAAAACACCGTTATCATACAGTTGCGAAACTGTGGTAAGGCCCGCACCAATCCATATGTTGTCCTGTGAGAGCTGCAACAACTCCCTATACCCTGGGTTGAACCAAAGTGGCGTGTCAGAGTCTGTACCTTGCCATGTATAGTAGGAGTGAGCTTGACGCCACACAAGTAGCGACTGACGGAGTAAAGGAGGAAGACCAGCAGTAGAAGAGGCAGAAAGAAGGAACTGGAGAGGGGAGAAATGAGACCCCACACACTCGGCAAAGAATCTCTCAAGCGTGGGACTATCCCTACTGAGAATCCAATTAGACAAATGTGCAAGTTGAGCAGCTAGATAATAGGCCCGGAGATTGGGAAAGCCCAAACCTCCATCCAATTTAGCCCTAACCAGAGCTCTCAGGGCAACCCTAGGCGTTTTGTCGCCCCAAACAAAGGAGGAAAGCACACTATCAATGTTAGTGAAAATTTTCTTGGGGATATAGGTAGGAGAGTGCTGCAATAGATAAAGATATTTTGGTTGCATCACCATCTTAATCAGGTTAATGCGACCCGTGACAGTAAGGGGAAGCTTCTTCCATACATGAATCCGTCGCTTCAGATCTACCGTGACCTGGTCAATGTTTTGATGTACAAAAGACTTAACATTAGGAGTGATCCAGACACCAAGATACTGAAAGCGAAGGGTCCAGGCCAAGGAGGACACATCTGGCAACGGGTCAGGAAGAATACCAGATATGGGAAAGACATTAGATTTATTCCAGTTGATAGTCAGGCCGGAGTAAAGGCCAAATGTATCAACAATACCCAGGAGGGAGGTCAGGGAAGCATCAGGGTCTCTGAGGAACAAGAGCATGTCATCGGCATATAATGCAATAACATCCTCATGTCCGTCAATAGTGATGCCCCTAACATCAGGGGACGCTCTGATGAAACATGCCAATGGCTCTACAGCCAGGGCAAAAAGGGCAGGGGACAGTGGGCAGCCCTGTCTAGTACCACGGGACAAAGCAAATGGGGACGTCACATAGCCAATGACAAATATTCGAGCCACGGGGGAGGAATAGAGTAATTGTACCCAGCGTATGAATTTGGGGCCAAAAGCAAACCGTCTAAGGACTTCCCACAAATACTCCCATTCCACAGAGTCGAAGGCCTTGGCAGCATCCAAGGAAACCACCACAGCCCCCGACTCGGGCCGGTCCCCCATCTGCAGGTGACAAAACAGTCGCCTCAAATTTTGGAGGGTGGACTTGCCAGGCATAAATCCTGTCTGATCATCATGAATGATCGAGGCGATAACACTATTGAGTCTAAGTGCCAGAATTTTGGCCAAAATCTTGACATCAGTAGGTAGCAATGAGATTGGGCGGTAGGACTCCGGGGCCGTAGGGTATTTACCCGGTTTGAGGATCACCACAATAATAGCTTCGGACATAGAGGGAGGTAGACGAGCACCCTCCAACAAGGCATTAAAGAGAGTCAAAAGATAGGGGACAAAGTATGCACGATATTGACTATAGACTTCAACCGGTATACCGTCGCTACCCGGGGCCTTTTTATTAGGGAAGGAGGCAATAGCAGCCTCAACCTCTGGAGTGATATTAGCATCTAAAATATCTACAGATTGTTGGGACAACTGCGGCAGGGCAATGTCTGAGAGATATTGCTGTAGTTGAGTGGGGGTATAGGTGACTTTAGAGGCATACAACGAGGAATAAAAGGACTGGAAAACCTGGGCTATTTCGGGAGTGGCATATACCATTTCACCCTGAGTATCACAGATCTGCTGAATGGAACCCCCAGTTCTCTCCCCCCGAGCCAGAAAGGCCAAGTAACTACCCCCCGTGTCCGATTGTGAATAGAGGGTGTGCTGGGAGAAAAGTAATTTGCGCCTTGATTTATCAAGCAAGTGGTCAGACCAGGCTTTCCTGGCCAAGTCCCATCTTACTCGATCACCAAAGGTCCTAGTAGTAAGGTAAACAGACTCGGATTGGGAACAGGCAAGCTCCAGGCGCACCTCCTTCTCCTCCCTACTAGATTTCTTGACATTAGCTATTTGTCGTATGAAGGAGCCCCGTAGTGAAGCTTTAAATGCGTCATGCTTAACCAGTTGATCAGAACAGGACGCATTATGAACACCAAAATCAATCCACTCACTAATCAAGGCCTCGTGGTCAGTCAACAAGGTCAACCAGAAGAGATTCAATTTCCACAGTTTAGCCCCACAGACAGGCACAAAATCCAGGACCACCAGCAAAGGTGAGTGGTCCGAGATTCCCCTCTGAAGGTACTGGACATCCAGTATTCTAGCAGTGAGATCAGGGGAGACGAGGGCCAAATCTATTCTCGAGAACGAGTGAAAGCTGGCCGAGTGGCAGAAGTATTGGAGTTGTTTGGGGTGTCTCAACCTCCAAATATCCAGGAGTCCAAGCTCGGAAACCAACCTCGCAAACGGTGTGGGGGACGGGGAAGCAGAGGTTAGAGAAGGGGGAAGTTCAGCCCACCTATCTAAAACTTTATCTAAAACATTATTGAAGTCTCCGATGCAAAGGACCGGTGCTGAGGGAGAAGTAGCAATAAACGACATACTTCATTATTGTAGGGGGGAGGGACATAAACAGCAAGTATGTGCAAAAGTGTACGGTTAACATAGGCCCTAAGAAATACATACCTGCCATATTGGTCAATTTGGCTATGAACTAAATGGAAATTAAACGACTTCCGCACCAAAACTGAAACCCCCCTGGAGTTAGCAGAGAAGGTGGAATGATAGGAGAGACCCACCCAGGGCTTCCTGAGAGCCAAGGTTCTAGTACCAACCAAGTGCGTTTCGGAGAGGCATATGACATCTGCCCTATACTTTCTCACCTGAGATAAAACCAGAGCCCGCTTTATGCGGTCATTCAGGCCCCTCACATTCCAGCCGAGTATACGGAGTCCATCAACCCCTGCAGCCATGGATACAAAAGAGAAAGGACAGAAGGAGAAAAGAAGCAAGGGGCAAATATGGAGAGGCAGGAGAAGAGGGAAATCCAAGGCAAGCAAGGTGCGCAAAAGAGAGGAACCCATAATGTAGAGGAGGAAGGAGCAAAGGGATCACTACGGCCCCGGCCCCCCGCCAGCATACAGGCAGAGCATCCGGAGACCAGAAGGCATACATAGAAAAAATCATGGACACATTACAGTTCAAGAAAAAAAAAATAGCACAGTGACACATGAAGCAATACATATACAAAAAAAAAGAACAAACCCAGAACATCCCAAACCCCCCCCTCCCTGCATATCCATCCCAAACTAGACACGCCTGGATCCCGAAAAAAACACTAACTAAACTAAGGCTGAGAACATATAACAACCCTAGGGAGTAGAGACAACTATTGCCTCTACAAAAAGGCTATATCCTAGCATTCAGCTCCTAGAAATAAAGATCATCCCCGCTACATGGTTAGGAGGAGTACAAAACCCAGCAGACAATGCGACCTCTGAGGGAGAAACAGTCCTTAGATAGGGGGCCGGGGTCTGCGCTCCAGCCAGGCCTCCGCCTCTTAGGGGTATTGAAGAAGTGTGTGGAGCCATCATACACCACCCTTAAACGTGCCGGAAACAACATGGCATATTGAATTTGATGGTCACGAAGCTTTCTTTTGACCTGAAGGAACTGCGTACGCGACTTCTGGACATCTACGGCAAAGTCCGGATAAACAGAAATATCATGGTTGTCAAATTTCAAAGGACCCTGTGTGCGGGCCAGCCGCAGGACCGCATCCCGGTCCCTGTAATGTAGAAAACGGGCTATGAAAGTGAGTGCAGGTGCGCCCGGGGGAGGAGCCCTGGCAGGCAATCGGTGGGCCCTCTCCACAGAAAACTGAGGACCAAAGTCATCGCGTTTAAATAATCGGAGAAGCCATGTTTCGAGGAACGATTCTGGGGAGGAGCCCTCCGCTCTCTCCGGGAGGCCCACAAAGCGAACGTTATTACGACGCAGTCTTCCTTCAATATCGGAAAGCTTCGCCTTAACTGCTGACATCTGGGTTGTGAGGTTGGAAACTGTATCTTTAAGAGGATTGGTGACGTCTTCTAGGTCGGAGATACGGTGCTCCGCCTCCCCCACCCGTTCACGAATCTTTTGCATGTCATGCCTGATTAAAGTGATATCCACCTGTACTTGGCCGATTTTATCCATGACTCTGTGTTCGGACGTGGATATGGCCAAGAGAATTTGCTGCGTCGACTGAGACGTGTCGTCCTCTCGAGGAGGTGACCCCGAGGGGGAAGGGGGGGATGGGGGAGCAGCACCCCGGGTGGGTTGGGAGGAGGATTTAGAGCCTCTAGCATATTTTTCAAGCTTAGCAGCAGCGGTAGCAGCAGCAGCACTGCCCCCACGCACCATGATGGGACACGGGTGGAACACGGGTGCAGAAAGAGGGCTCCCTCAGCAATGATATAGAATAAACAATACGTGCTCACCACAAGCTGTAAAATCCCCAGGCCTCCAGAGTCTCACGCAGGTGAATGAACCCAGGCAAGGAAAAGGAAATCTTTAGTGCCAGTAGTCAGGCAGTATAATCAACAGCAGGCTTTCGAGTGGACCCTCCTGGAGAGTAGTGTAGATATGGAAGCGTCACCCAGCAGTGTAGGTAGAGCAGGATAGCTGCAGGTATCCAGGCAGCCCCGCAGGCAGAGTAGTGCAGACCGGGAGGCTCCGACCAGCAATGCAGGGAGGCAGGGGACGTGAGGAGGGACGGTCCGTGCAGACAGATGTACCCCCGCGCCGTCAGTAACTATCACCGCCACACAGGAACATTCAGCCCGCCAGACGTAAGGTGGAAGGAGACAGGGACACACACCGACCTCCGGTTCAGCAAAAAACAGCAGATGGTGCGAGTGAAGGGAGCTCCGTCCCAGCGCGGCTCCGGCCTCCGCTGTTAGTTCCCAAGATGGCGCCGGGCGGAAGGAGTGAGGCCGAGCGGTGTCGGCCGCGATCCGTCCAGCGGCCTCCCAGGGCAGAAACACAGTCCCGCAGACCCCTCAAAATGAGCAGGGTTAAAAGTCACAACGGGTGAGCCAGGTCAGTAGCAGCCACCAGCGGGGGAATCAGGATAAAGAAAGCAGGATAGACGGAGCTCTAACTCCTAGCTCCTCACTCCATCTTGCACGCATAAGTTTACAGCTGCGCCTCCCTCCTACTGTACGTACCAGGGCCAGATATGGTAGGAATAGGACAGGTGGTGCAGCTTCACCGAGTACACAAGAAGCACACCACTGCAGTATACAATGCACACACATTATATCTAAGGGCTGCTTAGTACATATCTATATAATAAGTGAGAAAGTGTGTGTTTATACACGGCCAGAGATTTGTACCTACCTCCACCTAATTTGGCATTGTGGCTTTTACCTAGGTTTGAACTTCGTGAGGGCCACATACTGTCATACTCCCATAATATACTAGGCTTACCATACTATCCTTTTACACTGGGACACTCATGAATTGCACAGGTTCTGTGGCTTGCATAATTCAAGCCTGCATTTCACCTTTTTTTAATCAGCCATAGATCCTGCATAATTCATCATTGGTCCTGTTTAACAGGTATAGTATGACAAGCCTATAATATATACACACACACACACATGCATAATACACACACACACACACACACACACACACACACACACACACACACACTTTATAGAAACACAGTCACTTTTTCATGTATAATACACACTGTCACTCTCTCAAGCATAATACACACACACTGTTGCTCTCCAGCATAATAAACACAGTCACACTCTCTCGAATAATACACATGCACACACACACTGCCACACTCATACATAATACACACGGGTTGGGTAGGGGAGACTGGTGCTGGGGATCCGTTCCCACTCTATGGGTGTTGTGGACACCCATGAGTGGGAATAGTCCCTGTTACTCGGCATGACGACTTTAGGGCTTGTGAACGCTTGGGAACCCGGCGTCGGCATGGTGCCTGCCGGGATCCCGAGTGCCGCTCACATGACCGGATCCCATACACACATTCTAATGCCTAATACACACACAGACACACTGTCACACTATTATGCCTAATACACACACACACACACACACACACACACACACACACACTCATGCATAATACACAACACTGTCACACTTATTCATAACACACACACATTCATAATACACACACAGTCACACATTCATAATACACACACACTGTCACTCTCATACAAAATACACATACACACTGTCACATTCATTATATATATTTTAATTATACACATACTGTCACACTATAGTGCCAGGGACAACTGCTAGAATCTCACTGATGGATGTTGGGGTACAACCACAAAAGCTATAGCTGATGGTCATAAATAAATGATGCAATCCGCTGTCTGTAAGCAGAGCAATCCTGTGTCCCAATTCCAACAGCCCTATAGTGATAACTCTGCAGCAATAGTTAGTGCAAAACTTAAAAAAAACTCTGTAATTAGCCATCTCTTCCAACATGCTGAATTATGGGGCTAATTCTGTAAGGATCGTAAAAAGTACAAATTAGCAAAAACTGCGACCAATCGCAAAATTGCGAAAGCACGCCCAAACGGAAAATCTGCAACACTAATTTAATGTTACAAAAAAAAGGTGGACTTGTCAAATTTGCAAATTTTGCGATTAGATTTAAAAATCCGCATTTTGTGCAAAAAAACCTTACACTTAGTTGCATTTTTTGCGTTAAGGTTTCTGATGTCACAATTTAACATCAGCCACACATAACATTGAGCCAACCATGCCTACTGACAGGATGCTTCGAACAACAAGACGAGCTACTTCCGCTGGTGAATCCACAAACGCAGGCGGAAAACGAGATTTTTTTTTTTTTTTTTAATGTTGAAAGTTTACATACATGACATATTAATGTTTCTTTGTTATTATTAACATTCCTTATGTTATTGTTTAATGTGAAAAATAAGAATTTACTCACCGGTAATTCTATTTCTCGTAGTCCGTAGTGGATGCTGGGAACTCCGTAAGGACCATGGGGAATAGCGGGCTCCGAAGGAGGCTGGGCACTCTAGAAAGATCTTAGACTACCTGGTGTGCACTGGCTCCTCCCACTATGACCCTCCTCCAAGCCTCAGTTAGGATACAGTGCCCGGACGAGCGTACACAATAAGGAAGGATTTTGAATCCCGGGTAAGACTCATACCAGCCACACCAATCACACCGTACAACTCGTGATATGAAACCCAGTTAACAGTATGAAACAACAGAGCCTCTCAACAGATGGCTCAACAATAACCCGATTTAGTTAACAATAACTATTTACAAGTATTGCAGATAAACCGCACTTGGGATGGGCGCCCAGCATCCACTACGGACTACGAGAAATAGAATTACCGGTGAGTAAATTCTTATTTTCTCTGACGTCCTAGTGGATGCTGGGAACTCCGTAAGGACCATGGGGATTATACCAAAGCTCCCAAACGGGCGGGAGAGTGCGGATGACTCTGCAACACCGAATGAGAGAACTCCAGGTCCTCCTCAGCCAGGGTATCAAATTTATAGAATTTTGCAAATGTGTTTGCCCCTGACCAAGTAGCAGCTCGGCAAAGTTGTAAAGCCGAGACCCCTCGGGCAGCCGCCCAAGATGAGCCCACCTTCCTTGTGGAATGGGCATTGACAGATTTTGGCTGTGGCAGGCCTGCCACAGAATGCGCAAGCTGAATTGTACTACAAATCCAACGAGCAATAGTCTGCTTAGAAGCAGGAGCACCCAGCTTGTTGGGCGCATATAGGATAAACAACGAGTCAGATTTTCTGACTCCAGCCGTTCTGGAAACATAAATTTTCAGGGCCCTGACCACGTCTAACAACTTGGAGTCCTCCAAGTCCCTAGTAGCCGCAGGCACCACAATAGGCTGATTCAGGTGAAACGCTGACACCACCTTAGGTAGAAACTGGGGACGAGTCCTCAATTCTGCCCTATCCATATGGAAAATCAGATAAGGGCTTTTACAAGACAAAGCCGCCAATTCTGATACTCGCCTGGCAGAAGCCAAGGCCAATAACATAACCACCTTCCACGTGAGATATTTCAGATCCACGGTTTTTAGTGGTTCAAACCAATGTGATTTTAAGAAACTCAACACCACGTTGAGATCCCAAGGTGCCACAGGAGGCACAAACGGGGGCTGAATATGCAGCACTCCCTTTACAAATGTCTGAACTTCAGGTACTGAAGCTAGTTCTTTCTGAAAGAAAATCGACAGAGCCGAGATCTGTACCTTAATGGAGCCCAGTTTTAGGCCCATATTCACTCCTGCTTGCAGGAAATGCAGAAATCGACCTAGTTGAAATTCCTCTGTTGGGGCCTTTTCGGCCTCACACCAAGCAACATATTTCCGCCATATGCGGTGATAATGATTTGCTGTAACTTCTTTCCTGGCTTTAATAAGCGTAGGAATGACTTCCTCCGGAATGCCCTTTTCCTTCAGGATCCGGTGTTCAACCGCCATGCTGTTAAACGCAGCCGCGGTAAGTCTTGGAACAGACAGGGCCCCTGCTGTAGCAGGTCTTGTCTGAGTGGCAGAGGCCACGGGTCCTCTGAGATCATCTCTTGAAGTTCTGGGTACCACGCTCTTCTTGGCCAATCCGGAACCACGAGAATTGTGTTTACTCCTCGCTTTCTTATTATTCTCAATACCTTTGGTATGAGCGGCAGAGGAGGGAACACATAAACTGACTGGTACACCCACGGTGTTACCAGAGCGTCCACCGCTATCGCCTGAGGGTCTCTTGACCTGGCGCAATACCTCTCTAGTTTTTTGTTTAGACGGGACGCCATCATGTCCACCTGTGGACGACCCCACTGATTTGCAATCATTTGGAAGACTTCTGGATGAAGTCCCCACTCTCCCGGGTGGAGGTCGTGCCTGCTGAGAAAGTCTGCTTCCCAGTTGTCTACACCCGGAATGAACACTGCTGACAGTGCTAGTACATGATTTTCCGCCCATCGGAGAATTCTTGTGGCTTCTGCCATTGCCATCCTGCTTCTTGTGCCGCCCTGTCGATTCACATGGGCGACTGCCGTGATGTTGTCTGACTGGATCAGCACCGGCTGGTGTAGGAGCAGGGATTTTGCTTGACTTAGGGCATTGTAGATGGCCCTTAGCTCCAGAATATTTATGTGAAGAGAAGTCTCCTGACTTGACCATAGTCCTTGGAAGTTTCTTCCCTTTGTGACTGCCCCCCAGCCACGCAGGCTGGCATCCGTGGTCACCAGGACCCAGTCCTGTATGCCGAATCTGCGGCCCTCCAGAATATGAGCACTCTGCAGCCACCATAGAAGAGACACCCTGGTTCTTGGAGACAGGGTTATCAAGCGATGCATCTGAAGATGCGATCCGGACCACTTGTCCAACAGATCCCACTGAAAAATTCTGGCATGGAACCTGCCGAATGGAATTGCTTCGTAAGAAGCTACCATCTTTCCCAGGACCCGCGTGCAGTGATGCACCGATACCTGTTTTGGTTTCAGGAGGTCTCTGACTAGAGAAGACAACTCCCTGGCTTTCTCCTCCGGGAGATACACTTTTTTCTGGGCTGTGTCCAGAATCATCCCCAGGAACATTAGACGTGTCGTCGGTACCAGCTGTGACTTTGGAATATTCAGAATCCAGCCGTGTTGGCGCAGCACTTCCTGAGATAGTGCTACTCCCACCAACAACTGTTCCTTGGACCGTGCCTTTATTAGGAGATCGTCCAAGTACGGGATAATTAAAACTCCCTTTCTTCGAAGGAGTATCATCATTTCCGCCATAACCTTGGTAAATACCCTTGGTGCCGTGGAGAGTCCAAACGGCAGCGTCTGGAATTGGTAATGGCAGTCCTGTACCACAAATCTGAGGTACTCCTGGTGAGGATGGTAAATGGGGACATGCAGGTAAGCATCCTTGATGTCCAGGGAAACCATGTAATCCCTGTCAAAGTCAGAAAAATATCCCTATACACGCTGCCATATTTGCACCTCACGCTGGTCCGCGCTGCGCATGCGTGCGCTTTCCCGTGATAGCGCATACCCGCTGATGCGTGCACCCGCTCGCATCGGTATGCGTATTTACGGTAAAGAGTATGTAGTCGTAGCGTGCGACCCAATCGTTACATATTTTCACAATTAATGTAGTTTGTAGACCATGGTCCCTTTGATAGATTCTGAAAGTTTGGTTAATATGGAATGTCCCTGAACGGAGGAATCCCTCTTTGTATTGTGCTAAGGGTCTAACAGGAATCATACAGCAGTGTTTGGTACCCATCGGAAGGGTATTTAAATAGCAATATTCCGGTGTTGGTTTGGAGCGTATTAATCGCTCGTGCGAATAGTTATGGACATAAGAAGTTATGTCCATTTATTATTATTTGTTCTTACTTAGTCATGCACCTGAACAGTGGAGACAGGTATCAGTGGGTCTCAAATGGCTCTTTGACCTCAGAGATCCCCCAAACAATAGTTTGCATGTTGGGAGGGCCTCATAACTTTACATGCATAAGGTAAGCACCGGAATAGTAATTGAAGATCAATTGTACTCCAAATCAGTATCTTTCCCGCAGACAGAGTACAATAGTCTTTAATTACACTGAGCTTTGAGACTCAATGAGGAGGGCCAACACCTGTGTTTACAAATGGGGCTGGATTTGTATACAGGAGAATGAGGGCTGAGATGTCATTGTCTCAACTGAAAGTGGACATCATGAATATAGAACAGAACCCAGACAGGATTCTGTTTTGTATTCGCCAAACAATAGCTCTCCAGAAGACAGGAATGTGTTAGTTATCACCCATGGTTTTGCATAACCAAGACCACTGATACAGCCCACCTGTATGAATCAACCTATGACCTTTGTTATAATGCGAAGCCGAATTCCTGCGTCCAATGGACAATGAGATTGTAGGGACCATTAGATTGCATTGTGTGAGTAGCATAAAAGACGGGCCTGTGGCATCCAGCTTTCACTTCTCATCAAACGGTTCTCATTGCTGATAATCGGGAAGCTGGCTGTCCAGAAGCGCTTGCGATCGTTACCCTTGTGCGTAAGTTTCTCTCCGTAATCATTGTCTTTCTGTGAGCCATTTCTCTCATCTCTCTCCCTATCTCTCTCTCTCTCCGTCTCTCTCCATCTCTCTCTCTCTCTCTGTCTCTCTCTCTCTCTCCCTTCTCTTTTCTCCCATATCTCCCCTTGACTAGTATTGTATTGTATTAGATTGGTATTGTATTGTATTTCTAGTGTAGCTATTTTGGTTAGGAAGTCTCTGTTATATTGTAGTGTATCATTTGTACTGTGATTCCTTTTTGCAAGTATATTAGTTATAATACATATAATAGGCTTTGGACCCTAAACAAGTATCTGTGTATTTCCTATAGTTAAGTGTTCACTTGAGCGTCGGTGACGCTCAAGCAGCTTTGTAGTCAGTCAGGTTACACAAGGTTGCACTTACACCCTGTATTCACATTAAGGTATTCTGTGTATTTCATTGTCAAAGATATAGATATCAAGGTTTAGCGTTGTGAGCGTCTGCGCCGCTGGTGACCTCCTCGTGGTCTCAAGCGTCCGCTACGCCATAGCGAAGCATTACGTTTGTCTATAGCCAATAGCGTGCCTGCCTGTGATCATTTACTCGTGAGTAAACGTGACGCCTGAGCGTCTCGATCACGGCTAAGCGATCGATACGCAAATAGCGTACCTTTACGGTACTTCTTAAGTAAACAGCGTACAGTGTTCTTAGACCTCATAAAGGGTTGTTTATACGATAAAAGAATTTAGCATTGTCAATTGGGGGCCGTCCAGTCCTTCACATATCTGCACTAGGTAGATCAGCAGACATTATCCCTCAGCAAAGGGCGGGAGGTTGTCTCGCAGTGCTGATGGGATAAGCGTCTGCTTCGCTTAGGTAAAGGGTGCTGAAGGAATCCGGGAACCGGAGGTAAGAACAAAACGCTAGTGTTTTTTAAAACTGTTTATTTTTCTTCTGTCTTGCGTATATACGCACGCATACATATATATATCTGCATTTCTTTTCCATCTGTGTATTTCATTTTTCGTATATCACTATCCTGTTTGCCAGTTTTATAGTTGATAGAAAAGTGCCAAAAGAGATTTGCTGTTATTTCATAGTTTAAGAATAGAGGTAATAGTTAAAGTATAGACCAACACACGGTTTGCCTGGGAGATAAGGCGAAGTCAGTGTGGTGTGTGGTAGATGATCAGGGATCATCTACATTGATAAAAGTATAAATTGTGTTACGGTGGATCTTTGCTTTGCGTACACGTGTCCCTAACTGAGACTTGCGTACGCAATCCAAAGGCCGACGCACGCAGTGTACATTACGCAACGGAGCGTCTGTGTACGCCCACGTAACTCAAACCACAAGTTGACTTTAACAGGCGATAAATAGCGCAACGCGGTAAATAGCGCAACGCGGTAAATAGCGCAAGGCGATAAATAGCACAAATTGATTTCAGCTTTCCAAAAACTTAGTTTAAATACCTTACTTTACTGTAATACCTCTGGGGAGAGCTATCAGACTACGGGAAATGATTTTTCTGATCAGAAAACTATAAGAATGATATTGGTTTGAAAACGGTATGAGTGTATTGAATCCCGCTTTGTGAACTTTGTGATCTATGTGGAACGTGATGAGCACGATCTGAGTGAAAACGTGCAACAGAGTGTGATAAAGTTTTCGTTGTATTACGCTCTGGCTGTTTTGGAGCACAGTAGGGAGACTCCAATGATCCTACCATTTATGGGCAACAAGTGTCTATAAGTGGTACGATTGGACCGCACGGTTGTATGTGTGACCAATAACGCAACGTGATATGAGGTCGTATATCCATGCGTAAATCTTGCCCTCATACGTGTTGTAGGGAGCACATGCAAGCGTGATTTGTGTAAAGAAAAATGGAAAAGGGAATTTTCTCAGGAAAATCTCTAAAAATAGGGCCTGCAACGGCTACACGTGTCTGCTAGAAGGCGGACCGGAGATACCCGGAGCAGAAGAAGTTCAGTGGAAGAGCTTTAAGGATTTCCAACGAAGTTCTGTGTTTGGTGCATTTTAGGAAGTTTTTCTGTGTTAAAAAGGTCCACAATGGCAGCCAAGTGCACAATACAGAGACGGTCGGAGGTCAGGATTCAGACTCCAGAGGCTTGCAGACCCCGAGGGTCTGCTCGGTTAGTAATGTGGGGGAAATATGGTCCCCACTCTGAGACCTTTTGTGATGAATGGACACGAATGACTGCGGGGGATAAGGTACCATTTCCCGGGATAGGTAGTTTTGACTCAGAGGTGTTGCATAATTTAAGGAGAAGGATATGTCTCATTAAATCAGCAAAGAGACGAATCAAGCATTATGATTGTTTACAGATATGGCAACAGGAGGGTGAAATGCAAAGAAATGTAACTTACTTACCTAACTTTCATCTTGAGAGGAGAGAGATGGCAATGGAGGGGATTGTGGTTGCGGAGAAAAGCACAAGGGTGAACAATAAAAACGCTCTTAGCAACTGTAGTATAGATGATAAGAATAAGTGTAATAAATGTAACAAAGATAATTGTAATACTGTTGAATGTACAACTATTAACCCATGCAAGTCGCACCCCATGTTAAACTTTCCTCAGGAACACCAACCAGAAAGTGAACCCAGAACGATGTCGGCACCTCTTCCAGAAGCCATCACACAAGACGTCCAGGTGGACGCGACCCAGTCGGTAAAAACTGTAATCAAACCCCCTAATGGAGGGTCAGGTGAGGTCGTGTCCACAGGTATGTATGGTATTATACATCACGCACAAACAAATGTACCTTATATCTTAGAATCAATTCAGAATGACATTACTGGACTTAATCCTGTTAGGGTAATTGCAGTACCAAATGGGGAAACTGACTCTTCAGGAATCACTCCTGTCAGGAACATCGCCATGTACTGCCCTTTTTCCCGAACAGAATTAAGAGCAATTCTGTCTGAATTTCCTGATCCCAGGAAAGACTTAGTTGCTTGTCAAAGATACATTAGAGTGCTAGGACATACTGCAGAGCCAAGTAACAAAGATTGGAGGACAGTTTTGAGGGCATGTTTACCCCCCGATGTTGATTCATTGAAATTTATCACTGATTGTAAGCTAGATGAGGAAGTGCCACTAACAAACAAGTATAACCAAGATAATGTAAAAAGAATCAATCTACAGTTGAAAGAATATTTTCCTACAGTAGTAAAGTGGAATAAAATCTATACAATAAGACAAAAAGAAGGTGAATCCGCAGAAGAGTATTTTCACCGGGCTCTGCAGGATATGGCTAGGTACACAGGTATAGATGACATTGAAACTAATGTACACCACAGAGAGGTAGCTGTGTCCGTATTAGCGAACAACTTAAAAGACACACTAAAAATTAGGGTACAAACTTCAATACCTCATTGGAGAGGTATCTCGGTGGCGGCATTAAGAGAGTCCGCTATCGAGCATGACCGAAATATCCAAAGAACCAGGGAAGCGCAGGGAGAGCGGTTGATGACACTGAACATCCAAGCACTAGAGGAGGCATCAAGTCGACCGGAACCCCAGGCCCCTAGCACATGGAGAAAGCCAAGGATTTGTTACCATTGTAGAAGAGAAGGGCATTATGCCAACAACTGTAATAACCCACATAAAGTTAGACCCCCTAGACCAAGAAATGAGCAAAATTACAACACACACCATTATAATCAGAGATCAGATAGGAGGAATTTTGAGCCACACCCATGATAGGTAGTCAAGAAAGGTGATCATACGACGGATGGTAAGCCTGAGGTAACGGTTAATAAAGTGGGAGGTCATTCACTGAAGACACAGGAATGACCAGGTGAAACGTTGTAAATGTATTTGTGAAGAAAAATGTTTTTCTCTCTCTCTCTCTATCCCCATCTTTGACGATTATCGGTAAGAATTCACACATTGCATATCCACTTGGTCCTTGCAGAAGTCTACCAAACCCCAGCATGACCTCCGCCACAATGTATTTCTGGCCAGATACAGACAGTGGAGTAATGCAGGTGCTGGTGGGGAGGGACTGCTCAAGGAGACCATTAGACACATAGATATGACAGCCTAATAAGTCTGACAATGTTTTTCTAATGCTAACAATGTTTTCTTAATGTTGACAATGTTTAAAAATGCTTTGTTTCTCTTTTCTTATTGATGGTTATTGTCGAGTTATGTAATGTATATATGCACATGAATTGTTCTCTATCTCTTTTTTTTTTGTTGTCTCTCTCTTCCCACTCATGTTTCCATGGTTTAAAGATGCTATGTCACCCCTCAGTTGGACCAATGGTAATGCCAGATTTTTGCTCCTTACAGAAAGATCGTCGGTTGGGAAGGAATATTGCATCACCAGAATGTTCGTTTGGAAGACTGAGAGACAGCACCTTTGAGAGGACAGCAGAACAAGAAGAACAACAAGACGAGAGAACTTATTATCGTAACAAGTTCTCTCCCCCTCAAACTGTTTTCTTATACCCCCTTTACAATTTTCTTCTTTTCTCCTCCTGTAAGATGGACTTGCCCCAAGAGACTGTGATATGGATTTTTCCGTTAACCATGATGTTGACCAGAGCAGTCTGTTTCGGTGAGAGTACCAGTGAGGTCGAGAAAGGATCCAGAAAGGTCCTGATGACTGAGACGGAGGTGTAAATTTCCAATAGCAACTCAATCACCAAGCAAAGGCGAGTACCGGGCACGATCTAACAACCATGTTATCTGTAAACATTTTCTTTGAAGGATTGTTAGTTCAAAAAAGAAAACTGTATCTGTAGGCTCGGTAGCAATAATGCCAATCCAGTTTTAATAACCATATGGACCGGCATCCATTGAGTGACTATCACTCCTTAGTGGGTAGCGTGTTAAATGAGACAGATTGTTGGGTATGTTCTCAAGTACCTCAAGGGCATAGCAAATCAGGGCTAGTACCATTTCCTTTAACGTTAGGGGAGGTACTTGAGTTAAATGGTGGGAGACCGGTGGACAGGAGGTTTAATATCTCCAGCCCTCCTAGCTTGAAGCTCCACCAATACCATGTGGATAGGTCCCTCTTATGTTTCAACATCTCCAATCCCCGAAAGCCGGGAAATTGGGAAGTGTCATGGAGTAACCACACCATGACCTTTTCACACAGAGCAGATAGAATGCCTACAGATACAGAGCTTGTACGCCACATAGCCAGTAGAGGAAAATCTTTCCGGTATAGATACACCCTAGGAAATAGAATTACTAGAGTTGGAGAAGTATCACCAGGATACTGTGCACATATCGTACAGTCTGATACGTGCATTAAGCAGATGGAAGAATTAGGATCAGGAGATTTCACCTGGAAGGTGTGTAATATGGTAATGTCCTTCTCCGTCCCTTATGTTCTCCCCGATGATGCATATTTCATATGCGGGAGAAAGGCGTACAAGTGGCTTGCCCCAAACTCTGAAGGATTGTGTTATATTGGAAAAGTATTGCCTGAAGTGATGACTGTAACACATGACAAAATGAAAGACATACACCGTGGTGCCCAAGCTCCTTATACTCACACTCATTACGAGCACCGAGTTAAAAGACAACTGTCAGAAAGGTTAGAGCATCCGGCCTCTGATCTTATCCATGAATCCACCGGGATTCAGGTTCTGGTAGCGTTAGATTGCACTCGCACCGCTCGGGGAGTGATGAATTATAGATACATTTCCGCACTCGCCAATTTGTTAGATAATATCACCGAAATGTATGATGACACGTTTAGATACACCGGAAGAGAACTCCAAGCTTATAAAACAGAACTGGTACAGCATAGAATGGTTCTTAAATTACCTCACAGCAGTGACAGGCGGATATTGTGTTACATTGGCAACGCAGTACGGCGTGAAGTGTTGCACGTATATCACAAATAGCACCGAGGATCCGGTAGAGGTCATAGACCAAAAGATGGACGATATTCTCCAGTTAAAGTGGGAATTTCGCCGAAAACACAATCTCACTCTTGCTGCTGTAGGTAATGAGCTGACTGGTTGGGTGTCATGGTTGAACCCGCGAAATTGGTTCTCCGGTTTAGGAGACTGGGCTCAAGGAGTCATAATGGATGTTGGAAAGTTTCTCCTATGTATCTTAGGTGTTATTATATCTATTGGAGTGATATTTAGATGCGGGCAGGCTTTAATGAGGTGCAAACAAAGTACAAAAGTGATGAGCTTGAGGAGTGAGGAAACTGTAATTAACCTGGATTTGATTTATGACCCAATGATAGAAACCATGATGTGATGAAAATGCGATTATAAGGTCCGTTTCTTTCACCTGTTTTTCTGCTTTTCCCCAAGATACAAAGACCCCCTTGGACGAGGAAGTTGACGAGACGCTATACAGACAACAGACAAGCACCAAAGATGAAGTTTTGACCACTTGAGAAATGGACATTTGATGAACTTTGCCATGGATCCCCAGTTTCCCTAGTATTTTTAAACTCACGCTAGCCCAACATTTTTGTAAATCTGATGGCACTGACAAAGCTATTTGCTCATGCCCAAGGAGCAATACAGCGCAAAGAAGACGACTCTCAACAGATACCGAACAAAACTTCAACGACAGATGTACATTTACCTGACATAGAATATCATTGCATTTTCCATAAGTGTTCTTCATCCTCATCTCTACAACCCTCAGGTAATAACACACATAGTATAGGGAATACAGGCACAGATATCAGCAATCACATATTCCCCCATTCATGTATCATCAACTAAAATGTGCTCCCCATTCTGTTCAAAAGCCGAAAAGAGCTCGGTAAAGTTTGACAGCCCATCCACAGACCTGTACCACGGGATAAGAAGGAATTCAAATGTATACTTCGCAATACCTCGAAGCTTGATTTACCACACGTACGGCACGATGATACATGACCCTCCAAACATGGACTCATACACACATACTTCTGCTATCTCACTAGGTCATACCCTCTTCACACCTACTCCTCTCTTCTTCCTTACCCAACCATGGAAATGAATTAACCCCTGACTTATATTTTTCTCCTTTTTGAAATGTTTTGAAGGTGGCAGTTATTATTGACTGCCAAAGGGTGGACTGTCAAAGTCAGAAAAATATCCCTATACACGCTGCCATATTTGCACCTCACGCTGGTCCGCGCTGCGCATGCGTGCGCTTTCCCGTGATAGCGCATACCCGCTGATGCGTGCACCCGCTCGCATCGGTATGCGTATTTACGGTAAAGAGTATGTAGTCGTAGCGTGCGACCCAATCGTTACATATTTTCACAATTAATGTAGTTTGTAGACCATGGTCCCTTTGATAGATTCTGAAAGTTTGGTTAGTATGGAATGTCCCTGAACGGAGGAATCCCTCTTTGTATTGTGCTAAGGGTCTAACAGGAATCATACAGCAGTGTTTGGTACCCATCGGAAGGGTATTTAAATAGCAATATTCCGGTGTTGGTTTGGAGCGTATTAATCGCTCGTGCGAATAGTTATGGACATAAGAAGTTATGTCCATTTATTATTATTTGTTCTTACTTAGTCATGCACCTGAACAGTGGAGACAGGTATCAGTGGGTCTCAAATGGCTCTTTGACCTCAGAGATCCCCCAAACAATAGTTTGCATGTTGGGAGGGCCTCATAACTTTACATGCATAAGGTAAGCACCGGAATAGTAATTGAAGATCAATTGTACTCCAAATCAGTATCTTTCCCGCAGACGGAGTACAATAGTCTTTAATTACACTGAGCTTTGAGACTCAATGAGGAGGGCCAACACCTGTGTTTACAAATGGGGCTGGATTTGTATACAGGAGAATGAGGGCTGAGATGTCATTGTCTCAACTGAAAGTGGACATCATGAATATAGAACAGAACCCAGACAGGATTCTGTTTTGTATTCGCCAAACAATAGCTCTCCAGAAGACAGGAATGTGTTAGTTATCACCCATGGTTTTGCATAACCAAGACCACTGATACAGCCCACCTGTATGAATCAACCTATGACCTTTGTTATAATGCGAAGCCGAATTCCTGCGTCCAATGGACAATGAGATTGTAGGGACCATTAGATTGCATTGTGTGAGTAGCATAAAAGACGGGCCTGTGGCATCCAGCTTTCACTTCTCATCAAACGGTTCTCATTGCTGATAATCGGGAAGCTGGCTGTCCAGAAGCGCTTGCGATCGTTACCCTTGTGCGTAAGTTTCTCTCCGTAATCATTGTCTTTCTGTGAGCCATTTCTCTCATCTCTCTCCCTATCTCTCTCTCTCTCTCCGTCTCTCTCCATCTCTCTCTCTCTCTCTCTCTGTCTCCCTTCTCTTTTCTCCCATATCTCCCCTTGACTAGTATTGTATTGTATTGTATTGTATTAGATTGGTATTGTATTGTATTTCTAGTGTAGCTATTTTGGTTAGGAAGTCTCTGTTATATTGTAGTGTATCATTTGTACTGTGATTCCTTTTTGCAAGTATATTAGTTATAATACATATAATAGGCTTTGGACCCTAAACAAGTATCTGTGTATTTCCTATAGTTAAGTGTTCACTTGAGCGTCGGTGACGCTCAAGCAGCTTTGTAGTTAGTCAGGTTACACAAGGTTGCACTTACACCCTGTATTCACATTAAGGTATTCTGTGTATTTCATTGTCAAAGATATAGATATCAAGGTTTAGCGTTGTGAGCGTCTGCGCCGCTGGTGACCTCCTCGTGGTCTCAAGCGTCCGCTACGCCATAGCGAAGCATTACGTTTGTCTATAGCCAATAGCGTGCCTGCCTGTGATCATTTACTCGTGAGTAAACGTGACGCCTGAGCGTCTCGATCACGGCTAAGCGATCGATACGCAAATAGCGTACCTTTACGGTACTTCTTAAGTAAACAGCGTACAGTGTTCTTAGACCTCATAAAGGGTTGTTTATACGATAAAAGAATTTAGCATTGTCATCCCCCTCGTCCAGGCTTGCAATAACCGCCCTGAGCGATTCCATCTTGAACTTGAATTTTTTTTATGTACTTGTTCAAGGATTTCAAATTTAAAATGGGTCTCACCGAACCGTCTGGTTTCGGTACCACAAATAGTGTGGAATAGTAACCCCGACCTCGTTGAAGTAGGGGGTACCTTGATTATCACCTGCTGGGAATACAGCTTGTGAATTGCCGCTAGCACCGCCTCCCTGTCTGAGGGAGCAATCGGCAAGGCAGATTTTAGGAACCGGTGGGGTGGAGCCGCCTCGAATTCCAGCTTGTACCCCTGAGATACTACTTGAAGGATCCAGGGATCCACTTGTGAGCGAGCCCACTGATCGCTGAAATTTTTGAGGCGGGCCCCCACCATACCTGGCTCCGCCTGTGGAGCCCCACCGTCATGCGGCGGACTTAGAAGAAGAAGCGGGGGAGGACTTTTGCTCCTGGGAACCTGCTGTTTGTTGCAGCCTTTTTCCCCTACCTCTGCCCCTAGACAGAAAAGAACCTCCTTTTCCACGCTTGCTTTTCTGTGTCCGAAAGGACTGAACCTGATAAAATGGCGCCTTCTTAGGCTGTGAGGGGACATGGGGTAGAAATGCTGACTTCCCAGACGTTGCTGTGGAAACTAGGTCGGAGAGACCATCCCCAAATAATTCCTCCCCCTTATAAGGCAAAACTTCCATGTGCCTTTTGGAATCTGCATCTCCTGTCCACTGGCGAGTCCATAAGCATCTCCTAGCAGAAATGGACAATGCACTTACTTTAGATGCCAGCCGGCAGATTTCCCTCTGTGCATCTCTCATATACAAGACTGAATCTTTGATATGGTCAATTGTTAGCAGAATCTCGTGTCTCTGTCTAGTGTGTCAATATTTTCTGACAGTTTATCTGACCACGCAGCGGCAGCACTGCACATCCATGCTGACGCAATAGCTGGTCTAAGTATAATGCCCGAGTGTGTGTAAACAGACTTCAGGATCGCCTCCTGCTTTCTATCAGCAGGCTCCTTAAGGGCGGACGTATCCTGTGACGGTAGTGCCACCTTTTTAGACAAACGTGTGAGCGCTTTATCCACCCTAGGGGGTGTTTCCCAGCGTAACCTATCCTCTGGCGGGAAAGGGAACGCCATTAGTAGCTTCTTAGGAATTACTAATTTTTTATCAGGGGAAAGCCACGCTTCTTCACACACCTCATTTAATTCATCTGAAGGGGGAAAAACTACGGGTAGTTTTTTCTCCCCAAACATAATACCCTTTTTTGTGGTACCTGGATGTAAATCAGAAATGTTTAGCACCTCTTTCATTGCTTCAATCATGCAGTGAATGGCCCTGACGGGCATTAGATTCGACTCATCCTCGTCGACACTGGTGTCAGTATCAGTGTCGACATCTACGTTTGCCACCTGAGATAGCGGGCGTTTTAGAGCCCCTGATGCCCCTTGAGACACCTGGACAGGCACGAGCTGAAGACTCGGCTGTCCCACAGTTGGCATGTCGTCAAATTTCTTATGTAAAGAGTCTATACGTGCACTCATTTCTTTCCATAAACTCATCCACTCAGGTGTCTGCCCCCCAGGGGGTGACATCCCTGCTAAAGGCATCTGCTCCGCCTCCACCTCATTATCCTCATCAAACATGTCGACACAGCCGTACCGACACACCCCACACACACAGGGAATGCTCAAACAGAGGACAGGACCCACAAAAAGCCCTTTGGGGGGACAGAGTAAGAGTATGCCAGCACACACCAGAGCGCTATATATATATATACAGGGACTAACTGAGTTATGTCCCAAATAGCTGCTTTTCAATATATATACTGCCAAATTTAATGCCCCCCCTCTGTTTTCCCTCTTACTGGTACTGTAGATTGCAGGGAAGAGCCAGGGAGCTTCCTTCCAGCGGAGCTGTGAGGGAAAAAATGGCGCCAGTGTGCTGAGGAGATAGGCTCCGCCCCTTTTTCGCGGCCTATTCTCCCGCTTTTTATGGACTTCTGGCAGGGGTATTTACCTCATATATAGCCCCTGGGGCTATATATTGAGGTATTTTAGCCAGCCAAGGTGTTTTCATTGCTGCCTCAGGGCGCCCCCCCCCAGCGCCCTGCACCCTCAGTGACCGGAGTGTGAAGTGTGTGAGAGGAGCAATGGCGCACAGCTGCAGTGCTGTGCGCTACCTTGGTGAAGACTGAGTCTTCATGCCGCCGATTTTCCGGACCATCTTCTTGCTTCTGGCTCTGTAAGGGGGACGGCGGCGCGGCTCCGGGACCGAACATCAAGGCTGGGCCTGCGGTCGATCCCTCTGGAGCTAATGGTGTCCAGTAGCCTAAGAAGCCCAATCCGGCTGCAAGCAGGCGAGTTCGCTTCTTCTCCCCTTAGTCCCTCGCTGCAGTGAGCCTGTTGCCAGCAGGTCTCACTGAAAATAAAAAAATCTAAGACTATTACTTTCTAAGAGCTCAGGAGAGCCCCTAGTGTGCATCCAACCTCGGCCGGGCACGAAATCTAACTGAGGCTTGGAGGAGGGTCATAGTGGGAGGAGCCAGTGCACACCAGGTAGTCTAAGATCTTTCTAGAGTGCCCAGCCTCCTTCGGAGCCCGCTATTCTCCATGGTCCTTACGGAGTTCCCAGCATCCACTAGGACGTCAGAGAAATATAAAAAAAAAAAAAAGTGGTGCATAATTAAAATGTCCACAAAATCACAATTATTGTGGTAATGTTATTGAACATATGTTTCTTTGTCAAGGGGAAAAAAAACAACCTTACACATGTATGTGGGTATGATTTTTGAAGACAATACATTTTTGTTGCTTTAAATCAGAAAAAAAAACTCAGCTTTTAAACAATAAGCCATTAAACAAAAAACAAAAACAAAAAAATCTTGCTTGTAAATTTTATTGTACATGTTTGTAGGAAAACAAGTGTGTCCTTGACAAACCTGCATTGTTATTAACTTTAAAATAAATTATTAGGTTACTACTAAAGGGCCCTACACATTTAACGATCTGCCGGCAAGCTGCCCGACGGCGGATATGGGGGGGGTCAGTGACGGGGGGAGTGAAGTTACTTCACTCCCCCCGTCACACGGCTCCATAGAAGTGCAGGCAAATATGGACGAGATCGTCCATATTGGCCTCCATGCACCAGCGATGAACGAGCGCGGGGCAGCGCATCGTTCATCGCTGGTGCCTCCACACTCAAAGATATGAACGGTATCTCGTTCATTAATGAACGAGATCGTTCATATCTTTGAGTGATCTCGCCCAGTGTGTAGGGCCTATTACATATATTTTAGAGCAATACATGTGTTAAATAGTTTAAAGCTCCCTTGCATGTTGTTAAGTTTCAATGCAGCTGAATAAAGTGGATTGTGCTCAGCAGTGTGAGCTGCTTGAGCTGGGGGTAATGAAACAATATACATCGAACATTCTACAACTGAGGTCAGCTTGTGCAGATTTTAAGGTTGACCTGTAGTCACTCAGAAACGGCACACCATAAATGTGCGTTCAGTTGCAAAAAATGCGTATGCTCCACCTATCTAAAACCTGCATACGCCCACAACACGCCCCTGCTCGTAGTTTTTGCGAGTCCAGCCATTTAGTTCGCCCCCCTACACGCCTAGTTTTCATAGTGCTTATGCAGTTTTTGCTATGTCTCAGAAGTTGTATTTTTTGTCTCAGATTTTACGTATTTTCGCAACTTTTGCGTTCCTTGTTGAATTAGCCCCTATATCACTGTTTCCACAGCCACATACATTAAATCAGGAGTTACTAGTTTTTCAAGTAACCATACATATTAGTCAGCCCTCTGTGTTTGCATGCTGACCTTTGTCATTAAACAGTGTGATTAATCAGCATGTAACTCACTGCCTGATCTTACAGGTCATCCTGCAGGCAGTGATATATAGAGCAGGTGTCCGAGGGTCTTATCAGAGGGTATCCGTTCAGATGGTCGACCATATTATGTTCGACAGTCATTAGGTCGACCACTATTGGTCGACACTGGCATTGTCGACATGGACACATGGTCGACACATGAAAAGGTCGACACATGAAAAGGTCGACATGAGTTTAACTTTTTTTTCTTTTGGGGAACTTTTTCATACTTTACGATCCACGTGGACTACGATTGGAACGGCAATCTGTGCCAAGCGAAGGCACCATGCCCGAAGCAGGGCGAGCGAAGCGAGCCATGCAAGGGGACGCGGTGCACTAATTGGGGTTCCCAGTCACTTTACGCAAAAAACGACACCCAAAAAAAAGTTAAAAAACTCACGTCGACCTTTTCATGTGTCGACCATTTTCATGTGTCCATGTCAATGTCGACCAATAGTGGTCGACCTAATGACTGTCGACCATAACATGGTCGACCATTCATACCGGTACCTTATCAGAGTGGCTGGCACACAACATAAACATAAGGCACCATTCCCTTACATAGTATGAAGCATTTCTATATGTGCAATGTATTTTGACTTTTAACACACAACTGTATTTGTATAAATGGGTGTGTCTTATACAGTTTCAATCAGACGCAGCCCTGCAAGATTTCAGTACTGGATAGGTCCCTATAAGATCTTTTCCAGCGTCCATTGTGTATGCCATTCCCTTCAACACTCCACTACTGGATTTTGGACTCGTCTGCACCTCCCAATATAAAGTGTCTACACCAGGGATGGGGAACCTTTGGCCCTCCAGCTGTTGTTGAACTACACATACCAGCATGCCTTGCTACCGTTTTTCTATTTGGCAATGCTAAAACTGTTGCAGGGCATGCTGGGATGTGTAGTTCACCAACAGCAACTACACGCTCTGCCCTAGCCCCTTTCTTGTATTGTCCAGTTTACATGCGCAAAAAGATGCACATTAATTTAGAAAATATCTGAAAACAAAGGACCAGATGCCACCGGGCCAAGTGTACACCTGCAGCGCCCTGTGCCTCCACCCAAGAGCACTTACTGACGTGGCAGAACAAGTTGCCATAAGAACAGTCATTCTATATTGTTATTGATGCTCCTCTGGATCAGAAAACACTAGAATGCTATACATCTTACTTATAGTAGCTGAGCTATCCACAGAGAGCCATACCACATAAAGGAGGAAGCGAGGGTCTCACCACATCCCGAACGGGAAAAACATTGGAATATGAAAACCACCTGTGCTGGACAAAGGCCCACAATGCTGCACAGCACTGTCACCATGACCAATCAGAAAGGGAGAGCAAGGCCAACCAATATAGACATCTGACTGGCAGAAGCAAAAATCAGCCAAGGAGACCTCTCTAAGGTGAGGAACTTATCCTTAAAGAGTCAGGTGACACGAATAGTGGCATCTGCATTGAGGTTGAAGACCAAGGATGGGACCCAAGTGTAGGAACCAGAGAACAGCCAGTCAAACATGGCGCAGGTAGAAAGCCTTGTGAAGGAAAAGTCTGAGCCTTTGAAATAAGAGACATTGAAGCAGAGAGAAGAGAGGCCAATGACAGGCCATCCATCAGACACTGGGGTCAATTTAATTGGCTTCAAAGTGCCGTAGCAACAGCGTTTAAACGCCGGCAACGGCACCAGATATCGCACCCTTCACGGGCGTGAATCAGCCCCAATGCGCACAAAACTGGTCGGATCGCTATGGGGTGGTGAGCGGTTTTGTGCGAATTCGGCCTGCCATAAAGTGCGGCCGCTGACGCACTGATTCACAGCTGCGATACTATCGCAGCCAATTGGACTGATCCCACCGTCACAAGACAAACTTAAGACGTACTATAATAGATTAAGTTATTTTCACACTAACCCAGATTACACATTAGCTTTAAGGTATTCAATGTTAAATAGGAAAACTACAAACTGCACTAACAAAGGAAGGGACGGATTCCCGAAATCCAGCCCTCACTTAACTTCTGCACTGACTGAGTGTGCTCATCCCTCTCTCCTCCATATGACTGAGCATGACATCTGTGGGACGTCAGTCACCACCATCCCGTAGTGATGGGACTCCGCCAAGCAAAAGATCTCTCCAACACAGATCGCCCCTGGAAATAAGGTAAGTGTGAGGGAAGGCTTATATGAAAATGATGAAGTACAGGGAGGGGTACTCAGAGCCGGCCCTAGCATCTGTACCTGCAACGCTCAGGTAGTGGGGCCAACTGGGGGGTTACCCTGTGGGCCAGTTCAACTCTGCACAATGCCACACAGTAATGACCATAATACATATAATTCCACACAGTAAAGGAACCTTACACATATGCCCCACATTAGTAATGCCCATAATACACATAATGCCACACAGTAATGCACCTTACACATATGCCCCACATTAGTAATGCCCATAATACACATATACTGCCACAGATACTGCCACACTTGCTGGTTATACAAAAAGACCAGTATCAAACATGTAGAAACTGTCGATTCTCTTCACTATTCAGTGTGTTTGCTGGTGTCTGTTACTGCATGCCCTTTACTTTATACTGTGGGAGTGATATGCTCTGCCCTCCAGTCTGATGTGTCCGAAAGTCACGCTGCACTGATGTTTCATATAGAAAAGCACAACGCAACTTACTGACCACGTTACAGTGCTGGGTGGCAGGGGAATTTTACGGCATGGACTGACTAGGAAATAAAGTATGGGGAGAACATTGCCCATGTTATGTCCCTGCAGATACCTGGGAATTGCACAGGGATAAGGGACACAGGATAACAGGGTCCCCCTCCCCTATGTGCACAAGCAGTATAGGTGATGTCAGGTTTCTGTGAAGCAGTCTTCCAAAATACACATGTGTTATAGAAGCCATCCAGTAATAACCTTATATAGTCAGTGAAAATGTCACAGGTCCAGGAATTGCATTTACTTGGCTTCTGCTGTCTGTCTGAGGTCTCACAAGTCAGGGGCATTCAAGCATGTCAGAGGAAGTTTAAGGCACAGTGTGCATTTTTTTTTACAAATGTAAACAGCAGTGTATACAAGTACTGATTGAATACATTTGGAAAGTAACAGTTTGCGGACTGTCCCTCACAGCATGAGATACTGCAGGGACATGCTTGGATGCCCCTAGACATGCTTGGATGCCCTAGGCAAATGCCTAGCCTGCCTATAGCTAAGGCCGGCTCTGGGTGTACTAACTTACTGGCAATTGTGGGTGCTAATTATTTCATTGGTGGGCATTTTATTTAATTGGGTGGGTAAATTATTTCATGAAGGTGACCGTTTAACTTAATAGGGAGATAGTAATGGTGCAAGTTAATTTAATGTGAGACGGATGGGACTTTCTAGTGGTGCCTGTGAGAGTACTAGGAGTTATTCTGCGCTATATGGTATATTTAGTATAGTGCTCACTCTAGTAACTGTAACAACCTGTGCAGTTCCTCTCTCCTGCCTGGGGTGTCTCTCTCTGCTCTGGTGCTTCTATCACACTCTGGTCTGTACGAGTTACAGACCAGAGTGTGATAGAAGCACCAGAGCAGAGAGCAGCACCCCAGGCAGGAAAGAGGAACAGCACAGGTTGCAACAGGTGCAGGGTGCTAGAATGAACACTGCAATACTTAGGATGGAGGGTGTAGAATAAGCAAGGCTGAGCAAGGAGAATATGTAACTCTATTCTATAAAGTTACTAACCTGTGCTTATATCTGTAGGGATTTCCTCCTCCTTACATGGCTGATCACCTCTCATATGTGGCTCCTCTTCTTCCTTCATTTCAGTCACATACGTCTCTTCTCCTCCTGTATCTTCTACCTTCATATCAGTCACATACGTCTCTTCTCCTCCTGTATCTTCTACCTTCATATCAGTCACATACGTCTCTTCTCCTCCTGTATCTTCTACCTTCATATCAGTCACATACGTCTCTTCTCTCTCTATATCTTCTGCCTTCATATCCGTTAGATACGTCTCTTCTTCTCCCTCTATATCTTCTGCCTTATTATTCTTCACATATGTCACTTCTTCTCCCTCTATATCTTCTACCATAGTATCAGTCACATACGTCTCTTCTCCCTCTATATATTCTGCCTTCATATAAGTCACATATGTTGCTTCTTCTCTCTCTAAATCTTCTGCCTTTATATCAGTCACATACATCTCTTCTTCCTCTATATCTTCTGCCTTTATATCAATCACATATGTCTCTTCTTCTCCCTCTATATCTCTTGCATTTACATCAGCCAGACATTCACCCTAAATAACCCACAAAACAATAAAATAATTAAAGGCTGTTCTGCCTTCTTAGGTTTATCACTTCCTTAAGTGACTACACCATACAGACATTTGTCTTTTCTTTTTTTTTCTTTATTTCTTTTAAAAAAAGGATAAAAAGGATCACATACAGCAATTTATTAGTGCAATGATTCTCAGGTTTTTATAGGTGTTTTTATTGTATTAGATTGTGAATACTGGAATTTGTATTGATGTGTTGTGATCTTCCAATAAATAAATCTTTAAAAAAATAATAATAATAATAATAATAATAATAATTAAAGGCTGATTAAATTAATTCAAATAAAACTTCTATTGGTGAAACCCTAAGTCCCATCTACCCGATCCTCCCGTGGGGTCCTGTGATTCTCCTCTGTACAGTCCTGGGAATACAGAAGACGGGGACATCTCTCTGGGGAATCTCTGTTACTGGGCCCATCTGCAGGAGACACACAGTGACCGATTATATTGTGTATATGTGATTATCAGATGAATGCTTAGGAGCCCTAAAAACTGCTCTCTCCCGTACAATAAAAAAATGCACTTACCCAGTGATGTGAGGCTGGTGATTTGGTGAGGCTGGTGATTTTCCATTATCACGTCCTTGTACAGACCCTTGTGTTCCTCTATATACTCCCCCCTCCTGCATGGAGAGATAGACAGTGACATCCTGACACACACAATGACACAGTCATCACCCAGACACCTCCCCTGGTGTTACTGTATAATGTCCCATTCCCAGCAGTCACCTCTCCAGTCATCACCCAGACACCTCCCCTGGTGTTACTGTATAATGTCCCATTCCCAGCAGTCACCTCTCCAGTCATCACCCAGACACCTCCCCTGGTGTTACTGTATAATGTCCAATCCGCAGCAGTCACCTCTCCAGTCATCACCCAGACACCTCCCCTGGTGTTACTGTATAATGTCCAATCCGCAGCAGTCACCTCTCCAGTCATCACCCAGACACCTCCCCTGGTGTTACTGTATAATGTCCCATTCCCAGCAGTCACCTCTCCAGTCATCACCCAGACACCTCCCCTGGTGTTACTGTATAATGTCCCATTCCCAGCAGTCACCTCTCCAGTCAGCATCTGAATGATCTTGTTGGTGAGGTCCAGGATCTCCTGCTCATTGTCTCTCACATGTATCAGTGAGTAAGGTGGAGGCTCCGGGATGGGGTGATGGGTCCTGCTCAGTCCTCCTGACTCATGGAGATGGCGACTGGGCATCTCATGGTCACTGGATGTCTTCACTACCGTGTAATCCTGTGTAATGAGTGACATTAATAAAATGTAAATTTAAAAAAAAATCATATATTTGAAATTGTTCTATTTCAGGATTACCTGTCCAATATACAAGAGCGGTTTATATTACAAGCACCATCCCACTTCCTATACACAGGATAGTGGAGTGTTTATAGCATGCATCTCTCCTGCAGATATGTATCATCTGTCTGGGGTTGGCCCCAATGGATGAATTACCTGTACTGGATAATGTAGTGTAAACAGCAAAAAGATACTTGGGTGGCAGCCAAATAAAAAAGCACTCAAATCAGCCTTACAGTATAATAGTATAATCTTACAGGTGTAAGATTATAATATAGCTATATATAAAGGATCTCACAGAAGCAGCTACAAATAATATCGCAAGCTGCATCCAAATGTACAAGACTGATATACAATACAGTTCAGTTATGGAATGCTCCCTAAATGTCTAAAGCAGGCATGTCCAAACTGCGGCCCTCCAGCTGTTGTGAAACTACATATCCCATCATGCCCTGACACAGTTTTGCTTTCAGAGAATGCTAAAGCTGTGTCAGGGCATGCTGGGATGTGTAGTATCTCAACAGCTGGAGGGCCGCAGTTTGGACATGCCTGGTCTAAAGCATCTCAGATACCAGAATCAGAAGGGGTGATATGATCTGTTTATTATTAGAGATAAGAGTGTGACACTCCCAGATCCCCTCACCTCCCCAGTCAGGCCCCTGTGTTAGTAACAGAGATAATAGGATTTTGGTTACCTACCCATAAATCCTTTTCTTGTAGTCCGTAGAGGATGCTGGGGTCCATATTAGTACCATGGGGTATAGACGGGTCCACCAGGAGCCATTGGCACTTTAAGAGTTTGAGAGTGTGGGCTGGCTCCTTTCTCTATGCCCCTCCTACCAGACTCAGTCTAGAAACTGTGCCCGAGGAGACGGACATCTTCGAGAGAAGGATTTAACACAGATAGTGTCGAGATTCATACCAGCTCACACATACAAGGCACATCAAGCTAACTTAGCCTGAAAACTCAGCAACCGCTGAGGACATTACTTACCAAGTAAACAACGCAGTACTTAACTAAAAAAAAAGTTGTACTGAACCACATAACAAGTGCAGGAAACCGAAGCGCTGGGCCCAGCATCCTCTACGGCAGGGGTGGGGAACCTCCGGCCCGCGGGCCGTATAAGGCCCGCGAAGCCGTTTGGTCCGGCCCACCCGCTCCTCTCAGTGAGACACGCTGCCGCTCAGTCCGGCGGCAGCGTGTCTCAGCTGTCACCACACGGAGGAGAGCGCGGCTATTGTCGGGCGGCTGCGTGTAGGACTTGAAACTAGCCGCCAGTAAGTGAGCCAATCAGAGCTCGCGGACCGGCAGCCAATCAGGAGCCGCGGCTGCCGGTCCGCGAGCTCTGATTGGCTCTCGAACCGGCGGCTGGTTTCAAGTCCTACACGCCGCCGCCCAACATAGCCGCGCTCTCCTCCGTGTCCCCGCCGAAAGGAACGGTAAGCAGCACGGGGGGGGGGGGCATCTGTATACCTGGCACTGTGAGGGGCATCTGTATACCTGGCACTGTGAGGGGCATCTGTATACCTGGCACTGTGAGGGGCATCTGTATACCTGGCACTGTGAGGGGCATTTGTATACCTGGCACTGTGAGGGGCATTTGTATACCTGGCACTGTGAGGGGCATTTGTATTCCTGGCACTGTGGGGACATCTGTATACCTGGCACTGTGGGGACATCTGTATACCTGGCACTGTGAGGGGCATTTGTATACCTGGCACTGTGAGGGGCATTTGTATACCTGGCACTGTGAGGGGCATTTGTATACCTGGCACTGTGAGGGGCATTTGTATACCTGGCACTGTGAGGGGCATTTGTATACCTGGCACTGTGAGGGGCATTTGTATACCTGGCACTGTGAGGGGCATCTGTATACCTGGCACTGTGGGGGCATCTGTATACCTGGCACTGTGAGGGGCATTTGTATACCTGGCACTGTGGGGGCATCTGTATACCTGGCACTGTGAGGGTCATTTGTATACCTGGCACTGTGGGGGCATCTGTATACCTGGCACTGTGAGGCGCATTTGTATACCTGGCACTGTGAGGGGCATTTGTATACCTGGCACTGTGGGGGCAATTGTGGATCTGGCACTGCACTATTGGGGGCATATGTGTATCACGTCCCATTGTAACTGGCCACACCCATTTTTTTGGCGAGCACGGGGGCAGACTTGTATGGCCCCCGAAGGATTTTATAAATATCCAAATGGCCCTCGGTAGAAAAAAGGTTCCCCACCCCTGCTCTACGGACTACGAGAAAAGGATTTACCGGTAGGTAACCAAAATCCTATTTTCTCTTATGTCCTAGAGGATGCTGGGGTCCATATTAGTACCATGGGGATGTACCAAAGCTCCCAGAACGGGAGGGAGAGCGCGGAGGCTGCTGCAGCACTGATTGACTGAACTTCAGATCATCAGAGGCCAAAGTATCGAACTTGTAGAACTTCTCAAACGTGTTCGACCCAGACCAAGTTGCTGCTCGGCAAAGTTGTAACGCCGAGACACCCCGGGCAGCCGCCCAGGAAGACCCCACCTTACGTGTAGAGTGGGCCTCGACAGACGTAGGACACGGCAAGCCTGCCGTAGAATACGCATGCTGGATAGTGAACCTGATCCAGAGAGATATCGTCTGCTTAGAAGCAGGACACCCAATTTTCTTGGGCTCATACAGGACAAACAGAGTCCGATTTCCTATGACGAGCAGTCCTTTTCACATAAACTGAGGAGTCAGTAGCCACTGGCACCACAATAGGTTGGTTGATATGAAATGCCGACACAACCTTCGGAAGAAACTGCTGACGTGTCCGGAGCTCAGCTCTATCTTCATGGAAGATCAAGTATGGGCTTTTACACGATAAAGCCCCCAGCTCCGACACACGTCTAGCAGAAGCTAAAGCCAACAAAGTGACAGTTTTTCACGTAAGAAATCTGACTTCAACCTCCTGCAGAGGCTCGAACCAGTCCGATTAGAGGAACTGCAACACCACGTTAAGGTCCCAAGGTGCTGTAGGCGGTACAAAGGGAGGTTGGATGTGCAGAACTCCCTTCAAAAAGGTCTGAACCTCAGGGAAGGCAGCCAATTGTTTTTGGAAGAAAACGGATAGGGCCGAAATCTGGACCATCACAGATCCCAACTTTAGGCCCATATCCACACCAGCTTGTAAGAAGAGGAGAAACCGTCCCAGTTGAAACTCCACCGCAGGAAATTTCTTGGACTCACACCAAGATACATATTTTTTCCAGATTCGATGGTAATGTTTAGAACAGGCATTACCAACCGCGGTCCTCAAGGCACACCAACAGTGCAGGTTTTAGTGATATCCAGCCTTCAGCACAGGTGACTTAATTAGTAGCTGAGCTATTTTAACCATCTGTGCTGCAGCCTGGATATAACTAAAACCTGCACTGTTGGTGTGCCTTGAGGACTGTGGTTGGGAATGCCTGGTTTAGACGTTACTCCTTTCCTAGCCTGTATCAGGGAAGGAATAACCTTGTTCGGAATGCCCTTCCGAGCTAGTATCTGGCGTTCAACCTCCATGCCATCAAACGTAGCCGTGGTAAGTCTTGATAGGCGAACAGCCCCTGCTGCAGCAGGTCCTCCCGAAGAGGAAGAGGCCTCGGCTCTTCTAGCAGTAGATCCGCGTACCAAGACCTTCTTGGCCAATCTGGAGCAATGAGGATCGCTTGAACCCTTGTTCTCCTTATGATCTTTAGCACTCTTGGAATGAGTGGAAGTGGAGGAAACACGCACACCGACTGGAACACCCACGGAGACACTAGGGTGTCCACCGCCACGGCGTGCGGGTCCCTCGACCTGGTACAATACCTCTGAAGCTTCTTGTTGAGACGAGAGACCATCATGTCTATTTGAGGTATACCCCAAAGATTTGTCACCTCCGTGAACACCTCCGGATGGAGTCCCCACTCCCCTGGATGGAGATCGCTTCTGCTGAGGAAGTCCGCTTCCCAGTTGTCTACTCCCGGAATGAAGATTGCGGACAGCGCCAACGCGTGTTTTTCTGCCCAGAGGATGATTCTTGTCACCTCTGACATTGCAGCTCTGCTCTTCATTCCGCCCTATCGGTCGATGTAAGCCACTGTCGTTACATTATCCGACTGCACTTGAATGGCCCGATTTCACAGAAGATGGGCTGCTTGGAGAAGACCGTTGTAGACGGCTCTTAGTTCTAGAATGTTTAATCGGCAGGCTGGCTTCCATACTTGACCACCTTCCTTGGAAGGTCTCCCCTTGAGTGACTGCACCCCAGCCTCAGAGAGTTGCATCCATGGTTAGAAGGATCCAGTCCTGAATCCCAAACCTGCGGCCCTCCAGAAGGTGAGGCAGTTGCAACCACCAGAGGAGTGAAATCCTGGCCTTTGGCGACAGACGTATCCGCTGGTGCATATGTAGATGGGATCCCAACCACCTGTCCAGGAGATCCAGTTGGAAGGACCGAGTATGAAACCTCCCATACTGTAGTGCCTCGTAAGAGGCCACCAACTTCCCCAGAAGGCGAATGCACTGATGAACAGACACCCGAGCTGGCTTCAGGACATCCCGGACCATTGTGTGCATCACCAACGCTTTTTCCTCTGGAAGGAACACCCTCTGTAATCCCGTGTCGAGGATCATTCCCAGAAATGACAGCCTCCTGGTTGGTTCCAAATTTGATTTTGGAAGAATCAGAATCCAATCGTGTTCCCCGAGCAGGTGGGTCGTGAGAAGGGTGGACTGTAACAGCTTCTCCTTGGACGGTGCCTTTATCAGCAGATCGTCCAGATATGGAATTATGTTCACCCCCTGTCTGCGGAGGAGAACCATCATTTCCGCCATCACCTTGGCGAAAACCCTCGGTGCTGTGGAGAGGCCAAATGGCAGAGCCTGCAACTGATAGTGACAGTCCAACAGTGTAAATCGGAGATAAGCCTGATGCAGCGGCCAAATCAGAATGTGGAGGTACGCATCCTTGATATCCAGGGATACCATGAATTCCCCCTCCTCCAGACTTTAAATCACCGTCCTTAAAGATTCCATTTTGAACTTGAACTCCTTCAGAAAGGGGTTTAGCGATTTTAGGTTCAGAATGGGTCTGACCAAACCACCGGGTTTCGGTACCATGAAAAGGTTTATTTTAAACTAGAGATGTGCGGCTGGCACTTTTCGTGTTTTGCGTTTTGGTTCTAATTCCACTTTCGTGTTTTGGTTTGATTTTGCCAAAACCATCATTTCGTGTTTTGGTTTTGGAGCTGGATGATTTTTGAAAAAAACATAAAAACAGCTAAAAGCACAGAATTTGGGGGTAATTTTGATCCTACTGTATTATTAACCTCAATAACATTCATTTTCACTCATTTCCAGTCTATTCTGAACACCTCATACCTCACAATATTGTTTTTAGGCCAAAAGGTTGCACTGAGGTGGCTGTATGACTAAGCTTAGCGACACAAGTGTGCGGCACAAACACCTGGCCCATCTAGGGGTGGCACTGCAGTTACAGACAGGATGGCACTTAAAAAAAACTAGTCCCCAAACAGCACATGATGCAAAGAAGAAAAAGAGGTGCAAGCTGGAGTTGTCCTTGGGCCCTCACACCCACCCTTATGTTATATAAACAGGACATGCACACTTTAACAAACCAATCATTTCAGCGACAGGGTCTGCCACACGACTGTGGCTGAAATGACTGGTTTGTTTGGGCCCCCATCAAAAAAGTAGCAATCAATCTCTCCTTGCACAAACTGGCTTCTACAGAGGCAAGATGCCGACCTCATCCTCCGATTCCTCTCCCCTTTCACTGTGTACATCCTCCTCCTCAAAGAGTATTAATTCGTCCCCACTGGAATCCACCATCTCAGGTCCCTGTGTACTTTCTGGAGGCAATTGCTGGTAAAGGTCTTCCCGGAGGAATTTATAATTCTGACATGCCTACTTGGATGCTGTCACCGCATTTTTTCGGGCCACCGACAGCATCTCCTGCACCCCCCCGCCATTTTTCAAAAAATTCTGCACCACCAAATTAATTGTATGTGCAAACCATGGGACATGCTGGAATTTGCTAAGATGTAATGCACGCACAATATTGGTGGCGTTGTCCGATATCACAAATCCCCAGGAGAGTCCAATTGGGGTAAGCCATTCTGCAATGATGTTTTTCAGTTTCTGTAAGAGGTTGTCAGCTGTGTGCCTCTTAAGGAAAGCGGAGATACATTGAGTAGCCTGCCTAGGAACGAGGTGGCGTTTGCGAGATGCTGCTACTGGTGCAGCTGCTGTTCTTGCTGCGGGAGGCAATACATCTACCCAGTGGGCTGTTACAGTCATATAGTCCTTAGTCTGCCTTGTTCCACTTGTCCACATGTCCGTGGTTAAGTGGACACTGGATACAACTGCATTTTGTAGGACACTGGTGACTCTTTTTCTGACGTCTGTGTACATTCTCGGCATCGCCTGCCTAGAGAAGTGGAACCTAGATGGGATTTGATACCGGGAACACAGTACCTCAAACAATTCTCTAAGTCCCACTGAACTAATGGCGGATACCGGACGCACGTCTAACACCAACATAGCTGTCAAGGCCTCAGTTATCCGCTTTGCAAAAGGATGACTGCTATCATATTGCATCTTCCTCACAAAGGACTGTTGGACAGTCAGTGGCTTACTGAAAGTAGTACAAGTGGTCTTCCGACTTCCCCTCTGGGATGACGATCGACTCCCAGCAGCAACAGCAGGCGTACCACTCAAGGATCCTAGGAGAGGACTCCTCAGTCTTGACAGTGACATGGCCTGCAGGACTACGGACGTTCCTGACTGAGGAGGAAGTTGACGTTGAGGGAGTTGGTAGTGTGGCTTGCAGGAGCTTGGGTACAGGGGGAAGAAGGGATTTAGGTGTCAGTGGACTGCTTACGCTCTTATCCAAAGTTTCACAACTCGACACTGACTTCTGATGAATGCGCAGCAGGTGACGTATAAGGGAGGATGTTCCTAGGTGGTTAACATCCTTACACCCTACTTATTCCAGATTGACAGAGGCAACAGATGGCTTGACACCTGTTGTCCGGATTTGTGGAGAAATAATTCTACACCGAAGAGGTGGCTTTTTTGGTAGTTTGCCCAGGTATCACAATGGGCTTCTTCATCCCACGGACAACAGGTGTCTCCCCCGGTGCCTGACGTAAACCACATCACCATCAGAATCCTCATTGTCAACTTCCTCCTCAGCGCCAGCAACACCCATATCCTCATCCTGGTGTACTTCAACAGTGACATCTTCAATTTCAGTATCATTAACTGGACTGTGGGTGCTCCTTCTAGCACTTGCAGGGGGCGTGCAAATGGTTGAAAGAGCCACCTCTTCTCGTCCAGTGTTGGGAAGGTCAGGCATTGCAACTGCCAACACACTTGGACTCTACTTGGGGATTTGTGATACCATCTCAGAGCGCACAGTTCTTTTCAGTGCTCTTTCCAGCTTAATATTTAATTTTTCTAGCGGGAGGATGAGGGCTTCCATCGTCATGTGAAGCTGAATCACTAGTCATGAACATAGGCCAGGGCCTCAGCCGTTCCTTGCCACTCCGTGTCGTAAATGCCATATTGGCAAGTTTACATTTCTCCTAAAACCATTTAAATTTCTTTTTTAGGGTCTTTTTACTGAACTTTGGCTTTTTGGATTTTAAATGCCCTCTACTATCACAATGGGAATCGGCCTTGGCAGACGACGTTGGTGGCATTTCATCGTCTATGTCATGGCTAGTGGCAGCAGCAGCTTCAGCACTAGGAGGAAGTGGTTCTTGATCTTTCCCTATTAACTCCTCCAAATGTTTTTTCTCCATTATTTTCTTGAGTTATATAACACAGTATGCGGCACAGGAGAGCGTACCCCTACACCTCACAGGGCAAACCCTGTAAAAATTATTTTGATTAAATATTAATAACCCCTTTATTTGGAGTAAATAATATACAGCACAGGACAGCACCACTGAATTTATATGGCAGCACCACTGGACTGGATTTATACAGAATTATATGGATTTACATGGAATTATACGGCAGAATAACTGGAATTATACGCCAGTATCACGGGAATTATATGGCAGTATCACAGGAATTATGCGGCAATGTCACAGGAATTATACGCCAGTATTCCGAAAATTATACGGCAATGTCACAGGAATTATACGCCAGTATTCCGAAAATTATACGGCAATGTCACAGGAATTATACGCCAGTATTCCGAGAATTATACAGCAATGTCACAGGAATTATACACCAGTATTCCGAGAATTATACGGCAATGTCACAGGAATTATACGGCAATATCATACGAATTATACGCCAGTATTCCGAGAATTATACGGCAATGTCACAGGAATTATACGGCAATATCATACGAATTATACGTCAGTATTCCGAGAATTATACGGCAATGTCACAGGAATTATACGCCAGTATTCCGAGAATTATACGGCAATGTCACAGGAATTATACGGCAATATCATACGAATTATACGCCAGTATTCCGAGAATTATACGGCAATGTCATAGGAATTATACGGCAATGTCACAGGAATTATACGCCAATATTCTGAGAATTATACAGCAATATCATAGGAATTATATGCCAGTATTCCGAGAATTATACGGCAATGTCACAGGAATTATACGGCAATATCATACGAATTATATGCCAGTATTCCGAGAATTATACGGCAATGTCACAGGAATTATACGGCAATATCATACGAATTATACGCCAGTATTCCGAGAATTATACGGCAATGTCACAGGAATTATACGCCAGTATTCCGAGAATTATACGGCAATGTCACAGGAATTATACGGCAATATCATACGAATTATACGCCAGTATTCCGAGAATTATACGGCAATGTCATAGGAATTATACGACAGTATTCCGAGAATTATACGGCAATGTCACAGGAATTATACGCCAATATTCCGAGAATTATACGGCAATATCATAGGAATTATATGCCAGTATTCCGAGAATTATACGGCAATGTCACAGGTATTATACGCCAGTATCACGGGAATTATACGGCAATATCACGGGAATTATACGCCAGTAACACTGGATATATGGCAGCAGAGGACACCACTGTGACTGGTCACTGGACTGATGCTACACAAGACACTAGCCCTGGTCTGATGCAAAACAACACAGCAAAACTGCAAGGGACTTATACAGCAGCCAGCAGCAATGGGGACATATAGCAGCAGAGGACACCAACACTGTGACTGGCTGGACTGATGCAGCACAATACACTTTCCCGCCCCCACACAGACACTGAGGACAGAGACACGTCCTCTCACTAAACTCTCCGAGACTGGAGTAAAAATGGCCGCCACGCACGGCTCCTTATATGGAATCCAAATCCCGCAAGAATCCGTCAGCGGGATGATGACGTTTTGCCTCGTTCGGGTTTCCGAGTCAGGCGGGAAAACCCGAGCCGGGCTCGGAACCGGGTTCAGAGTGTGAAGTTCCATACGGTTCGGTTCTCTGAGAACCGAACCCGCTCATCTCTATTTTAAACGTTTATTTTTTTCAGGTAGGCTGTTGGGCAACAGTATACAGGTGAAACTCAGATAATTAGAATATCGTGCAAAAATAAGAATTTACTTACCGATAATTCTATTTCTCGGAGTCCGTAGTGGATGCTGGGGTTCCTGAAAGGACCATGGGGGAATAGCGGCTCCGCAGGAGACAGGGCACAAAAAGTAAAGCTTTAGGATCAGGTGGTGTGCACTGGCTCCTCCCCCTATGACCCTCCTCCAAGCCTCAGTTAGGATACTGTGCCCGGACGAGCGTACACAATAAGGAAGGATTTATGAATCCCGGGTAAGACTCATACCAGCCACACCAATCACACTGTACAACCTGTGATCTGAACCCAGTTAACAGTATGATAACAGCGGAGCCTCTGAAAAGATGGCTCACAACAAATAATAACCCGATTTTTGTAACTATGTACAAGTAATGCAGATAATCCGCACTTGGGATGGGCGCCCAGCATCCACTACGGACTCCGAGAAATAGAATTATCGGTAAGTAAATTCTTATTTTCTCTATCGTCCTAGTGGATGCTGGGGTTCCTGAAAGGACCATGGGGATTATACCAAAGCTCCCAAACGGGCGGGAGAGTGCGGATGACTCTGCAGCACCGAATGAGAGAACTCCAGGTCCTCCTTAGCCAGGGTATCAAATTTGTAGGATTTTACAAACGTGTTTGCCCCTGACTAAATAGCCGCTCGGCAAAGTTGTAAAGCCGAGACCCCTCGGGCAGCCGCCCAAGATGAGCCCACCTTCCTTGTGGAATGGGCATTTACATATTTTGGCTGTGGCAGGCCTGCCACAGAATGTGCAAGCTGAATTGTATTACACATCCAACTAGCAAAAGTCTGCTTAGAAGCAAGAGCACCCAGTTTGTTGGGTGCATACAGGATAACAGCAAGTCAGTTTTCCTGACTCCAGCCGTCCTGGAACCTATATTTTCAGGGCCCTGACCACATCTAGCAACTTGGAGTCCTCCAAGTCCCTAGTAGGCGCAAGACACCACAATAAGCTGGTTCAGGTGAAACACTGACACCACCTTAGGGAGAGAACTGGGGACGAGTCCGCAGCTCTGCCCTGTCCGAATGGACAAACAGATATGGGCTTTTTTGAGAAAAAAACCACCAATTTGACACTCGCCTGGTCCAGGCCAGGTCCAAGAGCATGTTCACTTTTCATGTGAGATGCTTCAAATCCACAGATTTGACTGGTTTTAAACCAATGTGTTTTGAGGAATCCCAGAACTACGTTGAGATCCCACAGTGCCACTGGAGGCACAAAAGGGGGTTGTATATGCAATACTCCCTTGACAAACTTCTGGACTTCAGGAACTGAAGCCAATTCTTTCTGGAAGAAAAATCGACAGGGCCGAAATTTGAACCTTAATGGACCCCAATTTGAGGCCCATAGACACTCCTGTTTGCAGGAAATGCAGGAATCGACCGAGTTGAAATTTCTTCGTGGGGCCTTCCTGGCCTCACACCACGCAACATATTTTCGCCACATGTGGTGATAATGTTGTGCGGTCACCTCCTTTCTGGCTTTGACCAGGGTAGGAATGACCTCTTCCTGAATGCCTTTTCCCTTAGGATCCGGCGTTCCACCGCCATGCCGTCAAACGCAGCTGCGGTAAGTCTTGGAACAGACATGGTACTTGCTGAAACAAGTCCCTTCTTAGCGGCAGAGGCCATAAGTCCTCTGTGAGCATCTCTTGAAGTTCCGGGTACCAAGTCCTTCTTGGCCAATCCGGAGCCATGAGTATAGTTCTTACTCCTCTACGTCTTATAATTCTCAGTACCTTAGGTATGAAAAGCAGAGGATGGAACACATACACCGACTGGTACACCCACGGTGTTACCAGAACGTCCACAGCTATTGCCTGAGGGTCTCTTAACCTGGCGCAATACCTGTCCCGTTTTTTGTTCAGACGGGACGCCATCATGTCCACCTTTGGTAATTCCCAACGGTTTACAATCATGTGGAAAACTTCCCCATGAAGTTCCCACTCTGCCGGGTGGAGGTCGTGCCTACTGAGGAAGTCTGCTTCCCAGTTTCCATTCCCGGAATGAAACACTGCTGACAGTGCCATCACATGATTTTCCGCCCAGCGAAAAGTCCTTGCAGTTTTTGCCACTGCCCTCCTGCTTCTTGTGCCGCCCTGTCTATTTACGTGGGCGACTGCCGTGATGTTTTATCCCACTGGATCAATACCGGCTGACCTTGAAGCAGAGGTCTTGCTAAGCTTAGAGCATTATAAATTTACCCTTAGCTATATTTATGTGGAGAAAAGTCTCCAGACTTGATCACACTCCCTGGAAATTTTTTCCTTGTGTGACTGCTCCCCAGCCTCTCGGGCTGGCCTCCGTGGTCACCAACATCCAAAACTGAATGCCGAATCTGCGGCCCTCTAGAAGATGAGCACTCTGTAACCACCACAGGAGAGACACCCTTGTCCTTGGATATAGGGTTATCCGCTGATGCGATCCGGACCATTTGTCCAGCAGATCCCACTGAAAAGTTCTTGCATGAAATCTGCCGACTGGAATTGCTTCGAAGGAAGTCACCATTTTTTTTTACCATGGCCCTTGTGCAATGATGCACTGATTTTAGGAGGTTCCTGACTAGCTCGGATAACTCCCTGGCTTTCTCTTCCGGGAGAAACACCTTTTTCTGGACTGTGTCCAGAATCATCCCTAAGCACAGGAGACTTGTTGTCGGGATCAGCTGCGATTTTGGAATATTTAAAATCCACCCCTGCTGTTGTAACAGTATCCGAGATAGTGCTACTCCGACCTCCAACTGTTCCCTGGACTTTGCCCTTATCAGGAGATCGTCCAAGTAAGGGATAATTAAGACGCCTTTTCTTCGAAGAAGAACCATCATTTCGGCCATTACCTTGGTAAAGACCCGGGGTGCCGTGGACAATCCAAACGGCAGCGTCTGAAACTGATAGTGACAGTTCTGTACCACGAACCTGAGGTACCCTTAGTGATAAGGGCAAATTTGGGACATGGAGGTAAGCATCCCTGATGTCTCGGGACACCATATAGTCCCCTTCTTCCCGGTTCGTTATCACTGCTCTGAGTGACTCCATCTTGATTTGAACCTTTGTAAGTGTTCAAATTTTTTTAGATTTAGAATAGGTCTCACCTAGCCTTCTGGCTTCAGTACCACAATATAGTGTGGAATAATACCCCTTTTCTTGTTGTAGGAGGGGTAATTTAATTATCACCTGCTGGAAATACAGCTCGTGAATTGTTTCCCATACTGCCTCCTTGTCGGAGGGAGACCTTGGTAAAGCAGACTTCAGGAGCCTGCGCAGGGGAAACGTCTCGACATTCCAATCTGTACCCCTGGGATACTACTTGTAGGATCCAGGGGTCCTGTACGGTCTCAGCGTCATGCTGAGAGCTTGTCAGAAGCGGTGGAACGCTTCTGTTCCTGGGAATGGGCTGCCTGCTGCAGTCTTCTTCCCTTTCCTCTATCCCTGGGCAGATATGACTCTTATAGGGACGAAAGGACTGAAGCTGAAAAGACGGTGTCTTTTTCTGCAGAGATGTGACTTAGGGTAAAAACGGTGGATTTTCCAGCAGTTGCCGTGGCCACCAGGTCCGATGGACCGACCCCAAATAACTCCTCTTCCTTTATACGGCAATACACCTTTGTGCCGTTTGGAATCTGCATCACCTGACCACTGTCGTGTCCATAAACATCTTCTGGCAGATATGGACATCGCACTTACTCTTGATGCCAGAGTGCAAATATCCCTCTGTGCATCTCGCATATATAGAAATGCATCCTTTAAATGCTCTATAGTCAATAAAATACTGTCCCTGTCAAGGGTATCAATATTTTTAGTCAGGGAATCCGACCAAGCCACCCCAGCTCTGCACATCCAGGCTGAGGCGATCGCTGGTCGCAGTATAACACCAGTATGTGTGTATATACTTTTTATGATATTTTCCAGCCTCCTGTCAGCTGGCTCCTTGAGGACGGCCCTATCTATAGACGGTACCGCCACTTGTTCTGATAAGCGTGTGAGCGCCTTATCCACCCTAAGGGGTGTTTCCCAACGCGCCCTAACTTCTGGCGGGAAAGGGTATACCGCCCATATTTTCTATCGGGGGGGAACCCATTTAATTTATCTGATTCAGGAAAAACTACGGTAGTTTTTTCACATCCCACATAATACCCTCTTTTGTGGTACTTGTAGTATCAGAAATATGTAACACCTCCTTCATTGCCCTTAACGTGTGGCCCTAATAAGGAATACGTTTGTTTATTCACCGTCGACACTGGATTCAGTGTCCCTGTCTGTGTCTGTGTCGACCGACTAAAGTAAACGGGCGTTTTAAAACCCCTGACGGTGTTTTTGAGACGTCTGGACCGGTACTAATTGTTTATCGGCCGTCTCATGTCGTCAACCGACCTTGCCGCGTGTTGACATTATCACGTAATTCCCTAAATAAGCCATCCATTCCGGTGTCGACTCCCTAGAGAGTGACATCACCATTACAGGCAATTGCTCCGCCTCCTCACCAACATCGTCCTCATACATGTCGACACACACGTACCGACACACAGCACACACACAGGGAATGCTCTGATAGAGGACAGGACCTACTAGCCCTTTGGAGAGACAGAGGGAGAGTTTGCCAGCACACACCAAAAACGCTATAATTATATAGGGACAACCTTATATAAGTGTTTTCCCTTATAGCATCTTTTTTATATATTTTTAACGCCAAATTAGTGCCCCCCCTCTCTGTTTTAACCCTGTTTCTGTAGTGCAGTGCAGGGGAGAGCCTGGGAGCCTTCCCTCCAGCCTTTCTGTGAGGGAAAATGGCGCTGTGTGCTGAGGAGATAGGCCCCGCCCCTTTTTCGGCGGCCTCGTCTCCCGCTCTTAACGGATTCTGGCAGGGGTTAAATATCTCCATATAGCCCCCGGAGGCTATATGTGAGGTATTTTTAGCCAAAAATAGGTTTTCATTGCCTCCCAGGGCGCCCCCCTCCCAGCGCCCTGCACCCTCAGTGACTGCCGTGTGAAGTGTGCTGAGAGGAAATGGCGCACAGCTGCAGTGCTGTGCGCTACCTTAAGAAGACTGAGGAGTCTTCATGCCGCCGATTCTGGACCTTCTTCTTGTTTCAGCATCTGCAAGGGGGCCGGCGGCGAGGCTCCGGTGACCATCCAGGCTGTACCTGTGATCGTCCCTCTGGAGCTAATGTCCAGTAGCCAAAGAAGCCAATCCATCCTGCACGCAGGTGAGTTCACTTCTTCTCCCCTAAGTCCCTCGTTGCAGTGATCCTGTTGCCAGCAGGACTCACTGTAAAATAAAAAACCTAAGCTAAACTTTTCTAAGCAGCTCTTTAGGAGAGCCACCTAGATTGCACCCTTCTCGGCCGGGCACAAAAATCTAACTGAGGCTTGGAGGAGGGTCATAGGGGGAGGAGCCAGTGCACACCACCTGATCCTAAAGCTTTACTTTTTGTGCCCTGTCTCCTGCGGAGCCGCTATTCCCCCATGGTCCTTTCAGGAACCCCAGCATCCACTAGGACGATAGAGAAAGTTAATTTATTTCAGTATTTCAACTTAAAAGGTGAAACTAATATATTATATAGACTCATTACATGCAAAGTGAGATATTATAAGCCTTTATTTGTTATAAGTTTGATGACTGAAAAATCGGCTAAATGATAAGATCGTTGGTTGTCAAAATTGCTAAAATCGCCAAGTTTATAGGGCCCTTAAGACAGCACACTGAGCGGCAATATTACAAGTCTATGTGTCCCATCAGTGTAATGTTGCTACACTAGGATTATGAACTAAAGGCCTCTCCTCATAAGAATACAGTCATATGAGCTGTGTTTCCACTACAACACACAGTGTACTGAGTGGCAGTGACAATCATTTCAATATTAGCAGAAGAATTGTTAAAACACCGCCATTCAGCACTTGTATACGCCCACATTGCAGTCATACATGAGGAGACCCCTCTACAAGAACCTGCTGTTTGTGCTGTATACTCAGGGCTATGTATGGCATGCTGAGCAGCACACAGATTATTACATGCACCAGTATATGATATAACTAGCAGATCCCTGATATATTGCATGCGTTATACACAACACAGCGTGCTAAGTGGCAACTCTCACTAGCAATACTTCTCAACATTGATGAACAAGCATTCTCCTCTTTACTAATATCCAGATTCAACTATAACTGGACATCAGAGCCCACTCCACCTGTGCTTTAATCAGGACACTAGAGCCTGCTCCACCTGTGATATCAGGACACTAGAGCCTGCTCCACCTGTGATATCAGGACACTAGAGCCTGCTCCACCTGTGCTGTAATCAGGACACTAGAGTCTGCTCCACCTGTGCTGTAATCAGGACACTAGAGTCTGCTCCACCTGTGCTGTAATCAGGACACTAGAGTCTGCTCCACCTGTGCTGTAATCAGGACACTAGAGCCTGCTCCACTTGTGATATAACCAGGACACTAGAGCCTTCTCCACCTGTGCTGTAATCAGGAAACTAGAACCTGCTCCACCTGTGATATAATCTTGACACTACTAGAGCCTGCTCGGTCATGTGGGAGGTATGTCCACCTGTGATATAATCAGGACACTAAAGCCCGGTCCACCTGTTTTATAATAATAAAAATATAATAATAAATACCATTACCTTAGCCAGAAACAGCTATGTCACCTACTCAGCAGTCACCCGGAAAATGTTACCGCTGCCACAGAGCGCCGGTAGTCAGGCGGAAGCACAGGCTGGAAGCCAGGTGTAACGCAAAGACCGGAAGTTAGGTAAAGTTGGAACGCACATGCCGGAAGTCAGGTGGAAGTTGGACCGCACAGGCCGGAAGTCATGTGGAACGCACAAGCCGGAAGCCTGGTGTGTAACGTAAACAGGAGGGAGGCGACAGTGAGCGGGAGCGGGTAAATCAGCGGCAGCAGCTGGAAATGTAATGTGATATAATAAAGATGCGTTTACATCTTGCAGGTACACGGGTGAGGCGTTTTAATGTCACCATTATCCGGCTGTGAGGCGGCACCATGCGGCTGTGCAGTCGGGATTACCATAATGGGGCATCATGGCGCTATCCCCCTCCTGGCCTCATACATACCTCCCAACATTGCCCGGGCCTCTCCAGGAGGGATAGAATGCTCTGTTTCTGGACTTCCCACTTCATGTATGAGTGACTGCCATCGCCTGTGTTGAACTAGTTGTTTGATAAGAAAAGTGTCTTGCCACAGGTGATAGCAATAATTAATTAAGAGGGAAGTCCAGGAACAGAGCATTCTGTCCCTCCTTGAGAGGGTCATGTTGGGAGGTATGCTCATACCTCATGGCTCCCACCTCAGACTCATGATACTCCCATCATCCCCCATATGCCCAGCACTGTATTTCCCCTTATGGTGTATTATAGCCACAGTACAGCCACATTTGTTAATATTATCATACATCTATAGCTACTTAATTGACGTGGTGACCAATTTATTCTATTGTACTTCAATTTACATATTAATTTTGATCTATTTAATTTATTTAATTTCATTATGACCCATTTTATCATCCGCTTAGGCAGCAATATGTGGGATATATATATATATATATATATATATATATATACACACACACACACACACACACACACACACACACACACGTGTGTGTGTGTCCATGTCCGGAATTACAGACGAGGCGGCACTCTATCGGTCTTATTTGAAAACATAAGCGTGGTTTATGGTTTATTGCTCCATAGGCCAACGTTTCAAGGCTGTGCAGCCTTTTTGTCAGGGCCTATATCACGCCCTGACGAAAAGGCTGCACAGCCTTGAAACGGCCTATGGAGCAATAAACCATTCTTCTGTTTTCAAATAAGACAGATAAAGTGCCGCCTCGTCTGTAATTCAGGATATGGATACGTATTAATTCTAGGAGGGCACACCGGCAGTTGCACCATTGAACCCAGAGTGCCAATCTACACAGCTATATATATATATAACAACGTGGAACCTTGCTCACGTTAAAGTGTACTTGCCGGGTGCCAGCCAGTCGCGCTGCAGCAAGGCAACTTGTAGTACATAGAATCCGAAGGCGGCACTCCGTAAATAATCAAGCAAAACAACCAATAGGTGAAGCAGTGCTTTAATGCTTGCTTGACTAAAGCGCTGAAACGTTGCTTCACCTATTGGTTGTTTTGCTTGATTATATACGGAGTGCCGCCTTTGGATCCTATAGATATATATATATAAATAATTGTGTGTGTGTAGAATATAAAATCTATACATTATTTCTCTGACGTCCTAAGTGGATGCTGGGGACTCCGTCAGGACCATGGGGAATAGCGGCTCCGCAGGAGACAGGGCACAAAAGTAAAAGCTTTAGGATCAGGTGGTGTGCACTGGCTCCTCCCCCTATGACCCTCCTCCAAGCCTCAGTTAGGTTTTTGTGCCCGGCCGAGAAGGGTGCAATCTAGGTGGCTCTCCTAAAGAGCTGCTTAGAGTAAAAGTTTTGTTAGGTTTTTTATTTTCAGTGAGTCCTGCTGGCAACAGGCTCACTGCAACGAGGGACTTAGGGGAGAAGAAGTGAACTCACCTGCGTGCAGGATGGATTGGCTTCTTAGGCTACTGGACACTAGCTCCAGAGGGACGATCACAGGTACAGCCTGGATGGGTCACCGGAGCCGCGCCGCCGACCCCCTTGCAGATGCTGAAGAGAGAAGAGGTCCAGAAATCGGCGGCTGAAGACTTCTCAGTCTTCATGAGGTAGCGCACAGCACTGCAGCTGTGCGCCATTGCTCTCAGCACACTTCACACCAACGGTCACTGAGGGTGCAGGGCGCTTGGGGGGGCGCCCTGGGCAGCAATGAAAGTACCTATACTGGCTAAAAATACATCACATATAGCCCCTGGGGCTATATGGATGTATTTAACCCCTGCCAGGTTGTCAGAAAAACGGGAGAAGAAGCCCGCCGAAAAGGGGGCGGGGCCTATTCTCCTCAGCACACAGCGCCATTTTCCTACACAGCTCCGCTGCTAGGAAGGCTCCCAGGCTCTCCCCTGCACTGCACTACAGAAACAGGGTTAAAACAGAGAGGGGGGGCACTTATTCGGCGATATTATAATATATTAAGATGCTATAAGGGAAAACACTTATATAAGGTTGTCCCTGTATAATATAGCGTTTTGGTGTGTGCTGGCAAACTCTCCCTCTGTCTCCCCAAAGGGCTAGTGGGGTCCTGTCCTCTATCAGAGCATTCCCTGTGTGTGTGCTGTGTGTCGGTACTTGTGTGTCGACATGTATGAGGACGATGTTGGTGAGGAGGCGGAGCAATTGCCTGTAATGGTGATGTCACTCTCTAGGGAGTCGACACCGGAATGGATGGCTTATTTAGGGAATTACGTGATAATGTCAACACGCTGCAAGGTCGGTTGACGACATGAGACGGCCGGCAAACCAATTAGTACCTGTCCAGGCGTCTCAAACACCGTCAGGGGCTTTAAAACGCCCATTTACCTCAGTCGGTCGACACAGACACGGACACTGACTCCAGTGTCGACGGTGAAGAAACAAACGTATTTTCCATTTGGGCCACACGTTACATGTTAAGGGCAATGAAGGAGGTGTTACATATTTCTGATACTACAAGTACCACAAAAGAGGGTATTATGTGGGGTGTGAAAAAACTACCTGTGGTTTTTTCCTGAATCAGATAAATTAAATGAAGTGTGTGATGATGCGTGGGTTTCCCCCGATAGAAAATTATTGGCGTTATACCCTTTCCCGCCAGAAGTTAGGGCGCGTTGGGAAACACCCCTTAGGGTGGATAAGGCGCTCACACGCTTATCAAAACAAGTGGCGTTACCGTCTCCAGATACGGCCGCCCTCAAGGAGCCAGCTGATAGGAGGCTGAAAAATATCCTAAAAAGTATATACACACATACTGGTGTTATACTACGACCAGCGATCGCCTCAGCCTGGATGTGCAGCGCTGGGGTGGCTTGGTCGGATTCCCTGACTGAAAATATTGATACCCTTGACAGGGACAGTATTTTATTGACTATAGAGCATTTAAAGGATGCATTTCTATATATGCGAGATGCACAGAGGGATATTTGCACTCTGGCATCAAGAGTAAGTGCGATGTCCATATCTGCCAGAAGATGTTTATGGACACGACAGTGGTCAGGTGATGCAGATTCCAAACGGCACATGGAAGTATTGCCGTATAAAGGGGAGGAGTTATTTGGGGTCGGTCCATCGGACCTGGTGGCCACGGCAACAGCTGGAAAATCCACCTTTTTTACCCCAAGTCACATCTCAGCAGAAAAAGACACCGTCTTTTCAGCCTCAGTCCTTTCGTCCCCATAAGGGCAAGCAGGCAAAAGGCCAGTCATATCTGCCCAGGGATAGAGGAAAGGGAAGAAGACTGCAGCAGGCAGCCCATTCCCAGGAACAGAAGCCCTCCACCGCTTTTGCCAAGTCCTCAGCATGACGCTGGGGCCGTACAAGCGGACTCAGGTGCGGTGGGGGGTCGTCTCAAGAGTTTCAGCGCGCAGTGGGCTCACTCGCAAGTGGACCCCTGGATCCTACAAGTAGTATCCCAGGGGTACAGATTGGAAATTCGAGACATCTCCCCCTCGCAGGTTCCTGAAGTCTGCTTTACCAACGTCTCTCTCCGACAGGGAGGCAGTATTGGAAACAATTCACAAGCTGTATTCCCAGCAGGTGATAATCAAAGTACCCCTCCTACAACAAGGAAAGGGGTATTATTCCACACTATATTGTGGTACTGAAGCCAGACGGCTCGGTGAGACCTATTCTAAATCTGAAATATTTGAACACTTACATACAAAGGTTCAAATCAAGATGGAGTCACTCAGAGCAGTGATAGCGAACCAGGAAGAAGACGACTATATGGTGTCCCTGGACATCAGGGATGCTTACCTCCATGTCCCAATTTGCCCTTCTCACCAAGGGTACCTCAGGTTCGTGGTACAAAACTGTCATTATCAGTTTCAGACGCTGCCGTTTGGATTGTCCACGGCACCCCGGGTCTTTACCAAGGTAATGGCCGAAATGATGATTCTTCTTCAAAGAAAATGGACGATCTCCTGATAAGGGCAAGGTCCAGAGAACAGTTGGAGGTCGGAGTAGCACTATCTCAAGTAGTTCTACGACAGCACGGGTGAATTCTAAATATTCCAAAATCGCAGCTGTCTCCGACGACACGTCTGCTGTTCCTAGGGATGATTCTGGACACAGTCCAGAAAAAGGTGTTTCTCCCGGAGGAGAAAGCCAGGGAGTTATCCGAGCTAGTCAGGAACCTCCTAAAACCAGGAAAAGTGTCAGTGCATCATTGCACAAGGGTCCTGGGAAAAATGGTGGCTTCTTACGAAGCGATTCCATTCGGCAGATTTCACGCAAGAACTTTTCAGTGGGATCTGCTGGAAAAATGGTCCGGATCGCATCTTCAGATGCATCAGCGGATAACCCTGTCTCCAAGGACAAGGGTGTCTCTTCTGTGGTGGCTGCAGAGTGCTCATCTACTAAAGGGCCACAGATTCGGCATTCAGGACTGGGTCCTGGTGACCACGGATGCCAGCCTGAAAGGCTGGGGAGCAGTCACACAAGGAAAAAATTTCCAGGGAGTGTGATCAAGTCTGGAGACTTCTCTCCACATAAATATACTGGAGCTAAGAGCAATTTACAATGCTCTAAGCTTAGCAAGACCTCTGCTTCAAGGTCAGCCGGTATTGATCCAGTGGGACAACATCACGGCAGTCGCCCACGTAAACAGACAGGGCGGCACAAGAAGCAGGAGGGCAATGGCAGAAACTGCAAGGATTCTTCGCTGGGCGGAAAATCATGTGATAGCACTGTCAGCAGTGTTCATTCCGGGAGTGGACAACTGGGAAGCAGACTTCCTCAGCACGACCTCCACCCGGGAGAGTGGGGACTTCATCGGGAAGTCTTCCACATGATTGTGAACCGTTGGGAAAGACCAAAGGTGGACATGATGGCGTCCCGCCTGAACAAAAAACTGGACAGGTATTGCGCCAGGTCAAGAGACCCTCAGGCAATAGCTGTGGACGTTCTGGTAACACCGTGGGTGTACCAGTCGGTGTATGTGTTCCCTCCTCTGCTTCTCATACCTAAGGTACTGAGAATTATAAGACCTAGAGGAGTAAGAACTATACTCGTGGCTCCGGATTGGCCAAGAAGGACTTGGTACCCGGAACTTCAAGAGATGCTCACAGAGGACTCATGGCCTCTGCCGCTAAGAAGGGACTTGCTTCAGCAAGTACCATGTCTGTTCCAAGACTTACCGCGGCTGCGTTTGACGGCATGGCGGTTGAACGCCGGATCCTAAGGGAAAAAGGCATTCCGGAAGAGGTCATTCCTACCCTGGTCAAAGCCAGGAAGGAGGTGACCGCACAACATTATCACCACATGTGGCGAAAATATGTTGCGTGGTGTGAGGCCAGGAAGGCCCCACGAAGAAATTTCAACTCGGTCGATTCCTGCATTTCCTGCAAACAGGAGTGTCTATGGGCCTCAAATTGGGGTCCATTAAGGTTCAAATTTCGGCCCTGTCGATTTTCTTCCAGAAAGAATTGGCTTCAGTTCCTGAAGTCCAGAAGTTTGTCAAGGGAGTACTGCATATACAACCCCCTTTTGTGCCTCCAGTGGCACTGTGGGATCTCAACGTAGTTCTGGGATTCCTCAAATCACATTGGTTTAAACCGCTCAAATCTGTGGATTTGAAATATCTCACATGGAAAGTGACCATGATGTTGGCCCTGGCCTCGGCCAGGCGAGTGTCAGAATTGGCGGCTTTGTCTCACAAAAGCCCATATCTGATTGTCCATTCGGACAGGGCAGAGCTGCGGACTCGTCCCCAGTTTCTCCCTAAGGTGGTGTCAGCGTTTCACCTGAACCAGCTTATTGTGGTACCTGCGGCTACTAGGGACTTGGAGGACTCCAAGTTGCTAGATGTTGTCAGGGCCCTGAAAATATAGGTTTCCAGGACGGCTGGAGTCAGGAAAACTGACTTGCTGTTATCCTGTATGCACCCAACAAACTGGGTGCTCTTGCTTCTAAGCAGACGATTGCTAGTTGGATGTGTAGTACAATTCAGCTTGCACATTCTGTGGCAGGCCTGCCACAGCCAAAATATGTAAATGCCCATTCCACAAGGAAGGTGGGCTCATCTTGGGCGGCTGCCCGAGGGGTCTCGGCTTTACAACTTTGCCGAGCTGCTACTTGGTCAGGGGCACACCCTGGCTGAGGAGGACCTGGAGTTCTCTCACTCGGTGCTGCAGAGTCATCCGCACTCTCCCGCCCGTTTGGGAGCTTTGGTATAATCCCCATGGTCCTGACGGAGTCCCCAGCATCCACTTAGGACGTCAGAGAAAATAAGAATTTACTTACCGATAATTCTATTTCTCGTAGTCCGTAGTGGATGCTGGGCGCCCATCCCAAGTGCGGATTGTCTGCAATACTTGTACATAGTTATTGTTACAAAAATCGGGTTATTATTGTTGTGAGCCATCTTTTCAGAGGCTCCGCTGTTATCATGCTGTTAACTGGGTTCAGATCACAGGTTGTACAGTGTGATTGGTGTGGCTGGTATGAGTCTTACCCGGGATTCAAAATCCTTCCTTATTGTGTACGCTCGTCCGGGCACAGTATCCTAACTGAGGCTTGGAGGAGGGTCATAGGGGGAGGAGCCAGTGCACACCACCTGATCCTAAAGCTTTTACTTTTGTGCCCTGTCTCCTGCGGAGCCGCTATTCCCCATGGTCCTGACGGAGTCCCCAGCATCCACTACGGACTACGAGAAATAGAATTATCGGTAAGTAAATTCTTATTATTTGGTAACAGCGATATACTACAGTATAATCGGACAATTCAGATAGGATTGATTGAATTATACATTATCGACAGCCTTATATAGCTGTTATGGACATATAGGATTTGCTGGTATACATGCCATTCATATCCACCAATGAGTAGCCAGCGGTAAGAATATGGCCTCCTCTCTGTTACTAATACAGGGACCTAATTGGGGAGGTGAGGTAGTAAATTACATGTGTACTCTGTGATGTTTCTTCTAATAATTATATGTATTCCTAGACAACTGAGCAGTGAGGAGCCAGACCCTTTACACTAGATGTACACAGTCACGTGACGGCGAGGCGTGTCCTGAAAAATCACTGATACCTGAGTATGGACAAGCACAGGAGTCACACGACTGAGAGGATAGTAAATATCACCCTAGAGATCATCTACCTGCTGACTGGAGAGGTGAGGGGGTATGGGATTGTCACAGTGATATCACTCTTATCTCTATTACTAAAACAGGGACCTGACTAGGGAGGTGGGGGAGTCTAGGAGTGTCACAGTGACATCACTCTTATCTCTATTACTAACACAGAGACCTGACTGGTGAGGTGAGGGGGTCTGGGAGTTTCACAGTGACATCACTCTCATCTCTATTACTAACACAGGGACCTGACTGGGGAGGTGAGGGAGTCTGGGAGTGTCACAGTGACATCACTCTTATCGCTATTACTAACACAGGGACCTGACTGGGGAGGTGAGGGAGTCTGGGAGTGTCACAGTGACATCACTCTCATCTCTATTACTAACACAGGGACCTGACTGGGGAGGTGAGGGAGTCTGGGAGTGTCACAGTGACATCACTCTCATCTCTATTACTAACACAGGGACCTGACTGGGGAGGTGAGGGAGTCTGGGAGTGTCACAGTGACATCACTCTCATCTCTATTACTAACACAGGGACCTGACTGGGGAGGTGAGGGAGTCTGGGAGTGTCACAGTGACATCACTCTTATCACTATTACTAACACAGGGACCTGACTGGGGAGGTGAGAGAGTCTGGGAGTGTCACAGAGACATCACTCTTATCGCTATTACTAACACAGGGACATGACTGGGGAGGTGAGGGAGTCTGTGAGTGTCACAGTGACATCACTCTTATCGCTATTACTAACACAGGGACCTGACTGGGGAGGTGAAGGAGTCTGGGAGTATCACAGTGACATCACTCTTATCTCTAATAATAAAACATTATATTGGAGAGGTGAGATATTTTTAGAGAGAAACTCCACCACCTGTGATTCTGGAATCTGAGATGCCGTCCTATAACTCCAGTCAGACACATTTCGGGAGCATTCCGTAACTGTTGTGTTTATCTGTCTTGTACATTTGCATGTGACTGGTAGTATTTTTTCTTTTTTGATAAAGTTACTGTATAAACGTACACCTTACCTCACCATAGCTCTGGCCATCTTCAGTGGGTGGCTGTTCTGAGTCATTTTTCTTAATCTTGCTTCCACCCCAGCATCATCTTGCTGATTACGCGACACTATCCAGTGCAGGTGATTCATCCATGGGGGCCCAACCCCAAGCAGATGATGCAGAGCTGCCGTAGTGATACATGCTATATGCACTCCACTACCCTGTGTATAGGAAGCTGGATGGTAGCTGTAATATAGATTGCTCTTGTATATTGTATAGTTAATCCTTAAAAATATACATTTCTTCTTCGGGTTCCATACAGTTCCACAGGGATAACATTATAGTTGTCAGGATCAGCTCCTGGGCACCATACAGTTAAGCCTTTCAGATATCCGAGGATATCTCCCTATAACCCAGCCCCCTTGCTCAGACAGGTTTGTTTTTTTCATAGTATCAGCAAAAAGCTTTTTTATTTGTTTGTTATTTTATTTTTTCTACTTTTCCAATGAGCCTGTCAGTACTGGATGTCTGTCAGACTGCAGCACTGCAGGCGCCGAAACTTCAGCACAGCTTCTGCTAAGACAACTATTTGCGGCGGGGCCCAAAACATTGCGACTAGCACCGCTGCTGGTGGGCAACCCCTGGACTGCGTGGCCAGCCATCGGGGAGCAGGTAAGGGGTATTGGAGCGCTTAAATTGCGGCCCGCTGCGCGTCTTGGGAGGAAGGCGCTGCCTGTGGACACTGGTTCCTGACCAAGGACTACACTAGACCACCAGGGCATATAGGGGCGAAGGTATAACCTTTTACAGGGCCCCTCAGTACCAGTGGTTGAAACACCAGCACAGGGGAGGGAGCGCCAGTATGGCCCCTCCCCCAGCTTTAGGCACCAGTCCACCGTGGACTTCCCGCCATTAAGTTGCTTCCTCACACCCTCAGAGACTTGGACAGTCATCTCTTAAGCAAGCCAGGTCTCCGGGAACCCTGGGTCCAGTCTCCCTGTAAAAACGTCTCCAAGGAGCCAGGTTTTTACATCAGTTATATCCTACCTGCTGGCAAACAAGGCTGAGTAGTTGATAAAGTGCTCATTGCAGTTATATCATTGTATTTCCTGCATTGCATGTGACTTGTGCTAGTTTTCTGCTGTGCAATCACTCCTGCAATCAGGTGTGACAATACCGGTTACTCCATTTCAAAGCGGACAGGGCTATTATGCATCCCTGTTTCTAGTGGACAAGCCAAACGAGTCATACCGACTCACCCAACCTCAAATCTCTTAACAGATTTGTCAAGGTTCCCAAATTCCGCAAGGAGACCCTTCGATCCATAATCCTTGCTATGGAGCAGGGAGAATTTTTGGTATCCCTGGAAATACAGGATGCCTATCTGCATACCCCTGTTGCTAACTCGCAGCAGCAGTACCTATGTTTTGCTATAGGCAGCCCACATTTAATTCAGGGCACTACCGTTTGGACTGTCTATGGCGCCCAGAATTTTTACCAAAGTTATGGCAGTCATGGCAGCACGGCTGCATGGTCAGGGAGTCAGAATACTTCCCTATCTGGATGACTTAATGCTGCTGGCTACTTCACAAGAAGTATTGCACAGACATCTTCAACTCGCGATGACCTTCCTTCAGACACAAAGATGGCTCATCAATTGGAAAAAGTCCTCCCTCACACCGTCCCTGCGGATGTTACACTTGGGAGCCCTATTGGACTCTGCGAGCCAGCGTCTCTTTCTGCCAGCAGACAAAATCTCCAAGCTGCAGGACAAGGTTCGCCAGCTCCTCCAGCCGCACCGAGTGTCCATTCACTCAGCCATGCAGGTCCTCGAACTGATGGTCTCGACCTTCGACATGGTAGAGTATGCTCAGTTCCATTCTCATCCTCTACAACATCTGATCCTGGTCAAAAGGAATGGCCAACCTCATCTGATCAAATCTCAAGTAATAATTCTCATTCCGGAGGTTCGCTTGTCCCTCCACATGACCCACTTGTACAAAGGTCGACCCTTTTGGATATTGGACTGGGTATTTCTAACCATCGACACCAGCCTCTGTGGTTGGGGAGCAGTAAAGGAACAACACTCATTTCAGGGGCGTTGGATGCTCTCGGAGTCCCGTCTCCCAATCGGTGTCCTGCAACTGCGAGCTGTCTACAAAGCCTTAACTCTGGCGCAAAATCTTCTCCAAGGCAGACCTGTTCAGGTTCAGTCCAACAGTGCCACAGCAGTGGCTTATCTCAATCACCAGATGGCAATGCAGAAAGTGGGCCGCATTCTCAGGTAGGCAGAACGTCACCTTCCAGCCATCTCTGCCGTATACATTCCAGGGACCCTCAACTTAGAAGCAGACTTCCTCAGTCTCCAGGACGTTCACGCGGGAGAATGGTCCCTTCATCCAGAAGTCTTTCAACTTCTAGTAGACAAGTGGGGTCTCCCAGATGTCAACATCATGGCCTCGCAACAACACCACAAGGTTCCAGTGTACAGCTCCCGATCCCCGGGATCCACAAGCAGCATCCGCGGACGCTTTCTCCATTGGGTGGACCTACAGTCTCATGTACATCTTTTTCTCCAGTATCACTTATGCCAAGGGTTCTACGGAAACTCAAACAGGAAGGAGGCAACCTCATTGTCGTAGCCCCAGCGTGGCCCAGATGCCATTGGTTCTCAGACCTGCAAGGCCGCTCAGTGGGAGTTCCCCTTCCACTACACCAAGATCACTTGTCTCAGGAACCGTGTCTGTACCAGGACCTGCCATGTCTGTCTTTGACAGAGTGGCTCTTGAGTCTTTCATACTAAGGGCAAAAGTATTTTTTTCGCCCAGTAGTGCAAACCATGCTTAAGGCCCGAAAGCTGGCCTCTGCCCGCATCTACTACCGGATTTGGCATACTTACTTCCAGTGGTGTGATTTCAGGCACTATGACCCTGCTGTCTTTCCAGAATTCTGGCCTTCCTGCAACGGGGATTGAGCCTCGGCCTTCGTCTGGCTTCTCTCAAAGTGCATATTTCTGCTATGTCTGTATGGTTTCAACTCAGGATTGCTCCATTATCGGATGTCCGCACCTTTCTCCAGGGCATTATCTGGGTTGTTAAGTTCGTTTAACTTACAGGAAAAAGTAATACCTAAATACAGAAATGTTCAGGCCGCTGTGACCCACTAAGCGTGTGTGTGATAACCCTATATGAAATGCGTACACGTTGCGTAAGCACGCCGTCACGCTGTAAGCACAAAGTAGCTACACGTGCGGCCTAATACACTTTAAACCCCTAACAGGAACGGAATGCGACACCAATTGTATATGTTATGTTGTGGTCCAACGCAGCAACAAATATTTACTTAAAAGGGGGTTCACAGAGAAATACAACAATACAAGAGAAAAGCTACAACCAATGGATACATACGTTTGTTCGCCTGCGCCACCCGGATCCGGTCCTCAGTCAATCTGGAAAGATGACCTTCAGAGAATAGACTGAGGCCGGCCAGGAGGCTTGGTTTTTATACAATAGTCCAAAGCATGAAACAAAGGAAATTGTAATCTCTTCTTTCATAGGTCAAAGGGCTGGTCATTTACAGTACATGAGGAGTCATAGGTCGGTTTGAATAGGTGGGCGATGCCTGGTCCAGGTGCACTTGCAGGTGTCCTCCACTGGGTTCCCGCCGAATATCAGGAGTACAGTAAATACAGTGTGTTATTAATAATATATTCCTGCGCATATCCATGCGCAGGAGCTTGCTACTTTCTGCAAACTGCCATCGGAATATTGCCCTTGAAATACTGTACAGCTGGATACCAAACACCACATCCTAACCTAATTCTGTCCCCTCATATCCTGTAAAGTTGAATCCCTCTGTTGTTATACCTCTGAAACAAATGTAACTTGCTGGTGTGGCGTGTGTAGGCTATGTGTAAATTATGTGACAAAAGGGATTTCTGTAATTTCCACGGTTCGGCGCAAGGGAAATGCTGCCTGATGGGAACCTTTGACTCAGAATTGGATATCACCCCTTAATCCAAGAAAGTATACAAATCTAAAGCAAAATCGAGTCAAAGGCTTCCTTTGGCGCATAGGGGAAAAATGAGGAAGTAGTAGTACTTTCCTCAATTGAATGGTGCAACGTTTTGTTAAGCGTACCCCCACTCACGCTGATATGAGGTAAGTTCAGCACATCAAGGTATCTTTTATATTCTTATATCAAGATAATCCTGGATATCGTACCCCAACTCACACGGAAATGGGAATCTGGACTCCTATCAAGGTTTCTTTCAGATATCCTCTCACGATAATTCATAAGGGTGTATCCTCCATATGTAATGACCTCATTTACATGTGAAAAATGAGAAGAAAATATCCAATGTGTAGAATTTTCTTTACCATACGTTACATATGAAATATGCAATTTTGGATCATTCTCATGCTTTAATTGCACCTTCAATCATTTCACCGTGTGTACTGTTCTTAAGGTTTCGTATGTACCACCAATACGTGGACCCTTCACCAGATTGCTAATAAGGTAAGTGTACCCCTCACTCACACAGAAATTCAATGTGTAACTCCTATAATGGTATCTTTGTATAGAAGGAAAATATATATATCTCGCGGGCGTACCCCAACTCTCACATAAATATGCAGATTGAATCCCATCAAGGTATCTTTATCTGGTCCTTATGCCACAACTTATATAAAGTAGAGAAAGAAAATCCTCTGTAGCAATCTTTGGGAATGCTTGACTCCAAAGTATAGGTTCCAAAATAAGAGATTCACAGAAGTAGGATACAGGGGTCTGTCGACGCGTTTCGGTCTCTTGGACCTTTTTCAAGACATCCAAGAGACCGAAACGCGTCGACAGACCCCTGTATCCTACTTCTGTGAATCTCTTATTTTGGAACCTATACTTTGGAGTCAAGCATTCCCAAAGATTGCTACAGAGGATTTTCTTTCTCTACTTTATATAAGTTGTGGCATAAGGACCAGATAAAGATACCTTGATGGGATTCAATCTGCATATTTATGTGTGAGTTGGGGTACGCCCGCGAGATATATATATTTTCCTTCTATACAAAGATACCATTATAGGAGTTACACATTGAATTTCTGTGTGAGTGAGGGGTACGCTTACCTTATTAGCAATCTGGTGAAGGGTCCACGTATTGGTGGTACATACGAAACCTTAAGAACAGTACACACGGTGAAATGATTGAAGGTGCAATTAAAGCATGAGAATGATCCAAAATTGCATATTTCATATGTAACGTATGGTAAAGAAAATTCTACACATTGGATATTTTCTTCTCATTTTTCACATGTAAATGAGGTCATTACATATGGAGGATACACCCTTATGAATTATCGTGAGAGGATATCTGAAAGAAACTTTGATAGGAGTCCAGATTCCCATTTCCGTGTGAGTTGGGGTACGATATCCAGGATTATCTTGATATAAGAATATAAAAGATACCTTGATGTGCTGAACTTACCTCATATCAGCGTGAGTGGGGGTACGCTTAACAAAACGTTGCACCATTCAATTGAGGAAAGTACTACTACTTCCTCATTTTTCCCCTATGCGCCAAAGGAAGCCTTTGACTCGATTTTGCTTTAGATTTATATGTGTAAATTATGAACTATGTGGATTAAATATCAGATATGTTTTTGTGGCTTTTCCATGCGAATGCGTATGCTACCGTATTTACTCATACCACACGTTAATACGCAGGACTTTGTGAGCCAACATACGCAACGTGCGGGCATGCGCACGCACGGCAGTACAAGCACACGCACGGAGGCCACTCTGTGTGGTGTTTGTACGTGATGCATGTGGGTATAATATTTTCGACTTCGAAAGGGTCCAGCCTCCCTGCGTTCTTCCTGTGGCTCAGTGGGATTTGTCTGTGGTTCTGGACACTCTTCAACAGGCTCCTTTTAAACCTTTGGAAACAGTTGACCTGAAACGGCTAACTGCTAAGACCTTATTCCTTCTGGCCATTGCATCTACAAGACTTGGAAGCTCTCTCCTATCGCCCTCCTTTCCTGATTTTTCATCCGGACAGAGCAGTACTTCTTACTAGACAGGGTTGTCTATATAAGGTGATCTCCCGGTTTCATTTGAATGAGGAAATTATGGTTTTGACCTTCGTCTTCTCAGATTTCTCAACTGCAGAGCGTTCTTTGGACGTGGTTCTTGCCCTTCGTATCTATGTAGACCGAAACAGTTCACTAAGCAGATCGGATTCCCTCTTTATCCTTACGATTTTCACAAACTAAGGAGCGTCCCTGCCTTTGAAGTACTACTTTAGGACATCCCCAATGTTATACCTATGGAATCCGAAGAAGAAAAGGAGAGTTATGGTAGATTTACCTTTTTGTTAACTCTTTCTTCGAGGTCCACAGGACGCCCACCTTGATGCACCCGACCTATATGGGTTTGCCGCTTTGGTCACTGGTTCCCTTCTCCAGTCTGTGAGAGTGTGTTCTTATGTGTACCGTATCTTTCTACTCTCCTCATCCTCTTCCTGCTTTGGGCTTGTTGCCAAAACTGACCTGCCTGGGCATGGAGGCGGGGTTATAGGGAGAGGGACCGAGTCATCCTGGGATATCTGAAAAGGCTTAACTGTATGGGGGCGTGGCCACGACGGCTGAGGAGTAGGCAGCAGGTCTCGGGAGCTCCCCGGCTATCAAACTCCTGAAACCCATCCTGACTCCCTCTGGTGTCTCTGCCCGGCCGTATTCTCCACCCCATACTGTTGGGCACCGGCGGGCACCCTTCTCCGCAGTCTCCGGGATCCGTGGAGCGGCAATTACTGACCTCCGGCCCTGCGGCCTGCACCTCCTCCGGATCCCCGGCCTCGATTTCGGCGCCCTCGGCCGCGGGACGCCCGGAGCTCGAGCGGCGGGCTGCTGCTGCCGCCAGACGCCGCGGGAAGACTGAGAAGAGGAGATAGCCTCTCCTCTACCTGTCGGGCTGTGGCCTGGGGCCCTGATAATCGGTGGAAAAGCAGGTACTCCTGGGGAAGGGGAAGGAGCACTGCGGCCATTTTAGAAGCAGATTATATAGGCTGCTACCCACGCCTGGACATCTGAAGAGCTGCCTGATAAGATTCTCCTGTGTCCCGTGAACTGTTTCTGCTCTCTGAGACCTTACTGCATGTTGCTCCCACCCATTCTCTATTTCTCAATATCTATGCTACATTAACATGTTGTTGGAAGCAGAGTCAGCTGTTCCCACTGCGCAGCTCTCCCATTCTGCCACACAGGAGCTGCATATAGATTGGAACTGACTACACTGCTGTACTGCACTAATATCCTGCAGTGTACTACACACCAATATCCTACCTTTGCCTCCCGGAATTTGCTGCAGGATATTCCCTCCTCAATATTCCCGTCCGTATTGTTACTTTTACACAAGCCTGTACTTCCTATCCATTGATATTTTGACCTAAAGACCGGGCACGGTTGTTTCCCGCCACTGATTATATACAACCTTGCTGCTGCCGCCTTCTAATTACACTTCTATACTGTAACCCTACCCTTGGGTGAGTGTGACTGCTCCTGTCCAATATGGTTAAGGGCGGCCAGAGTGCGGCCGCTGCCAAACTAGAAAGATATGCCAGGCAACCCAATCCCAGGGTGTCATCGGCTCCTTCTCAGGGAGCCTCTTCGACACACTCGAACTCCCCCTCTGCGTCTGCTGCCAATTCCCCAGCGGCAGCGGAGGCGCCGTCTATTCAACAGGTGCTGGAGGCTATAGCTGGCAGTGAACAGCGTCTCTCCGATAAGATGGAAAAGGTGCAGTGCGACCTCTCCTTACTCCGACAAGATGTTCAACGTATCCGTGAGAGAGTGGGTGAGGCGGAGACACAGGTCTCCAACCTGGAAGATATGTGTGGCCCCCTAAAGCAGTCCGTATCCGCGGTGACCCAGCAGGTTTCCTCCCTCCAGACCAAGCTTTTAGACATGGAGGGTCGGCTGCGCAGAAACAATGTAAGATTTGTAGGCCTGCCTGAAAGAGAAGAGGGCTCGCAGCCGGAGGACTTCCTCGAATCTTGGCTTAAAGAGATGTATGGCGCTGAGTCCTTTACGGCCCAATTCACAGTGGAGCGTGCACATAGGATACCATCTCGGCCGCTACCCCCTGGTACCCCTCCTCGCACCTTCATCGCCAAATTCCTGCATTATAAGGACCGTGACTCGGTTCTCCGCCTAGGTCGTACGAAGGGCCCGTTGGTCCGTAATGGAGTCAAGGTGTCGGCCTTCCCAGACTTTGCCGCAGACGTCCAGAAGGACCGAGCCCAGTTTATGCCTATTAAACGGCGTCTGCGGGACCTCAACATCTCATATTCCATGCTGTTTCCTTCGAGGCTCCGGGTTGTGGCGGATGGGGAGACCAAGTTTTTTAATTCCCCTAGAGAGGCGGCCCAATGGCTGGACAGATTTGCGCCGGGTGCTCGGCAGCTGGCTCCGGACTGACCTCCTGCGTTGAAGAAGCTGGGGCCTAGACTACCGGAGGGAACGATCATAGATCGGGGAGCCCCCCTCCTTTGCATTGGTGGCTCAAGACTTTTACGTCCAAGTGGTGTTGGTTAGAGAGAGTTAGAGGTTTAGTTGAGAATCTAGGCCTTCTTAGCACTTGGTAGTTTGGGTTGATTGTTTGGGATATAAGTATGCCGGTGTTCGGGGTGGTGTACGGGGAGGGGAAGGATAGTTGGGAAGCTGCTAGTTGTGGCTCCTTTTGCTGTTTTTGGTTTTCTTTCTTTAGTTTGTTATTTTTCTTATCTATGTATTTTCTGAAGCAAGGATGTTTAATATTTCAGATGCTGTGGCTTACAACGCAGGGCTTGTATACGTCATGTGCTGCTGTTGTTAATAATGTTGATTCTCAGTTATATTTTGGGAGATGTCTATCCGGGTGGCACATAGAGCCTACATGGGGTCATGATTAACCTGAAATTTCTGGCATGGAATGTCCGAGGTCTGAATAACAAAATCAAACGATCTTTGGTTCTAAATATGATTAAGAAATATGACCCGGATATTGCATGCCTCAGTGAGACCCACTTGGAAGGACATAGGTTACTGTCTTTGCGACGGGCCTGGGTGGGATGGGCTTACCATGCCTCTCATTCCTCCTTTTCTAGGGGTGTCTCGGTTCTGATTAAAAAATCAGTGCAATTTGAGTTATTATCGGTCAAAACTGACCCGTATGGAAGATTTGTATTTCTGGAATGTAAACTGAGTTCCCAGCCCTATTACATTTTAGCGGTGTATGTCCCCCCTCCTTTTTCATATGCTGTGCTGCAGCAGGCTGCCTCTTTCAGTACTCCATCTCCTACCACCCCAGTGATATGCCTGGGCGATTTTAATAACATCCTAGACTTATCCTTGGACCGATGGCACTCCCCGAATGTTGCGCTGGCGGGTGGTGGTCCTACCAAGTTTGCTGATTTCTTGGATAGTTTGCAGTGGGTAGATGTGTGGAGGCTTCGTCACCCTGCGGCCCGTCAGTTCTCCTGTTTTTCCAGCACTCATGGCTCCTTCTCCAGGATTGACCTGATGCTGGTGTCCCCCGCCCTCGTCCCTGGGATCATTGACATCCACTATGAGGCTCGAGGGGTCTCTGATCACTCCCCTCTGTTGATGACTCTTGCTGTGGAAAGTCAGAGGGGGCACTCTTATTGGAAGCTGCACCCCTCTTGGCTGACCCAGCTGGGTGACTGCAGTGACCTGGAGACTCAGTGGGGGGGTTACTTTAACGACAATGCAGGGTCTGCCCCAGGTACGATAGTTTGGGATTCATTTAAGGCGTTTTTGAGAGGTTCATATATTGGACGCATAGCGGCTCATAAAATGTCCTCAAGGGAGAGAGAACAGGCCCTTGAAAGCGACGCCAGGGAACTAGAGTCCCAATATTTGCTAGATGGTGCCCCCGCGACAAAGGCACGCTGGCTAGTGGCTCAGTCGGCTTGGTTGGCCCACCTGTCTGATAAAAACTCTCGATCCCTCCTTTTTAAGGCTACTAATATTTATATGCAGGCTGATAGGACGGGGGGCCTCCTGGCCCGTCTGATACTTTATGATCGTCCTGGGACTACGATCACCCAAATGTCCGATGGGGATGGCTCCTTTGTTGACACCACACCGGACATTGCGCAGTTATTCCGATCTTATTACTCTGAGGTTTATAGCTCACAATTGACGTGCTCTACTCTAGATCTCTCATATTACCTGGGGGGTATTCCGCTGCCCGCACTCTCCTCTGAGGCCTGTGCGCTGCTGGAGGCGCCTTTGACGCTCGAGGAGGTGACTGCGGCCATTGGTGTGTCCCCTAATGACAAGGCTCCGGGGTGTGACGGAATTCCCTCCGAGGTATACAAAAATCATATCGATTTTTTTGGGCCCAGGCTCCATGCCCTATACTTAGATATATTTACCAATAACGAACTTCCCCCCTCTATGTCAGAGGCAGTTATAATAGTGATTCCAAAGCCCGGTAAGGACCCTGGGTCTCCAGACTCCTATAGGCCGATATCCCTGATTCCCACCGATGCTAAGGTCCTGGCAAAGATATTGGCAGTACGGCTTAACACAGTGATCACCTCCCTCATTCACCCGGACCAGACTGGCTTCATGCCAGGGAAGTCCACGTCTATTAACCTACGTAGACTATATACCATTTTACAACTCCCACATGACTCCCCTTCTGACTCGGATGTGGTCTCGTTAGACGCGGCCAAGGCCTTTGACAGCATTGAATGGGCTTATTAATGGGAGGTGATGGCTTGTATGGGCTTTGGACCCAACTTTATCAGATGGACTAAATTACTGTATCAACATCCGAGTGCCAGGATCTTGGTGAACGGCTATGTATCCCCCTCTTTTCAACTGTCCCGTGGTACTAGGCAGGGCTGCCCCCTATCCCCCACACTGTTTGCCTTGGCCATCAAGCCCCTGGCCTGTTTGATAAGATCGCACCCAGATATTGTGGGAATCTGTACGGGTTCACGTGAGGATAGAATAGCTCTCTACGCCGATGACATGTTGTTGTTTTTGCAGGATTACACCAAGTCAATGCCCATTCTGCTACGTGTGATTGAGAGCTTTGGTGATCATTCGGGTCTTAGAATTAACTGGTCTAAATCATACATTATGCCAGTCATAGGCCCCCCTCCTACTGTTCCCAAAACCCCCCTGCCATTATGTTGGACGATACAATTTAAATACCTCGGAATCCAAATAACTAACGACCCTTCTGATTTTGTCCCTCTGAACCTGGACCCGACCATGCAGTGGGTCATGGGCAAATCCAAAACTTGGTGTAAGCTTCCACTGACGGTGTCTGGCAGGGTTAATCTCATTAAAATGATTATACTGCCCAAACTTTTATACATTATTCTCCAGTCCCCGGTATATATTTATCCAATATTCTTTAGGAAATTAAATAGCGTTTTATCCTCACTGATATGGGCTAACAAACGACCTAGGATACAGCTAAATACCCTTACCAGGCAGCGCTCTGACGGTGGCCTGGCTCTGGCTAATTTTCAGATATATTACTACGCTGCTCAGCTGACTCATATTAGTGTATGGGCGCAGGATTCTGGGGCTGATTCTTTACATTGTGAGTTTATTCGCTGTTACTTTCCTCACCTCTCTCCTGTGCAGGTGCTGCTAAGTGGGAGCATAGCTCGGTTTCTTCCCCCTATTATTTTCCAGGCCTTAAAGATATGGCGGGCCCTGAGAGACCTCTTGAGGTACGACGGCCTGGACCCAGATACCCCCCTTTGGTACTCTGACTGGCTCCCTGAATTACATGCACTTGAGGGGCGGGAGGTATGGGCCCCTAGATCGGTGGTTTCTATTTCTCAACTCTACCTAGATAATGTACTCAAATCCTTTCAACAACTGAAAGATGAGTTTGACTTAGCCAATTCCTACTTTTTCAGATACCTCCAGCTTCGTCATGCCCTCCAGTCCCAGTTTGCTGAGTCCCCCCCACGAATCCTCCCATTTCCCATCAAGACCTTTGTGGCTACTTTGGGTCGAGCTAAGATGGTCTCCCTTGCGTATGGATATCTTCTTACCAAGCTCCATGCGGACCCTCTGACACATCTCCGTGGAAAATGGGAGGAGGATATGGGTCTAATAACTGAGGAGGACTGGGCCCTTGCTCTGGAATACCCTGCCAAAGTTACCAAATCTCTCAGATATCAGCAAATTCAATTCTTCATTTTACACAGAACATATGAATCCAGCTAGGCTGGCTACTTTTGGGACGGGCGGATCTGGCCTCTGTCCTAAGTGCGGGGGTGAGGTGGGAACATTTTGGCATCTAGTGTGGGATTGCCCGAGGTTGAGGGTGTTCTGGTTGGGGGTCAGGTCAATTCTGGAGAGTACGGGAGTGACTGGCGGACTGCTTACCCCACAATTCTGTATTCTGGGGATGGGATGCTCTGCTTCTCTGTCTGTTTCGATGGGTCTTTATGCTCGCAGTGTATGTGCCTAGGCTAAGGTTTGCATTGCGAGGCTATGGATGGCCCCTAGAGGCCCTTTAGTTTCTGCGCTCAAGACCTTAGTTAATGATACAATAATTAAGGAAAGATATATATATATATATATATATATATATATATATGAAACAAAACGCATCAGCCAAATTTGAAAGGGTCTGGTCTCCATGGCTAGACTCCCCCCATTCTCACCTGGTCCCTCAACTATAGTGGGCACTGAAGTGCTAACTTATCAAAAAATAAAAAAATAAAAAATGTAATGTTTAATGATGTATATTTGAGATGCTTGTCGGTTGAGCCCTGCGTGTTCGCCTACTTATATGCATGACTAATGTGGTCCTGAATCAGATGATTCCTTCTCAATTTGCTTCTGTTTTTTTTCTTTTTTTCTTATTGGTTAGTTTAAGGGCGAAAATATAAAAGTTAATGGAGATTTATATATTTGGTTACAGATTTTGCAGACCCAAGTGGTCCGAATAATAGGAAATCTTTGTATATTCCCTCATTGACATGCCTGTTATTCCACTGCTGTAAACTTCTCTCAAAAATGAGGCTCTGATTCGAGTTAATTGATTTATTTTTTGTGATATGCCGATGCTCTGCAATGTCTGTACCTTATTCTCCAGACTACTGAATAAAAATTACTTTATTAAAAAAAAAGGCTTAACTGTATGGTGCCCAGGAGCTGATCCTACTACCTATAACCCTGGTGTTATCTCTGTTAACCCTATGGACCTCAAAGAAAGAGAGTTAACAAAGGTAAGTCTACCATAACTCTCCTTATTAAATACAGGTACACCTTCAATAATCCGGCACCCTTGGCTCCAGCACTGTACCGAATTATTGGTTTTGCCGGATTATCGGTGGTACATACAGCTGCATCCCAACTGCTAATCATCACGCCACCTAACTCCTGAACATAAACCTCCCGCAGCCTAACTAAGCCCTCCTTCAGCCTTACAGCCTTCTTCAGCACCTAAACCTCCCAAAGCCTGAATCCCCTCCGTAGCCTAACTTTACCCTGCAGCCTAAGTGAGACCTCCAGCAGCATAACTCCTGGCACCTGATGTGTCTGGATTAAAAGAGGTGCCAAGTCAAAAAAAAATGTTTTTTACCTTTTCATTGTTGGCCTCTGTCAATACACAGGATTACATAGTGGTGAAGAAGACATCTGGTGAACATGTGACACCCAGTATCCGTCCCCATGAGTCAAGAGGCCTGGGAAGGACCCAGTGCTCATTCACGGTGCCTCCACCTCACTCACTGATACATAAGAGAGACCATGAGAAGAAGATCCTGGAACTCACCAACAAGATCATTCAGCTGCTGACTGGAGAGGTGACTGCTAGGAATGGGACATTATACAGTAACACTAGGGGGTGTGTCTGGGTGATGACTGGAGAGGTGACTGCTGGGAATGGGGCATTATACAGTAACACCAGGGGAGGTGTCTGGGTGATGACTGGAGAGGTGACTGCTGGGAATGGGGCATTATACAGTAACACCAGGGGAGGTGTCTGGGTGATGACTGGAGAGGTGACTGCTGGGAATGGGGCATTATACAGTAACACCGGGGGAGGTGTCTGGGTGATGACTGGAGAGGTGACTGCTGGGAATGGGGCATTATACAGTAACACCGGGGAAGGTGTCTGGGTGATGACTGGAGAGGTGACTGCTGGGAATGGGGCATTATACAGTAACACCAGGGGAGGTGTCTGGGTGATGACTGGAGAGGTGACTGCTAGGAATGGGACATTATATAATAACACCAGGGGATGTGTCTGGGTGATGACTGTATCATTGTGTGTGTCAGGTTCCTATAAGGTGTCAGGATGTCACTGTCTATCTCTCCATGGAGGAGTGGGAGTATATAGAGAAACACAAAGACCTGTACAAGGATGTGATGATGGAGAATCACCGGACCCTCACATCACTGGGTAAGACAAGACTTATGTACAGTAATGTAAAGGAGAAAGAAGGGCTCCTAAACAATCACCTGATAATCACATATAAGCCATGTACTCAGTCACTGTGTGTCTCCTACAGATGGACCCAGTATCAGAGATACCGCAGAGAGATGTCCCTGTTGTCTTTATTCCCAGGACTGTACAGTGGTGAATCACAGGACTCCACAGAAGGATCAGGTAGATGTGATTTAAGGTCTCACCAAATACCAAAGTGACTTATTATTATATGATCTGTAGAGAAGTTGAGTGGGTTTTCTACACTGATACGCTTGTTTTATTTCAATTTCTGCTGTGGGGTACACTGGGCTCCACGGGGAATGACATTGGGGGTGTAGAGTAGGATCTTGATCCGAGGCACCAACAGGCTCAAAGCTTTGACTGTTCCCAGAATGCATAGCGCCGCCTCCTCTATAACCCCGCCTCCATGTACAGGAGCTCAGTTTCGTTAATCAGTCCGATGCAGTAGCAGGCAAAAGAGACGACAACTGTTAGTAGCCACAAATACCACATTCTCACGACAGGAGAAAGTGTCAGCGGCTAATGCCATAGCACCCCAAAGAAGCTAAGTGCGTCAGGGTGGGCGCCCTGTGGAGCCCAGTGTACCATGCAGAAAGAGATTTAACAACGGTAAGTTCTTACCATAAATCTCGTTTTCTGCTGCGGGGTACACTGGGCTCCACAGGGAATGACATTGGGGATGTCCTAAAGCAGTTCCTTATGGGAGGGGACGCACTGTAGCGGGTACAAGAACCCGGCGTCCAAAGGAAGCATCCTGGGAGGCAGATGTATCGAAGGCACAGGAGGTCAGTTTTGTAGTTGGTGCCATGCAGTAAGCAGGTATACAAGAAGCTTTTAAAGAAAAATGAAGACTTCAAGGGCTGCAGCAGAGACACTGACTGTGTTAGATGTCAGTCAGACATCTGCTGCAGCTCCATCACCTCCCCCCATCGGTGCTGTATACTCTCGTGCCCTGGTTGCCGGGTACCTACAGCGGAGGCTCCGGTTTTCTTCCAATTAGTCACACACATGACCGCTGTTCTCCTGGAACGCGTGTCCGCACTCAGGAAGGAGGTAAGTGGGTCCCCCCGGCGGGACCCGCTGTAAATCGCGATCCCGAGTGGCCGGTGGGAGGCAGGCCGCTGGCGTGGACACTGTGGCAGTACAGGGACCCCACTAGACCACCAGGGCATGGGCACAGGTTGGTTTTCTCTCATAAAACCGTTCATTTAAGCCCCCAGTACCCGGTGGTGTAGTCCAGCAGGGGGATGAGGCTTTGACCTGTAGCCCCTTCCCCAGCCCCAGGGCGCCATTTAGAGTAAATGTTCCCACCCTGGAGCTGCATATCTCTCTCTCCCTCACTCCCTGTCAGCGTTTGGGCGCCATTAGGTCAAGTTGAGCTGATCCTGGGACTGTTTGTGTTACGTTCCTGATGCTCAGAACTGGAGAGATGTTGCGAGGTGAGTTCAGAGCACCAGGACGCGACGCTGAACTAAGGAGTGGTACGAGAATAGCCCCTAGCACCCTACCTCCGTTGTCTTACCCGTGTGGTCAATTCACGCCTGAGTGACTATGGTTTCTTGGGCCCACGGCAGCCGCGTTTGAAGGGCGGATTTAGGTCTGCCCAACTCCGATGCCCCCAGGTCTTAGCGTGAGACAAAGCGTGAACTGAGACAGGGTAATAACAAGGGGACCTCTTAACTAAAACAAACAAAAGCTAGGGGCTACTAACTACCCTGAAACTAAATATATGTGCGGCACGCCGCCAATGGAAAAGAACAACAAAAGATACCACTGTCCGTTCCCCCACACGGCACCGCCGAGTTCTGGGGAGGACAGTGAAAAGCGGAAACCTCCGCAAAAACCACCAACACAAAGGTAATACAAGGATTAAGCGGCCTAGGCCGCAACTCGCGGCAGAAGCCGCTACTCACAAACCGGGAGAGAACCCCAAGTAACGAGAACCCACGGATGACTGCAACAGGTTCGTTTTGGACAGGAAGGATTCCCAGGACCGGCTTCAGAACTCCAGGACACGGGAGCACAGGGAGCAGGATCGACCAGATACAGCTAAACCAGGAACAGATGTTACCAGGCAGGAACAGCATACAGGAAGCTATCACTGGCGTCTGTGCCAGGTAGTGAGGGAGAATTTAACAGGGAACCCTCCAATAGCTGCAGCGAAGCCTGATTAGTAATGTCGTGCAGCTGCCCTGCTGCACGACCAGAGCTAACAGGTGTAATGATTGGCAGGAAGCAACGGGGAACGCGGTAGTCAGTGGCGTCCCCGTTGCTAAGGGTCCGGCGGCTCAGCGCGCACTGCGTCCTAGCGTTGCTAGGGACCCGGCGGCTCAGCGCGCACGGCGTCCTAGCGTTGCTAGGGACCCGGCGGCTCAGCGCGCACGGCGTCCCAGCGTTGCTAGGCGCCGGGCGGGCAGGAAGGAGGTGCGGCGGCCGTGAGCGTCGCTCGGAAACAGACCGAGCGGCGCCGTGGACCGCGGCACCTAACAGTTTGGGCAAATCCTCCTCTGTAAAGCCGCCTGCCTGTCAGCGCTGTGCATTTTACAGGACACTTAAGTATTCTACATGTCTGCTGACAGCGTTAGTTAAGAAAAAGTGCATTTAGTTAGGGTTATTTAGTACAAGTACCCTGTGATACTGAGATTGGCCAATGGCCACATGTGACTAGCTGGCCCTTGCTGATTGGACAGCAGTGAAAGCTTAAATTCTATGCCAGGAGAGGCATTCTGGTTCAGCCCTGACGAAGCTGTCAGAGTAACGGCGGAACACGCGTGTGGGCATCGTGTGTCCACGTGTTCCTATGTCCATGCTTAATATCAAATACAGTGTTTAGCCAGCTTTTACTTTACAATGTATAGTGGAATTTAGTTATTTATGTGGAGCAGCAGGCAGAGGATTAGACCAGTTTATAGAGACCTACATCACTACTTAATAAACAAGTAATATAGTGATAGGATGATTAAACAGCACTGTATTGGCTGCTAAACTCCTTGATAATATGTAGTAAACAGATGGCAACAATATAAATTTAACACAGGCGCGCTGTGCATTAACATGATAAGCCTATGAATGTTGTGAGGCATCTGTGATACAACTGAGTAGATACAAGTGCAACAAATGTTTCAATATTAATTTTCAATACTATCTAAGTGAATGCACAGATGTCATAGTTGCCAATCCCCTTGATTATACGTAGGAAACAGATGGCAACAACATTAATTTAACACAGATGCACTGTGCACTCATATGATAAGCTTATGAATGCTGTGAGATGTCTGTGATACAATATAGCAGACACAAACACAACAAATGTTTCAATAATAACATCTAAAACTATTTAATGAATACACAGATGTCATGTGTTATTTGTGAGCCACAATAATAAAACCTGTATCCAAATTAACACTACCTGTGAATATGCAGTATAAATAAAACTTTCTCCTATAATAATACATTTTGGATGTTTAAGGGTGAAGCATGAGTTATTGGTCTAGTAACACATTTATATCGAGGTATTAATATACATAAACAAAAGAGTATTATCTATCCGAATCGGATCTAAAGATTGATGCATTACCTATTGGTCTATTGATATAATATGATAATAATTAATAATGAATGTGATCATTTGGGAGGGTGTCACTAGTCCTCAATAATGAAGGTGTTTTCCTTCTAAGGACAATAATATTGTAAACACCAGAATGTTATAACTGTCACATACTCAATTTGTGTCGACACAGAGAACTGAGGGAGATATATATCCCCCAAGGTGTATTACATATTGGAATTAGACCTAGTGCAGCGCCTTCATCCAATTTAATAGTATGTACACCAAACCATGATACATTTGATGTGGTTGACATAGGAGAATAGAGGACGATCCATACCCTTGATGGTGTATTGCATATTTATAGTGGACTGTATATATCTTGGGAACTTATATTCTCTATAAAAAATGTTCACTATATTCATTATAAGAACACTTTTCAGTGTAATTAGCATGATTATAGGAATATTGTAAACAGTGTACTTGACACATTAATGGTGGCTAGAGCATTCCCTATCTAAATTGGATGCAATAGTAATTGTCTCATCATATCTGGTCTAAATCCAAACAACTCATACAGAATTTATATCTAGTATTTTATTGTTATTAACAGTGCCTATATCCTCCAATACCTTTTCCACTACATAATTATAATGTAAAGTAGATGTGGCAACCAGGTCACTCCTCTCCATGTGCACCGATAATACAGTCTTTTTTCTCTCCTTTTTTTTGTACTTACTATAGCTGTAGTTGGTAGCACCCCCACAGGGAATGGTAATTACCAATAATCTATAGGGGTTCTTTTTGGAACTTATGTTCCAATTTTTAATTTGTTAAATTGTGTGTGTGCAGATACACTATTGCACCCTGTGATATACAGCCAGTCCTTACTGTGCATTGTTTATCTATCAAGTGTACAGCTATACTTAGTACTACTATGTATTGCTAGTTCAGTGCAGTTTTATTGCATGTTATAATTTCTGCATTGTACAATGTGACTATGTGTGTGTGCATATAGCTGCAGTGTGACCTCCATTTCGTGTATCTCACTCAGATTGCTATCCCTATATTCTATAACCTGAGGGGGCTAGGTGCGTCAGGTTTATCATTTAATATAGGTAGTTCACAGGATATACTCAGTGTGTATTTCTCTGACGTCCTAGTGGATGCTGGGAACTCCGTAAGGACCATGGGGAATAGACGGGCTCCGCAGGAGACTGGGCACTCTAAAAGAAAGATTAGGTACTATCTGGTGTGCACTGGCTCCTCCCTCTATGCCCCTCCTCCAGACCTCAGTTAGAATCTGTGCCCGGCCAGAGCTGGGTGCTCCTAGTGGGCTCTCCTGAGCTTGCTAGAAAAGAAAGTATTTGTTAGGTTTTTTATTTTCAGTGAGATCTGCTGGCAACAGACTCACTGCTACGTGGGACTGAGGGGAGAGAAGCAAACCTACCTGCTTGCAGCTAGCTTGTGTTTCTTAGGCTACTGGACACCATTAGCTCCAGAGGGTTCGAACACAGGGCCTGACCTCGATCGTCCGTTCCCGGAGCCGCGCCGCCGTCCCCCTTGCAGAGCCAGAAGACAGAAGAGAACGACGAAATCGGCGGCTGAAGACTCCTGTCTTCATTAAGGTAGCGCACAGCACCGCAGCTGTGCGCCATTGCTCCCACAGCACACCACACACTCCGGTCACTGTAGGGTGCAGGGCGCTGGGGGGGGGGGGGCGCCCTGGCCAGCAATTATTATACCTTTTGGCAATAAAAATACACATATACAGTCTGGCACTGTATATGTGTAAAAACCCCCGCCATTAAGTTACACAGAACGCGGTACAGAAGCCCGCCGCTGAGGGGGCGGGGCCTTCTTCCTCAGCACACCAGCGCCATTTTCCCTTCACAGCTCCGCTGGAAGCAGCTCCCCAGGCTCTCCCCTGCAGTATCCTGATACAAGAAGGGTAAAAAAGAGAGGGGGGGCACATAAATTTAGGCGCAAATAAGATAATTAAGCAGCTACTGGGAAAAATCACTTATTATAGTATAAATCCCTGTGTTATATAGCGCTGTGGTGTGTGCTGGCATACTCTCTTTCTGTCTCCCCAAAGGACTTTGTGGGGTCCTGTCCTCAGTCAGAGCATTCCCTGTGTGTGTGCGGTGTGTCGGTACGGCTGTGTCGATATGTTTGATGAGGGTTACGTGGAGGCGGAGCAAGGGCATATAAGTGTGGTGTCACCCCCGACGGGGCCGACACCTGATTGGATGGATATGTGGAAGGTCTTAACCGACAGTGTCAACTCCTTACATGAAAGGTTCGATGACGCAGCAGCCTTGGGACAGCCGGGGTCTCAGCCCGCGCCTGCCCAGGCGACTCTGAAGCCGTCAGGGGGTCATAAACGCCCGCTAGCTCAGATGGTGGACACAGATGTCGACACGGAGTCTGACTCCAGTGTAGATGAGGATGAGACAAATGTACAGTCTACAAAGGCCATCCGATGCATGATTACTGCAATGAAAGATGTATTGCACATTTCTGACGTTAACCCGGTTACTACCAAGAGGGGTATTATGTTTGGGGAGAAAAAGCAGCCAGTGACTTTTCCCCCATCTGGTGAATTAAATGAATTGTGTGAAGAAGCGTGGAGTTCCCCTGATAAGAAACTAGTGATTTCTAAGAGGTTACTGATGGCGTACCCTTTCCCGTCAACGGATAGGTTACGTTGGGAAACATCCCCTAGGGTGGACAAGGCGCTCACACGCTTATCTAAAAGGGTGGCACTGCCGTCTCAGGATACGGCCGCCCTAAAGGAGCCTGCGGATAGAAAGCAGGAAGCTATCCTGAAGTCTGTGTATACACACTCTGGTACTCTGCTGAGACCTGCTATTGCTTCAGCCTGGATGTGTAGTGCTGCAGCAGCATGGACTGATACCCTGTCAGACAACATTGATTCCCTCGACAGGGATACTATTTTGCTAACCCTAGAACATATAAAAGACGGACTCCTCTCCGGCATCGCAGCAAGTATTTGACCGCTCTATGTAGCGGATTCAGCTCCCCAGACACATAACCTCCCTGTGTATCCATCACTGGAACATAGGAAAGTTTCACACTTTATAAAAGGCATCATACAGGTCCGTTTCCCCTGCAAACACTGTGCAGGGTACAACACCTGTTTATTGGTTTCCATGGTAACAGCTCATACACAAGACAGTTACCAAGTGCAGGGAAATGATTTTTCAATTCTAAACCTTGGTAGATAGATTTGTTTCCCCAGCAATTACTGTGCAGGGTTTAACACCTGTATCTTGGTCTCCATGGTAACGGCTGACACACAGAGCATTTACCAAGTGTAGAGAAACCACTAATCAACTACCAATTATATTCCCTGTATACACAACTAATTAACCAATTTTCATTTACATTTGTGTCACCTACTTTACACAGGGAAGTATTTATTAGCCTCTTATTAAATCTTAATCAGTGTGGCAACTATTTGATTTTCTGCATTCCTACAGCAGGAGAGCTGTGATTACTTATTACACCTATAATTGCTTTGTGTTTGCTGGATTATTGATTACTTGCTTTATATAAATATATGGGTCAGCACACATTTTTCATTAATATTTATTTACAATCAGTGTAACACCAAGGCGGCTTTTAGCAATCAATGTACAGTCGCCCTTGCAATTTATTGTATTTTCGCGAATTCTAATCAGTCATTGCACTGAATTCTATGTGATCAGCCGTTGCATTATTCTATGTGAAATTATAGAACCTTTTGATAGCTGCTTTTGCAGCTCTTGCACTGTAATCCATATGAATTTTCATTAGGCATCATAATAATTTTCTATGCATAATTATAAGTTGCGGTTATGAATTAGCCTCTTCTTTGCTTTATACTCACTAAGTGATTATTACTGTACCTGTCAGCAACTATTGGATAATCCTTTATGGTTAACCGTCCAGGCAATTCGTGTGTGGGAAATTTCTGGTCCACATGCTTTGTATTATACAGCGCAGGTGTATTACTGTCACCTCTTTTGGCCTCAATATCGGCCACTGCCCATGCTGATAGGTATTTTCTTGACTTTCTACAGTCATACCATGCTGGACATGCCCGATCTCGCCTGATCTTGGAAGCCAAGCAGCATTGGGCCTGGTCAGTACCAGAAAGGGTGACCCTCTGGGAATACCGGGTACTGTAGTATTAAGGAATATACCCTCCGCTGATCAGCAGATTTCATCACAATTAATTTTGTCATTCATTTACCCCAGCTGACCCTCTTTACAGGAGTCCTGATCCATACAAGCCGGCTTCCTGCTATCTCTTTTATGACTATACAAGTGTATTTATTATCATAATTACATAGAGATAACAGGAACATTATATTTTCGCTTCTGACAAACGTCTAACATTAATACTCGCTTACAAATCAGTGGGTTTACAGTTATCTTCCTGTCACCCTCTTTATTTAAGTGAGTCACACTTTACTTCATCGTCACTACAATTTTGTTTAATACTTGTTTTAATTTATACTGCTGATACACAGCTATAATTTTACCATTTTTTCGTCTGTGAATACCATTAAAAGTTAAGTTTTATCAAATTCTACATACAAACTACAATCTCCTATCTATTCTTCCAATTTTCTATCAATCTATAGAAATTAAGTGTGCCCCTGAGAGACATAATAGTCCTCTTCTTTTTTGCTTCTTTGCAAAACAATCCCTTACCAGTTTGCTTTTGAACTAATGTCTGGGAGCACCACCAACCTTGATCTACTTCAAAAGCCTTATTAGGCGAAGTCAGTAGCTTTATGTGGGTCTCAGTATATTTGCCTTATATGTCATATATGTTATATAACAATTGAATGACAATTAGTGTACAATCAGGACCAGTGCAGATTCCAAAAAAAAACCCCCACCCAATATGGACTGATACCCTGTCAGACAACATTGATTCCCTCGACAGGGATACTATTTTGCTAACCCTAGAACATATAAAAGACGTCGTCTTATATATGCGGGATGCCCAGAGGGACATTTGCCTGCTGGCATCTAGAATTAATGCAATGTCCATTTCTGCTAGGAGAGTATTATGGACTCGGCAGTGGACAGGTGATGCTGATTCTAAAAAACACATGGAGGTTTTGCCTTATAAGGGTGAGGAATTGTTTGGGGACGGTCTCTCGGACCTCGTATCCACAGCAACAGCTGGGAAGTCGACTTTTTTACCTCAGGTTCCCTCACAGCCTAAGAAAGCACCGTATTATCAAACGCAGTCCTTTCGGCTTCAGAAAAGTAAGCGGGTCAGAGGCGCATCCTTTCTGGCCAGAGGCAAGGGTAAAGGAAAGAAGCTGCACCAGGCAGCCAGTTCCCAGGAACAAAAATCCTCCCCTCTTCCACTAAGTCCACCGCATGACGTTGGGTCTCCACAGGTGGAGCCAGGTGCGGTGGGGGCGCGTCTCCGAAACTTCAGCAACCAGTGGGTTCGCTCACAGGTGGATCTCTGGGCTGTACAAATTGTATCTCAGGGATACAAGCTGGAGTTCGAGGCGACTCCCGCTCGCCGTTACCTCAAATCAGCCTTGCCAGCTGCTCCCAGGGAAAGGGAGGTAGTACTGGCGGCAATTCACAAGCTGTACCTCCAGCAGGTGATCATCAAAGTCCCCCTCCTTCAACAGGGAAGGGGTTACTATTCCACAATGTTTGTGGTACCGAAACCGGACGGTTCGGTGAGACCCATTCTGAATTTAAAATCCTTGAACACTTATATAAAGAAGTTCAAGTTCAAAATGGAATCGCTCAGGGCGGTTATTGCAAGCCTGGAAGAGGGGGATTTTATGGTGTCGCTGGACATCAAGGATGCTTACTTGCATGTCCCCATTTACCCACCTCACCAGGACTGTCATTACCAATTCCAGACGTTGCCGTTTGGTCTCTCCACGGCACCGAGAATATTTACCAAGGTAATGGCCGAAATGATGATACTCCTTCGGAAGAAGGGAGTTATAATTATCCCGTACTTGGACGATCTCCTCATAAAGGCGAGGTCCAGAGAGCAGTTGTTGGTCAGCGTAGCACTCTCTCAGGAAGTGTTGCAACAGCACGGCTGGATTCTGAATATCCCAAAGTCGCAGCTGATTCCTGCGACGCGTCTGCTTTTCCTGGGCATGATTCTGGACACAGAACAGAAGAATGTGTTTCTCCCGGTGGAGAAGGCCCAGGAATTGTCATCTCTGGTCAGGGACCTCCTGAAACCAAAACAGGTGTCGGTGCATCACTGCACGCGAGTCCTGGGAAAGATGGTGGCTTCTTACGAAGCAATTCCCTTCGGCAGGTTCCATGGAATGATCTTTCAGTGGGATCTGTTGGACAAATGGTCCGGATCGCATCTTCAGATGCGTCGGTTGATCACCCTGTCCCCGAGGGCCAGGGTGTCTCTGCTGTGGTGGCTGCAGAGTGCTCATCTTCTCGAGGGCCGTAGGTTCGGCATACAGGACTGGGTCCTGGTGACCACGGATGCAAGCCTCCGAGGATGGGGGGCAGTTACTTAGGGAAGAAACTTCCAAGGACAGTGGTCAAGTCTAGAGACTTCACTACACATAAATATACTGGAACTAAAGGCCATTTACAACGCCCTGAGTCAAGCAGAGCCCCTGCTTCAAAACCAACCAGTACTGATTCAGTCAGACAACATCACGGCGGTCGCCCACGTAAACCGCCAGGGCGGCACAAGAAGCAGGATGGCAATGGCAGAAGCCACAAGGATTCTTCGATGGGCGGAGAATCACGTGCTAGCACTGTCAGCAGTGTTCATTCCGGGAGTGGACAACTGGGAAGCAGACTTCCTCAGCAGGCACGACCTCCACCCGGGAGAGTGGGGACTTCATCAAGAAGTCTTCACACAGATTACAAATCGGTGGGAAAGGCCACAGGTGGACATGATGGCGTCCCGCCTCAACAAAAAGCTAAAAAGATATTGCGCCAGGTTAAGGGACCCTCAGGCGATAGCGGTGGACGCACTAGTGACACCGTGGGTGTACCAGTCGGTTTATGTGTTTCCTCCTCTTCCTCTCATACCCAAGGTACTGAGGATAGTAAGAAAGAGAGGAGTAAGAACTATACTCATCGTTCCGGATTGGCCAAGAAGAACTTGGTACCCAGAACTGCAAGAAATGATCTCAGAGGACCCATGGCCTCTGCCTCTCAGACAGGACCTGTTGCAACAGGGGCCCAGTATGTTCCAAGACTTACCGCGGCTGCGTTTGACGGCATGGCGGTTGAACGCCGGATCCTAACGGAAAAGGGCATTCCGCTGATAAAAGCTAGGAAGGATGTGACAGCCAAGCATTATCACCGTATATGGCGAAAATATGTTGCTTGGTGTGAGGCCAGGAAGGCCCCAACAGAGGAATTCCAGCTGGGTCGATTCCTGCACTTCCTACAGTCAGGTGTGACTGTGGGCCTAAAATTAGGATCCATAAAGGTCCAGATTTCGGCCCTATCCATTTTCTTCCAAAAAGAACTGGCTTCACTGCCTGAGGTTCAGACGTTTGTAAAGGGAGTGCTGCATATTCAGCCTCCTTTTGTGCCACCAGTGGCACCTTGGGACCTTAACGTTGTGTTGGATTTCCTGAAATGCCATTGGTTTGAGCCACTTAAGACCGTGGAGCTAAAATATCTCACGTGGAAAGTGGTCATGCTATTGGCCTTAGCTTCGGCTAGGCGGGTGTCAGAATTGGCGGCTTTGTCATGTAAAAGCCCCTATCTGATCTTCCATATGGACAGGGCAGAATTGAGGACTCGTCCCCAATTTCTCCCTAAGGTGGTGTCATCGTTTCATTTGAACCAACCTATTGTGGTGCCTGCGGCTACTAGGGACTTGGAGGATTCCAAGTTGCTGGACATAGTCCGGGCTTTGAAAATTTATGTTTCCAGGACGGCTGGAGTCAGGAAAACTGACTCGCTATTTATCCTGCATGCACCCAACAAGCTGGGTGCTCCTGCTTCAAAGCAAACTATTGCTCGCTGGATCTGTAGCACGATTCAGCTGGCACATTCTGCGGCTGGACTGCCGCATCCTAAATCAGTAAAAGCCCATTCCACAAGGAAGGTGGGCTCTTCTTGGGCGGCTGCCCGAGGGGTCTCGGCTTTACAGCTTTGCCGAGCTGCTACTTGGTCGGGTTCAAACACATTTGCTAAGTTCTACAAGTTTGATACCCTGGCTGAGGAGGACCTTGCGTTTGCTCATTCGGTGCTGCAGAGTCATCCGCACTCTCCCGCCCGTTTGGGAGCTTTGGTATAATCCCCATGGTCCTTACGGAGTTCCCAGCATCCACTAGGACGTCAGAGAAAATAAGAATTTACTCACCGGTAATTCTATTTCTCGTAGTCCGTAGTGGATGCTGGGCGCCCGTCCGAAGTGCGGACTCTCTGCAATACATGTATATAGTTATTGCTTAACTAAAGGGTTATTGTTATGAGCCATCCGTTAAATGAGGCTCAGTTGTTGTTCATACTGTTAACTAGGTATGGTTATCACAAGTTGTACAGTGTGATTGGTGTGGCTGGTATGAGTCTTACCCTGGATTCCAAATCCTTTCCTTGTTGTGTCAGCTCTTCCGGGCACAGTTTCCCTAACTGAGGTCTGGAGGAGGGGCATAGAGGGAGGAGCCAGTGCACACCAGATAGTACCTAATCTTTCTTTTAGAGTGCCCAGTCTCCTGCGGAGCCCGTCTATTCCCCATGGTCCTTACGGAGTTCCCAGCATCCACTACGGACTACGAGAAATAGAATTACCGGTGAGTAAATTCTTATTTTTTCTCTGTGATGTTTAGTCACCATATACCTCTAGAATTCCCTGTTTGTGCTGAAATACACTGCACAGGTACTTTGCTGCTGATATTGTACTGTGTTGCCTTGCATTGAGCTTTTGATTATGTCTGCTACAAAGGGCAACGGTGCTGGAGCTGATCCCACATTGCGTGGTGTTGACGCTGATGACACATTTGAGGGTAACATAGCAGCTGAGGGTTCAGGATCTGGGGGTTCCTTACCCCCACAGTGGGACTGTAGCAACGGGGGTTCGAATTGACCCACCTTGGGCTACCTTCTCCACGCTATTGAATACGCTGGTAACTAGACTAACGCCCCCTATGGGACCTCCTGTGCTGGTACAACCGCTTATGGTCCCCACGGTTAACTTGCCGTGGGCAGATCAACTGTCCAGTCAGTTAAAGCAATTGAACCAATCACTGACTACTCAGAAGTCTAACCCTCGCCCGCCTAAGACCAAGGGGTCCTCTAAGCGGGCAGTTACTACCTCACAATCCACCAACGTCCCAGACACCTCGTCTGATGAGGATGGTGTTTATACTGATCCTGATGCTTCTGATGGGGAAGCTGTTTCACAGGTAGATGTTCCTGACTTGTTGGAGGCTATCAGGCTCATTCTTCAAGTTGATGATGACCCGGAGCCTGATGCTGCCCCTAAGAAACCGGACAGGTTTAAACGTTTAGTTGATATACGTCAGGAGTCCTGGGGAAATCCAGAAAATAAATTCACGCCTCACAAGAAGATGCTGGCTTGCTACCCCCTCGCTGCGGAGCTAAGTAAAAATTGGGAAACACCCCCGCCAGTGGATTCGCAGGTGGCGCGGCTGGTGGTATCCTCAGCTCTGCCTGTAACTACCACCACGTCCCTCAGAGAGCTGACGGATAAGTGTGTGGAGGGTTGTTTAAAGGCAATTTACACCCTAACCGGTGCTGCGCATAGGCCCACCATTGCAGCGACATGGGCTGCAGAAGCTGTGGAAGCGTAGGTTCAGGAGCTGGAAGTGGAGTTGCCTTTCAATGCTTCTGATCATGCTAGATAATGCTTGTCATATATTGTCACAGCGTCTCATTACATTAAGGCTTCTGATGCCAGTATTCTGGCGGCCAAGGCTTCTACTAGGTCCATTTTGGCTCGCCGGATTCTCTGGTTACGGTCCTGGTCTGTGGATATGGACTCTAAGAAAACCCTGGAGGTACTCCCTTTTAAGGGAGACATACTTTTTGGAGAAGATCTCAACAAGATAGTGGCGGACTTAGCTTCTGCTAAAACAGCATGTCTGCCTAGTACTGCTCCTTCGGTGCCAAAGGCTAAGAGTACTCCATTTCGCTCCTTTTGTTCTTCAGGGAAAGCAAAAGAGCAGGTGTACCGAAACAGGTTCGCACTTCCAAACTCAATAAGCCCAAATGGGCCTGGGCTACCCGTCAGCCTTCTTCCAAAACTGACAATCCCGCCGCATGACGGGGCGGGCCTCCCTCTGGGGGATCCCAGGGTGGGGGGCCGACTTCTTTGGTATACCCAGGAATGGTTGAGGACCACTTCCGATGCCTGGGTACGGTAAGTCGTCACTCAAGGTTACGCCGTATCCTTCAAAAATCGCCCCACTCATCGATTTTGCCTGACAGACGTCCCTTCGGATCAGGTGAAGGCAAAAACTCTTCATTTGGTGGTACAGTCCCTCCTGGACACAGGAGTGGTAGTACAGGTGCCTCTGGCTCACCGCTGTTCCTAGTCCCGAAACTGAATGGGTCCTCCCGGCCCATTCTCAACCTCAAGTCCTTGAACAAAATTGTGAGGGTCTCCAAGTTTCGTATGGAAACTCTTCGCTCTATTGTTCTGGCCTTGGAACCTGGGGTTTATGGACATACAGGATGCTTATTCCTATTGCAGTGTCGCATCAACAGTACCTGAGGTTTGCGGTTGGCAACGTCCATTACCAATTTTGGGTGTTATCTTTTGGTTTGACCACGGCTCCACGAGTCTTCGCCAAGGTCATGGCTGTGCTCCGCCGTCAAGGGGTCAGGATCCTACCGTACCTGGATGACTTGTTGATCCTGGCAAATTCTCCAGAAATTCTCCTACGCCATCTGGATCTGTCTATCCCGTTTCTGCAAGCCCACCGGTTGCTCATCAACTCGAAGAAATCTTCCCTGGTCCCTGCTCAGAGCATGGTGCACCTGGGGGCGTTGTTGGACACTCACAACCAGTGGTTGTTCTTGTCTCAGGAGAAAGTCCTGAAGCTTCAGGACAGGATTCAATGCTTCCTATCTCGTCCGCAAGTGTCGATACATTCGGCAATGCAAGTGCTAGGTCTCATGGTGTCGGCTTTTGACATGGTGGAGCATGCTCAATTCCATTCCCGCCCTCTGCAGAAGCTGGTTCTTGCCAAGTGGGACGGCCTGCCTCACCGGATCAGGTCTCAAATGATCTCCTTGTCTCCGGAGGTCCGTCTGTCACTGAGCTGGTGGCTTCAGGACCAACGATTGAGCAGGGGTCGTCCCTTCTGGATCTCCAACTGGGTTCTTCTGACGACAGATGCCAGTCTGAGAGGTTGGGGCGCGGTGTTGGACCAACACTCCCTTCAGGGTCGGTGGACCAAGGAGGAGTCTCTCCTCCTGATAAACATTCTGGAATTGCGGGCGGTGTTCAACTCATTGAACTTGGCCCAGCATTTAATACAAAACAGACCTGTTCAAGTACAGTCGGACAACGCCACCAAGGTGGCGTACATCAATCATCAAGGCGGCACTCGAAGCCGCATGGCAATGAGGGAAGTATCACGGATTCTTCAGTGGGCGGAACGCCATCTGCCAGCCATATCGGCAGTGTTCATTCCAGGGGTCCTAAACTGGGAAGCGGACTTACTCAGTCATCAGGACGTACACGCCGAAGAATGGAGCTTCCATCCAAATGTGTTTCAACTCCTCGTGGACAAGTGGGACCTTCCAGATGTGGACCTGATGGCATCTCGACACAATCACAAGGTTCCGGTCTTCGGAGCAAGGACAAGGGGCCCTCAAGCAGTGTTCATGGACGCACTGGCAATTCCATGTAATTTTCGACTGTCGTACGTGTTCCCTCCAGTGTCACTCCTGCCCAGAGTAATAAGGAAGTTCAAGTAAGAAGGAGGAAATTTACTTCTGATCGCTCCAGTGTGGCCCAGACGGCATTGGTTCTCAGACCTTCAGGGTCTCTCGATAGAGCGTCCCCTTCTACTTTGCAGCGCCCAGATCTCCTTGTTCAGGGCCCATGTGTATATCAGGACTTAGCTCGATTGGCTTTGATGGCGTGGCTCTTAAGCTTCCGTCTTAAGGGCCAAAGGATTTTCTGAGGCGGTCATTCAAACCATGTTGAAGGCCCGGAAACCGGCTTCTGCTCGGATTTACCATAGGGTCTGGAATTCTTACTTTGCTTGGTGCGCATCTAACAATCATGACGCTTACAAGTTTAGTACGGCCAAACTTTTGGCCTGTCTACAACAGGACCTGGACTTGGGCCTTCGTCTGGCCTCCATCAAGGTTCATGTTTCTGCCTTGTCGGTTTGGTTCAAGAGAAAAATTGCAAGTTTACCTGATGTTCATACATTTGCTCAGGGTGTGTTGCGGATTCAACCTTACATCCCGTCGGTGGCTCCTTGGGACTTGTCGGTGGTTCTGGAGGCATTGCAAGGGTCTCCGTTTGAGCCTCTTGAATCGGCAGACCTTAAGTGGTTTTCTCTTAAGGTGTTTTTTCTGCTGGCTATTGCCTCTGCCAGATGGGTGTCGGATTTGGGTGCTTTGTCCTGTAAGTCACCATATCTGAATTTTCACCGTGACCGGGCGGTTCTTAGAACACGTCCCGGGTATCTATCTAAGGTGGTGTCTTCTTTCCACCTTAATCAGGAGATTGTGGTTCCGGTCTTTGCCTCTCCTGAATTATCTTCCAAAGAGCGGTCTTTGGATGTGGTACGGGCTCTCCGTATCTATGTGAAGAGGACAGCTCCTATCACAGGGGTGGGCAATTATTTCAGCTGGGGGGCCGCTTAACACTTCCAGTGAATAGTCGAGGGCCACACACAAAATATCTTGTAAATCGGGTCTGAACTGCACCGCAATGTGTAGACGCGTCGGTCCGCAGCGACGGGATTGTACGAACAAAGCGATCGCACGGGCGATCGCAAGGTGATTGAGAGGAAGAGGACGTTTGTGGGTGGCAATTGACCATTTTAGAGGAGTGTCCGTAAAAACGCAGGCGGGACCTGGCGTTTGAAGGGAAGGTTTCTGACGTCCGCTCCGGTCTCGATCATCGCACTGGAAGAGTAAGTCCTGGGTTGTGCGGAGACTGCACAAACTTTTGTTTGTGCAGCTCTCTGTAGATGCGATCACACCCCTGCACAGCGATTACCCCCTCCCCCGCAGCAGTGCAAAAATCGCCTGCTAGCGATCAGGTCTGAATTAGGCCCATAGTTATATATATATATATATATATATATATATATACACACTATATTTTTATTGTTATATACGTAACACTATAAAAACATACACCACAATATACATTAAATACGTAATTTTTTACGGGCAAAATACAAAATGTCTAAAAAAAAAAGTAATCCAGTAATAAAATAAAAATAAAAAAAACAAAACAGTGCTGAAAACAAACAGCATTCTGTGTAATGCAGGTATTCACAGCTCCTGTCTCTCCCTGGGCACAGTTACTAGCTCCCCCCTCCCCCCACCCCCATCCTCCCCTGGACCCATATAGCGGTCTCTACCCCCCTCCCCGCTGGACCTATATAGCAGTCTCTATCCTCCCCTAAACCCATATAGCAGTCCCTCCCCTCCTAACCAATCCTCCCCTCCCCTGAACCTATATAGCAGCTTTTAAAGTTAAGCATAGATCCCTTTACCTTTTTTCGCAGTGGCAGATCCGCTGCCCGCTGCCTGATCCCCGCTGCCCGCTGTGCCGCACGGAGTCGCTGCTGCTGCCCGCTCCTGCCGTGGCCCCACCCCCCGTGCCGCCCAGCACCTGACCTCACAGTGGAAATCCCGGTCAGCAGACCCAGTGACGTGACCGGGATTTCCTCTGCGGCGCCGCTTCTGGGAGCTAGGTAGCGCAAGGACGAGCGGCTCAGCCAGTCGGGCCGCTTGTCATTGCACACTGGTGTGGGACAGCGGGGCCGGACAGGATCGGTTCGCGGTCCGCATCCGGCCCGCGGGCCGCGCGTTGCCCATCCCTATCCTATCAGAAAGTCTGATTCTCTTTTTGTACTGTCTGGTTTTCACAAACGTGGCTGGCCTGCTCACAAGCAGAACTTGGCCAGATGGTTTAGAATGGTGATTGCACATGCTTATTTACAGGCTGGTCGCCCAACTCCTGCTACTATAAAGGCCCATTATACTCGGTCTGTTGGACCTTCTTGGGCGGCCCGCCGTGGTGCAACCCTTGAACAATTGTGCAAGGTGGCTACGTGGTCCTCAGTGAACACGTTTATAAGGTTCTATGCCTTCAATACATCCGCCTCCCAGGATGCTTCCTTTGGACGCCGGGTTCTTGTACCCGCTACAGTGCGTCCCCTCCCATAAGGAACTGCTTTAGGACATCCCCAATGTCATTCCCTGTGGAGCCCAGTGTACCCCGCAACAGAAAACGAGATTTATGGTAAGAACTTACCGTTGTTAAATCTCTTTCTGCGAGGTACACTGGGCTCCACAGGGCGCCCACCCTGACGCACTTAGCTTCTTTGGGGTGGTATGGCATTAGCCGCTGACACTTTCTCCTGTCGTGAGAATGTGGTGTTTGTGGCTACTAACAGTTGTCGTCTCTTTTGCCTGCTACTGCATTGGACTGGTTAACAAAAACTGAGCTCCTGTGCATGGAGGCGGGGTTATAGAGGAGGCGGCGCTATGCATTCTGGGAACAGTCAAAGCTTTGAGCCTGTTGGTTCCTCGGATCAAGATCCTACTCTACACCCCAATATCATTCCCTGTGGAGCCCAGTGTACCTCACAGAAAGAGATTTAACAACGGTAAGTTCTTACCATAAATCTCGTTTTATATTATAAGACTTTATTCATTTGTTATTTTACTGTTTTGTTGATTATTTAGTGTGAAGATCTGACTGATAATAAGGTAGAAGATATAGGGGAAGAAAAAGAGATGTATGTGAGGGATGATCAGCAGTGTAAGGAGGAGGAAATCCCTACAGATATCAGCACAGGTGAGTAATAATCACTTATTACAGAGAGGAGTCATATATTCTCCTTGTTCTGTCACTACAGCAGTCTCTTATTCTACACCCTTCTCTGTCAGTACTGACTAATGAGGGAAATGTATCACTCAGTGATATAGTGATATATTATTACACAATATAGGCCCTCATTCCGAGTTGTTCGCTCTGTATTTTTCATCGCATCGCAGTGAAAATCCGCTTAGTACGCATGCGCAAAGTTCGCACTGCGACTGCGCCAAGTAACTTTACTATGAAGAAAGTATTTTTACTCACGGCTTTTTCTTCGCTCCGGCGATCGTAATGTGATTGACAGGAAATGGGTGTTACTGGGCGGAAACACGGCGTTTCAGGGGCGTGTGGCTGAAAACGCTACCGTTTCCGGAAAAAACGCAGGAGTGGCCGGAGAAACGGTGGGAGTGCCTGGGCGAACGCTGGGTGTGTTTGTGACGTCAACCAGGAACGACAAGCACTGAACTGATCGCACAGGCAGAGTAAGTCTGAAGCTACTCTGAAACTGCTAAGTAGTTAGTAATCGCAATATTGCGCATACATCGGTCGCAATTTTAAGAAGCTAAGATTCACTCCCAGTAGGCGGCGGCTTAGCGTGTGTAACTCTGCTAAATTCGCCTTGCGACCGATCAACTCGGAATGAGGGCCATAGTGCAGAATAATAACTGAGTATTCTTAACACAACACCATTGATTCTGTACTCGGCACAAATACTCTGTTATCGGCTCTTAGTTTGCAGCTGCACGTGTCTCTGTTACCACTTTGATATTATATGTTATTATAATAATACACCTAGGTAGGTATAGCAGAAAGCAGAGGTAAGCAATGTTTTTACTTTAATGTTCAGCATTCTAAGTCCACCCCTGTTTCAACATATACAAACATTGGAGATACACAATTTCCCCTTCAAGAGCAGAACGTAGCTATTCAGGACATGTCTCCTAACTGTCCATGCAGTTGGACCAAATGCCAGGCTAGATTACTTGCTGGCAGTTGGTTACCAGAGACCTGATGTACAATTTGTGTGACTGTTACCCAGATCTCAGTTGATTGCGTGACTTGGATGATGAAGCAGATCTCAGACACAGTCAGTAGTTGAATCCTTAATAGCACAGCTGATATGGCTGTACTGCATGTTCTAAGGGGGTGAGTTTACACGTCTCCTGTCTTTTTCATATTAGAGGATTGGTCATTGGATCAGTGAGTTGGGTAACATTACAGGCATGGACCCCTGGGGCCTCTTCCTGTTGTTTCTTTCCAAGTTCATTCATAGACCTGTCACTAGGAGTCATGCCCTTTGCATGGGTTGCCACATGCCTCTGCTATAGCGCTGGTCTTTTTACTGGAAGAGCCATCTGGCTCACCTTCATATGGTTCTTGTTGTCTGTAGGTAGCTGACCTTTTGATAAAACCCCACAGCTTCTCCTGACTCAAGTGACAGCTCTGATACCTTGGCATCAGGTTTCCCACTGCAGGGCATCTTTGGATATTTGTGTGTTCAGAGAGATGCTCCTCATTCTGCTATGAGCTTTATCCCTAATATTGGGAAGACTCTGTTGTTTACCTGTTGGGTGACATCACAGCCGGTGTATTCATGGACCAAAATTGGTTAATGCTTGCACTTTGTGTTATTTGGTATCCCGATTCTTCCATTGCCGCAGTTTTATTCTGAGGGGAGGACGTCGGTAATGTTGATTTCTGGTCTGCCATGCCATTCTAACTGACACTAGTCTTCCTTCTGGACATCTTCATCCAGCTTGTGGACAGGTGGTATACGCTGAAGTTTTGTTACACCACAAGGTAGTCCTGCATGGCGCAGTACCAGGTATCTGGCGGATGCCATGGAAGTTCTATGGCATAACCAACTATTGTCTCTTCTTCCTCCAATTTCCTAGCTTCCTCCAGTATGCAGGAAGGCCAAGGAAAGTGGGGGGTTCTCGTGGCACTGAATGGGCAAGACCATCTTTGTACAGTTTGGCAATTAAAACGTTTTTGGCTCGGTGTTTTGCCCAGATATTTGATCCCGATGGACTCTTTGAGTCCGTAATTTAAACCTTGGTCAAGTAAAGGGTTTTCTAAATATTGTCAAAAGACTTTGGAAAACTAACTGGGTTAGTGTGAGAATAAAAGGTTCACATTACGTCTCTTGTATTTCTTGTGACAGTATCTGGGCAATGGCCTACCATTGGCTTCTCTTCTCTCCACTGCATTATCCCGCATTCCTCAAATTTCACAGGGTTCTCTACTTGCACTGTGCTTCCCTGGTTGTCCCTTGGATTCATCCTACCTTTGGTTTTGACATCATTGCAGATACTGCCATTCCTGTCACCTGACTCTTTAAGGATAAGTTCATCACCTTTAAAGGGGTCTCCTTTGTGTTTTTTTGCTTCTGCCTTGCAGATGTATATATTGGCTGGTCTAGCTTTATGGTCTCCAACTCTGATTAGTCATGGTGACAGTGCTTCCTACATTTTGGGCCTTCAGGTTGTTTCTATATTCTGTATTACCTAGGATGTTTTGCCTGCACGGGAAGTATCTCTCTCTCTCTCTCTCTTTAATTTTCTCCTTTATATGGTATGGATCTCTGTGGATAGCTTATCTCCTTTACAGAAGATGGATAGCATTCTATTTTTTTTACGGCAGGGTCCACAGGATAACAATGGGATATGATGGAGCGTCAGTGGATTGGCACCAATCGATCAAAGCTTTCTGGCCTCCCAGGATGCAACGGGCCCGTCCATATATCCCTGCCCATTGGCTCAGGCAAATCAATTTTTCTCTTTCATCCATCTGGGGTACGCTGCGCAGTTACTTGTGGGTTAGATGTGTGTGGTAATGGAGTTTGGCACAGAACTATCAAAAACCTGACTCCTCCCCCCTCTAACCCCTCCCATCTCCTTCCTGCTTAGCTAGCAACTCCGTTTTAGTTTTGTGCCTGTGGAGTACAGACACAGGTTTTTTTTCTCTGAAGATTTTAGTTAGGTTTTTTTATTATTTTATGAGCCTTGGAGTGCCAAGTCCCTGTATACAGGTGACAGGTACTGCTAGAGTGGGGTTAGTTAGGGAGAAGTTTTTCCCACTCTACTCTGCCGCTGGAGGGCCACCACACTTCGGTCACTGGGGCTTTCTTCCTATCTCTAAGAATCGGAGGTCGGCAGTGCGGAGGTACAGGATAGTCCCAATCTGTCTCTGACAAGTATTGGACTATCCTTCCTATTTCGATATTTCTATATTTCTATGCTCCTATACTGTGCATTCCCCCCCCCCCGACCTCTCCCCGGAGGTAAGCGGTGGCGCTACTAGGGCTTTCCTTATCCCTGCTACTGTTTTGCTGTGTAGGTAGGCGGACCGGGAGAGTAGTGAGTCACTCCCCGGGGGCCACCATACACTTTAGCCGCCGCCCGCTGATCCGCTGTGTGTAGCGGTGCGGGAGCCGTGGACATCCAGCTGCAGCGCGTCTACTGTGGGCAGGCCTGGCGGTTACTTAATACAAGAAGGGAGATTTCCCGCCCGCGTGCGCGCTCCCGTCCAGTCTCTAGAGTGCTCCGGGCACCATCTTCTCCAAAGGCAGTACGGGGGACGCTGTGCAGCACACGCAGCTCAGAGCAAGCACTCTCACTTTGTTTGGAACAATAACTACAGTACTACTCACCCTGTTTACTCAGTGGGGGTCGCCTAACAGCAAGTATATTTTGGGGGCATGGTGTTATTTTATAGTTCTAGTGAGATATAACAGACATATTTTTCATGTAACTCTCATTGTGGGTTCACTGCTAGATCACTATTCCACTGGGTTTATAGTTTGTTTGTAGTGCACTTGACTATTTCATATTTAAAAAAAAAAAAAAAAATGAGAGAAAATATGACCAATAAGCCAGACAAATCTACAAAGGGGAAGACAGCCTCGGTGGTTTCTTTTTCCTGCTCACAGTGTGGGTCAAAGCTAGCTAAGGGTAGCGCGGACTCGGGTACCCTCTGTACTTCGTGCTCTGGTGCATCTGTGGCGGACCAGCAGGGAGGTTCCACAGATCAGTCTATGCCTCCATGGGCCAAGAACATGGTGTATTCCATTTCAGAATTACGTCAGCCCAGATCGGGTGCTGACTATAGCCAAACTACAGTGGAGCCTCTGTAGGCTCAGAATATGGGCAGGTGTATTGCTGATTTAACTCAATCTTTAAACAAATTTGTAAACTCTGCCAGCAGTTCTGCTACAAAACGGCCACAGCCGTTGCCCGCTATAACTTTTCCAGGGGAGGAGTTGGAGACATCCCCATTGGAGAAGGGGGAAGTAGACCCAGAGTGGGACGAGGTTTCGGCTTGGGAAGATGAGGAGCTATCTACTAGCTCAGGTGTTAGATTGCTTATAGAAGCAATCCATCAGACTCTTAATATTCAGGATACGGCGGTGGCAGAGACTTCCTCTGCCTTCTTCTAAAGATAGAAAAGACAAGTTACTGTCTTTCCTTCTTACTCACACTTTGCGGATATTTTAAAGGTTTAAGCCGGATTCTCGTTTCCAAGCCCGTAAGAAATTGAAATTTCTATATCCTTTTACAGAGGAGGATACAAAATTTCTCTTTCATCCACTAGGGGACACTGGAGCATCCTTAGACATTAGGGGTGTGAAGCTTGCAACCGGAGGTGTGGCACAATCTAAAATTAGCATTGTCTGCACAGCCGGTTCCTCCCCCTTCACATCCCTCCTCCCTCAGTTTGGAAAATTGTGCCTAGGAGGTACAAGCACAGAAGGGACCTCCTGCTCCATGCAGATTAAATTATTTATTTTTATTTTTTCTCTCTTCACTATACTGGCCCAATCCCTCCTAACTAAAGGGAGGGTGCAGGTTTTTAAAAGAAAAGATGGTAAATGGCCGATCCCACCTAAATGAAAGGGGGTGCAGGCTTTACCAGACGAAAAGGCTGCGTCCCCCTAATAAAAGGACAAAGTTCAGGATTGGAGACAATGATTCCGGCTAAAGGGGTCTGCATCTCTATTAAGGCGCCAACTGTGAGTACTAACGGACACCTGATAACACAGGCAGAGTGGAAGGTCTGGGCAACAGTCTGCAGTCATAGCTGAGAGGGCAGGTGCGTGCCGGCAGCACCGAGTATAAATGACATGAGGCGGGGAAGCAGTACCGTATAACAAAAGAACGTCCAAAGAATCCGGTGAGATAACTCCTTTTTTGTGACCGCTGTTACCTGTGCATACTCAAGAGAACGCTGTGTACCAGAAAGCTTATAAGTGTCTATAGAGACTGTTTATAAATAAAATGGACTTTGTTTTTATGAATTGGGAATACAGTGTGATACATTAATTGGAAGAAACTGAGTTTTAGACAGCTTCAGTAAAAGAGACAGCGCTGAGAGTCTTTAAAGGATATCTGTTTGTGTTTGGTTGTATTTTAGCTGATGGGCTGATCAGCTTTTTCCAATAAGAGACACAGCTGCAGTCTCAAGTAAGAGCGCTTTTGGATGAGTTTCCTTTTATCCTTGTATTCTTGTGAGTACTAATTGTTTTAAAATGGTCACTTAGCTCCCCACAGCGGCAAGGCAATCAGGAGAGGCGCCGCTATGGGACTGAGTGAAAGCGGTCCCGTAGCGTGCGTCACCAAGGAGACAGAAGTGCCGCTACGGGACTTGGTGAGAGGGGCCCCGTAGCGTGCAACGCCAGAGGAGAGAGCCGCATAGGGGAGACACGGAGTAGCACCGCTACGGGACTTAGTGAGAAGAGGTCCCGTAGCTCGCGCGCGCCATAGACGCTGCAGTTTTCCGCGCGGCTGAGGAGATCCTTCAGTCGCGTGAGGGGAAATGGGACAGTGTGGCTCAGCACACTAATCCCCTAAACACAACCGTAAAGGCCCGGGTTTAAGTACCACTACAGAAAGGAGGCCGCTCAGCACACATCAGCGCGCCTCCCCATATTGTTTAAATTATAGGCTTTGAGCAGAAAAGCGCTGGCCAGTACAGATAGCTTTAAGAAAAAATTATGAAGTGAAATTTTTCAGTGTCGGCCATTTTAATTATCCCTGCCTGGCGCCATCTACGGGGAAGGGTAAGCCCTCCCCCTCGTATAGATATCAAGAGGACGTTTCATGTGTAGCAATAGCTCCCTCTACTGGTGACAGCATATATTCAGAAATGTGGATGGTGTAATGGTTAGCATTACTGTCTCACAACACTGAGGTCATGGGTTCAATTCTTACCATGGCCCTAACTGTGTGGAGTTTGTATATTTTCCCCGTATTTGCATGGGTTTCCTCCGGGTACTCCGGTTTCCTCCCACAATCCAAAAATATAAAAGATCCTGAACAAAATAATTCTACCATACTATTTATATTTTCAAAGGACTTCCATTATAAAGATCCTGAAGAAAATACAAGGAAGCAAGCAGATACCAACTCTACCATCGTAGCTGAGGTGTGGAGGTGTGGGGGTTGCATGTCGGCTGGTGTTTTAATTTATTTTTTTATTTTTTATTTATTTATATATATTTATATATTTATTTTTTTATTTTTTTTTGTCCTGTTCTGGTTCTATATAAAGGAGGGAACAGTAATTCCAGCCAGATCCGATAACTTTGCTTACGTCATCTATCACAGCCTTTCTCTTCCTAATTTAAAGGGTGAAAGCGCCGTGAAATACCCTGGTAGGGGGTTTAAATGACAGGTATAAAGCAAAGACGTGTTATGTTTGTACGTAATGTACCAAGAAGAGCACGCGGATGACAGCTCCGGGGTGTGCTATACCGGCTTAGACAAGGACGCTCCACCTGGGAGCAGTGCTCTGTCTAGGTCAAGGATAACCTTGTAGATAGAATCTCCAATGAGATGGCGGAATCCCACACGCATCAATCAGTGCTGCGGGATTCTCAAAGACGATGGAAAAATTTCTCATCAGGTTAACGCCTTCCGCACAAGCAGTAACAATGTGCAGGGCGGTTAAAAGGCCTCTTCCTCTTGTACCAGAAGCAGAAGACGAAGAGGGTCTTCTCATTGATACAAAAGGTGAGGTAATTGAATCTAGCCTAGTCGGCGATCTTCCAGAAGAGGACGCGGCAATCTCGGGTCTTGTTTCTTTAATCAAAACAAACTGAGATCCTAAACTTTAAGGTAGAATAAGTAATGGAGCCAGTAGATTCGAATTGTTCGAATCCCAAAAGCCGCGTTCAGCAGCGTTTCCTATTCCTAAATTCCTCCAATCTCAAATGGAGGAGGTTTGAAAACAGAAAGAAAAGGATTTCTCCCAGCGCTAATGTTGTTAGGTATAGAATAATTATTTAGTGGCAGTATGGGCTCAAGAGATAATATTCATACAATCAATGATAGTTAAAATATAATGTTTTATTGACACGTAAAAAACACTTTTCCAAGGATATCTTATTCCCTAAAGTGATCCTAATACCGGTATACACAAAACAAACACACACAACAATTAACATATAAGAATACCAGTGATACGCTAGAATAGCGATTTATTCACTGGATGGGAGTTTATATTCCTCAGGTAAATATAGACATATATATGTGTATAATAACTGTATTGTTTGGAGTCCCTTTGGTAAATGCAGGCATATATATGTGGTAGCTGTATCACAGTCCCTTATCGTATAAGGAATAAGTCCAAAACGTCTTGATTGATGTCAGCTATTCACTGTAAAGTCCTTCCAGAGTGGAGATCAGCACATTGGGCCAAAATCCTAAACTCCTTAATGGGAAAATGTCCAAAAATACAAGACACTTACTTTAAAAAGCAGGATGGTTACTGGAACAGGTGTCTGCCGGCAGACATATCCAATAGCTCCGCAATCAACTAGTTTCGCCTGGCACCGCAGGCTTCCTCAGGATGCTTGAAAACAACCTGCCAAACGTTTTATATTTCCAAACGGGGTTCCCAGTAACTTATCCCGTACCTAAGGGTGTAATGGATAAGTGGGAGATTCCGCCGGTAGTGGATGTTTTCCTAGGAAGGTTGTCGAAGAAGACAATCTTACCGTTACCTACTGTAACGACTTTAAGAGGTTGACACAGCTTTAAAGTCAATTTTATTTAGCAGGTGCAACACAGAGACCTACGGTCGCCTGCGCTTGGGTTAACAAGGCCATGGGAGCATGGTCTGGACGCATAGTACACGCTATTGAGGGGGAAAATGGCTTGGAAGAAATTACCCAACTGGCGGAGCACATTCGAGAATCAGCTTCATACTTGTGTCAAGCCCCTAGGGATATAGCATCGCGCATCTCTGCATCAGCCATATCGGCTAGACGGATAGAGAACGGCGTGAAGACTCTGACACCAAGGGGCGGTAGAATCCATCCCCTTTGAGGGTGATATGCTTTTCGGTCCAGTGTTGGACAAGTGGATTTCGCAAGCTACAGCAGGGACGTCCACTTTTCTGCCTACTCCTTATACAAAAGCCACTCCAAAGGTTAGGAGATCTTATTCGGGACTAGCGTGTAATTCCTTTAGATCTCAGTCCTTGCGAGCCCGAGGAAGAGGTTTCGGTACACAAGTACGTGGGGGCAGAGGTAGAGGCCGCTCACATGCAGCAGCCAGGAAGCGGGATAAACCTGCTGACAAGTCCTTGGCAGGACGGTCTCCCGGCTCACCTGGGATCCCCCTTGGTGGGCGAAAGTCTGGAGATTGCCTTGGTGCCCTCAGAAAGCATAAGCGCTACTGCCAGCAATTGAAAAATTGCTACGGTCAGAGGTCATTATTCCGGTGGCTGCCTCTCAGAGAGGAACGGCTCTCTGTTCTAATCTTTTTGTCGTGCCCAAGTCAGACGGGACGGTCAGGCCGATACTCAATTTAAAAGTTTTAAACCGGTCTCTAAGTGTCTACTAATTCAAGCTGGAATCAATCCAGTCGGTCATTGCAGGCTTAGAACATGCATATTTGCATATCCCAATCTGGGCCCCTCACGCACTGCTGATGGATTGCTACCAATTCAGGGCCTTGCCGTTCGGTCTATCATCGACCCAAGAATCTTTACCGAAGTTCATGGCATTCATGGTTGCAGAATCAGGACTGTTGAGAGTCACGATTAGTCCTTATCTAGACGACATGCTAATCAAGGCATCCTCTCCAGAACAGTTGATCAGGGATGTTCAGACATCTCATCCATTTCTCATTCAACACGGGGGGGATTGTGAATTTCCAGAGATCCAACCTCATGCCAACTGAACGGATTCAGTTCCTCGTTCTCATCTTGGACACGGTACAATTGAGGGTATTCCTACCAAAGAACAAGGTCCAGGACCTACAGAGATTAGTGGCTCAGGTACTGAGGTCACAAATGTTCTCTCTACACCTCTGTGTGGAATTTCTCGGGAAGATGGTGGCGTCTTTTGAAGCTTTCCAGTACGGCAGACTTCATTCCCGACCATTACAGATGAACCTCATTGCTCAGGGAGCAAGGTCACAGGAATCTCGCAGCAGGCAAGAGATTCGGCATTTGGGATTGGAGGATCCTGACAACAGACGCCAGTCTTAGAGGTTGGGGTGCCGTCTTAGAGGAGCATTAGTTTCAGAGCAGATGGACGCTACTAAAGAGCAACCTACCCATACACATTCTCGAACTAAGAGCAGTTTACAATGCGCTTTTCTTGGCCAAAAGACAAGTTATAGGTCAACACGTAAGGTTGCAGTCGGACTATGTCACAACGATGGCATAGGAGGAAGAACAAGGAGCGGGATGGCGTTAAAGGAAGCCACAAAGATCTTGTTTTGGGCAGAAAGGCGAAACATTATCCTCTCGGCAGGTTCATTCCAGGTGTGGAGAACTGGGAAGCGGATTATATCAGTCACCAGGACATGCATCTGGGAGAGTGGTGCATCCATCCACGGATTTTCGACAGGGTGGTAAGGAGATGGGGTCTACCTAATGGCGTCTCGGCAATTCCATCAGCTGCCCAGATATGTGTCCAGAACAAGAGATCCAGCAGCAGAAGGAGTGGACGCAGTAACACTTCCTTGGTGTTACAGGAAGGTTTTACATTGTTCCACCTTTCCAACTCTTACCAAGGGTTCTGAAAAGGGTTGAAACGAGAACGAGTGTCAGCGATTCTAATCGCACCTGATTGGCCCCGCAGGAGTTGGTACTCAGATCGGCGTGGGTTACTAACGGCAGATCCTTGAAGGTCACCTCAGAGAGAGGACCTGCTATCTCAGGGACCGTTCCAACACCCAGACCTGAACATGCTGCTTTTAACGGCGTGGCTATTGAAACCTGGATCTTATGAAACAGAGGGATACCAAGAACGGCCATTCTTACGATGATTGCCGCTAGGAAGCCGGTCACAGCCATACACTACTACAGGAGTTGGAAGAGGTACTTGGACTGGTGTCAAGGGCGTGGGTGGAATTCGACGAACTTCCACTTCTCCAGACTTCTATTTTTCCTTTAGGCAGCTCTGGGGGTAGGGCTGAGGCTGGGCTCTCTGAGGGGTCAAGTTTCGGTTCTCTCCATCCTATTTCAACAGCAGTTAGATTCCTTACCAGAGGTTCAAACCTTTTTGCAAGGGTTTTTTTTGGGATCCAACCCCCTTTTTCATCCTCCTACTGCACTTGGAGCTTAAATTTGGTATTGGAATTTTTGTGATCCAACTTTTGAGCCGTTAGCAAGAACAGACCTGAAATATCTCTCTTGGACGGCCACATTAATGCTTGCCTTGGCTCCGGCCATGCGGGTTTCTGGGTTGGGAGTCTTATTGTGTAAGAGTCCCTTTTTAAGTTTTCATTAGGATAGGGCAGAACTCAGTACATGAGCAGCTTTCCTTCCTAAGGTTGTTTCGGGGTTTCACGTAACCCAGCCAATTGTGGTACCATAATTCCAGGGTCTCGCAGATAGAGACGTGTCCTTGGATGTTGTCCGAGCGTTACGGATATGCGTACAAGTTACGTCGTCCTTCAGAGAGTCGGACCTTTTGTTTGTCTTTATGATGAGCCAAAGAAGGGTTGACCAGCATCTAAGCAATTTTTGTCTAGCTGGATTAGACTTACCATTCGGCAAGCCTATCTTTCCTGTGGTGAACAGTTTCCGGTTCAGAGTGGGTGCCTCATGGGCGGCGGCCAGAGGTGTTTCCACTACTCAACTTTGCAGAGCGGCAACGTGGTCCTCAGCCCACATGTTCGCGAAATTTTACAGGTTTGATACCTTTGCGTCCGGGGACTCTTAAGTTCGGACGTTTCATTTTGCAGGCCACCGACAGCACTCCCTCCCTGGGGGATAACTTTGGGACGTCCCCAAATGTCTAAGGATGCTCCAGTGTCCCCTAGTGGATGAAAGAGATAAGAGGATTTTGGTACTTACCGATAAATCCATTTCTCTGAATCCTCTAGGGCACAGGTTCTCAAACTCGGTCCTCAGGACCCCACACAGTGCATGTTTTGCAGATCTCCTCACAGAATCACCAGTGAAATAATTTGCTCCACCTGTGGACCTTTTAAAATGTGTCAGTGAATAATGAATACACCTGTGCACTTACTGGGTTACCTGCAAAACATGCACTGTGTGGGTTCCTGAGGATTGAGTTTGAGAACCACGGCTCTAGGGGACACTGGACGCCCGCCTCGGTGCTGTCAACCTGCTGCGTTCAAACTTCCTGTTCACAAAGTTTGTACAAACAGTGTTAGTTTTTCAGTTAAGAGTTTCTTGGGGGCTGTTTGATAGGTTGTATGGTTCGGTTCTTCGCCAGGTGCTATAGTGTCATGTCCTATCCTCTCAGTCAAATTTTCCAAACTGAGGGAGGAGGGATGTGAAGGGGGAGGAACTGGCTGTGCAGACAATGCTAATTTTAGATTGTGCCACACCTCCGGTTGCAAGCTTCACACCCCTAATGTCTAAGGATGCGCCAGTGTCCCCTAGAGGATTCAGAGAAATGGATTTATCGGTAAGTAACAAAATCCTCTTTTTGGGAAGCAGCCCCAAAGGTAGACGCTCCTATTTCACATTTAGTGAAAGCTACGGTTATTCCTTCTGTACAGTCTGTGACATTGAAAGATCCTACAGATAGGAAGATTGAAGCAATACTTAAATCTATGTTTTCTTTGTCAGGTGTTTCTCTACGCCCAATTCTAGCTGGCGCTTGGGTCCTTAAGGCCGTGGATGACTGACTATCACAGGTCGTATCTGGAATGCAGTCTGCCGACCCATCGGAAGCCATTCAATTAGCAGAACAGATTTCGGTGGCTCTTATTTATGTGGGTGAGGCCTTGTTGGACTCTGCTGCGCTACAGTCCCGTGTTTCTGCCTTGACCGTGACAGCAAAGGTCTCTTTGGCTTCGGGTTTGGAATGCTGATTCTGACTCAAAACAGACCTTGACGGCTGTACCCTTTGAAGGTGAGTTTCTCTTTGGGTCGGAAATAAAGAAGATTATTTCAGATACTACAGGAGGCAAGAGCCCTTTTCTTCCAGTTGCTCCTCAGAAACCGAAAACCACGAAATTTCGGTCCTTTCGTACGCAGGGCAGAGGTAGTTTCCATTCCTTTCGTGCTTTCTCCAGATTTCCACGAAGCGGGGTATTCAGAGGTAGAGGAACGCAGGCGACTCGTAGACGAGCCAGTAAACCTGCCGACAAGCCTACTGCATGACGTTTCACGATCTCTGGAAGGATCAATGACGGTTGGGGCTCAGTTACTACAGTTCAAGGAGGTGTGGCTCCTGTTGAAACCAGATCGGTGGGTGACGGGGGTCATATCCAGAGGATATATGTTGGATCTCGAGGAACCAGTCCCATATCGGGTGTTCGTCACTCCTCCCCCAAACGATCCCTCTTCATGCAACAGCCACTCTCTTACGAAATGGAGTAATTCTTCTGTTTCCCACTCAGCAGACAGGTCGGGGATTTTACTCGGGTCTTTTTCTCGTGGACAAACCGGACGGTTCGTTTCGACCCATTTTAAATCTCAAAGGTTTGATTCCATATCTCTCAACCCAGAAGTTCAAAATGGAATCTATCCGCTCGATTATCGCCGCCATGGAGCCAGGGGAATATTTAGCTTCAATAGACATAAAAGACGCCTACCTTCATGTTCCTATTTGGACGGGTCATCAATCTCTTCTGAGATTTGCAGTTGGCCCTTGGCATTTTCAGTTTCAGGCTCTTCCCTTTGGTCTATCCACGGCTCCACGGGTATTCACAAAGGTCATGGGCCATGTGGTGGCAGTTTTGCGGTGTCAGAGAGTCAGCATTACTCTGTATTTGGACGATCTTTTAATCAAGGCCCCGTCAGAGTCGATTCTCCACCAGAACTTGCGTCTCACGATAGAGACACTGCAGTCATTCAGATGGATAATACATTTTCAAAAGTCGTCTTTGCTTCCTTCCCAGAAAATGATATTTCTGGGACTCTTATTCGACACCAACAACCAGAAGGTGTTTCTTCCTTAGGACAAGATTCAGGACATACAGTCCAGAATTCGAACACTATTACACTTACCGGTAGTTTCGGTTCTCAGATGCATGCAGGTCTTAGGCAAGATGGTTGCAACCTTCGAGGCAGTCCCATATGCCAGATTTCATGCTCGACCCCTTCAGGCTCAGTTTCTCAGCTGTTGGACACGGACAGGACCTCATCTCGAATTACAGCTGATCCGCTTGCCTGTACAGACTCGTCAATCGCTTCACTGCTGGCTTCACAGCCACAATTTGACCAAAGGAGCTCCGTTCACGATTTGGTCTTAGTGTCACACGCCATAGGCGGCGTTCACCGCGCTTACCCCTGCGTGCCTGCTGGGCTGTGTTGCGGCCTCCGCCTTCGTTGGTCCACGGGCTCCGGCGCCTGGCTGGCGCGGCTCCCGGCGTTCTCCGGGGCAGGGGCGCTGCCATGACACCCGGCATCACGTGGGCGGGGAGCAGGTGACGTCATCAGACTGTTCCGCCAATCCAGCGGAGGCGGGAGATTCAAAGGCAGACGCCGGGCAGCGCCTCGGCGCCTGAGTATCGTCTTTTCCCCTGAAGTGGATGCCAGTGCTTCTGTCCTCGGCGGATCTCTCTGCAGCATACCCCAGTGTCTCCGGCATTTCCAGGTGTCAGTTGTTGCACAGCTTCCAGCGTTCCCAGTCGCTGCTGGGTTCCACTGCGCTCTAGTCACCAGTGCTTCTTGGAGTCAGCGTGGGCTGCAGGTTACCCTCGCTCTCAAGTTATACAAGTCCTCAGTGTCTTTAACCCTCGCTCTCAAGGTATACAAGTCTTCAGTGTCTTTAACCCTCGCTCTCAAGTTCTTCAAATCATCAGTGTCTTTCACCACCGCTCTCAAGTTCTTCAAATCATCAGTGTCTTTAACCACCGCTCTCAAGTTCTTGAAATCATCAGTGTCTTTCACCTCCGCTCTCAAGTTCTTCAAATCATCAGTGTCTTTAACCACCGCTCTCAAGTTCTTCAAATCATCAGTGTCTTTAGCCACCGCTCTCAAGTTCTTCAAATCATCAGTGTCTTTCACCACCGCTCTCAAGTTCTTCAAATCATCAGTGTCTTTAACCACCGCTCTCAAGTTCTTCAAATTATCAGATTCTTAACCACCGCTCTCAAGTACTTCAAATCATCAGTGTCTTTTAACCACCGCTCTCAAGTTCTTCAGTCACCAGTATCTTTTACCGTCACTCACAAGTACTTCCTGGACATTTCTCCATACACTCCTTCTCTGTTATGTGACTTTGTGTTGCTCTCTTCCTGCAATAAAGTCCTTTAATATTTTCACCAAGCTTTTCTGTCAGAGTCCTGTATGAGGAAGGCCTATATCAAGCCATCCCTGTTCCGACCCAACTGTGGTTCCTCTCCCCTACCATCGGGAGAACCCCCGAGTTCACAACACCCCCAACCTAGGTCAGTGACAGTATACTCAGGCCACATGGACCCGGGGGATCGGAGTCCAGAGGCAAGTACCATCCAGGACTTGATTTCTCGAGTACAAAGTCAGGAAGCAGCACAGGGCCAGGTGATGCATTATCTCCAGGAATTATCTGGTCGGCTGGATCAAATTCAGACTTCTCTGGCCTCAGTAGTACCGGCCCCAGCTCCAGTACCCGCTCCAGTGGTTGTCTCTAGTAATATTCCATCCTCCTCTGGAACCAGGTCACGCCTTCAGCTCCCTACTCCTTCTCGCTATAATGGGAATCCAAAGAGTTGCCGTGGTTTTCTCAATCAGTGCGAGGTACATTTTGAACTGCTTTCACATATCTTCCCTACTGATCGGTCCAAGGTGGCATACATTATTTCTTTGCTCGAGGGTTCAGCGTTGGATTGGGTGTCTCCGTTATGGGAGCGATCTGATCCATTGGTTTCTAGTTACACCAATTTCATTACGTCATTCCGGAGGATCTTTGATGAGCCCGGCAGGACGACCGCTGCCTCTGCAGACTTGCTTCGTGTCCGACAAGGCTCTTGTTCAGTGGGACAGTATGTGATTAATTTTCAGACCATAGCCTGAGAACTGCGCTGGAATAATGATGCCCTTCAGGCTGCCTTTTGGAACGGGCTCTCCGATTGTCTAAAGGACGAGTTGGTCACTAGAGATTTGCCGGATTCTTTAGAACAGTTGATTTCGCTCTGTGTAAAGGTAGATCTTCGCATGCAGGAACGAGGTGGCGAACGTAGTCGGTCAGATCGATCAAGGGTCTGATCTCTTCCGTCTAAGCAAACGATTATTCCAAGTCCTGATGAACCCATGCAGATTAATCGATCCCGGCTGTCCCCAGAAGAACGTCAGCGTTGTCGTGAGGGTAGACTCTGCCTCTACTGTGGAGCTGCGGATCACTTTCTCAAGTTTTGCAAGTCTCGCCCGGGAAACGGGCAGTCCTAGCTTGTTCCGGAGGAGTCGAGCTAGGAGTTTCTTCTAAACCTTCTCCGCCAGTGGACTATTTACTCTCCGTGTCTCTGTTCTCCGAGTCAATAGCGAAACCCGTTAAGGCTCTGCTGGACTCAGGGGCTGCAGGGAATTTTATTTCCCTTTCCTGTGCCCAGGATCTGGGTTGTCAGCTACGGTCGGTCGAACGACCTATTACGTTGACTGCTATCAATGGTACCCAAATTTCTAACGGTCTGATTTCAAGTTGTACAGTACCAATCAAACTGCAAGTGGGAGCTCTGCATCAAGAACACCTAGAGTTCCTAGTGATTCGGGAGATGCCCCACGATCTGGTTCTGGGCCTTCCTTGGCTTAAGCTTCACAACCCTCACGTCGACTGGAGTTCGACACAAATAACATCTTGGAGTTCTTTTTGTCATTCAAATTGTCTCACCCCAGTCTATCCGCTCCGTGTATCTTCCAAGTCAGATGAAGGGCTCATTCCGGAGGCCTATCGGGAGTTTTCTGACGTGTTCTCGGAGCAAGCGGCCGATCAGCTACCACCGCATAGACCCTGGGACTGCCCCATTGAGCTCATTCCGGGGAAAATGCCACCTCGGGGTCGCACTTATCCCTTATCATTGCCCGAGACCCAAGCTATGTCGGACTATATCAAGTCTAATCTACAGAAAGGATTCATCCGCCCCTCTACTTCTCCGGCGGGGGCGGGTTTCTTTTTTGTGAAGAAGAAGGACGGAGGGCTGAGACCATGTATTGACTATCGTGGTCTAAATGATGTCACCATTAAGAACAAGTATCCTTTGCCGCTTATTACGGAGCTTTTTGATAGAGTTCGCGGAGCCCGAGTTTTCACCAAGCTTGATTTAAGGGGGGCTGATAATTTGATACGTATCCGACAGGGGGACGAATGGAAGACGGCCTTCAATACCAGGGACGGGCATTACAAGTATCTGGTAATGCCGTTTGGCCTCAGCAACGCCCCTGCCATCTTCCAGGGATTCATTAACGAAGTCTTTCGGGGTATGCTATACCTAAGTGTAGTGGTATATTTGGATGACATTCTGATATTTTCTAAAAATCTCACAGAGCACAGAATACAGGTCAAAGAGGTACTTCTTCGATTGCGAGAGAATCATCTTTATTGCAAGATTTCCAAATGTACTTTTGAGGTTCCTTCGATTCCATTTCTTGGTTACATAATTTCGGGCACGGAGCTTCATATGGATCCAGAGAAACTCACTGCCATCCGGGACTGGACTCAGCCTCTTTCCTTGAAAGCGGTACAACGATTTCTGGGCTTTGCAAATTACTACCAGAAATTCATAAAGGGATTCTCTACCATCGTGGCACCCATTACTGCCCTAACCAAGAAGGGTTCTGACCCAAGTCATTGGTCCTCCGAAGCTGTAGCAGCGTTCGCTCAGTTAAAGACAGCCTTTATGTCCGCTCCAGTCCTTCAACAACCAACTTTTTCAAAACCATTCTTCTTGGAGGTTGATGCTTCCTCGGTAGGCATAGGTGCCGTGCTTTCGCAGTACGCTCCAGATGGGAAGTTACATCCATGTGGTTTCCATTCTCGCAAATTCTCTCCTGTGGAACAGAATTACTCCATTGGAGACAAAGAGCTTTTGGCAATAAAATCTGCCTTGGAGGAATGGAGATATCTTTTGGAAGGTGCTAAACACATAATTACAATTTTCACTGATCATAAGAATTTGCTGTACCTCAAGACGGCCCAGTGCTTGAATCCCCGTCAAGCTAGATGGGCGCTCTTCTTTACCCGGTTTTCGTTTGTTATTAAGTACCAGGCTGGGACTTTTAACACCAAGGCTGATGCTTTATCCCGTTCTTTAACAGCTTCGAATGAGGAGAATTCCGTTGAGAAGGCTTTGATTCTCAGTCCAGTTTCTATGTCAGCGGCTCCCACCGCTTTGGGTCCTCCTCCTGGGAGAATGTCTGTGCCAGCTAAATTTTGACCAAGATTGTTGCAGTGGGCTCATGTTTCCAAGTTTTCCGGTCATCCTGGAGTTCAAAAGATGTGGGAGTTTCTACGAAGGTCTTACTGGTGGGACACTATGAAGAAGGATATTCAAGATTATGTCAACTCACGTCCTCAGTGTGCTCAGCACAAAATTCCTCGTTTGCCTCCTTTGGGGTTATTGCATCCACTGTCCATTCCTCAGAGGCCTTGGACCCATATCTCTATGGACTTTGTCACCGAATTGCCCCTCTCCAAGGGTCACAATACTGTCTGGGTAATTATCGACCGTTTCTCTAAGATGGCACATTTTGTACCTTTGACTGGGTTACCATCAGCTCCCAAGTTGGCTTTGTTATTTATCCGAGAACATTTCCGCCTGCACGGCTTACCTCAGGAAATTGTCTCTGACCGGGGGGTACAATTCACTGCAAGATTCTGGAGAGCTCTCTGTACGGCCTTACAAATAAAACTCAAGTTTTCATCCGCTTACCATCCACAAACCAATGGGCAAACTGAACGCGTCAATCAAGATTTAGAGGTTCCATCCTCAAGTTCCTGAATTACCCATTTGTCCTCCGGAGGAGGTTCCTGCTGCAGCCTCTACTCTTCGGCACTTCAGCCAAATTTGGAGTCGAGTTCATGCTAATCTCAAGAGAGTTTCCGGCCGCTATAAGTTCTTTGCGGATAGGAAGCGACGAGCAGCTTCCCAATACAAGGTTGGTGACAGGGTATGGCTTTCCACCCGCAACCTCCGGTAAAGGGTGCCCACTATGAAGTTCGCCCCAAAGTTTATTGGTCCTTACCCCGTGTTACAAGTCCTGAACCCGGTTGTCTGCAAATTGGGATTGCCTTCCCACCTCCGGATACCAAACTCCTTTCATGTTTCTCTCCTTCGCCCCCTTATTTTAAACCGGTTCCATTCGAAGTCCCCAAGGCCAACCTCTGCAGAGTCTGAAGCTGGAACGGACTTTGAAATCAAAGCTATTCTTGACTCTCGTTATCTTCACAAGAATCTACAGTATTTGGTGGAGTGGAAAGGTTTTGGCCCCGAGGAGAGGAGCTGGGTCAAGGCTATTGAAGTTATGGCTCCCCGACTGGTGCGGATTTTCCATTCCAGACATCCAACAAAACCTGGAAAGTGTCCGGGGGCCACTCCTGGAGGAGGGGGCACTGTCACACGCCATAGGCGGCGTTCACCGCGCTTACCCCTGCGTGCCTGCTGGGCTGTGTTGAGGCCTCTGCCTTCGTTGGTCCACGGGCTCCGGCGCCTGGCTGGCGCGGCTCCCGGCGGTTCTCCGGGGCAGGGGCACCGCCATGACACCCGGCATCACTTGGGCGGGGAGCAGGTGACGTCATCAGACTTCCGCCAATACAGCGGAGGCGGGAAATTCAAAGGCAGTCGCCGGGCAGCGCCTCGGCGCCTGAGTATTGTCTTTTCCCCTGAAGTGGATGCCAGTGCTTCTGTCCTCGGCGGATCTCTCTGCAGCATACCCCAGTGTCTCCGGCATTTCCAGGTGTCAGTTGTTGCACAGTTTCCAGCGTTCCCAGCCGCTGCTGGGTTCCACTGCGCTCTAGTCACCAGTGCTTCTTGGAGTCAGCGTGGGCTGCAGGTTAACCTCGCTCTCAAGTTATACAAGTCCTCAGTGTCTTTAACCCTCGCTCTCAAAGTATACAAGTCTTCAGTGTCTTTAACCCTCGCTCTCAAGTTCTTCAAATCATCAGTGTCTTTCACCACCGCTCTCAAGTTCTTCCAATCATCAGTGTCTTTAGCCACCGCTCTCAAGTTCTTCAAATCATTAGTGTCTTTCACCACTGCTCTCAAGTTCTTCAAATCATCAGTGTCTTTAACCACCGCTCTCAAGTTCTTCAAATCATCAGTGTCTTTCACCACCGCTCTCAAGTTCTTCAAATCATCAGTGTCTTTAACCACCGCTCTCAAGTTCTTCAAATCATTAGTGTCTTTAACCACCGCTCTCAAGTTCTTCAAATCATCAGTGTCTTTAACCACCGCTCTCAAGTTCTTCAAATTATCAGAGTCTTAACCACCGCTCTCAAGTTCTTCAAATCATCAGTGTCTTTTAACCACCGCTCTCAAGTTCTTCAGTCACCAGTATCTTTTACCGTCACTCACAAGTACTTCCTGGACATTTCTCCATACACTCCTTCTCTGTTATATGACATTGTGTTGCTCTCTTCCTGCAATAAAGTCCTTTAATATTTTCACCAAGCTTTTCTGTCAGAGTCCTGTATGAGGAAGACCTATATCAAGCCATTCCTGTTCCGATCCAACTGTGGTTCCTCTTCCCTACCATCGGGAGAACCCCCCAGTTCACAACACCCCCAACCTAGGTCAGTGACACTTAGATGATGGTCACCACAGACGCAAACCTCCGAGGTTGGGGGGGGGCGGTGTTTCAAACTCATCATTTTCAGGGGCTCTGGAGCAGTCAGGAGTCGAAATTACAGATCAACATCTTGGAGTTGAGGACAATCCGGTATGCACTCCTTTGGATTCAAACCATGGTACAGGGTCATCCAGTTCGGATTCAGTCCGACAACGCCAGAACAGTGGCTTACATAAACAAGCAGGGAGGAACTCGAAGCTGGACCGCCATGAAAGAAGTCGCTCAGATTCTCACGTGGGCGGAACATTGGGTTCCAGCCGTATCCGCGATTCACATTCCAGGAGTCGAGAGCTGGGAAGCGGATTTTTTTAAGCCGTCACACGGTGCATCCGGGAGAGTGGGAGCTTCACCAGGAGGTGTTTGTGACTCTAGTGGCCTGGTGGGGAATGGCCGACGTAGATCTGATGGCGTCTCATCTCAACAAGAAACCTCCTCTCTATGGGTCGCGTACTCAGGACCCTCAAGCAATTCTAATCGATGCCCTGACAGCCCCGTGGCAGTTTCAACTGGGATATGTGTTTCCGCCAATTCCACTGATTCCACATCTGCTTCAACGCATTCGGCGAGAAAGTCTCACAATCATTCTGGTGGCCCCAGATTGGCCACGCCGGCAGTGGTACACTCTTCTGCGCAACATAGTCGTCGGCGAACCTTTCCGTCTCCCTCTGAGACCAGATCTTCTGCTTCAAGGACCATGTCGCCACCCAGATTTAAGTCGGCTGGCTTTGACGGCTTGGTTCTTGAGTCCAACATTTTAGGGCAAAAGGATTTTCTCGTCCTGTTGTACAAATGATGATTCAGGCTAGACAGCCGGTGACTTCTGGAATTTACCACAGGGTGTGGAGTATTTACATTGCTTGGTGTGAAAAGCGTGGGTTGACACCAGATTTGTTTAGAGTTCCTCGTCTATTATCTTTCCTTCAGGAGGTCTCAATAAGGGTCTGAGACTTTCTTCACTAAAAGGTCAAGTTTCTGCCTTGTCGGTTCTATTTCAAAAGAGACTAGCTATCATTCCAGAGGTTCAGACGTTCCTTCAGGGAGAAAAAAACACTCTTAGTGCAGCGCCTAACGATAGTATAGATAAAATAATAAACTGCTGAGACACTGCGCTTGCCTTGACCACTATGTGAAGAATGGAGAGAGTAGACTGAAAAAACAAGAGAGGCTGCGCTGTGTGTCAGTAGTTAAGTACAAAAAGAGCAAACGTGTACTATAAAGGTATTAAATTTATTAAAAATGACATGTGGTTAATAAAACAAACTTAAAATAAAAGCACACCTGTATCTGTCTCAAAGGTATATGGAGTAGTGATAACTGGTATATGGTATATGGCAATAAAGGTCCAATATAAAGTTCAGAAAAAAGAAACTCAATGCGGTGCAGTCCCAGAGAAATGGTTACCTCGTATATGTCACCCGGCAGATGGTGATGTGTGTGTATAGTACCTCTCCGATTGGGCTGGTATAAATTTCGGCCGAGCGTCCCCGGCCAAAACAATCCTGCTTTGCCCAAATTGTTGCACAGCGGAGGGACGATATCTAGTAGACAGCCTGTCAGTAGTCACTCGTCGCGGTGAGGAGATGGTATAAGCTTGCGGCTGGATGGAAGCAAAGTCCGGTAATGCTCACCAGTTGCAGTGGTGAGATGGACGGCAGCCTGTACGGTGACGAGCCGGTAATAGGCTGAAATTGGAAACCAAGGAGGGTTTGCACGGCAGTGTAACACCTTGGACCAGGTGTGCTAGTTTGGAGGCGGAGTCCTGACGCGTTTCGTCACGATCACGTGACTTTTTCAAAGGTATGATCCTGCCTCCACATTTACCAGTATTTAAAGCCTGAGCTACTGATGACATGCAGATGTCAGTGATTAACAATTAAGGCAACTGCCCTATGAAACACATTACATACACGTTCGCTCTCAAAATAACACAGTTTAAAAAACACATTGTTATAGAAAACAATCGAAGCATATGGCAGAATTGACCCGTGAACAGAAACAATATGAATCCACAGATTAAACCTCTGCATAGGGATTGCAATGTTGTGCAGAAGGTTTTCTAATGGACAATTACTACAATGAGAAGCAGGAGCTAATTAGCCGTCACCTGTGATGACATTTAAACATAGTTTACTTATTTGATGTTGACAATCTACTATAGTTCTGAGCAGAGGACATATATTATCTAATAGAATAGGATAGAATAAAATAAAGCAGACGATGAAACATAGTTTCAAAAATAATAATAATAAATCAAGAGTAAAAATAAATAAAAAGATAAAGAATAAATGAATAAATGATTAAACTGTATCCATCTGACCATCATGGATTCGAACTGGGGTCTGTGGAGGGATGCTATTCAGTGATCTAACTCAGTGTGCCACTGGCCCTGCTGTGTGTGGAAGAGATTCAGACCTGTATTTGTAAGCTGACAGACACTCGGAAGTACATGTAGAACTTGATATTTAATATTATCTCCATAGCTAAAATAAAATAAATATAGGAAAAAAGAAGAAAGAGAGACACAAAAAGTGGTCAAAGTAAAACAAACGTCAGGATGAAGGTCATGAGTAACCTATATTCTTGTTAGCTCATAACGTCATGAGTCCTTATGTCGCTCGTGTATAAACGTGAGGAATAAAATAAATTTATTCTCTATTGACTGCGCACTGGTGACTGCCATGAGTTCGTATCCCACGTCCAACTGAGGCACCAAATAGTGTCTCAACCCGACGTGCCACTGACCTCACTACAACACACCATAGCTGCAAGAAGACTATTCATTATGGGTTATCTTAAAATTTCACAAAAAAACTTAGAGAAAATATCAAAATATAGTACCCATCTATAACCTTCATTAATAGAGATTGTGTAAAGGGTTTAAAGCAGAAAGAAACTGGGTACCCGAAACATCTATAGCATGATTTTTTTGATTAATAAATATTGACTTTTCTCATCCTAGGTCGAATTCAATGCATTCATTAAGGCCCTCCGGCATTAGGGTCCTCAACTTGTGGATCCAGTAGTTCTCCCTCAGGCATAACTTTCTATATCTATCTCCTTCGCGTGCTGTCGGTGGTATTGTCTCAATACCAATTAATTTTCCTTCAGGGAGTCCTTCGGATTCAACCACCTTTTGTTCCTCCCTGGGATTTAAACTTAGTCCTTACGGCTCTTCAAAAATCTCCGTTTGAACCATTGGAATCTGTAGAATTGCGGTATCTAACGCTCAAAGTTGTCTTCCTTTTGGCTATTGCCTCCGCCAAACGAGTATCTGAGTTGGCGGCTCTTTCTTGCAGACCACCCTTGTTGGTGTTTCATGATGACCGGGTGGTTCTGCGGACAAAGCCTTCCTTGCTTCCGAAGGTTGTGTCAGCGTTCCATCTAAATCAGGACATTGTCCTTCCAGCGTTTGCTCCTCCTTCCGGAGAGGACTCCCGTTTGGCTCTCTTGGATGTGGTTAGGGCCTTACGCATTTATTTATCTCGTACGGAATCTATCCGTCGTACGGATACGTTGTTGGTATTAATTGATGCACCCAAACGAGGTTGGCCGGCTTCCAAGAACACAGTGGCTCATTGGGTAACTTCGGCCATCCGGCAGGCATACATGTCTTCGGATGTTCTGGTTCCTGACTCAATTCGGACTCATTCGACTAGGGCTGTTGGAGCCTCTTGTGCTGTTCGCGGTGGTGCATCTATTAAGCAGCTGTGCAGGGCGGCGATCTGGTCGTCGGTGCATACGTTTACAAAGTTTTACCGTTTTCATACTTTCGGTTTGGAGACGGCCTCTGTTGGGTGTCAAATTTTACGGATGGCTATGCCGTCTACATCTCCCTCCTCTCATTACCTTGCTTTGGGAAATCCCTCAAGTAACGGCGCAGCGTCCCCCAGATGGATGAAAGAGAAATAGGGATTTTTGTTTACTTACCGTAAAATCTCTTTCTCTGATTCCATCTGGGTGATGCTGCGATCCCTCCTGTATGTTTGTCTGGTTTAGACGGTTATTTTCCGTCTTTCTCCTTTGGCTTGGCTAAACGTTAACGGAGTTGCTAGCTAGGCAGGAAGGAGATGGGAGGGGTTTAAGGGGAGAGGAGTCAGGTTTTTGATAGTTCTGTGCCAAACTCCACTACCACACACCTCTAACCCACAAGTAACGGTGCAGCGTCCCCCAGATGGAATCAGAGAAAGAGATTTTACGGTAAGTAAACAAAAATCCATATTTTGTTTGGTGCGGCAGGAGCCGGACCATGGTCAGAGGGCTGCTGCTTTAAGCCCTAAGCTTTCTTATTTTATTGTTATTGTCTTACTAATTTTTGAGTGATCTTTCTAAACAGCGTCTTATACGTACCTTAGAAACAGTCGCTCCAGCAACTCTCCGCCGGGTCGCGACAACGCTTACCCACGAGTACAGTACTGTTTCGGCGGGCGTCTGTGTCGGATATACTAGCAGGTCCAGCAGATGTTACCAGGCTGTGGCCGGAACACGGGGTGAAGGTAAGGCATCGATTCCGCTTAGTAGATGAATACGGACACAGCCGCACTGTTTTGGGAGGAAACTACCAAACAGTAGCTGACGCGGCTGCCACCCCAGGTGCACCAGCGCTAGGCCTTAGGGATCAGAGGCTCCAGGAATAGCATGAGGCCGCGATCCCTAGGGTTGATGTCAGCAGTGGGGAGTCAGACACCCCTCCCCCCGGTTCATGACCAGTTTCCGCCGGTCTCCCACCATGAACTGTTTCCTCGCTTCTGTCCCAGACGCTAACACGAGGGGACCCGGTCGCAGCATAGGCGGCTGTATGACCGGTGCGTCTGTGTTCACCGAGTGCTACCACGAGGGGACCGGGTCGCAGCATAGGCAGCTGTTTGACCGGTGCGTCTGTGTTCACTGATCGTCTGTGTTCACTAGGTTCATGGAGCGGCAGTGAACACTAGTAGCGTCTGGAGCCACTCAGCGTTCGCTAACGTATGATCGAGCTTGGAAGCGGGGTGAGTCACCCTGTATCCTACTCTACTGAGTATGGTTAATACAGCACTAAATCTCTATCTACCCTTTGAGTATATAAGGAATATTCTCCGAAATAATACCCGTGCCACGCGCTAGTCCAGGGAGGCAGAGGGAGATTAGGGAGGTAAATGTGTGGCTTAGGGATTGGTGCAGGAAAATAGGATTTTGATAACCTACCGGTAAATCCTTTTCTCCTAGTCCGTAGAGGATGCTGGGGACGACATCAAAACCATGGGGTATAGACGGGATCCGCAGGAGACGTGGGCACTCTAAAGACTTTTCATTTGGTGTGAACTAGCTCCTCCCTCTGTGCCCCTCCTCCAGACCTCAGTTGTAGGAACTGTGCCCAGGGAGACTGACATTTCGAGGAAAGGAATTACTTAACTAGTGGTGAGATATCTACCAACTCACACCCTCAACCATGCCGCATACATGGCATTCAACATAACACACGCCAACAGGCATGAACCAATTGCAGCAATATGCTGAAACCAAGATAACACAACTTGTGTAACTGATAACTAAACTGCAGGTAAAGTACGCACTGGGACGGGCGCCCAGCATCCTCTACGGACTAGGAGAAAAGGATTTACCGGTAGGTTATCAAAATCCTATTTTCTCATACGTCCTAGAGGATGCTTGGGATGACATCAAGACCATGGGGTTTATACCAAAGCTCCAGTACGGGCGGGAGAGTGCGGATGACCCTGCAGCACCGATTGACCAAACTTGAGGTCCTCATCGGCCAAGGGGTCAAACTTGTAGAACTTAGCAAATGTGTTTGACCCTGACCAAGTAGCTTCTCGGCAAAGTTGTAATGCCGAACCCCCCTGGGCAGCCGCCCAGGATGAGCCCACCTTCCTAGTGGAGTGGGCCTTTACCGACGTCGGTAACGGCAATCCAGCCGTAGTATGAGCTTGCTGAATCGTATTTCTAATCCAACGTGCAATAGTCTGCTTGGAAGCAGGACAGCCAATCTTGTTGTGATCATACAGGACAAATAGAGTCTCTGTTTTCCGTATACGAGCCGTTCTAGCAACATAGATTTTCAAAGCTCTAACCACATCTAGAGACTTTGACTCAGTGAATGTGTCATTAATTACTGGCACAACAATAGGTTGGTTTATGTGGAAAGATGAAACCACCTTTGGAAGAAAATGTCGACGAGTCCTCAACTCTGCCCTATCTTCATGGAAGATCAGGTAAGGGCTCTTGTGAGACAAGGCCCCCAATTGCCAAAGCCAAAAGCATCACCACTTTCCAAGTGAGAAATTTCAACTCTATCTTTTGTAGAGGCTCAAACCAACCTGATTGAAAGAACTGCAATACCACGTTAAGGTCCCATGGTGCCACTGGAGGCACGAATGGAGGCTGGATGTGCAGAACCCCTTTCACAAAGGTCTGAATCTCTGGAAGAGAGGCCAGTTGTTTCTGGAAGAACACTGACAAGGCCGAAATCTGGACCTTGATTGATGCCAATCGGAGGCCCGCCTCCACACCATCCTGCAAAAAATGGAGAAAACGTCCTAAATGAAACTTCCGTAGGAGCTTTCTTGGATTCACACCAAGACACATATTTTCTCCAAATACGATGGTAATGTTTCAACGTTACTCTCTTTCTGGCCTGAATAAGGGTGGGGATGACCTCCTTGGGAATATCCTTCCTGGCTAGGATACGGCGCTCAACAGCTATGCCGTCAAACGTAGCCGCGGTAAGTCTTGGTACACACACGGCCCGTGCTGCAGCAGGTCCTCTCGAGGAGGAAGAGGCCGAGGATCTCCTATGAGTAACTGTTGAAGATCTGGGTACCAAGCCCTCCTTGGCCAGTCTGGGGCAATGAAGATTGCTCGAACCCTTGTTTTTCTTATGATCCTGAGTACTTTTGGGATCAGCGGAAGTGGAGGGAAGACATACACTGACGGAAACACCCACTGGGTCACCAGTGCATCCACTGCTACTGCTTGAGGGTCTCTCGACCTGGACCAGTATCTCTGAAGCTTCTTGTTGAGACGAGACGCCATCATGTCTATTTGAGGAACTCCCCAAAGACTTGTCACCTCTGCGAAGACTTCTTGGTGGAGGCCCCACTCTCCTGGATGGAGATCGTGTCTGCTGAGGAAGTCTGCTTCCCAGTTGTCTACTCCCGGAATGAATATCGCCGACAGAGCTTGTAGATGTTTTTCTGCCCAGCGGAGGATTTTTGTCGCCTCCGCCATTGCCGCTCTGCTTTTATTTCCGCCTTGCCTGTTTATGTATGCGACTGCTGTTACATTGTCCGCCTGGATCTGCACGGTACGGTCTTGAAGAAGATGTACTGCTTGTTGAAGGCCATTGTAAATGGCTCTTAGCTCCAGGACGTTTATGTGAAGGCAGGCTTCCTGTTGTGACCAACGTCCCTGGACGTTTTCTCCCTGAGAGACTGCTCCCCAGCCTCGGAGACTTACATCCGTGGTTACCAGAACCCAGTCCTGAATCCAGAACCTGCGTCCCTCTTGTAGGTGAGAGCTGTGTAACCACCACAGGAGCGAAATCCTGGTTTTTGACGACAGGATTATCTTTCTGTGCATGTGTAGGTGTGACCCCGACCACTTGTCCAACAGGTCCCACTGGAATACTCTGGCATGGAACCTACCAAACTGTATGGCCTCCTAGGCCGCCACCATCTTCCCCAACAACCGAATGCACTGATGGATCGACACACTTGATGGTTTCAATATCTGTTTTACCATTTTCTGGATTTCCAGAGCCTTTTCCAGCGGAAGAAATACTCTCTGAACTTCTGTGTCCAGAATCATCCCGAGGAAAGACAACCTTGTCGTCGGTTCCAACTGTGACTTTGGGTAATTTATGATCCACCCGTGTTGTTGGAGAGAGTGATATGTTTTGTAACAACTGCTCCCTGGATCTCGCCTTTATCAGGAGGTCATCCAGATAAGGAATTATATTAACTCCTCTCTGACGAATGAGAACCATCATCTCCGCCATCACCTTGGTGAATACCCTCGGCGCCGTGGAGAGACCGAAAGGTAACGTCTGGAATTGGTAATGGCAATCCTGAACCGCGAATCTCAGATAAGCCTGGTGAGGAGGATAAATGGGAACATGCAGGTAAGCATCCTTTATGTCCACCGACACCAAGTAGTCCCCCTCCTCCAGACTGGCATTCACTGCCCGAAGTGATTCCATCTTGAACTAGAACCTTTTTAGGTAACCATTCAGAGTCTTTAAATTTAGGATCGGTCTGGCCGAGCTGTCCGGCTTCAGAACCACAAAGAGGCTTGAATAAAAACCCCTCCCTTGTTGTGACAACGGTACCAGGACTATGACCTGGTTTTGACCAAATTTTTGGATTGCCGCTGTTACTGCTTCTCTTTCTGACGGAGAAAATGGCAAGGTCGATTTGAAAAATCGGCATGGAGGAACGTCTTGAAACTCCAGCTTGTACACCTGGGATACTATTTGCAACACCCAGGGATCCAGGCCAGACAGAACCAATCCTGGCTGAAGAGTCTGAGACGTGCCCCCACCTGAGCGGCCTCCTGCAAGGGAGCTCCAGCGTCATGCTGGGAATTTAGCAGAAGTAGGGGTAGACTTCTGCTCTTGGGAACCTGGAGCCGCTGTGGGCTTCTTTCCCCTTCCACTACCTGCAAAGAAGGGGGAACCTCTCGTCTTTTTGTATTTATTGGGCCGAAAGGACTGCATTTGCGGGTGATAGGTCTTTTTTGGCTGTGCAGGCGCAGAGGGCAAAAATGTCGACTAACTGCGGTAGCCGCCGAGATTAATACATCCAGGCCATCGCCAAATAAGGCCTCACCTTTATATGGGAGAGCCTCCATGTTTCTTTTGGAATCTGCATCCGCGTTCCACTGGCGAATCCACAACGCCCGCCTAGCCGATACTGCCATGGTAGCGTCCTGTGAACTCAAGAGTCCAATATCCTTCATTGCTTCCAGCATGTAGGCGGCAGCGTCCTTGATATTCCCTAACTTAAGGAGTATCTCATCTTTATAAATCGTGTCAATTTCTGATGACACGCTTTCTGACCATTTTTCAATAGCGCGACTCACCCATGCGCAGGCAATAATGGGCCTAATCAGTGTACCATTGGTAACATAAATGGATTTCAATGTCGTTTCCATTTTGCGGTCTGCTGGCTCTTTAAGAGAAGCCGTGCCAGGAGCAGGGAGAATTACCTTCTTTGTCAACCTGGAAAGTGCACTGTCTAACACAGGGGGTGACTCCCACTTTTTCCTGTCCTCAGCCGGGAAAGGGTCAGTTATGTGAATCCTTTTGGGAATACGAAATCTTTTAGGATTCACCCACATACCTTCAAACAGAGCATTTAGTTCGTGTGAAGGGGGGAACGTGACTTTGGACTTCTTTTCCTTACATAAATACGCCTTCTCCTGAGGTACAGGAGTGGTTTCTCTAACCTCCAACACGTCCCTTATAGCCACAATCATATAGTGTATATTTTTTGCCAATTTATCATCTATCTCTCTGGATTCACTATCGTCGACACAAGAGTCAGAATCCGTGTCGGTATCAGTGTTTACAACATTTGCAAATGGTCTCTTATGTGACCCAGAGGGGCCGCCCGCATAAGGAATAACAGCATTCTGAAAAATCACATCTTCCACAGATTTTCTCCAGCATGCAGTCTTAGATTCAGACTTGTGACAAAAGTGAAAGTCAACATATAACATCAAGCGCCAGAAAAGATGAAAGACTTCCCTTAGATGTGGAAATCCTGTAGAAGATAGTTCTTTCTATCTCCCAGTTGAGGATCTCTCCTTCCACTCTCAATGCAGATGGTACATGTAAGAGGATATAACAATACAATAGTGTAGTATGTCTATGACAAATAGTATTGCACCCGAGTGATAGGTTCTGAAGTTAGGGAAAAGTGCAGATCCTTCACCACAACTTTAAAATCTTCCCTTTTGGTTAGATGGTCATATTCAGGTATGCATACCCCAACTCACAGGCAAGATGTATTTTCAAACATATAAAGGTATCTTTGAACGGATATATTAGATCCCCAAGAAAACTGTCTAGTTGGCGTACCCCAACTCACAGCAAATGATATATAAAACACATAAAGGTTTCTTTCTGAAGTAGAAAAGATGACAGCGTACCCCAACTCACAATTCAGTTGATTTTCATAAACACATAAGGGTTTCTTTCGACGTCAAGAAGAAAAAACAAGTAGTGGATAAAAAGTCCAATTAATTTATTCCATAAAAAAGACGTATCCCAAGGTGGTTAACAAGGAAGGGAATACAAAAATATCCATAAAACATAGATAAAAAATTACAAGGAGCAAAATTGCATGGTCTCACCCAAGGAAACAGGCTACTGGTGTCCAACACTTGACTAGTCGGATTCCGGAATGTCCCACTAAATCAAGGCTTCCAGAGTCCAGGATCCAAAAGGGGAGACCAGGCAGTACATAAAAAGTTATCAGCTCCTGTCTGCAACCAACGCGTTTCGATCTCTCACAGAGATTTTTGTCAAGGCCTTGATTTTAAAGTTGTGGTGAAGGATCTGCACATTTCCCTAACTTCAGAACCTATCACTCGGGTGCAATACTATTTGTCATAGACATACTACACTATTGTATTGTTATATCCTCTTACATGTACCATCTGCATTGAGAGTGGAAGGAGAGATCCTCAACTGGGAGATAGAAAGAACTATCCTCTACAGGATTTCCACATCTAAGGAAAGTCTTTAATCTTTTTCTGGCGCTTGATGTTATATGTTGACTTTCACTTTTGTCACAATTCATTATTTGCCTAGAGAGTGGTGTTCTCTCTGTTGTCATACATTTCTCAGCAGCCAGGGGCGCCTGAGACAGATCCATACCGCTTTTTTGTTCTTAGATTCAGACTTATCTAATCTACGGTTAATCAGATGCATACTGTCACGTACCTCTTTCACCCATGCAGGCTCTTGGTGTGCCGGTTGCGCCACCACATTACAACTCTGTGTCCCTAAAATGGCTTCCTCCGGGGAGGAACTCCCTGCCTCAGACATGCCTCACACGTGTACAGCACACCAACAGACACACTGGGCCTTGTTTTGGGGACAGACCACAGTAAAATCTGTCAGAGGGACACAGGATAGGAGCAGCCAGTTCACAATCCCAGCGCCAGTATTGCCTGTGAACACAGTATGTCCACAGCCTAACAGCGCTTTTTAAATAGTAATATACACTATCAAATGCACCACAATCGCTTTGTGCCCCCCCCCCTTAATAGCACCCTGTACTTGTCAGAAGTGGAGGAGAGGACCAGCGTGTTCTCTGCAGCCTGAGGAGAGAGAGAAAATGGCGCTGAGTAGTGTGCTGGCTGCCTGAGGAAGAAGCTCCGCCCCCGCAATGGCGTGTCCTTACACTCATACAAACACTGTAATATTTATACTGGCAGGGGTAGGGCTGTGCCAGCGGCAACTTATGCCCCCTTTTAGCCAGTTTGAGGTATTTTTCTTGCTGCCCTGTGCCCCCCCCCCCCCCCCCCCCGCAGAGCCTGTGTGTGTGGGCAGCAATGGCGCGCTGCGCTCCCGCCAGCCGCGCCGCACCTCAGCCGTCACTTACTTGATAGACGATCATTCTTCTTATACTCTCCTGTCTTCTGACTTCTGGCTCTGTGAGGGGGGTGACGGCGTGCTGTCGGAGTGAGCATCTAGACACGGCTAGCTTTCAGTTCCCTTCAGGAGCTAATGGTGTCCTGTCAGCCAGAAGCAGAGCCATGAAACTCTGAGGAAGTTGGTTCTGCTTCTGCCCCCTCAGTCCCACGAAGCAGGGAGTCTGATGTCAGCAGATCTCCCTGAAAATAAAGAAACCTAACATAAGTCTTTTCAGAGAAACTCAGTAGAGCTCCTCAGAGTGCATCAAGTCGACCTGGGCACATTTCTAAAACTGAGGTCTGGAGGAGGGGCATAGAGGGAGGAGCCAGTTCACACCCAATGAAAAGTCTTTAGAGTGCCCATGTCTCCTGCGGATCCCGTCTATACCCCATGGTCTTGATGTCGTCCCCAGCATCCTCTAGGATGTATGAGAAAGAGGGGTTTGTGTTCCTGGAACACTGGGCGGACTTCTCAGTCAGGCGCCATCTCTTTTGTCGTGATTGATTGCACCTGACTGTGGAGGGTGCAGCGGTGCTGGGGGGAAGGGTTTAGCTAGAAAATACGGGTGATGCAGTGAGAATAGTGGGGATGGCGGTAGTAAACGAAATGGGGGAGAAGTTGTGGGGAGGGTAAGAGCAGGCAGTAAGGTTACTAACATGGGTACTAAAAGAGATTTTACTAAAGCACTAACCAATGACGATTACAGGTCATCATTGCTACATAAGGTGAAAGATGTGCCTAACGCAAGGGAAAATACTTATCTTAGTTGTATGTATGTAAACGCCAGAAGCATTACTGGTAAATAGGGCGAACTAGAAATACTTGCAGCAAGCAAACAGTATGATATTATAGGCATTACTAAAACTTGGTGGGACGAATCTCATGATTGGACAGTCAATCTAGAGGGCTATACACTGTTTAGGAGAGACAGACTAAATAAAAAGGGTGGAGGGGTGTGTCTTTACGTAAAGCCGTTTTTAAAACCTGATATACGGGAAGATATTCAGAAGGGGACTGTAGACACTATCGAGACATTATGAGTAGAAATTGCATGCGGGGAAAAAGGAATAAAAAAGTTAGTATTGGGTGTATGCTATAGGCCGCCTGGTATCAACGTATCTGATGAGGAATTGTTACTAAAGCAAATTGAAAGAGCAGCAGGAGACATAGTAGTGATGGGAGATTTTAACTATCCAGAGATAAACTGAAAAAACGATTCATGTGATACTGCTAGGGGCAGTAATTTTTTTAAACACACTTAATGATAACTACTTAGTTCAACTAATTGAGGAACCAACTAGGTACAATGCAATCTTAGACCTGGTATTAACAAACAATGGGGATTTGGTATCCGGTATTATAGTAGGGGAACAACCCATAGCAAACAGCGACCACAATATGGTCACATTCAATATCAGTTTTCATAAACAGCCCTATACTGGCTCAACTAGGACTCTAAACTTTAGCAAAGCGAATTTTGAAAAGATGAGGTTATTTTTCAGGGATATTGAATGGGAAGGTTTGTTTTTAGGAAAAAATACTACGGAGAAATGGGAGGTACTAAAATTCCTGCTAGCTAAAAATACTCTCAAAGTTATTCCTACGAGCAGCAAAAAAAGGAATAAAAATCATAAACCGATGTGGCTTAACAAAAAGATAAAGGAACTTATGGGCAAGAAAAGGCGAGCATTTAAAAAATACAAATCTGACGGGGAAGCAGAGTCATTTCAGCACTATAAGGAATGTAACAAAATTTGCAAAAAGGAAATAAGAGCGGCTAAAGTAGAAACTAAAAAACTAGTAGCAAAGGAAAGCAAAGCGAATCCCAAAAAATTCTTTAAATACATTCGCAAGAGATTAAAGAAGGAGAGAATAGGCCCTTTAAAATACAAGTTGGGAGTCTTAAGCAAAAATGATAATGACATAGCGGACACACTAAATGAGTTTTTTACAACAGTATTTACTAGAGAGGACCCAATTCAGGGACTAACACATAATCTCAATAATAAGAATATCCCACTGATAGGTACTTATTTAAGCGAGGAAGTAGTCTGTGACCGATTAAAACATTTAAAGATTAATAAGTCACCAGGTCCCGATGGTATTCACCCAAGGGTTCTAATGGAGCTTCACTCTGAACTTGCAAAACCGCTATTTTTGATCTTTAAGGATTCGTTAATATCAGGTCTGGTTCCCAAAGACTGGCGTATAGCGGAAGTAGTGCCTATATTCAAAAAGGGAAGTAAAGCTGAACCAGGTAATTATAGACCAGTTAGTCTTACATCTATAGTGGGGAAGTATTGGAAGGTATTCTAAGAGATAGTATACAGAAGTTCCTTGAAGTCAATAAGGTCATTAAAAGGAATCAACATGGGTTTATGAAGGACAGATCCTGTCAAACCAACTTACTTGGCTTTTATGAAACAGTAAGCGCAAACCTAGATCGGGGTAAAGAGGTGGATGTAATCTTTTTAGATTTTGCCAAAGCATTCGACACTGTACCACACATGAGACTTATCTGCAAGCTACAAGAAACAGGGCTAGGAAGCACAATATGCACTTGGGTCAAAAACTGGTTAGATAATAGGGAGCAGCATGTTGTGGTTAATGGATCTTTTTCAAATTGGACTGAAGTGCTAAGTGGTGTGCCGCAAGGCTCAGTATTAGGACCGCTATTGTTCAATATTTTCATTAACGACCTAACAGAAGGTCTAGGGAGCATGGTGCCAATTTTTGCAGATGATACCAAATTGTGTAAAGTTATAAATGCGGAGGGGGATGCTGAGTCGCATCAGAACGACTTAGTTAAATTAGAAGCTTGGGCAGCGAAATGGAGAATGCGCTTCAATACAGACAAGTGTAAGGTAATGCACTGTGGTAACGAACAAAAATAACACCTACCTACTAAATGGGGTAAAATTAGGGGATTCTGTACTGGAAAAGGACTTAGGTGTCCTCATAGATAGCAAACTAAGCAGTAGTACCCAAAGTAGGACTGCAGCAAAGAAGGCTAATAAGATATTAGCATGCATAAAACGGGGAATTGATGCTAGGGACGAGAGTATTATACTCCCGTTATATAAATCACTTGTGAGGCCACACCTTGAATACTGTGTACAATTCTGGGCACCTTACTACAAAAAGGATATTGGAGCTAGAAAAGGTTCAGAGGCGGGCGACCAAACTAATTAAGGGTATGGAGACGCTGGAATACGAGGAAAGGCTTGCAAGACTAGGCATGTTTACACTGGAAAAGAGGAGACATGATCAACATTTACAAATATATAAGGGGACAATATACAGATCTTGCGCAGGACCTGTTTTTGGTTAGATCAACACAGAGAACTCGTGGACACTAGCTCAGGTTAGAGGAGAGGAGATTCCGCACAATACGGCGTAAAGGCTTTTTCTCTGACGTCCTAGTGGATGCTGGGTACTCCGTAAGGACCATGGGGTATAGACGGGCTCCGCAGGAGACTGGGCACTCTTAAAAGAAAGATTAGGTACTATATCTAGTGTGCACTGGCTCCTCCCTCTATGCCCCTCCTCCAGACCTCAGTTAGTATCTGTGCCCGGCCAGAGCTGGATGCACCCTAGGGGCTCTCCTGAGCTTCCTAGAAAAGAAAGCATTTGTTAGGTTTTTTATTTTCAGTGAGATCTGCTGGCAACAGACTCACTGCTACGTGGGACTGAGGGGAGAGAAGCGAACCTACCTGCTTGCAGCTGGCTTGGGCTTCTAAGGCTACTGGACACCATTAGCTCCAGAGGGATCGAACACAGGCCCAGTCCTCGGTCGTCCGGTCCCGGAGCCGCGCCGCCGTCCCCCTTGCAGAGCCAGAAGAACGAAGAGAAGTTGAAAATCGGCGGCTGAAGACTCCGGTCTTCATTAAGGTAGCGCACAGCACTGCAGCTGTGCGCCATTGCTCCCTTAGCACACCACACACTCCGGTCACTGATGGGTGCAGGGCGCTGGGGGGGGGGCGCCCTGGGCAGCAATTAGATTACCTTACTTGGCGAAAAGCACATAATACAGTCTGATAAACTGTATATGTGCATTAACCCCCGCCATTAAAGTACATAAAAGGACAGAAGCCCGCCGCTGAGGGGGCCGGGCCTTCTTCCTCAGCACACCGGCGCCATTTTATCTTCACAGCTCAGCTGGAAGGAAGCTCCCCAGGCTCTCCCCTGCAGTATCCTGGTACACAAAGGGTAAAAAAGAGAGGGGGGCACATAAATTTAGGCGCAAAACTGTGTATATAAGCTGCTATAGGGGAAAAATCACTCAGTATAGTGTACATCCCTGTATTATATAGCGCTGTGGTGTGTGCTGGCATACTCTCTCTCTGTCTCTCCAAAGGGCCTGGTGGGGGAACTGTCTTCAAATAGAGCATCCCCTGTGTGTGTGGTGTGTCGGTACGCGTGTGTCGACATGTCTGAGGTAAAAGGCTCCTCTAAGGAGGTGATAGAGCGGATAAGTGTGTGGCAGGGTGTCTCCGTCAACAACGCCGACACCTGTTTGGATATGTGTAAGTGCTGAGGTAAAATTATTGCACAAAAGGTTAGGGAACAGAAAGGAAATCTACCCTGGTCTGTCCCTATGTCACAGAGTCCTTCAGAGTCTCTCTATGCTCACTATCCAAAATAACAAAGTATCGACACGGAGTTTAACTCCACTGTCGACTACGATAATGCAAAGTTACAGCCAAGAGGGCTAAAAGATATTCAATATATGATTATTGGAATAAAAGATGATTTGCATATCACTGATGACTCATCTGTCCCTGACACGAGAGTACACATGTTAAGGGGAAGAATGCTGAGGTAAATTTCCCTCCTCTCATGAGGAAAAAGAGCGGGAATCTCCAGACAAGAGACGGCAGCTTCCCACAAGAGAATTCTCAGGCTGTATCCTTTCCCCACTAGGGCCAGGATGTGTTGAGAATCTTCCCCTTGGGTGTCCTGTTTGCACTAGCTATTCTCAGGGATCCTGCAGATAGTGTGCACATTCTAGTATACTACCCAGACCGGCGATTGTGTCGATATGGGTTTATAGCGCTGTGGCAGCGTGGACAGGTACCTTATCAGCAGAGATTGAGACCCTAGTATGCATATAAATATTTTAAGATGCTGTCTTAAGTGATAGATATATAATTATAAAGCATGCCCAAAGGGACATGAGTATACTGGGTCCTAGAGACAAAAGCTATGACGATTTCTGCTTGACGTGTCCTGTAGAATATACACTGGACAGATGATGCCGACTTAAGAGGCATATGGAAGGCTGAGGATTGTGTGGTGAAAGGTTCTCGGGCCTGGTCTCCACAGCTATAGCTGGTAATTCTGATATTTTGCCTTATATTCCTGCACAGCCTAGGAAAGCACAACATTATTAAATGCAGCTTTTCGAATAAAGAAACAAGAAAGTCTGAGGTGCGTCCTTTCTTGTCAGAGCCGGGGGCAGAGGAAAGAAGCTGTACAACACAGCTAGTCCCCAGGAACAGAAGTCCTCCCCGGCCTCTACAAAAATCCACCGCATGTCGCTGGGGCTCCACAGGCGGAGCTAGGCCCAGTGGGGACACGCCTTCGTAAGTTCAGCCACAAGTGGGTTCACTCCCTGTTAGATCCCTGGGCAATAGAAATTGTATCGCAGGGATACAGGCTGGACTGTGAGAAGATGCCCCCTCACCGAGGACCCGGCGGGCTTCCCCCCAAGAGAGGGAGCCAGTGTTAACTGCAATTCGTAAATTGTATCTTCAACAGGTGGTGGTCAAGGGTCCCCTCCTTCAACAAGAGGGTGTTATTATTTGACCATGTTAAAATCCCGAAACCAGACGGTTCGGTTAGACCCATATTGAATTAAAATCCCTGAACATATACCTGAAAAGGTTCAGGTTCAAGATGGAATCGCTAAGAGCGGTCATTGCAAGCCTGAAATGAATCGGGACATAAGGGATGCATACCTTCGTGTCCCCATTTATCCACCTCATCAGGCGTACCTCAGAATTGCGGTACGGGATTGTCATTACCAATTTCACCATGGTAATGGCGGATATGATGGTGCTCCTGCGGAAGCAAGGTGTCACTATTATCACATACTTGGATGATCTCCTCATAAAAGCGAGATCAAGAGAGCAGTTGCTGGACAGCGTATCACCTTCTCTGGAAGTGAAACGGCAACACGACTGGATTATATATATTCCTAAGTCGCAGTTGGTTCCTACAGCTCATCTGCCTCGCCTAGGCATGATCCTAGACACAGACCAGAAGAGGGTTTATCTCCCGATAGAGAGAGCTCAGGAGCTCATGACACTGGTCAGGAATCTATTGAAAACCAAAACAGGTGTCAGTGCATCACTGCACTCGAGTCCTGGGAAGGATGATGGCATCATACGAGGCCATCCCCTTCGGCTGGTTCCATGCAAGGACAATGGAACTTACTGGACAAGTGGTCCGGATCACATCTTCAGATGCATCGGTTAATCACCCTATCCCCCAGGGCCAGGGTGTCTCTCCTGTGGTGGCTACGGAGTGCTCACCTTCTCGAGGGCCACAGATTCGGCATTCAGGACTGGGTCCTGGTGACCACGGATGCAAGCCTCCAAGGGTGGGGGGCAGTTACACAGGGAAGAAAATTCCAAGGTTTGTGGTCAAGCCAACAGACTTGCCTTCACATCAATATCCTGGAACTAAGGACCATATACAACGCCCTAAGTCAAGCGGAGTTCCTGCTTCGCGACCAACCGGTTCTGATCCAGTCAGACCGCAGGGGCTCATGTAAACCGCCAGGGCGGCACAAGGAGCAGGGTGGCGAGGGTAGAAGCCACCAAAATTCTTCGCTGGGCGGAGAATCAAGTAAGCGCACTGTCAGCAGTGTTCATTCCGGGAGTGGACACGACCTCCACCCGGGAAAGTGGTGACTTCATCAGGAGGTCTTCACGCAGTTTTGCAAATTGATGGAAACTGCCTCAGGTGGACTACATGGCGTCCCACCTCAATAAAAAGATAAAAAAAGGTTTTACGCTGGGTCAAGGGACTCTCAGGCGATAGCTGTGGTCGCACTAGTAACACCGTGGGTGTTCCAGTCGGTCTATATATTCCCTCCTCTTCCTCTCAGACCCAAGGGCTGAGAATTGTAATAAACGGAGGAGTGTGAACAATATTCTTTGCTCCGGATTGGCCAAGAAGGACTCGGTACCCGGAACTGCAAGAAATGCTCTCAGAGGACCCATGGCCTCTGCCTCTCAGTCAGGACATGTTGCAACAGGGACCCTGTCTGATCCAAGACTTACCGCGGCTGCGTTGGACGGCATGGCGGTTGAACGCCGGATCCTAGCGGAAAAGGGCATTCCGGATGCAGTTATTCCTACGCTGATAAAGGCTAGGAAAGACGTGACAGCAAGACTTTTTCACTGTATATGGCGAAAATAGGTTGCTTGGTGTGTGGCCGGGAAGGCCCTACATAGGAATTCCAGGGGGGTCGATTCCTGCACTTCCTACAGTCAGGAGTGACTATGGGCCTAAAATTAGGATCCATAAAGGCCAAGATTTCGTCCCTATCCCTTTTTCTCTCAAAAAGAACTGGCTTCACTGCCTGAAGTTCGGACGTTGTTACAGGGGTGCTGCATATTCAGCCCCTTTTGTGCCTCCTTGGGATCTTAACGTGTCTTGGATTCCTAAAATCCCACTGGTTTGAGCCACTTAAGACCGTGGAGCTAAATGATCTCACGTGGAAAGTGGTCATGCTTTTGGCCTTAACTTGGACTAGGCGTGTGTCAGAATTGGCGGCTTTGTCATGTAAAAGCCCATATCTGATCTTCCATATGGAAAGGGCAGAATGGAGGACTCGTCCCCAATTTCTCCCTAAGGTGGTATCATCGTTTCATTTGAACCAACCTATTGTGGTGCCTGCGGCTACTAGGGACTTGGAGGATTCCAAGTTGTTGGACGTAGTCCGGGCCCTGAAACTTTGTTTCCAGGACGGCTAGAGTCAGAAAAACTGACTCGCTATTTATCCTGCATGCACCCAACAAGCTGGGTGCTCCTGCTTAAAAGCAGACTATTGCTCGCTGGATCTGTAGCACGATTCAGCTTGCACATTCTGCGGCTGGACTGCCGCATCCTAAATCAGTAAAAGCCCATTCCAGGAGGAAGGTGGGCTCTTCTTGGGCGGCTGCCCGAGGGGTCTCGGCTTTACAACTTTGCCGAGCTGCTACTTGGTCGGGTTCAAACACTTTTGCGAAATTCTACAAGTTTGATACCCTGGCTGAGGAGGACCTTGAGTTTGCTCATTCGGTGCTGCAGAGTCATCCGCACTCTCCCGCCCGTTTGGGAGCTTTGGTATAATCCCCATGGTCCTTACGGAGTACCCAGCATCCACTAGGACGTCAGAGAAAATAAGAATTTACTCACCGGTAATTCTATTTCTCGAAGTCCGTAGTGGATGCTGGGAGCCCGTCCCAAGTGCGGACTCTGTGCAATACATGTATGTAGTTATTGCTTAACTAAAGGGTTATTGTATGAGCCATCTGTTGAGAGAGGCTCAGTTATTGTTCATACTGTTAACTGGGTATAGTTATCACGAGTTGTACGGTGTGATTGGTGTGGCTGGTATGAGTCTTACCCTGGATTCCAAATCCTTTCCTAGTAATGTCAGCTCTTCCGGGCACAGTTTCCCTAACTGAGGTCTGGAGGAGGGTCATAGAGGGAGAAGCCAGTGCACACCAGATATAGTACCTAATCTTTCTTTTAAGAGTGCCCAGTCTCCTGCGGAGCCCGTCTATACCCCATGGTCCTTACGGAGTACCCAGCATCCACTACGGACTACGAGAAATAGAATTACCGGTGAGTAAATTCTTATTTTTACGGTAAGGACGATACGTGTTTGGAATTCCCTGCCTGAGGGAGTTGTAATGGCCGACTCAGTCAACACCTTTAAGAATGGGTTAGATAAATTCCTAATGGATAAGACTATCCAGGGTTACGGGGCACAGTCACACACTATGGTTATTATAAAGAGGGGTAAAACGTAACGGCAGTCATCAACTTCAGTCAAAATTTTATACAAAATAATCGTGCAAAATAATAACCACAAATAGGTTGAACTCGATGGACAATTGTCTGTTTTCAACCTTAGATACTATGTTACTAATAGTTAGATGGTGCATATTGCATATGAGTCTGTATACCATTACTGTTGTTTCTTTCGCATTGCCTCTGAATACGTTAGTTCTGTTTAAAACATGAATCAGTAAATGTGTTCTACATATTTAAAATGTAGTTGTAGTTAATGATGTGCTCATATTGCTTATTATACTAATGTATAACATGTGACTGACTGCTAGTATGATGCTGACTTTACTATATGTCTCATGGAGAGGGTCGGATGGATATAATTTAAAAAAATTAAACTGATTACATTCACAAAATTGTGTAGTACATTGTGGAAGTGCTGATTATTTATCATGTATAAGAGCAGTAGAGGTGAGGACACTTATACCATGTTTGTTTTGCCAAGCTTTATTATCATCTCATGATCTGGTTCAGGATGGTTTGTGTGCATAGTGTTTTAGCTTCAGCATACAAGGCAGATTCAGGTAGTGGAAGCTAAGCAGTGTTTGGCCTGGTCGGTACTTGGAGGAACCACCTGGTAATACAAGGTGCTTTAGGTATTAAGACAAATGTATCCACCTTGGGCTATCTTTGCACAAATTTTATCCAGTAAGCTGAATGGATAATTCCTCCAGAATCCTGTACCAGATATAACCTTTGCATGCAGATCCACCTATGGTGTATCACTCTCCGCAGCTTCTCAGAGCCGGTGGTAAGAAATCTCCACACTCACAGGCTACACATTATCAAATTCATCGGAAGATGAAAGCCCGATTTATTCTACTTCATCATACAAAAAAGAGGTAGGTCTCAGCTCTGGAATATAGCTGAGTTAATTAAAGCAATGAAGGAACCTGTGTTAAAAACCTAGACACCTGTGTTTAAACGTCCCAAAACCTGAGTGTCCAGGGTCAGATAGCTGACGGAAATCATAGAAGAAGTTTGGGCTACGCCCAATAAGAAGTTCGACTTCCTAAGAAATGGAATTCCAAATATTTTCTTCCAGTTGGGGATGCTTTAAAGTAGCTCCTAAAGTAGTTACGCAAGTGATATACTTTATCTTTGCTTTCAAGGGCAATCATAGGGCCAAGCCTTGGCTTCGGCTTAAATTACAATGGCAGTGGTTGCCGGGGCTGATGCATTTGAAGGAGATTTTTCAAAAGAGCAAAAATTTCATATAGCTCATATAAAACCCCCCAGGGAAGCACCATTGGATATAAAAACCAGCAGAGAATGGCAATGGATGCTCCACTTCTGCTCCCTCAACGTCCAGACCTACTGATCTATCCTGAAGGCAAGAGGATATTTTCAACAGATGATTCAAACAGGGTTCAGAGCAAGGAAACTTTCCTTAGCTCGCTTTGTTCACAAAATATATCAGGCCTGTGTTCATTGGTGCACTGAAAGAGGGTTGGACCCAAAGCCGGGGTCTTGGCATTCTTTCGGGCACGAATGGATAAAGGTTTGAAGGTGGCTTCCTTGAAAGAGCAAGGGTCGGCATTGACTGTAGGGTTCTAAAAGTAAATGACCTACTTACAGGATGTGTGTACTTTTTTCCAGGGTATGCTGCACATTCAGTTTCTGGTTGTTCCTTCTTCAGTGCCGTGGGATTTGTGTTAGTCCTCAAAGCCCTTCAAGTTGCCCATTTGAACCACTTATTAAAATGGATCATAAATGATTTTTCTTCTGACTACAGTGTCAGCTAGAGGAATATCAGACTTTGGGGGCATTGTCATATTGTTCCCCATTTCTGGGTTTTTATCCAGATAAACCAGTTCTCAGAACTAGGTCTGGGTATCTTCCCAAGGTGATGACTAAGTTTCACCTCAACGAAGAAATTGTTGTCCTGGCTTTTCAGGTTCCGGGCCCTTCTGCTGGAGATACATCGCTGGACGTGATCCGTGATCCGTGGATTGTACCAGTGCCATCAGTAAAGCAGATTCTCTTTTCATTCTCAATGGATTTCACAAAAGAGGATGGCCTGTTGGTAAACAGATGCTGGCAAGAGAGCTTCAGATGTCTGTTTCAGAAGCTTATTCTCAGGCTGATCTCCCTGTTCTGGCTAATGTCTCTGTTAATTCTACTTGTAAGGTAGGTCCTTTTTGGGCAGCACAATGTGGTGCTTGCACAGAACAGGTATGTAAGGCAGCCATAAGGTCTTCCGTCTACACCATCATTAGACATTATGCCTTGAATACCTTTGCCTCTCACAATTCTGAATTCGGGTGAAGGATTCTCCTGTGCAACAGGAGCGTCCCCACCTCTAAACTGCTTAGGAAATTCCCATTGTTATCCTGTGGGACCCCACTAGACCGCCAGGGCATAAGAGTACAGGTCGGGTGTACTAATGCCCCATTTAATAAGGCTCTGTATTACTGGCGGTGGAAGTCCAGCATAGGGGAACCGGCGCTTGAACTGTAGCCCTTCCCCCGGCCCAGGGCGCCATCTCCACATAGATTTCCCACCCTGGAGCTGCCTCACACTCGCCCTCATTCCCTGACAGACGCTGGGCGCCATCTTCTTAACATAGCTACTACTGGTCTCTGGGACTGTAGGGCAATATCTCCCTTGTAAAGCCGCCAGTATACAGCGCTGTGACTTTACAAACACTTGAGTATTCTACATGTCTTTATACAGACAGTGTTCGTTAAGAAAGAGTGTACCTGTTACAGATTATATTGTGCGAGTATTCTGATATACACCTCCTGTCTGTTTTTATATATATATATATATATATATATATATTTATTTTTATTTTTTTCATACGTCCTAGAGGATGCTGGGGACTCCGTAAGGACCATGGGGTATAGACGGGATCCGCAGGAGACATGGGCACACTACAAGACTTTTACTGGGTGTGAATTGGCTCCTCCCTCTATGCCCCTCCTCCAGACCTCAGTTAGACTTTGTGCCCAGGAGAGACTGGACACACACTAGGGGAGCTCTACTGAGTTTCTCTAAAAGACTTTATTGTTGATGAAGAAGTTGGTGCGGCCTAAGAGGCTTTTCGGTGAGCAGGTCAACTGCCAGAGTGGTTTTCACGGGGCCAGTTGGAATGTGGTCCGGATCTCACCTGCACATGCGCCAGAATATAATCCTAATGGCCCGGATATCCCTCCTGTGTTGTCTGCTCAGTTCTCACTTCCTAGAGGGACGAATGTTCGGAATCCAGGTGGAGATCCTGGTGTCCATGTATGCAGAACTCCGAGACTGGGGAGCAGTCCTAGCAAGGGAAGTATTTCCAGAGGAAAAGCTCAAGCTGGGAAGCTTGTCTGCAATAAGTTTTCTTGAATTCAGAGCTATTTTCAGTGAACATAGGCTTAGTGATCTGCCCGTGTTAATGCTGTCGGACGACTTGGCAGCAGTGGTCTAAGTAAGCCGCTATGGTGGAACAAGGAGCAAAGCGGCAATGGCAGATGCCGAGACTGGTAAACGCTATATTAGCAGTCTTCATTCCTGATATGAACGACGGAGAAATAGATTCCTCTGCAGATGTGATCTCTATCCGGGAGAAATGCTGTCATCATAGAGAAGTTTCACTGAAGCGAAAACTCTTTGAGGAATACCTCAATTGGACAGGTTGGCGTCTCACCTCAATGAGAGATCTCAGGGATATTGTTCCAGGTCAGGGGACACTCAGGCTATAGCAGTGGACGTCCTCGGGACACCTTGGGTGTTTTCAGTCGGTTTATGTGTCCCCTCCGTTTTCACTCTTATGAAGGCGATAACCGTAAGACGAACAAATGTTCAGGCGATCCTCATTGTTCCGGTCTGAACATGGAGGGCTTGGTATCCAGTTCTTCAATATTTACTCATAGAAGATCCCTGGCCTCTTCCTCTACGTGAGGAACTGTTACAGCAAGGTCAGGGCGTGTATCAAGACTTACCGCGGCTGAGTTTGACGGCGTGGCTGTTGAACGCCATATCCTAGACAGAAAGGAAGCCTTTCTACTTTTCTTCAGGCTAGAAGAGAAGTAACGGCATAGCCTTACCACCGTGGTTGGAGAAAATGTGTGTCTTGGTGTGATTCCAAGAAGGTTGCTGCGGAAGCTTCAGCTGGGTCGTTCTTCTCCAGGCAGGCCTAAAGTTAGGCTCCGTTCAAGTGTGGTTTTGGCCTTATAAATGTTCTTTCAAGAAAGAATTGGTGACCTTTCCGGAAGTTCGGTCCGTCGTGGAAGGAGTACTGCACCTCCAACTTCCATTTGTGCCCCCATTAGCACCGTGGGACCTTGACGCGGTGTTGAGTTTCTTGTGTCTTTCTTGGAGAGTGGTCATGCTTTTGGCTTTGGAGTCCGCAAGGCGGGTGTCGGAAGTTGCGGCTAGGTCTCACAGGAGCCCTGTTTGATCTTCCAGGTGGAAAGAGCGAGATTGAGAACTCGGATAATAGTTCTGCCAACAGTGGTTTAGGTGTTTCGCAGAAGCCACCCTATTTGATGCCTGTGGTTACTTAAGCAGTGGCTGATTCAAGTTTTCTTGATGTAGTCAGGGCTTTGAATATTTATGTCGCCAATTTGGCTCAGATCGGGGAAACAGAGGCTCTGTTTGTCCGGTATGCTCCTAGCGCGATTGGGGCGCCTGCGTCTCTGCAGTCGGTTACACGCTAGATATGTGATCCGATTCGGCTGGCTTGTTCTACGGCTGGATTGCCGTTACCGAATTCGGTGGTGACCCATTCTACTAGGAGGGGGGGGGGGCTTTTCTTGGGCGGATGCCCGAGGACTCTCGGCGGTTTAACTTGGCCGAGCGGATACTTGGTCGGGTTCAAACACTTTTGCTAAGCTCTACAAGTTTGAACCTTATGTTGCTCAATCGGTGCTGCAGAGTCGTCCGCACTTTCCCGCCCAGTCTGGAGCTTTGGTATAAACCCCATGGTCCTTACGGAGTCCCCAGCATCCTCTAGGACGTATGAGAAAATAGGATTTTAATACCTACCGGTAAATCCTTTTCTCTTAGTCCGTAGAGGATGCTGGGCGCCCGTCCCAAGTGCGTACTGTGTCTGCAGTTATTGGTTATGGTTACACTCTTGTGGTGTTTCTTTTCTGTCAGGCTGTTGCTGACGTTGTGCATGCCATGGCAGGCGGTTTATTATTATTATTGGTTGTGTTGACACACTGGTTGTGTTACATATTCTCTCAGCATGTGGCTGTGTATTTTTCATGCTGTAGGCTGGTATTCTATTGAATGCCACGTTCTGCGGTATGTTCGTGGTGTGAGCTGGTATGACGCTCACTGTGTTTAATCAATAAATTCTTTCCTCGAAATGTCCGTCTCCCTGGGCACAGTTTTCTAACTGAGGTCTGGAGGAGGGGCATAGAGGGAGGAGCCAGTCCACACCCAGTAAAAGTCTTGTAGTGTGCCCATGTCTCCTGCGGATCCCGTCTATACCCCATGGTCCTTACGGTGTCCCCAGCATCCTCTACGGACTAAGAGAAAAGGATTTACCGGTAGGTATTAAAATCCTATTTTATATATATATATATATATATATATATATACATACACACACACAGTACATGCATACTTATAACGGATAATTATCTGCATTGTCATCTGTTTCCCAGATATAACTGTCACTATATTCTGTACCCTAAGAGGCTAGGTGCGTCTGGGTCTGCTAATATAGGGGCTAATTAAGACCTGATCGCTGCTGTGCGTTTTCGCACAGCAGCGATCAGGTCTGAACTGCGCGTGCCAGACAGCCGACAGCTGTCTCAGCCCTGCGATCGCCCCTGCCTGGTTGACAGGCAGAGGCGGTCACTGGGCGGGAGGGGGCGGGCCGGCAACGTTTGGCCGCTGTTTCAGGGGTGCGGGCCGGGCAACGCAGGCGTGCCCGGACCACGCGGGGGCGGGCTGCAGCGGCTGCGTGACGTCACATCGACGGATAGCTCCCTGCCAGCGCGCAGGAGCTGCGCTGGTGGGGAGCTACTGTTCAAGTACAAAAGCATTGCCACTGTGCGAAGCTTTTATACTTGTGCGACGGGGCCGGGCCTGACATGCCGGGTGGACTAGCCCTGTGCTGGGCGTCCCCCCGCATGTCAATGTGCCTGATGGTAGATGTGCTAAATTTATCTAATACGTATATTCTACTGTGTACTCAGGGGCAGATGTATTAAGCCTGGAGAAGTGATAAAGCAGTGATAAGTGGAAGGTGATAAGGCACTGGCCAATCATTACGTGTCTGAAAAATGATATTAGGAGCTGATTGGTTGGTGCATTATCACCTTCCACTTATCACACTGCTTTACCACTTCTCCGGGCTTAATACATCTGCCCCTCAGTCACATAATACCGGATTTATTTGCAGGTGTTGTACTTTGTCTGGCAATATTGTACTTTAGTCGCTCTGTTGTTGCATTCTCACATAATGTCTAACAGAAAGGGCAGTAAATCAGTGGGAGCTCCTGTATTATGCAGAGCATGCTCCAGGGATTTACCAGAGGGGGAAGTGTTATATGACGGTCTGCGTACTAATTGTCATACGCCTCTCAGTCAGTCCGCAGCTCCTGCAATGGAGCACCCTGGGCTGCGTTCACCAACCTACTGGGTACTCAGGTTAAACACATAGCGCCCCCTATGGGACCACCGGTGCACTGCATCTCATATTGTCCCTATGGTTAATCCACCTTGGGTGGAAAAATTGTCTAACCAACTGCAGTCTTTGGTTAGACAGAAACCTATACCAGGTCACTCCCGTGTCTCTGGGTCCTCTTAGCGGGCTGCTTCCTCCTCGCAATCCAAAATCCTCTCTGATAATCATCTGAAGCGGAGGGGGAGCATACGGTCCTGTCAGACACTGAATCCTGTGTTACTGATGAGGATTCTTCCTTGCAGATTGATGTCCCTGCCTTAGTGGATGCTAATAAGCATTTCCTTAAAAGAGGAGGATTCCACTACTGTGGCAAAGAAAACTGATAGGTTAAAACCATATTAACCCATTCTGATCATTTTGTGGACATCAGACGGTAACCCTGGTCTATTCCAGGGAGGAAATTTCCTCTGCCAAAACGGACCTTGGCTCGTTATCCTCTTCCTGCAGAGTTATGTAACAATGGGAAACGCCACCGCTGGTGGATTCTCATGTCACCCGCCTTGACAGATAAGCGTGTGGAGGGATGCCTGAAGTCTGTATACTCCCTTACTGGAGCCATTCATAGACCTACTATAGCTGCTTCCTGTGCTGCAATTGCAGTTTGGGTTCAGGCATTAGAGGCAGAGCTGCCCAAGGATATATCAGACAATACTTGTCTTACAATACCACCGCCACCTGATAACGTTCAGGAGGCATCCTCTGAGGCGGGTGTATTGGCAGCCAAGGCGTCGACCACCTCTGTCCTGGCTTACCGCATACTGTGGTTGAGGTTATGGAAAGTGGACCTGACCTCCAAAAGACCTTGGAGGTACTCCCCTTCACTGGGGACATAATATTTGGGGTAGACCTAAATAAAATAGTGTCTGAAATAGCAGCCGCTAAGATGGCTTTTCTCTCCATTACTAATCCTTCTGCACAGAAGGCAATAGGTAACACTTTCGGTTAGTCTTCAGTTTGCCGGCTGTCGGGATCCTGGCGCACAGTATACCGGCGCCGGAATCCTGACACCCGGAATACCGACACCTTTTCTCCCTCTTGGGGGTCCATGACCCCTCTGGAGGGAGAATAGATAGCATAGCGTGCCACCGCGCCTGCAGTGTGGAGAGCACAGTGAGCCCGCCCAGCTGTTGGTATGCCAGCGGTCGGGAATCCGTCGCTGGTATGCAGGCCGCCAGGAGCCCGGCGCCGGCTTACCATACTACATCCACACTTTCCGTTCCTTTTGGCCTCAAGGGAATGCAAAAGGTCAGGCATACCGAGACAATCTCATGCTCCCAAAACCACAAAGCCCAAGGCCAAACAATCCTGGGCAGCCCGTCAGCGTGCTTCAAAACATGACAAGCCTGCTGCATGACGGGGCGGGCCTCCCTCCGGGTGATCCCAGGGTGGGCGGCCGACTTCTACAGTTCACCCAGATCTGGTTAAAGACCACTTCAGACGCATGGTACTGGAAGTTGTCTCTCACGGGTACTCTATCTCGTTCAAGAGACGTCCCCCTCGCCAGTTTTGCACTATGGCCCTCATTCCGTGTTGTTCACTCGCTAGCTGCTTTTAGCAGCTTTGCACACGTTAAGCCGCCGCCTACTGGTAGTGAATATTAGCTTTGCAGAATTGCGAACGAAAGATTAGCAGAATTGCGAATAGAATAGCGAATAGAAATTTATTTGCAGTTTCCGAGTAGCTCGAGACTTACTCTGCCACTGCTATCAGTTCAGTCCTTTTCGTTCCTGGTTTGACGTCACAAACACACCCAGCGTTCGGCCATCCACTCCCCCATTTCTCCAGACACTCCCGCGTTTTTCCCTGACACGCCTGCGTTTTTTCGCACACACCCATAAAACGGTCAGTTTCCGCCCAGAAACACCCACTTCCTGTCAATCACACTCCGATCACCAGAACGATGTAAAATCTTTGTTAAGCCGTGAGTAAAATACCAAACTTTTGTGCTAATTTACTTGGCGCAGGCGCACTGCGAACATTGCGCATGCACAGTTTGCGACTTATCGCACCGATGCGAAGAAAAAGAACGAGCGAACAACTCGGAATGAGGGCATATGGCCCTTTCGGATTCGTTAAAGGTGAGAACTCTACAAACTGTGGTGAGTTCCCTCCTGAGTTCTGGTGTGATTGTGCCGGTATCTCAGTCCCAGAGAGGCAGAGGTTATTATTCGACCCTGTTTCTGTCCCGAAACTCAATGGGTCCTTCCGGCCTAAACTAAATCTCAAATCTTTGAACAAGTTTGTGAGAGTGTACAGGTTTCATATGGAAACACTGAGCTCCATTGTACTGGCTAGGGAACCTGGAGACTGTATGGTATCCCTGGATATACCGGATGCATATCTGCATATACCTTTTGCCATATCACATCAGCAGCTTCTTCGGTTTGCTAATGGCAACCTCCATTCCAATTACAGGTGCTGCCACTTGGACTGGCTATGGATCCTCGGATCTACACAAGGTCATGGCTGTTATGACGGCTCATCTCCATCGCTAGGGAGTCAGTATCCTGCCGTATATAGACGACCTGATGATTCTGGCAAATTCCCACTAAGTCCTCCTCAGTCATCTGCAACTGAAGGTAACCTTTCTGCAAGCCCACGGGTGGCTTATCAAATGGAAGAAGTCCTCGCTGGTCCCAGCTCAGAGCATGGTGCACCTGGGGGGCACTCCTGGATACACACAAGTCAGAGACTGTTTCTGTCTCCAGAAAAAGTCCTGAAGATTCAGGACAGGATAAGATGCTTCCTTAGTTGTCCCAGATTGTCTTTACACTCGACGATGTAAGTATTTTGCCTGATGGTATCGGCCTTCAACATGGTAGAGTACACTCAGTTTCATTCCCACCCACTACGCAGGTTAATCCTTTCCAAGTGGGACGGCCTGCCTCATTGGATCAGATTTCACATGATCTCTTTGACTCCGGAGCTTCGCCTATTGCTGATCTGGTGAATCCAGGACCAGCAAGAGCAGGGGCCGTCCCTTCTGGGTTCTGTTGACAACGGACGCCAGTCTGAGGGGATGGGGAGCGGTGTTGGAGCAACACTCTTTTCAAGGTCGTTGGATCAAGGAGGAATCACTTCAAATAAAGATTCTGGAGCTGAGGGCAGTGTTCAATGCACTATTTCTTGCCCTACGTCTAGTACAGAACAGGCCTGTACATAAACCATCAGGGCGCCACTCGAGATCGCATGGCAATGATGGAAGTGTCAAAAATCCTTTGTTGGGCGGAACGCCATCTGCCAGCCATATTGGCTGTGTTCATTCCGGGTGTCCTGAACTAGGAAACGGACTTCAATCAGTCACCAGGACGTGCACGTCGGAGTGTGGAATCTTCATCCAGAAGTCTTTTGACTCCTCGTGAACAGGTGGTGTCTACCTGACGTAGAGCTCATGGCGTCTCGACACAATTACAAGGTACCGGTCTTCGGATCAAGGACCAGGGATCCTCAAGCAGCGTTCATGGACGCACAGGCGGCTCCATGGAAATTTCGGATGCCCTACGTGTTCCCTCAAGTGGCTCCTGCCCAGGGTACTATAGAAGTTCAATCAAGAAGGAGGAATACTACTAGTCGCTCCAGCGTGGCCTCGACAGCAGTGGTTCTTAGGCCTGCAGGGTCCATCGATGAAGCATCCCCCTTCTACCTCCTCAGCGCCTATACCTGTTCGTACAGGGACCTTGTCTCTACCCAGACCTGGCCAAACTGGCCTTGACGGCATGGCTCTTGAAGCATCACTCCTGAGGGCCAAAGGATTTCCGAGGCTGTTATCCGAACTATATGTAGGCCCACATACCGGCATATGCCCGGATTTAATGCAAGGTCTTGAATTCTTACTTCACCTGGTGTGCTGATAAGAATTATGATGTCTCTATGTTCAGAACTTCCAGAATCTGGCTTTTCCGCAATGAGGCCTTGATTTAGGTCTCCGCTGGCCTTCTTCTAGGTCACATATCTGCCTTGTCGGATGGTTTCAGATAAAAATTGCGTCTGTACTTGACGTTCATACTTTAACCCAGGGCGTACTTAGGACACAGCCTCCCTATGGGGGTAATTCAGAGTTGATCGCAGCAGCAAATTTGATAGCAGTTGGGCAAAACCATGTGCACTGCAGGGGAGGCAGATATAACATTTGCAGAGAGAGTTAGATTTGGGTGGGTTATTTTGTTTCTGTGCAGTGTAAATACTGGCTGCTTTATTTTTACACTGCAATTTAGATTTCAGTTTGAACACACCCCATCCAAATCTAACTCTCTCTGCACATGTTATATCTGCCCCGCTTGCAGTGCACATGGTTTTGCCCAACTGCTTACAAATTTGCTGCTGCGATCAACTCTGAATTACCCCCTGTGTCCTTCTTGTGGCTCCATGGGATTGACTGTTGCACTGAAAGCCCTGCAGGAGTCTCCAATGAACCTCTTGAGTCAGCGGACCTTAAATGTCTCACGGCCAAGGTCCTGTTCTTGCTGGCCTATTGCCTCGGCAAGACGGGTGTCGGACTCAGGCGCCTTGTCCTGTAGTCCACCCTATTTGATTTTTTGCTGTGACTGGGCAGTTCTACGAACTCGACCGGGTTATTTGCCTAAGGTGGTGTCATCTTTTCACCTTAACCAAAAGATTGTGTATCCGGCATTTATCTCTTCAGACTTGTCTTCCAAAGAGCGGCCTTTGGATGTGGAAGGGTTCTCCATATTTATGTGGAGAGGACTGCCTCTATCAGGAGGTCAGATTCCCTTTTTGTACTCTTTGGTTTCCTCAAACCTGGCTGGCTTGTGAATAAGCAAACCTTGGCCAGATGGATTAGAATGGTGATTGCACAAGCTTATGCGCAGGCTGGACTCCCAGCTCCTGCTGCTATTAAAGCCCATTCTACTCGGTTTGTTGGACCTTCTTGGGTGGCCCGCCGTGGCGCGTCCGCAGAACAATGTGCAAGGTGGCTACGTGGTCCTCCGTGAACATGTTTATTCGGTTTATGCCTTTGAGATTACCACCTCCCAGGATGCTTCCTTTGGACGCCGGGTTCTCATATCCGCTAAGGCGCGTCCCCTCCCTTGAGGAACTGCCCTAGGACATCACCTATGTGATTTCCCTGTGGAACATAGTGTACCCTGCTGCAGAAAAGGAGCATCATGGTAGACTTACCATGGTTAACTCTCTTTCTGCGAAGTACATTAGGTTCCACAGGGCGCCCATCCTGACGCACCTTGCTTCTATGTGTTTGTATGGCATTAGCCGCTGGTCCCTTCTCCTGTCGTGAGAATGTGGTTCTATGTGACTAACATCTGCCTTCTCTCTTGCCTGCTCCTGCATTGGACTGGTTAACGAAACAGCTCTCAGTGCCTGGAGGCGGGGTTTATAGGGGAGGCCCCAATGCATCCTGGGACAGCCTAAAGTTTAGGATCAAGATCCACTTTACACCCCAATGTTTTCCTGTGGATCCAATGTACCTTGCAGAAAGAGAGTTAACAATGGTAAGTCTACCATAACTCTCCCTTTCAGAGTATACCCTCCCCTAGTGACAGCTTCGGAACTTGTCCCCAAATAGGATGATAGAGGATTTTTGGTTCTGACCATTAAATCAATGTCTCTGAATCCGTGAGTGGGATACTGCGTTCCTTCCCGTTAATCACTATTTTGTTTTACTCTGTCATGCTGGATGGAGTGTTTTGGTTTGAGTGTTTGGTTCATATCTTTCCTATGGATTTAGTTAGACATAAGGTGTGTACACCCGGTGAGATAAATCTGTAAGATTTTGACTATATAGTCAAAATCTTATGGAAAGTTAGTGCATATCTCAAGGCAGCTTGTATTACAGATTTGAGCCTGCTGCGCGCTCCCGTGGGGACGGTATCGTAAGGCTAGATAGACTGTGCAGGCAAGATAATTTTGACTATCTAGTGTACTATCTAGTACAAAGTATAGTCAAAATTGGCACTTAGTCAATATCATACATAGACAAAATCTCAACCACAGATAGTCAAAATCTGTTCTGTCTGTGCTATCTGGGCCCTGGGGGGGTTCAAGGGAAATCGCATAGTCAAAATCGGACATAGCAAGGATCTCACTGTGTGTACACACCTATAAACTGATCGCCAAGATGATGGAGGAGTGTAGAGGGGGAGTCGAGAGCAATAACTAGTGTTTAGTTTACGGATGTTCCTACTCCACTACTTCCCAGTGTTTAGTTTACGGATGTTCCTACTTCGCCTCTTTACACCAAAGTCCTCTAGATTCGTTCATAGAAATGGATTTAATGACGGTACCAAAGCTCTTCTTTTTACCATAGCGATGATCATATATGTACATCCATCACTTTAATTCCATTTGCTGCTCTGATCCTGCAAGCCTTACTCAGTCCTAGAAAAAGACCCAAATATATTATACACTTCTACCGTACATGTAAGTCTTAATGTAAATTTCTCTTATGTCCTAGAGGATGCTGGAGACTCCGTAAGGACCATGGGGTATAGACGGGCTCCGCAGGAGACATGGGCACTCTAAAGACTTTAGATGGGTGTGCACTGGCTCCTCCCTCTATGCCCCTCCTCCAGACCTCAGTTAGATCCTGTGCCCAGAGGAGACTGGATGCACTGCAGGGGAGCTCTACTGAGTTTCTCTGAAAAAGACTTTTGTTAGTTTTTTTATTTTCAGGGAGCACTGCTGGCAACAGGCTCCCTGCATCATGGGACTGAGGGGAGAGAAGCAGACCTACTTAATTGATAGGCTCTGCTTCTTAGGCTACTGGGCACCATTAGCTCCAGAGGGTCGGAACACAGGTCTAATCCTCGCTGTTTGTCCCGGAGCCGCGCCGCCGTCCTCCTCACAGAGCCGGAAGATAGAAGCCGGGTGACTATAAGAAGAAAGAAGACTTCAAAGGCGGCAGAAGACTTCTGATCTTCACTGAGGTACCGCTGAGCGCCATTGCTCCCACATTCACACACACTGACGGCACTGTATGTGTGCAGGGCGCAGGGGGGGTCGCCCTGGGCAGCAATTATAAACCTCTAGGGACACTGGCATAGATATATATATATATATATATATATATATACTGTGGAGGCAGTATATTACAGAAACCCCCCGCCAGTATAAAGATTTGAGCGGGACCGAAGCCCGCCGTTGAGGGGGCGGAGCTTGATCCTCCAGCACTAACCAGCGCCATTTTCTCCACAGCATGCTGCAGAGAAGCTGGCTCCCCGGACTCTCCCCTGCTGAACACAGAGGGCAACAAAAAGGAGGGGGTGGAGGGCACATTTATTTGGCGCAGTGAGTGTATTATATATATATATATATATATATATATAAAAGCGCTGTACTGACTGGCATTTTATTCCGGTGGCGCTGGGTGTGTGCTGGCATACTCTCTCTCTGTCTCTCCAAAGGGCCTTATTTGGGGACTGTCTCCATATAGATATATATCCCTGAGTGTGTGAGGGTGTCAGTACGTGTGTGTCGGCATGTCTGAAGCGGAAGGCTCATCTAAGGAGGAGGTAAAGCAGATGATTGTGGTGTCTCCATCGACGACGCCAACACCTGATTGGATGGATATGTGGAATGTTTTAAATGCAAATGTGTCTTTATTACATAAGAGATTGGACCAAGCAGAGTCCAAGGAAAAAACAGGGAGTCAATCCATGGCTTTGGCTGTATCACAGGGCCCTTCAGGGTCTCAGAAACGTCCCCTGTCCCACATAGCAGACACTGATAACGACACGGATTCTGACTCCAGTGTCGACTACGATGATGCGAGGTTACACCCAAGGGTGGCCAAAAGTATTCATTATATGATTATTGCAATAAAAGATGTTTTGCATATCACAGATGACCCCCTCTGTCCCTGACACGAGGGTATGCATGTTTAAGGTGAAGAAACCTGAGGTAACCTTTCCCCAATCTCATGAGCTGAACGCTTTATTTGAAAAGGCTTGGGAAACTCCAGACAAGAAACTGCAGATTCCCAAGAGAATTCTTATGGCGTACCCTTTCCCCGCGCAGGACAGGTTACGGTGGGAATCCTCGCCCAGGGTGGACAAGGCTTTGACGCACTTGTCCAAAAAGGTGGCGCTACCATCTCCAGACACGGCAGCCCTCAAGGATCCTGCTGATCGCAGACAGGAAACTACCTTAAAATCAATTTATACACATACGGGTGCCTTGCTCAGATCGTCAGTAGTGTCGGCATGGGTATGTAGCGAAGTAGCAGCATGGGCAGATAACTTGTCATCTGACATTGACACCCTAGATAAGGATAGCATTTTATTGACCTTGGGTCACATTAAAGACGCAGCCTTATATATGAGAGACGCTGCGAGAGACGTTGGGCTGTTAGGTTCAAGAGCCAACGCCATGGCAATTTCTGCTAGGCGAGCCCTGTGGACCCGCCAATGGACGGGTAATACCGACTCAGAGAGACATATGGAAACTTTGCCTTACAAGGGTGAGGTTTTATTTAGGGAGCGTCTCGCGGACCTGGTTTGAAATGGCTACCGCGGGTAAATCTTCTTTTTTGCCTTATGTTCCCCCACAGCAAAAGAAAACACCACAATATCAGATGCAGTCCTTTCGGTCGCATAAGTCCAGAAGAGGTCGGGGCTCTTCCTTCCTCGCCAGAGGTAAGGGTAGAGGGAAAAGAATGCCTGCTACGGCTAGTTCCCAGGAGCAGAAGTCCTCCCCGGCTTCTACTAAATCCACCACATGCCGCTGGGGCTCCACTGAGGGAGTCCGCGCTGGTGGGGGCACGTCTTCGACTCTTCAGCCGGGTCTGGGTTCTGTCAGACGTGGATCCTTGGGCAATGGAAATTGTATTCCAAGGCTACAAACTGGAATTCGAAGAGGTGTCTCATCGCCGATTTGTCAAGTCGGCTTTGCCAGCTTCTTCCCCAGAGAGGGAAATAGTTTTAGCTACAATTCAAAAGCTGTGTCAACAGCAAGTGATTATAAAGGTTCCCCTAGTCCAACAGGGGAAAGGGTACTATTCAACCCTGTTTGTGGTCCCGAAACCGGATGGCTCGGTCAGACCCATTCTGAATCTAAAATCCCTAAACCTGTACTTGAAAAAGTTCAAATTCAAGATTGAATCGCTCCGGGCAGTTATCTCCAGCCTGGAAGGGGGGGGGGGATTTTATGGTGTCACTAGACATAAAGGATGCATACCTTCATGTCCCCATATATCCTCCTCATCAGGCGTACCTGAGATTCACTGTACAGGACTGTCATTACCAGTTTCAGACGTTGCCGTTTGGGCTTTCCACGGCCCCGAGGATTTTCACCATGGTAATGGCGGAAATGATGGTGCTCCTGCGCAGGCAGGGAGTCACAATTATCCCGTACTTGGACGATCTCCTGATAAAAGCGAGATCGATAGATCAATTGCTGAAAAGCATGTCGCTCTCCCTGAGAGTGCTGCAGCAACACGTCTGGATTCTAAATCTACCAAAGTCACAGTTGATTCCAACGACTCGGCTATCATTCTTAGGCATGATTCTGGACACGGAACAGAAGAGGGTTTTTCTCCCAATGGGAAAAGCCCAGGAACTACAGAACATGGTCAGAGACCTGCTAAAGCCACAAAGAGTGTCAGTTCATCAATGCACTCGGAAAAATGGTGGCGGCCTACGAGGCCATCCCCTTCGGCAGGTTCCATGTGAGGACATTTCAGTGGGACCTTCTGGACAAGTGGTCGGGGTCCCATCTACAAATACATCAGAAAATAAGCCTGTCCCCCAGGGCCAGGGTGTCTCCCGTGGTGGCTGCAGAGTGCTCACCTTCTCGAGGGTCGCAGGTTCGGCATTCAAGACGGTTCTGGACGCGAGCCTCCAAGGATGGGGTGCAGTCACACAAGGAAGAAATTTTCAGGGACTATGGTCAAGCCAGGAGGCTTGTCTACACATCAATGTACTGGAATTTAGGGCCATATACTACGGCCTACGACAAGCGGAGAATCTTCTTCGCGACCTACCGGTTCTGATTCAATCAGACAACGTCACAGCCGTGGCTCATGTAAACCGCCAAGGCGGGACAAGGAGCAGAGTGGCAATGGCGGAAGCCACCAGGATTCTTCGCTGGGCGGAAAATCACGTAAGCGTTCTGTCAGCAGTCATCATTCTGGGAGTGGACAACTGGGAAGCAGACTTCCTCGGCAGACACGATCTCCATCCAGGAGAGTGGGGACTTCATCAAGAAGTTTTTGCAGAGATAACAAGTCATTGGGGACTTCCTCAAATAGACATGATGGTGTGAAGCCTCAACAAGAAGCTTCGGAGGTATTGTGCCAGGTCAAGGGACCCTCAGGCAGTAGCGGTGGACACCCTGGTGACACCATGGGTGTTTCAGTCGGTCTATGTGTTCCCTCCTCTTCCGCTCATCTCAAAAATATTGAGAATCAAAAGACGAAAAAGAGTGCAGACAATACTCATTGTTCCAGATTGGCCTCAAAGGGGCTGGTATTCAGATCTTCAGGAAATGCTCACAGAAGATCCGTGGCCTCTTCCTCTCAGGGAGGACCTGTTGCAGCAGGGGCCCTGCGTGTTAACATAGTAACATAGTATCTTAGGTTGAAAAAAGACAATTGTCCATCGAGTTCAACCTATTTGTTGTCTCCTATGCATGATGATTTGACTAAAATTTCTGACTGATGCTGCTGTCAGCCGTTGCATTTTATCCCTATTTATAGTAACTATAATGCATGACTATGCACCATACCCCTGGATATCCTTATCCATTAGGAATTTATCTAACCCATTCTTAAAGGTGTTGACAGATTCCGCCATTACAACTCCCTCAGGCAGGGAGTTCCAAGACTTACCGCGGTTACGTTTGATGGCATGGCGGTTGAACACCAAATCCTAGCTGGGAAAGGTATTCCGGAGGAAGTCATCCCATCTCTGATAAAGGCTAGGAAGGAGGTGACGGCGAAACATTATCACCGTATCTGGAGGAAGTATGTATCTTGGTGTGAAGCCAAGAATGCTCCTACGGAAGATTTCCATCTGGGCTGTTTTCTCCACTTTCTACAGACAGGAGTGGATATGGGCCTAAAGTTAGGCTCCATTAAGGTACAGATTTCGGCCCTATCAATTTTCTTTCAGAAGGAATTGGCTTCTCTCCCAGAAGTCCAGACTTTTGTAAAGGGAGTGCTGCACATCCAGCCTCCTTTTGTGCCCCCAGTGGCACCATGGGACCTTAACGTGGTGTTACAGTTCCTAAGATCTCACTGGATTGAACCTCTTCAAACGGTTGAATTAAAATTTCTCACTTGGAAGGTGGTCATGTTGTTGGCCTTGGCATCTGCAAGGCAGGTGTCCGAATTGGCGGCTTTGTCTCACAAAAGCCCCTATCTGATTTTCCATGTGGATAGAGCAGAGTTGAGGACTCGTCCTCAATTTTTGCCTAAGGTGGTTTCATCGTTTCATATGAACCATCCTATTGTGGTGCCTGTGACTACGGGTGACTTGGAGGATTCCAAGTCCCTTGATGTAGTCAGGGCCTTAAAAATTAATGTAGCCAGGACGGCTCGGGTTAGGAAAACAGAGGCACTGTTTGTCCTGTATGCAGCCAACAAGGTTGGCGCTCCTGCTTCTAAGCAGACTATTGCTCGCTGGATCTGTAACACGATTCAGCAGGCTCATTCTACGGCTGGATTGCCGTTACCAAATTCGGTAAAGGCCCATTCCATTAGGAAGGTGGGCTCTTCTTGGGCGGCTGCCCGAGGCGTCTCGGCTTTACAGCTTTGCCGAGCAGCTACTTGGTCGGGTTCAAACACTTTTGCAAAGTTCTACAAGTTTGATACCCTGGCTGATGAGGACCTCGTCAGGACCTCGCACTCTCCCGCCCGGTCTGGAGCTTTGGTATAATTCCTATTGTCCTTACGGAGTCCCCAGCATCCTCTAGGACGTAGGAGAAAATAAGATTTTAAACCTACCGGTACATCTTTTTCTCCTAGTCCGTCCCAGTGCGAACATATTTTTGCAAGACTTATATATAGTTATTGCTTACATAAGAGTTATGTTACAGTTAAGATCAGTCTTTGGCTGATGCTGTTTTGTTCATACTGTTAACTGGTTGCGTATATTCTATGTTATATGGTGTGGGCTGGTATGAATCTTGCCCTTAGATTAACAAAAATCCTTTCCTCGTACTGTCCGTCTCCTCTGGGCACAGTTCTTTAACTGAGATCTGGAGGAGGTGCATAGAGGGAGGAGCCAGTGCACACCCATCTAAAGTCTTTAGAGTGCCCATGTCTCCTGTGGAGCCCGTCTATACCCCATGGTACTTACGGAGTCCCCAGCATCCTCTACGGACTAGGAGAAAAAGATTTTCCGGTAGGTTTAAAATCTTATTTTCTTGGAATTATGTAAAATTTTCTGTGCTGTGACATTTATAGCTGTTCTTTTAGTACATCTGATGGATATTGAATATCTCTATACCTGCCTGGGAATAGCAATATTTTCTTTTAATGGGCTTTTACTTTTATGCGTAAACAATAGTTTTAGTATTTTAAAGTGCAGTTAACTCTGTGTTAGACAAATAGGACATGCGATTTGGATTTGCAACTCTACGAGAAGGAGGCCGGGTCATGGCATATACACACAGATAGTGGGGCTTGCATATGAAGCCACAGTACAGTGTTGATAAGAATTGTGCACTAATTGGCTGCAGAAAACATCTGGTTTGTCTGGAGGGACCTAACTTGCAACTAATGAAACCCTTATTTGATCATTTGTGGATCTTTCACCATACTTTTTATCAGACAAAGTGAACTTGCTATGGGGATAGTTTCACATTTACATATATTTATTTTATTTTTAGCAGATGGAGGTAACAGCAGCAATATTTCAAAAGAACATCTCATTTTAACTCCAGACTATAAAATAGATGACGTCACAGAGGATTCTCCAGAAGAAACTCCTATTACCTCAATTACACATCCAGTACATCACAGTGCAGATACGTCATCTGATTCCTCCAACCATGAAAAATGTTCTTCTGGTAACTCGGATCCTGCTACACATAGTACAGCTTTTAGTGTTTCCACGATCTCTCCGGCTTCTATAGATGGCAAATGCTTTACACTGGACACACAGCTTATTACCCATCAGCCAGCCAAGGCTGATGTGAAGTCATTTCCATGTTCTGAGTGTGTGAAATGTTTTTCATATAAATCACATCTTGTTAAACATCAGAGAAGTCACACAGGTGAGAAACCATTTTCATGTTCTGAGTGTGGGAAATGTTTTACAGAGAAATCAGCTCTTGTTATACATAAGAGAAATCACACCGGGGAGAAACCATTTCCATGTTCTAAGTGTGGGAAATGTTTTATAAATAAAGCAACTCTAATTAGACATGAAAAAGAACACACAGGTAAAAAGCCATTTCCATGTTCTGAATGTGACAAATGTTTTAGTGATAAATCAACTCTTGATATACATAAGAGACTTCATACAGGTGAGAGGCCATTTCCATGCTCTGAGTGTGGGAAATGTTTTATACGGAAAGCATATCTGGTTAAACACATGAGAACTCACACAGGTGAGAAGCCATTTCCATGTTCTGAGTGTGGGAAATGTTTTATAGATAAATCAACTCTTAATGTACATCAGAGACGTCACGCAGGTAAGAGGCCATTTCCATGCTCTGAGTGTGGAAAATGTTTTACACTGAAAGCGTGTCTTGAAACACACATGAGAAATCACACAGGTGATAAGCCATTTCCATGCCCTGACTGTGGGAAATGTTTTGCAGAGAAATCAACTCTTGTTATACACCAGAGATCTCACACAGGGGAGAAACCATTTCCATGTTCTGAGTGTGGGAAATGTTTTAGAGATAAATCAACACTTCTTAGACATGAAAAACGTCACACAGGTGAAAAGCCATTTCCATGTTCTGAGTGTGGAAAATGTTTTAGAGATAAATCATCACTTCTTAGACATGGAAAACGTCACAAGAGGTGAAAAGCCATTTCCATGTTCTGAGTGTGGCAAATGTTTTATAGATAAGTCAACTCTTAATGTACATCAGAGACGTCACGCAGGTGAGAGGCCATTTCCATGCTCTGAGTGTGGAAAATGTTTTACACTGAAAGTGTGTCTTGAAACACACATGAGAAATCACACAGGTGATAAGCCATTTCCATGCCCTGACTGTGGGAAATGTTTTGCAGAGAAATCAACTCTTGTTATACACCAGAGATCTCACACAGGGGAGAAACCATTTCCATGTTCTGAGTGTGGGAAATGTTTTAGAGATAAATCATCACTCCTTAGACATGAAAAACATCACACAGGTGAAAAGCCATTTCCATGTTCTGAGTGTGGCAAATGTTTTAAAGATAAATCAACTCTTGTTCTACATGAGAGAAGGCACAGGTGAGAAACCGTTTCCATGCTCTTGAGTGTGGGAAATGTTTTACTCGTAAATCATATGTTGTTATACATCAGAGAAATCACACAGACGAAACGCCATTTCCATGTTCTGATTGAGGGAAATGATTGAAGTCGCTTCTTGTTAGCCGATAAATGATTCATGCAAATTTACACAGTTGAAACTTTGTAGGTTAAAAGTAATTTCTTTGTAGAACAAATCTCGTTCCTAAAACGGGATCTTCATTGAGCTCTCCACATTTGTTTATTTTGGTTTTATAAATAAATGATTGAGCATGATTGTTTGTATTACTGTTCAAATTATGTTAATTTGTTTTTGTTACTCTTATCCATTTTGCAAGATAATTTCCATTCATTGGGGTAAATTTACTAAGGTGGGAGTTTTTTTTAGAACTGGTGATGTTGGCCATAGCAACCAATCATTGGCAACACATATGGGCAGCTGTGAGCAACTACGTAGTCACCTGTCCAGAAATAGCACAAAGCTACAGTAATAGCACAAAGGGTAAATGAGATTATAACTAGAGATGAGCGGGTTCAGATTTACTCGGTTCTTAACGCCAGAATTATCGTAAATTCTTTTTTTCTGGATTATTCTTATTGGCTAACCAAAACACGTGACGTCCGTGAGCCAATAAGGAGGTTCGAGTAAAACTGATCCCGCTCACGTCTGATTATAACCAACAAATATAATAAAAGGTGTATGCAATTTCTCTTACGTCCTATTGGAACCTGGGGATCTGTACTTTAGTACTATTGATATAGATCTGGTCCACTGGAGCCTGGCACTTTAAAACCTTTAGGGGTATATTCAATTGGTATCGAAAACTGCCGTCTGTCGAAAATACAGCAGTTTTTGACTTTTTAAGTTTGAATCGTGATTCGACCTTTTCAGTCTTATTCGACAAGTCGTGGAATGCGACGTGTCGAAAAGCACGTGGATCGGCGGAATAGCTGCCGATCCACGTGCTTGTGTTTCGACCATCTCAGTACGCCATAAAAAAATGTCGGACTGAGATGTGGGACCCAGAGGGTGGGGGGGGGAGCAGGTAGACGGGGAACATCCGCGGGCATACAGAGGAGATCAGTGCTACAGCGCTGCAGCAGGATGTCTCACAGCCTCGCCACTCACGGCAGCGTCCACGCGGCTCTAACAAGTGAGGTCACTGCTGCGAGGTTGGGCGGCTGTGTGACATCCTCCTGCAGCGCTACTGTAGCACTGATCTCCTCTGGCTGTCCCCGCTGGTCTCCCCGTGGCTCCCCCTCTCCTCCTCTGGGTCCCTCATCTCAATTCAACTTTTTAAAAGTCGAATTGAGATGAGATTTGAATAGGGGTTGTCGGATCCATTCCAACAAATGCATGTCGGAATGGATCCGACCCTAATTAATTATACCCCTTAGTGTGTGATTGTGTGTGCTGGCTCCTCCCCTCTGTGCCCCTCCTGCCAGACTCAGTTTAGAAAAATTTGCCGAAGGAACCAGGTGCATTTCTCTGGAGCTCCAGAGATTTTCCTTTATTTTTTATTTTAGTTTATTCTTTTCAGGTAGTCCTGGTTGGCAAACAGGCTACCTGCTTCTTGGGAATTAGAGGGGGGACTGAACCAACCTCCTTAGGGTTAATGGTTCGTAATCCCAGCTGACAGAACACTGAGCTCCTGAGGTGCTGATCACACATCGTTAGTGCATGTGCCCACGCCAACAGCTAGCCGCCACCCTCTAACAGATGCCGAAGGTCGATATGTGCGGTCAGTGTTAACACTGGGGTCCCGGTTAGTTTTGGCGGCATGTCACATCCCGGTCCAGTTTTGGCGGCATGTCACATGGCGGTCAAAGGCCACAAGCTGCGGTGCCCGCCGCGGACTAGACTGGATCAGGGCTCATGCCTCGCAGTGCTCACTGTCCATTGGGGCTTGTGTGTACTGATATCTATATCTATGTTTGTTAACATGACCAGTATAAACAGAAGGGACCACGCGCCTCTGCAAGGGGCGGGGCTTCCCGGAGTGGGACCAGAGGCGGAAGGCGTCAGGGCAGTAGTCAAGTGGTCCGATAATATTATTAATGGATTAGACTCTCTGCCCCAGGATAAGGTCATTACTCTACTGCAACACATAGAGGATGCTGCAAATTTTATAAGCAAAGCTATTAAGGAATTGTGTAAGATAAATGGCCGCACTACTGCTATGGCTGTTTCGGCACGCAGAGCTCTGTAGTTACGTCAATGGTCAGCGGACGCTGATTCCAAAAAGGGTGTAGAAAATCTTCCCTTTACAGGTGATGCCTTGTTTGTGGACGAATTAAATAATTGGATCTCCCAGGCAACGGCAGGTAAGTCTACCTATCTGCCGTAGGCTGTGCCACCTGCTAGACGTTCTTACACAGGACCCTCCTTGCAGTCCTTTCATGTGGCAAGGTTCAGAGGCAGGGGCCGGGGAGCCTCCACTCCGAGAGGATCTCGTGGTAAGTCCCGTAAACCTGCAACTGCTGCATCTGTGGACCAGACCACCGGATCCCCTGCCGCTAAGCCTTCCGTGTGACGGTTGGCCCTAGCAGCACGGCAACTTTCAGGTAGGTGCTTGCCTTCAACACTTCACGTGTGGGCGAAGTCCTGGGATCCTTGGAAGAGGAACCTCATTTCCCAATGATATCGGCTGGAATTTCAAACACTTCCTCCACAGAATTTTCAAATCGGGCTTACCAGTTTTGCCCGCAGCAAAAGTTACCTTGCAAGAGGCCATTCAAAAACTTTTGCGGACAGGGGTGGTGGCTCCGGTACCGCCTCTGTTACACAACAGGGTTTTTTTAGTCGTTCTGAAGCCAGATGGTTCGGTGCAACCCATTTTAAACCTCAAGTCTCTAAACCCGTATCTGCGGGTATTCACATTCAAAATGGAATCCCTGCGGGCAGTGGTGTCTGGTCTGGAGGAGGGGGAATTCCTGGTATCCCTAGATGTCAAGGATGCTTACCTACACATTCCTTTGTGGCCCCCTCATCAGACTTACCTCGGGTTCGCCATCTTGGATGACCATTTCCAGTTTAAGGCCTTGCCCTTTGGCCTGTCCACGGCTCCGAGGGTCTTCACCAAGGTCATGGTGGAGATGATGCTGCAACTGCGCATGATGGGAGTCAATATAGTCCCCTACTTGGACAATCTGATAAAGGCTATGTCCAGGATGCGTCTATTGCACAGCATCGATCAGACGACTCGCCTGCTTACAGATCGTGGGTGGATCCTAAATTTCCAGAATTCTCACCTGGGGGTAAATTTACTAAGATGGGAGTTCTATTTAAGATGGGATGTTGCCCATAGCAACCAATCAGATTCCAGGTATTATCTTCTAGAAGGTGCAAGATAAATGAGAAGTAGAATCTGGTTGCTATAGGCAACATCCCATCTTAAATAGAACTCCCATCTTAGTAAATTTACCCCCTGGATCCAACCCAACGTCTTCAGTTCCTGGGAATGATATTGGATAGTGTTTCTCAAAAGGTGTTTCTTCCGATGGACAAGGCCTTGGCTATCCAAGCTATGGTCCACTCAGTGCTCTGTCCTCGCAAGGTGTCCATACATCTTTGCATACGCTTGCTGGGCAGGATGGTTGCTGCTCACGAGGCAATCCAATATGGCAGATTTCATGCCCGGCCATTTCAGCTGGATCTGCTGGACAAATGGTATGGGTCTCGCCTTCACATGCATCAGGAAGTGACCTTATCTCCAAAAGCCTGGTTTTCTCTATTATGGTGGCTACAAGTTCCTCACCTGGCAGAAGGCAGAATTTCAATATCCACTCGTGGTTTCTACTCACAACGGATGCCAGCCTTTGGGGGTTGGGGGGCTGTGACCCAAGGGACCCAATTCCAGTGGACAGGGTCAGTTCAGGAATCGGCTCTGCCGATAAGCATCCTGGAACTCAGGGTAATTTACAATGTTCTTCTGCAAGCTTCTCATCTCCTGAAGGATCAGGCGATCCAGGTTCAATCGGACAACACAGCGGCGTACATAAACCGACAAGGGGGAACAAGAAGCAGAGCGGCGAATGAGAGAAGTGTTGAAAGGTTTCTCCCGTGGAACTTAGAATTGGTCGTTTTCTACTTTTCCTGCAAACGGGAGTGGATATGGTCCTACATTTGGGCTCCATCATGGTCCAGATTTCGGCGCTCTCTATTTTCTTCCAGAAACAACTTGCCATGTTGCCAGAAGTACAAACTTTCCTGAAAGGAGTTCTTCATATGCAACCGCCCTTCGTACCTACCACGACTCCATGGGATCTCAATGTGGTTCTGTCCTTTATTGAATCGGACTGATTTGAACCCTTACATAGGGTGGAGTTTAAATTTCTCACCTGGAAGACAGTGATGTTATTAGCATTGGTGTCTGCCAGACATGTCTCTGAATTGGGGGCCTATTCCTGTAAGAGCCCTTATTTGATTCTTCATGCAGACAGGGTGGAACTTAGGACCTGGCCTCAGTTTTTGCCAAAAGTGGTGTCAACTTTGCACATGAATCAACCAATTGTGGTTTTAATGTTCAGTCTCACGCTTCTGTTGGCCCAGAGTCCTTGGATGTGGTGAGGGCTCTGAAGATTTAGGTCAAAAGGACTGCTCGTCATCGGAAATTTGATTCGCTGTTTGTCCTTTATGATGCCACCAAGGTTGGTCGGCCATCTTCTAAGTAATCAATTGCTCGTTGGCTCAGGTTGACCATTCAACAAGCATATACATCGGTAGTTCTGCCTTTGCCGGCGTCTATTCAGGCCCACTCAACGATTCTGGGTTCTTCCTGGCTGGCTGCCTGGGGTGTCTCGGCTTTACAGTTGAGCCGAGCTGCTACTTGGTCTGGTTCTAACACTTTTGTGAAATTCTGTTGGTTCGATACCTTGGCCAAGGATGACCTTTAGTTTGGTCAGGCTTTTTAACAGGGGTCTTAGCACTCTCCCACCCATTTGGGAGCTTTGGGACTTCCCCATGGTACTAAAGTACAGATCCCCAGTATCCACTAGAACGTAAGAGAAAATAGGAATTTAATACCTACCAGTAATTCCTTTTCTCGTAGTCCATAGTGGATACTGGGCGCCCGCCTCAATGCTTCGATTCCTGCTTACCTGAGTAAGTGTTTGGTTGGCCTGCCGTTGCGGTCCCATTCTGTTGTTGGGATAGCTGTGCTATCCTGGTTAGGTTGGTGTTGCTATCCTCTGTTCTGGTTAGCGCCCTCCTTTCGGTTATGGTTGTGTATTGGCTTAGTGCCCCACCGCTGTTGTACCTGTTTTCTTCTCTTGTGGTATGTCCGTCTCCTCAGGCACAGTTTCCTAGACTGAGCCTGGTAGGAGGGGCATAGAGGGGAGGAGCCAGCACACACATACACGCACTAAATGTTTTAAAGTGCCAGGCTCCAGTGGACCCGATCTATACCCCATGGTACTTTAGTACAGATCCCCAGTATCCACTACGGACTACGAGAAAAGAAATTACCGGTAGGTATTTAATTCCTATTTTTAACTTTTATAAATGTATATTTGAATTATATCCTAAGAAAGTATGTCCAACTCTAGTCTCCAAATTACTGGCAATTTCAGTCCATGCCCCATAGGAATTAGGAAGCATGTAACAACCACACTAAGGGAAAAACTTGCAGAGTGCACAATTACTGAAAGTTTATATCGCTTTAGACAGGAGATAAGGAGCGATAAACAATTGAATATCGCCCAAAGTGTCAGACACAGGAATCATACCTCGGTCATCTCTACCAGCATCAGGACTGTTTAATGGTTAGAAATAAGGACTGTCCTATTTAAGGTTATGTTACATAAAGCTTATAATGGGAAGCTTGGGTCTAAGATGTAGGTCCAACTGGAGAATTCTTCTTTTTGATGCACTCATTGTAAGTAGTAAAGCTTAACTTTTAATTTAAGGTTATAAAATATATTCCCTAATACACAAATAACACAAAAAAAAGTTTTAAGAACAATAATATGTAATTTTTGAGTATCTTCAGATAGTATCAAATTGCTCTGTGGGATAAGGTGTCTTAGTATGGAATCCAAATAGTATCATTCTGCTATAGAAAACACACAGCTGATCAAAGTGAAATTATAATCAAATTATACTAAACATTTAGTAGTGAGAGAAAATATGTGCAATAACACCGTTAAATCTAAAATCTCAAATTCCACTAGAGGTGTTTGGAAACAGAGGATGCCGCTTTTAAGAATTCAGTCACATTTGTGAGGTGGACACAGGTAATGAATGAACATTAGTGTAATCTTTAATATCTATTATAAATAGAAAGCAATTTAGAATGCAGCAATTTCCCTCAAATACTTATTAGGGACTCCCCATTGGTAATATAGGTATGTATATTTCAAGCCTCAATAGCGTAATTATGCACACTGACAGTTTGTAAAGCAGTTGTTAAAGTAGAGAAGAGGAGCCTTTGCTGTATAGGTGGAAGGACTCCTGCTTCCACCTATATGTGTGCCTTGAGCAGCAGTGAACGGGTTAATGAGAGACACTGTCCTGCACTGGCTTGAAAAGATAGATAGGAGTGCAGGCTTCTGCTTTCCTAATTGGTCATCGATTCCTCCCTGTTGTGGGCTCACATTGCAGGGTAAGGCCACCGGATGCGATGACCTGCTAGGGTATCGGTGTGGGATGTTTGTTATGCCTGTCAGTAAGCTCCCATGATGAGCCACCATCTTCCAGTGCCAGGTCACGTGAGCGCTCCACTGACCCGGAAGTGCGGCTTGACGATGTGCGTTTCACATGATGCTGGTTCACATCTAAACCAGAAAAGCGAGTTACCTGTATGGTGGCTAGCCCTGGAACAAACAAACTAGTTTTAAAACGTCACACTTTATTATTTCCAGTTAAATATCATATATTGACTGTAATTCTAAGAAGTTAAATATTAAGACTAAAGATAATTAAAGGAGTACATTACAAGTATAACATTTTATTAGACTAATAGTACCATTACCACTAGACCTGTCAGGAATCTGCATTTTCCATTGCATCACTTCCAGTGAACAGGCGTCTCCTGGCTTCAGTCCTCTGTCTTCAGAGTATCCCCTGTGAATTGGACCTGTGGAACTATAGGTCCCAGCAGTTCCAGTCTTAAGTCTCCTGCAGCCTACAGCTCACTGTGCTCCACCCAACCAGAACTCTCATTTGGTAAACTACTGGTTTCAGCCAGCAGCCTGGAGTACACAAGGGCTTCTAGTTAACAGTGATAATGTCAAATATTACCTTTAAACATAAGCTATATACTATTACAGACTAAGTATGCTATTGGCGCACTGAGTACCGTAAGGGTACGCACTTAGCATAGCAGACGCTAGGCCGTGGGTGCGACGCACGAGCGACACGTACACGTACGCTCATGGACTCACGCTTCGTATGGAGCACGCTATAGGCGTACCGAGTACCGTAATGCTACGCTATTGGCGTAGCGACGCTGCGCCGTGAGAGTGAGACACGAGCGGCGCAGACGCTCACAGAATGATACACAGTAAACCTTATTAACAACACACAGTAAGGATATGCTTATACTCTAAACCTTAGTAATCAACTACTACAATGATGTAACGCTTATTAACCTTGATAATGTGTAAGCTGTTTGAGCAATTGAGACGCTAAGAAAAGCCCTTTGTAGAAAAGTGAAAACACAAGACCTGGTTTGGATTTTAAAACCTCAGCAGTTCTAACACTGCCGTGGATCGTTTAGAGAAAGGGGAAAACACAGTACAAGTTATACACTACAAACATCAAAATCTAACACACTAACAGAGAATAAGATGAACAATGGCAAACAATTGCAAACAAGAGCGAACAAATGAGAACATAAATGGCGAACAAAATGGATAACAAAATGGCTACAGAGAAATATACATACGTGGGGATGATTCGCAAGCGCGTCCTGGATTCCAGCCCTCAGCATTCATAGAGAAAGCCTTCAGAGAGAGTGAGAGTCTGGCCAGGCAATGGTGGTCTTTATATACACAACATACATTCACAATACAATGGTCCCTACAATCTCATTGTTCATTGGACACAGGAATGTGTCTCCACATTGTAAGAAAGGTCATAGGTGGATTTGAACAGATGGCTGTGTCTTTCCCCAACTGCTCAGGTGGGAGGTATCCTCAGGATTCCGGCCGCATGTGTCATAAACAGCAAATACAGTAAATGTCCATAAACTACTTTTGTACATAACTATGGCCCTCATTCCGAGTTGTTCGCTCTGTATTTTTTATCGCATCGCATCGATTTTCCGCTTAATGCGCATGCGCAATGTCCGCACTGCGACTGCGCCAAGTAAATTTGCTATGCAGTTAGGAATTTTACTCACGGCTTTTTCATCGTTCTGGTGATCGTAATGTGATTGACAGGAAATGGCTGTTACTGGGCGGAAACTGGCCATTTTATGGGTGTGTGCGGAAAAACGCTACCGTTTCTGGGAAAAACGCGGGAGTGGCTGGAGAAACGGGGGAGTGTCTGGGCGAACGCTGGGTGTGTTTGTGACGTCAAACCAGGAACGACAAGCACTGCACTGATCGCAGATGCCGAGTAAGTCTGGAGCTACTCAGTAACTGCTAAGAGAGGTGTAATCGCAATATTGCGAATACGTCGTTCGCAATTTTAAGAAGCTAAGATTCACTCCCAGTAGGCGGCGGCTTAGCGTGAGTAAATCTGCTAAAAGCAGCTTGCGAGCGAACAACTCGGAATGAGGGCCTATACGCAGGAGCGAGCGATCTTTTCCTAACCAACACCGAAATGTTACCATTAAAATACTCTACAGCTGGATACTAGACACCACCTTTCAACCTTTTTCTGACCCTTCCTATCATGCAAAGAGGAATCTCTCTGTCCAGGAACCGTTTAAACTAAACATACTTGCTGACATTGTCTAGGGGAATATTAACTATAATATACGCTATTTGGGTTAAATATGTTACGATCGAGTCGCACGCTAGACGCTTACAAACTCCGCCGTAAATACACATCTCCATGCGCACGAGACGTTGGAGCGTCCCTTACGCAACCTGCGGGGATGTGTACGCACGGGGGAGTGGGTGCACGAGCAGCGGGCATCTGCATTGGGGTTAGTACAAGGCATGTGAATCATGATATTTTTCGACTTTGACAGTCCACCCTTTGGCAGTCAAATATAACTGCCACTTATCTAAACAATTAAGCAGAAAAATATATAATACCGTGAAATACCTATATATGATTGGGAGTAGGAAGGAGAGGAGAAGGTGGGAAATGTATGACTTAGTGGGATAGTGAAAGCATGTATGTATGTCTGAGGGGTCATGTATCATCGTGCCGTACATGTTCTAAAATAAGTTTCGAGGTATTGCGAAGTATACATTGAATCCTTGTTATCCCGTATTAAGGGTCTGAAGGTGGGCTAACAAACTCTACCGAGCTCTTTTCGGCTTTTTGTTCCAACAAATGGGGTGCACATTAGTTGATGATACATGAAGGGGGAAAATATGTGAGTGCTAATATATGTACCTATATTACCTGTCGACTATGTGCGTCACTACCTGAAGATCGTAGAGATGAAGATAAACATGCGTTATAAATGCATTCATATGATAATGTATGTGATCGTCCTTGGGCGTCTGTTGGAGTCTTGTTGATGTCTTGTCCGATTGCTGTATTTTTGCTGTAAGTGGCAAGCAAAGTTTTTCAAGTGTCCATAGAAAGTTAAAGTCTCTAAAAGTTCATCAATTGTCTGTGAAAACGTTCATCAATGGTCTGTATAAAGGGTCATCAAAATCTTCCGAGTGGATGTCTTTTTACCTTGGAGAAAAACAAAGGAGAAACTGGTGAAAGAAACGGACCGTGGAATCACGTCTTATCACAACATTGTCTCGATTGATGGGTCATAAATTAAACCAGTTGTTGTTACAATGCCCTCGCTCCTCAAACTCATCAATCTGGTACTGCGCTTGCAATGCATTAAAATCCGAACACATCTAAATATCAAACCAATCATTATGACAACTCCTAGGATACATAAGAGAAATTTTCCTACAGTAACGATAACATTTTGAGCCCATTCTCCTAAACCTGAGAACCAATTGCGTGGGTTCAACCATGAAACCCAGCCAGTCAGTTCATTACCCACAGAAGTAAGGGTAAGGTTGTGTCTCCTTCGGAACTCCTACTTCAATTGCAAGATATCGTCCATCTTTTGATCTATGAACTCAGTTGGGTCCTCAGTGCTGTTTGTGATATACGTACAGCACTTCACACCATACTGAGTTGCTAGGGTGACACAATACCCGCCTGTCACCGCTGTGATGTAATTGAGAACCATCCTGTGCTGGATCAGTTCCGTTTTGTAAGCTTGCAATTCTCTCCCAGTATACCTGAAGGTATCATTATACATCTCGGTGATAATGTCTATCAGGTTCGCTAGCGCAGTTATATACCTAAAATGTATAACTCCTCTGGTGGTACGGGTGATATCTAGCGCGAGTAGGAGTTGAATCGCGGTGGATTCGTGGATCAAATCAGAGGCTGCGTGCTCTGTCCTATCTATAAGGTGTCGCTTTACAATGTGTTCGTAATGGGTGTGAGTGTAAGGAGCTTGAGCATTGCGGTGAACGTCTTTCATTTTATCATGGGTAATGGTCATTACTTCCGGCAACACTCTTCCAATGTAACACAATCCCTCTGAGTTTGGGGCAAGCCACTTATACGCCTTCCTCCCACATATGAAATATGCATCATCGGGGAGGACATATGGGACAGAAAATGACATCACCATATTACAAACCTTCCAGGTGAAAAATCCTATCCCTAACTCTCTCATTTGTCTAGTACACGTATCAGGCTGTATGATATGCGCACAGTATCCTGGTGATACTTCTCCAACTCGCATCTACTTCCTAGAGTGTACCCATACTGAAAATATTTCCCACCGTTGGCTATTTGGCGTATAAGCTCTGAGTCTATGGGCATTCTATCGGCTCTGTGTGAAAATGTCATGGTTCGGTAGTTCCATGTCACTTCCCAATTTCCCGGCTTTCGGGGATTGGAAATGTTAAAACATATTAGGGACCTATCCACATGATATTGGTAGAGCTTCAAACTAGGAGGCCTAGAAATATTAAATTTGTCCACCGGTCTCCCACCCCTTAATTCAAGTACCTCATCTATCGTTAAAGCGTATGGCACTAGTCCTGACTTTCTATGACCTTGAGGTACTTGTGAGCACACCCAGCATTCCATTTGGTTTAAAACCTTACCCACTAATGAGTGATAGTCACTCAATGGATGACGGTCCATGTTGATATTAAGGCTGGACTGACATCTCTGGATGCACCCGTCCTCAACTATGTTGTCACAATTCCTACAGATACAATTCTCTTCAGCTAACAATCCTTCACAATGTCTCTTAGTGTAATGGCTACCAGATCGTTTTCTGATACTCGCCTTTGCTCAGTGATTGTGTTGCTCTTGGAATTCTGCGAATCCATCCTGGTCATCAGAACCCATTCCAGATCCTTTCTCGACCTCTCTGATACTCTCACCGAAACAGACTGCTCTGGTCAACAACAGGGTCAAAAGGAAAACACGGAATGCAGTCTCTTGGGTCAAGTACATCTTACAGGAGGAGAAAGAAAGAGTTGTAATGGGGGAAGGGAAAATAATTTGGAGGGAAAGAAAACTTGGCGCGACAACCGCCTCTGATCTTGTAGTTCTCTGTGCTCAGGTGCCGTGACAACAGTCCTGCCTCTCAGCCTTCCCGGAACAGACACTTCAGTGATATGGTTTCCTCCACACTCTGCTCTTTGTTACGGGCTTTCTCTGGGTCAGCGACCTTCTTACAGTGGGACGAGTGGACCCAAGTCACTCTCTCTGCAACCTTCAATGCTGTCGTGCTGGTCAGTAAGACTTGGTACGGTCCTTCCCAACGGTCAATCAGGCAACCTGAGCGTAGAAAATTCTGAATCATTACATAATCCCCAGGTTCAATGTCATGACAATTACTGTCTGGCAGATCAGGAATCACTAGCTTTAGATTGCTATTCTGATTCCTCAACTGCTTACTCATCTTAACCAAATACTTCACAGTTACTTCATTGTTACATTTCAAATCATCCTGGGGGTCAATCATTACATGGGGTTGTCGACCAAAAAGAATCTCAAAGGGGGACAGATTAAGAGGGGACCTGGGAGTGGTTCTGATGCTATACAATACAAGTGGTAAAGCTTCTGGCCACAACAATCCAGTTTCAGCCATCACTTTGCTCAACTTGTTCTTAATAGTGCTGTTTACTCTTTCCACTTTCGCACTCGCCTGGGGGCGGTACGGAGTATGCAGCTTACTATTAATTCCCATTAATTTGCACATTACCTGAAAGACTTCACCTGTAAAATGGGTACCCCTATCACTTTCGATTATCTTAGGGATACCATACCTGCACACAAATTCCTGCACAATTTTCTTTGCAGTAAACACAGCGGTATTTGTGGCAGCGGGGAACGCTTCAACCCAATTTGAAAACACATCAATACAAACCAATACATACTTTAAATTTCTACAAGGTGGCAATTGTATGAAATCAATTTGTATTACCTGAAAGGGCAGTCCATTGGCGGGATATGGGATGGTTCTGTTGGTATCACCTTTCCAATATTCTTGCTCAAACAGGTGAGGCATGTCATTGCCCTCTTACCCGCATGAGAAGAAAATTCTGGCGCGCACCAGTAGGCTCTTACCAACTTGCACATACCTTCTTTACCTAGATGAGTCAGCCCATGTGCCGCCTCAGCTAAACTTGGAAGGTATGCTCTGGGTGCCACTGGCTTACCCTGTCCAGAGTCCTGAGGACTCCTGGCCATATCCTTTTGACCTCTAGACTGCCTTTTCCTGTGGGGAACACAAATTTTGCATTTCACTCAATTTCTGTGTGTTGACGGTATTGAATACCATCAGTTGTGTGATGTTTGTATGGGGGTACTGGCTGCTGATTTAGCAGCTTTGTCTGCCCGACTGTTACCAAGTGACTCTGGGTCTTGGCTGTATGTGTGGGCTTTACACTTGATAACAGCCACTCTGTCAGGTTCCTGTATCGCTGCTAGAAGTCTTTTGATGTGGGTCGCATGCGCCACGGGTGTGCCAGCTGAATTTCTGAGGCGCCATAGGGCACCGAAATCATGCACTACTCCAAAGGCATACCTAGAATCCGTGTAGATATTGACTGACTTACCTTTAGCCAATTCACATGCTCTGGTTAGGGCGACCAGCTCAGCAACTTGTGCTGAGTGAGGTGGGCCCAGGGGTTCCGCTTCTATGGTACCTTTGTCATCTACGACTGCGTATCCAGTACACAAGTCTCCCGAGTCCGTCTGTCTGTGGCAACTACCGTCAGTGTAAAAAGTAAAATCTGCACCTTCCAGTGGGTTGTCACTGATGTCGGGCCTTGCAGTGAAATTTTGGGTCAAATATTCCATACAATCATGTGTGTCAGTGTCTGTACTAAATCCTCCTTCACCATCACTCTCATCCCCCACCCTTTGTGCCTGTCCAGTCACACCTGGGAGATACGTTGCAGGATTTAGTGCGCTGCATCTCCTTATGGTGATATTTACAGGGGCCATTAGTGCTAATTCCCACCTTGTAAACCGTGCAGATGAGACATGTCTGGTTTGTGCAGAATTCAGTAAGGCTGACACTGCATGAGGTGTATGGATGGTCAGGTTGTGTCCTAACACTACATCTTTGCTTTTACTCACTAGCAATGCTATCGCTGCAACACTTCGCAAGCATGTGGGGAGGGATCGTGCTACGGTGTCTAGCTGAGCGCTGTAGTAGGCTACCGGTCTGCTGGCATCACCATGCTTCTGGGTTAAAACACCTGCCGCACACCCAGCACTTTCCGTACCGTACAGTTCAAAGGGTTTCCCATAATCTGGCATACCTAATGCTGGTGCCTGCGTTAGGCACTGTTTGAGTCTCTAAATGCCAGTTCGGACTCATCTGTGTGCGAAATCCGATCTGGTTTGTTTGATGAGACCATCTCTTGTACAGGTAAGGCCAGTATGGAAAACCGTGGGATCCAGTTACGGCAGTACCCACACATTCCTAGTAAAGTGTGAATCTGTTGCTGGGTTTGTGGCAGAGTCATGTCGCGAATCGCTTGTATTCTATCAGCGGTGAGGTGTCTCAGTCCTTGTGTCAAGCAATGTCCCAAATATTTTACCTTGGTCTGGCATAATTGTAACTTATCCTTTGAAACCTTGTGTCCCGTATCAGAAAGATGAAACAGAAGCTGTTTCGTGTCTCTCAAGGACGATTCGAGTGAATCAGAACACAGCAGTAAGTCATCTACATACTGTATTAATACTGATCCGCTCTCAGGTTGAAAGGATTGTAAACAATCATGCAGAGCCTGTGAGAAAATACTTGGGCTGTCAATGAAACCTTGTGGTAAGCGAGTCCAGGTGTACTGTACTCCTCTGTATGTAAATGCAAACAGGTATTGGCTGTCAGGGTGCAGAGGAACCGAAAAGAAAGCGGAGCAGAGGTCAATCACAGTGAAAAATTTCGCAGTGGGAGGGATTTGCATAAGGATGACAGCTGGATTTGGCACTATGGGGAATTGCCTCAACTATTTTGTTGATCCCCCTTAGATCCTGCACTAGCCTGTAACCCCTCCCCCCACTATTTTTCACAGGGAAGATGGGACTATTGGCAGTGCTGGACGTCCTAACCAGAATGCCCTGTTGTAGCAAGCGCTCTATTACTGGGTAAACTCCTAACTCCACCTCTGGCTTCAGAGGATACTGTGGGATTTTTGGAGCTATCCTACCATCTTTTACTTGGACTACTACAGGAGCTACATTTGCCATCAATCCAGTGTCTTGTCCATCCTTGGTCCAAAGTGACTCCGGTATCTGGGAAATCATTTCCTCTACCTTGGATGGACACCTATCTGTAACAGCAGTGTGTGACATTAACCTTTGTGGGGAGTCTAGCATATCCTGCACTTCCTGAGCGTGATTCTCGGTTATATCTAAGAACACACCTCCAGGAGTACAATATATGACACACCCCATCTTACACAGTAAATCTCTCCCAAGTAGATTAGTCGGAGCCGATGCAGCTAGCAAAAAGGAGTGGTTTGTCTGCAAAGGCCCTATCGTAATCTCTGCTGGTTTACTTAAAGGGTAATGTTGTACTACTCCTGTTACTCCCATGGCTGGAATTGTTTTACCAGTGGTTTTCATACCCACCGTTGAATTTAACACTGACTTGGCCGCCCCCGTATCTACAAGGAAAGGTAGTGATCTACCAGCTACATCAATTGTGACCTCGGGTTCACTTCCAAGGCTCGCAATTAATTTCACTGGCTGCAGACTACAGGCGTGGCCCCACCCCTATTGTATGTGGTGACCTCCCCGCAGCGCGCTGGCAGCTACAACATGTGAGGGGGGTAAATGGGAATTTTCAGAGACCTGCCAGTCTCTCGTGGTGGGTACCTTTTTGTTTCCCCTGCATGTGGCTCATAACTCCTCCTCTGGGGTCCCTGATCCCAATTACGTGTGTCATGTTGTTGTCTAGGGGGTCGATATACCTTATGTGGGTCTTTAAACACACAACCTCGTGCAAAATGTCCTCTCTGACAGTTAAAACATGTTATCACATTCGACTTACCAACAGGGGTCTGGGGCTTAGGCTGAGGTGGCTTTGTTGTAAGGGCTTGTATACTTACTGCCATCAGCTTATCGCCCTGTGACTCCCTGTGTCTTATGATGTTCCGATCATGCTCAATAGCGGTCTCTCTCAAAGCAGCCACCGACATACCTCTCCAGTTAGGTTGAGTGGTCTGTACCCTTGTTCTCAACACTTCCTTTAACCCATCCATTAATACAGAAACTGCTACTTCCCTATGGTGCACATTATTCTTAATGTCTTCTATTCCAGTATACTTACCATTTCCTGCAGTGCCCGATGGAAATAAGGTACCTCTTCATCTAACCTACAATCAGCGATGAATTTCGCAGAGTTGATATTGGGGGGCAAGCATGCCCTCAGCAATGTCCGCCAATCTTTGTTATTGGGTTCTGCGGAGTTACCTAGTTCTTTAATGAACCTTTGGCGTGCAACTAGATCTTTCCTAGGATCAGGAAATTCAGACATAATTGTCCTTATTTCTGTCCGGGACCAGGGACAATGCATTGCAATGTTCCTGACGGGAGTGACTCCCAGAGCGTCAGTTTTTCTATTTGGGACTGCGATCACCCTGACAGGATTAAGTTCAATCACATCACTCTGGGTTGATTCTAATGTGTGGTGTAATTGTTTCTGCATAATGTACAGTACCGTACTTACCTGTGGACACGACCTCACCTGTCCCTCCACTAGGGGCCTTTGTACTCCTCTTACTGGTTGGGCCTTGCCCACTGTAGTCTCTCGTATGGTGGCTGCTAGAGAGAGTGCCGATATTGTGGTAGGCTCATCTTCCTGGTCGTAGTCCTGAGGGAAGTTTAAGACGGGATACAACTTGCACGGGTTAGCATTAGCATCAATACACTTATCTACTTTACTCTTTTTTTTTTTTAAACATTACATTTTTATTGAAGATTTTTCACACAGAAATGGGGAACAGAAAAAAGAGATAAAGGGAAACATAGGGGCAGTCTGGAATGGTTACCATAATCAAAGCACTATTAACGCACATTTGGATGAATATACAATTGGTTACATTGGGCGTTCAGAAACAAAAAAAAACACACACACAAAAAAAAGAGGCATAGCACAAACCAAAAAAATCAAAAAAATTGTCTGATATTACAACATTCTTAAAGTAGTCAGTCTAGGTGGGGTGAAGCACAGATAAATCAATTGGAGAGCTATAGACGGTTAGCCTACCTTCTCTCCCCCTATAGTCGGACCAACCTAACCCTAACCACTTCAGGTGAATAGAATTAGCTGAGGAAGTATATTTAGCTTCCGCTGTTTCAAAAATGTAGTGTTTGTGAATCTTATTTTGGATAGACGCTAGGGAAGGAAGATTCTCAAATTTCCACAATTGGGCTTTAGCAGCTTTAGTAGCTATCAGGATATGCCCCAAGACATAACGATCACCTGCGGAGAGGTGGTCTATGTACAAATTAAATAACGCTAAAGCTGGGTCCAGGGGAATGGAGAACCCTATAACCATGCTAACCATATTGAAAACTTCACTCCAAAGTGGTTGTATAAGTGGGCACGCCCAAAAAATCTGAAAGATATCCCCCATTGAACCACATTTCCTCCAACATAATTTAGATTGTGAAGGCCAGATTCTATTTTGTCTTTCAGGGGTGAAGTAGGCCCTCTGTGTAAGCTTATAGAACATTTCGGAGTGGTTAATACATTTGGAGACTTTAAAACAAAACCTAAATATACTGTCCCATTCTGCCTCAGTAAAGGATCTATTCAAGTCTCTTTCCCATAAAATCTGCGCTTTGAAGATAGTCTGTGTGCTGCTAGTTAATTGAAATTGATACCACCACGTAATCCCATATTTGTGTGAGGACGTCTCCATTCGGCTTTTAATGTAAGCCGGAAGAGAAGGTTTGTGAAGATGCGGAGAAATTGAGTGTAACCAACTTCTCACCTGCAAATATTTGAAAAAGTCTTGAGCCCGAATCCCAAATCTCTCTTGTAATTGAGAAAAGGACATCAAGACGTCACCTAAGAAAAAATCACCCACAGTGGAGAGCCCCTTCCGAATCCAATCTTCTAGTGTAATGTTACGAATCAATGACTTAAGAGCGGTCAACGACAGGCAGGGGGACGGTAATTTGATCTCTTCCGAAGAGGACACTAGTTTATGCCATGAATCTAGGGTCGCTTTAATAGACTTGCAAGATCCGAACCTACTACGGGCAGCAGAAGGTGGTAACCAACACAAATCAGAGAGTAACAGCATTCAGATAGGAAGCCTCCAAAATAACCCAAGGTTTCAGGCTCGAAGTGTCAAACCAGTCTCTAGACTGACTTAACAGACAAGCAGCATGGTACTTTTCTATATCTGGGAAAGCTACTCCAACTGGTTTGTTTGGGCAGAATAAGAATCTTTTTAGCAATTTTCGGCCTAGAGCCTCCCCACACATACCTAATCAGGACCTGATTAAATTTATTGTAGAAGAGTTTGGGAAGGGGTCTTGGTATGGCGCGAAACAGATACATTAATTTCGGCAATAAGACCATCTTGGCAGCAGCAACTCTACCCAGCCAAGACACCTCCTGCAGCATCCACTCCCCAGTCAGCTCCGCAAAGGCTTTTAATAATGGGGCATAATTACATTCAATTAAATTATCTTCACTGGATAAATTAATCCCTAGATATCGAAGGGAGCAGGACTTCCAGGCGTATTTGTACGATTCCTTCAACCTAGAGACCACAGTCGGAGATATATTGATTGGGAGGGCCTCAGTTTTATTAGTATTCAATTTATAAAAGGAGACATCCGAATAGTCTTGGAGAACGGCATGAAGAGCTGGCAAGGAAGTCTCAGGATCAGAAAGACATAAAATATCGTCTGCAAACAAACTGATTTTGTGAGAAATGCCCCCTATAACAGGGCCACTAATCGAGTCCCGGGATCTAATGCAAGCAGCCAAAGGTTCTATCGCCAACGCAAAAATAATAGGAGATAACGGGCAGCCCTGACGAGTGCCATTAGAGATGTCAAAGGGTGAAGAAAGACATCCGTTAACAAAGACCCTTGCACAGGGCAAGGAATAGAGAGCCAGGATAGAGTCCAAGATCCTTCCAGAGAAGCCAAATTTGTCTAGAGTTAATCTCATAAAGTCCCAGTTCAATCTATCGAACGCCTTTTCGGCATCCAGAGACAAAACTAGGAGGGGTTCTTTTCTACAGGCAGAATAGAATGTTCAATAACATTAATCACTCTTCGCGTATTATCTGGGGCCTGTCTGTTTAACACGAAGCCCACTTGATCAGGGTTGATAAAAGAGGGGAGGAGGGGACTGATACGGTTGGCAATTAATTTGGCATAAAGTTTCAAATCTGTATTTAATAAAGCAATTGGTCTAAAATTTTGGACAGAGGTGGGAGTTTTTCCCGATTTGGGGATGGTGATGATTTGAGCTTCCAGCATCTCCCTGGGGAAGCGCCCGGCTTCTGAGGCTTCATTAAACACTGATAGGAGCACCGGGGCCAAACTCTCCTTAAAGGATTTATAGAAACCAGAAGGATAACCGTCGGGTCCCGGGGCCTTATCTGCTGGAAGGGAGTCAATAGCCTTTTCGACTTCCGCTAAAGTCCAGGGCACACTAAGGGAGCTACAAGACTCCGGTGACAGCGAAGGGAGAGGAAAATTGCCCAGAAAATTTTTAACATCCATGCCTGTGGGTTGAAAAGTGGAGAAATCCTCCTTCAAGTTGTACAGTTTAGAGTAATATGATGCAAAGATATTTGCAATTTTGTCAGGATCATAGACTCTCCTGCCCCTATCCGAATGAACAATATGATTTTTTTATTTAGCTTTCCTGCCCCTCAACTTCCTCGCCAGCAGTCTACCAGCCCGGTTACCATATACATAGAATTTTTGGTTCAGTCTATGCAGGTTGCGTTGGACTTCCGCTAAATAGAAAACGTTTACCGCCTCTCTGGCTTCCTGCAGTGATTTAAGAAGGGTTTTATCATGTGGATGTGACTTGTGAAAACTCTCCAAGGAAGCGACTGCAAGCTCAGCTTGTTCAAATTTTTTACGATATTCCCTTTTAAGTTTAGCCGCAGCTTGAATTGCTGTCCCTCGCGCTACTGCTTTGAGGGAACACCATAATGTGAAGATGGATGTCTCCTGAGGGGAGTTCTCAGAGAGGTAATAATCTATGGTGGTTTGGATAGCCTGCTTGGTCTCCGGCTGAAGAAGACTTTGTTTACCTAAGCGCCAGGGGGCCGGGGCAATCTTTCTACTACTAATATCCCACTCGATAAATAGTGGGGCGTGATCAGACCATGACATGGGGAGAATGGAAATTTTACGGATGGACTGTAGAGTCCACTTATCCGCTAAGGCTAGGTCTATTCTGGAATAAGAGGCATTCCATAATAAGGTCTAAAAGATCATATTCCGCCAATAGTTGGCTAAAGCCCTTTGCATTCCTATGGAGCTGACTGGAGAGTGAGGGCCGCTTTCCAGAGTTATCAACCAAAGGGTCAAGGGTCAAATTAAAGTCCCCCAAGAAAAGTAGAGCACCCTTGACCAATTGTTGCACCTTAGCACAGAGTTTCCTGCAGAATGCTAGTTGCTTGGTGTTCGGGGCAGAACAAGAAACAATCGTCACCTCTTTATTTTCAAGAGTGCCCACCAAGATTAGAATTCTCCCCTCAGGGTCGCAATATTGCGACGTGAGGGAAAATGCGCAATGTTGAGACACTAAGATTGCCACCCCCGCCTTCTTCGTTGGTCCATTGGCCAAATAACAATGGGGAAATCTCACATTAGTAAACCGTGGAGGGGCCGAATTAATAAAATGTGTCTCTTGGACGGCTATGATTTGAGCTTTAAGTTTATGAAAATAATTAAGTGCTAACTTCCTCTTATGCGGGGAATTAAGACCTTTTGCATTTATAGAAACAATGTTAACCATACTGTAAAGGTATCGAAGATTGCAAACTTATCATCAACCAGCTGGCATGTAGAAAGTATGTGCAACAATTTCCAGACAGGAGAGGAAAGGGGAAAGAAAGAATAAGAAAAAGGAGAATAACAATTAAAGGGTACATAACATTAACCCCTCTCGGGGGCACGGTTGGACGCCTAACCATGGCGACTCAGATTTACTCTATGGGGGGGGTAGTGGTCACTCTGCCCACACCCGAACCAAAATTTAACAGGATGCAGTTTCTCGGACCTCTATCTCTGGACCCCCGCATCGCCAGCCTCTGCGATTAATAGACAAACAAACAAAATAAAAATAATCTAGGGTAGAATACCCAGTTGACAAAGAGACGTGGGCGGCTGATGGGGCAACAGAGGCAGACAAACATTAAACCAACGGTGTTGAGGTATCACCTAAAAAACAGTCTAACAACACTCAAATAGGCCGTACATAAACACCCATAATAAGCATCCGCCAAGAAACTGGTGTAAAATAGGAAACATGATATAACAAAACGATTAGAAAGATATAAAAACAATGCAAGCATAATATAACAGATGATACTCAAAGATCAGCAGCCGACGAGGTCCAGTCCCGCTGAAGGCCTCGTTCGGGCGAGGTGTGTGTAGATGAGCTTGCAGAGTTCCATGATGCGAGGATCTTTTTACCCTCCTCAACGTTCGTTATAACTACAGTAGAACCTTCTCGAGAAATAAGCAACTTTGTAGGGAATCCCCATCTGTTTAGAATGTTCTCTTTGCGTAACACTGACGTGATGGGGTAAAGAGAGTGCCTTTTTGCTAGAGTAGCAGGGGACAGGTCTCCGAATAGCTGAAGTGAGCCCAAAGCCTCCGAAGCAGTATCCGATGATCTTGCAGCTTTCAAAGTTGCCTCCTTCACATGGAAATAATGTAACCTCATAAGGACGTCTCGGGGGACCCCATCAGGAGCATTCCTGGCTTTAGGGAGCCTATGGATGCGATCAATCAGAAAGTCCGCCGAGCGGTATGAGGGAAGGAGTTTGCTAAAGAGGTCAACTGCAAAATCGTTCAAAGCGCTATTGGCGACAGCCTCTGGAACTCCTCGCAACTTTATATTGTTACGTCTCGATCTGTCCTCCAGCTCCGAAAGCTTGTCTCTGAGTGCTGTGACCTCATTTTGAAGCAGATCATGGGAAGAGATCAGGTCATTATGCGACGACACAACTTCACCCATTTTTGTTTCTAAGTGATCAGTGCGGCCAACAATCTCATCAATAGATCTCTGGCATTCCTTCATAGTCGCTCTGAATTCTGTGACTTCATCCTTAAATTGCGTTAGGAGATGCTTCATGGCGCCCACCGTAAGCGAGTCACTGTCCTTGATAGAGCTGGTGTGTGCGGTGACAGTGGTAGGGGCGGACGCATCTCGCATCGGCGAGGACACAGGGAGAACAGCCTTAGCGGAGCCACTCCGGACATCTTTTGTTTTAGCGGCTTGAGGAGAAGGTTTAAAGAACGCCACTTGGGAAACAGATTTCGCAGACTTGCATTTCTTGGGAGGCATAATAGAGCTGACCGACACAAATAGAGGAACTGGAGACAGGAGACGTCAGTAATAGCAATCAAAGAAGGATCCACATGAAAGTTGAATTGTCATATCATGTCGTTGGGGTAGTCGAGTGGAGGCAGAGTTATCTCAGAGCAATCACATCATAATCATATTAGCGTGGTCATTTTACCATGTGGACAACGCATCTGATTTTCACAGCCGGTGCTGGGACAGCTGCGTTCCAATGAAGCCTGCAGTATAATATGTATTATGTATCGAGCACACTGTGGGAGAAGTGCATGCAGTTACACCTCGTGGCCACAGGATGGGGCAGTTGTAGTAGAAGAAGATACTGCTGAGTAAAGGTCTAAAGCTCCACACAAAAAAAAAAGGTAAAAGCCTAGATCCCCCAGCAGAGGCCCCAGAGTGGGAACACAGCTAAAGTAGAGCCAGAGGGCCACCAGATCCCATGCAGCCCCAGTCCAAAGTCCCCACAGCAAACAGGCACACTACCTTCACATATCCAACCTCTCCAGAGGGATCCAAAATGGCCGCCGCGTCTCCTGGGTGCCTGCCTTACTGTTGTCCCCCACCGCCAGATGCCTTCTCTACTTACTGCCCACGGGGTTGTCCACCCTGGGGTTCAGGGGGAGCCAGCCGATGACTCCTACGTCCAGGGGGAAGGTCCACGCCGCGTCCCCGCTATGGAGCCCCAAACGCGGGTGCGGGGAGTACGCGAGGCCCCGGCTCCCAGAGGTGTGAAGGCCGCAACCTGCGGGAACAGATAAAACTGCTCCCCGGCTCTGCGGTCAGCTATGCTGGGCACAGGAGTGTTACAGGGAGGGAGGGAAGCCCCCGGAGGATGTCCACAGAGGGTATTGACCCTATAGAAATGACTTTAATTAAGGTGAGCAGAGGAGACAGACAAAAGTACGTCTGCACTCCTCAACAGTCAGACCACGCCCCCTATCTACTTTACTCTTATTATTAATACATTTATTAAGTGCACTTTTATCATATACCAGTATGCCATTCTCTGTAGCCACTTTCCTGTTATGTATGGTGGTGATGGTGCTGTAGCTATCAGTTTTCTGATAGGGTTGGAACCAGCTGCTTGAGCTAATCCCCGTTGTATCTCACCTTCCTGTTGCCATAACTGTAAATAATCATAATGTCTAATCCGTTGCTTTCCGGATTTTATCAGACATATCCTTCTCCTTAAATTTTGCAAAACCTCAGGATTAAAACTGCCTACTCTAGGAAAATTTTCCCCATCGTTCACAGTCATACGTTCCCATTCATTGCATAAGACCTCTGCGTGTGATCCATATTTTTCACACATTATATACCTCGCCGACCCTACTGGCCGCGGAATTATATAAACCTGAACCTTGGTTGATCGTCCCTTACTTGAGCAACTGGCCCCCATTCTTTGCAGGTATTGCCTTCTCAGCGAATTCCTACAAAAACCAAGTTCCCAGAGGTAAGGTAACGGTGAAAGTTCAACAAGTGCTCTCACTCACTTTCGCCCACATCGGCCAATACACCCACACACCATCCTCAGTGCTGGCGTACCCAACCCAGGGCCCCTGTGTGACCTCTATTTACTGGGAGCGTGTGGGAGTATGCTACCCTTCCCAGTAAATATCAGTTGCTGGAGAATTCCTGAGTGAACAGCGAAACTCCCTTAAAATAAAAAAAACCTACACAAATCACGTCAAAGTGTACAAATAGCGTTTATGATCCCGCAAAGCGTACGCAAATTGCGTAATGGGTATCAAGGTAACCAACTAATGCACACAATTACATGCGGTACAGTCGCACTGCGTATAAGTAACTATTACTTATCCGCTGAACGACCAGCGGAATCGATTGTTTAGGCTGCGAAACCTCAGCCGGAGCATATTCTCAAACGGGCCTATATGGGTACTGCGCCAACCCCCGGGGCTGCGCTCACTACCTTTGACCTTTCTTAAGTCAGGGTTTTCAGAACTTCATTACTTTTAACGGATTTCTGACTTTCGCTGACCTTTTGGTCTGCTGTAATACTAATTGCTCCTTTATACCTTATACAATGTTAACGTGAGGACACTCCCACGCCACCACGTGTTCACTTCACGGGTGTCCTTCTACGAGATCTCGAATCCGGGGTTCACAAAACCTTTATTTGCATACACATGCTCTTTCACTTCATATACACTTTGATTTTTCTATACAGAAAATTTCTTTCATTCAGGTAAAACAGGCTAATCCCAGAGGTGATGCAATGAGAGGAGGATCTTTTTTAAACTAAAATTTCGGAAACTGAACAAATTTGTGCTATTATCGCGTGGCTTCCGTATCGCCTACTAAAACAATGCTATCGTGTGATTTGTATTTAGTGGGTGTATCTGCACGCATGTTGCATAATATACGCCACGTGTGTAGGCCTTTGCGTTGCGTACGCAGTCTCGCACGCGGTCAGAGACACGTGTACACAGGCCGGATACGTCCGCAGTAACACAAATAACATGCTTCTATAAATGCAAACAATATTTAACTATAATCGTTTACTAAGCACCACACAGTATCTCCTGTATAAACCTTTATAACTGGGTCAGGCTGCGTGCGTGTTTTACAATTACTCCCTTAAGTATTAGTTTTACTTTTAACTAAATAGCAACAAATTTTCTCAGCACGTGATCAATGCTAATGGCAAACAGAAAGGTAGATATGTGAAAATACACAAATGAAAATACAGGTGTGTGCGTGTGTTGCGTGCGCAATTTGCACCAAACAGAAATTTAAACAGATTTAAAAGACAATAGCTTAACGTTCTTACCTTTCGGATCCGGATCCCACCAGCATCCCTACAAACCAAGCGGAGCAGACGCTTATCTAATCAGCACTACTGTATCCCCGACCACCAAACGGCTAACAGGGGATTCTACCTTCCCGCCCTTTGCTGATGGATAGTCTGCCTTGTCCTGCTAGGTTGCGGATATGAGGAGGACCGGACGAGCCCTCAGTTGATAATGTCAAATATTACCTTTAAACATAAGTTATATACTATTACGGACTAAGTACGCTATTGGCGCACTGAGTACCGTAAGGGTACGCACTTAGCATAGCAAACGCTAGGCCGTGGGCACGACGCACGAGCGACACGTACGCTCATGGACTCACGCTTCATATCGAGCACGCTATAGGCGTACCGAGTACCGTAATACTACGCTATTGGCGTAGCGGACGCTGCGCCGTGAGAGTGAGACGAGCGGCGCAGACGCTCACAGAATGATACACAGTAAACCTTATTAACAACACACAGTAAGGATATGCTTATACTCTGCTCTAAACCTTAGTAATCGACTACTACAATGATGTAACACTTATTAACCTTGATAATGTGTAAGATGTTTGAGCGATTGAGACGCTAAGAAAAGCCCTTTGTAGAAAAGTGAAAACACAAGACCTGGTTTGGATTTTAAAACCTCAGCAGTTCTAACACTGCCGTGGATCGTTTAGAGAAAGGGGAAAAACACAGTACAAGTTATACACTACAAACTAACATCAAAATCTAACCCCTTAACAGATAATAAGATGAACAATGGCAAACAATTGCAAACAAGAGCGAACAAATGAGAACATAAATGGCGAACAAAATAGATAACAAAATGGCTACAGGGAAATATACATACGTGGGGATGATCCGCAAGCGCGTCCTAGATTCCAGCCCTCAGCATTCAAAGAGAAAGCCTTCAGAGAGAGTGAGAGTCTGGCCAGGCAATGGTGGTCTTTATATACACAACATACATTCACAATACAATGGTCCCTACAATCTCATTGTTCATTGGACACAGGACTGTGTCTCCACATTGTAAGAAAGGTCATAGGTGGATTTGAACAGGTGGGCTGTGTCTTTCCCCAACTGCTCAGGTGGGAGGTATCCTCAGGATTCCCGCCGCATGTGTAATAAACAGCAAATACAGTAAATGTCCATAAACTACTTTTGTACATAACTATACGCAGGAGCGAGCGATCTTTTCCTAACCAACACCAAAATGTTACCATTAAAATACTCTATACAGCTGGATACTAGACACCACCTTTCAACCTTTTTCTGACCCTTCCTATCATGCAAAGAGGAATCTCTCTGTCCAGGAACCGTTTAAACTAAACATACTTGCTGACATTGTCTAGGGGAATATTAACTATAATATACGCTATTTGGGTTAAATATGTTACGATCGAGTCGCACGCTAGACGCTTACAAACTCCACCGTAAATACACATCTCCATGCGCACGAGGCATTGGAGCGTCCCTTACGCAACCTGCGGGGATGTGTACGCACGGGGGAGTGGGTGCACGAGCAGCGGGCATGTGCATTGGGGTTAGTACAAGGCATGTGAATCATTATATTTTTCGACTTTGACAACAGCATTAACTCCCGGTGCACTACTGATCCCAGCCAGCAACCAGCAGTGCATTGCATTAACTGTCTACAGGATCATTCTCCTGGTTAATCATCGGCTCCAGTTAACTCTCTGCTGATCTGGGCACCCAATTCAGCAGGGTGTGTTCTCACAGGGATTCAACATTCAATCATCACAGAGCAAGGGGTATAAACTCCAGTTCCTGGCTCAGTCTCATGGCCTCGGACAACGAGTCACATTTGGTGTGTCACGTTCTCCAGTGGTTCCCCGTGTTCCTGTCTACAGTAGTTCCCCGTGGTTCCTCTCATCATTTCATTCGATTCATCATTCTGCATTTCTCCTGTTCGCTTCAGACTCCAGCCACAACCTGCCACAGCTCATCAGCAGTTAGAGACTTTCCTTATGTGTTTGTTTCATTGCCTAAACCCGTGCACCTCGTTAATACATACCTTCTTGTGCAAGCTTGCTGCGTTGGGACTGTCCCCTGCCTGGGTCTTGTGTAGTTATAAGAACTTGAGTTATATACAGAGACTGTGTTCTTTCCAAGTAATACCGGAGTTCTGTTTACAAAACCATTTGCAACCAGTTACCAAATTATTCTACGTTTATGTTACTAGAGACTTTGTTTTACTTTAAACCAGGGTTTTTCAACCAGTGTGCCGCGACCAATTGTAAGGTGTGCCGCGGAGCCAGAGCAGCTTCCTGCACCTTCAGAGTGAACTGTTGGCCCGGGCTCTTCTTAGAGGATCAGTCGAGCTCTGGCCCTGACCTATGCATTGAAGACGCGGCGGTGTGATATCATAGGTCACAGCCTCTGTGTATCACCACCCAACCAGCCCACGCGCCTGCACACACATCTAGGATTTATGGATTTATGAAGGTAACAATGTGAATAATTCATGTGGGGAGCAATAGGATTTATGAGGGTAACAATGTGAATAATTCATGTGGGGAGCAATAGGATTTATGTAGGTAGCAAAATGATTTATGTGGGGAGCAATGTGATTGTTTTTTCTGTGTAGGCCAATGTATGAGTGGATTTTTTTTTTACTGTGAGTGTCAATGTGTGTGTGGTTTTTTTTTCTGTGTGGAACTGATGGTGTGCCTTGGGAATTTTAAAATATTGTTTGGTGTGCCGCGAGTAAAAAAAGGTTAAATATCACTGCTTTAAACCATTTGCATTCGGTCATCAAGTTATCTTCAATATATATTTGTGTTGCCAGAGACTTTTGATTATTACCTTGGATTCAGTTACTGCTTATTATTTCATCTCTGCTACTGCCGGTTCTAAGTTATCATCCATTGCTATATCATTAATCTGTGACCTTTGTGTTTAATAAACATCAGTGCATATGCACAGGACTTTATGCAGCCTCCACATTTCATATGTCATTCCAACACTGACCCACTAGTGCCCCCTTCCGGGAACAGACAAAATCAGAATCCTGACAAGACCAATATAATCTAATGTATTCAATATTATTAATCCAACATACAATATATTGTCATCGTAATAATTATATTAATCGTTTAGTTCTCACTTTCAACTTTAGAGGGGGCTGATATCAAGTTGTTCACTGGCATAAGTAACTATTAAAATTTACTAATTACGTATCTGATAATGCTGCTTTTGATTACCTTATAACCTTCACTATATGTGGGTAAGAGACTCAATACGCAATTGGCGTATGGGGTACCGTAAGGGTACGCACTTAGCGTAGCGGACGCTTAGCCGTGACCGAGACGTACGAGCGGCACGCTCGCTCACAGCTTTACGCTTGGTGTCGAGCACGCTATAGGCGAGCGACTACCGTAATGCTACGCTACCAGCGTAGCGGACGCTCGAGACCACGAGGAGATCACGAGCGGCGCAGATGCTCACAAGATGACAATCAGTAAACCTTGAATGTAATACACAGAAAGGATACTCTTATGCTGTAAACCTTGTACTGAAACACTATAGCGATATAACGCTGCTTAACCTTGTTAACACTAAAGCTGTCTGAGCGATCGAGACGCTCCTATTACCCTCTGCAATGCAATGAACACACAATACCGTGCTAAGGTTCCAACACCTTTACTAACAAGTTTTTAAGTTATATTGAAAAAGGTAAAACAGTTCACAAGTCATACACTACAAACTAACAAATGATTCTAACAGAATAACTAGACAGAAATATACAATAACGTTACAATCTTATACTATAACAGAGAGTGAGAGAGAGAGAGATGGCCAATACAAAACAGAGAACGAATTTGATTACAGAGAATTACTTACACACACTGGGAACGATCGCTGCGCTTATTCCTGGTACCAGCTCCAAGTTAGTCAATATGAAAACCGTTTGTGGAGAGAGAGAGCTGTCCAGGCTGGCTGATCTTATATACACTGCATACAGTATACTACAAAGGGACCTATAATCTCATTGTTCATTGGACACAGGAATGTCTCCTCGCATCATAACAAAAGGTCATAGGTTAGTTTGAATAGGTGGGCTGTGACTATTACAAACAGCTCAGGTGGGAGGGAATCGCCGGATTCCCGCCGGATGGATAATGAACTGCAAATATAAGAAATGTCCAGAAACTACTAATGGCCATAACTATATGCAGGAGCAATTAATCTTTACCTAACCAACACCGGATTATTGCTATTAAAATACTCTTCGGTTAGGTACCAGACACAACTGTTCTACCTTAATCAGACCCTTTGTACCACGTAAAGAGGAATTCCTATGTCCCTGAACAAGTCACATTAAACAAACTTACAGTTATCACTAAGGGGAACATTACCAATAAAACCTGCTATATGGATTTATTATCTAGCGATTGAGTCGCTCGCTAGACGCACACAAACTCTACCGTAAATGCACATACCATGCGCTCAAGCGCACGCCCGTAGGGGCGCCGTCACGCAACTGCGAATATGCGCACGCACGCCAGAGAAAGTGCATGTGCAGCGGGCAAGCGCATGAGGTGAATATATGGCAACGTGTAGCATGATATTTCTCTGACGTCTTAGTGGATGCTGGGAACTCCGTAAGGACCAGGGGGAATAGCGGCTCCGCAGGAGACTGGGCACAAAAGAAAAGCTTTAGGACTACCTGGTGTGCACTGGCTCCTCCCCCTATGACCCTCCTCCAAGCCTCAGTTAGATTTTTGTGCCCGGCCGAGACGGGTGCAATCTAGGAGGCTCTCCTGAGCTTCTTAGGAAAAGTTAGTTTTAGGTTTTTTATTTTCAGTGAGACCTGCTGGCAACAGGCTCACTGCATCGAGGGACTAAGGGGAGAAGAAGCGAACCTGCCTGCTTGCAGCCAGCTTGGGCTTCTTGGCTACTGGACACCATTAGCTCCAGAGGGACCGAACACAGGCCCAGCCTTGGAGTCCGGTCCCAGAGCCGCGCCGCCGGCCCCCTTACAGAGCCAGAAGCAAGAAGAGGTCCGGAAAATCGGCGGCAGAAGACATCAGTCTTCACCAAGGTAGCGCACAGCACTGCAGCTGTGCGCCACTGCTCCTCATGCACACCACACACTCCGGTCACTGAGGGTGCAGGGCACTGGGGGGGGGGGGCGCCCTGAGCAGCAATATAAACACCTTGGCTGGCAAAAATACATCACATATAGCCCCCAGGGCTATATGGATGTATATTAACCCCTGCCAGATTACAGTAAAAAGCGGGAGAAAAGTCCGCCGAGAAGGGGGCGGAGCCTATCTCCTCAGCACACTGGCGCCATTTTCCCTCACAGCTCCGCTGGAAGGACGTCTCCCTGACTCTCCCCTGCAGTCCTGCACTACAGAAAAGGGTAAAACAAGAGAGGGGGGGCACTAATTGGCGCAGTATAAATATAAACAGCAGCTATAAGGGGAAAAACACTCTGTATAGTGTTATCCCAGTATATATATAGCGCTCTGGTGTGTGCTGGCATACTCTCCCTCTGTCTCCCCAAAGGGCTAGTGGGGTCCTGTCCTCTATCAGAGCATTCCCTGTGTGTGTGCTGTGTGTCGGTACGGCTGTGTCGACATGTATGAAGAGGAAAATGATGTGGAGGCGGAGCAATTGCCTGTAGTGGAGATGTCACCCCCTAGGGGGTCGACACATGAGTAGATGGGCTTATGGAAGGAATTACGTGAAAGTGTCAGCTCTTTACACAAGAAGTTTGATGACATGGGACAGCCGGCTACTCAGCTTGTGCCTGTCCAGGCGTCTCAAAGACCATCAGGGGCTCTTAAACGCCCGCTATCACAGATGGCAGATACAGACGCCGACACGGATACTGACTCCAGTGTCGACGATGAAGAGATGAATGTGACTTCCAGTAGGGCCACACGTTACATGATTGAGGCAATGAAAAATGTTTTACACATTTCTGATAGTACAAGTACCGTTAAAAAGGGTATTATGTTTGGTGAGAAAAAACTACCTGTAGTTTTTCCTGCATCTGAGGAATTAAATGAAGTGTGTGATGAAGCGTGGGTTTCTCCCGATAAAAAACTGATAATTCCTAAAAGGTTATTGGCAACATACCCTTTCCCGCCAGAGGATAGGGCACGTTGGGAAACACCCCCTAGGGTGGATAAAGCGCTCACACGCTTGTCTACACAGGTGGCACTACCGTCTCCGGATACGGCCGCCCTTAAGGATCCTGCTGACAGAAAGCAGGAGAATATCCTAAAATGTATATACACTCACACGGGGGTTATACTGCGACCAGCAATCGCCTCAGCCTGGATGTGCAGTGCTGGGGTGGCTTGGTCGGATTCCCTGACGGAAAATATTGATACCCTGGATAGGGACAATATATTACTGACTATAGAACATTTAAAAGATGCATTTTTATATATGCGTGATGCACAGAGGGATATTTGCCGACTGGCATCAAGAGTAAGTGCGCTGTCCATAGCCGCCAGAAGAGGGTTATGGACGCGGCAGTGGTCAGGTGATGCCGATTCCAAAAGGCATATGGAAGTATTGCCTTATAAAGGGGAGGAGTTATTTGGGGTGGGTCTATCAGACCTGGTGTCCACGGCAACTGCTGGGAAATCCACATTTTTACCCCAGGTAGCATCTCAACATAAGAAGACGCCGTATTATCAGGCGCAGTCCTTTCGGCCCCATAAGGGCAAGCGGGCAAAAGGATCCTCATTTCTGCCCCGTGGCAGAGGGAGAGGAAAAAGGCTGCAGCAAACAGCCAGTTCCCAGGAACAGAAGTCCTCTCCCGCTTCTGCCAAGTCCTCAGCATGACGCTGGGGCTCTACAAGCGGACTCAGGCACGGTGGGGGCCCGTCTCAAGAATTTCAGCGCACAGTGGGCTCACTCACAAGTGGACCCCTGGATCCTTCAGGTAGTATCTCAGGGGTACAAATTGGAATTCGAGACGTCTCCCCCTCGCCGTTTCCTAAAGTCTGCCTTACCGACGACTCCCTCCGACAGGGAGGCGGTATTGGAAGCCATTCACAAGCTGTATTCCCAGCAGGTGATAATCAAGGTACCCCTCCTGCAACAGGGAAAGGGGTATTATTCCACGCTGTTTGTGGTACCGAAGCCGGACGGCTCGGTGAGACCCATTTTAAATCTAAAATCTTTGAACACTTACATACAGAGGTTCAAATTCAAGATGGAGTCACTCAGAGCGGTGATCGCGAACCTGGAAGAAGGGGATTATATGGTGTCTCTGGACATCAAGGATGCTTACCTCCATGTCCCAATTTACCCTTCTCATCAAGGGTACCTCAGGTTTGTGGTACAGAACTGCCACTATCAGTTTCAGACGCTGCCGTTTGGATTGTCCACGGCACCCCGGGTCTTTACCAAAGTAATAACCGAAATGATGATACTCCTTCGAAGGAAAGGAGTTTTAATTATCGCTTACTTGGACGATCTCCTGATAAGGGCAAGATCCAGGGAACAGTTGGTAGTCGGGGTTGCACTATCTCAAGTAGTGCTGCGGCAGCACGGTTGGATTCTCAATATCCCAAAATCGCAGCTGATCCCGACGACACGTCTTCTATTCCTAGGAATGATCCTGGACACAGTCCAGAAAAAGGTGTTTCTCCCGGAGGAGAAAGCCAGGGAGTTATCCGAGCTAGTCAGAAACCTCCTAAAACCAGGCCAAGTATCAGTGCATCAATGCACAAGGGTCCTGGGAAAAATGGTGGCTTCCTACAAAGCAATTCCATTCGGCAGATTCCACGCAAGAACTTTCCAGTGGGACCTGCTGGACAAATGGTCCGGATCGCATCTTCAGATGCATCAGCGGATAACCCTGTCACCAAAGACAAGGGTGTCTCTCCTGTGGTGGTTGCAGAGTGCTCATCTTCTAGAGGGCCGCAGATTCGGCATTCAGGACTGGGTCCTGGTGACCACGGATGCCAGCCTGCGAGGCTGGGGAGCAGTCACACAGGGAAGAAATTTCCAGGGCTTGTGGTCAAGCCTGGAGACATCACTTCACATAAATATCCTGGAGCTAAGGGCCATTTACAATGCCCTAAGCCAAGCAAGACCTCTGCTTCAAGGTCAGCCGGTGCTGATCCAATCGGACAACATCACGGCGGTCGCCCACGTAAACAGACAGGGCGGCACAAGAAGCAGGAGGGCGATGGCAGAAGCTGCAAGGATTCTCCGATGGGCGGAAAATCATGTGATAGCACTGTCAGCAGTGTTCATTCCGGGAGTGGACAACTGGGAAGCAGACTTCCTCAGCAGGCACAACCTCCACCCGGGAGAGTGGGGACTTCACCCAGAAGTCTTCCACATGATTGTAGACCGTTGGGAAAAACCAAAAGTGGACATGATGGCGTCCCACCTCAACAAAAAACTGGACAGATATTGCGCCAGGTCAAGGGACCCTCAAGCAATAGCTGTGGACGCTCTGGTAACACCGTGGGTGTACCAGTCAGTGTATGTGTTCCCTCCTCTGCCTCTCATACCCAAGGTGCTGAGAATTATAAGGCGGAGAGGAGTAAGAACTATTCTCGTGGCTCCGGATTGGCCAAGAAGGACTTGGTACCCGGAACTTCAAGAAATGCTCACAGAGGACCCGTGGCCTCTACCTCTGAGAAGGGACCTGCTCCAGCAGGGACCCTGTCTGTTCCAAGACTTACCGCGGCTGCGTTTGACGGCATGGCGGTTGAACGCCGGATCCTAAAGGAAAAAGGCATTCCAGACGAAGTCATCCCTACTTTGATAAAAGCCAGAAAGGATGTAACTGCAAAGCATTATCACCGCATCTGGCGGAAATATGTTGCGTGGTGCGAGGCCAAAAAGGCCCCAACGGAGGAATTTCAACTGGGTCGATTCCTGCATTTCCTGCAAGCAGGAGTGTCGATGGGCCTAAAATTGGGATCCTTTAAGGTCCAGATTTCGGCCCTGTCGATTTTCTTGCAAAGAGAACTGGCTTCAGTGCCTGAAGTCCAGACGTTTGTTAAGGGAGTGCTGCATATACAGCCTCCTTTTGTGCCTCCAGTGGCACCCTGGGATCTGAATGTTGTTTTGGGTTCCCTAAAATCACATTGGTTTGAACCACTCAACACTGTGGACTTAAAATATCTCACATGGAAAGTGGTCATGCTGTTAGCCCTGGCTTCGGCCAGGCGTGTGTCAGATTTGGAGGCTTTATCCTGTAAAAGCCCTTACCTGATTTTTCATACGGACAGGGCAGAATTAAGGACTCGTCCTCAATTTCTCCCTAAGGTGGTTTCAGCGTTTCACCTGAACCAGCCTATTGTGGTACCTGCGGCCACTAGGGACTTGGAGGACTCCAAGTTGCTGGACGTTGTCAGGGCCCTGAAAATATATGTTTCCAGGACGGCTGGAGTCAGGAAAACTGACTCGCTATTTATCCTGTACGCACCCAACAAGCTGGGTGCTCCTGCTTCTAAGCAGACTATTGCTCGCTGGATTTGTAGTACAATTCAGATTGCACATTCTGTGGCAGGCCTGCCACAGCCAAAATCTGTAAAAGCCCACTCCACAAGGAAGGTGGGCTCATCTTGGGCGGCTGCCCGAGGGGTCTCGGCTTTACAACTTTGCCGAGCTGCTACTTGGTCAGGGTCAAATACTTTTGTAAAATTTTACAAATTTGACACTCTGGCTGAGGAGGACCTGGAGTTTTCTCACTCGGTGCTGCAGAGTCATCCGCACTCTCCCGCCCGTTTGGGAGCTTTGGTATAATCCCCATGGTCCTTACGGAGTTCCCAGCATCCACTAGGATGTCAGAGAAAATAAGAATTTACTTACCGATAATTCTATTTCTCGTAGTCCGTAGTGGATGCTGGGCGCCCATCCCAAGTGCGGATTATCTGCAATACTTGTACATAGTTATTGTTAACTAATCGGGTTATTGTTGTTGTGAGCCATCTATCCAGAGGCTCCTCTGTTATCATGCTGTTGACTGGGTTCAGATCACAAGTTGTACGGTGTGATTGGTGTGGCTAGTATGAGTCTTACCCGGGATTCATAAATCCTTCCTTATTGTGTACGCTCATCCGGGCACAGTATCCTAACTGAGGCTTGGAGGAGGGTCATAGGGGGAGGAGCCAGTGCACACCAGGTAGTCCTAAAGCTTTTCTTTTGTGCCCAGTCTCCTGCGGAGCCGCTATTCCCCCTGGTCCTTACGGAGTTCCCAGCATCCACTACGGACTACGAGAAATAGAATTATCGGTAAGTAAATTCTTATTTTTTTCTGACTTTGACAGTCCACCCTTTGGCAGTCATCAATAACTGCCACTTCCTAAAACAGTTCAAAAAGAGAAAAATATATGTCATGTGTAATACATTTCTATGATTGGGTAAGGGAGAAGAGAAGAAGGTGGGAAAAAGGTATGACCTAGTGAGATAGCAGAAGCATGTGTGCATGAATCCATGTTTGAGGGGTCATGTATCATCGTGCCGTACGTGTTTTAAATCAAGCTTCGAGGTATTGCGAAGTATACATTTGAATTCCTTCTTATCCCGTATTAAGGGTCTGTGGATGGGCTGTCAAACTTTACCGAGCTCTTTTTGGCTTTTGGTTGCAACAAAATGGGGGAGCACATTTTAGTTGATGATACATGAATGGGGGGGTATGCGAGTGCTGATATCTGTGCCTATTTTCCCTATCGACTATGTGTGTCATTACCTGAAGGTTGTAGAAATGAAGATAAGAAGCAATTATGGCAAATGCAGACATAATCTATGTGAGGTTAATATACATTTGTTGATTGAGGTCTTGTCTTGTGTCTTGTCTCGATGTACATGTTGACTGTAGTCTCCCGATGCTTTTGCTATAATGGCTGAGCAAAAAGCTTTCTCAATGTCCATAGACTTACATTCTTTAAAGTATTGGGCTATCGTAAAAATTAAAGTTACTAGGGATATTGGGGGTCTATGGCATTGTCCATCAGTGGTCTGTGTAAAAGGTTGTCAAATTCTTCCAAGCGGATGTCTTTGTACCTTGGAGGAAAACAAAGGAGAAACGGGTGAAAGAAACGGACCGTGGAATCACATTTTCATCACAACATTGTCTCTATCGTTGGGTCATAAATCAATTTAGTCGTTGTTATTACAGTATCTTCACTTCTTAAACTCATCACTCGGGCACTACGTTTACACTTCGTTAAAACCCGAACGCATCTAAATATCAGACCGACCAATATGATGACACCCAGAATACACAAAAGAAATTTCCCTACATCCATGATAATACCTTGGGCCCATTCTCCTAAACCAGAGAACCAATTTCGTGGGTTCAACCATGACACCCAACTGGTCAGCTCATTACCCACAGCAGCAAGGGTGAGATTGTGTTTCCTTCGGAACTCCCATTTTAATTGCAAGATGTCATCCATCTTTTGGTCTATGACCTCGACCGGATCCTCAGTGCTGTTTGTAATATAGGTGCAACACTTTATTCCATATTGAGTAGCTAAGGTGACACAATACCCGCCTGTCACTGCTGTGAGATAATTGAGAATCATCCTATGCTGAACCAGTTCTGTTTTGTAGGCTTGTAACTCCCAGTATACCTGAACGTGTCATCATACATTTCAGTGATATTGTCTAATAAATTTGCAAGCGCAGATATGTATCTATAATTTAACACTCCTCTAGCGGTACGAGTGACATCTAATGCAAGTAGGACTTGAATCCCGGTGGATTCATGGATCAAATCAGAGGCCGGATGCTCTGTTCTTTCTATCAGTTGTCTTTTAACGACGTGCTCGTAATGAGTGTGATTGTAAGGAGCTTGGGCACCACGGTGAATATTTTTCATTTTAGTGTGGGATACAGTCATTACCTCAGGCAGTACTTTTCCAATATAACATAACCCTTCTGAGTTTGGGGCAAGCCACTTATACGCCTTCCTCCCGCATATGAAATATGCATCATCGGGGAGAACATATGGGACGGAGTATGACATTACCATGTTACAAATTTTCCATGTGAACTCTCCTAACCCTAATTCTCCCATCTGTTTAGTGCACGTATCAGTTTGTACGATCTGTGCACAGTATCCTGGTGATACTTCTCCAACTCTCATGATCCTACTTCCTAAGGTGTACCTATACCGAAAGAATTTCCTATGATCAGCTATCTGGCGTATAAGTTCTGTATCTACGGGCAATCTGTCGGCTCTATGTGAGAATGTCATGGTTTGATTACTCCATGACACTTCCCAATTTCCCGGCTTTCGGGGATTGGAAATGTTAAAGCACACTAGGGATCTATCCACATGGTATTGGTGGAGCTTCAAACTAGGAGGACTAGAGATATTAAACCTCCTGTCCACCGGCCGTCCACCACTTAGCTCAAGTACCTCTCCTACAGTTAAAGGGAATGGTACTAGTCCTGATTTGCTATGGCCTTGAGGTACTTGAGAGCATACCCAACAATCTGTCTGGTTTAACACTTTACCCACTAAGGAGTGATAGTCACTCAATGGATGCCGGTCCATGTTGATATTAAAACTGGACTGACATTTATTGATGCACCCATCCTCGACTATACTGTCACAGTGTCTACAGATGCAGTTCTCTTCAGCTAACAATCCTTCACAATTTCTTCTATTGTCAATGCTACCAGATCGTTTTCTGATACTCGCCTTTACTCTGTGATTATGTTGTTCTTGGAAATTTACGCCTTCATCCTGGCCATCAGAACCCATTCCAGATCCTTTCTCGACTTCCATGGTACTCTCACCGAAACAGACTGCTCTGGTCAACATCATGGTCAACAGGAAAATAAGTATCACAGTCTCTTGGGGCAAGTCCATCTTAGAGGAGTAAAAGGAGAAAATAAGAAGGGGGAAGGGAAATAGGAGGGAGGTGGGAACTGGAGAAAATAACAAATGGGAAAAAGAAATCTTGCTCGACAAGCTTCTGGTCTTATTATCCTCAACGCTCAGGTGTCGTCTCACTCTTCCCTGAACAGACACTCTAGTGATACAACCTCTACCGTCTGTTCTTTGTCACGGGACCTCTCTGGATCCGCAACCTTTTTACAATGAGACGTATGGACCCAAGTCTCTCTCTCGGCAACCTTCAAAGCAGTTGTGCTGGTCAATAAGACTTGATATGGTCCTTCCCATCTGTCAATAAGGCAACCTTCTTGTTTCCCCTGCGTGTGGCTCATAACTCCGTCTCTGCGGTCCTTGATCCCAATTTCGTGTGTCATGTCGTTGTCTAGGGGGTTGATATGATTTTTGTGCATTTTTTGATCTACAGTCTCGTGCAAAATGTCCCTCTTTATGACAGTAATAACAAGTTACCACATTTGACTTACCCACAGGGGTCGGAGATTTATACAGAGGTGGCCTTGTGGTGAGGGCCTGTATACTTACGGCCATTAACTTATCACCTTGTGACTCCCTGTGTCTGGTGATATTCCGATCATGATCAACAGCGGCCTCTCTCAAAGTAGCCACCGACAGACCTCGCCAACATGGTTGGGTGGTCTGTACCCTTGTCCTTAATACTTCCTTTAAACCTTCCATTAATACAGATACTGCTACTTCTCTATGATTTACATTTGTCTTAATGTCTTCTATGCCTGTATACTTAGCCATTTCCTGTAGTGCCCGATGAAAATACTCAGCAGCTGTTTCTGCCTCTTTTTGTTTGATGGAGAAAATTTTATTCCATTTGGCAACAGTTGGAAAATACTCTTTTAACTGTAAATTTATTCTCTTTACATTATCTTGGTTGTACACATCCGTAAGGGGTACATCTTCATCTAATTTACAGTCAGCTAAAAATCTTGCTGAGTCGACATTGGAGGGTAAACATGCCCTCAGAAATATCTGCCAGTCTTTGTTATTGGGCTCCACAGTATTTCCTAGATCTCTAATGTATTTCTGGCTAGCAACTAGATCTTTCCTAGGATCAGGGAATTCAGACACTATTGCTCTTAATTCCATTCGGGAAAAGGGGCAGTGCATGGCGATGTTTCTGACAGGAGTGACTCCTGAAGTGTCAGTTTTCCCATTTGGCACTGCTATTACCCTAACGGGATTAAGTCCAATAACATCATTCTGAGTAGATTCTACAATATGTGGTGAAATGGTTTCAGCATAGTGTATGGTGCCGTACTTACCAGTTGATACGACCTCACCTGTCCCTCCACTAGGGGCCTTTGATACTGCTCTTACTGGCTGGGCCGTGCCCACTGTTGTTTCTGCTATGGTGGCTGCTAGAGAGAGTGCCGATATTGTTGTTGACTCATCCTCTTGATCACACTCCTGGGGAAAGTTTAAAACAGGGTAGAGCTTGCACGGATTAGTATTTGCATCAATAATCTTAGTCACATTATTCTTAACATTTATACAGTTACTAAGTGCCTGTTTATCATACACCAGTGTGTCATTCTCTGTAACCACTTTCTCTCCCGTTATGTATGGTGGCGGTGGCGCCGTGGCTATCAGTTTCCTGATAGGGTTAGATCCAGCCGCTTGAGCCAATCCTCTCTGTATTTCACCCTCCTGCTGCCATAACTGTAAATAGTCATAATGTTTGATCCGTCTCTTTGCAGATTTAATGAGACATATCCTTCTCCTTAGATTTTGTAACACATCTGGGCTAAAACTGCCTACCCGTGGGAACTTTTCCCCATCATGCACAGTCATTCTTTCCCATTCATCGCACAAAACCTCTGTGTGTGAACCGTATTTCTCACACATTACATACCTTGCCGACCCGATTGGTCGGTTTACTAAGTCAACCCGAACCGAGGTTGATCGCCCCCTACCTGAACAACTGGCCCCCATCTTTGCAGGTGTTGCTTTCACTACCTCTGACCTTCAAATCAGGGTCTTCAGCGAACCCTTACAAAAACCAAGATGTCCGGGGTAGGCCGGCGGCGGAAGTTTACCGAGTACTCCACTCAATCGCCCACGTCGACCAATACGCCCACACACTGCCTTAGCGCTGGCGTACTCAACCTAGGGCCCCTGCGACCTAAACCTCTATTTACTGGAACATGTGGGTGTGATCCGAAGAGCACTTAACCCTTTCCAGTAACTATTGGTTGTTGGATAGTTCCCGAGTGACCAGCGAACCTCCCTTAAAATATTTTTTTTTTACACAAATCACGTTAGAATGTACAAATAGCGTTTGTGACCCCTCTAGCGTACGTAAATGGTACTGGGTCAAGTTACTAACTAATGCACACAATTACGTGCGGTACAATCGTTACGGCACACAAGCAACTGATCTTATGTGCGGAACGACCAATGGAATCGAAAATTGTGGCTGCGAATTCCTTCAGCCTGAGCTTAATGGCCTATATGGGTATCGCACCAACCCTTTCTGGTGTTGTGCTCCTTTTATCTATAGCGGACTTCTTAGTCTGCTGTACCTAGACCTCCTGGTCTGTCTGGACCTCCTGGTCTGTGCTACAGTGGACCTCTTGGTCTGCTATACTCTAATGCTCTTTTTTAAATGTTTAACAAGGGATGCCTCCCAAGCCACCATGCAGTCACTTACACGTATGTACCTCACGAGAACTCGATGATTTCCTGTGGTTCAACCCCAAAAATTTTAGAAACTTATATATATGTATACACACTCTTTCACCTCATATACTCTTACTTTTGTTTCTACGCAGAAATCCCTTTCATTCAGTTAACACAGTCTAGTCCAGATGAGTCGCAAATTAGAGAAGGATCTATTAGCTTAAAATTTTGGACACTGAAATTGACTTGCGCTATTATCGCGTTTGCCTCCTTTTCGCCTATTTAAAATAATACTATCGTGTGATTTGTATTATGTGGGCGTACCCAGATGCTCCGTTGCGTAATATACGCTCTGTGCGTCGGCCCTTGCATCGTGTACGCGAGTCTCACCCTTTTGTTAGAGACACGTGTACGCCAGCCAGATATGTCCACAGAAATACAATTAACACGTTTATATCAATGTAGATGATTTTTTTTAACTGTAATCATCTACCAAGCACCACACAGGTCTTTCCTTGTATCTTTAGGCAAAGCTGTGCGCGTGTTTTACAAATTACCCCTTAATGTATTATTTTTACTCTTTAAACTACCAATAGCAACAAGTCTTTCTCAGCACGTTATCAATTATGAAATGGCAAACAGGAGAGTGATGTGAAAATACACAAATGAAAAGAAATGCAGATGTATGCGTGCGTGCGTACGCAAGACAGAAATAAAACAGTTTTAAAAAGACAATAGCGTATTGTTCTTACCTCCGGTTCCGGATTCCCCCAGAACTCCTACAACGTAGCGAAACAGACGCTTATCTAGCCAGCACTACTGCCTTCCCGCCCTTGCTGGCAGATAAAGTCTGTATTTCGCTGGTGCGGATATGTGGAGGACGGACGAGCCGCCAATTGATAATGCTGATTTTGATTACCTTATAACCTTCACTATATGTGGGTAAGAGACTCAATACGCAATTGGCGTATGGGGTACCGTAAGGGTACGCACTTAGCGTAGCGGACGCTTAGCCGTGACCGAGACCTACGAGCGGCACGCACGCTCACAGCTTTACGCTTGGTGTCGAGCACGCTATAGGCGAGCGACTACCGTAATGCTATGCTACCAGCGTAGCGGACGCTCGAGACCACGAGGAGATCACGAGCGGCGCAGACGCTCACAAGATGACAATCAGTAAATCTTGAATGTAATACACAGAAAGGATACTCTTATGCTGTAAACCTTGTACTGAAACACTGTAGCGATATAACGCCGCTTAACCTTGTTAACACTAAAGCTGTCTGAGCGATCGAGACGCTCCTATTACCCTCTGCAATGCAATGAACACACAATACCGTGCTAAGGTTCCAACACCTTTACTAACAAGTTTTTAAGTTATATTGAAAAAGGTAAAACAGTTCACAAGTCATACACTACAAACTAACAAATGATTCTAACAGAATAACTAGACAGAAATATACAATAACGTTACAATCTTATACTATAACAGAGAGTGAGAGAGAGAGAGATGGCCAATACAAAACAGAGAACGAATTTTATTACAGAGAATTACTTACACACACTGGGAACGATCGCTGCACTTATTCCTTTTACCAGCTCCAAGTTAGTCAATATGAAAACCGTTTGTGGAGTGAGAGAGAGAGAGCTGTCCAGGCTGGCTGATCTTATATACACTGCATACAGTATACTACAAAGGGACCTATAATCTCATTGTTCATTGGACACAGGAATGTCTCCTCGCATCATAACAAAAGGTCAGAGGTTAGTTTGAACAGGTGGGCTGTGACTATTACAAACAGCTCAGGTGGGAGGGAATCGCCGGATTCCCGCCGCATGGATAATGAACTGCAAATATAAGAAATGTCCAGAAACTACTAATGGCCATAACTATATGCAGGAGCGATTAATCTTTACCTAACCAACACCGGATTATTGCTATTAAAATACTCTTCGGTTAGGTACCAGACACAACTGTTCTACCTTAATCAGACCCTTTGTACCACGTAAAGAGGAATTCCTATCTCCCTGAACAAATCACATTAAACAAACTTACAGTTATCACTAAGGGGAACATTACCTATAAAACCTGCTATATGGATTTATTATCTAGCGATTGAGTCGCTCGCTAGACGCACACAAACTCTACCGTAAATGCACATACCATGCGCTCAAGCGCACGCACGTAGGGGCGCCGTCACACAACTGCGAATATGCGCACGCACGCCAGAGAAAGTGCATGTGCAGCGGGCAAGCGCATGAGGTGAATATATGGCAACGTGTAGCATGATATTTTTCTGACTTTGACATATCCTTTATGAATACTACAGTATATAACATACATAGTACAGACTTATATATTTTTATAATTAAGTTAATTTGAATATACTCATGGGGTTAATTGTATGGGTGTTTGAATTTAACTTTTCTATAAGATTTCTCCTATCTACGCAAATTTGTTGTAATTCTTCCTTCCCAATTATTTTAGAATCTCCCCATCAGCAGTGTATTTTTCAGTGATTATCTTGATTGCATGTATGATTATACACTTTGGATATGTATAGCGTCTTATAATTTTCTTAACAGTATAGTTTAAAGCTGTATCCTGTTTAGATATTCAAACCTATGGTAGTTTATTCAATAGATGCAGTTACATTTAGGGGTGACATGTTGTATTGTTTACTGTTTCCCTGAAGTCTGTCCCTCAAAGAGTTGTCCGCCATCTATACTAGGGCTATTTTACACTGTCACTTCCCTTTCTGTCATTAGCTGTTGTATTCAGTGCAGTAGGGGTGAAGCTAGGTGACCACCGTATAATACAGACACCATACAATGACTGCCATATTATATAGTGTAACCACTATACAGTAGATAATATTTTGATTACAATACCATTCCCTCATCAATAATTAACACTCCTCAAAATCATTAACTAGGTTAGCACCATAGTAACAACCCCAATTTTTTTTTATTAACAGTTCATTGAAAATGTTACATGTGCAACAAAAGAGTGAAACAATACAATAGATATTTCAGGCAGTAACAAAAAGTGTATACATAATGCTGACTTAATATGCAATATGAGGTAACATAATAGCAGGAGGTCTTGTTTGTAAAAGATGTAAACAATACCTTGAGTTCTTCAATAGACAGGCATAAGAGCCAAAGTTTATAATGTTTGGATAGCGGAGAAAACATGGGAGAAGAGAGGGTGCTGTGCCATGGGTATTCATCGTAGGGATTGAGCTAAATGTCTAGCTTGTAGATACATAAAAAAGTGTCTATGAGTCAAGTGAAATTTTTCCTGTAAGATAGAAAAACTGCCCACTTAACCACCCGGATCAAAAATATCCCGAACGGCAGAAATTCTCTTTGGTGCAACAAGGATTGCCCCAAAAATTTGTAAAAGAGCTGGTAAAATGACACTTGTTTCTTACTAATATATAAAGGTCTGAGCAAATGTTACAGGATACAGGGGGGGGGGGGGGTTTAGTAAGTTTTTAGGAGTATGTAGCAAGGCACTAGGAGAGTAATTGAAAAAGAGGGCCTTCTCCAAATCTCAATTGGTGAATGCAAAGGACTATGTGAACCAATCTGAAATGTATCTTAAGAAGGCAGCCTAAATGAGATAGCCAATATCAAGTACCCCATCACTTTTAGGTAATTTAGATTACGCAATCTGAAGTTCGTTACCATATCATATAAGGTGGAAAATAGGGGAACAAAAATTAAACCACCATATGAAAGGCTTATAGGGATCCTCTGCAATAGGTAAGAGTGTTTGGAAGGCTATACTTCTGACCACAGATATTCGACCAGACAAAGATAAGGGGTAGAGACATCCAATTCATAAGCAGTTTGTTGATGGAAAATAAAAGTGGGGTAAAATTTGCAGAATATAAAAGTGGCAGTGAGCCAGGTAACATGATGCCCAGAAATTTGAGAGGCAAATGACAAAAAGAAAATGTATTGAGGGCAGGATGGGAGCGAAAGAGGGACAAATCCGCAGACAAAGACAATAGCTTAGATTTGCTGAAAAGGCGCCAACATTGTTAATAAACCTCGTTACAGCTGGATTAGATAAAATAAAGTTGAAAATTAACAGCAACATATCATCTGTGAACAGACCCAATTTAACCTCCCGCGCTACCGGAGAATGTAGTAGAGGTACATAGAGCAATGGCCAAAGGTTCCAGTGCCATAACGAATAGCATTGGTGACAAAGGACAACACATTGAGTGCCTTTTTCTATTGGGAATGGGGGAGATAAGTAACCATTGCTCAATATATAGGACAGAGAGCCTGAAGGATTAAAATGAAAGCCTCTGGAGTACCAAATCTGAGTAAGGCTTCAAATAAGTGATCCCAAGTGACCATGTCAAAAGCCTTCTCGGCATTTAAAGACAAAATAACATGTTGAGAAGACCAAGAAGGCTCCAGCCATTGCATCACTGAGAACTTTGCATATATTCACCACAGAGTGGCGGCCTCATATCAATCCTTATTGGCCATCATGTATGAGAGAGGGCAAAATGTATTTGTCTGTCCAATAAAAAATTTGCATAAAGTCTGCATTGAAAAGAGAGATTGGTCTATAAGAACTAGGCATCTCAGGATCCCATTTGGGCTTACGTAAAACTATAGCGCAGAAGTAAAATATGTCTGAGGTGCCTCTCCTTGGAGAAGAGTATTGAAAACCAACTGCAAATTATTGCTAAATCTGGGGGCAAGAATGTTAAAGTAATCATTGGAAAGACCATCTGGGCCAGGAGCCTTATCAAATTCCAGCGTGCAGATAACTGTGGTCACCTCCTCAAGAGTGATGGGAGCAAGGAGTGATCCTGATTGGTCAGTAGTCATCTGGGGTAAATAAATGCCCCTCCAATAGGCTGCCTTCCTAAACACATCAATATTCAGATTAGAGTACAGTTTGGTATAGAGCACAGGTTCTCAAACTTGGTCCTCAGGACCCCACACAGTGCATGTTTTGCAGGTCTCCTCACAGAATTACAAGTGAAATAATTAGCTCCACCTGTGGACTTTTAAAATGTGTCTGAGTAACTAATACACCTGTGCACTTGCTGGGTTACCTGCAAAACATGCACTGTGTGGGGTCCTGAGGACCGAGTTTGAGAACCCCTGGTATAGAGGAATGGAGGACCTCTGAAATATGTTTCCCTTTAGTCGCCTTAGTGTTATCAGGACGTTTAAGTGATCTAATGATGGTTGGAGGACGTTGGCCTTTCAAAAAACTAACATTCTACTAGATTGATTACCATATCTATGTATATTACACTGTAATACCTTAGATTCAGAAGTTGATTATATATTATCAAATAATGTCTTTTGACAAATATACAGTGCCTTCAAAGCAAGTGTAGGGGATAATAGAAACAGCTGATACGCATTTGAGAGTGCAGATTGCATCTCAAGGTAAGAATTGCAAAATACATAATCTCAACTCTAAGCATGGTTTAGAGGCCTGCCAAAACAACAGTGGCGACTCCAGCTCTTCTCCAGGTGTGCCTGTTCGTAAGACATCCAAGCGGCATCCAGCATGTCTCTAAAATTCAGAGAATTAGAAAGATGGGACGGGAATCCCCTCTGTCTAAGTGATTCCTTATCAGAAGTAGTAGCCAGTTTCACCCAGCATAATGTGTGGTCAGATACACAAATATGTTCAATGTTAGCAGATAAAACTGCGTGACAGCATGCCATGAGCCAAGGAGAGACAGGTGTAGTTTTGTTCTAACCGATGAGATGCCCTCCACACATCAACCAAATGCAACTGTTGTGTAATATATGGAATACCTACTTTTGGAGGTGGAGAGCGCTTATCACTAGTGGATGACCTATCCAATTGTAGAGAGGCTGTAGTATTAAAATCTTCAAAAAATAAGAATTTACTCACCGGTAATTCTATTTCTCGTAGTCCATAGTGGATGCTGGGTACTCCGTAAGGACCATGGGGAATAGATGGGCTCCGCAGGAGACTGGGCACTCTAAAGAAAGATTAGGTACTATATCTGGTGTGCACTGGCTCCTCCCTCTATGCCCCTCCTCCAGACCTCAGTTAAGGAAACTGTGCCCGGAAGAGCTGACAATACTAGGAAAGGATTTGGAATCCAGGGTAAGACTCATACCAGCCACACCAATCACACCGTACAACTTGTGATAACTATACCCAGTTAACAGTATGAAACAACAAATGAGCCTCAGTAACAGATGGCTCATAAAAAAAACCTTTAGTTAAGCAATAACTATATACATGTAATGCAGAGTGTCCGCACTTGGGACGGGCTCCCAGCATCCACTACGGACTACGAGAAATAGAATTACCGGTGAGTAAATTCTTATTTTCTCTGACGTCCTAGTGGATGCTGGGTACTCCGTAAGGACCATGGGGATTATGCCAAAGCTCCCAAACGGGCGGGAGAGTGCGGATGACTCTGCAGCACCAAATGAGCAAATTCAAGGTCCTCCTCAGCCAGGGTATCAAACTTGTAAAATTTTGCAAAAGTGTTTGAACCCGACAAAGTAGCAGCTCGGCAAAGTTGTAAAGCCGAGACCCCTCGGGCAGCCGCCCAAGAAGAGCCCACCTTCCTCGTGGAATGGGCTTTTACAGATTTAGGATGCTGCAGTCCAGCCGCAGAATGTGCAAGTTGAATCGTGCTACAGATCCAGCGAGCAATAGTCTGCTTTGAAGCAGGAGCACCCAGCTTGTTGGGTGCATGCAGGATAAATAGCGAGTCAGTTTTCCTGACTCTAGCCGTCCTGGAAACATAGATTTTCAGGGCCCTGACTACGTCCAGCAACTTGGAATCCTCCAAGTCCCGAGTAGCCGCAGGCACCACAATAGGTTGGTTCAAATGAAACGCTGATACCACCTTAGGAAGAAATTGGGGACGAGTCCTCAATTCCGCCCTGTCCATATGGAAGATCAGATAAGGGCTTTCACATGACAAAGCCGCCAATTCTGACACACGCCTGGCCAAAGCCAACAGCATGACCACTTTCCACGTGAGATATTTTAGTTCCACGGTTTTAAGTGGCTCAAACCAATGCGACTTTAGGAAATCCAACACCACGTTGAGATCCTAAGGTGCCACTGGAGGCACAAAAGGGGGCTGAATATGCAGCACCCCTTTAACAAATGTCTGGACTTCAGGCAGTGAAGCCAGTTCTTTTTGAAAGAAAATAGACAGAGCCGAAATCTGGACCTTAATGGAACCCAATTTTAGGCCCATAGTCACCCCTGACTGTAGGAAGTGCAGAAATCGACCCAGCTGAAATTCCTCCGTTGGGGCCTTCCTGGCCTCACACCAAGCAACATATTTTCGCCATATGCTGTGATAATGTTTTGCGGTCACATCCTTCCTAGCTTTAATCAGCGTAGGAATGACTTCCTCCGGAATGCCCTTTTCCTTTAGGATCCTGTGTTCAACCGTTATGCCGTCAAACGCAGCCGCGGTAAGTCTTGGAACAGACAGGGCCCCTGCTGCAACAGGTCCTGTCTGAGCGGCAGAGGCCATGGGTCCTCTGAGATCATTTCTTGCAGTTCTGTGTACCAAGCTCTTCTTGGCCAATCCGGAACAATGAGTACTGTTCTTACTCCTCTTTTTCTTATTATCCTCAGTACCTTGGGTATGAGAGGAAGAGGAGGGAACACATAAACCGACTGGTACACCCACGGTGTCACTAGAGCGTCCACTGCTATCGCCTGAGGGTCCCGTGACCTGGCGCAATATCTTTTTAGCTTTTTGTTGAGGCGGGACGCCATCATGTCCACCTGTGGCCGTTCCCAATGGTTTACAATCAGCTGGAAAACTTCTGGATGAAGTTCCCACTCTCCCGGGTGGAGGTCGTGCCTGCTGAGGAAGTCGGCTTCCCAGTTGTCCACTCCCGGAATGAACACTGCTACCAGTGCTATCACGTGATTCTCCACCCATCGAAGAATCCTTGTGGCTTCTGCCATTGCCACCCTGCTTCTTGTGCCGCCCTGGCGGTTTACATGGGCGACCGCTGTGATGTTGTCTGACTGAATCAGAACCGGTTGGTTTTGAAGCAGGGGTTCTGCTTGACTCAGGGCATTGTAAATGGCCCTTAGTTCCTGAATATTTATGTGCAGGGAAGTTTCCTGACTCGACCATTGTCCTTGGAAGTTTCTTCCCTGGGTGACTGCCCCCCAACCTTGGAGGCTTGCATCCGTGGCCACCAGGACCCAGTCCTGTATGCCGAATCTGCGGCCTTCGAGAAGGTGCGCACTCTGCAGCCACCACAGCAGAGACACCCTGGCCCTCGGAGACAGGGTGATCAATCGATGCATCTGAAGATGCGATCCGGACCACTTGTCTAACAGATCCCACTGAAAGGTCCTCGCATGGAACCTGCCGAAGGGAATTGCTTCGTAAGAAGCTACCATCTTTCCCAGGACTCGCGTGCAGTGATGCACCGACACCTGCTTTGGTTTCAGGAGGTCCCTGACCAGAGATGATCATTTCTGTGCCTTCTCCTCCGGGAGAAACACTTTCTTCTGTTCTGTGTCCAGAATCATGCCCAAGAACAGCAGATGCGTCACAGGAATCAGCTGTGACTTTGGGATATTTAGAATCCAGCCGTGCTGAAGTAGCACGTCCTGAGATAGTGCTACGCTGCCTAGTAACTGGTCCTTGGACCTCGCCTTTATAAGAGATCGTCCAAGTACGGGATAATTATAACTCCCTTCCGTCAAAGGAGTATCATAATTTCCGCCATTACCTTGGTAAACACCCGCGGTGGCGTGGGCAGACCAAACGGCAACGTCTGGAATTGGTAATGGCAGTCCTGTACCACAAACCTGATGTACTCCTGGTGAGGTGGGTAATGGGGACATGCAGGTATGCATCCTTGATGTCCAGCGACACCATAAAATCCCCCTCTTCCAGGCTTGCAATAACCGCCCTGAGCGATTCCATCTTGAACTTGAACTTCCTTATATAAGTGTTCAAGGCTTTCAAATTGAGAATGGGTCTCACCGAACCGTCTGGTTTCGGTACCACAAACATTGTGGAATAGTAACCCCATCCCTGTTGAAGGAGGGGTACTTTGATTATCACCTGCTGAAGGTACAGCTTGTGAATAGCCGCCAGTACTACCTCCCTTTCTCTGGGAGCAGCTGGCAAGGCCGATTTGAGGTAACGTCGAGGGGGAGTAGCCTCGAACTCCAGCTTGTATCCCTGAGATACCACTTGTAGAACCCAGGGATCCACCCGTGAGCAAACCCACTGGTCGCTGAAGTTCCGGAAACGCGCCCCCACCGCACCTGGCTCCGTCTGTGGAGCCCCAGCGTCATGCGGTGGACTTAGTAGAAGCAGGGGAGGATTTTTGTTCCTGGGAACTGGCTGTCTGGTGCAGCTTTTTCCCTCTCCCCCTGCCTCTGGGCAGAAAATGAAGCACCTTTGATCCACTTGCCTTTCTGAGGCCGAAAGGACTGTACCTGATAGTACGGTGCTTTCTTAGGTTGTGAGGGAGCCTGAGGTAAAAATGTTGATTTCCCAGCTGTTGCTGTGGATACATGGTCCGAGAGACCATCCCCAAACAATTCCTCACCCTTATAAGGCAAAACCTCCATGTGCCTTTTAGAATCAGCATCACCTGTCCACTGCCGGGTCCATAATACCCTCCTGGCAGAAATGGACATTGCATTAATTCTGGATGCCAGCCGGCAAATATCCCTCTGTGCATCCCTCATATATAAGACGACGTCTTTAATATGCTCTATGGTTAGCAAAATAGTATCCCTGTCGAGGGTATCAAAATTATCTGACAGGGTATCAGACCACGCTGCAGCAGCACTACACATCCATGCTGAAGCAATTGCAGGTCTCAGTATAGTACCTGAGTGTGCATATACAGACTTCAGGATAGCCTCCTGCTTTCTATCAGCAGGCTCCTTTAAGGCGGCCGTATCTTGAGACGGCAGTGCCACCTTTTTTGACAAGCGTGTGAGCGCCTTATCCACCCTAGGAGATATCTCCCAACGTGACCTATCCTCTGGCGGGAAAGGGTACGCCATCAGTAACTTTTTAGAAATTACCAGTTTCTTATCGGGGGAACCCCATGCTTCTTCACACACTTCATTCAACTCATCTGATGGGGGAAAAAACACTGGCTGCTTTTTCTCACCAAACATAATACCCTTTTTTGTGGTACTTGGGTTAATGTCAGAAATGTGTAACACATTTTTCATTGCCGTAATCATGCAACGGATGCCCCTAGTGGATTGTGTATATGTCTCATCCTCGTCGACACTGGAGTCAGACTCCGTGTCGACATCTGTGTCTGCCATCTGAGGTAGCGGGCGTTTTTGAGCCCCTGATGGCCTTTGAGACGCCTGGGCAGGCACGGGCTGAGAAGCCGGCTGTCCCACAGCTGTTACGTCATCCAGCCTTTTATGTAAGGAGTTGACACTGTCGGTTAATACCTTCCACATATCCACCCACTCTGGTGTAGATCCCGCAGGGGGTGACATCACACTTATCGGCACCTGCTCCGCCTCCACGTAAGGGTATCAGACCACGCTGCAGCAGCACTACACATCCATGCTGAAGCAATTGCAGGTCTCAGTATAGTACCTGAGTGTGCATATACAGACTTCAGGATAGCCTCCTGCTTTCTATCAGCAGGCTCCTTCAAGGCGGCCGTATCCTGAGACGGAAGTGCCACCTTTTTAGACAAACGTGTGATCGCTTTATCCACCCTAGGAGGTGTTTCCCAACGTGCCCTATCCTCTGGCGGGAAAGGGAACGCCATTAGTAATTTTTATCGGGGAAAGCCCACGCTTCTTCACACACTTCATTTAATTCTTCAGATGGGGGAAAAACTATTGGTAGTTTTTTCTCCCCAAACATAATACCCTTTTTTGAGGTACCTGGGTTTATATCAGAAATGTGTAATACCTCTTTCATTGCCTCAATTATGCAACGAATGGCCCTAGTGGACATTAAATTTGACTCATCGTCGTCGACACTGGTATCAGTATCCGTGTCGACATCTGTGTCTGCCATCTGAGGTAGTGGGCGTTTCAGAGCCCCTGATGGCCTTTGAATTGTCTGGGCAGGCACGAGCTGAGAAGCCGACTGTCCCGCATTTGGCATGTCGTCAAATTTTTTATGTAAGGAGTCGACACTTGCACGTAATTCCTTCCATAAGTCCATCCACTCAGGTGTCTGCCCCGCAGGGGGTGACATCACATTTATAGGCATCTGCTCCGCCTCCACATAAGCCTCCTCATCAAACATGTCGACACAGCCGTACCGACACACCGCACACACACAGGGAATGCTCTGACTGAGGACAGGACCCCACAAAGTCCTTTGGGGAGACAGAGAGAGAGTATGCCAGCACACACCACAGCGCTATTTAATCAGGGATTAACACTAACACAAAGTGATTTTTCCCTATAGCTGCTTTCCATATACAGTTTGCGCCTAAATTTAGTGCCCCCCCCCCTCTCTTTTTTACCCTTTGAGCCTGGAAACTGCAGGGGAGAGCCTGGGGAGCTGTCTTCCAGCGGAGCTGTGAAGAGGAAATGGTGCCAGTGTGCTGAGGGAGATAGCCCCGCCCCTTTCTCGGGGGACTTCTCCCGCTCTTATATTTATATTATGGTAGGGGATTTTTGCACATATATAGTTTTTTAGACTATATTATGTGCTGTTTGCCAATCTAAGGTACTCTAATTGCAGCCCAGGGCGCCCCCCCTCAGCGCCCTGCACCCATCAGTGACCGGAGTATGTGGTGTGCATAGGGAGCAATGGCGCACAGCTGCAGTGCTGTGCGCTACCTTAATGAAGACCGGAGTCTTCAGCCGCCGATTTTCAGGATGTTCTTCTTGCTTCTGGCTCTGCAAGGGGGACGGCGGCGCGGCTCCGGGACCAGACGACCGAGGCTGGGCCTGTGTTCGATCCCTCTGGAGCTAATGGTGTCCAGTAGCCTAAGAAGCCCAAGCTAGCTGCAAGCAGGTAGGTTCGCTTCTCTCCCCTTAGTCCCTCGTAGCAGTGAGTCTGTTGCCAGCAGATCTCACTGAAAATAAAAAACCTAACAAATACTTTCTTTACTAGAAGCTCAGGAGAGCCCCTAGTGTGCAACCAGCTCTCAGGAGAGCCCCTAGTGTGCAACCAGCTCGGGCCGGGCACAGATTCTAACTGAGGTCTGGAGGAGGGGCATAAAGGGAGGAGCCAGTGCACACCAGATATAGTACCTAATCTTTCTTTAGAGTGCCCAGTCTCCTGCGGAGCCCGTCTATTCCCCATGGTCCTTACGGAGTACCCAGCATCCACTAGGACGTCAGAGAAATAGGGATATAAGTAAAGGTGTGATGAAACCTGCAAAAATAATTATTTTGAGTATGCATTGGAGGAATATATGTTGCAAAACATATCGAGATGTATCTATGGTGGCATCAACAATGACATAACGGACCTGAGGATCAACAATAGAGGAATGTCTCACAGAGGCCAAATGTCTTTGAACCAAAATAACTACACCTCTGGCTTTAGCTGTGTAAGGAGTCGAGGCTAGTACCATCCACTTTAATGTATTCAGCGTGAGTATTTCAGGGGGGGAGCAGGTGTAATTCCTTCAAGAGGGCTACATCTATATTAGTCTTAATTACAGTAGCAACTTCTTGCGTTTGGCAGGAGAATTGAAGCCTCCTACATTCAGTGGCTAGACATAATAAAATCCAGGTGTTCCCTATTTGCAGCTACACACACAGTATGAGCTGTAGGCAGGGTACAGATATAGGGGTATATGCAATTGCGGAATTCGACCGTTTTTTAATTCGACACAATTCGACAGCCAGACACCCTCCCGCCGTTCGACAGTCTCGCTGTCGAAAAACGGACCAATTGCCGATAGTGTGCGTCCTGAATTCGACTTCATGGATGGCACAAAAGTGTTTAAAAAAAACAGATTTTTTTTTCGTGGGGCCCCCCCTCCTAAGCATAACCAGCCTCGGGCTCTTTGAGCCGGTCCTGGTTGTAAAAATACAGGGGGGGGGGGAATGACAGGGACCCCCCCCCCCATATTTTAACAACCAGCACCGGGCTCTGCCTCCGGTCCTGGTGCAAAAAATACCCGGGACAAAAGACGTAGGGGTCCCCCATATTTTCATACCAGCATTGGGCTCCACTAGCTAGAGAGATAATGCCACAGCCGTGGGACACTTTTATACCAGTCCCTGTGGCCGTGGCATTAAATCCTCAACTAGTCACCCCTGGCTGGGGTACCCTGGAGGAGTGGGGACCCCTTAAATCAAGAGGTCCCCCCCCTCCAGCCACCCAAGGGCCAGGGGTGAAGCCCGAGGCTGTCCCCCCCATCCAAGGGCGGCGGATGGGAGGCTGATAGCCAAGTGACAAAATAAAGAATATTGTTTTTTGTAGCAGAACTACAAGTCCCAGCAAGCCTCCCCCGCAAGCTGGTACTTGGAGAACCACAAGTACCAGCCTGCGGGGGGGAAACGGGCCTGCTGGTACCTGTAGTTCTGCTTCCCAGTTGTCCACTCCCGGAATGAAGAACGCTGACAGAGCACTTACTTGATTTTCTGCCCAGCAAAGAATCCTGGTGGCTTCCGCCATTGCCCGTCCGTGAATAGCGGTGATGAATAATGCACCCGACTGAAGAGTAATAGGTGAATAAGCAGCAAGATGAAATCCTTATTGAGTACCTTAACGCGTTTCTCGGACTCTAGCACTGGCCGTTTCTTCTGTCCGCTATTCACGGACAGAATCAACAAGCGGTTAAAGGATCTGTACACAGAGTGTATTGAGCCGCTGCATACCCGGCTCAGTACAGCCTTCAATACCGAAAGCCTTCTCCTCACCAGATACCATCTAACAAGAGAAGTCGGCTCCCGTCTGATCAGTACGTATGAGCAGTTCAGTGTTTACGGTCACGACCTAATCAATGAGACGCTGGTTACTCGGACAAACCGAGCCGTCTACAATTCATACAGCGGGACTTGTACATGCTAAAAGAATTGAGGACTTACACCTATTATAACAGCAATGCCTCTATATGAAGTACCTATTATCAGTCTCTCACTTATAACAATTTACAGTCCGTGGACGCACGGCCGCAATACTGGTTCTCAAAAGTGATAATCTATAACAATTTTATCAATGTAGGTGTTTTTGCAGCTGCAATGTCTTGCTTATTTTATTAAATAAATGTATTTTTTATATTAATTATGAGCTATATGACACTTGGAATATTGTTTTAATAAATTATTATTCTCTCATAGCGCGCCCTCCTTTGCTTCTTTTTTTGATATGTCTGATAAGCGTGTCCTCTCTTCATCTGGTTCCTGAAATGGCTCATTTATTGGGCTCGAAGGAGAAGTGGCAATACAATCTATAGTTAAAAACAAAAGCCCAAAAGAGGTAATGTATTAGTTTATAGTAAATATGTGTTTTGAGAGAGTGCATTAATACATTCCAAAAGAGGAGGTCAATCTGCTGCTGCTAATATACGTTGTTCTTAGTCACTCATCTACTGTGCAACATAACTTCTGATGGTATCATTACATTTTGTGAGGCTAGAGCAGTTTTTGGCCAAGAATTTGGACCTAAATTAAAATTTAGCATTAGTGAGTTGAGTGAGGCAGCTTGTCTTCAAGACAAATATAAGAGCTGATCTTAACCTACATACAGCCTGCCAAAAGCGGGACAGGCAGAGTGGTGTGTACTGTTACACAATGGTCATACACCTACACACTTTTTATAACCAGGGTTGCACGAAGCTTAAATAGATCTAATTTTGTATGAATTTTGAAAATTACTCTGAATTTAGGCACATGATTATTTCCTATATTCATTGTGAATGGAGTGTCTCCTCTTGCATTTACTCATTAAAAAGTAATGCTGGTTGCTTCACATTTGCACGATATGGACAAATGTGAATATTATAGTACCTTCTGCAATGGGTTGAGGGTCCTGGGATATCGACATTGAGGCAGCGGAGCAGCTTTCCAGGATGTGTGAAGGTGTCAATTTTTCAGGCTCTTTTGATTAAACAGGTTTTCCTTTAGTCCGTCCAGCTTGTGAGGATTTTCTTTGGTTTGTCATGTCTTTTTTCCCCCTCCTCTCTCCCTTTCTGTTGGCTTACGGACAATCTACCTGCTAAATAAGAAAATTTACTTAGAATAAATTCCCCCCCCCCAAAAAAAAAAATTATACCCAAAGTACCCCAAACTTATTTAAAACTCAATTATGTTTATAATATATTTACCATGAGATTTGCTTGTACTTTTTGCTGATGTGCCAGCTGTTGAGGCAAATGTTTCACCAATAGAAAGCGGCATAGTTCTTCCATACTGTGATTCACCTGATTCTGGAAATTAGGACATTAAAGTTGTAGAAAGATAAATAAATGAATTAGAAAAGAGAGTACAGTGTAGATCACTTTATTATTGTTTCGACTATTGCTGGAGATTACCTTGTAATTTGCCTTGGCCTTTTGAAGAATTTGCAGATGTGACTGTTCTACTCCCACTACCAGAGACCTGTCTTGGACGATGTGTTTCACTGGGATCTGTATTAAAGGGAGGGTTATGCAGAAATGTGAATTTTTTGAACACAAAGGCAAGTCTGAAGTATTGAATAATTAAAAAAAAACACATTTTGCACAGCCAACCCAGTGCATGGACTAATGACGCATAAATGCTGTTTAGCAGATAACGTAGACTTTGGTTTATGATACATTTTTAAAGTAATTAATCAAAATTAAAAGACGGTTTAATGAAAGACCAAAAAATAGGATTTTAATACCTACCGGTAAATCCTTTTCTCTTAGTCCATAGAGGATGCTGGGGATGCTTCAAGAACCATGGGGTATAGACGGGATCCGCAGGAGACATGGGCACTTTAAGACTTTCAAAGGGGTGTGAACTGGCTCCTCCCTCTATGCCACTCCTCCAGACTCCAGTTATAGGAACTGTGCCCAGGGAGACGGACATTTCGAGGAAAAGGATTATTAAATTTATTTTTAAAACTAAGCTAAGATACATACCAGCTCACACCTCAAACACGCCGTACAACATGGCATTGAACAACAACGCATGCAACGGCATGACCAATCTCAGTCACAGACTGACTGTACTCAACTCAACAAAAGTGTAACCATAACCAACTGCAGATACAGCCCGCACTGGGACGGGCGCCCAGCATCCTCTACGGACTAAGAGAAAAGGGTTTACCGGTAGGTATTAAAATCCTATTTTCTCATACGTCCTAGAGGATACTGGGGATGCTTCAAGATCCATGGGGTTTATACCAAAGCTCTAGAACGGGCGGGAGAGTGCGGATGACTCTGCAGCACCGATTGACCAAACAAGAGGTCCTCCTCAGCCAGGGTATCAAACTTGTAAAACTTTGCAAAGGTGTTTGAACTCGACCAAGTAGCAGCTCGGCAAAGCTGTAATGCCGAGACCCCTCGGACAGCCGTCCAGAAAGAGCCCACCTTTCTGGTAGAATGGGCTTTCACCGATTTCGGTAACAGCAATCCTGCCGAAGAATGAGCCTGCTGCATCATATTACAGATCCAGCGTGCATGCTTGGAAGCAGGAGCCCCAATCTTGTTGGGAGCCCACAGGACAAACAGAGCCTCTGTTTTCCTAATCTGTGCCGTTCTGGCGACATAGATTGTCAAAGCTCTGACCACATCGAGAGACTTCGATTCCGCCAAGGCGTCAGTAGCCACTGGCACCACAATAGGCTGGTTTATGTGAAACGATGAAACCACTTTTGGCAGAAATTGCTGACGAGTTCACAACTCCGCCCTATCAGCATGGAAGACTAAATAGGGGCTTTTGTGAGACAAAGCCGCCAACTCAGATACCCGCTGATATGGTCATGTAAAATAATTGAAGAACAATGAAGTCTCTTTGGTAGATTTATTGCATTGTGAAGTTCACAGGGCTCACGATAAAAGAATATCATGAACTGCACATTGACACGTTGATTTCATCTTATATACTTTCATCATAGCATTACATGATCTAATCAAATTAACAAGCCAATCATATACATAGACCAATTACATTTCAAATATCAGAATATATTATAATTTATAAACTCCCCTTATGGGGGATTTCCAATTAATTAGCTCAGCATCTTGTGATTATGACTGTTACATTAAAAATATACTTTTACCTTCAACATACTTTCGACTTCCCTTTTCTATAGGATACTAGCTAACCACAGTCTATGAAATACTGTAAAGCTAGACTAACTTCCTTAATTGCTACTAAAATCAAAGTTTCTGCAAACATATAAGAATCTCATTTAAAGCAACAGTTTCTTTTAAGCAATAGACAAACTGACATCCAGCTTCCATTTTGTGTATTCACTTATCTATATCATTCCTCTCTCTGCCAATATACTTGGCACTCTAATACACAAATCAGAAGGTTCAATTTCACAATTTCTAATGAGGGTTAGGTAGACGCACAACATAGGAAAAAGGTAGCGTACCCCAAAACTCACACTCGCGAGTGTGAGTTTTGGGGTACGCTCCACCAATATATTATTGACTACACCTATTGGCCAGGCGCAGTTCAAGTGAATCAGGCCTTGGTACTGGAAAAAGAAACCTTGATGGGCTTAGAAATATCTGATTAAAGTGTGAGTGGGGTACGCTTAGAACCACCACTAGTTCCCTTGTAAAAGACTCATCTGACATATAGAAGGAATTTACTACACATTGGTTTTTCTTGTTTCTATATTTCCCTACATGTTGCCATATCCTGGAGAAATTACACCAGCCAATATCTATTGAAGGATTCACCACAGGAAACTGCTAATAAGGGATGTAACGGTGATATTTTTATTACAAGTGGTTTTGTTTTATTAGAGCGCTGTTGGTGTAAATACAGATCTCAAATTTCTGGTATTGTGAGTAGTGTCTGAGATGTGGTGACATCTCCTGAGATCTGTTATACCATAAGCTGCTTGGCGCCTGTCCTGGGACACCCCCGAAAAAATCTCTGTTCCATTATAGGAAAAAGGTAGGTTCACGGGGATGGGCCTGGCGCCAATGCTCACCGCACCGGACGGGAATCCCTGTTCTTTTTATAGGAACCTTCTGGTGTTGGCTAAGAGGGTGTTGACACAGTTAGGTGAAACTCGCTTGTATTTCATGTCTAACATACTCATCCTGATTAATTTCTACCCTGTTATCCAGTCCATAAGTAAAATTAACAAGCTGTGTACTTTCCCTACCTGCCTGATCCTCCTCTAAAGCCTGGTATATGGGCTCAGCTTCCTGGAGTTGTAAACTTTCATAAGATTTGCTCATGTCAGCATATACCACCGGTCTTTCCTGCTGCCCCTGACTTGTTCCCTGAGTCACCTGTTCTAGTGGAACCTCATCATCTATTTGTATCCTGTGTGTTTGAAATGGATGTTTTCTCACCCTTCTTCTTTAGTGAGTGCCTTTAATTCTTCAGTTGTTAATAAACCAGTAAACAATTGTACCATATTACTATGTGTAAATGAATGTGTCTTATACAGCCGTACTAGCTTGATTAACTTACTTTGGCTTTCTCCTATAATGGTTAAATTTTTCTAGGGTCCAGGGCACATGGATTGACCATAACTTGCCCTCATCAGTAGTTACTACTCTTAGTGGAGCACGTAAAAGTGTTTGTTGCTGTGCTACCTTACTTCATGTAATTCCAGTTGCAGTCATGTTATCTGGGTGTATGTTGGCATAATTTGCACCCTTTTTTTTTTTTTCCTTTCCCTTTTTAAGTGGAACACATTCATTGTCTTCATTTCTCTCTAAACAATGATATCTGTGCTAAATAGGCAGAAGGGGGAATATAACGAGATGTTTCTAGCCATAATGTATATACCTTCCATTCTTCAGCCTTTTTCTCTTAATTTACTTAATTCTATCCACTTGTCTATGCTAAAGGTTCCTATGAATGATCTATCAAGGTATTTTGCATGCCATCTCCTGAGAAATTTCACAGCCACACTCCCTTGTCTCTGATACATCACACTCGCTGGACTGCCGTGCGGGATCTCTAACATAGAAGAGCCCTTCGGTGTGGACATCTCTTGACCCATTGTAATGGCTAATCTTTATTTTACAGTCCAGCCTCAATGTCCAATACAATGGTAAACAGGGACGCTCCCCTTGTTTAGAGAGATATTACTCCACTTAGGAAACCTCACCACCTCGTCAGGTGCCACGGCTCTGAACAGGCACACGTGTTCCACACTCTGCTAAGCTTGGCCTTATAGTGTACAAGGTGCTTTTCACAGTGGGTGAGTATCCCTGATACTATCCAGCATAGGAGAGTTTAACCGGAGCCTCTCTCTTACCTGGGCCCTGTCCAGAATCTGCCGGCGTAAAGCCTCGGCCAATCACACTCATAATCACTCACAGACTTCACGCTTAATTTAGCAAGATATGGCAGGCAAAAGATCCCATAAAATCATTAAATATGATAATGACAGAAATTACAATCTTAACACTCTATACTAATCACTGCATCTGGTAATAAAATGCAGTTAAAATCAATTTGGTTCCATACTCACAATCTCCAAAAAGACTTCAAGGAGTTACAAGCCAACAATAACACACAAAGTCAGCAGACCGAGGCAGGGACACATGGAGCAGAAGTAAGATAACAGCTCTTACCTGTGGCCACTGTTGATTCAGGTGTCCCGGCTCCAGCCCACCTTCCTTCTTCGTGTGTCAATGTTGGGTTGATCTCGGTGGCACAGACCTCCAAAATGATATGGTCATGTAAAATAATTGAAGAACAATGAAGTCTCTTTGGTAGATTTATTGCATTGTGAAGTTCACAGGGCTCACGATAAAAGAATATCATGAACTGCACATTGACACGTTGATTTCATCTTATATACTTTCATCATAGCATTACATGATCTAATCAAATTAACAAGCCAATCATATACATAGACCAATTACATTTCAAATATCAGAATATATTATAATTTATAAACTCCCCTTATGGGGGATTTCCAATTAATTAGCTCAGCATCTTGTGATTATGACTGTTACATTAAAAATATACTTTTACCTTCAACATACTTTCGACTTCCCTTTTCTATAGGATACTAGCTAACCACAGTCTATGAAATACTGTAAAGCTAGACTAACTTCCTTAATTGCTACTAAAATCAAAGTTTCTGCAAACATATAAGGATCTCATTTAAAGCAACAGTTTCTTTTAAGCAATAGACAAACTGACATCCAGCTTCCATTTTGTGTATTCACTTATCTATATCACCCGCCTTGCCAAGGCCAACAACATGACTACTTTCCAAGTAAGGAATTTTAACTCAACCTTACGTAAAGGTTCAAACCAATGAAATTGCAGGAACTGCAATACCACATTAAGATCCCACGGTGCCACAGGAGGCACAAATGGAGGTTGGATGTGCAGCACGCCTTTCACAAAGGTCTGAACTTCTGGAAGGGAGGCCAATTCTTTCTGAAAGAAGATTGATAAGGCCGAAATTTGTACTTTAATAGAGCCTAACTTTAGGCCCGCATCCACACCTGCTTGCAAAAAGTGGAGCAACCGCCCCATCTGAAATTCTTCCATAGGAGCCTTCTTGGATTCACACCAAGACACATAATTTCTCCAAATACGGTGGTAATGCTTTGCCGTTACTTCTTTTCCAGCCTGAAGAAGTGTGGGAATGACTTCACTGGGAATACCCTCTCGGGCTAGGATTTAGTGTTCAACCGCCATGCCATCAAACGCAGCCGCGGTAAGTCTTGATACACGCACGGTCCTTGTTGTAACAGGTCCTCCCGTTGCGGAAGAGGCCAGGGATCTTCTATGAGCAACTCCTGAAGATCTGGATACCAGGCCCTCCTTGGCCAGTCTGGAACAATGAGTATCACCTGAACCCTTGTTCTTCTTATAATCTTTATCACCTTTGGAATGAGTGGAAGTGGAGGGAACACATAGGCCGACGGAAACACCTCACTAGGGCGTCCACTGCTATTGCTTGAGGGTCCCTTGACCTGGAACAATATCTCTGAAGTTTCTTGTTGAGGCGGGACGCCATAATGTCTAGTTGAGGAATTCCCCAATGAGTTGTCACTGCAATGCAAAGACCTCTTGATGAAGACCCCACTCCTGGATGGAGATCGTGTCTGCTGAGGAAGTCTGCTTCCCAGTTGTCCACTCCTGGAATGAAGACTGCTGACAGAGCGCTTGTATGTCTCTCCACCCAGCGAAGAACTTTTGTGGCCTCGGCCATCGCCGCTCTGCTCCTTGTTCCGCCCTGGCGGTTTATGTATGCCACTGCTGTTATGTTGTCTGACTGAATCAAGACTGGCAGACCGCTTGCAGAATGCCGTTGTAAATGGCCCTTAATTCCAGAATGTTTATGTGCAGACAAGCTTCCTGGCTTGACCATTTTCCCTGAAAATTTCTCCCCTGTGTGACTGCTCCCCAGCCTCGGAGACTTGCATCTGTGGTCACCAGGATCCAATCCTGAATCCCGAACCTGCATCCCTCCAGAAGGTGAGAACTGTGCAGCCACCACAGGAGAGAGATTCTGGTCCTGGAAGATAGGATTATTTTCCGGTGCATGTCCAGGTGAGACCCAGACCACTTGTCCAACAGGTCCCACTGAAACACCCTGGCATGGAACCTGCCATACTGAATGGCCTCATAGGCCACCACCATCTTCCCCAGCAACCGAGTGCATTGAAGAATCGACACTCTTGCCGGTTTCAGAATCTGTTTTACCATGTTCTGTATTTCCAGAGCCTTTTCCACTGGAAGAAAAACTCTCTGTAATTCTGTATCCAGAGTCATGCCCAGGAACGACAGCCGTGTCGTCGAAACCAACTGTGATTTTGGCAAGTTTAGGAGCCAACCATGTTGTTGCAGAATTGTCAGTGATAGCGCAACATTTTTCATCAATTGTCCTTGGATCTCGCCTTTATGATGAGATCGTCCAAGTACGGGATAATTGTGATTCCCTGCTTGCGCAGGAGAACCATAATTTCCGCCATAACCTTGGTGAAAATCCTTGGAGCCGTGGACAGACCAAACGGCAACGTCTGAAATTGGTAATGACAATCCTGAACAGCAAACCTTAGGTATGCCTGATGTGGAGGATATATGGGGACATGTAAGTAGGCATCCTTTATGTCGACCGACACCATAAAATCCCCCTCCTCCAGACTGGAGATCACTGCTCAGACAGATTCCATCTTGAATTTGAATTTTTTTAGAAAGAAATTGAGGGATTTTAGTTTCAGAATCGGTCTGACTGAGCCGTCCGGTTTGGGGACCACGAACAGACTCGAATAAAAACCATCCCCCTGTTGTGACGGGGGTACCGTGACAATGACTTGATTTTGACACAGCTTTAGTATCGCAGCGCATACTACCTCCCTTTCTAGAAGAGAAGCTGGCAAGGCCAATTTGAATAATCGGTGAGGGGGCACGTCTTGAAACTCTAATCTGTACCCTTGGGTTACTATTTCTAATATCCAAGGATCCAGGTCCGAGTGCACCCAGACCTGACTGAAGAGTTTGAGACGTGCCCCCACCAGTGCGGACTCCCACAGAGGAGCCCCAGCGTCATGCGGTGGATTTGGTAGAAGCCGGAGAGGACTTCTGCTCTTGGGAACTTGCCACAGCCTGTGACCTTTTTCCCTTTACTCTTCCTCTCGCAGCAAGGAAGGAGGACCCTCGTCCTTTTTTGTATTTATTGGACTGAAAGGACTGCATCTGATAGGGGGGCGTTTTCTTCTGTTGTGCAGCAACATAAGGTAAAAATGACGACTTACCCGTGGTAGCCGTAGATACCAGGTCAGTGAGGCCGTCACCAAACAAGACACTACCGTTAAATGGTAAAGTCTCCATCGCCTTCTTAGAGTCAGCATCAGCATTCCATTGATGAATCCACAATGCTCTCCTAGCTGAGACAGCCATGGCATTGGCCCTTGAACCCAAAAGGCCAATATCCCTTACAGCTACTTTTAAATATGCTGCAGCGTCCCTGATATGACCCAGAGTCAAAAGCACGCTATCCCTGTCTAGGGTATCTATCTCAGATGACAAGTTACCTGCCCACTTTTCAATAGCGCTACTCACCCATGCCGAAGCAACGGCAGGCCTGAGTAGCGACCCCGTAGTGACATAAATGGATTTTAGTGTATTTTCCTGCTTACAATCCGCAGGATCCTTCAGGGCTGCCGTGTCAGGAGACGGAAGAGCCACCTTCTTGGATAGACGCGACAGAGCTTTGTCTACCGTGGGGGTTGACTCCCACTTGTCCCTGTCCCCAGAAGGAAATGGATATGCCACTGGAATTCTTTTGGGAACCTGTACCTTCTTGTCAGGATTTTACCAAGCCTTTTCAAAAAGAGCGTTCAGTTCATGAGAGGGAGGAAACGTTACCTCAGGTTTCTTTCCTTTATACATACAGACCCTAGTATCAGGAACAGCAGGGTCCTCTGTTATATGCAACACTTCTTTTATCGCCATAATCATGTACTGAATGCTCTTAGCCAGTTTAGGATTCAATCTGGCATCACTATAGTCGACACTGGAATCATAGTTCGTGTCGGTATCCGTATCTGCTATCTTGGTAAATGCACGTTTCTGTGACCCCGAAGGAGTCTGAGTTTGTGACAATGAATCCTCCATGGATTTCCTCCATGTCTGGTTCTTAGACTCAGATTTATCTAATCTTAGTCAACCGAGCCACATTTGCATTCAAAACATTCAACATATTTACCCAATCAGCCGTCGGCGGTGCCGACACGGTCACTCCCACAGCCTTTTCTGTCCCCACTCCAGCCTCCTCCTGGGAAGAGCACTCAGCCTCAGACATGTCGACACACACGTACCGACACCCACAACCACACTGGGGCTATAGGAGACAGACCCACAACAAAGCCTGTTAGAGAAACACAGAGGGAATTCTGCCAGCTCACAACCCAGCGCCTATCCCGGTTCTGAAGCGAGTAAAATATTGCCCAGACCTGTTAGCGCTTTTACTTTCAAATAATTAGCACCAAATCTCTTGTGCCTCCCCCCCATTTTGCACCCTGTTACTTGTACAGCAGTGTGAGAGGCCAGGCTCAGCGTCTCTGCAGCTACTGTGAAGAGAAAATGGCACTGGTCAGAGCTGTGAGGGCTAAGACACGCCCCCTTAATAGCGCGCTTCAGGCCCGCTTAATTTCTGCCAGTCGCTAGTTGAGGATTAATGCTGCCCAGGGCGCCCCCCGCTCCCTGCACCCTGCAGTGCCGTTCTGTATGTGGGAGCATAGCGCGCGGTACCTCAAAAGCCATCTTCTGCCATCACTGAAGTCTTCTGATCTTCTTTTACTCACCCGGCTTCTGGCTCTGCAAGGGGGGTGACGGCGCGGCTCCGGGAACGAGCAGCTAGGCGTACCAAGTGATCGGACCCTCTGGAGCTAATGGTGTCCAGTAGATTAAAAGAAGCAGAGCCTTTGAACTCACAGAAGTAGGTCTGCTTCTCTCCCCTCAGTCCCACGATGCAGGGAGCCTGTTGCCAGCAGGTCTCCCTGAAAATAATAAACCTAACAGTCTTTTTTCTGTGAAACTCTGGAGAGCTCCTCAGTGTGCATCCAGTCTCACTGGGCACAGAATCTAACTGGAGTCTGGAGGAGGGGCATAGAGGGAGGAGCCAGTTCACACCCCTTTTAAAGTCTTAAAGTGCCCATGTCTCCTGCGGATCCAGTCTATACCCCATGGTTCTTGAAGCATCCTCTAGGACGTATGAGAAAACACAACGAACAATCTACTGAAAATCACTGTTTCTGAAGTGCAAATCTTGTTGTGTCGCATTTACTGTATAATTTGGCTGTTTAGGTGCTGAATACAGGGTGGTCATATGTCTTGAAACTAGGGTGAAGTTTACTTTTTGACAGCTTTTTGGATGGTAATTTTGTTTTAACCCTTCAAAATTTTTTTAGATGCAGTAACAATCTAAAATGTTCTAATTCCTAAGCCGAATGGCAAACCGGAGCAGTACTTTCATACACACCTAGTAATGTGTGTTTGATTAGTTGAGTTTTTTAAAAAGGGAGTTTTGAACTACCTTCCTCAGTCCATAAGGGCTTTTCTAGTATTCTGCTTGCCATTGATGCCATCCTTGCTTGTTTAGGATGATGGGATTTTGTCCTTTTTCCATCCTCTGTAGTGTGTCTTTTTTTACTCGGTCTGCCTTCTTGGCTGTCCGTGCGAGTTCTTTCTCGAATTCAACCTTGAAAACATAGTACATTTGTAAATAAATACAATTTTATTTATTTTATTAGAAACTTTTTTTAAAAGAAACTTACTTTGTGCCTGGCTTGAGCCTGAAGGCCGAGAGGTTCTGTAAGCAGTACCACTTGTTGATTGTCCTTGATGTCATTCCGACATAGATTCTCTTGTATCTGTATATTTTTGTCAAAAATGTTTTCAACATTTCTTTAAAAAAAAGAGAATAAAAAGGGGGGTGGGGGTTAGATTGGTTACCTTTCCTTATAGAAGGCCTGGAAATGCTGCTATCTATGCTTGCTGGCAAGTCTTGAACCATGGCTGGATTCATTCTCTGCATAATTTTCTCTTCCCAGGGCAGCCAAGTCAATACCAATGCCGGTTCTCCGTCTGTACCTTTTTTATAATTATGTTTTTTGGCCATTTTTTTCTTGGTGCATCGCCTGCAATCACTATCGTTTTTTACATACATCTACTTCCCTTACTACACCAGAAACTGCAGTAACATTCGCAGCAATTTGCTTCCATATTTTATCTTTTCACTCGGATGAGTTTTAGCAGAGCGATGACCTAAAAACTTGTCATAAAATTTGTCAGCACCTTCGATTAATGCGTCATTCTCTGCATTGTTAAATTTGACAGATCGCATTGCCTTAGTTTTTTTTACTTTTGGACTGAGCAGGTTCCTCACCCTCAGAGGTTTCAGGATCCTCATTACTCTCCTGTAAAACAAAATTAGAAATATTTTTTTATGAGGCATGGCTTCGGCGGACATGGAGTAGCACACAGGCTGTGTGTCTCTCCAGCTATCTCATCCTGATTCACCATCCTGTGTCCAACCTGGGCCTGCAGTCCACCCCAATACCTGCAGTACAGTGTGAGGGTACCCCTGTGCCGCTCTGGGACCTGTCAGCCCGCTATCCGCTGCAGCAGTGTGATTCTAGTATGTGGGGGCCCCGGGCCTGCTAGAACACGTGGGATGCCGCATTCCTCCTGCCCGCACTGAGAATCTGCACCCGGCTCCCGTCTTAAGCTCTGCTCAAGCCCAAGTCCGCGGCTTCCCCTCTGCCGTCGCTGGAGGAACTGTGGCGGGCGCCTCTCCTACCTTGCTCCTGTCTGCTTGGGAGCGTCTGCGAGTGGTCCCCGGCCGCGGCACCGTCACGTGACCCGCTGCCGCTCTCCCTGCTCGCCTCGGCGGCCCCAGCCTTTACCCTCCGGCTCCTGCACGATCGTCCTTGTTCTACTGCTGGGGAGGAGGTGCATGGCACGGCTGGATTCTATAAGTGCCTGTGCCCTCCCCATACAACTGCTGCCTTGCTGAGCTCTGCTCCACATGGGGACAGGCAGCAGTGTGCTATTAACCCTTGGAGGGCTTTGGTGTTGCTCAATCTCAGCTTCACAGCACACATTTAATTGGATCCAGTTCTATGCTGCATGTGCCCCATATGCTGAGGGGGGAGTAAAAATATTTTTTTATCCTGTTGCATTTACTCATTCTGTGCTGACAGAGCCTGATTCTTCCGATATCATACACGTTCACTGGTCAGTTTTGGTATACTATACTTACCCGCAGGCAGCGACTGGACAACTCTGATATACTACATTGAGTTATTCATTGGCCGCCCCTGGACAGTTCTTGATATACTATTTAATATACTTCTTGCTCTCTGCCGTCCGCTCGGCTATAATGGTCAAACCGCATCAGTCTGCCGCGGCGAAGTTAGAGGAGTTTGCCAGAAATCCGCCGACACGGTACCAACAGGGGGGGAGGTGCGGTCAACCTCGACACCGCCTTCTCCGTCGGCTAACTCCTCATTTGTGGAGGCCACCGATGCTGCTTTGCAAAAGGTGCTGGATGCGGTCACGGCCAGTGAGGCCCGCTTGGCCGACAGGATCGGTCAGGTCCAGGCGGACTTATCCATTATACACCAAGACCTTCAGCAGGTGCGAGAGAGGGTCGGTGAAGTTGAGACGCGAACCTCCATGCTGGAAGACACGGTTACGCCTCTCGGTAGACACACTTCTTCTCTGGAGTCTCAGATGACGGAGGTACATAAAAAGATGACGGATATGGAGGGGAGATTGCGGCGAAATAATGTCCGTTTCGTCGGACTCCCGGAGAAAGAGGAGCGTGCATCTCCTGAAAAATTTCTTGAACGTTGGCTGTGTTGGATGCGTTTGGAGCAGAGGAGTTCACCTCACACTTCGCAGTGGAACACGCCCATAGGGTCCCGATGCGCCCATTACCTCCAGGGGCACCTCCTCGTACGTTTATTGCCAAACTCCTTCATTATCGGGATAGAGATGTGATTCTGAGACTGGCCCGCACTAAGGGTCCCCTTAAGTGGAACCTTTCCCCGGTTTCAGTTTTTCCGGATTTTGCTGTCGACATCCAGAAGGATAGAGCTCAGTTTGTCCCAGTGAAACGCAGGCTGCATGAACTGAATATCCCCTATGCCATGCTATTTCCGTCTAAACTGCGGGTGGTCTCGGATGGAGAAACAAAATTCTTCATGACCCCTCGTGAAGCATCAGTGTGGCTAGACGGACGCTTTCCGGCATGGCGGGCGTTAGCCGCTGATTGAACTTATGCATTTGATTTCTCTACTTGCAAGTATACGGTTTCTTTTATGCCTGTTATGTTATTGTTATATTGTCTTGGGAGGGATGTATAGTTGTTTGTGGTTATGTTCTTTATGACTCCCTGCAAGATGTCAGTTTGGCTGGATAGACGCTTTCAGACTCGTGGAGCAGTGGCCGCTGATTGCTTTCTGCGGCCCTTATGGGCCTTCACTGAGAGTGGGTTGCATTGTGGAGATGGGCGACTGTTATGTTGCCTCTACGCTGATCTTGGGCCTTATGCTCTCGGTGTTCGCTCTGCCATACAGTCTTTAAGGGGTAAATGGTTGTTTAGTTGGGGTCTGGTAATGGTCTAGGGGGGGATTGGTTTTGTTTTGAGTTTAGCTGGGGGATTCTCCTGTCTCAAGGTCATTATATTCTTGGCCCCCTCAGTGGATATAGTAATTTGACCTTGGTTTAGGGTGTTTTGTTGTTAGGGAACCAGGTATGCTGCTAGTTTTAGGTGGTATATGGGGTGGGGGTTATTTTAGACTGTTAGTATTGATGTGTTTTCATTTTTTTTTTTTTGCTGTGCAATGTGCTTATTTCTGCTATGTCTATGTTGCAACTAACTGCAGGCGTATCTTCTTTGATATTCACTGGCGGTGGCTGGCCGCGGGCACTCTGCAATATTACAACAAGGCCCTGCTATGGCGTTGGTTAAGTTTCTGTCGTGGAACGTGCGGGGGATCAATGACAAAATTAAGCGCTCCTTGATCCTTCGACAGATTAAGCTTTATGCTTTGGATATAATTTGCCTGATGGAAACCCACTTACTGGGTACTAAGATTATGTCCCTTAAAAAACCAAGGGTGGGCTGGGCTTACCATTCTATGCATACTGCAGCGTCCCGGGGAGTGTTGATCCTAATTAGGAAGTCTGTTCCCTTTGCACTTGATTCTGTGCAAATAGATCAATGGGGTAGATATGTATTTCTCAGGTGCAGAATTAACTCCGTCCCCTTGTTATTGTTGGCTGTGTATGTACCCCCTCCATACTCGCATGACGTCCTTAAAAAGGCATCTGCCTTTATGGCTGCTTCCCCTGACATAGCCGTTATCTGTATGGGGGACTTCAACAACGTTTTGAATCACTAGTTGGATAGGTTGTCCGGGGCGTCCTTCACCCCACAGCCCAAGAATTCCCCATTTGCAGACACTATGTCGGAGTTGGGTCTGATCAACCCCTGGAGATTGAAGAATCCTGATTTGAGGCAATACTCATGTTTTTCACGCTCTCACTCTTCCTTCTCTAGGATAGATTTGGCTCTTCTGTCCCGGGAGCCTTTACCCAAAGTTCAAAATGTCAAATATGAGACTAGGGGTATCTCGGATCACTCCCCTATATCGTTACATATTGACTTAAACTGTCAGCGAGGCCGAGCAGTGTGGAAATGTAATCCCTTTTGGCTGACGCATATGGGTGAGGGATCCGAATTGGAGGTTAGCTGGTTAGAATTCTTTGTTATGCATGATGACACCTCGGATGTGTCTCTGCTACGGGACACTTTCAAGGCTTTCTTGAGAGAAACATTGATTAAACGGGTAGGGAGTCTTAAATCCTCCTTTAGAAAACATGAGTCTGAATTGGAGGCCCGGGTGGTTGCTTCAGAGGTGATGTATGTGCGGGATGGCTTGGATGCCTCTAAGTTGGTGTGGCTTCATGCGCAGGGTGAATGGAAGGAGTATCTGTGGGGGAAAACCCAGCACAGACTTACATAGAAACATTGAAACATAGAATTTGTCGGCAGATAAGAACCACTTGGCCCATCTAGTCTGCCCCTTATTTTTTTTATTTTTTTTTATATTATTTTTTTTATCACTAACCTTATTTGATCCTTATTTCTCTGTAAGGATATCCTTATGTCTATCCCATGCATGTTTAAATTGCTCTACTGTCTTAGCCTCTACCACCTCTGATGGGAGGCTATTCCACTTGTCCACTACCCTTTCTGTGAAATAATTTTTCCGCAAATTTCCTCTGAACCTCCCCCCCTCCAGTCTCAGTGCATGCCCTCGTGTCCTATTGCTTCTCTTCATTTGGAGAATGTTTCCCTTCTGGACTTTGTTAAAACCCTTGATATATTTGAAAGTTTCTATCATGTCCCCCCTTTTCCCTTCTCTGCTCCAAACTATACATATTGAGATTTCTTAGTCTTTCTGGGTATGTTTTGTGATGTAGGCCATGCACCATTTTAGTTGCCCTCCTTTGTACAGTTTCTAATGTGTTAATATCCTTTTGAAGATATGGCCTCCAGAACTGAATACAGTATTCTAGATGAGGCCGTACCAATGACCTATACAGTGGCATTATTACTTCTTTCTTTCTGCTGCTGATTCCCCTCCCAATGCAGCCAAGCATCTGACTAGCCTTCCTCATTGCCTTGTTACATTGCTTACCTGCCTTTAAGTCATCTGAAATAGTGACTCCTAGATCCCTTTCCTCCTCAGTAGTTTCCAGTATAGTGCAATTAATACTATATTTAGCTTTTGGATTTTTGAGACCCAAGTGCATGATTTTGCATTTTTTGGCATTAAACTGTAATTGCCACACTCTTGACCATTCCTCTAGTCTACCTAGATCCTCAATCATTTGTTTTACCCCACCTGGTGTGTCTACCCTGTTGCATACCTTTGTGTCATCTGCAAAAAGGCATACTTTCCCTTTAATGCCATTTGCAATGTCACCAATAAAGATATTAAAAAGCACTGGTCCAAGTACAGATCCCTGGGGTACTCCACTGGTAACATTTGCCTCCGAGGTGACTTCACTTCTCCTCGCATGTCCAGTATGCTACTGGGGATAGATCAGGTACTTATTTGGCCAGTCTTGCAAGGGGTGATCGTTCCTCTCATACTGTAGTGGAGATTTTGGATTCAGCTGCGTCTGCTGGACCGCACCCCCCAGATTTTGTCTCATACTATCAGGCACTATATAGTTCTAAGTTGACCTGCTCCCCACTAGAACTGTGTGACTACTTGGATGGAGTCCACTTGCGCCGCATCTCCAGTGAGGCTAGGGCCCTTCTGGACTCTCCTTTGTCGGTGGAGGAGATTGAGACTGTGATCTATGCCTCCCCCGATGGTAAGGCCCCTGGCCTTGATGGCATCCCGTCAGAACTGTATAAGAAATATACAAAATTCATTGCCACTCAGTTGCTTGAGTTGTTCAGTGAAATTTTTGCCCAAAGTGCGCTTCCCCCATCTGGCGGAGGCTTTGATTATAGTGATTCCCAAGCCAAATAAGGACCCCAGGAGGGTTGAATCCTACCGTCCTATTTCCCTGTTGCCCACGGATATTAAAATCCTGGCCAAGGTTCTAGCAATGTATGCAGCGCGCCTGCGCCAAGTAAATTAGCACAAAAGTTTGGTATTTTACTCACGGCGTAACAACGTTTTTTCATCGTTCTGCTGATCGTAGTGTGATTGACAGGAAGTGGGTGTTTCTGGGCGGAAACTGACCGTTTTCTGGGAGTGTGCGGAAAAACGCAGGCGTGTCAGGGAAAAACGCGGGAGTGTCTGGAGAAACGGGGGAGTGGCTGGGCGTGTGTGTGACGTCAAACCAGGAACGAAACTGACTGAACTGATCGCAGTGTACGAGTAAGTCTCGAGCTACTCAGAAACTGCTAAGAAATTTCTATTCGCAATTCTGCTATGCTAAGATACACTCCCAGAGGGCGGCGGCCTAGCGTGTGCAATGCTGCTAAAAGCAGCTAGCGAGCGAACAACTCGGAATCACCCCCTATGTACAGCATACATTGTTCTATAAGCTCCATGTTAACATGTGATATTGATTCTAACTTATAATCTATGTCTCGGAATTTAGGCCTGCACTGATTTACTTTGATAACTGTGATAACTGGTCCCTACTGGACATGGGAATCTGCGTATTCCCTGGGTTGGGGATCTGTTGTGAGTTGTGTTGTTGTTTTTTCTTTGTATTTTTGTTTAATGAAAAACAGAAAATCAATAAAAAAGTATTGAATTAAAAAAAAAAAGGATTTTGTTAGAGCCCCTGCCTGTGTGTGAAGGGATTGTGTGGTTGGTGTATGCGTGTTGAGGGATGGTGGGGTGGGTGCATGTGTGTGGAGGGATGGTGGGGTGGGTGCATGTGTGTGAAGGGATGGTGGGGTGGGTGCATGTGTGTGGAGGGATGGTGGGGTGGGTGCATGTGTGTGGAGGGATGGTGGGGTGGGTGCATGTGTGTGGAGGGATGGTGGGGGGTGGGTGCATGTGTGTGGAGGGATGGTGGGGTGGGTGCATGTGTGTGGAGGGATGGTGGGGTGGGTGCCTGCGTGTTGAGGGATGGTGGGGTGGGTGCCTGCGTGTTGAGGGATGGTGGGGTGGGTGCCTGCGTGTTGAGGGATTGTGGGGTGAGTGCCTGTGTGTGAAGGGATTGTGGGGTGGGTGCATGTGTGTTGAGGGATTGTGGGGTGGGTGCATGTGTGTTGAGGGATTGTGGGGTGGGGGCCTGTGTGTTGAGGGAGCATGAGGTGCCAGCCCGGTGGGGTAGAGGGTGGAGGGGGGGGGGGGGGGGGGGTAGTGGGATTGCTAAGCAGTGGTTTTTAAAAAAAATACCTGTGTCATACTCCATAGCCCCTGAACTCTGTCTTGGCTCTGGCTGCCACTCCTCATCACTATCAGGGATAGGATTAGAAGACACTGGAGAAGGGATTGGCCTTGGTCTCTTCTCACGAGACATTCCTCTAACAATTGTGGTGAAAAATAATGAGAGCAAAACTCAACACACCATGCAGCAGAACATTTTCAACATAATAGAACGTGCAGCACTGCAGTTGAAACAGAAGAATCAGTTCAGACAGATTTTTTAATAATTTTTTATGTAAAAAAAAAACTTGAACATAAAAAAAAATATAACCCACCAAAAAAAATATACTGTCCTCCCAGGTCTGATCCAACTTTACTTTTGTGAAGGACTCCCAACATGGAGAAAGGTAGGTCTTTAAAATCACACATCACCATGATGCCCCTCCCCTCACCCATCTAACATACCATGTGGCCCCCGGGGGCCACCAGCCCAAGTTTAGATGGGTGGGCAGAGGGGCCACATGGCAAAGGGGTTAAACTAGTAGGGGAGCCCATGTGACCACATGGCAAGTTGGATGGGTGGGCAGAGGGGCCCCTGGGGGCCACATGGCAAAGGGGTTAAACTAGCAGGGGAGCCCATGTGGCAAGTTCAGATGGGTGGGCGGAGGGGCCGCCGGGGGCCGCATGGCAAAGGGGTTAAACTAGCAGGGGAGACCATGTGGCCACATGGCAAGTTGGATGGGTGGGCGGAGGGGCCCCCATCGGGCAACATGGCAAAGGGGTTAAACAAGCAGGGGAGCCCATGTGGCCACATGGCAAGTTGGATGGGTGGGCGGAGGGGCCCCTGGGGGCCACATGGCAAAGGGGTTAAACTAGCAGGGGAGCCCATGTGGCAAGTTCAGATGGGTGGGCGGATGGGCCGCCGGGGGCCGCATGGCAAAGGGGTTAAACTAGCAGGGGAGACCATGTGGCCACATGGCAAGTTGGATGGGTGGGCGGAGGGGCCCCCTTGGGGCAACATGGCAAAGGGGTTAAACAAGCAGGGGAGCCCATGTGGCCACATGGCAAGTTGGATGGGTGGGCGGAGGGGACCCCAGGGGCCACATAGCAAAGGGAATAAACTGGGAAGTGACCCCATGTGGCTGGATATAATGATTAAGAGGGTCCCTAAAATACAACTGTGGCTAGCCTGAGGCACGGGTAGACCTGTGACATGGGGGAAGGAGATAATATAATAGAGATGGGGAACTTACCAATCTTCTCCACCAAACAAGGGCAAAAAGGCAGGAACAATATGCTGCTTCTTGCACTTGCAATGCCTCCACATTAAATATACAAGTATGCTATACACCGTGGAGGCTGACCCACGCCGAAAAAAACAAGCTTTAAATAGCGATATTTGGCACCTCACCATATACGACCGATTGGACAGTTAACGGATGAAGTGGGCGTTAAGTCGTTGCTAATTGGATCCCTGCGCAAAGTCGAAACTGAAAGCAATATTTTTCGAATACCGACGCCTGGCTCCTGACCGCCAGAATGCCGGCAGCGGCACCACGGCTATTCCCACTTGTGGGTGTCCACGACACCCATAGAGTGGGAATAGAACCTGTGGCAAGCGTAGCAAGCCCGCAAGGGGCTTTATTGCGCTTTCCCCCCTGCTGGCCTTTTGGCGGCCAGGATACTGGTGTTGGTATGCTGACCACCTGGATCCCGTACCCAATGCAACAAAGATCACGCCAAAAGCAAGGTATCTAATAGTTTTCAAGGTCGCAAAGGAACCCAAGGTAACCTCTAAGCAACTGAAGGCCTTTCTCACATTAGCTAATGTTAATGTTCATGAGTCCACCATCAGGAGGACACTGAACAACAATGGTGTATATGGCAGGTTTGCAAGGTGAAAGCCGCTGCTCTCCAAAAAGAACATTGCTGCCCATCTACAGTTTTCCAAAGAACACCTGGACAAGCCAGAAGGCTTTTGGGACAATGTTTTGTGGACAGATGAGACCAAAATAGAGCTTTCTGCTGAGGGGTACACTGGGCTCCACAAGGATAGACATTGGAGTGTAGAATAGGATCTTGATCCGAGGCACCAACAGGCTGAAAAGCTTTGACTGTTCCCAGAATGCATAGCGCCGCCTCCTCTATAACCCCGCCTCCCTGCACAGGAGCTCAGTTTTGTAGTTGGTGCTGCAGTAAGCAGGCACATAACAGAGGGGCTGCTCCAGGCACCCCTAGGAAGAGCTTTTTTGAAGAAAAAGTGTAGACTATAAGGGCAGCAGCGGTGTGTAAATGTCAGAGACATTCACTGCTGCAGCTCCATCTCTCCCCAGCGGCGCTGTACACTCTCGAGCCCTGGTTGCCGGGTAACTACAGCAGGAGGCTTCGGTTTTCTTCATGGTCAGGCACACATGACGGGGGCTTTCCAGGATTACGTGGCCGCGCTTCGGGAGGTGGTGAGTGGGTCCCGCTTGCGGGACCCGTACTTTATTGCGATCCGGCGCGGTCAGTGGGAGGCGGGCCGCGCGCGCTGGCGGTGGACACTGTGGCAGTACAGGCGATCCCACTAGATCACCAGGGCATGGGTGCAGGTCAGGTTTTCCCTTAAAACCATTTTAATAGTAGCCCACAGTACCCAGTGGTTTTACCAGCAGGGGGATAAGGCTTAGACCTGAAGCCCCAGGGTGCCATTTCCCGCAAATGTTCCCGCCCTGGAGCTGCATATCTGTCTCTCCCTCACTCCCTGTCAGTGTCTGGGCGCCATTTCTCACAACTACACTGTTCCTGGGACTGCTTGGGCAAATCCTCCTGTGTAAAGCCGCCTGGTTGTCAGTGCTGTGACTTTACATGACACTTAAGTATTCTACCTGCCTTTTATACAGTGTTAGTTAAGAAAGAGTGCATTTAGTCAGGGTTTTCTAATACAATTACCCTGTGATATACATCCAGTTCTTACTGTGCAGTGTTATATCTATTGACTATATAGCTATATATAAGCTAGTCCAGTGCAGTATTATTGTTAGTAATAACCTCTGCATTGTAGAAACTGTGACTATCTGTGTGTGCATTAGGTCGCTGAGTGGTGTCCATTTCGTGTCTCTCTCAACTTGCTATCCCTATATTCTATAACCTGAGGGGGCTTGGTGCGTTAGGTTTTATATTTATATAGGATTTTCACAAAAATATACTTTAATACGTATTTTTCTCTGTGATTTAGTCACCATATCTCTCCTTTATCTCTGCTAGTGCTGACTACACTGCGCAGGGGTTTGGGCTAGAGGTATTGTGCTGCTGCCAATTGTACTGTGTTACCTGATACTGCAAGTTATATCATGTCTGCTTCTGAGGGTAACGGTTCTGGGGCTGAACACACACTGCCGGTGTTGCTGAAGCCACAGATCCCTAGGAGGAGAATTTAGCAGCTGTGGGCTCTGGTTCTGGGGGCTCCTTGCCCCCCAGTGGAACTGTGGTAACGGAGGCACATAATGACCCACCGTGGGCCGCTTTTTCCACGCTTCTACATACGCTAGTTAATAAACACACCCTATGCAGTGCCAGATTAAGCTCCACATTGGCCTGGAGCTGCAATTTTCGAAGGGCCTATAGTTTGTGCCGCAGGAGGTGTGATTAGCATGGCGGAGGTGTGAGTACTGATGGGGGGTGTGTGACCAATGTTTTTGTGTGTGGGGGGGAGGGTGTTCTGTGCCATGTAGGGCATAGCTACCATCTATCTTCAACCATCTCAAACTCCCTTCCCTCTAGCTTATATGAAGCATACAGCACCCGTTATACTGTATAACTGATAGTTGCATAAATACCCTTATCCCCCGAATCCAAGCTGCATCCTAACAATGCTGGAGCTAATTACCTTCACAGGTTGCAGTTATGTGACCGACAGTCACAACACCTCCCCCTACATCCCGAAGCCTCACTATCCCAACAGTTGGCATGCCGACCAACAGGGACTAATCCACGACGCCCATAGAGTGGAAATAAAACCCGTGGCGCAGGTCACCACTGAGCCCGCAGCATGAGTGCATCGTGGCTAGCACAACGAGCCCGCAAGTGTCTTGCTGCACTCGACCCCCTTCCCCCCACACCGGCTTTCTGCGGCTGGGATGCCGACTGCCAGGATCCCGGCTGCTGATAACAGGTAACACACCCACCTCCCTAGACCTACTGTACATTCCCTGCTCAATCTATCTTGCTGCAGCGGCCCAGAGCCTGTTCAGTGCCTCCACCAGTCACATGTGTGTATGTATGTATGTATGTATGTATGTATGCACACACACATAACTCACACCACACCAATATACACAAACCCATACCTCCCAACTTTCATATGCAGCAAAGTGGGACACATGCGCGGCGAAGCGCTCTCAGAAAGGGGTGTGGACTATGAAAAGGGGGCGTGGCTTCACAGGAGGACCCACAATCGCGAGCCACGCCCCTGTTTCGTCACTGAGGGGGCATGCCCATGAGCTGCTGGCATGCCCTCTCTCCCACTGTCTCCACTGAATAGACGCTTAGCTGAGACGCTGAATTGACGCTGAATAGTTGCTGAGCAGCGATGACAGGAGCCTCCCATCTGCCCCCTCCCACCTGCGGGTGGGACAGCGGGACAGTCCCCAAAAAACGTGACTGTCCCGCGAAAATCGGGATAGTTGGGAGGTATGCAAACCCCCCTGTATATACATATACCTCTCCATATGACTATATACACCCCTCCTGTATATACACATAACCCCTGATATACTGTATATATACTCCTGTACATTCATATATTCACCCCATATGCATAAATCCCTCTATGTATACACAGTCACACACCCCTTATGTATATACACATACCCCTCCCCAATATAAATATATACACCCTCCTGTACATGTATATACCCTCTTTGTACAGTTCATATATACACACACCCTGTATATACACACAATCCCCAATAAACATATACATCTTCCTGTATATTTACATAAACCCAATATAGAGTGATAATATACACCCCTCCTATACATATACATTCCATATGGTATACTGAACTGCTCCAGCACACACAGGGTTATACCACACTGCACCAGCACACACAGGGTTATACCATACAGTGGCAGTACACACACACACAGTTACACTGCACTGCGCACACCACACAGGGCTACACCGCACTGCTCCAGCACACAGTTTTACACCGCACTGTGCCAACACACACAGGATTACACCTTAGATTGCCTGCATACACTAGTTAAGTACGTACAGTGGCAGCACACAGAGTTACACTGCACCAGCACATGCAGGGTAAATATGTACAGTGGCAGCACACAGGGTTACATTGCACTGCACCATCACACGCAGGGTAACTCCATACAATGACAGCAGCACACAGGGTTACACTGCCCTGCACCAGCACACACGCACAGGGTTACACCACACTGCATACACACGCACAGGGTTACACCACACTACAAACACAGGGTTACACCGCACAGCACACACAGGTTTACACCGCACTGCACAGACACATACAGGGTTACACTGCACTGCACGCACACGCACAGGGTAACAACGCACTGCACACACACATGCATGCACAGGGTTACCCCGTACCACACACACATGCACAGGGTTGCACCGTACTGCAGAGGGATACACCATACTGCACACGCATACACACGCACAGGGTTACACCGCACTGCACACACACCCACAGGGTTACACCGTACTGCACACTCCCCCTCAGGGTTACACTGTACTTCACACACACGCACAAACATGGTTACACCGCACTGCACCCCCCCCCCCCCCCCACACACACACACACAGGGTTACACTGTACTGGGGACACACATACAAACATGGTTACACCGCAACGCACACACACCCACAGGGTTACACTGTACTGCATACACACCCACAAACATGGTTACACCACACTGCGCACACACATACAGGGTAACATTGCATTGCACGCACATATATGTATATGTTAACACACACACTCACTGCATACAGTATATTGAAATCTTGTCAAGATACAGTATCAGTGCATTATTCTAGCAGCCAGCAGGAAACAGAAAAGCAACTCACTCACTCCGATGAGCAGCAGGCAGCACTATAGCAGGACATGACTGAGAGGAGGAATAGGATCATCTTCCACCCGCCGGGCCGCCTTCACGGAGCTTTATTCGATGGTGGGACTGGGACAGTGACATCGCGTGGAGGAGGAGGCGTCAGGTTATTATGCATAGGAAGGGCCTGCGCCTGCACAAGTTCCGGCGTTTGATCCACAGGGTGAGGGAGGGGGGTCGCGGTAAGGGGAGAATGCGCCGCTGCCGTTGACGGCCGGCGGAACCTCCGAAGGCTGCTGGCGCCTGGCAGTGGCAGGTTGCTGTAGCAGGATACACAATTCCTGTCTACAGCAGCCACCAGATGCTGTGTTGGGCCTATTTTGATTGGGGGCCTGGAGCTGCAGCTCCATCTGCCCCATTGTTAATCCGGCCCTGCCCCTATGGGATCCCCTATGCCGGTGCAACCGTATGTGGTCCCTGCAGCTAACCCGCCATGGGCGGACGATTTATCTGCTCAATTGAAGAAGTTGAACCAGTCCCTAACTACTAAAAGGTCTGACCCTCGCTCGCCCAAACCCAAGGGGTCCTCTAAGCGAGCTGTTATCTCCTCACAATCCACTGCTGTCACTGACACCTCGTCTGATGAAGACGGCACTTACACTGACCCCACAGATTCTGACACAGATACTGCTGATGGGGAGGGTAGTTCACATGTGGATGTTCCTGATCTTTTGGAGGCTATTAAGTTGATTTTACAGATTACGGATGATCCCGAGCCATCCGTCCCTCCTAAGAAACCAGATAGTTTCAAGCATCAGAAGGTGGTTAAACAAGTTTTACCTCACTCTGACCACCTAGTGGATATACGTCAGGAACCCTGGGAAAACCCGGGTAAGAAGTTTGTGCCTCAAAAGAAGATGCTGGCTCGCTATCCCCTCGCACCAGAGCTGTCTAAAAATTGGGAAACGCCTCCTCCAGTAGACTCGCATGTGGCTAGGATGGTGGATTCCTCAGCTCTACCTGTCACTACCGTCACGTCTCTAAAAGAGCCTACGGATAAACGTGTGGAGGGTTGTCTAAAAGTGATTTACACCCTTACGGGTGCTGCACTAAGGCCCACTATTGCAGCAACATGGGCCTTGGAGCATGGGCCTTGGAGTTAGAAGCTGAAATATCTTCTGACCATGCTAGACAATGCTTGTCATATATTGTCACAGCTTCTCGCTATATTAAAGAGGCGGCTTCTGATGCCGGTATCCTAGCAGCCAAGGCCTCTACTACGTCAGTCCTGGCTCGCCGGATATTGTGGCTAAGATCCTGGTCTGTGGATCTGGACTCTAGAAAAACCCTGGAGGTACTCCCTTTCAAGGAAGATATTCTGTTTGGGGAGGACTTAAATAAGATAGTGGCTGACTTGGCTACTGCCAAAACTGCCTGTCTGCCAAGTACCGCTCCTTCTGTGCCGAAGGCTAAAGGTACTTCCTTTCACCCCTTTTGTCCTTCAGGTAAAGCAAAAGGTCAGGCGTACAACAAGCAGGCCCGCACTTCCAAACCTGGTTAGCCAAAGCCCAAAAGAGCCTGGGCGGCCCATCAGCCAGCTTCCAAGACCGATAAGCCTGCCGCATGAAGGGGCGGCCCTCCCCCTGGGGGATCCCAGGGTGGGGGGCCGGCTTCTAGGGTATACCCAGGAATGGTTGAAGACCACTTCAGATGCCTGGGTACGGGAAGTCGTCACTCGAGGTTACGCCATAGCCTTCAAAAACCGCCCCCCTCATCGATTTTGCCGGACAGACGTCCCGTTGGACCAGACAAAGGCAAACACTCTACATTCGGTGGTACAGACCCTCCTGGTTACAGGAGTCGTAGTACAGGTGCCTCTTGCGCAGAGGGGACGGGGATACTATTCTCCGCTGTTTCTAGTCCCGAAACCGAATGGGTCCTCCCGGCCCATTCTCAACCTCAAGGCATTGAACAGGTTTGTGAAGGTTTCCAAGTTCCGTATGGAAACCCTTCGCTCTATAGTTCTGGCCTTGGAACCTGGGGACTACATGGTCTCCCTGGACATACAGGATGCTTACCTGCATATTTCTATAGCAGCGTCACATCAGCAATACCTGAGGTTTGCGATTGGCAACCTCCATTACCAGTTTCGGGCATTACCTTTTGGTTTAACTACGGCTCCGCGAGTCTTCACCAAAGTTATGGCAGTGATGACGGTGGTACTCCGCCGTCAAGGGGTCAGGATACTGCCGTATCTGGACGACTTGTTAATCCTGGCAAATTCCCCAGAACTTCTCCTACGTCATCTGGATATGACTGACCGGTTTCTACAAGCCCACGGGTGGCTCATCAACTGGAAGAAATCCTCCCTGGTCCCTGCTGAGAGCATGGTGTACCTGGGAGCGCTATTGGACACTCACAACCAGAGGTTGTTCTTGTCTCAGGAGAAAGTCCTGAAGCTTCAGGACAGAATTCGTTGCTTCCTTTCTCGCCCGCAATTGTCGATACATTCGGCGATGCAGGTGCTGGGCCTCATGGTCTCAGCATTCGACATGGTGGAGTATGCTCAATACCATTCTCGCCCCCTCCAGAAGCTGATTCTAGTCAAGTGGGATGGCCTGCCTCACTGGATCAGGTCACGCATGATCTCATTGACTCCGGAGGTCCGTCTGTCGCTGCTCTGGTGGCTCCAGGACCGACAATTGTGCAGGGTCCGTTCCTTCTGGATATCCAACTGGGTCCTGTTGATGACAGATGCCAGTCTAAGAGGTTGGGGCACGGTGCTGAGCAACACTCCCTTCAGGGTCGGTGGACCAAGGAGGAATCCCTCCTCTCGATCAACATTCTGGAATTGCGGGCGGTCTTCAATGCATTGAACCTAGCCCAGCATTTAATTCAGAACCATCCTATTCAAGTACAGTCGGACAACGCCACCACAGTGGCTTACATAAATTATCAAGGCGGCACTTGAAGCCGTCTGGCAATGAAGGAAGTCTCACGGATTCTACATTGGGCGGAACTCCATCTACCGGCCATATCGGCAGTATTCATTCCGGGTGTCCTGAATTGGGAAGCGGACTTTCCCAGTCATCAGGACGTACATGCCGGCGAGTGGGGCCTCCATCCAGAAGTGTTTTAACTCCTAGTGGAAAAGTGGGGCCTTACAGACATAGATCTGATGGCGTCTCAACACAATCACAAGGTTCCGGTCTTCGGAGCAAGGACAAGGGATCTTCAAGCAGCATTCGTGGATGCGCTAGCGGTGCCGTGGAGGTTTCGGCTGCCGTACGTGTTCCCTCCGGTGTCACTCCTGCCCAGGGTAATTCGGAAGTTCAAGCAAGAAAAAGGAATTCTGCTTCTCATAGCTCCAGCGTGGCCCAGACGGCACTGGTTCTCAGACCTGCAAGGCCTATCGTCAGAGCGTCCAATTCTACTTCCACAACGCCCAGACCTCCTCGTTCAGGGCCCCTGTGTCTACCAGGACCTAGCCCGGCTGTCTTTGATGGCGTGGCTCTTGAAGCTTCCGTCTTAAGGGCTAAAGGGTTTTCTGAGGCAGTCATTCAAACTATGTTGCGGGCCCGGAAACCGGCTTCGGCTCGGATTTACTATAGGGTCTGGCAGTCTTACTTTGCTTGGTGCACATCTAACGATTATGACGCTTCCAAGTTTAGTATAGCCAAGTTGTTGGCTTTTCTTCAGCAGGGCCTGGACTTAGGCCTGCGTCTGGCCTCCCTCAAGGTTCAAATATCTGCCTTGTCGGCGTGGTTTCAGAGAAAAATTGCGACCTTACCTGATGTGCATACCTTTACTCAGGGTGTGTTGCGTATCCAACCTCCCTATGTCCCGCCTGTGGCTCCTTGGGACTTGTCGGTGGTTTTGGAGGCGTTACAAGAGTCTCAGTTTGAACCTCTTGGTTCAGCTGATCTTAAGTGGCTTTCCCTTAAGGTGGTGTTTCTGCTGGCTATTGCTTCAGCTAGAAGAGTGTCGGATTTGGGTGCCTTGTCCTGTAGTTCCCCATATCTGATATTTCACCGTGACCGGGCGGTTCTTTGGACTGGTCCCGGATACTTACCTACGGTGGTTTCTTCGTTCCACCTTAACCAGGAGATTGTGGTTCCGGAACTTGTTTCTCCTGATCTGTCTTCCAAAGAGCGGTCTTTGGATGTGGTACGGGCTCTCCATATCTATGTGAAAAGAACTGCTTCTATTAGGAAATCTGATTCTCTCTTTGTGCTGTTTGGATTTCACAAACGGGTCTGGCCTGCTCACAAGCAAACTTTGGCCAGATGGATTAGAATGGTGATTGCACATGCTTATTGTGAGGGCTGGCCTCTCGGGTCCTGCTCACATTACGGCCCATTCTATTCGGTCTGTGGGACCTTCTTGGGCGGCCCGCCGTGGTGCGACCCTTGAACAATTGTGCAAGGCGGCTACGTGGTTATCTGTGAACACGTTCATAAGGTTCTATGCCTTCGATACTGCCGCTTCCCAGGATGCTTCCTTTGGACGCAGGGTTCTTATGCCCGCTACAGTGCGTCCCCTCCCATAAGGAACTGCTTTAGGACATCCCCAATGTCTATCCTTGTGGAGCCCAGTGTACCCCGCAGCAGAAAAAGAGATTTATGGTAAGAACTTACCATTGTTAAATCTCTCTCTGCGAGGTACACTGGGCTCCACAAGGCGCCCACCCTGACGCACTTAGCTTCTTTGGGTTGGTATGGCATTAGGCGCTGACACTTCTCCTGTCGTGAGAGTGTGGTGTATGTGGCTACTAACCGTTGTCGTCTCTTTTCCTGCATCCGCATTTGCTGGTTAACTAAAAACTGAGCTCCTGTGCAGGGAGGCGGGGTTATAGAGGAGGCGGCGCTATGCATTCTGGGAACAGTCAAAGCTTTTCAGCCTGTTGGTGCCTCGGATCAAGATCCTACTCTACACCCCAATGTCTATCCTTGTGGAGCCCAGTGTACCTCGGAGAAAGAGATTTAACAAAGGTAAGTTCTTACCATAAATCTTGTTTTTTGGTTTAAATAAGAAGCGTTATGTTTGGAGATAGAACACTACATTCCTGCATAATAACCTCATACCATCTGTGAAATACGGTGGTGGTAGTATCTTGGTTTGGGCCTGTTTTGCTGCACTGTCCCAGGATGACTTGCCATCATTGATGGGACAATGAATTCTCAATTATACCAGAATATTTCAGAGTAAAATATCAGGACATCTGTCTATGAGTTGCATCTCAAGAAAACGTGGGTGATGCAGCAAGACAATGGGGGTCATTCCGAGTTCGCTCGCTAGCAGATTTTAGCAGCATTGCACACGCTAAGCCGCCGCCCTCTGGGAGTGTATCTTAGCATAGCAGAATTGCGAGCGAAAGATTAGCAGAATTGCGATTAGAAAATTCTTAGCAGTTTCTGAGTAGCTCGAGACTTACTCCTACACTGCGATCAGCTCAGCCCGTTTCGTTCCTGGTTTGACGTCACAAACACGCCCTGCGTTCGGCCAGCCACTCCCCCGTTTCTCCAGACACTTCCGCGTTTTATCCTAGCACGCCTGCGTTTTTCCGCACACTCCCAGAAAAAGGTCAGTTTCCGCCCTGAAACACCCACTTCCTGTCAATCACACTCCGATCACTTCAACGATGAAAATTCTTCGTTCTGACGTGAGTAAATCTACTAGGTTTTGTGCTAAAATACTTAGCACATGCGCACTGTGTACCATTTTTGCCTTAATCGCTCCGTTGTGAAAATCGGCAATGAGCGAACAACTCGGAATGACCCCCAATAACCCAAAGCACACAAGTCATTCATCCAAAGAATGTTTGAAGAAGAATAAAGTTAAAGTTTTGGAATTGCCAAGTAAGAGTCCTGACCTTAATCCAATTGAAATGTTGTGGAAGGACCTGAAGCAAGCAGTTTATTGGAGGAAACCCACCAACATAACAGTTGAAGCTGTTTTGTATGGAGGAATGGGGTAAAATTCCTCCAAGTCGATGTTCAGGACAAATTAACAATTACCATAAATGTTTACACGCAGTTATTGCTGCACAAGGGGGTCACCAGATACTGAAAGCAAAGGTTCACTTACTTTTGCCCCTCACCGATATGTGAATTTGGATCATTTTCCTCAATAAAAAAATGAGCTTGTCTAATTTTTTTTGTCTCATTTGTTTGATGTGGTTCTCTTTATCTACTTTTAGGACTTGTGTGAAAATCTAGGGTAGTTTTAGGCCAAATTTTAGCAGAAATGTAGACAGTTCTGAAGGGTTCACAAACTTTCAAGCACCCTTCTATATTACACACAAAAAAATCATAAACACCAATAGGGACTCTGGGCAACATAAGCAGTACCCAGTCCAGAGGAACAACTGTGTAGAGACTTTGTGAAGAACAGCAACTTAAAGAGAACTAAATAAAGGAGGAAGGGGGGCTCCTGGTAAGCCTCAGCAATAACCTGAATGTCTAAAATTTGACACTAAATAAGGGAGAAGAAAAAGAGGAAAGCTCTACTGGATTGTAACATGAAATGTACCACAATTTTAGGTAACAAAAGTCAATGAATATGAAAAAAAAAGAAACTTAATATGTTAGAACACAGGTTCTCAAACTCGGTCCTCAGGACCCCACACGGTGCATGTTTTGCAAGTCTCCTCACAGAATCACAAGTGAAATAATTAACTCCACCTGCGGACCTTTTAAAATGTGTTAGTGATTAATTAATACACCTGTGCACTTGCTAGGTTATTTGCAAAACAGAACTTACACTCAGAGTCTCCGCCAGTCACAAATATTGGTGATTATATGCATCCACTCTATTTGTTTATACAGGTTGAGTATCCCTTATCCAAAATGCTTGGGACCAGAGGTATTTTGGATATGGGATTTTTCCGTATTTTGGAATAATTGCATACCATAATGAGATATCATGATAGGACCCAAGTCTAAGCACAGAATGCATTTATGTTACATATACACGTTATACACACAGCCTGAAGGTCATTTTAGACAATATTTTTTATAACTTTGTGCATTAAACAAAGTGTGTGTACATTCACACATTTCATTTATGTTTCATATACACCTTATACACACAGCCTGAAGGTCATTTAATACAATATTTTAATAACTTTGTGTATTAAACAACATTTGTGTACATTGAGCCATCAAAAAACAAAGGTTTCACTATCTCACTCTCACTCAAAAAAGTCTGTATTTCGGAATATTGCGTATTTCGGAATATTTGGATATCGGATACTCAACCTGTATATTCAACTCAGTATCTCCAGGGATCCCTTATGATATTAATACATTGCATCTACTTTTAGAACAGTAGCACTATGTGAACATTAACTTCTAAGATTTTAACTGTGTGTTGCCCAACTGTTTTGTTTATGTGTAATAAAATGTATTATTTTTAAACAAATTGCTCCAGGTACACTCTATATTTTTAAATTTTTGGCTATGCAGAGGAGGCTGGCTACCTCCTCACCTGGTGGCAGCTGACCTATGGGTTGATTATTTTACCCACTTGCACAGCACCAACAAACTTTTACCTTGTTTTTAAGGTCAGTGAAGACACTTGCTGGTATGGTCACATCTGATGCGACCATGCCAGGCAAGTGGTTAAGAAATTCTGAGATGCCAATGACATGGTGATTATTCCTATGTGACCTGTTTTCCAAATCATTTACCTTGTTGGTAAGCCAATAGTGGATATTTTGCAGGCTAGCAGTCACAGTCTTCAATTCAGCCACATCCTACAAGATCTCAACTAATCTCTGTTCAGAAATGGTCAACAACTTGGAAAGCTGTTTAATCTGTGATTTAATGTTAGTACCGCTTGGTTAAATTTAGCAGACTGTGCATCAGAAGCGGCCCCATAATATCTTGTATGCATCTTCATAGGTATCAGGATCTGATGTGGGGGGAGGGGAACGCTAGGAAAGCATGTTTGTCAGTTGCAGCATTGAGGTCTGTGCTATCCTCATCTTGTGTGAGAGTAGCGGTGGCCATATTAGGATCAACCTTTCTTTTTCAGAGCATTGGCACTGGTGCTTAGAGGCCATTGGGGCAGCTAAAAACCAGTCCATTAAGTGCCAGCAGTGTTCCTGTCTAAACACATGCAACAAGACAGATAAATAAAAGTGCGCCTGTATCAGCTGCCCCGTTAACCAGTTGGTGAGAAGTGTCAACCTACACTTAAATTTGCAAAAAAGAACAAGATGTTTACCAATAGGTCCACCGGTGCTTGTTTCCATGATTATTTAGGACTTTGTTAGGCTATAATGTACTCAAACAGAAAAAGTCATAACAAAACCAATCATAGTGTAATATGTATAGTAAACTATAGACACTATATAGTAACACAGTTTTGGAGTGCCTTGAAAAAGACACCAATCCAGTGTTGAAATGTGTTGGACGGGAGGACTCTTATGGGGACATCTATCACCTACCATCTGGATGGACCGCATGTTCCAGGGACACTTGGATTATGTTGTCTATCTCTAAACGCATTTGTCTACTTGCATTGTAGACCTACTCATATGGTGAGAGACCAACCTCTTTTTTTTGTATGTTTTTCCTTGTTTTTAATAATAAACAATATTACACCATTGGAGAATATTCGTCCTTTACATGTACAAAATATATGGGGAGGAGAACATCAGATTTGTGAAGCCTCAAGACCTACATCTAGTTGGGGCAACACCCGCTCCTTATGAAGCGATTTATGTCTACTGTATAAGGTAGACCATCACTTCCGGTACGAGGCTTATCCACTTCAAAATTGGGTTGATATATAGTGTCTATGGTTTACTATACATACTGTGATTGGTTTTGTTATGTCTTTCTGTTTGAGCGTTTCTGTCTAGTCCGGTATGAAAATTTAGGGTGTGTGGGTCGAGATAACAGGAATAGAGCTCCCAATCTCTGGGGCTGCAGTGGAACTGTAGAAGCTGGCATCTGCTCACATGGTCACCAGAACCAGAAGTCTCAGTAACAGCCTTTTAATATAAATAAGCCTTTTACAATAATTACTTTCATAATTCACATTACTTAGCCCCATCAAAAAATATTACATTATATGCACCTTATACCTCTAATTATATTGCTCAGTCTCATAAGCCTTGATCTTAATATCATTAAATCATGAACCCCTTACCCACCATATTTTTAGTATTACCTACCATAAACTAGACCCATCCATCCGATGCCCAAATTCTGATGCTTATGCCTAGTTTTATGCATTATTCTTACTTAATGTACAGAATGTATCTTAATATAGATGAGGATTAGGTTATGTAATTTTACCCACATAATGTAATATTGTAGTGGGGATGACAATGAGGTTACACTTATTCACCTATAGATCTTGGTATTATTATTAATAAATATATTGTATTAGTTCTCATGATATTTGTCAGCAGATGCAATTGCAAGTAGATATTATTACTGCTAGTATATTTTATATCGAATAATCAGCTATGCTGTTTTGTTTTATTTATTGTTCCTTCAGATCCATGTTTCAATATATCACTATTATTGTTTCTATTCCTTAGTTATTGATTTATGTCCAACTTTATGTTATGTATCACAAATTTTGGTAATAAAATATTTCACTATTGGCGAGTATACATTATTGTGCCCTCAATTAATATTAAACATATTAAATGATTCTCCACAGGTTAAAATCCATTACTATTAGTATTTTATTCTAAAGTTTGGATGTAATGGCACCAAAGTTTGATGGCCATACGGGATGCCGCTCAAACTCGTACATTTTTATAAAGAGGCAATCACTTAGAAGGCATGGTTTTGACTTGTAAGTGATTATCGGGGGTAATAGGATAGCCTTGGATGATTTTATTACCTGCGGTAATAAATGTATGTAATAAATGAATGTAGCAGCACTTTAGTTAGGCAGGGCTGGCTCCAGGCCTATTAGCACCCTAAGTGAGAATATTAGGAGCACACCCCCAATGACATGGGAAGATGTGAGTGTGGCACTCCTGGAAAAGTAGGCACAGCCTTACAACAAGGGTGTGGTCTAAATGGGGACACTGTATCCGTATGACAGGAAGAGAGTGATGCATTGGAGAGGCAGTGGGTGACAGACAATGATGTAAAATAAATAATCCTTTTTGCCAATTTAAGTCTCTTGTTGACTCCCCTTCATAATGTGCACAACACTAGTAATACCCAATTCACATAGGGTTATATTCAGCATGCCAGTGGTCCGGATGCCGGGAGTCGAAATCCCAACACGCCATTAGATAACCGGCACCAGAACTCCGACATGACTCAAAATTAGCGGATTCGGTTTTATTCGGATTTACTCGAATCTCCTTATTGGCTCACGGCTGTCACGTGTTTTGGTTAACCAATAATAAGATTTTAAACCTACCGGTAAATCTTTTTCTCGTAGTCCGTAGAGGATGCTGGGGAATCCGTAAGGACCATGGGGATAGACGGGCTCCGCAGGAGACATGGGCACTTTAAGAAAGACTTTAGATCTGGGTGTGCACTGGCCCCTCCCTCTATACCCATCCTCCAGACCTCAGTTAGAAAAACTGTGCCCAGAGGAGACGGACAGTACGAGGAAAGGATTATTGTTAATCCAAGGGCCAGATTCATACCAGCCACACCAATCACACTGTATAACTTGTGATAAACTACCCAGTTAATAGTATGAAACAACATAGCATCAGTTCAAAACCGATGCAACTAAAACATAACCCTTATTTAAGCAATAACTATATACAAGTATTGCAGAAGTAGTCCGCACTTGGGACGGGCGCCCAGCATCCTCTACGGACTACGAGAAAAAGATTTACCAATAGGTTTAAAATCTTATTTTCTCTTACGTCCTAGAGGATGCTGGGGACTCCGTAAGGACCATGGAGATTATACCAAAGCTCCCAAACAGGCGGGAGAGTGCGGATGACTCTGCAGCACCGACTGAGCAAACTGGAGGTCCTCCTCAGCCAGGGTATCAAACTTATAGAACTTTGCAAAGGAGTTTGACTCCGACCAAGTAGCAGCTCGTCACAGCTGTAGTGCCGAGACCCCTCGGGCAGCCGCCCAAGAAGAGCCCACTTTCCTAGTGGAATGGGCTTTAACCGATTTTGGTAACGGCAATCCAGCCGTAGAATGCACTTGCTGAATCGTGTTACAGATCCAGCGAGCAATAATCTGCTTTGAAGCAGGGGCACCAATCTTGTTGGTCGCATACAGGATAAACAGTGCTTCTGTTTCTCTGACTCTAGCCGCTCTGGCCACGTAAATTTTCAAAGCCCTGACCACATCAAGGGACTCGGAATCCTCCAATCACGCGTAGCCACAGGCACCACAATAGGTTGGTTCATATGAAAGGATGAAACCACTTTTGGCAGGAATTGAGGACGGGTCCGCAATTCCGCTCTATCCATATGGAAAACCAGATAGGGGCTTTTATGAGACAAAGCCGCCAATTCCGACACTCGCCTAGCCGAAGCCAAGGTTAATAACATGACCACCTTCCAAGTGAGATATTTTAACTCTACCGTTTTAAGTGGTTCAAACCAGTGTGACTTAAGGAAACTTAACACCACGTTAAGGTCCCAAGGCTCCACCGGAGGTACAAAAAGGAGGCTGAAAATGCAGCACTCCCTTCACAAAAGTCTGAACTTCTGGGAGAGAAGCCAATTCTTTTTTAAAGAAAATGGATAGGGCCGAAATCTGAACCTTAATGGAGCCTAATTTTAGGCCCAAATTCACTCCAGTTTGTAGGAAGTGAAGGAAACGGCCTAGATGGAATTCTTCCGTAGGAGCATTCCTGGCCTCACACCAAGAAACATATTTTCGCCATATACGGTGATAATGTTTAGATGTCACGTCCTTCCTAGCCTTTGTCAGCGTAGGAATGACCTCATCCGGAATGTCTTTTTCCGCTAGGATCCGGCGTTCAACCGCCATGCCGTCAAACGCAGCTGCGGTAAGTCTTGGAACAGACATGGCCCCTGTTGCAACAGGTCCTGTCTTAGAGGAAGAGACCACGGATCTTATGTAAGCATTTCCCTGCAGATCCGGATACCAGGTCCTTCGTGGCCAATCTGGAACAATGAGGATTGTTCTCACTCCTCTTTTTCTTATTATTCTCAACACCTTGGGTATGAGAGGAAGAGGAGGAAATACATAGACTGACTGGAACACCCACGGTGTCACTAGGGCATCTACCGCTACTGCCTGAGGGTCTCTTGACCTGGCGCAATACCTCTGTAGCTTTTTGTTGAGGCGGGACGCCATCATCTCTATCTGTGGCAATCCCCACCGACTTGCAATCTGTGCGAAGACTTCCTGATGAAGTCCCCACTCTCCAGGATGTAGGTCGTGTCTGCTGAGGAAGTCTACTTCCCAGTTGTCCACTCCCGGAATGAACACTGCTGACAGTGCGCTTACATGATTCTCCGCCCAGCGAAGAATTCTGGTGGCTTCCGCCATCGCCACTCTGCTCCTTGTGCCGCCTTGGCAGTTTACATGAGCTACTGCGGTGACGTTGTCTGACTGGATCAGAACCGGTTGGTCGCGAAGTAAGGTCTCCGCTTGACGTAGGGCGTTGTATATGGCCCTTAGTTCCAAGATGTTGTTGTGAAGACAAGTCTCTTGACTTGACCAAAGAGCTTGGCAATTTCTTCCCCGTGTGACTGCTCCCCAACCTCGGAGGCTCGCGTCCATGGTCACCAGGATCCAGTCCTGAATGCAGAACCTGCGGCCCTCTAGAAGGTGAGCACTCTGCAGCCACTACAGGAGATATACCCTACCCCTGGGGGATAGGGTGATCAACTGATGAAGCTGTAGATGTGACCCGGACCACTTGTCCAGTAGGTCCCATTGGAAAGTCCTCGCATGGAACCTGCCACCATCTTTCCCAGGACTCGAGTGCAGTGATGCACTGACACCTGTCTTGGTTTCAACAGGTTCCTGACCAGAGTCATGAGTACATGGGCCTTCTCTATCTGAAGGTAAACCCATTTCTGGTCCGTATCCAGAATCATACCCAAGAAGGGCAGATGAGTCATAGGAACCAACTGTGACTTCAGGATATTGAGAATCCAGCCGTGTTGCTGTGACACCTTCAGCGAAAGTGACACGCTGTTCAACAACTGCTCTTCTGATCTCGCCCTTATTAGGAGATCGTCCAAGTATGGTATAATTGTGACTCCTTGCTTGCGTAGGAGCACCATCATTTCCGCCAATTACCCTGAAATTGGTAATGACAATACTGTACCGCAATTCTCAGGTACGCCTGATGGGGTGGATAAATGGGAACATGAAGGTATGCAGCCTTTATGTCTAGATACACCATAAAATCTCCCCCTTCCAGGCTGGCGATGATCGCTCTGAGCGATTCCATTTTTAATTTGAACCTTTTCAAGTATAGGTTAAGAGATTTTAATTTTAAAATAGGTCTGACCGAACCGTCCGGTTTTGGGACTACAGCCAAGGTTGAGTAATATCCCCTTCCTTGTTGCAGGTCGGGAACCTTGAGCACCACCTGTTGGAGATACAATGTGTGAATTGTATTTAATATTATTTCCCTTTCTGGGGGAGAAGCCGGTAGTGTTATGAGCCACGGCTGTGGCTCATTCCTGTTTTGCATTTTGGTTATGTATTTTATGTTATACTTCTGTTCATGTTCCCCATGGGTGTCATGGGGTGTTCGGAGCTCACCCTTAAGGAAAGGGTACTGTTATGAACCACAGGTAGTGGTTCATTCCTATTTTGTTTATAGTTGTCTTGCAGGCCAGGTTTTCCCATTGCTCTGGTTTAAGAATACTCTTGTTTGCTGCCGGTGGTGAGTCTGTGTAATTGCAGCTTGTTCCCATGTGTTCAGCCTCACCTGTCTGTTGATTGTACCTCTCAGTTGTGCAGCAGGGCAGCTGCACGACATAATTAATTAAGACTCTCTGTTATATGCTGGCTCAGTGCAATTCACAGACGCTGGTGATATTTCCAGGTTTCTATACTTCCAGAGTTCTTGCGTTCTGAGCTAGTCCCTGCCAGTTCCTGAGCTCCTGTCTAGTAGTGTCTGTCTAGCTGCTTCCAGTGTTGGTTCCTGTGTCGATTCCTGTGTCCTGCCGTGAAGTGTTCCTGTCCAGAAGTCCTGTGGCTTTGTCTGTGCCTAGTCGAGTTTCTGGCTTCTTGGTGTCCACCGGTCTGTCGTTTGGGATTCTGCCTGTCCTCCGGTTCTGAGAGTCTGTGTCGGCTACATTGGGGTTTCCTGTCCGTTTGCCAGTGTTTGTACCGGTTCCGTGAGTAGCGGCTTTGCCGCGTCCGTCGGCCTAGGCCGCAGTATTCTTTGGTTATATTTTGTTACTGGTGTTTTGCAGAGGGTTCTGCTTATGCTGTCACCGCCGGTACACAACAGTATTGTGTCGGCGAGTGGACAGCATTTCCTTGGTTGTTCTTTTCCTTTGGCGGCGTGCCGCACATATATTTAGTTTTAGGGTAGTTAGTAGCCCCCAGCTTTCTGTTGTTTTAGTCAGAGGTCCCCTTGTTATTATCCTGTCTCGGTTCACGCCTTGTCTCACGCTAAGACCTGGGGACATCGGAGTTGGGCAGACATAATCCGCCCTGCAAACGCGGCTGCCGTGGGCCCAAGAAACCATAGTCACTCAGGCGTGAACTGACCACACGGGTAAACGGAGGTAGGGTGCTAGGGACTATTTCCACACCACACCTTATTTCAGCGTCACGTTCTGGTGCTCAGGACTCACTACGCAACATCTCCCTTGTTCTGAGCACCAGGAACCTAACAGGTAGGTCCGATAAGGAAAACCGGCGAGGAGGCACCTCTTCGAATTCCAGCTCGTAACCCTGAGAACCAATTTTTATTGCCCAGGGATCCACCTGTGAGTGAACTCAGATGTGGCTGAAGAGTCGAAGACGTGCTCCCACTGGGGCGGACTCCCTTAGCGGAGCCCCATCGTCATGCGGTGGATTTAGTAGAGGCCGGGGAGGACTTCTGTTCCTGGGAACTAGCTGTGCCCTGTGCCCTTACCTCTGGTAAGAAAGGACGCTCCTCGTACTTTCTTGTTTTTCTGCGACCGAAAGGACTGCACTTGATAATGTCGTGCTTTCTTAAGCTGTGAGGGAATATAAGGCAAAAGATTAGAATTACCAGCTATAGCTGTGGAGACCAGGTCCGAGTGCCCTTCTCCACACAATTCCTCAGCCTTGTAAGGTAAAACCTCCATATGCCTTTTTTAGTCGGCATCGCCTGTCCATTGTATGTTCCACAGGACACGTCTAGCAGAAATCGACATAGCGTTGACTCTAGAACCCAGTAGACCAATGTCTCTTTGGGCATGTCTTATATATAAGACAGCATCTTTTATATATATATATATATCCTAGGGTCAATAACATGGTATCCTTATCTAGGGTGTCAGTCTCCGCTGATATGGTATCTGTCCACGCTGCTACAGCGCTATAAACCCATGCCGACACAATCGCCGGTCTGAGTAGCGTACCAGAATGTGTGTAAATGGACTTCAAAGTACTTTAACTGCATGCTATCTGCAGGATCCCTGAGGATAGCTGTTAAGTCAGCGCTACCTTTTGGGTAAACGTGTCAATGCCTTGTCCACCCTAGGGGAAGATTCCCATCGTATCCTGGCCCTAGCAGGGAAAGGATACGCCATGAGAATTCTTTTTGGGAATCTGCAGTTTCTTGTCTGGAGATTCCCGCTCTTTTTCTTCATGAGAGGGGGGAAATTTACCTCAGCTTTCTTCCCCTTAAACATGTGTACCCTTGTGTCAGGGACAGATTAGTCATCAGTGATATGCAAAACATCTTTTATTACAATAATCATATATTGAATACTTTTCTGCCAGTTTTGGCTGTAACTTTGCATTATCGTAGTCGACACTGGAGTCAGACTCCGTGTCGGTATCAGTGTCTATTATTTTGGATAGTGGGCGTTTTGAGACTCTGAAGGTCCCTGCGACATAGGGACAGACATGGGTAGATTCCCTGTCTGTTCTCTAATCTTTTGTGCAATAAATTTACCTTAGCACTTAATTCCACATATCCAGTCAGGTGTCGGCGTTGTCGACGGAGACACCACACACACACATTTGCTCCATCTCCTTCTTAGGAGAGCCTTTTACCTCAGACATGTCGACACACGCGTACCGACACACCACACACTCAGGGAACCCTCTTATCTGAAGACAGTTCCCCCACAAGGCCCTTTGGAGAGACAGAGAGTATGCCAGCACACACCCCAGCGCTATATGACCCAGGAAAAAAACACAGTAATTTAATGTTTTACCCAGTAGAGCTGTTATATATTATCTGCGCCAAATTATGTGCCCCCCCTCTTCTTTAAAACCCTCTTTTCTACCGTGGTATAAGCAGGGGAGAGTCCGAGGAGCTTCCTCTCAGCGGTGCTGTGGAGAAAAAATGGTGCTGGTGAGTGCTGAGGGAGAAGCCCCGCCCCTCGACGGCGGGCTTCTGTCCCGCTCAATATACTGTACACTGGCGGGGGCTCTTTATATATACAGTGGTTAGCTGTATATATCCTATTTTGCCAGAAAAGAGGTTTACATGCTGCCCAGGGCGCCCCCCCCCCCTGCGCCCTGCACCCTTACAGTGACTGCCGTGTGTGAGGTGTATGGGAGCAATGACGCACAGATGTAGTGCTGTGCGTTACCTCAGTGAAGATCATGAAGTCTTCTGCCGCCTCTGAAGTCTTCTTTTCTTCTCATACTCACCCGGCTTCTATCTTCCGGCTCTGCGAGGGGGACGGCGGCGCGGCTCTGGGACGAACTCCAGGGTGAGACCTGTGTTCTGACTCCCTCTGGAGCTAATGGTGTCCAGTAGCCTAAGAAGCAGAGCCTTGAAACTCACAGAAGTAGGTCTGCTTCTCTCCCCTCAGTCCCACGATGCAGGAAGTCTGTTGCCAGCAGGCTCCCTGAAAATAAAAAACCTAACTAAAATACTTTCTGACAGGAAACTCAGGAGAGCTCCCTGTAATGCACCCAGTCTCCTCTGGGCACAGTAGTAAACTGAGGTCTGGAAGAGGGGCATAGAGGGAGGAGCCAGTGCACACCCAGATCTAAAGTCTTTCTAAAAGTGCCCATGTCTCCTGCGGAGCCCGTCTATCCCCATGGTCCTTACAGAGTCCCCAGCATCCTCTAGGACGTAAGAGAAAAGAAAAATCCAGAAAAAAAGAACTTGCGATAATTCTGTAGTTAAGAACCGAGTAAATCCGAGCCCGCTCATCTGTTCTCAAAATGTAGACGCCAGTATCCCGACAGCCAGCATCCCGATGGTAAGTATGCCGGGATCTCTTAGGGTTAGGCTGCGGAGGGGGGGGGGGGGGGGGGGGATTAGGTTATCTTCTCCATCGGGATACTGCTGTTGGTTTTATGCCCACTGGCATCCCGAAAGCTGGTAACTTGTATCACACCCTTCACATATCACACAAAACACTATACAAGTAAATTCTGCACACATAACACACTCAACCTCACCCTCATTCCATTACCATAATATATAGCTAGTAATAAACAGTGCTTATTAACATCCTCTTTTTATATTTCTGACACATAGTGCAACAGAACAATTCAAACTACTCTACATAGTAGAGCCCTATACACAAGGCCCCCTGCAGCAGAGCCCCTTAAATACAATGCCCGCAGTAGAAGATCCCCTTATATCCCATTGTGTATAAGGGGCACTACTGCTGTGGGCATTGTGTAAAAGGGGATCTACTGTGGGCATTGTGTATAAAGGGATCTGCTACTGTGGGCATTGTGTATAAGGGAATCTTCTACTGTGGGCATTTTATATAAGGGGCTCTACTGCAGGGGGCATTGTGTATAAGGGGGATCTGCTACTGCAGGCATTATAAGCACTTGAAGGGGGGACTTGAACTGCTCACCCAAATGTTAAATATAATGAGATTTGACCATGCTGAGAGTAGTGCTATCTAGATAACAAAGAAAATGGAGGCACACACTCTAAGCACTAATAACTTGGATAGGAAAAAAATGAAAACCTATAAATTAACGGAGTATAAATGAGGATCTTAGCGCATACTTGGCAAATACTAGACACCATCCACCATGTGATGGTGCACCCCATCAGATGGGTACCTATAACTGCTAACTCTAACACATTATGATCACTGGTGTCGAGAGGGAGGGTAGCAGGTACTAATTACATTGGCCCAGCCGGAGCCCGGGTCCGTTGCCCCCCTTTCCTCCTGGGTATATGCGCCATCTTCCCAGTGACATAGTTGGGATGATGGCGCCACACATTGAAAGCAGACACTGATTCTGTGTCAGAGTCTTTGCTCTCTAGTGTCCATGCTCCATATTCCCAAATATCACTGGGAAGATAGTGCCGGCAGAGGAGGGACTCACTTCCCTGGAGCAAGCAAGGTAGGAAGCAGGTGCCCTTCCCTGTGCCCCCCTGTAGTAAAATGGTGGCCTCCCTGTGGAGCATGTATATTAAAACATTCAAATATTTTTAGGGGTGTGGACATGCCCCATTTTTAGACCATGCCCCACATTCATTACCAGGGCCTAGCGTGGCTCTCTATGCCCCTGATTATAATACATTGCCTGATACTTATGTTGATACTGGACGCAGTGAAGCAGTGTTATTGTGCATGTGTCCCAAGTGTTAGCACACAAAGAAGTAACAAGACAGGCACAGTTGAAAAATATTTTGTCACCGTTTTCAATCTTTACACACACTTATCAATTTAAAAAATATTTTGTGGCCTTTTAGATGATCCTTCTTGTCCCAAATGCGGCCATCAAATGGCAGACCTCTATCAGTGTCTATGGGCTTGCCCACTTTTGAGACGGTTCTGGCTAACAGTATGGCGCTTTGCTTCCCAACATTTAGTGAATTACGTCCCCTTTACGCCAGAATGGGCGATATTTGAATTGCTACCTCCTGGCACCAGAGCTCCCAAGGCCGTTAAAACCTAACAAAAGTCTTTTACAGAGAAACTCAGTAGAGCTCCCCTGCAGTGCACCCAGTCTCCTCTGGGCACAGGATCTAACTGAGGTCTGGAGGAGGGGCATAGAGGGAGGAGCCAGTGCACACCCATCTAAAGTCTTTAGAGTGCCCATGTCTCCTGCGGAGCCGGTCTATACCCCCATGGTCCTTACGGAGTCCCCAGCATCCTCTAGGACGTAGGAGAAATTACTCTTAGCGATTTAATCAGCTGCTAGAAAGGCTGTTTTGCATATGTGGATACATAGTTCCATTCAAACTTTAGAGATCTTTAAGGACAAACTATTTTTTTATATGCCACATGGATTGGTTGGAGGCCTCTCTTCAAAAAGAGTCTCGTACCAAATAATTTTTTGCAACTTGGGAAAGTTTTGTTGAGACGTTACCTACTCCTATTAAAGAGACCAATGTTTTCGCAATACACTCTGGTATGAAACTAGGATTTGTCTTAGAGACCCTCCCGTTACCCTTGATAACTTACCCTTGATAGCGCTGGCTTGCGGCCGTGACGTGTTCCCATCTCTCTGAAAGGCACAGGTGAACCTATGACCATCTTCTGTTGAACTATACTATTGCACTTGCTATATCTAATTACGTTTTTGGCGTTAAGTATTGAGGTCTTCCCCACATTCTGTACCATGTAATCAGTGGCGTAACTAGAAATTTTTCTCCCCCAAGCCAAAAAATTCTTCGGCCCCCCCCCCCCCCCCCCCCTTCATGCTCCATAATTGGGAGCAAGAAAGGGATAAACATGCGCGCGCCGAAGACGCGCGCGCCAAAAAAGGGGCGTGGTTTTGCTGGAGTGGGCGTGGTTTCGCATAAAGGGGCGTGGCATTGCAGGAAAAGACTACCTTATACCCCAGTTTTGCAACCTGCACGCCCATACGTTGGCCGCCACAGGAAAGAAAAATAATCCTGATTCATGCCCCTTACATTATTTGTCATTTTTCCTCCTTATAGTAATGCCCAGTATACATTATGCCACATACTGCAATGGCCCTTAGACATTATGCCGCACACAATAATGCACGACACAATATGCACACACTGTAATGCCCCCGACACATTATGCCACACACCGTAATGTCTGTGACACATTATGCCACACACCGTAATGCCTGTGACACATTATGACAGGAATCGCAATGCCCGTTATACATTATGCTACACACTGCAATGCCCCTGATACATTATAGCACATACAATGTCTGTGACACATTATGACACACACCGCAATGTCCGTGATACATTATGCCACACACTGCAATGCCCGATACATTATAGCACATACAATGCCTGTGACACATTATGCCACACACTGCAATGACCTTGAGACATTATACCACAATGCCCGTGATATAGTATACCATACACCGTAATGCCTGTGACACATACCGCAATGCCCTGCCCGTTATACCCTATGCCACACATCGCAATGCCCGTTATGTATTATGCCACACTGCAATGACCCTGAGACATTATACCACATACCACAATGCCCGTGATATAGTATACCACACACCGTAATGCCTGACACATAATGACACACACCGCAATGTCCGTGATACATTATGCCACACACTGCAATGACCCTGAGACATTATACCACATATCACAATGCCCGCGATATAGTATACCATACACCGTAATGCCTGTGACACATTATGACACACACCGCAATGTCCGTGATACATTATGCCACACACCGTAATGCCCATTACACATTAAGTCCTACAGTAAGGCTTCTAATTACTTTTCAATTACCTGCTCGTTGTCAGGGGTTTCATGCACTGGGTGTCATGCTCGTTGCCAGGGGTTTCATGCACTGGGTGTCATGCTCGTTGCCAGGTGTTTCATGCACTGGGTGTCATGCTCGTTGCCAGGTGTTTCATGCACTGGGTGTCATGGTCGTTGCTAGGAGGTAGTCCTTGTTGCTAGGGCTGTGCTCCCAGTGCCACATATGTCCCCAGTGCCAGATATTCCCCCACGGTGCCAGGTACTTACATGCCCCAGTGCCAAATATAGTCGTCGTCCCCATGTGCCAGGTACACATATACCCCCTCAGTGCCACATATGCCCCCAGTGCCAGATATTCCCCCCCAGTGCCACATATGCCCCCAGTGCCACATATGCCCCCAGTGCCAGATATGCCCCCAGTGCCATATATTCCCCCCCAGTGCCAGATATTCCCCCCCAGTGCCAGATATTCCCCCCAGTGCCAGATATTCCCCCCGTGCCATATATGCCCCCAGTGCCAGATATTCCCCCCGTGCCATATATGCCCCCAGTGCCAGATATCCCCCCCAGTGCCATATATGCCCCCAGTGCCAGATATTCCCCCCAGTGCCATATATGCCCCCAGTGCCAGATATTCCCCCCCCAGTGCCATATATGCCCCAGTGCCAGATATCCCCCCCCAGTGCCAGATATTCCCCCCAGTGCCAGATATTCCCCCCAGTGCCATATATGCCCCAGTGCCAGATATCCCCCCCCAGTGCCATATATTCCCCCCCAGTGCCATATATGCCCCCCGTGCCATATATGCCCCCAGTGCCAGATATCCCCCCCCCCCAGTGCCAGATATTCCCCCAGTGCCAGGTATTCCCCCCCAGTGCCAGATATGCCCCCAGTGCCAGATATTCCCCCCAGTGCCAGAAATGCCTCCCCCCCCCAGTGCCAGATATGCCCCCAGTGCCAGATATCCCCCCCAGTGCCATATATGCCCCCAGTGCCAGAAATTCCCCCCCAGTGCCAGGTATCCCCCAGTGCCAGATATCCCCCCCCCCAGTGCCAGATATTCCCCCCAGTGCCAGATATTCCCCCCAGTGCCATATATGCCCCAGTGCCAGATATCCCCCCCCCAGTGCCATATATGCCCCCAGTGCCAGATATTCCCCCCCCAGTGCCATATATGCCCCCGTGCCATATATGCCCCCAGTGCCAGATACCCCCCCCCCCCCAGTGCCAGATATTCCCCCAGTGCCAGGTATTCCCCCCCAGTGCCAGATATGCCCCCAGTGCCAGATATTCCCCCCAGTGCCAGAAATGCCTCCCCCCCCAGTGCCAGATATGCCCCCAGTGCCAGATATTTACCCCCCCCCCCCGCCGTCGCCGTCGCTTTTTGGAGGGACACAGAGGGCACAGCTCGCCTCTCCTGTGTCCCTCCTGCTGCATCATCTCCGGCGGCCGCGGGTCTATTAGGGGGAAGTGCCGGTTCGTGAGCCAATTAGAGCTCACGGACGGCACTTCCCCCTATTAGACCCGCGGCCGCCGGAGATGATGCAGCAGGAGGGACACAGGGAGGCGCGCTGTGTGCCCTCCGTGTCCCTCCAACAAGCGGCGGAGGGAAGGAGACTGCAGACTGACATGCGGACGCTCGTCCGCATTTCAGTCTGCTGTAAATCAGTGGCGCCCCCGCAGCCCCTCGCCCCCAAGCAACCGCGAGGACTGCGGGGGCAGTAGTTACGCCACTGCATGTAATGTATATTGTATATCCTTTATGTTATTTTCTACAATGCTCTTGTGACTGTTGTTACTTTTTCTATTGAACTGCTTCAATAAAGAAAGAAATGTTGGGGGGCGTGGCCTGGCTGGAGAAGAGAGCAGACGTGTTTCTGCTTCACTCCTCTCTCCAGCTTTAATAATCTCCATATATAAGCATACTGGTCCGTTATAGACCGTCTCCGGGGGCTCCCCTCTCCACCTGTAGTCCCCCTGTCCCCTGCAGTGACCGCCGTGGAGCCGTTCTCACTGCTCCCGCAGGTTGCGGCCTACGACCATCCAGAAGCCGGGGACTCGCGTACTCCCGGTGCCCGCGTTCTGAGCTCCACAGCGGAGTTGCGGCGCCGGGAAGCGGCGCGGACCTTACCGGAGCCCCAGGAGCTATCAGTACCCTTCTCCAGACCCCCAGGGAGGACACCCTCTGGGGCAATAGGTCGGGGGGACGCCTGGCAGCGGGGGAAAGCTGGGACACGGACGCCCAGGGAGACGCGGCGGCCATCTTGGACTGCACCGCGGGAGCTGCTCTAAGCTGCAGAATCTATTGTGTTTGGCCTTTCCAGCCAGCCTGCTCTCCTGGGTGGCAGCTATTGCTCACCTACTCCTCTCCTGCCTGCTGATTCCTGGATCCTGCAACAGAGAAGTGCCTAGAGGGAAGTGTGCCCTATCAGTCCAGTCCTGTTTCACATTATTTAACGTGCAGTGCTGCTGGACCCGGGCTGTGTGCCTGACCGCTCACCCCTCTCTCCCGGCTGGGAGCCTTCCATCTGGGTCCCGCAGGATGGAGTTGATCCTCTGCCTGGCCATGTGTGATACCGATCTTCTGATGTAGCCCAGAACGCTTGTCCGCCACCACCCGTGTTCTTTATGCTTACCTAACTCTCCGCCATATATTCTACGAGATCCTGAGCTTCTTTATCATCGTCATTCCGCCTACGGATCCTCATTTTATTGGAATGCCTCCTAAAAAGGTCAAAGGGGTGCTGCCTCCCAGAGTATCTTTTCCGCCTCAGAAGACGGCCCCTGCCGCCTCTTCTCTACGGAAGTCCCCGGTTGCCGCCTCTCCACAAGATACCCCCTGCAGCCCTGCCTCTTTGCCGGGGTTTGACCCTGATTCTAATGCACCTCTCACGGTCAAAACTCTGTATCAGGCCCTCTCAGCGTTCAAATCTGAGTTGACTCAGGACCTCACAGCCGCTCTTTGGGAGGTTAAGATGGAGCTGCACGCTATAGGAGACCGTACGGACCATTTAGAGAGGAAAGTAGAGGAACTGGTCTCATCTCATAATGACCTCATAACGGCCCACGATCAGCAGCAAAGTGACCTTGAGGCGTTTAAACTCAAGATTGCGGATATAGAGGACAGATCCCGGCGTAATAATATTAAGATCCGAGGCATCCCCGACTCCGTGCAGAATTCCGAGTTGGAGAATTACGCTACCGCGCTGTTCCAGAAGCTTCTGCCTAGAGCCGACTGTAAAGAGCTGCTTATAGACAGGATCCATAGACTGCCTAAACCACGCTCAGTTGCTCCCTCGCTCCCGAGAGATACGCTCCTGAGGGTGCATTTCTTTACAACCAAAGAACGCATCCTGAAAGCGGCCAGAGAGGCGGGCGACTCCGACTCGAATGTTCTTGGCGGCTTACAACTGTTCCCAGACTTCTCTGCTCTGACCTTGGCCAAACGACGAGCATTCCTCCCTATCACTTTGGCACTTCGCGACCAAGACATCACGTACAGATGGGGTTTTCCGGTGAAGCTCGTCATCTCGTATGAAAATAAGTTCTACACAGTGACTTCATTGGAGACTGGAGTCAAACTACTGGAGGAGTGGGATATCTCTGTCACGCTGCCTCCTGGATCCAAGAAATAGCCCGCCCTCCACTCAGAATGGGTCACCGCCTGACGCTGATGCCTCCAGCTTTGGTTTTCACGTTGGACTGTCTCCGGTACCGTTATCACAGAATGGACTTAGCCATTATCCTTGTTGGGGTCACGTGAGTTGCCCTGCGTGCAGTTGTGATAATGATGTCCTATCTTTTCATGTTATATCTTAGTTTATATGTATCTGTTTTTTCATTTGTTCTAATTTGTATTGTTGGTAGGCATATTTGCTCCTGCTTACTGTTATTTTTTCTGTTCAGTTTCATGGGTGGTGGCGCTAGGCCACATGTTCCCCCCTGGTAATATACTACTGCATTTTTTTGCCTTCCTTGCAGTAGTTATGCCGACCCGATGTACTGGGTCGTGTTGGTTTGTTCCTTTCCTCCCACCTACCTTCACCATCCCCCCCCCCCTCCCCTATTTTATGATGTAGGTATTCGTTGTTTGAGACAATTCTACCTCTGTATGTGTCAAGGTGTTTCACCTCCCACAACGTGCATTAGTTTGCTCCGATGGTTCAGGTATTATCCATGAATGTCAAGGGGCTAAACTCCCCTAATAAGCGTAGGCTGGCTTTGGGTTATTTTGCTAGGCATAAAGCTGATATTGTCACGCTGCAGGAGACACACTTTTCATCTGTAGCACCCCCTATTTTTAAAGATCGCAGATTCCCTCTAGCTTATTTTGCTAATGGCCCTTTTAAGAGGAACGGTGTGGCATATTGTTTAGGGACTCCATCTCCTTTATTTTGCATTCTCAGATAGCCGATAAAAATGGCCGGTATCTTATACTGAGCGGCCTTCTAAACGATAAGCCGGTCACTCTGGTCTCTGCATATGCCCCGAATTCAAACCAAGTTGCTTTTATCCGTAAGTTATGTGTAGCTATTCAGAAGATTCGTACGGGCTCCCTTCTTCTCACAGGGGATTTTAATTTAGTCCTTGACCCTAAACTGGACAGGTCTCCTAGGTCCTCTCCCCCCTCTTCAACCTCCCCCAACGCCCCCTCCTTAGCCTTTCGTAACCTCTTAGCTGAATTTGACCTCAATGACATCTGGCGAGTGCAAAACCCTACTGGGCGGGAGTACACTTATTATTCCCCCGTCCACAACTCTTACTCCCGTATTGATTTTATGTTTTCGGACAAATGGACCCTCCAGTTTGCCAGATCCATGGACATTCTCCCTATAACTTGGTCAGACCATGCCCCGCTGACTCTTAACTGGGATGTTGCTAGTCAACACTCTCCCCCCCGCCCTTGGAGACTCTCTCCTCACTTGCTGTCTAACCCAGTCTAAAAAAAAATCATAGTTGACAGTATCTCGTCCTATATGGAATTTAATTCCCCCTCGGACACATCCACCCTGAACTTCTGGTGCGCACTTAAAGCCGTCACCCGGGGGGCAGCGATTCAGGCAGGAGCGCAGCTTAAGAAACTTAACCTACAACGTCAGGCCGATTTGGAGCTCAAGCTGAAGGAATTAGAGGACAAAAATCAATCTAGACCTTCGAAAACCCTACAGAAGCAGTTAGCCGACATTAGGTCCCAACTCCAGAAATTACTTATGGCGCGCACCCAGGCTTCATTAAATAGGATGCATCAGAAGTTTTATCTAGCGGGGAACAGGCCGGGGAAAATGCTTGCCCGTAAGCTTAGGGCTCAGCAGGCTCGGAATAGAATCAAGCTCATTGTATCCCCCACAGGCACCAAAATTTCTAACCCAAGGGAGATAGCGAATCAGTTTGCCAACTTCTACTCCCAACTTTATAACCTCTCGACTGATCCTGCCACCCCCCAGCCTACCCCCTCCTCTATCAACTCCTTCTTAGCTGATATAAACCTCCCAACTATCTCAGACAATCAATTAGTATTACTGAATGCCCCATGGTCCTTATTGGAAACCCTCCAAGTGATCAAGTCCCTTCCTCGAGGTAAGGCGCCGGGCCCCGATGGCTTTATTAATGACTTTTATGTTTCGCTCCAAAACCTCCTGGCTCCCTCTTTGGTCGCAGTTTACAACGACATTACCTCTCAGGGCATCCTCCCTGAGGAGATGCTCGAGGCGCGTATTGTCACGATCCCTAAACCGGGCAAAGATGTGACCTCTTGTCAAAATTACCGTCCCATTGCGTTACTAAATGGGGACATTAAAATATATGCTAAATTAATAGCTTCTCGATTGAACGCACTCCTCCCCTCACTGATACATCCGGACCAGGTTGGCTTTATCCCGGGAAGACAAGCGTCTGATAATACACGCAGGGTTTTTAACCTTGTCGATTCCCTAGCCCCTAAGCATGGTCTCCTTCTGCTATCTTTGGACGCAGAGAAGGCCTTTGATCGTTTAAACTGGTCTTATATGCGAGAAGTCCTACTAAAATTTGGCATTCTGTCTTCGATATTAGCCCTGTATAGCTCCCCGTCAGCCCGGGTCTTCAGTAATGTTTTTTTATCTCGCTCTTTTCCAATCTTCAATGGCACCCACCAGGGCTGCCCTCTCTCCCCTCTCATTTTTGTACTGGCCATTGAGCCACTGGCAGCTAGGCTTCGAGCGGACCCGCAGTTCCCTGGACTGTGATTAGGCGCCTCGCTACACAAACTATGTTTGTTCGCAGACGATGTTCTTTTATTTGTAACGGACCCTTCCACTACACTTCCCCAGTTGCACAATATTTTAGATATGTACTCTGCAGAATCCTATTATAAATTGAACGCCTCTAAGACCGATGCTTTGCCCATTAATCTCACTCACTCCTTGCCCCCATTACGCGCTAAGTACCCATATAACTGGCAGACATCCTCGATACGATATCTAGGTATCTACATCCCCCCATCTACCTCTTCTGTATTTGAGGTTAATCTCCCTTCTCTGCTGTCCTCCCTTCAGATGTTCACCAAATCATGGCTCAACTATGAAGTTTCTTGGTTGGGGCGTCTGGCCGCTTTTAAGATGTCGTTGCTCCCTAAATTAATGTTCCTGTTCCGAACTATCCCTTTTATTTTCCCCAAGAAATATCTAGATAAGGTCACTACAATCCTCACCAATTATATATGGTCTTCGCGCCCGCCTAAACTTGCTCGCGCGAGGATGTCTCTACCGAGGAGAGCCGGTGGCCTGGATATGCCTAATTTGCTACTGTACCAGGAGGCCTGCCTTCTGGCCCAGATTAAAGAATTCTACAAAGATGTATGTCCGGGGTGGACGTGTCTGGAAGAGGCGACCTGCCCCCGTTTTCCCCTGAAAGATCTCTTTTGGATCCCCAAACCCCTTCGCCCACAGAGCTTAAACCTCCTTCCCTCCACCCGAGCCACGCTCCAGGTTTGGGACAAATTGACTGCGGCCATATCCCCCTCTTATCATAATACTGTATGTCTTTGATATCACTACGAATGGTGGCCGCCCTAGTCCCTAACCTCAATCTGGAAAGCTGGCGGTCCAGGGGGATGGCGGTCCTGGGAGACTTGTTTAATGGGTCTGTGCTCGCCTCCTTTTCTGATATTCAGGGACGCTTCTCTCTGCCTGACTCTGAGAGGCTTTGATATTATCAAATCCAGCACTGGTGGACTAGCCTCCACCTTACCCCCTCCCCACCACCCCCTGGTATTCTGCACGCCATAGGCCGATTTTCTAGTGCTACTTCTAGGGGGGAGATTTCCTTCTGGTATAGAACATTACTCTCACTACTCCCCGTTCCTAAATCTAGAGCCCAAATCAGGTGGGAGGCGGATGTTGGCTGTGTTCTCCGTGATTCTCAATGGCAACACATTTTTATGTCATCTTTTACTATGTCTAAATGCCTGAATCACTCCGAAATGCATGTCAAGCTACTCCATAGATTATACCTCACACCTGAAAGGTTGCATACGATTTGGCCTGCATGTTCGAAGTTTTGTTGGCGTCTATGCGGAGAGGTAGGCCACCTCTTCCATATTTTTTGGTCATGTTCCCATATTTAATTGTACTGGGTGGAGGTATTTGGGCTTATCAGCAAAGTTTTGAATCTTGACTTGTCCCCCTCCCCCCTTATAGCTCTATTGAATGTGTACCCACGATCCGTGGGTGCACATCTACACTATGTCTTAGGCCATATCTGTCTCGCCGCATGTGCGGCTTTAGCCCAAAACTGGAAACAGCCCACACCACCTCCCCTGTTGAAGGTGTTACACAAAATACAGCTGCACTTCTTGATGGAGACTGAACACATCCCATACGCCTTCACCGCTAAATCTCCCTTTGTACGTTGGATGCCTTGGCATCTGTTCACCACGGAAGGTGAGGGTGCTACACTGTTATTACGTTCCCCTCCCTTAGACATGCACTTTCCAGTCCTATCGGCTGATAAGGCCCCCCCCCCCCAAGCCTGTGATGACCTTCTTTTTGTGTTGTATTTATAATATGCCCATTGCCGCCTTTCCCTTAATTTTTTGTTTTTCTTATGATGTACTTGTTTGATTGACTTTGAACTGTCTGCACATGTCTATCATAGTGTTGTCTCATGTATTTATGTACCTACTTCCCCCCCCCCTTTTTTTCTTCCTTCTGTACCCCTGTTTTGCAACAAGAAAATCCAATAAAAATTATTGATGGAAAAAAAAAAAAAGAGAGATGTTAAAATAAATATATATATATTTTGTGGCCTGGTTTTTTTTAAAAATGGGATACAAATATTCACTTATTTTAAGTGAATATATATTTATATTTTATTTATACTATAGCGCACTACTTACAGACTCATTGGGCGGTATTCAATTCTTTACGTCCCCTTCCACACCCATTCTGTTTCTGCTGACTGGGGCGTGGTATAATCATTTTGGCTCGCTACCCCCGGAGTAGCTAGAACGCCCAACCCTACACGCAGCTAAACCCGATTACAATGGGCGTGATATGTGTGGTAACGGGGATCACTTTAGAAAGGAGATTGGGCGTGATATATCATTTGAATATCACCCCTTATGTCTGTATTCTCTGAGTCATTCCTATCTACACTGTGGTAGTATCCCCTGTGTTGTAATGCATTAACAGACTACATATTTACATAGAGGGTTTAACATAAAATTTATAATTTTCAGAGGAATTTCCTGGTGCAATAGATGTTCCTCTTCTGTCTGTTTTAGTGCAGAGTCTGACTAAGATGCACAGAATGTTACAAATGTATTGGGTATCACTGGGAGGTGGCTAATTAGATGCACAGAGATGCTGCGTGTTATAAAAGTGCTATGGGAGTGTCCCAGGCTGTTTCTGACACTGGTTGCGTACACAGACGCTTCATCACTCACAATGCAAGTTGCCGTGGCGGAGTCTTAAGAGCCTCAGAGTGTGCGTCTGTCCATGAACATCTAGATGCACGGCTGTATCCCAAAGAAAGACTTTGTAGCTGTATTTGCATGAAGTCACAGATGCTACAGCAGCAAAAGGTGCACACACAGGTGCCGCTACATCCAACTCAGAATCAGCCCCACAGTGTGCACTGTTTTTTCTTTTCCAGCCAACTTCCTCAGCCTGACCTCTTCATGACATTATTGCTGTATGCATTTCCTGACCACTTCCTCAGCCTGACCTCTTCATGACATTATTGCTGTATGCATTTCCTGACCACTTCCTCAGCCTGACCTCTTCATCACATTATTGCTGTATACATTTCCTGACCACTTCTCAGTCTGACCTCTTCATCACATTATTGCTGTATGTTTCCTGACCACTTCCTCGGCCTGACCTCATCATCACATTATTGCTGTATGCGTTTCCTGACCACTTCCTCAGCCTGACCTCATCATCACATTATTGCTGTATGCGTTTCCTGACCACTTCCTCATCCTCACATTATTGCTGTATGTTTCCTGATCACTTCCTCAGCCTGACCTCTTCATCACATTATTGCTGTATGGTTTCCTGACCACTTCCTCAGCCTGACCTCATCATCACATTATTGCTGTATGCGTTTCCTGACCACTACCTCAGCCTGACCTCTTCATCACATTATTGCTGTATGCATTTCCTGACCACTTCCTCAGCCTGACCTCATCATCACATTATTGCTGTATGTTTCCTGATTACTTCCTCAGCCTGACCTCATCATCACGTTATAGATGTATGTTTCCTGACCACTTCCTCAGCCTGACCTTATCATCACGTTATTGCTGTATGTTTCCTGACCACTTCCTCAGCCTGACCTCATCATCACGTTATTGCTGTATGTTTTCTGACCACTTCCTCAGCCTGACCTTATCATCACATTATTGCTGTATGTTTCCTGACCACTTCCTCAGCCTGACCTCATCATCACATTATTGCTGTATGTTTCCTGACCACTTCCTTAGCCTGACCTTATCATCACATTATTGCTGTATGTTTCCTGACCCCTTCCTCAGCCTGACCCCATCATCACATTATAGCTGTATGTTTCCTGACCATTTCCTCAGCCTGACCTCATCATCACATTATTGCTGTATGTTTCCTGACCACTTCCTCAACCTGACCTTATCATCACATTATTGCTGTATGGTTTCCTGACCACTTCCTCAGCCTGACCTCATCATCACATTATTGCTGTGTGTTTCCTGACCACTTCTTCAGCCTGACCTCTTCATCACATTATTGCTGTATGGTTTCCTGACCACTTCCTCAGCCTGACCTCATCATCACATTATTGCTGTATGTGTTTCATGACCACTTCCTCAGCCTGACCTCATCACATTATTGCCGTGTTTCCTGACCACTTCCTCGGCCTGACCCCATCATCACATTATTGCTGTATGCGTTTCCTGACCACTTCCTCAGCCTGACCTCATCACATTATTGCTGTATGTTTCCTGACCACTTCCTCAGCCTGACCCCATCATCACATTATTGCTGTATGTTTCCTGACCACTTCCTCAGCCTGACCTCATCACATTATTGCTGTATGTTTCCTGACCACTTCCTCAGCCTGACCCCATCATCACATTATTGCTGTATGTTTCCTGATCACTTCCTCAGCCTGACCTCTTCATCACATTATTGCTGTGTGAGTTTCCTGACCACTTCCTCAGCCTGACCTCATCATCACATTATTGCTGTATGTTTCCTGACCACTTCCTCAGCCTGACCTCATCATCACATTATTGCTGTATGTTTCCTGACCACTTCTTCAGCCTGACATCTTCATCACATTATTGCTGTGTTTCCTGATCACTTCCTCAGCCTGAACTCATCATCACATTATTGCTGTATGCGTTTCATGACCACTTCCTCAGCCTGACCGCATCATCACATTATTGCTGTATGTTTCCTGACCACTTCCTCAGCCTGACCTCTTCATCACATTATTGCTGTTTCCTGACCACTTCCTCAGCCTGACCGCTTTATCACATTATTGCTGTATGGTTTCCTGACCACTTCCTCAGCCTGACCTCTTCATCACATTATTGCTGTATGCGTTTCCTGACCACTTCCTCAGCCTGACCTCATCATCACATTATTGCTGTATGCGTTTTGATAAAGCTAAATATTTATCGTGTATATAACCTTATATGAGGTTTTAGAACACTGTACGCTATCTACGTAAGAAGTACCGTAAGGGTACGCAAGTTGCGTATCGATCGCTTAGCCGTGATCGAGACGCTCAGGCGTCACGTTCACTCACGGCCAAGTGATCACAGGCAGGCAGACTATTGGCTGTTGACTATCGTAATGATTCGCTATAGCGTAGCGGCGCTCGGGACCACGAGGAGATCACCAGCGATGCAGACGCTCACAACGTTAAACCTTTACATCTATACCTTTAGCAATGAAATACACAGCAAACCTTAGTGTAGAGACAAAGTGTAAGTGCAACCTTGTGTAACCTGATTAACTACAAAGCTGCTTGAGCGTCACCGACGCTCAGGAAATATATTTAACACTAAAAAAGAATACACAGATACCTGGGCTTAGGGTCCGAAACCTATTATGTGTATTATGACTATTATACTTGCAAAAAGAATCACAGTACAAAGCATACACTACAATATAACATAAACCAACTAACCAGATAACTACACAGGAAATACAATATAATACAATTAAGTCTAATCAAGGGAAAATACGAGAGAAAGAGAAGAGAGGGAGAGAGAGAAATGGCTCACAGTAAGACAATATGATTACGGAGAGAACTTACGCACAAGGGGAACGATCGCATGCGCCTCGATATCCAGCTCCCGATTATCAGTAATGAGAACCGTTGAAGAGAGTGAAGTTGGATATGGTCGGCCTGCTATTTATGCCCCACACACAATACAATTCAATGGTCCCTACAATCTCATTGTTCATTGGACACAGGAATTCGGCTTCGTATTGTAACAAAAGGTCATAGGTTGATTCATACAGGTGGGCTGTGACTATTTCCAACTGCTCAGGTGGGAGGGAAACTGGGTTTCCCGCCGCATGGGTAATAAAGTGCAAATAAAGTAAATGTTCATAAACTTCTTATGTCCATAACTATTCGCACGAGCGATTGATCTGCTTCAAACCAACACCGGAATATTTCTAATTAAATATTCTTCCGATGGATACTAAACACCACTGTATTACTCCTATCTGACCCTTCGTATCAAACAAAGAGGGACTCCTCTGTTCATAAACATTCTATATTAACCAAACTTTCAGAATCTATCAAAGGGACCATGATCTACAAAATACATTATTAGTGAAAATATGTAATGATTGAGTCGCACGCTATGATCGCATAAACTCTACCGTAAATACGCATACCATGCGCCTGCGGGTGCCCGCGACTGTGAGTATGCGCACGTACGGGAGAGCGTACGCACGCGCAGCACGGACCTGTGTGAGGTGCAAATATGGTAGTGTGCATAGAGATATTTTTCTGACTTTGACAGTCCACCCTTTGGCAGTCAATAATAACTGCCACTTCCTGAAAACATTTCAAAAGGAGAAAAATATATGTCAGGGGTTAATTCATTTCCATGGTTGGGTAAGGGAGGAGAGAGGAGTAGGTGTGAAGAAGGTATGACCTAGTGTGATAGCAGAAGCATGTGTGTATGAGTCCATGTTTGGGGGGGTCATGTATCATCGTGCCGTACGTGTTGTAAATCAAGCTTCGAGGTATTGCGAAGTTTACATTTGAATTCCTTCTTATCCCGTGGTACGGGTCTGTGGATGGGCTGTCAAACTTTACCGAGCTCTTTTCGGATTTTGAACAAAATGGGGAGCACATTTTAGTTGATGATACATGAATGGGGGAATATGTGATTGCTGATATCTGTGCCTGTATTCCCTATACTATGTGTGTCATTACCTGAGGGTTGTAGAAATGAAGAAAAGACATAATTACGGTAAATGCGGTGGTATTCTATGTCAGGTTAATGTACATCTGTCGGTTGAAGTTTTGTTCGGTATCAGTTGAAAGTCGTCTTCTTTGCGCTGTTTTGCTCATTAAGCGTCAGCAATAAGCTTTGTCAATGCCATTAGATTTACAAAAAATGTTGGGCTAGCGTAATTTTAAGAATTCTAGGGAAACTGGGGATCCATGGCAAAGTTCATCAAGTGTCCATATCTCAAGTGGTCAAAACTTCTTCTTTGGTCTATCCGTTGTCTGTATAGCGTCTCATCAACTTCCTCGTCCAAGGGGGTCTTGTTATCTTGGAGAAAAACCAGAAAAACAGGTGAAAGAAACGGACCGTAGAAATCGCATTTTCATCACATCATTGTTTCTATCGTTGGGTCGTAAATCAAATCCAGGTTAATTACAGTTTCCTCACTCCTCAAACTCATCACTCTGGTACTTTGTTTGCACCTCATTAAAGCCTGCCCGCATCTAAATATCAATCCAATCGATATAACGACACCTAAGATACATAGTAGAAACTTCCCAACATCCATTATGACTCCTTGAGCCCAGTCTCCCAAACCGGAGAACCAATTTCGCGGGTTCAACCATGACACCCAACCAGTCAGCTCATTACCTACAGCAGCAAGAGTGAGATTGTGTTTTCGACAAAATTCCCACTTTAATTGGAGAATATCGTCCATCTTTTGGTCTATGACCTCTACCGGATCCTCGGTGCTATTCGTGATATACGTGCAACACTTCACGCCGTACTGTGTTGCCAATGTAACACAATATCCGCCTGTCACTGCTGTGAGGTAATTAAGAACCATTCTATGCTGTACCAGTTCTGTTTTATAAGCCTGAAGTTCTCTTCCAGTATATCTAAACGTGTCATCATACATTTCAGTGATATTATCTAACAAATTGGCGAGTGCGGAAATGTATCTATAATTCATCACTCCTCGAGCGGTGCGAGTGAAATCTAACGCCACCAGAACCTGAATCCCGGTGGATTCATGGATCAGATCAGAGGCCGGATGCTCTAACCTTTCTGACAGTTGTCTTTTAACGAGGTGCTCGTAATGAGTGTGAGTATAAGGAGCTTGGGCACCACGGTGTATGTCTTTCATTTTATCATGTGTTACAGTCATTACTTCAGGCAATACTCTTCCAATATAACACAATCCTTCAGAGTTTGGGGCAAGCCACTTGTACGCCTTTCTCCCGCATATGAAATATGCATCATCGGGGAGAACATATGGGACGGAGAAAGACATTACCATATTACACACCTTCCAGGTGAAATCTCCTAGCCCTAATTCTTCCATCTGCTTAATGCACGTATCAGGTTGTACGATATGTGCACAGTATCCTGGTGATACTTCTCCAACCCTAGTAATCCTATTTCCTAAGGTGTATCTATACCGGAAAGATTTTCCTCTGCTGGCTATGTGGCGTACAAGCTCTGTATCTGTAGGCATTCTATCTGCTCTATGTGAAAAGGTCATGGTGTGGTTACTCCATGATACTTCCCAATTTCCCGGCTTTCTGGGATTGGAGATGTTAAAACATAATAGGGACCTATCCACGTGGTATTGGTGGAGCTTCAAACTAGGAGGGCTGGAGATATTAAACCTCCGGTCCACCGGTCTCCCACCATTTAACTCAAGTACCTCTCCTATCGTTAAAGGAAATGGTACTAGCCCTGATTTGCTATGACCCTGAGGTACTT